>NC_086107.1:35818426-37105426 GCF_963921235.1 Mobula hypostoma | reverse complement strand
TTCTGGATAATTGGGGCCAGTATGTTTTGGCCCAATTAGCCAATGTTTCATGGGAATAGTTAAAGGTATTGAAAAAACAAACTATCATATAACTGAGTAGCAAATTATGTACTTAAATGAAATGCAGAACAAATTAGAGCACTAACAATACAGTTTTAGTAGTATAAACTCTAATTCCTCATAGTTATCGACAGAGGAATTCATCCAGTGTATGTTGCTGTGCTCTTTTGACTATAAATCAAGAAAATCAGTGCAGACACCTAGTGCAGATAAGGGACTGCCTTCAAAGGTCAAGTTTAATGTCAGAGAAATGTATACAATATATGTCTTGAAATGCTTTTTCTTCACAAAACATCCACGATAACAGAAGTGCCCCAAAGAATGAACAACAGTTAAATGTGAGAACCCTAAAGTCACCCCCCCCAGCTCCCCCCACCTGCATGTAAGCAGCGGCAAGCAATGATCCCCCTCCCCTCACCAGCAAAAATAAGTGCGCATTGGTACAATCACCAAGCCCAAGCGTGTGCTAAGCAATAACAAAGACACAGACCAAAGTTACCCCAAAAGCTTCGCATTTCATCCGAATTGGACAAGCTACAGGTTCTCTCTCTCTCCCTAGCAAGGGAGAGGAAGGTGTCCCCCAATTTCACAGCGAGTGGGAGACATAACAACAACCTGCTGGTTGTTAAAAGTCCGTTTTGTCGCTTTTTTCGAGCTCTGTGTCTGAAGATTGCCAAGGCTTTGGGCCCACAGCAAAATATTTTCCAGTCTCCTGGATGACACACGAGTCTCCAGCCGTGACACCGACCCTTGATCCACCCATTTCCAGAGCCCCGAGATCCTAGGCTTCCAACATGATCGAGATTCTCAGGCCAAACCCTTGGCATGTTGAATAGCGGCCAGTCATGGAACCCTGAGAGTGGGTCCCATTCCCACAAAGAACCGAAGCCTGCGTATAAGTCCAGGTCAGAGTCTTCAAAAGAACCCTGAAAAGGAAAAATAAAGATATTAAAGGTAGAAATAGAGTTGTTTCCGAAGATGCAAGCGAAGGAGTCACCGTTCGGCGCCATCATTCCTCCTAAGCTCCACCCCCTCAAATGCTTTTGACGACTTCATCCTCCAAATCTTCATTTTCATTGTAACATTCAATACTTTATTGTCGCCAAACAATTAGTACTAGAACGTAAATCATCACAGCGATATTTGAATCTGTGCTTCACACTCCCTGGATTACAAATATTAAATATTAAAAATATTAAAAATAGTTAAAATTAGTAAATAGTAAAAATTTAAATTATAAAACATAAACAGAAAATAGAAAAATGGGAAGTAAGGTAGTACAAATAAACCGAGAGGCAGGTCCGGATATTTGGAGGGTACGGCCCAGATCCGGGTCAGGATCTGTTCAGCAGTCTTATCACAGTTGGAAAGAAGCTGTTCCCAAATCTGGCCAATATTGTCAATACCTCCAAATTCTTCTTGGTCCTTAACTTGCTGAAGCAGTGAAATAGTTTTGTGTTCACTTCCAGCTGTTTCTCACATCTTCAAGCCTGAATGCTTGAAACCACAGTGAACAAAAGTTCCAGATTGTCTTACTGCTTATTTCTTCCAACTATGACAAAAATCAGAACTTTTTGAACACAAGCACATACAACTAGCACTATTTAAAAACCATTCGATCGAAGCTTGGTACAGTGTTTAACAGTCACATAAGGGCGTGTGACTGATGCTAGTTAGATACTGTTTGACAACTGTTTTGTCTCCTGCCCCAATTAAACAGTGTCTCAAATAAACAAAGGGAATCTAGGCTTTTTTTTTCTTCATTCGTTTTTGTTCTTTAAGTATTGTCCAAAATAAGTGACTGGCCAAGTTAACTGGTATCTGGTGCATTACCAATAAAGAGAGCTAAGGTTGGATGAGGAGGAATTTGTCAGCTAACAAACCCAAATATCAGTTTTGTGAAGGAGCTAACCTTTCCTGTAATAACCTTGCATTGGGATTGAAATTTGTATTGACTACTCTTAGGAGTTACTTTATTGTACTATTTTAGTCTGACTGGAAATGTTTCAAACTATGCTTCCTTGAAGTTGGACTAACAAAACAATGCTTAAGGTTTGGAAAGTTACTTCTAATTTGGTGTTTACAATATTTTGAGGGGTATTTATACTTGTACTAATGTATTTTATTAATCGTGGCCAAGTGGTTAAGGCATTGGACGAGCGACCTGAAGGTCGTGAGTTCGAGCCCCAGCCGAGGGAACATGTTGTGTCCTTGAGCAAGGCACTTAATCACACATTGCTCTGCGATGACACTGGTGCCAAGCTGTATGGATCCTAATGCCCTTCCCTTGGACAACATTGGTGTCATGGAGAGGGGAGACTTGCAGCATGGGCAACTGCTGGTCTTCCATACAACCTTGCCCAGGCCTGCGCCCTGGAGAGTGAAGACTTTCCAGGCGCAGATCCATGGTCTCGCAAGACTAACAGATGCCTTAATTATTAATCTCTCTGGTAATCCTTTTGACAATGACTCACTTTCACTGTAGTGCTGTGAATTTTGAGGTGATCAGTGAGTTCTTTGTGGAATTCAGAGTTAGGTGAAACCTGAAGGGACAGATTCCAAGTGCTTAATCCTTTTCTTAAGTGCCACTTCACCAAATGTGTGCAGTCTTTGATCAGAGATTGTTTTGTGTCTTCAGAGATCTTGCTTTTTTTCTTGAGGGTTTGTTCATAAGTCAGTTTTTGGGAATCCTTGGAAGCATTTGAGGAGTGGTTTTTCTGAGAGCCTGTCATCCAGTATGCTGCTGATGTGGCCTGCCCTTTAGTGCTGATTGAATGTGATCAGAACTATGATATTTGTCAGTTGGGCCATTCAAAATAAATACTGTTCTGTCAGTGGATTTGAAGAATTTTGAGTTTTGTTAGTGCTCTTCCATTCCTTTGAGCTAACACGGTCAAGAGGGTTACCACAGTCAAGGTGGTTAAGCTGTAGGGCTTGGAACACTTCCTTGAGTAGCTGAAGAATATGCTTATAAATTGATGGATTTTATTGCCTGTCTTTGCTGAGAGAGGATACTGTAGATGGGGGAATAATTTGCATATGCCTGTGTTTTGTCTTGTATCGTAATTGACCTTGTGTGGTGTGGACTGGTGAGAGAAGGGCTTTTGTCTTTTGAATGTTTATTTCCAGCCCTTTGAGCCATGCTGCCCCAGCAACCCCCAAAAAAATCAATTAACCCTAAAGCAATCACAGGACAATTTACAATGACCAACCTGGTACGTCTTTGGAGTGTGTGAGGAAACTGGAGCACTCGGGAAAAACGCACGCATTCCACGTGGAAGATATGCGGACTCCTTACAGAATGGTGCGGGAATTGAAATCTGAACTTCGGATCACCCGGGGTTATGATGGCGTCGTGTTAACCACTACACTACACTGGTATCCTACAAATCCTATTCTACCTTGCGTTCTAGTAAAGGTTTGGAACTTTACTTCTGAATGTACTTGCTTGTAAGCACCTTTGGAGTACTGTAACTTGTTGACAGAGGTTGAAGTGATCTTGATTCTGGGATGAAGGCGGTGAAGGTTATACAATTTCTTGTCCATCCTGTAGGTTGAATCCAATCTAGTTCTAAGAAGTTCTCCACTAAAATGGGGTAGATATGAAGAATCTCCTGGTTTAAGATGGCACTGGTGAAGCTCAGCGACTGCTTACTGTGGCAAATAAAACAAGGAAAGCAACAAAATACTTAATTAATTACACTTTTTCTGCTAGATGATCCCTGCAGACAGTAAACTAACATCACTGTCGGAGTTGAACTTTTGAACTGCCTGTACAACCTGGGATTTTTTTGCAGTAGGAACTGAAGTCTCAAAGGTGCAAGACG
Organism: Mobula hypostoma; assembly: GCF_963921235.1. Classification (NCBI taxonomy): domain Eukaryota; kingdom Metazoa; phylum Chordata; class Chondrichthyes; order Myliobatiformes; family Myliobatidae; genus Mobula; species Mobula hypostoma. Next base: position 37,101,539 of record NC_086107.1, on the reverse strand, counting down.
GCTGCAGTATGGTGTGTATGGGCTGAATCAAGGCAGTGGGGTCGAGGCCAGAGAGCAAGGAATAAGCCAATATTTGGCCATTCCCAGAGCAAACTTAGAACCAATTTGATTCAGCAGAGGCGATGCAGTGGGGCACAGACCCAGGCCTGAGAGTGATGAAACACCTGAGGTTTGAGCGATTTAAGCGATTAGTCGAATCGGAAAAGTTTGGAAGTCAGTTGGATCATGAGAAGAGCAGCCATTTTGTTTTGGCGGGGTTATTCAGTGACACTGAAGTACATTTTCATAGTCCTGCATTGTCTTTCCTTTGTGTACACCTTCGTAAATCATCGTTGTTAGTGTTGGTTCAGTTCATAAAGGAAAACCCTATCTAAACTATCTGAGGCCTCCAGCCAGAGTTGAGCATGGATGTTGCGTCCTAGCTGCCTAGGTAAGCAAGCCTGGGCAGTACGTTATGGAGAGCAAGCTGTTGTCCTTGTAGCAAACTCCCCATACAACTGATGAACCCAAAAGAACCGCAGGAACCGATACAGTTTGCTAGCTACCAGCAGTGTCGCAGGAGTTGCCAGTCAGCATTGAACTCAATGTAGGACTGCCTTAGGGACTTCAGCTCTGGATTTTTCCCCCAGAGTTTAATCCTTAAGCCTTCCTCATGAGTGGGTATAGCTGCAAGGCAATGGAAGTTTGAGATCAGGAGAGTTTTCTTTCCTAGATGAGCTGCCAACTATGGTTTTAAGATGCCAGTAACCTGCCTTTGCTCCTTCTCCTGTCACTACAGACAGTTCTGCCAGAGTTAGTAGTTAAGCCACCTGTGAAGGCCAGCAGCTGTACTTGTTTGTCAGAGTTTATTTGAGGAGCACGGTTGTGGGAGCTTGTCCCTATTACCACCCCAGCTATAATGTGTTAATACAGGTTTCCAAAGGTAGAGCATTCCTATGAAACGGTTCGTAAGCCGGAATGTAGTAAAGTGAAGAAGCAATTACCATTTATTTATATGGGAAAAATTTGTGAGCGTTCGCAGTCCCAAAAAAAACCTACCAAATCATGCCAAATAACACACAAAACCTAAAATAGCAGTAACATATAGTAAAAGCAGGAATGATATGATAAATACACAGCCTATATAAAGTAGAAATACTTTCCTACAATCATTGCCGCACTGTTCTCCGTAGCGAAAATCTCACGCAAGCGCTCTCGGCAGAAACACTCTCTCCAGTAACCTTTAAGCTATGAAGCTGCCAAATGATACCAAATAACGCGTAAAAATACACAGCCTATATAAAGTAGAAATAATGTATGTACAGTGTAGTATCACTTACCGGAATTGGGAAGACAGCACCGAGCACACTGATGATGGTGTGTTAGGCTGAGTTGTCGGAGGTTGGGGTGGTGCAGTGGTCCCCAACCTCCAGGCTGCTGACCGATACCGATCCGTGAAGAATGCAGTGGTCCAGCAGTAGCCGGGACGCACCCAGCACACCTTTAAGAAAAAAAACCAAAATAAACAAGCTATAAATTAATTAGGTGCCGCCCGGCACGTAAATGTCGGCCTAGATCAGAGGCGACGCAATCAGCAATCGCCTCTGATCTGGGCCGACATTTACGTGCCAGGCAGCACCTAATTAATTAGCTTGTTTATTTCAGCTTTTTTTCTTAAAGATGTACTGGGTGCGTCCCGGCTACCGCTGCATTCTACATGGCAATGTATCAGTCTGCAGCCTGGGGGTTGGGGTGGTGGCTCACTGGGGTGTCATCTCATCGTCGTCTTGTTTCCATCAGGGTAGGCAGGACATCTTCTATGTCTGCCTGCCTCGATGTTGAACGTCGAGGGTCGTCGTCTGCTGTGGCTGATGTGGAAAGCTTGAAAAACGACAGTATGCTTGACTGCTTAGCCTCGTGCATTTTTCTAACATACAGTTCTTTGTAAGCACTCAAACTATCCTGCAACTATGCCCTAAACCTATGTACCCTTTCAAAATTAAAGTCGTACTTTTCTGCAATCATTGTTGTCAATTGCAGTGAAAATCTCACGCAGTTGCTTCGCGTTCAGTTCCTGGACGACTTCACTTTCGGTCCATTCGCTACTGCTTTCGGTTTCGATTGTTATCCTTTCCTCTTCCAATTACATCCGCTCTTCATCTATCAGTTCTTGGTCATGGGATGCCAAAACCTCTTCAACATCATCTTCGTCAACTTCCCCAAGCCAAACTCACTTAGTCCTTATTTTGTTCACCACGATCGAAATGCTTAATTATGTCTAGTTTTACGCTAAGTGTAACACCCTTACGAGCTCTTTTAGGCTTTTCCAATACCTTAGAACTCATCTTGCTAATGGCTGCTCACAGGCACGTGTTTAAGCAATGCCGGCTAGAATGCAGTTCCGGGGGAGGAGCTTGGCTGCTCAGGGCGTGCACCGCCTTTTATCGCGCGCTGCCTTTTTTCGTAACAATGAAAACACCTTCTGTTAGCAAAAACAGGTAACTAATGTAGGTCTTTCGTAACTGCGAGGTTTCGTAAAGCGAATGTTTGAAAAGTGGGGGACACCTGTATTGGGTAAAAGTTTATTCCCAATTATCGGTATAATGTTCGACCAGCCTTAGTAATTTAATGAATGCTTACCTGGTATTATTCTTTTCACATACTTTAAAACTTTGTTTAACAATTTTGTGTACAATTTTTGGATATTTTGCATGCAAGTCTGGCTTATTTCTAATTTGTGAATGTACAACTTAATCATCATAAGTGTGCTGCGTTAATTACTTACGGTGTTTTTCTGGTTCCTAAGTTTTATTCTTATTCAATTGTAATAAGAGTGCTGCCCAAATAAAGCATCTGGAGCTTGGACGCTATATCCTGACTCCCGTGTTCAGTTGAGTGGAGCTTGGCTGACTGCTGAATTGTCTACTACTTATTCCACACATAAGGAGAGCAGTACAGTGGTGGATGTGTTTTATTGGCATTCTCTGCTTTTCCCAGATGAAGTCATGAACTTACATTAAAAATACTTCTCCACTATCTTGTCTGCTCGAGATACCTTATTGGATAGATTTCCCAACTCTTGTCAAGCTGGGGTAGCTGCTGAGATTGTAGTGAAATGGTTAAAAGCTGCATCAAGTATAAGATTTGATTAAGTTGGGAGATCTTCAAAGTATTCTTTCCAGCAGACACAAATCGTCTTGCTGACTGTGATTACTTTCCCTTCATATTTGACTCCCGGAGTGACGCCCTTCGCGTTTGGAATATATAGTATTTTATCTGTAGATAGTATAAATGCAATGTTGGCATTTATTTCAAGGGGAATAGAATATAAAAGCAAGGAGATAATGCAGAGTCTTTAAAAGACACTGGTCAAACCGCATTTGCAGTATTGTCAACAGTTTTGAGATCCATATCTCAGAAAGGATATGTTCTCAATGGAGAAAATCCAAAGGAGGTTCATAAGGGTCACCTTGGGAATGAAGGGGTTAACATTATGAGAACCATTTGGCAGCTTTGGGCCTGTACTACTTACTGGAATTTAGAAGAATTTGTGGAGGGGGGCGCGGGGGGAATCTCATTGAAACCTACAGAATGTTGAAAGAATGTGGAGAGGATGCTTTCTATGCTGGGGGTATCCAGAACTAGAGAGCACAGCCTCAAAATTGAGGGGAGACCCTTTAGAACAGGTAACAAGGAATTACTTTTTTTAGCAAGACAGTAGTAAATCTGTGGAATGCTCTGCCACAGACTGTGGTGGAGGCCAAGTCCATGGGGTATATTTAAGGTGGAAATTGATTGTTCCCTGATTGGTCAGGGCATCAGTGGATATGGCGAGAAGACAGGTGTATGGGGTTGAGTGGGATCCAGGATCAGCAATGATGGAATGGCGGAGCAGACGCGATGCGCTGAATGGCTTAATTGTGCTCCTATGTCTTATGGTTTCATTGATAGGATTGGAGAGTCTGAGCATGTTGTATTTGTCAGAAGACTTCTGGATTTGCTGTATTCTTCCTTTTTAAGTTAATAACGTCCTTCATATAGTTGTGGATCTATTTTCATATTCCCCTTGGGTCTTGATGGTGTCTTCAGTCCAAGAATTCCTTGTGTTTGTGATTTATTTATTTTTGTTTTTGAATCAATTGTTATCAAGGCAACCCCACAGGGTATCTTTTCATCGATGCTAATAATGTTGGACTTCAGGGAAGGTCAGGCACTATAAACGTTACAGCTCGTGTTTATTGGGAGTTGTCAAATTGTTCACTGAGAAGAACTTTTTTAGCAATGCCCGTGAATTCTTCAGTGATTTTCTTGTGGCATTGCTGTTGTTGCCTCCTTATTTTGACCAAAGTCAATGGAAACAGATTGGCGATTGGTTACCAGATCCTGCCATACAGCGGGCAGTGTTGTTGTCCTTGCATTTCTAGCTTGGACGCATTGCCAATACCAGGATCAAAAGTATTGTCTTGTGCCTTTGTACTTGTCTCTCAGATTTTGTACAAGGTGATGGTCTTAGTGTTTTTTCCACAAGGTGCCAACTTTCCTTGTTCATTCCCTGCCATTTTTTTTTTCCCAGAGGTTTATGTCCTATCCAGTTCTGGAGTTAGAAAATTGACAAGGATTATCAGCTCATTTCCCTTTGGTCCTTGGGTTGTGCCTCTTTGGCTTTATCTATTTCTAGTGACTAGTGTGCTGGTTCACATGGTAATTTGCCTTAGCCAGAGTAGTTCATTCTCATGGTGTACTAGAAGGTGGTGCAGCTCTTTCTTAATCTGGTTGCCTGCTGCTTGTCATGTCTTGTATGGTGATGTCCATGTTGACATATCAGTTGTCCAAGGTTATAATGATAGTACAACATTCAGTTCAGACCACTGTTGGGATTATTCAGAATCACTAATGTTCAAGCTTTTGAGCATCTTTCAGAAGAATGGAAAATGTCATAGTTGTATTCTAATTACTGCAATTTGATGGAGTGAGATAAAGGTCCAAAGGCAAGTGTGCCCAAGACCTTTGGAGAACAGCTTCTGTAGTATGGGCTTGACATGCATGCAATGCCTGCTATCATAGAGGTACTCTGACATACACGTTCTTTCCCACATCATTTTCAGCCTTCACATAAATCTTCCCTTTTTAAACAACCCTTCCGCCAGCATACTCCCTGTCCCTTTCCAATTTTTTTTTCATCCATTTTCCTTTAGTTTATGCCATTTCTTGACTTTTGCCACTTGACTTGGGGCTCTTGTTTGTGAATAATTTGATGCAAGCTACAGGAGTATATTCATAGGTTGAAGTGAAACAGGATATTGTCAGTGTAGTTTATTTTACAGGATCAGTAAAGTTGTTTTGTATGTCTGTAGCAGATTGGATATTGCAGCAATATAAAGCCAATAGAGTGTTAAGCTTCAGGGAAAGTTCAAAATATGGGTATAAACTAGCAGCCCATTAAGTTTGTACTACATTATTGTGAAGTAATTAAATACTGTGATTCCCAATATCTACATCTCCCTTTATGTTAACACAGTATCTGCTATAACTGAAATTTCCCTGCTGTGGTCACATTCCATGGCAACTTAGTTACACCTGTGGGAAAAGACTTTTAAGTCTTAATCTGTGCAAAATGCTACTTCTTTTTGAGTTTTTTTTTAGAAGCTCATGGTGCATTAATTGTTCTCCGTCTGTATTTTCAAGGCAGCAGTGGTTAATGAGCAACTTTGAAAGCAGTTTTTAGCACTTTTCATTTCTGATATTAAACTCTGGTCATTTCTTATTGGTGGTTCTTTCTATGATTGCATGTTTAGGCTGAAATTGACTCTCAGGTTTTGGTAACCTGGACAACGCCCAAAATACTCGAGGAATTCAGTGAGCCAGGCAGCATCTGTGGAGGGGAATAAACAGTGTCTTGATGAACAGCCTCACCCCAAAATGTTGACTATTTATTCTCCTCCCTAGATACTGCCTGGCGTGCTCAGTTTCTCCAGCATTAGGGGTGTTATTCTGGATATACAGCATCTGTAGAATCTGTTATGCTCATGTTTAATATTGAGCCCGATTTCAAATGTTATATTTTCTTAAATTTCCACGTTGGTTAATATATATATATTCTCCAACTGAATGAGAAGCTTGACTAGGACAAGCTATTTCACCTTGCCCAGATAGTACCAGGAAAAGTTGGGGGGAGGAGCACCTGAACAGTATTTTGTTCCCTTCACATGATAATTAGGATTCTCCATGGAAATAATGCAAGGAATTTATGTTGATTAATTCAGAATTATTTTGGTGTTAGTTGAGATGTATTACATGTGGCATGTTTAACAGGACAGGTGACTGAAGCACAAAAGTCACCTCCACTTAGTGCTTTTATAATTTTTGTTATATTTGAATATATTATGAAGTACCTCATAAGAACAAAATACTCTAATTGATCAATAGCTTCATTAGTTTTTCCATACTGCATTTCAGAAGCCAAATTTATTAGGTATACATTTTTTGACTATTCCCGGGGTTCTCTTTGATCATTTTTTTTTGTCCCTGTAATTTGTAACTTTGTGCTTTGAAGGGTTATTGCACTTAATTTTGCATTGCTCCAGCTGGTATTGTGTTCTAAGCACTGCACTTTAGGAAAATATCTCAGCCTTGGAAAAAAGATGCAAATCAGGTTTACTAAGGATGAAAGAGTTATGTAGAAGTTGGAAAAACTTGTGGAAAAGCATAAGATTATATTTAATTTAGCTATTAAATGTTAATGACTTGGCTCTGTGGCTTTACATCTGATCAATGTAATTGATCTGAAACATCATCTCAGTTCCTCTCTCCATAGTTCCTAATCTGCTAATTATATTCAACATTCTTTGGTTTTTCTTGTCTCTTTTCCAACATCTTTGGTATTTTGATTTTGTATGGCTAATCAAAATTGAAGGTTTAGTACACCAAGTAGGGAGGAACTGTTCTTCGCAAATGAATGATGGTGAAAAATCATTGATTTAAAATAATTTACAAAAGTGCTGGAGGGTAGTTGAGATATATGAATCCATTGTATAAAAAGGTGATGGAATCAAGTTCTGTAGGATATGTATTTAAAAGGGGGTTAGTTTTATGACAAAAGGGGACTCTGGAACTATATTAGACATCTGTTTGGAAAACAAACACAGGTGTTGTGTGTGTTTTTTGTAGACCAAAAACTCATTCTTCCTTGGAATGTTTCAAGGCCCTTCCTATGGATCTTGCTGTTATCCTTTGTCTTGTTGAAGCAGAATGTTTTGTTCACTGATCCATATCTTTTCCAATGATAGTATAGCAATGACTTATTCCGTTGGTGATTTTTAAAAACAAAATCTACCATTAAAGGTACTGTATAAGTACAAACAAGACTTGCATCCTTCACTACCTCAAGGAAGAAAATCATTGCTAAATTGGCATGATCACATGAGGAAATTCTCCTATTTAAGATACTTTGACTTGGGCGCAAATACAGTCCAGCATTTCCCAAAGTGCCATTTAGCTGATTCTGGGCATAGAACTGAAAGTGAGTCGGATGTGGTAGTAGAAATGCAAGAGTTGGGTGTCTTTACTTTGTACCCCTCCTTCATAGATTATGAATTTCATTCTACCATATCTACTATTTTCCATGTTGATTGATTTCAATAATTTTGCCGTAAAAAGTTTGCTATAGACCAGGTACTACAATAAAAGGAGGGCCATTTTGAAATTGCTGTCATGATTTTCTTAGGTTAATGGAACAAAGTCTTAATTTGTTTATTTCTTGTTGGAATGGGAACTTACAACTCTATTGCATGTAGTTCTGTGCCATTGTTTTTGAAGCATTTCAGTGTGCTGCTTTGATAGAGTAAGGGAGCTGAATGAGCATTAAATCTAGACATAGCCTTTTAAAGATGATTACTGAATATTCATGGACAAATTCTTTATTCATATCTTTGGAGATTTCTGATCAGCTTTAAATTGCTTGACAAACTAGTCTGGTTGATGTAGCTATCATTTATTTTCTTCAACAGAAAGAAGATTGGATTTTTTAAAGAAAGCTACCTAATTCAGACATAGACTAAATGCAACTGCTTCAGGTTGTTTGTGGATATGAAGTGGTTGGGAGAAACAAAGAATATGTTTGTAAATGGCAGCAGGAAAAATGGGGGAAGGTTATCCGGTGAGCATCACCAGAGTCAATCCAAGCTGCATCACTCGGGAAGGGGAAGTACAAGGACCAATGCAAGACTCACACTTGGAAAACGCAGCACTCGTAAGTAACTTTTGTGATTTTGTTGATTTTTGGAATTTAATCAGCCACTTTAATATGTATTCACAGCTTGTTTACTACTTTCGAGAAGTAGAACTTGAAGGTGAAACACTGTGAAAATGTTACTGAGATGTTATCAATTGAGTATCTTGATAACAAGATCCTCATGGAAAATAGAAATTTTCTTTCAAATACACCAGAGAAGTTTATAGGAATGACTTCAATTCCATTTTGAAGTTTTGTTTTGTAATTTATCTTGAAGTGAATTAAGTCCATCTAACAATTAACACTTACATGTGTAAAATTTGCACTACTTCATTCTCTGTATGTCCGCACTAGCAATCGCGTATCTTAAAAAGAGAACTCTGAGTTGGTACTGAAAGAAGCTGAGGCTGAGATAAGTAGCAATTAGTGTCCTTGTATAATCGGTTCTTAATTTTGCAGTGGTATTACTTGATGTGCTAATACCTCATTTGGTACATTTTTACACCAGATTGTAGATACCACCTACTTAACAATTGACTCATTAGAATGGATGGTTAGAAATGACATTTATGTAATATTTTATGTCTTGCGCGAAAGCCTTGATGGCAAATGTAAATATCTTAAGTAATTTCATGTTTGTTAATAGTGGATTCTGATACATTTTGGTCCAATAAAGTGGCTTTCTCTATTAGATGAACTTTCATGGAAATAGTTAAAAAGATATTTTTTTAAAAAGTCATACTGAGTAACAAATTATGTATTTAAATGAAATGCAGACAAATTAGAACACAACTAATAGTACTATAACACTCTATTAGTTCTTAATATTTCCTCACAGAGGAACGTGCTGCTGTGGTCTTTTGACTGTAAATGAACAAAATCAATGCAGGCACCTAGTACGAATAATGGACTGTCTCATACAATGCTGTCGACAATCGCATTCTCCAACTCTTCATTTTCATTGTAGCATTCAAGATGATTGTTGATACCTTCAAATTCTTTGTAGTTCTGAACTTGAAGTAGTGAAATAGTTTGGTTTTTACTCCTCACCGTTTCTGGCATCTTTAAGTCTGAATGCTTGAAACCACATTAAACAAAACAGTTCTGAATTGTTTTACTGCTTATTTCTCGCCAACTATCAGTGACAAAAATCACTGCAGTTTGAAAACAAACTCAAACCACTGACGCTTTTTAAAAACTGTTTATTCTAAGCACAGTGGTGACTAACGCTAGTTTAAAAACTGTTCGGCAACAGTCTCCTGTCCCAATTATGTAGCATGGTGCCCCAAATAAGCAAAGGGAATCCGGGCTATTTTCCCATTCTTTTTTAGTTGTTCTTTAAGAGATGTCCCAAATAAGTGTCTTCCCTGATTAACTGATGGCCCAATTAAACGGAATCCATTGTACTTGATTTGATGGATAAAGATTATTTTTGCAATGTAAATGTTTTTTAATAAATTTGGAAAGAGTTCAGGCCTGGCATCCTTAACTACAAGAATACTTAAATGATTGTAGAACATCCAATGGCTGTAGGTCAAAGAGTATTTAAATAAATGCAGGTTCTTTTTCTTAATGCCATTTAAGGCCATAGCCGATTATTATATTTTTGTTTTAGGCATGATGGGTTTTGAGGGTCACTGCTCTCGATATGTACCTTCCACTGGAATGACAGCAAAAGAACTGTGTGAAAATGATGATCTTGCAACAAGTTTAGTCCTTGATCCTTATCTGGGGTTCCAGACACACAAAATGAACACCAGGTATGTCAGGCAAGTATCGACCACTCCAATTTTCAAATCTAAATAGATTGCTGAAGCATTAGAGGTAAACTATGATCTATTTGTGGATGCGATACAAAAATTATTTTTTTTTCTCCCATTTTTCTCCTGTTGTAGGTTGCTCACCACCTCACAACCTCCTCCAACCAGGAGGGTGAGATGGTCTGGGCCGCGGACTTCTCGATGACCGCCAACAGTAACGACCCGTGTTTGGCAGGCAGGTGTGACTGAAATGGGGTGAGCCTGACGCTGTCAGTTCCTCCTACCTCCCCCGAGATGGAACGCCTCGCTTCTGCGCGACGCTCATGCAGCCTAGCCAAGAACTGACCAAACTGACCCGATTGAGGTAGGGGGATTCAAGTAGCAGGCAGTCCTGGGACTCGAACCCGCGACCTCCTAGTTTGGAGGCAAGTGCTGTATGGGGCTATGTGACTGAAAATGTTCACTATATAGAATTGCTAAAATGAGGTTCAGTCCACACTACTCCAAAATTCAAGTAATTCCCCCAACCACCCCACCTTTTTGTTATTTTAAACATTTTTTGCTTAATTTTAAAGAAAAGCTGTTTGGAAAACGGCGGTTAATGGTACCTATCGGTATCAAAAGTCCAGTCCCAAAATTTTATTTTTTTTTATTCTTATAATGGTTTACTTAATCTAAGTGTAATTTGTTCAAAATTGCAGAAAAATAAACTGTCATGGTCAGGCATTTTTGACTTTTTTTCTTACCTGTGCTTAACAAAAATGAAGTCTTTCAATAAGAAGTTATTGAGTACTCTCTTCTGTCAAACATTTTACACTAAATATGTTATGAAATTGGTACTAATACAAAATTAACAATTGGCATCAAAATTATGGGAATAAAAATTTGGTAAAATGCACAAGAATAATCTGGCAACTTCAAATATGTAGTTAACATTTTCTGAAATATAAAAAAAGTGGTTTAAATGAAAAGCTGAAGAAAATGTTGAAGTCAAATGTGCTTGACCATTTGCTAAAATGGGATGCTTTAGAAGGAAGTGTCCCACAACATGGTGATCGGATAAAATGAAATGGTAAGTCAAAGATGTTACTGGACTGTACACCATCTTGATAACAAGATGTGTTGTGATGTTTTCTATACGGTGAGTATTATTTTAAAATGTGTAATTTGTATCCTTTATGAAGATAAACAACGACGGGTGAGTAATTAAAACTAGTAGATATCTATTGAAATGAACTTAAGAAAGTTTATGGTTTCTGATAATTGGCACCAGTTTGTGTGTCTAGCTAAATATTCTACTTCTCTCCAGGCGTAATTTTCATTATTAGACATAAATCTGCTTGTATAAATTTTTGTTCTGTAATTTTACGTTAAAGGTACAATTTTTACTGCTTCCAGAAAACAGAAATTGGTTTCATTTAATTATTAGGTCGTCTATTGTAGAACTGAGATCAGTGTACTTTTGAAATGATGTTCTTCGAACTGGGGATTATCGAAAAGAGTTCATGGGTGGCTAAATGCTTGTGGATTAATATATTTAAAAACAAGGCTAATGGAATATTGGTCTTGAAATCTGGCAGGTGGAGTACAAAGGATGTCGGTTACTCTACACTGAGAAAGCTTTGGTCAGAGTCCATTTAAATTCATTTCTGGGCACTGCACTTCAGGAAAGATGCACTGGGTTTGCATCAGGTTCCAAACAATATTTGGGCTAAAGCAAATAAGAGAATAACTGGTTTCATATACCAGCTGTGTATTTTTCTACTACTCATTTGTTTATGGGATGTGGACAGTGTGTATCTGTAAATGCCCTAATTATAGAAAACTATTTGTTTTGATATATTTTGTTGACATGTGCTGGTGTCCATTTTCTTCCAGAAGGTAGGAGTGATTGCTTTGAAATACTCTGGAAGGAGCCATTGACAGCACATTTCATACAGAATGTAAACTGTAGCCATAGTGTTGCTGAAGGAAGAGAATATTTAGAGAAATGGGTGCCAATTTGCCAGGCTTATTCAGTCTCAATGAGTTTGAACTTGTTTGTCGTTGGAACAGAGCTGGTCTTGACAACTGGAGGGTACCCATTGTACAGTGATCTTCTGGCTTGTAGATACTGGGAAAGTTTTGAGGGATGAAAACTTGATTAACTTTGCAGAATGCCTATCCACTGCCCTGTTCTTGTAACCAAGCTGTGGTTGGTCCGGCTCAGTTTCTGTTTGATGTTGATGGAAGATTTAGGAAATTGTAATGCTGTTGAATGTTAGGGAATGGTAGTTGGACTCTTCTGTTGCAGTGATCATTGCTTGGCATTTACAATGTGTGGCTTATCAACCCATGGCTGAGGCTCCCCAACTTTTGCTGCATGGTCTACTTCAATTTTCGAGGAGTTGGTAAGAAATTTGAACCTTGTGCAGTTATTTGCAATTTTTTGATACTTCTCAGGATCATTGAGCATGTTGGAGGTGGTTGACCATAGGGTTCTGACCCTGGCTGCTCCTATAGTAAGAACTGATACAATAGAACTAACAACTAATAGCAGCCATCTTATGCTATACAGTGCAGATGTCCAATCAGTTGAGAAGTTAATTTTACAATGAATTATTGTTTCACTTGAGCTCTGTCATTCTTGAGTTCAGCATGTTTACCCGTGATTTTGTTGGTGTCTACCAGTGCTACAGCCTTCCTGACATAGCTTGTTTTCTCAATTTTATGTTTTTGTCCTCAGATTTTATTCCTTCATTTGTGGGCAAACCTTTAGCTGCCAAAGCCCTAAACTCTGTAAATCCTTTTCTTAAACCTCTTATGACATTCTCAGATTTCTTGCCCAACCTTTTAGTTATCAAACTAAATACCTCTTTATGGTTTGGTGTCCAGTTTTATTAATACTCTTGTGAAGGCTCTCTGTAAATAAAAGTTGTTGAAAGGAGCATGCATTGGAACTGCTAATGAAAGGATGTCAAAGCAGATGTTTTTGTGATCTCCCAACAGCATTTCTTGGTGCTGTATTGTACAATTTTTATACTATGAATTGTAAAGCTTACCAATCGATTTTCTTTTGTCTCTTCAGATTTCGACCCATAAAAGGAAGACAGGAAGACCTGAAAGAAGTAATAGAGGATTTCAAGAAGGGTGAAAATTTAGAAAAGGCTTTCAAAGCATTAACCACAGGCGAATGGGCAAGACATTATTTCCTCAACAAAAACAAAAGCCAAGAGAAGTTATTTAAGGAACACGTATGTAGTATTTTCTTTAAAATCAATTTTTCTTTCTAACGGATTTTTCAGGAATATGCTATTTACTTAAAAGAATTAATGATCCCAATAAAGTACTCCTGTTCTCCAAAGCGATTTAATACAGTTTAAATTTTTTTTAATTAGAAAGTAAGCGCAATTTAGATGTAAGGTTTCCATTTCATATCTTTAAATGTATTTAACTGTTAAAACTTCTCAAAGGGCACTTTTGTAAATCTAATTACTTCTGTGCAAAACATTTTAATGTGCTTTCATCTGTTATTGAATAGAACTAAATTGTAAAGCATGCTGTTTTGCATTTTCCATTTGGCCCTACATATTCAATTTCCTCTGAATTTTAGAGCAGAAAATTTTTCACTAATGAAGAATTTTTTTGAGGAAGTTAAATTATCTTAAAAGATTACTTTAAGAGCAAGTGTGTCACAGTCAGGGACATTTATTGCCTTGAAGGAGTTGTTTTGGATGCAGGTACTCTGAGGGTATTACATGTGGGGAATGTGTGGCAAAGGTAGGTTATATCGTTTGCCATAATAGATTCAGTAATGCAAGTGATTCCATTTTGTAGGTCACTTCAATTTCTGGATTTCACCTCCATACAAGCTCTTCCCTACTATTCTTTAAGATGTGCCTATCTAAATGGCCAATATTTATGTTTAGATTTATATTTTCTTACAAAATCTGGAATTTATAATCTTATATTGAAAGGAATCTTGGCTCTTGACAATGTTGGCCAAACAAAGCACACAATTGCAGAAGGCCATCTGGCACTATGAGCCTGCTCCACCATTCTCAAATTCAAAAAGTTCATAACCAAACCTGTAACCATCCTCTAGTATTGTTTTTGTATTTCTTGGCTTCCTTGATGCCTGGAGATCTTTTGATCATTTTTGAATGGACTCAGTTAGTTGCTGAAGGCCTCTAGGATAGAGAATGCCAAAGGTACACTGCTCCCTGACGAAGTTTCTTGTCCTTTGCCCTAAGTGTCTGATTTTGAAACAGTAGTCTCAGTCTCAGCCAGGGAAGTATCTTCCTTGCTTTCAGCCTGTCAAATCTTCTCAGAATTTTGAATGTTTAAATGAAATCTCTCACTTTCCTAAACTCAATACAGCTTCAACCTAATCCATCTCTGCTCATACACCAAACCTGCTATCCTTGGAACCATTTTAGTGATTGCACTCCTTTTATTGAAAGTATATATTTTTCTAGAGTAAGGAAACCAAAATTGCACATGATAGTCTAGGTATATTCTCGCTAGGATTGAATAATTTTGCAGTATGACTCCCTTAATCCTGTATACAAATCCTCTCAAAAGCTAAGATATGAATTGCCCTCTAAATTACTTGCTGAACTTGCATGTTAGCTTTCAGCAAGTTGTTTAAGTTCCCCCTTGTTCTTTTGAACATCAGTGCTAACCAGTCTTTCACCAGTTAACAAAATATGTAAGTTTTATTTGTAAACCAATATTGGTAACTTCATGATTCCATTTTGCTATGTCCTCACCCACTCAGTTTGTCCACATCCCTTGAAATCTTCCTTTGCACTTTCAATCCCTTGTAGTTTAATTTAGTTAGTGCACTTGAAAATATGAGATTTGGTTTCCTTGGTGATCAAAAGTTGGGGCCTAAGCATTAGTCCCTGGGGTGCCCCATTAAAAAAACATACTCGTTCCATATCAGTATCTTACCTCCAGTTCTGTGTCCTTGTCTTGTTGAATAACCACCTGTGTGGAACCTTATTAAATGCTTCCAGAATTTCAAACGCTGCACATTCGTTAATTTTCATTCTAATCTACTGGTGCTCAAAGAACTTCAGCAGGTTAGACAGAATTGGATTTTCTCTTCATAAATTCATTGAGGCTCTGGCCAATCCTATTATTTTCAAAATGTTATTTTACTATCTCTTTATGGTGATTCCAGCATTTTCTTACTATTGACATTCGGCCAGTAGGTCAATGTTTCATCTCTTTCTCACCCCTGACCCCATCAACTATCCCCATCCCTATCTTAAACAGTGACATCTCACTTTCTATCCTCCAACCCACTGAATCAATTTGAAATCCATCAAATCTTGGAAGATAATAACTCGTACATTTATTCTCCCTAAGCCACCTCTTTCAATATTCTGCAATGTAAGTCCTTGGATACTACTTTCAAAATAAGTAATAGTGGAAATTGTTGCATTTCTTACTATTACTGCATTTTGGAAGTTCATGGCACTCCTTAATTATAATTGGAGTCTGTTCAAGCAATAGTATGCTCTTCTGATCTCCCTGCACTCTTGATCACCAGTAGAAAGGGGATAATCGGATGGGAGAGGTAGCCTGTGTTTTGCATGTGAAGTATTTTGCTACAACTTGGGCCTAAGTCACATAGCATAGATGCAGGTCCTCTGTCCCACCATGTGTATCCACTAACTATACTAATTTCTTTTACCAGTACTTGGTTCATAACCTAATATGCCTTGGTCATTTAAGAGTTCGTCCAGATGCTGCTTAAATGTCAGAATACCTGCCATCTCTGCCATCTTCTCAGGCAGTGTGTTCCTGACTGCAATTGCCCTTTGATCGCTTTTATGCCTTCCTACTCGTTGTGATTAACATATACCCTTTAGTGTTGTACTACTTCAGATATAGTTTTCCTGTGCCAATCAATTTCTCTCATAATTTTGTGTACCTCTATCAGATCCTCCCTTGACCTCCTCCCCAATAAGGAAAACAAGCAAAACTCATTGATGCCTTCCATCCCAGGCAACATTGGTGAAACTCCTGCAGACTCGCCAGTGCAATCACTGTAATTCCTATATTATAGCAGTTAAAACTACATGCAAGATTCCAGCTGTGGCCTAACAAAAGTTTTTTACCAAGACCTCCCAGCACTTGTATTGTGTGCCCTAGCAAATGAAGGCAACAATGCTATATGCAGCCTTCACCCATGTACTCATATTGCCACTTTTGGAAATCTTTGCATTATATGCCAATTTCCTTTTGTTCCTCCATACTCTCTAGGGCCTTAGTGTTCATCTACTCTAATTAACCCTTCAAATGTGTCACCTCACATTAGGATTCAATTTCATTTGCCATGGCTAATTTATCAATTTCATTACTCACTTCACTATCAACACCACCAGTTTTTAGTCATTGTGTAATTATTAGGATGGAGAGACTGATTATTTTGAGAGATTATAAAAAATAGACAGCTCCCTGTTGGGGTGGGGAATATAAATTTTTGATTTACTCAGGATTCACCAAGTAAATTGTACTGGTGGACCATAGCACACAAGATCTGTCAAATGAATATTTGAGTTTTGTAGTTTATAGGATATTGTGATTCAGAGTAGTTGGTGTAGCTGTACAAAATGAACATACAAAAAGTTATACCCACAAAATGTTTAATATATTTTGGGCAGGTTTTTATTTATCTGAGAATGTTTGCAGCAGAGAGTGGATTTGAACTCTTGCCATGTAATCGGTATTCCTCAGAGAAAAATGGAGCCAAGATAGTTGCAACCAGGGAATGGTAAGACCTGAACTAATGTTAAATTATAGAATCACTTATGCATGTAGTTATTTAATTTTCATCGCTCATGATACTATGTTAGCTGTTATAGTTGTATTTTGTTTAATAACACTTGCAAAGCACTTTGGAACGTTTTACTGCACTGAAGATATTTTAAAATATTTGCTTTTTAATATTTTAAATACTGACTCTATTTTAAACTGGCTTTCTATTACAAACAAAAGCAGGATATTGCTTTAAATTAGAAACTGATTACTCAGGTAGAAAATTAAGGTTGATGACCTTTCAAATGAACTGTCATAGATGAACAACATTTAATCAAGTTGAATGCTGCAAAGGAAGATGGCTGATTGAACAAATTATATATTGGAATTAAGGTAGATAGATCTAGCCTGTTTATAAACTGATTTCTAATATTCCTATCACAATTGGTTAGAAAGTCTCCATAATTATAGAACATTAATGCACCTGAGATATTAGAATTTGAAACCTAAGAGTAGCAGAAAACCAGCAAGAGTTCAAATAGTGCTTTTAAAGTTAGAAATATCTTGACGGCATTTAATAGAGTAAAACAGAAGAATGTTGTTTAAGTTTAAAGCTTGGTCACACG
Source organism: Mobula hypostoma (assembly GCF_963921235.1). Taxonomy (NCBI): domain Eukaryota; kingdom Metazoa; phylum Chordata; class Chondrichthyes; order Myliobatiformes; family Myliobatidae; genus Mobula; species Mobula hypostoma. The sequence goes on along the minus strand of NC_086107.1, from coordinate 37,084,194 downwards.
CTAGTTTTAAGGGGTAAGTGACTGGAAGATATAACTTGCAGACCTGAGCTGTAACGCACATTCATAAACTTCTAAGACAATGGTGTTGCTCAGTTACTGAAACATAAGCTTCAGAATAGGATCTCAGAAAAAGTCGGTCCATTTATGATTAAAGTGGACGAGAATTTCAAAGTGCAGTGAGTTTTTGGATCTCTTTGCCTCAGGAGATCTGCGGTAATGGAGATCTTGAATTTATTTAAGACTGAGATAGATACATTTTTAGAACTGATGAGAAGGAATTTCTTTAGCCAAAAGGTGGTGAATCTGTGGAATTCATTACCGCAGATGGAGACCAAGTCATTGAGTATATTTAAAAAGAAGGTTGATAGGTTCTTGATTGGTAAGGGTATCATAGATTACAGGGAGGTAGCAGGAGAATAGATTGAGAGGGAAATAAATCAGCCCTAAATCAAATGGTGGGGCAGGCTTGACGGGCTGAATGTCCTAATTCTGCTCCCTTGTCTTATGGTCGAATCTGTAAGACAAGTATGGATTAAGGGAAAATGTCAACAATGGAGAGACTGGATACACTTGAATTGTTTCCATTGAAGTATCGGAGGCTAAACAGCTCCCTGAAAGAAGTATGTAAAATTTGGATAGGTAGATGAATGGGGTGGGGGGGGTATGGAGGACTGTGGTTGAGTGCAGGTTGATGGACTAGACAGTGTAATAGTTTGGCATGGGTTTGATGGGCCAAAGGGTCTGTTTCAATGCTGTAGTGTTCTGTGACTATAAAATTAGGAGAGGTGTAGATAGGATAGACAATTAATGTGTTTTTTTTTTCGGGATGGAAATGCTGAATGCGAGGAATAGAACTAAGGTGGGGGGAGGGTGAAGTTTATAGGTGATTAGAAGGCAAGTATTTTTACACTGCTGTCGTGGGAGGTGGTAGAAGCAGATACATTAGTAACATTTAGGAGGGATGTGGGCAAGAACATGAAAAGGCAAGGGATGTAGAGATGAAGAACAATTTAAATTGGTGTTATGTTTAGCACAGCTGTTGAGAGCAAAGTGCCTGTTCCTGTGTGGTACTGCTTTATGTCCTATGAAAATCAACTTGAAAAGTAAGATAGGCACAATTGAACATAGTACAGTTCGGGCCCAAAAGCCCATGATGTCTGCTGACCTTTTAACCTATTCCAACGCCATTCTAACCCTTTCCTCTAAAAGGTAGCAACTCAATTCTGATCCTTCAGAGATAACAACCTCAAGTGCATCCAACTTCTCCATTCTTGTCATCTTACTAAAACCCATGATTGCAATACTGATTAGAAATCTATGAATTTCAGCCCAAAATAAATCTAAGGTCTTCACTATTGCAGATAGCTGTGGCAAGGAGATCAAAAGACTCACTGCATTTAGACATTATTTCATATTTTCAGTCATATTGAATGACAAAGCAGGCTTGGGGCTGCATGCCTTGCTCCTTTCCCTATTGTTACAGGGTAAGTCAGATCTATATTTTCCCTCAGATTTTGGGAACAATATGAGCAAGTATGAGGATCAAAAGGGGTTAGAGAACATATAATTTAATTGGAAATGAGTCATGGGATCTGGAAACAAGGCTGATTGGAAAGAGAAGCTTGGTGACAGAACAGTGGAGTATTTGATGAACAAAGTAAAAGATAGAAAAGCTGAAGAAATGGTCAGAATGTGAGACAAGTGTTTGAGCTCTGTGCATTTCATGTAGTTTGGGCATAGAAGATATGGAAGCCATGAATAAATGATCCATTTGTTGGTTAGAAACTTGAAGTAACATTTTAGATATCCAAAAACTTGGTTTTCATTGTAAAATGAATTGCAAATATTTTACGAAGGTTTCTTGTTAATTAGTGTATTAGGAAGGCTTAAAGCAGGGGTTCTCAGCCTTTTAATGCCATGGACAACGACCATTAACCAAGGGGTCAGTGAACCCCAGGTTGGGAATGCCTGGTTTAGAGCCTTGAGTTTTTACTATTGTACTTAAATACACTGTTTAAACATTTTCATTATTGCATGTATTCCCCATATAATTTGTGCTCAATTTTAAAGTTGACTGCAATAATTAAAAGCTCTTGTTCATGTTTGTCTCCTATTATTGGTACAACCAAATTGCATGGGTTAGTCTTTTGCAATGAATGATATCTCTGCAACTTATTAATGCTGTTTTCATTTCCACTCAATCCAGAAAGCATTATGCAAGTAGATGTTATGTATTTCAGAGATTGAAGGTATTAATTAGAGGTAATATTTGACTTTTAAATAGGAAGAAGAATGACAAGATTGAATTGTTGGTTGGCTGCATTGCAGAACTGTCAGAAATGGAAGAAAACATGCTACTGCGTCATGGAGAAAATGATTTTAGTGTTATGTTTTCAACAAGAAAAAACTGTGCTCAGCTCTGGCTTGGACCTGCTGCATTTATCAATCATGGTATGGATCCCTCTGTATGAGTTACTAAACATTACTTGCATAATGGGATAGTTATTCATTTTATTTCATAAGCAGCCTTTTACCATTGATACTTCTTGCTTGAAAAAATTCAAATAATTCAAATTAGATTTTTCTGAAACAGACAAAGTATGTTTAAAATAACAGAAAATGGCTAAATTGCATAAAAGAACTGTATAAGTTACACAAGACATACTTTAGACTATATGTAGTTTTTTGCTTTTTGTTTACATAATCATTGTCATTTATGTAGCACCTTTTGGTGAGGTGGAACATTAGGAGAAATTGTGAAAGTTAAACAGAGGCTAGATAAACTCATGCTTCCTTGCGTAGGTTTTAAAGAGTGCTGTAGAGAAATGAATTGAATACCATTGTCCATCAACATAGGCAGCTAAATGCCAAGTTGCTTGTAGTAGACCAAAGAAATGTTGGGCTAGATGTATGTCGAAAATTAGAGGATTATGGAAATCTGGCACAGTTGTAGGAGATTAGCTATGAGAAGGGCAAAACCTTTGTTTGAAAATTGATGAACATTTTAAAAAAAACTCCAGCTAAGCAAGTATATGGAATGAAAATTTTTGTCAATAGATGTGCTTTACAGGAACAGTGACCGTTAATTCACAGCATCTTGTTTTCCCATAAAACTATAGCATGGAATCATTAATTTGAAGTATCCAGCAGGTTGTCAAGCACATGTTTATAGTTATATAGAATTGGATGCTATTGGATACTCAAAAACCTATTAAAACATATTTTTAAAAAAAATAGCTGTTTCAGATTTATATTCTTTGTCGTATACTTAACTGCTAGATGCAGAGAGATCCTCTGGAGAAGATAAATCATTATGAAGATATAAATGGATTAATAATCAAGAGGCCCAGTATAATAATCTGGTATTTGTATTCCACCATGGGAGCTAGGAATGTTTAATTTCAGTTAATTTTGATGACGTAAATAAATGGTGATCATGAAACTGCTGGATTTCTTAGGAAGAAGCCTTTTAATTCACTAATGTACTTCAAAGAAGAAAATGTGCTGGTCTGAAATGTATTTGACAGTGATGTGGTAGAGTTTTAACTGAAAATACTCAGTAAACTGTTTTGTTCAGGCCAGTTGAAGGATAGATGTAGATGTAGCCTTGCCAGCTGCTTCTATTTGCTGTGAATGCTGAATGAACTTTAATGTACTGGGTAGACAGCAACTTTTGACATTTTGGAGTTGTGAACCACAGAAGCAGTTTTCCTTAAAGTACCAAGTGTGACCATTCCTCAGAAACATATGTCATTCTGCCTTTTTGTTTCCATGTTTTATGAGAAGTTTAAACACCATGAAAACAAAGGTTTTCAGAATTCATAATCATCAGAATGCTTTTAGGTGACCTGCTCCTTCTGCATGCATAAAACCACTGTGTGCTCCCTATGCATGGATTCAAGATTCTCAGTATCATCCTGAATGTTCATTCAATGGAGATACTGCATTTCTTCAAGGGACTTTGAACACGTTCTTGGATCCTTTACTGTGCCATTTGGCATTCTGTTACTATGACATAGAGCTTGGAAAAGTTGGCATGGTATGTTTCAGTGCTTGGTATCGGGCATGCAGGCAACCTAACTTGTGTGATATGAATAACTGGGCATACTTGGTGTACTAGGAGTTAAATGTTCAGGTTGTTGGCCTAGGAGGAGACTCTGATAATTGATCCTTTCCCTGAATTGAGGGTTTAGCAGTGATAGTATCCTATTTCTTTGAGGTGCCTCTTGAGGTTGTCCAGGTCTCAGAAACAGAAGATGGTGGGGATCCTTGCTACAGATTATATTGAGTTTTGTGCCAGGTCTGAGATTTTTATCTTCAAATATTGTAGCCCATCACCAGTGTGCATCTGATGTTGGGGATGGGAACTGGTTAATAGTTGGTTTGTAGCATGGCTTGCATACTATGTATTGGGTATAAAACCAAGATGAATCCTTGTTCTCAGCTGAACTTGGAGAGAATGTCCACATTACTTCCTGATTGGAGATGTGGCTTCAATGAGGTTGAGAAAGTGCAGCTTCTTGCACTTTTCTTGGGGTTGTTGAGAAGTGCACACTGTGCCTCGAAATGGAACAAATCCATACAGTGATTTGATAAGTAGTTGGATGACCATTGGGAAGTAGTAATTCAGAAGGACTCCTGTGATGACTTTCCCGGAAGAGATAGTAGGGAGACTTTTCTGTATTTGCCACAGTTAGTTATGTGATCTTGAAGAAAGTTGATACAAGATCTTAGAGATCCACAGTATATCCTTCTGTTCAAATCTATGGGAAGTTAAACAGTGGATTAGTGACTTAAGCTCTTCACCATTGAGTTTTAAGATTTTGACAATGTTAAGTGGTAACTCCTGAGGCTTTATTATTTAAAAGTTGAAATAGTCTTTTCAATGACTTGTTGATCAGGAGCAGCAGCAAAGTTAGTCTGAACATGTTATATTGTGCTCACATCAAAGACAGAATTGTGCTTGAGTTCTTTGAAGCGTTCTTTCCAGAAGCTCTTATGCCCCTTTGTACCCGATGAATTCACCCCTGTGTTTGCCGTCAATGGAAGCACACTGGGTGTTTAGGCAAAAACAGTAGTATGTATAGCAGTTAGCATAATACTATTACAGCACCAGTGACCCAGGTTCATTTCCAACACTGTCTGTAAGAAGTTCATACATTTTCCTCATGATCGCATGGTTTTTCCTCTGGGTGCTTTGGTTCACAATCACATTCCAAAGACGTGAGTTAATTCATCACATGGGTGTAATTGGCAGCATGAGCTTGTTGGGCTGGAAGGGTCTGTTATCATGAAGTATGTCTAAGTAAATGCTTTGTGCACGGTTAAATGATCCTGTACATGTAATAGTTGTTAGTGAGTTGCTGGGTCCCACATACCCTCTCCATCAGTTAGTCTGTCGGTCAAGATTTTTCTGCTGGAATAATGCATCCAGGTACCTGTATATCTTTTATCTTTTCCCTGGAGAAATGATGTAGCTGCCAATCTAGGAATATCTTAAGTTTGCAGCTAGTTAGTTGCTTAACCTCCTCGTTATGTTCATCAAACCAGCCCTGGTTCCAGCAGTGAAGCCGAGGGACTTTTCACAGGTACTTTCTGTGGAGACTTGGGTGCAGTGTATAAGTTGTGCCAGCTTTGAAGATCTTGCAGAAATGTTCAGGTTTTCTGTGCGATGCTGTTTAAGAAGAGCCACTATGATGGAGTTGTTGGGACTCCGGATGTTGATCTTATGGTAACAAATTTGTTGTTGATGCTCATGCTTTGGTGACAGATTGGAGGATTAGCTGGTGGGTTCCCACAGCCCCCAGTGGCCCTGTGGTTCCAGTCTCCGAGGTAGACGTGAGAGCATCCTTCAAGAGGGTGAACCCACAGAAAGCATCCAGCCTAGATAGGGTACTTGGCTGAGTACTAGAGACCTGTGCTGATCAACTGGATGGAGTGTTCACTAATATCTTTAACCTATTGTTTCAGCAGTCTGAAGTACATACCTGTTTCAAGCTGTCTTCAATTATACTGGTGCCCAAAAAGATTATGGTAATCTGCCTCAATATTGTCTAGTAGCACTTGAATCCACTGGATTGAAGTGTTTTAAGAGGTTGGTGATGATTTATATCAACTCCTGCCTGAGAAACTACTTGGCTCTGCTCCTGTTTGCCTACTGGTGCAACAGGTGCCTTTACATGGGCTCTTCACTCAACCCTGGAACATCTGGACAGCAAAGATGCAACACAGAAAGATGCTGGAGGAACTCATCATGTCAGGCAGCATGGTAAGGAAATGAATAAATAGTTGACATTTTGGGCTGAGACCCTTCTTTAGCAAAGATGTATACATCAAGATGTTCTTTATCAACTATAGCTCAGCATTCAACACTATCATACGTTCTCAACTAATCAATAAGCTTCAGTACCTTGGGCTCAATACCTCCTTGAGCAGTTGAATCCTCAATTTCCTCACTTGCAGACCCCAGTCAGTTTAGATTGGCAACAACTCTTCCACAATCTCCATCAGCACAAGATACGACAGAAGACCTGTACATATGACTGTGAGGCTAAGCACAGCTCCAGTGCCATGTTTAAGATTGCTGACAACACCACTGTCGTTGGCTGAATCAAAGGTAGTGACAAGTCATCATATAGGAGGGAGATTTGGCTGAGTGGTGCCACAACAACAACCTCTCACTCAATGTCAGCAAGACCAAGGAGCTGATTATTGACTTCAGGAGGAGTAAAATGGAGCTCCATGAACTAGTCTTCATCGGTGGATCAGAGGTGGCGATGGTTAGCAAAGTTCCTCTGTGTTATCATTTTAGAGGATCTGTCCTGGGCACAAGCACGTAAGTGCAGTCATGAAGAAACCATGACAGTGCGTCTACTTCCTTGGAAGTATGCAAAGATTCAGTGTGGCATCTAAAGCTTTGACACAATTCTATAGATGTGTGGAGGAGAGTATATTGACTGGTTGCATCATGGCCTGATATGGAAATACCAATGCCCTTGAACTGAAAAGCCTACAAAAAGTAGTGGAATGGCCCAGTCTATCAAGAGTAAAGCCCTCCCACCATTGAGCACATTTATATAGAAAAGCAGCATACATCAAGGACCACCACCACCCAGGCTAATGCTCTATTCTCACTGCTGCCATTAGGAGGATGGACAGGAGCCTCAGGACTCTCACCACCAGGTTCACAAACATTTATTACCTGTCAACCATCAGGCTGTTGAATCAGTGGGGATAACTTCAATCAATGTCACTTGCTCCATCACTGAACAGTTCCCACAACCAATGAATTCCCTTTCAAGGGCTCTTCATCTCATGTTCTTAATATTTATTTCCTTTATTATTACTATATCTGTTACCTTTCTTGTATTTCCAGTTTGCTGCCTCTGCACATTGTTTGTCTGTCCTATTGGGTGCAGTCTTCCATTGATTCTTGATTCTTGGATTTACTGAGTATGCCCTCAAGAAAAATCATCTCTGGGTTGTGTATGGTGACATCTATGTTCTTTGGCAATAAATTTACTTTGAACTTTGCCTGTCATGTCATGGGAGTTGGAAACATTCTGTTATCCCTTGCCCGCATGATGTATTTTTAACAGATACCAGCATTTCACTCAAGCATGTTCTAAATCTCACAAGTCAGGCAGCATCTATGAAGAGGAATAAACAGTTGACATTTCGGGCAATGACCCTTCATCAGAACTGGAAAGTAAGAGGGAAGAAGCCAGGATAAGAAGTGTGGGAGGTGGGTAAGGAGTACCAAATGGCAAATGATGGATTAGACCAAGTGATGGGGAGTGAAGGCGGGTGTGGGAGAGGAGTTGAAGTAAGAAGCTGGGAGAGGATAGGTGGTAAATGTAAGGGGATGAAGATGGAATCTGATAAAGAGTGAGCCATGGGGAAAAAGGGAAGGGGGGGAAACCAGAGGGTATGTGATGGGTGCAGGTGAGGAGAAGAGAAGGGGTGAGAGGGTAATCAGAATGGGGAATAGAAAAAGAGAGAGAGGAGGGTGGAAATTGCTGGTAGTTGGAGACATCAATGTTCATACCATCAAGACTGATGTAGAGGAGGCCACACTGAATATAATAGATGACCCTGTCAGACTTGCAGGTGAGGTGCTGCCTCACGTGAAAAGACTTTTTGGGGCCCTGAACGGTGGTGTGGGAGGAGGTGTTGAGGCAGTTGTAGCATTTGTTACTCTTGTAGGGAAAAGTACCAGAAGGGAGCTTCAGTGGGGAGGGATGAGGGAGTCATAGAGTGCGATGCCAATGAAATTGGTGGGGTGGGGGTAGGAAGGATGTGCTTAATGGTAGAGTCCTGTTGTAGATGGCTGAAGTTATGGAGAATAATGTGCTGGATACAGAGACTCGGATGGTAGGTAAGAATAAGAGGAATCTTATCCCTGTGATGGTGGGAGGATGGAGGAAGCGCAGATGTTCAGGAAATGCAGGAGGTGCAGATGAGGGCTACGTGGGTGGTGGAAGAGAAGACTTGAAGAAGGAGGACATCTCAGATGTTACAAATAGAAAGCTTCATCCGTGATGTGTTAAGTTGTATCCATAACTCTGCAGTTTATATGGTCATGTGTAGAGCAGTTCCCCTGTTTACGTCTTAATTTCTCACTCTGCACACTAGCTAATCATTGTTGCTTCAATCTCAAGCTTCTCAGCCCTGCCGTGTAGCCAGCCCTCAGCTTTCAGATTTCCTCCATTTCAGTTGAACAAATCACATTGCAGTTTCCTTTTCTGACCACATAACCAACTGCATCCACATTCTCCAGCTCGGTCTGTACACCTGATCATGTTTATACTCCCACTCCAACTCAGGCTACCTACCCAACTATATTTTCCTGTTCCCATAACTGCCTACATTCCTGATTACATTTCTAGCCAGGGATCTGCTATAATGTGGGGAAGATAGCCGATTTTGGGAATAAAAGTAAGTCAGAAGATCTCTCGTACCCGCCATTCAGTAAGGTTATGCTCATAAGTTCTTTGGCTAAAGCTCTATCTTTCTGACATCCTGTAAACCTTTAGCTTCACCTGTCCACTTAAAGAACCAGCACTCAAAGCTGTCTGAAGCATCGAATTTCAATTATTTGCAATCTTCTGAAATAGAAAATTCCTCCTTTCTTGGTTATAAGTCTTTCATTATTCCTGAGGCTGATGCAGGCGACTTCTAGACTTGCTCTGGGTGAAGCATCTAACCTTTCTAGCTCCCATGGACTATTGCATGATGAGATGATATCTTGTCATATCATTCTAAATTCTACAGTGTGTAGGTATCATCTACTTAATCCTTATAAGACAACGCAAGAAATTATTGAAGGAACCTTTGCTGCACTGTCTATCAGTCAACAATATCATTAAGTGAGATTACTATACCTATATTCTCAATGTGGCCTTAAAAGTCCTGGATGGCAAGACTTTCTCCTTGTAATTTATTCCCCTACCTATATATAAGGACCAAATTCCACTTGGCATCTTAATTGTTTGCTGTACCTAAATTGTAAAGTAATTAATACTCTGCTTTTCTATTCTCCCTACCAACATGGATGATTTCACATTTCTCTGCCATGATTGTCTATCTCAATTAAACTGTACATATCTCTAAAGAAGGTGGTATTAGTCATAAGTATGGAGTCCCAGCCTAATCACCGATGCACTCAAGACAAGTGGTTGACTAACTTGAAAATAATTCCCATAGGCAACTGGATAGAGCACATATTTTATAAACTTTGTGAATGTATATCCTCAACCCAGGAACCATCAGTCATTATTTTCAACTTATGAATGCTCTTTGGAGATAGAGAACACAAGATCCATTGACTCACCTTTGCAGCCATAGTTGCAACATCTTAAGAATTTACTGAATTTATTAAATAGTCTCCCTTTCTTTTATTAAACCATGTTGATTCTTCATTAAGTTATGCTCTTTTATTACTTCTATGATGATAGATTCCAGCACTTTCCTGAAGACTGATATTAGGCTAGGCTAATGATTTCCTTGTCTCCTCAACTCCCCCAACACTTTTTTTTAAAAAATAGATGTGTCATATTTACTTTATCCGGTCCACTTGAACCTTTCAAGAACATTAAGAGCTTGGAAATTTGGAGCTAGTGCGTGCACCATCATTATAGACACCTCTTGGAATATTGTGTTCAGGTCTGATGGTTTCATTATTGGAAGGATGTGGAAGCTTTAGATAGGATGCAAATGAGTTTTACCAGGCTGCTTCCTGGATTAGAGAGTGTCTTATGAGGAAAGGTTAAGTGAGCTGAGGCTTTTCTCTTCAGATGGTAGGAAGGTGAGAAGTGACTTGATGAAGGTGTGCAAGATGATGAGAGGCATAGATCAAGTGGATAGCTGGAGACTTTTTTTAAACCAGGGAAGCAATGGGTAATACGAGGAGGCATAATTTTAAGGTGATTGGTGCAAATTATAGTGGGGATGTCAGAGGTAAGTTTGTTTTTTTTTAACAGTTGTAACTGCCCAAGACACGCTTCCAGGTGTGCTAGAGACAGATACACTGGGGGCATTTTGGAAACTCTTAAATGATAGAAAAGTGGAGAGCTATGTAGGAAGGAAGGGTTAGATTAATCTTCGTAGTCAAGTCGCATCTGGAATTTCCAGTTGGTGGACAATTTCCCTCCACGCCACTCTGACATATTGGGAAATTGTGTACTTGACAGGTTACAGCCTTTGCCTTCTGCCGGGTGAGTTTAAAGAAATTACAACCTCTTGCAGTGGATGACCAGGACGTCTAAGTGCCTTGTTGTGCTCTTAGCGCTCCACAAGCGCCTGCTGGCCTGCCTTCTTGACTGTTGGACCATTAATCAATCTCCTCCACTCAATCTGCCAGGGCCAGACTTCACATGCTGGGATAGGCAGATCCCCTACCTCACTGAGGGTCAAAGACCCATCGGCTACCCTCACCTGGTTTGACCCGTCTGCCGAGATGGTTTACCAGGTGTGGCAGCTGCGCGTGTTACAGCTACTTGGAGCCACAGGTGAGAGCTGGGCACCAGGTGTGGACCAAAGGTGGATGAGCTGCCCTGAAAAAGGGCACGGCAAGCCCCCCTCCCCCCCCCCACCAGAGGTGCTACCCCTCCCGAGACACCCCATACAACCCAGATTAATCTCAGAGTATTTTTTAAAATTGGCACAACGTTGTAGGCCAGGGCCTGTACTGTGTTGTAATGTTCTATGTTCTTTTTAGAACCACCAGGTCAGGGGTTTGATGGCTCTTCGTCCCATTCATTTTTTTTCCTAGTGGTTTTATCTGTGGTAGAATCTGCCCCCTTTTCTTTTGCCCCTTGATTACCTACTATTTTCATTATTTTAGTGCTCTCTACTATGTAGAGAGAGAGAAATTCCCTCAATTTCTACATTTAGTTGCTAGTTTACCTTCACTTTCTCTCATCTCTTTATTAATGTTTTTATAAATTCTTTGACGATTTCCAAAATATCCCTGTCATCTGAGGCAGGGCAGGTTGGGGGAGGGGGAGGTTGGTAGTGTTATTTGCAATTTTAAGCCTTTTTCCTTTAATCGAGTATTGGTTGTATTAGTATTATTGCATTTTCTGCAGAGTGTATTTCTCAAGTGAATGTATTTTTAAGATTTGTGAAATACTTTTTAAATAGTTGCCGCTGTCTGTTGATCTTTTCATCTTTTATTTTAAATACCTTAGCCAACTCATGTCTCATACTAAGGCAATTTACCCATTCAAAGAATTATAGAAAATTTGCAAGGTAGGAGGTGACTATCCAACCCGTTTTGACTGTACTTGTAGAAAATGAGCTACCAAATCCTACCTATTTCTCTGTACATAACCTTACAGTGCATGTTTTCATGTGCATATCCATTAGAGGTTGAGTAAGGTAGGGCTTTTCTCTTTGGGGCAAAGGAGGATGAGAAAAAACTTGATAGAGCAGCTCAGCGTTCAATATCATCATCCCCTTAAAGCTAATCAATAGGCCTCAAAACCTTGACCTCAATACCTCCTGTGCAATTGGACCCTCGATTCCCTCACTTTCAGATCCCAGTCAGTTCAGAATGGCAACAACATCTCCTCCACAATCTCCATCAGCACAGGTGCACCACGAGGTTATGTGCTTCATCCCCTCTTCTATTTGCTTAACACTTATGATTGTGGCTAAGCACAGCTCCAGTGCCATATTCAAGTTTGCAGGCGACACCAATCTCTTTAGTCAAATCAAAAGTGGTTATGAATCAGCATATCAGAGGGAGATTTAAAATCTGGCTGAGTGGTTCCACAACATCAACCTCTTACTCAATGTCGGCAAGACCAAGGAGTTAGTTATTGACTTCAGGAGGAGGAAACCAGACTTCTGAGCCATTCCTCATTGGAGGATTAGAGATGGAGAGGGTCAGCAACTTTAAATTCCTCAGTGTTATTATATTGGAGGACTTGTCCTGGGCCTACACGTAAGTGCGGTTATGAAGAAAACAAGGCATTGCCTCTGCTTCCTTAGGAGTATGTGAAGATTCAGCATGACATCTAAGACTTGGACAAACATCTATAGATGTGTGGTGGAGAGTATATTGACTAAGTGCATTACAGCCAGGTATGGAAACGCCAACGCCAATAATAGACATTTCAACCATAGGAAAAAGATGTTGTCTGTCTACTCCATCTATGCCTCTCAATCTTATAAACCTTTATCAGATCTCCCCAGCCTCCACCGCTCCAGAGAAAACAACCCAAGTTTGTCCAATCTCTCAGTATAGCACATGCCCTCTAATCCAGGCAATGTCCTGGTAAACCTTTTCTGCATCCCCTCCAAAATCTCGACATCCTTCCTGTGATGGGGCAACCAGAACTGTGTGCAATATTATCTGCAGCTAAAGACATCAAGGAATTGGGAAGAAAACAGGTAGCGGGGTGTTGAATTGGATGTTCAGATTTTATCATATTGAATATAGGCTCAAAAGGCTGAATTGCCTACCTAACTTCAGATGTCTATGTTTGTATGAGGTCTGTATTACACATCCAGCAGTGTGATTGCCCCTTCTTTCAATCTTCAGTCCATATAGCTTCATTTAATCAACACACACAAAATGCTGGTGGAACGCAGCAGGCCAGGCAGCATCTATAGGAAGAAGTACAGTCGACGTATTGGGCTGAGACCCTTTGTCAGGACTAACTGAAAGAAGAGATAGTAAGAGATTCGAAACTGCGAGAGGGAGATCTGAAATGATAGGAGAAGACAGGAGGGGGACGGATGAAGCCAAGAGCTGGAAAGTTGATTGGCAAAAGGGATACACAGCTAGAGAAGGGGGAGGATCATGGGACGGGAGGCCTAGGGAGAAAGAAAGGGGGAGGGGTGCCCAGATGAAGATGGAGAGCAGGCAAGGAGTGATTGTGTGAGTGACAGAGGAAAGAAAGAAGGAAAAAGGGGGGGGGTGAATAATAAATAAATAGGGGATGGGGGTAAGTAGGGGAGGAATTAGAGAAATCAATGTTCATGCCATCAGGTTGGAGGCTACCCAGACGGAATATAAGGTGTTGTTCCTCCAACCTAAGTGCGGCTTCATCTTGACAGTAGAGGAGGCCATGGATTGACATATCAGAATGGGAATGGGACGTGAAATTAAAATGTGTGGCCACTGAGAGATCCTGCTTTCTCTGGTGGACAGAGCATAAGTGTTCAGCGAAACGATCTCCCAGTCTGCGTTGGGTCTCACCAATATATAGAAGGCCACACCGGGAGCACCGGACGCAGTACATCACCCCAGCTGACTCACAGGTAAAGTGTTGCCGCACCTGGAAGGACTGCCTGGGGTCCTGAATGGTGGTGAGGGAGGAAGGGTATTAACATTGTCTATATGGACTAGCTTTTGCTGGGTACCTGCATGATAGGCTGGTCCAAAAAGTCATAACTCATGAGATCCAGGGTGAGGTAGCAAATTAAATGTAAAATTCGCTTGATGGTAGGATGCAGAGGGTGATGATGGAGAGTTCCTTTTCAAATTAGAGAATAATAACTAGTAATGTGCTGCAGGGATCAGCTTAATGTACTGTCTTCCAGTTCACTCCCTGTCGGGGCCCAGGTCCCATGATTTCTTTAAACTTCACTAGGAAATATATTATTGTGCTATGTCACATCTTTTTTTAAAAAAAGAATTAAAAGTTTGGGTATTGATAGAATAACATCCAATTGTCAGGAATATCTGTTGTCCAGCTCCACCATGGTACTCAGCTTGCTGGATTATCAGAATTCTACTGGACATGCATTTTCTGGCGAGACTCAATAGATAACACTTGGTATTAACAATTAGCTGCTATTAATTTCCTCCCATGTTTATATCCCAAATCATGACAATGAATACAACCGCTCACTGGAACAATGAATAATTCTAACAGAAATATTACTAAGCTGTGAATGTTTTTGACAGCAATGGGAGTTTAATCCTGAGTCCTTCATGGTTAAACTAAATGGATAGGGAAAGCACAGCCTATTGCAGAGAAACATTATTTTAATCAGACCAAAAGTGTACAGTTGCAAGAAGAATTTGTGAATTCTTGGCAGTTACCTGGATAATTGCTCATAAAATGTGGTCTAATCTTCATCAAGTCACAATAAAAGACAAACACAATCTGTGTAAACTAATAACACAAACAATTGTACTTTTCATGTCTTTATTGAACACATTGTTTAATCATTCACAGTCTAGGCTGGAAAAAGTATGTCAACCCTTGCATTTAATGAGTGGTAGAACTTCCTTTAGCAGTAATATCCTCCACCAAACGTTTCCATTAGACATAGGAGCAGAATTAGGCCATTCAGGCCTTCAAGTCTGCTCTGCCATTCCATCATTGCTGATCCCGGATCTCACTCAATCCCATATACCTACCTTCTTGCCATATCTTTTGATGCCCTGACCAATCAGGAGACTTTCAACTTCTGCTTTAAATATAGCCATAGACTTGGCCTCCACCACAGTCTGTGGCAGAGCATTTCAGTTCACTACTTTCTGGCTAAAATAAAAATCCTGTTTACCTCTTCTAAAAGGTCACTCCTCAATTTTGAGGCTGTGCCCTCTAGTTCTGGAAACCTGCACCATAGCAAACATATTCTCAATATCCACCTTGTCTAGTACTTTCAAAATTTGGTAGGTTTCAATGAGATCTCCCCACATTCTTCTAAATTCCAATGAGTACAGGCTCAAAGCTACCAAAGGCTTCTCATATATTAACCCTTTCATTCCCAGAGTCATCCTTGTGAACCTCTTCTGGATTCTCTCCAATGACAACACATCCTTTCTGAGATATGGGGCCCAAAACTGTTGACAGTACTGTTAAGTGCAGCATGTCTAATGTCTTATAAAGGCTCAGCATTATCTCCTTGCTTTTGTATTCTGTTCCCCTTGAAATGAATGCAAACATTGCATTTGTTATCTGTACCACAGATTCAACCTGTAAATTAATCCTCTGGGAGTTTGCACAAGGACTCCTTATACACCTCTGTCTGAACCTTCCTTCCGCTTGGGTAATAGTCCCTAATATTGGTCCTTTCACCAAAATGCATTGTCATACATTTCCCAACACTGTATTCCATCTGCCACTTTTTTGCCCATTCTTCCAATCTAAGTCCTGCTGCAATCACATTGTTTCCTCGGCACTAACAACCCCTCCACCTATCTTTGTATCATCAGCAAACTTTGCTACAAAGCCATCAATTCCATTATCTAAGTCATTGACAAACAATGTGAAAAGTAGTGGTCCCAATATTGACCCTTGAGGGACACCTCTAGTCACTGGCAGCCAACAAGAAAAGGTCCCTTTTATTCCCACTTGCTGCGTCCTGCCTGTCAGCTATTCCTCTGTCCATGCCAGTATCTTTCCTGTAATGCCATAGGATTTTATCTTGTTAAGCAGGCTCATATGTGGCACTTTATCAAAAACCTTCTGAAAATCCAAGTACAGGTTTCCCCTGCCATCTGAAGGTAGAGCGTTCCTATGAAATGGTTCGTAAGCCGAAATGTCGTAAAACGAAGAAGAAGTTACCATTTATTTATATGGGAAAATTTTGTGAGCGTTCGCAGACCCAAAAATAACCTACCAAATCATGCCAAATAACACATAAAACCTAAAATAACAGTAACATATAGTAAAAGCATGAATAATATGATAAATGCACAACCTATATAAAGAAGAAATACTTTTCCACAATCATTGTCGGCACTGTTTGCCAAAGTGAAAATGTTACGCAAGCGCTCTCGGCAGAAAATCTCACGCAAGCATTGTTGGAAAAAACACGGCGCAAGCGCTGTCCAGTAACCTTTAAGCTATGAAGCTGCCAAATCATACCAAATAATACGTAAAAATACACAGCCTATATAATGTAGAAATAATGTATGTACAGTGTAGTATCACTTACAGGAATCGAGAAGACAGCGCAGAGCACACTGATGATGGCGTGTTAGACTGAGTCGTCGCAGGCTGGGATGGTGCAGTGGCCCCCACCCTCCAGCCTGCCGACCGATACATTGCCGCAAAGCATGCAGGGGTCCAGCGGTAGCAGCACATCTTAAAGAAAAAAGCCAAAATAAACATGCTAATTAATTAGGTGCTGCCCGACACGTAATTGTCGGCCCAGATCAGTGCCGATTGCATTGCCTGTGATCTGGGCCGACATTTACGTGTGGGGCGACACCTAATTAATTAGCAAGTTTATTTCGGCTTTTTTCTTAAAGATGTGCTGTGTGCCTCCCAGCTACCGCTGCATTCTCTGCAAATTGGTATCTGTCTGTGGCCTGGGTGTTGGGGTGGTGGGACACTGGGGTGTCATCTCATGGTTGATCAGAGCAGGCAGCTCATCTTCTCCTATCTCTGCCAGCCTCGATGTCGAAGTTCGAGGTTGGTCGTCTGCTGTGGCTGATGTGGAAGGCTTACTTGACTGCTGAGCCTCGAGCATTTTTCTATTAAACAGTTCTTTGTAAGGACTTAAACTATCTTGCAAATATCCCCTAAACCTACGTACCCTTTCAAAATTAAAGTCGTCCATCATCATTGCAGCGAAAATCTCACGCAGTTGCTTCACGTTCAGTTCACTATTGCATTCGGTTTCGATTGTTATCCTTTTTTCTTCCAATTGCATCAGCTGTTCATCTATCAGATCTTGGTCATGGGATGCCAAAACCTCTTCAACATCATCTTCGTCAGCTTCCACAAGCCAACCTCACATTGTCCTTACTTCATTCACCACGATCAAAACGCTTAATTATGTCTAGTTTTAAGCTAAGTGTAACACCCTTACAAGCTCTTTCAGGCTTTTCCAATACCTCAGAACTCATCTTGCAAACGGCTGCTCACAGGCACATGTTAAAGCAATGCCATTCGGAATCCGTGAGAGCTGCTGCTCAGGGTACGCGCTGCCTTTTTTCGCGCACTGATCTTTTACCGCACGCTGATTTTTTTTCGTAACAGCGAAAACACCTTCTGAAAGCGAAAACAGGGTACTAATGTCGGTCTTTCGTAACGGTGAGGTTTCATAAAGCGAACGTTCGAAAAGTGGGGGACACCTGTAAATGACGTCCATGCCTCCTCTGTGCACCCTGCTTGTTAATCCCTTGAAGAACTCTTAACAGATTGCTCAGGCAAGATTTCCCTTTGCAGAAACAATGCTGTCTTTGGCTTATCATTAGTCCCCAAGTACCCCGAAACCTCATCCTTAGTAATAGACTTCAACACTTTTCCAACCACTGAGGTTGAGCTAACCGGCCTATAATTTCCTTTCTTTTGCATTCTTCCCTTCTTAAAGAGTGGAATGAAATAAGCAATTTTCCACTCCTCTGTGACCATGCCGGAATCAAATGATAGGGCTTGACTAATGTACCCTTTATCTCTTAAGCAACCTCTGTCAGGACTCTGGGATGTAGTCCATCTGGTCCAGGTGACTTATCCACCTTAAGACCTTTGAGTTTGCAAACACTCTTTCCTTTGTAATAGCAATGGCACTCAGTCCTACTCCCTGGTACTCACAGACCTCTAACACAGTGCTGGTGTCTTCCATAGTGAAGACAGATGCCATTAAGTTCATCTGCCATAACTTTGTCCCCCATTGCTACCTCACCAGCATCATTTTCCAGTGGTCCAATATCAATTCTCATCTCTTTTTTACTGTTTATATAATGGAAAAAAATTAGTATTCTGCTTTGTATTATTGGCTAGTTTGCCCATATATTTCATCTTTTCCCTTGTACCTTAGTTGCCTTTTGTAGGATTTTAAAAGCTTCCCAATCATCCAACTTCCCACTCATTTTTGCTACCTTATATCCCTTCCCTTGGCTTTTATGCAGTCCTTAACTTCCCTTATCAGCCACGGTTGCCTACCCCTGCCATTTGAGAACATATTCTTCTGTGGGACATGTCTTATCATGTGCCTTGTGAACTATTCCGAGAAACTTCAGCCATCTCTGATCTGCCGTCATCTCCGCAAGTATCCTCCTCTCATGCCTCTGTAATACCTTTTATTCTATTGTGATACAGATGCATGTGACAATAGACAATAGGTAGACAAATGGAGTAGGCCATTCAGCCCTTTGAGCCAGCACCACCATTCACTGTGATCATGGCTGATCATCCACAATCAGTACCCCGTTCCTGCCTTCTTCCCATATCCCTTGTCTCTGCTATCATCAAGAGCTCTATCGAGCTCTTTCTTGAAAGCATCCAGAGAATTGGCCTCCACTGCCTTCTGAGGCAGAGCATTCCACAGATCCACAACTCTCTGGGTGAAAAAATTTTTCCTCAACTCTGTTCTAAATGGCCTACCCCTTATTCTCAAATGGTGGCCTCTGGTTTTGGACTCCCCCAACATCAGGAACATGTTTCGTGCCTCTAGCCTGACCAATCCCTTAATAATCTTATATGTTTCAATCAAATCCCCTCTCATCATTCTAAATTCCAGTATATACAAGCCCAGTCGCTCCAATCTTTCAACATATGACAGTCCAGCCATCCCGGGAATTAACCTTGTGAACCTCCGCTGCACTCCCTCAATAGCAAGAATGTTCTTCCTCAAATTTGGAGACCAAAACTGTACACAATACTCCAGGTGTGGTCTCACCAGGGCCCTGTACAACTGCAGAAGGACCTCTTTGCTCCTATACTCAACTCCCCTTGTTATGAAGGCCAACATGCCATTAGCTTTCTTCACTCCCTGCTGTACCTGCGTGCTTACTTTCAGTGACTGATGAACAAGGACACCAAGATCTTGTTGTACTTCCCCTTTTCCTAACTTGACACCATTCAAATAGTAATCTGCCTTCCTGTTTTTGCCACCAAAGTGGATAACCTTACATTTATCCACATTAAACTGCATCTGCCCTCTCATCCAACCTGTCCAAGTCATCCTGCATTATCTCTGTCTTTTTGTATTGCTATATTTATGCTCTATTCTTGGTTGGTGCGGCTGTAACGAAACCCAATTTCCCTCGGAATCAATAAAGTATATCTATCTATCTAACATCCCCCGCACATTTCACACTGCCACCCAGCTTTGTGTCATCTGCAAATTTGCTAATGTTACTTTAAATCCTTTCATCTAAATCATTAATGTATATTGTAAATAGCTGCGGTCCCAGCACCGAGCCTTACTTCTCCCTCTTAAATTGTAGTATGAATTCAATAATATGATATCTGCCTCCTAAGGGTTCCTCTTGTGTTAGGCTCCCTAATAACATCTGAGATATTACACAACATCTAATCTAAGATGCTCTTTCCCTGAGTAGTCTCAAGCACAAGCTGCTCTAAAAAGCCAACCCATAGGCATTCAACAAATTTCCCTTCTTGATATCTGATACCAACCTGATTTTTCCCAATCCCTGTGATATTGAAGTCCCCCATTACAATTGTGACATTACCCTTATTAGCTGCTTTTTCCAGCCCTCTTTGCAATCTCAACCCACATCTTGGCTACTACTTGGAGGCCTATAAATGATTCCTATCATGGTTTTTTTTTTACCCTTTTTGTTTCTTAACTCCACCCACAAAGAATGTCACCTCTTTCTAAAGATGTAATCTGATCTCTTGCCAACAGAGCCACACCACTGCCTATGCCTTTCTGCCTGTCCTTATGGTACTAAGTATTTCCTTTGATGTTAAGCTCCCAGCTATGGCCTCCTTTTAGCCACGACTCAGTGATGCCCAAAACATTATACCGACCAATCTCTAATTGCGCCACGAGTTCGTCCACCTTATTCCAACTGCTTTGTGCATTTAAAAACAGCACCTGCAGTCCTGCATTCTTCACCCTTTTGAATTTTGCATCTGTGATACAATTTAACTCTTTGCTCTGCCTACATCTGTGCCCAATCATTGGTATGTCCCTCTTTGTATTCATATTCCGTATTACATCATCTACTTGTAAACCTGCTGGCTCAAACTCAGCTCTACCATACTGGTTCCCATCCCCCTGCCATATCAGTTTAAACCATTCTCAACAGCTCTAGTAAACCTGGCCGCAAGAATATTGGTCCCCCTTGGATTCAAGTGCAAGCTGTTCCTACTGTACAGGTCACACCTGCCTCAGAAGAGGTCCCAGTGATCTAGAAATCTGAATCTCTGCCCCCGCTCCAATTCTTCTGCCACCTCATTCTATTCCTATCCTCATTGTTGTATGGCATAGGCAGCAACGCCAAGATTAATACTCTTGAGATCCTGCTTCTCGGCTTCCTTTCGAACTCCCTGTATTCTGCTTTCAGGACCACCTCCCTTTTTCTATCTGTGTCGTTGGTACCAATATGTACCACGACTTCTGGCTGCTCACCCTCCCTTTTCAGGATATTGTGGATGCGTTCGGAATCATCATGGACCCTAGCACCTGGGAGGCAAACTACCATCAGTGTTTCCTTTTTGCACCCACAGAATCGCCTATCTGTCCCTCTAAACTATAGAGGCCTCTTTTACTGCTGCCATCCTCTTCAGTTCCATACCCTTCTGAGCCACAGAGCCAGACTCTGTGCCAGAGGCACGGTTGCTGTTACTTCCCCCATGTAGGTCCCCTGCCCAACAGTACTCAAAATGGAGTACTTATTGTTGGCAGGGCGGCCACAGGGGTGCTCTTCACTATCTGACCTTCCCCCTCCCCGACAGTCACCAATTTATCTGTCTCCTGTAGCCTTGGGGTGATTACCTCCCTGTAGCTACTGACTATCAACTCTTCACTTTCCCTAACAAGCCAAAGATCATCGAGCTGCACGTCCAGTTCCTTAACGCAGTCTCTAAGGAGCTGTATCTCGATGCATCTGGTGCAGATGTGGCCATTGGGGAGGCTGGTAGTCTCCCAGAAATCCTACATCTGACACCCAGAACAGAACACTGGCCCTCTGGACATGCCCCTTATTCTCTCAAGAGTTAAGAAAAAAAAATAAGGAATGAACTTGCCTACGTATCTTGCCTCCACTTGTTCTCACTGAAGCCCTATTGAGCCAAAACCGTAACACTCTGGCTCAGACCACTGACTATGACTGCTCCACTAGATGGTACCTGTCTTTTATGGAGACTGGGTTTTTTAATTTTTCACTGGACTTGCATGGGAATGCTTCTGTGTCTGCGCAGTTTCCTGTAGCTATTGATCAGACTCTCAATAGCGAGGAAGAATATTAAATCATTCCTCCATTCAAAACTGTTTCAGTTCATCAATATTTCTGGGATACCTTGGATGAACAGCCCTCTTCAGATCATGCCAGAGCATTTCAATTGGGTTAAGGTCTTCACTCTGATTTGGACATTCCAAAATATGAATTTTCTTCTTTTTAATCCATTCTGCTGTTTATTTACTCTTGTGTTTCGATCATTGTCTTGTTGCGTCATTAAGCTTCAGGTGACTGACCTCTACCCTGACATTCCTCTGTAAAGTGCCTTGATAGAATTTTGAATTCATTGCTCCGTCAACGAATTCAGCTCTCCAGGCCCTGGAGCAGCAAAGCAGCCCCAAGCCATGATGTCCCTTCCACCATGCTTCACAGTTGGGATGAGGTTTTGGTGTTGTTGTGCAGTGCCCTTTTTTCTCCAAGCATAGCAATATGCATTTCTTTCAAAAAGTTGAACTTCTGTCTCACCTATCCGCAGAACATTGTCCCACAAGTGTTGTAGAACATCCAGGTGGTCTGTTGCAAACTTGAGGCGTGCAGCAATGCTTTATTTTTTTTAGAGAACAGTGACTTCCTCCATGGTGTCCTTACATGAACAGAGACTGTTGCAAGTTCTAGAGATCTCTGCAGGTCTTTTGCTGTTACCCTTGGGTTCTTTTTCACCTTGCCCGTAGTGCTCTTGGTGTGATCTTTGCAGGATGACCACTCCTTGGAAGAGTAGCATCAGTACTGAATTTCATCCATTTGTACACAATTTCTCTTACTGTGGACTGATGAACAGTCAGGTCTTTAGAAATACTTTTGTAGCCTTTTCCAGCTTCATGCATCTCTACAATTCTTCTAAGGTCCTCAAAGTTGTTTTGATCAAGGTATGGGGCACATAAACAGATATTTTTTAAAAGAGCAGGCTCTGTGAGTAACCTGACTTTGTGTGTTCTTTTTCTTTAGAGCAGGGCACCTCTACAACCTACACCTCCAATGTCATCTCATTGATTGGAGCACCTGACTCCAAATAGCTTTTGTAGAAGGCATTACCCCAGAGGTTTTTTGATCCTAGACTGTGATTGTTTGAATGGTGTATTGATGAGAAGTAGTACAATTGTTTGTGTGTTATTAGTTTAGGCAGATTGTGTCTGTCTATTATTGTCACTTAAATGAAGATCAGACCACATTTATGAGTAATTTCTTGCAACTATATTAAATATGCCCATTTTAATCTGAATAAAACTCACTTTTAAAATGTTTTAAATCTTGGTTATAATGTGTTAATCATTTTATTCCTTTTTCTCTCCCAATTTCATGTTCCTTTAAGACTGCAGGCCAAACTGTAAGGTAGGCTATCATTTTGCTTTTATCAAACTAATTATTTTGATGTAAATCAAAATCTGATACTTATTGACAAAGGATTTAAATTGTATTTCTTTTTAATCTTAGTTTGTATCAACTGGTCGGGATACAGCTTGTGTAAAAGTATTGAGAGACATTGAACCGGGTGAAGAAATTTCCTGTTACTATGGAGATGGCTTCTTTGGTGAAAACAATGAATTTTGTGAATGCTATACTTGTGAAAGGTAAGACTACTGACTCTTAATTTAATTCGCTTGTGTGCATCATTATCTCTTTGCATTTGAATAGGAGCTCAATGCTTGAAAGTCCATATTTCAAACTTGCTTCCATAAATGTTTTCATGTGGATGACTTAAGAGATCCCACAGCCACCTGTGACTTGTTTGTTTGTTACTGGCATCTGGATTAAATTCGTGCTCACTCAGATATCACCTTGAGAAATTGCCAGACAAAGGCAGGTTCATTCTGAGAAATAAAGCCCTATGCAAGACAGTTTACCCCAAGAGTAAATCCTGTCATGTTTCTAAGGGGCTGGCATCACAACAAACCTTGTCCACAAATCAAATGGGAGAAAAGATGTTCTGACATCTATCCAAGCTACACCCCAATTTTGATGGTTATCAAACAGTGGATGGTTCTTGTGTTTAGAAACTTTATAAACATTATGAAAAGTTTTAAAATATAAAATGCCACTCGAGCCAGCACAATGGCATGGAATAAGTGCTGCTACTTAAGCTCCAGGAACCCAGATTGAGTCCTGATCTTGGCTGCTTCATGTGTGGAGTTTGCATGTTCTCCCTGTGACTACATGGGTTTCTTGCTGGTGTTCTGGATTATTCCACATCCCAAAAATTTGCTGGTAGGTTAATTGGCTACTGCAAATTGCCATTTTGTGTAGATGGTTGGGAAAGAATCTAAGGGAAGTTGATAAGCATGTGAGACACGTTAAGTTGCAGTGGAGAAGGGAATGATTAATGAGATTACTGCGCTCAGGACTGGCACTGGACAAATAGGATGAATAACCACCTGTTTTGCAACAAGTAATTTAAAATAATTATTTTTTAAAAACTGAAAATTTTAAGCATAAACAATTGCATACCTAAAAATGCTAATAATACTTTCATGCCTCAATCATTCTCCTCTTCAAAATGGAGTAGATCTTTGCTGCAGCTTCATGCCACTACTATTTATAACCACTAGGGGGATCATATTCCTGTCTACCAGTGTGATGAAACAATTAAGGCTACTGCCCCAGCTAAATAGCAGGTATTGTTTCTTTCATTGAAAAGACAGAGTTTGATATCCAGACTTGTATAGAAAGTAAGGTACAGTACCTTGAGTTTCTATGTTTATATTTTGGATAAACTTAAAAGTTGGGTTTTATTTCTGTCTTTAAGATATTGGGTACTTCAGTAATATACGTAGTTAATATATAGAAAATATGTACAATTGGTTTTGTTATTAAAACTTTAGTGACTTCTTTTATATTCTAGGCGTGGCCAAGGTGCTTTCAGATCAAAGCCTGGACTTCCTGACCCTGTGCCAGTTATAAACAGCAAGTATGGACTCAGAGAAACAGATAAACGTTTGAACAGATTAAAAAAGTTGGGTGATAATGGAAAAAACTCTGATAACCAATCTGTGAGCTCAAACACTGATGCAGAGATTACTCAGGAAAAAGGTGTGATGTTTTTTAATATTATCCTTCTGTACCAGTTTCTTTTAAGTTGACTTTACTGAAGTCATAGAGTTTTCTGTATGATGTAATTCTGTTGTCAATATTAATATCATTAACATCTTTGGCTTACTCCATTTCAATTTATCTATGCTCTGGTGTTTCTCTGGCTGATCATCGTCACATATGGGAATGGA
This sequence comes from Mobula hypostoma, assembly GCF_963921235.1. Classification (NCBI taxonomy): domain Eukaryota; kingdom Metazoa; phylum Chordata; class Chondrichthyes; order Myliobatiformes; family Myliobatidae; genus Mobula; species Mobula hypostoma. Next base: position 37,059,354 of record NC_086107.1, on the reverse strand, counting down.
CCAGCTGCTAAAACTACATTTAACAAGTGGAATTTGTTTAAAATTGTAAGAGTACAAAGTCAGCATGTCTCTGTAAGGGTAAGAAGTAAATGTGTTCAGGGAACCTTGATTAATAAAGGTAATTATGGGTTTGATCAGGAAAAAAAAGGACATGTATGTCAGATATTGGAAATTATAATCAAGTGAGTTCTTTGTTTTTACAGAGAATGTAAAGGGATCTTAAAAAATGTAAGGGGGGGGGAGAAGGAGGCCTGAAATGACCCTGGCCAACAGTATTAAAAACCATTTATTCTAAAACTTTGTATAAAGATCTAGAATTTATGAAAGGGCATCAAAGAGACAGCATTTGTAATAGTGTCATTTATGCAAAAAAAAAGACATCCCATTTCTGTTGTGGAAATACGGAAGTGGAAAAGTCCAGCAAAAGACAGGAAAGTAAAGTAAATATTACTAATTTACTAGACTTGTAGAAGGAAGGAAATGACATTATATGTATTGAATAGAATGCCAATTGAACACCTCAGTGAGCATGTCTCATTGCAATTATCATAAATTGGTCAGCTGACTGTGTAACCCATGAAGTGTCTGACTTTAGTACTGCAGTACTTAATGATTGTCTTACAGCATATTTGAAGCAGCTGCATTCTCAGTTAATCAGTGTTGATCTATTTTATAGATGGAGACATCTATAGAACATAGAGAACATAGAAATTTATAGCACATTACAGGCCGATCATTTAACCTACTCCAGAGACTGCCTAGAATTTCCTTAGTTGCGTAGCTCTCTATTTTTCTAAGCTTCATGTACCTAAGAGGCTCTTAAAGGACCCTATTGTGTCCGCTTCCACTGCCGGCAGTGCATTCCATGCACCCACCACTCTGGGAAAAACTTACCCTGCCATCCCCTCGGTACCTATTTCCAAGCACCTTAAAACTATGTCCCCTCATGATAGCCATTTCAGCCCTGGCAAAAAGCCTCTGGCTAGCCACACGATCAATGCCCATCCACGCGATCAATGCCCATCCACACAATCAGTGCCCATCCACACGATCATTCGGCCTATCTACACTGCTCTGCCATTCTATCATGGCTGATTTATTAACGCTCTCTGTACCGTTCTCCTGCCTTCTCCCTGTAATCTTTGACACCCTGACTAATCAAGAACCTATCAACTCTAAATATAATCAATGACCTGGCCTCCACAGCCATCCATGGCAATGAATTCCACAGATTTACAACCCTGTGGCTAAAGAAATTCCTCCTCATCTCTGTTCTAAATGGAGATCCCTCTATTTTGAGGCTGGGCCCTCTAGTCCTAGACTCTCATACTATCCTCCACACATCCACTGTACCTAGGTCTTTCATTATTTGATCAGTTTCAATGAGATTCTCCTTCATTCTTCTAAACTCCAGCGAGTATAGGCCCACAGCCATCAAGTGCTCCTCATGTGTTAACCCTTCAGTCCTGGAATCATTGTGAACCTCCTCTGAACCCTCTCCAATGCCAGCACATCTTTTCTGCGATAAGAGGCTCAAAACTGCTCACAATACAAGTGTGATCTGACCAATGCCTTGTGAAGCCTTAGCGTTACATCTTGTATTCTAGTCCTATCGAAATGAATGCTAACATTGCATTTGCCTTCCTTACCACTGACTCAATTCATTAACCTTCAGGGAATCCTGTACAAGGGCTCCTAAATCTCTTTGCATATCTGAATTTTTAATTTTCTCCCTGTTTAGAAAATGATGTACTCCTTTTTCTTCTAAAAAGTGCACAACCATACACTTCCCTACATTATGTTGCATCTGCCACTCCTTTGTCCATTCTCCCAGTCTAAGTCCTCCTGAAGACATCCTGCTTCCCCAACATTGCCTGCCACTCCATCTAACTTCATATCATATGCAAAGTTGGCCATTAATTCTGTCACCAAAATCATTGCCATACAATGAAAAAGCAAGTGGTCCCAACACCAACCCCTTCAGAAAACCACTAGTCGCTGGCAGCCAACCAGCAAAGACCCTGTTTATCTCACTCTGCCTCTTGCCAGTCCAGCCAGTTTTCTATCCATGCTAGTATTTTTCCTGTATTACCATGGGCTCTTATCTTGTTAAGCAGCCTTCTGCATAGTACCTTGCTAAATCCAAGTAAACAACATCCACTGACTTTCCTTTTTTTACCTTTCATGTTATTTCCTCAAAGAATTCTAACAGATTTGTCAGGCAAGATTTCCCATTGTGGATAGTTAGAGGTTACTTGTCAAACGACTGACAACTACATTTGTTAGGCCCTGATCAGATTATTAGTTTTCAACACCACATACTGGCAAGGAGAGGGCAACAAAAACTAATTTGAATTTACTAGGAAGGCTTAAAATGGCTTTTAGGGGCATCACTTTTTCTCTGTTCACTTCTCATACATACATTTGGTATATTTACAACACAACCAACACTGGGACAAGCTTATTTAATCTATTGCAGTTACTGGAAAAAACGTAAACCTTAAATTCAGAATCTGTGTCCAAAATGATAGGCAGGATAACAATCTTTAAAGGGGGCATAATAACATCTACTTTATCAGTAATTTTGCGTCCAAATTCTCAGTTGGGCATACCAAAGTTAACAGTTGTACAAAATTAAAACTGCTTCACATCAAATCTATACTTGGAGCACAAAAGTTAGGGTGCATGGTGAAGGAAATAATATTGGGGACAAAGAAAGCAACTAATAGTCAATGAGGAAGAATTTCTTTACATGGCAATAATTGTTTTCCATAAGCACTGGGATTCTTTCAAGATATTATTAGATGTTATGGGAGGACCAAGTATTTGGCAGGTGTGAACTTTAATGTATTAAAGACGATCCACTAAAGATATACAATTACTGTATATTTAATTCACTTGTTTTCAACTTTATTTCAGTAATCCATTACTCCGGTTATTTTCAGTCTTGAATCTCCTGTAGGAGGAAACCTCCTTTCTATATTACCCTCTCAAAATCCTCAGGACTTTGTTTCAATTGCATCTCTGATTACTTTTCCAAATTTGCTGATGCAAACCATGCTTAAAGCAATCTTTTCCTATAAGGCAACCTTTTCTTGCTGATGCATTCCAGTGCATTAACGTTCATCCTTAAATAAAGAGACCAATCCTTTACACAGCACTTCAGATGTGGGTCTCCTCAGTGATCTTTTTAAGCTAAAGTGTAACCAACGAACTTTTGCCTACAACTCAAATGGTATGAACATAGAATGTCTTCAGTTTCAAGTTAGACCCCCCCCCCCAAATATTCTTTCATTATTCCGACTAGGCCACCAAGGTTCTATCTTCCTTCGTTCATTATTTTCATTCTGCCCTCTGCTCCCATTACCTAAATATGTCCCCTCCCTCACCTGGTTCCATCCACCCATTAGCCAAACACTTAACCACCTGTGTTTCCTAAGTTTCTTCGCCTTTGGCCCAACCTTCCTATCCAGTTCCCCCTCTCCCAAATCTGGTTTCAGCTGTCCATTGTATCTCTGTTTCCATTCATCACCCACTTCACCTATCAGCTACAACTCTGACTTGCCTCCTAATACTAACTATTCTCCTCTGTACTCTTGAGCCCTTACACAGGGTCCCAACCCAAACTGTCGACTGTCCCTTTGTCTCTAGAGATGCTACTTGGCCTGCTGAGTTCCTTAAGCAGTTAGTTTTTTTTAAAATCCAGATTCCAGCATGCAGTATTTTGTGCTTCCAAACTTTGTACTCAATTCCCCTTGCAAATAGCTTTCTTAATTTCCTACTGCATCTGCAACCTAGCCATTTGTAAATCATGCATCAGGGCTCCCAGATCTCCCTTTATCATTACATAATGCACATTTTTATTTTTCATCCAGATCTGGGAAAAGTTAATAATTAAATAAATTGTAGCTTCTGTGGGTTTATCTTTTGTTTCTTTACTTGTCCCTTTACCTGCTTTTGTCCTGTAGTATTGTCCTTTTTATAGTGTAATCACTTATTTTTTCCTTTTCATATTTATATTACCTTATAAATTAGAAAGCCATTCATCCCATCAAGCCAAAAAAAATCTCATAAATTCTATTACTCACTCATTCCTCAAGCTATTTTCTCTCACTTGCCCATTAACAACCCCTGGATACTCCTTATTATAGGGGTAGTGTACAATAACCAGTTACTGACATTCAGTCTGATTTTGGAATGTGGGAAGAAACAGAACAGGTGTGGGGGGGGTGGTGTTGGTTGGGTTGGTTGGATGGTTGAGCAGACCCATATTTTTTTGTCTTCGTGTTACATTGTGATAAATTTAACCGAATTAAAGCACTCAGGTACTCGGCTGGTGTCATTTTATTCTGATTCCATATTTCTCTCATTAAGTGTGATGAGTGAATATGTCATTCCATGTGTTGGTCACTAGGGATTGCTGTAGAACAAAGAATTCTAAAGTTTCCATTTCCTCTGACCTATAGATTTTCTTGATTGTTTTGAAAATTAAATTATACCTAAATGTGTAAATCTTAAATGAGCAGATTGTAATAGAACTGGTGGCATTTTCCTATTTAACTGAGAGTGAGCCTGGGACATCAGATCCATCTTATACAAACCCCATTTCCAGAAAAGTTGGGATATTTTCCAAAATGCAGTAAAAACAAAAATCTGTGATATGTTAATTCAGGTGAATCTTTATTTAACTGACAAAAGTACAAAGAAAAGATTTTCAATAGTTTTACTGACCAACTTAATTGTATTTTGTAAATATACACAAATTTAGAATTTGATGGCTGCAACACACTCAACAAAAGTTGGGACAGAGTTAAAGTAAGATTGAAAAGTGCACAGAAAAGTCATGCTACTGTGACAATTATAGCCACCTGGGCTCGGGAGTACTTCGGAAAACCATTGTCACTCAACACAGTCCGTCACTGCATCCAGAAATGCAACTTGAAACTGTATTACGCAAGGAGGAAGCCATACATCAACTCTATGCAGAAACGCCGGCGAGTTCTCTGGGCCCCAGCTCATCTCAGATGGACCGAAAGACTGTGGAACCATGTGCTGTGGTCAGATGAGTCCGCATTTCAGCTAGTTTTCGGAAAAAACGAGCATCGAGTTCTCTGTGCCAAAGATGAAAACGACCATCCAGATTGTTATCAGCGAAAGGTGCAAAAGCCAGCATCTGTGATGGTATGGGGGTGCATCAGTGCCCACGGCATGAGTGAGTTGTATGTATGTGAAAGTACCATTGACTCTGAGGCGTATATTAGGATTTTAGAGAGATGTATGTTGCCATCAAGGCGACATCTCTTCCCGGGACGTCCATGCTTATTTCAGCAGGACAATGCCAGGCCGCATTCTGCACGGGCTACCACAGCGTGGCTTTGTAGACACAGAGTGCGTGTGCTTGACTGGTCTGCTGCCAGTCCAGATCTATCTCCTATTGAAAATGTATGGCGCATCATGAAGAGGAGAATCAGACAACGGAGACCACGGACTGTTGAGCAGCTGAAGTCTTATATCAAGCAAGAATGGACAAAATTTCCAATTGCAGATCTACTACAATTAGTATCCTCAGTTCCAAAACAATTAAAAAGTGTTATTAAAAGGAAAGGTGATGTAACACAATGGTAAACATGCCTCTGTCCCAACTTTTGTTGGGTGTGTTGCAGCCATCAAATTCTAAATTTGTGTATGTTTACAAAATACAATTAAGTTGGTCAGTAAAACTATTGAAAATATTTTCTTTGTACTTTTGTCAGTTAAATAAAGGTTCACGTGAATAAACATATCACAGATTTTTGTTTTTATTGCATTTTGGAAAATATCCCAACGTTTCTGGAAATGGGGTTTGTAGATTCGAAATGTGGAATGTGTCAGTTTGCACTGTTACTGGGTTTCATGGGCTTCAGATCAACGTGCTCAATCCTCCATTTATACTGGGGAATTGCCACTCTGATCCTACCATTTTGGACGAAAGCAGGACATTTGATCCTGTTGATTTTGATTGGGGTTGTGGGCATGCAGATATAAAACACAAAGGAGCTGAACTCCTTGTTAATTGACCTGATTTAATATTTTTGTTCTTGGGAGTTTTTTATGAAGTTTCTAGGCTATTTTTAATATTTAAAGAAGTACTTCATTTTAGTAGTTTTTAAAAGTTCCAAGTGTGAAGTATGTTTTTTTTTAAAACAAAGCATTGACTGTTTTGACATTTGTCAAAGCTGGGTGTAGGACTTTGCTGGTTACCAAGGCTAATGGAGACATTTTGGAGGGAGGTCAAGTTGCTGTTCCAACTTTACCACTGGAGCCCAGAATACTTTTGGCCAACAAAATAGGCCCTCTGCCTCTCAATCTATAAATTCAGACTTGAGGAGGTGGCAGAGGGTGTGCCTGAGCAGTGAGATTAGCCAAGCATCTGGCAAGTTGGCACAAAGTGATACCCATGAGCTCTTTCGAGTTGTCAGCTTTAGCAGAAACCTTGCTGCAGTCTAAACTGCTGAATGATTGTTAATGTCATTTGGACTAATTCTAAACCTCTGCTGTAATATACACTCAATTACCACTTTATTAGGTACCTCCTGTACCTAATAAAGTGGCCACTGAGTACGTATCCATTGGCTGTTGCTGCTGTAGCCCATCCATTGAGGTTCAATGTGTTGTGCATTCAGAGGTACTCTTCTGCGTAGCACTGTTGTAACACATGATTATTTGAGTTACTGCCGCATTTTTGTAAGCTTGAACCAGTCTGGCCATTCTTTATCCTCTCTCACTAACAAGGCATTTTTGCCCACAGAACTGCTGCTCACTGGATATTTTTCTTTCTTATTCACACCATTCTCTGTAAACTCTAGAGACTGTTGTGTGTGGAAGTCTCAGGAGATCAGCAGTTTCTGAGATACTGAATCACCCCATCTGGCACTGACAATGATTCTATGGTCAAAGTCACTTAGATCACATTTCTTCCCCATTCTGATGTTTGGTCTGAACAACAACTGAATTTCTTGATCATGTCTGCATGCTTTTATGCATTGAGTTGCTGCCACATGATTGGCTGATCAGATATTTGCATTAACAAGCAGGTGTATCTAGTAAAGTGGCCACTGAGTGCATCTCTTACCCCTCTTCTGAGAAGAAATTGCAAATAAGGAACTGTCATATATTTTACCCTTTAAATTCACCTATGTGAATACTTCATCAAAATCTTCTAAATGAAAGTGTGCTCATCTTAGGCAAAATTTCTTGATTCTGATGTAGAACTGTGAAAGGAGCCAGTAAAAGTTTGAGTAAATATCTGATGTGGCAAACTGTTTAAGCAAACATTGTGAATCATATAAAACTGTTTAACAATGCAGATAAGCATGATAGAAAGCTTCCTTGAGCTATTTGATTTGGGAGTGGGGCTGGAGAAGGAGGAGGAGAGAAATTATACTAGCCTAAGAGGGCCCTTTAATTTTGCAAATTAATTTGTGTATAACCGCACAGTTGTGAGTTTATTTACATTTGCTACAATTGTAGCCAGTCAGTATTTGAATGATAAAATGCAAGTTTGTTGAAGACATTGAATTAGAGTCCTGTAGGAATCAGTGGTTCATTGTTTGCATTAAACTTTAGCATGCAATTGATGATCAAATACATTATTGTGTAGATTTTATTAGAAGATAAGCTTTTAAAATTAGTGTTTATTTCTCTTTTTCAGCTACAACTAGAAAATCAATCAATATAAAAAAGGATAGTAAAAGCAGAACAAGGCAAACTTTGCCCAGAACATCAGCTGCCTCTAATTCTACCTCATCTTCTTCAAAAATGTGTTCTGCGGGTAATTCTAAGGTACCAAAGAAACTGAAAACCTCAAGGCCAGTAAGGTCTTTGCCCCTAAAATCTGGATTAAGAAGTGAATCTAGAAGATCAGAGCAAAAGCCTAGTTTTGGAGGTCTTGAAATGGACAACTTAGTGCTGAAGGAGCCTAAAGTAGTTCTTTATAAGAATTTGCCACTTGAGAAGGAGAAAGACTTAGAGGGGCCAGCAAAAATTGAAGGTTCGGGTAGGTGCCTGACCAGACATGCTGTTGGAGAAACAAACATCAATTCTGTAAAAGAACTGCATAAAATTTCTCGCTTGCGTAACGGAACTATCCCTTGTGCCTACATGACCCGACGGGCAAAAAGAACAAGACTTGCCCTCAGAGAGTCCTGTGAGGTTCCTTCACTGGATCTTGAACCAAATACAGTGGACAATGAAAATATTCATTGCACTGCACAGAATGAACTTGTGGACTCAATCTCACATGCATGTGATGGCACCCATATAAACCCATTGATCCAGGAAACTGATGTAGGTACAAACTGCCAAAAGAGTGGGGTGTGTTTGAGCAGGAGAAGGTCACAAGGAAAACTAGAAAAAATTGATGCACAGTTAGATAAATGTGAGCGCATGTTATCTTGCTCTGTAAAAGATGGTGTGATGGGGGAATCAATACCTGAGTTGGTAAGTCCTCCAATTCACAATCTCAATGGGGGTGAAAAAGTTGCTTTGGTGAATGTATCTGGTGTTTACAGAGACTGTGTTGGTTCATCAAAAGGTGACACTTCAGATTCCTTCATGGTTTCTCACAAATCAAAAAGTTCACAATCTCATAAAATAAGAAGTGACCATTCAAGAAGAACAGGAGAAAGAAGCAGAAAGAAACGACGAATCACGAGATATGATGCACAATTAATACTTGAAAACAGTACTGGGATTCCTAAGTTGACTCTCCGTAGACGACGTGACAGCAGTAGTAGTAAGACTAATGACCAAGAAGTGGATGGAAAGAAATCAAAAATTAGTATCAAACTGAGCAAAGACTATGAAAATGACAAAGGTAATAATTATGTAGCAAAGCTCAGTAATGGGTTCACGACAGGCTCAGGAAATAATTCTACAAAACTTAAGATACAGCTGAAACGTGAGGAACAGAATAAAGGAATTAAGCGATCACACTCCGTCATGGAAGACCTCTGTGACAGTGGCATGTGTTGTGACAATGCTGTTTTTCTGAGGCCTAATGGGGAGTTCTATGAGCATAGACAACACAGAGATGATGAAGAGGATGACGATGATGATGATACTTCCTCATCTTTGTCATCGTCCTCATCATCATCGTCGTCTTCCTCATCATCTGAGGAGGATGATTATGATGATGAGTTTGAAGATGACTTTATTCCACTTCCTCAGGCAAAAAGACTAAGACTTATTGTTGGTAAAGACTCCATAGATATCGACATCTCATCAAGGAGGAGAGAAGACCAGTCTTTAAGGCTTAATGCATAACTTTTGGTTCCATACTAACCATAATGTACAGTACTTTCCAATCAATTATTCCACATTTGAATGAATTTACTGTAAAATTTTGATGGCACTTCTGTATTCATTATCAACATAAATATTGTAGAAAGTGTACAGTATATTGACTCATTTGATTTGTTTTTTTTGCAGATTTTTATTGTACTATTAATAGCCTTACCATGTGCAATTCTGAGTTTTGGAGGAACTCACTCTGTGGTAGAATTAAGGTATAAAGCAGAATTGTTGTACATAAAGATCAGATTTCTTCTCATTTATTTCTCCTTTTGAGCCTCAATATTTTGAAACACAATTATGGTGGGTATTCCGTTTTTTAAAATAAAAACTTGAGTCTGCTGTGCTTTACGAATGAAGGTTGAAGAAAGCAAAAAGTAGTGGCAGCAAGTACAAACAAGCAACAAATTTCTATTAGTTGTCCTTATCACCAGCAAAGGAATTGTAGCTTTTAGGCTCGTTTGCTAGGTGTTTTCCCCAGGTTTTGTCAGTTTTACACTGTATGCTGTCCCAGATGTACTGTCTGTGGCCTTTGTTAGTAGCCAGCTATTGGTTGGAAGTTTAAATAAATGGAGTTGTTTCAATAAAATAAGCGTGAGCCATTTGCTGACCTTGGAATACAGATTATGTGCAGGGTATAGTTCTTTACAGCCTTAAGTATTAATATACTTTGTATAGCACCTATAAATGTAAATTATTTAGAATCCTTGTATTCACTTTGGACTGTTAATATAGCTGCAAAACAATATTTGTAGGTTTCCTGGAAAACTGATCCTGTGATTAATTTTTTTAAAACTAATTCAACATCTTTTTGTAACAATTTGGTATTAAACTCATAAAAATTGAATTTAAATTTGAATTTTTATATGCACAAGAATTGTATGTGTATTCTGTAATGGTAATGATGTTCATCCAGTATTTCTTCACTTGCATTTCTTGGCACTTTTCAACATATTGGTGGATGTCTGAATTAGTAATTCAATCTTATTCTGGCAATTGAACTTAGCCAAAGATTGAAAAGTAATTCCATGAAAATAATTCTTAGTTGCTTTAATACCACTCATGACCTTTGTACATAAGGTTTGTGCTTGCATTGAGCGGCTGCTGTTTTCTCATTTATTCTCATCAAGAGAACAGTGAGTTATTTTATAAGCCTCTTGATCTGATGTATAGCATTACTTGATGTCTGTCTAAATAATCTTGTGTGATTTTTTTTGTTCTGTTGAGTTTTGTTGTGAAAGCACACTGAGATCTAAAAGAAAAACAATGTAAAACTAATCAAAATGAATGTAAATTGATTTTTAAATCCTCCAAAAACAGTAATTTTAATAAATAGGGACTGACTTACACAATTTGTTTCCTAGTAACCAGCCAGCCCTCAAGATGCTTAAGAACTGGACAATTTATCTTTGAGAAGCTCTCAAGCCCTAAAGTGTGTTGTGTTTTTTTTAAAGTCCCTGCCATATAATAGAGAGCCAAGATGGTACACTCACAAAATATGTATTCTTATTTTCGATTAGATACATTCTATTTCCCAAATTTTATCTTGATGTTTTGGTTGTCATTTTGTAATCCTGTTCTGAACCTAGTTGTGTTTTTTTTTGGAACACAAAGACTGCAGATGCTGGAAATCCAATGCAACACATACAAAATGCTACAAGAACTCAGCAGGTCAGGCAGCATATATGGGATGGAACTGATAGTCAATGTTTTGGGCAAGATCCTTCAGGACTGCAAGGAAGGGGGGAAGATGCTAGCTGGAAGGTGGTGGGTGCATCCAAGTGAAAGATTAAGGGCTGAAGAAAGAATCTGATAGGAGATTGGACCATTGGAGAAAGGGGAGAAGGGAAGGACCCAGGGAGAAGTAATAAGCAGGTGAGAAGAGGAAAAAGATCAGAGTAGGGAATGAGAGGGGGAATTGGTTACTGAAAGGTGAAATCAATATTCATTCCATCAGATTGGAGGCCACCCAGGCAGAATATAAGGTGTTGCTCCTCCAACCTCCAAGGCACAAGAGAAGGCCTTGACTAGTTTTTAATGATTCTTTGTTGCATTCTTGTGTCACTGTTTTTCCAATATTGTAATGTATATTCTTTGTGTCTGTCTCCCTTTGTAGTTCTGAATTTCCATATATTTGTGAAGCTCTCAATGTACTCTCTAGGTAGTGTTTGTCATGCTTTGCTTCTGCATTCTTCTCTATTTTCTTCCATTTTTCAGTTAGCTTTGTGTTCCTCATGGCCACTTTTAAAGCATCCCTCGTGCATTCTGTTGTTGCTGCTCTTCATTTCTGTCTCTTGTGCCTACCTCTGCTTTGCCGCTCCCTTGTTATCTCTTTTAAATTGTTCCTGTTGTCTCATTGTTCTATAATCTGTGGCCGTTTATTCTGCATTATGTATGTCTCTTGCGCTGAAATGATCTGGTCTGACAGTTTCTCTTTCTTCAGAAAGTTTTTCCTGCGCAGACCCTGATTTCTCCATCACATCTTTAACTTCTGTGCATTCTAGAACAACTTCATCATCTTTTGCAGGTTTGAACCTGCAGGTGGAGGGGTCTATATCTGCACTGCTGTTCAATAATATCATGGTTGATATTTTACTTGATGATATTTTTCTGTACTAATCTTGTGTATCTTTTCTGCTTTCCACAGCAACCACTCTTTGTAACTCCCTGGTCTGCCATTCCTCACCACCCACCCTCCCACCTCCTGGCACTTTCCTGTACAACCAAAGGAAGTGCAACACCTGCCCTCTCACCATCTCTCTCAAAATCATTCAGGAAACTCCTCTGGGTGAGGTAGAGATTTACATTGACTTCCTTCAAACTTATCCATTGCACTTGGTGCTCTTAATAGGGCATCATGAACATTGGTGAGGCCAAGCATGAACTATGTGACCGGTTTGTAGAATACTTGGCCTTTGTCTGCAATGGCCATCTTGAGCTTCCAGTTGCATGCCATTTCAACTCACACCGAGCTGCCTGTCTATCTTTGGCCTTCTCCACTGACATGGTGAGGCCAGACACAAATAGGACCTCATAATCTGCTTGGGTAGCTTACAGTCCAGTGCTGAATACGTTGAGTTTTCCAATTTCAAGTGACCCATTCAACCTATGTTCATTTCTGACTCTGAGTCCTGGTGTTCTCTTTCCCTTCGTTGACCTTTCCCATTTCCCTCTGCCCATCAACCACACACCTAACACTTGTTTCTTCTCCCCATAATTTGACCCAGATTTCCTCCAGCAATTTGTTTTTGCTCTGGATTCCAGCATCTGCAGTACCTTGTTTCTCCTTTTTTTAACTTCCTTTTTTTAAACTTCTTTGAAGTTTTGTTTGTTTCTTTTAGCCATCCTTACATGTTCTTATTTCTGATATTGATCCTGTCCTTTTACACCTTGTGTTTAGAGTCAGCCAAAATAACATCATAAATAAAGATTTCCGTTTGCTATCACTTTAGTCAGACTAGTACTAATTGTAAAATTCTTTACAGTTTCGGGGAGGAGTTGTCCTTGTTAAGAACCATTGTGTGCATCATTATGCCTTTTAAGGAAGCAGTGGAGAACAGCAGGATAAGAGTAGTTAGGGGTAGGTTCAGTTGCTGTGATAGGGTAAGAAATGGACAGGACTATAAAACTAACTGAATTTATATATTGACCGTTGAGATTAAACCAGGTGTGTTTAGTTTGGATCCGAGAGACTGGGAGAATGCGATTGATGATGGGATTAACTAAATAAACTAAACAAGAGCAAGGCTGTAATCAATTAAGGAAAAATTAATAGAAAAGTAATTTTGGAGAGGTAGCAAAAGTGGTCAATCGATAAAATAGAAGTAACATTTTCTAATACTCCTGATCTTCATTGCTGTTATTTGGCTTATTTTTGGACAGTGATTGCTTGATATCTGAAATTAAAATAAAATTCTGGAAATAGTCTGGCTGGGCAATGTTTGTGAGGAAAGCAACAATAGTAACATTTTTTACCTTGTGTCAACACCACAGATTCTGCCTAACCTCCCAAATAATTCCATACTTGGAAGTATGGAAGTATTTCCAAGTTTGTTTTTCTCTTTCCTTCATCTAATATATGTTGTACTTTGCCTTTCAAAAAGATTTCTCTCAAATAATATACGATTAACCCATAGATGACTTACAAAGCAAATATTTTCACCTTTTGGCATCTATGAAAGCAGCCAATTAAGTTTTAATACGGATATTATTTTGCTGTTAGCTCTCTAGTGCATGAAGACCAAGTCATAAAAATGGAGATAAATATACACCGTTTGCTGTTGCCCTTTTACTGTACTCTTGTTATTTATATTGGAGTAAAATATTTTTGGCTAGTTACTTTAAATGATCATTTTAGCATGTAGATTTTTTAAAATAAGATATTTTAATTTTTTGAAGATGCTAAGTCTGTGATTTTTAACCAACCAATTGAAGTTGATTGGCACTCTTGTAACTTCTGAATATCCTGCTGAGAAAATGCAAGTATAAAGAATGACTAAAGGAAATTATTGAAAGGCCCATGGACGTGCATCCAGTAATGATTGGCATTTTCCGAAGAAGGAAAATCTGAATAAAGAAAGTCTTGGTGATTATGGTAGTTACAAGATCAAACTGATCCATGGTGTATGCTCATACATTGAATCTATTTACAGAAATAGAAAGCAACAATTGTCTACTAAGTGTTTTTAATAGACTTGGGGAAAGAATATTAAAGCAACCATGTCCTGTGGATGAAATGCTTCCCACTGATTAACTTTTACTGAAAAGTAATCACTCCTTCACTTCTGACGGTTTATTTTAAAGTACTTTCTGTTAAATGTCAATGAAAAATATTTTCATTCCAGTTTATCATAGTTTCATCAATTACAAGATATGCACACATTGAACAGTGTAAAACTATTTTTCTTTATTGCTTATCTGTTTATGCAGTCTGTTTAAATTGATGGTGTGAAGTAGAATTAAATGAAATTCTAGAAGCGAGTTGCCTTAAATAGTGAAAATTGAGCAAGTTCTATGATAACATTACTTGAAATCAATTTGTAACAAAATTAAAATGAATTTTGTTGTTTGTTATATCAGCAGAGCTAATTTAACCCAATGTATTAATCTATATTAGTGCTGTTTATCTGCATTTGGTGTGTAGCTTTCTTTATCTTAACAATTGAAGTGTTTGTTTTGGTGCTGATTAATTGAGGGTACTTATTTCAGGCAATTGAAAACACTGTATGGGGGAAGTGGACAGGGTAGAATTCTTCTTGGATCTCTTCTAAACTTATTACTTCCCACATATACTTTTTTGTTTTAGGTGAGGAACAAAGGTTTTTATTATATATTTTACCCCATAATTTTGTACAGATCTGTCAGATTGCCTACATCCACCTCCACTTCAGGGAAAACAAACCCAGCCTATCTAATCACAAATAAGAGAAAATCTGCAGATGCTGGAAATCCAAGCGACACGCACAAAATACTGGAGGAACTCAGCAGACCAGGCAGCATCTATGGCAAAAAAAAGTACAGTCAACGTTTCGGGCCGGGACATTTCGGCAGGATGGAAGGGTGTCCTGCTGAAAGGTCTCGGCTCAAAACGTTGCCTGTACTTTTTTCCATAGATGCTGCCTGGCCTGCTGAGATCCTCCAGCATTTTATGTGCGTTGCCCAGCCTATCTAATGTATCTTTTTATGTGAAATGCTCCAGCTTGGGCACCATCATCTGCATCCTCTACAGCATAACTGCATTCTTCCTGTAAAAAGTGAATAGAACTGCACACAATGCTCCAGTGAGACTAAATGAATGTTTTATAAGGTTGTAAGAAGATGCCCCAACTTTTAAGAGTCTCTTCCACAACTGATGTAGACAAGCAACACATATCATCACCACCACCTTTGCATCCTGCCAGTTTCAGGAATCCGTGGACTTTTATCCCAAAGTTCTTAGTTTCCTAGATCCATACTCTTTTCTATATATGCTTTAACTTAATCCCAAAATACATCACTTCACACTTGTCAGGATTAAACCATTCTCCACCCAACTTAACTGCTGATCAATTTCATGCTATAACTGAACGTGATCATCCTCGGTATCAACAAATTTTTAGATAGATTTTTGTGTCATTTGTAAATATGGCAATCATATATTCATATTTAAGTCACTATATTGCAAACACAACTGTCCTACCACTGTTCCTTGTGATACACCATTAGTCACAGACTTCCTATCAGGAAAAATAGCCTTCCCTTTCCACTTTGCCTCCTTTAGCAAGCAAATTGGGGTTCTGTTTGATAGCTTGCTTCAATTTGAAAGCTGTAACGTGTTTTTTTTAAAATACGCGCAATTCACTTTCTGATGAGAAATAATTTAGGGGTGTTTCCCAGTTTGAAATTTGTTGAAATTTTAAGCTAATTAATTTTTGAGAGGATGTTCGTGAACTTAATATTCCTGATCCACAAAATTGTTTAACTTCACATGAATCACTGCTTCAAATGGGAATGGCTGCATGAGTCCTTGGATATTTGTGGGGGGGAGGGTGGTGGTGAAAGAGATGGAAGGTAGGTTGTTGCATCTCCTGTGGCTGCATGGCAAAGTGTTGTGAGAAGGGGAATGCATTTGGTGGAAATTATGGAGAAGGGTTGATGGTCTGGAAAGTGAGGTCAAGAGTAGCCCTATTCTTATTCTGGCAGGCAGAAGTAGTACTGAGAGCAGAAGTACAGATCAAAACTACCATCTATAGTGCGAGGAATAGGATGGTTAAGGAAGGAGGAAGACATCTTAGAGATGCATTCTCTAATGTGGAAAGCCCTGGAATTGGAAGAAGTAAGACAGAAAAGGGGAAAAACTAGGAGAATGGGATCCACACAAGTAGCAGGGTGAAAGGAGGTGCGGCCGATGGTTGTGGGATTTGGCGATCTTGCGTCTATTGGTTGTTAACCCCTTTTTCAAATGGAGATCTCAAGGAAAGGAAGTGTCCTAAGATCATAAAGCATAAAAAAAGGCTTTTCAATCCTACATGTCCTTGCCTGCCATTGTACCCACCTATTCTAATGCCTTTAACCAGCACCTTGACCACAGCCTCCTAAGCCTCAGGAATTCAAATACTTCATTTGTCCCTACATTTCCTTTGTTGAGCACTGCAAAAGGTAGGGTTTCTCAGTGGTCATCCATTATAATTCAACCCATTCCCATTCTGACATGTATGTCCATGGTCTCAGCTGCCACAATGAGGCCACACCCAGGTTGGAAGAGTAACATTTGGTTATCCATCTGGATACATCATTATCTGACGGTAGGAACATTGATTTCTCTAACTTGCAGCAATTTCTTCTCACCTGTTTATCACCACCTTCTGGTGCCCATCCTTCCCTTTTGTTCCAGGTGAGGCCTACTATCCTCTCCTATCAGATCCCTCCTTTATCTTTTCCACCTATCACCTCCCATCTTCTTACATCTTGTCTCCTTGTTTCACCCCTCACCTGTCAGCGTGTACTCTCTCCTCTCTCCCCACTTCTAGATTCTGGCTTATGCCCCCTTTCCAGCCCTGATGAAGCATCCTATCCCAAAACATTGAGTGTTTATTCCCCTCTATGCCATCTGACTTGCTGAGTTCCTCAAGATTTCCAACATCTGCAGATTCTTTGTTTCTGATATTATTTGTTTAAATTTATCATTTCTGAATAGAACGCGGACAAATTCTGTTTTTAACGTTCAATTGAAAGCTGTATATCTGAATTTAAACTTTTAAAGGTAATATAATTGAGTTTATTGGTTAAGCACCAAGAGCATGGTCTAAAAGAAATAAGGATAACTGATAAAGAAAATATTTTAGCAGAACAAATTGCAACTTGTGGAAATACCAAACAAAATAAATGCTAGAAGCTCTCAGCAAGTCAGGCATCGTCAGTAGGGATTGAAACGGAGTTCAGGAATTGTGGGTATTCTTTAGAAATGAAACAATGACGAAACAAATGTGTTTAAATTTTCAGAGGGTGGGGAATGTCTGTAAATTATTACTTTATTGTCGCCAAACAATTGATACTAAAGTACAATCGTCACAGCGATATTTGATTCTGCGGTTCGCGCTCCCTGGAGTACAAATCGATAGTAAATATAATAAAAATTTAAATTATAGATCATAAATAGAAAAGGCAAAGTAAGGTAGTGCAAAAAAAGCCAAGATGCAGGTCCAGATATTTGGAGGGTATGGGTACGGCCCAGATGCAGGTCAGGATCTGTTCAGCAGTCTTACCACAGTTGGAAAGAAGCTGTTCTCAAATCTGGCCGTACGAGTCTTCAGGCTCCTGAGCCTTCTCCCGAAAAGTGTGTTGGCTGCCTGGGTCGTGTCCTTGATTATCCTGGCAGCACTGCCGACAGCGTGCGGTGTAAAGTGAGTCCAAGGACGGAAGATTGGTTTGTGTAATGTGCTGGGCTGTGTTGACGATCTTCTGCAGCTTCTTCTGGTCTTGGACAGGACAACTTCCATACCAGGTTGTGATGCACCCTAGAAGAATGCTTTCTGCGGTGCATCTATAAAAATTAGTGAGGGTTTTAGGGGACAGGCCAAATTTCTTTAGCTTTCTCAGGTAGTAAAGGTGCTGTTGGGCCTTCTTGACAATGGACTCTGCTTGGTTGGACCAAGTCAGTCCATTTGTGATATTGACCCCGAGGAACTTAAAGCTTCTGACCTGTTCCACCTGCGCACCACCGATGTAGATGGGGTTGTGCAGTCCGCTACTCCTTCTGAAGTCAACAACCAATTCCTTTGTCTTGCTGAAGTTGAGGGACAGGTTATTATCTTCACACCATGCCACCAGGTTCTTAATTTGCTCTCTGTACTCAAACTCATCATTACCCGAGATATGGCCTACAATTGTGGTATCATCAGCAAACTTATATATTGAGTTCAATGGAAACTTGGCTATACTATCATGGGTGTACAGTGAGTACAGCAGGGGGCTGAGTACACAGCCTTGTGGGGCACTGGTGCTCAGAGTGATTGTGGAGGAGAGCTTGTCCCCTATTTTTACAGCCTGGGTCCTGTCTGTGAGGAAGTTGAAGATCCAGCTGCAGATCTGAGTGCTAAGGCCCAGGTTCCGGAGCTTAGGAATCAGTTTATTTGGAATGATGGTATTAAAGGCAGAGCTGTAGTCAATGAAAAGGAGCCTCACGTATGCGTCTTTATTCTCTAGGTGTTCTAAGGAGGAATGTAGGGCCAGAGAGATGGCATCTGCTGTTGACCTGTTGCTCCATTAGGCGAATTGCAAAACGTCAAGGTTGACCGGTAGGCTGTGGTTGAAATAGGGTGTGGACCAATGAATGGAAAGCCATTGCTTTAGAGACTTGCAGTTAGATAAACAAAACAAGGCAGAAACAAAACCAAATATACAGATATTCATATACAGTACCTATAAAAAAAAAATTAACCTCCCTTGGAAGTTTTCATGTTTTATTGTAATACAACATTGAATCACAGTGGATTTAATGTGGCTTTTTGACACTGATCAACAGAAAAACCTCGAAGTGAAAACAAATTTCTACAAATTGGTCTAAATTAATTTCAAATATAGAACAATAATTCAATCCATAGTTACTCAACCCCTTCAAGTCAGTATTTAGTAGATTTGGCAAGCCATTACAGCCTTGAGTCTGGATGGATAGATTACTGTCAGCTTTGCACATCTGGACAATGCTATTTTACCCCATTCTTCTTTACAATACTGCTCAAGCTCTGTCAGATTGCATGGGGATTGTGAGTGAACAGCCTTTGTCAAGTCCAGCCACAAATTCTCAGTTGGATTGAGAACTGGACTCTGACTTGGCTACTCCAAGACGTTAACTTTGTTGTTTTTGAGCCATTGCTGTGTAGTTTTGGCTTTATACTTGGGGTCATTGTCTTGCTGAAAAACAAATCTCCCAAGTCACAGTTCTCTTGCAGACTGCATCAGGACTTCCTTGTATTTTTCTGCATTCGTTGAACACACTACCTGCACTGGACTTCCAGGGTCTGCTGCAGTGATGCATCTTCTCAGGATGATGCAGCCACCACCATGCTTCATGGTAGGGATGGTGTGTTTTTGATGATGTGTGGTGTTTGGCTTATGCCAAACATAGGCTTTAGTCTGATGGTCAAAAAGCTCAATTTTGGCTTCTTTGGACCATAGAACCTTCCTCCAGCTAACTTTGGAATTTCACACATGCCTTCTGGCAAATTATAGCTGAGATTTCATGTAAGTTTTTTTTTCAACAGTGACTTTCTCTTTGCCGCTGTCTCTAAAAGCAGCGACTGGTGAAGTACCTGGGCAACAGTTGTTTCATCTGCAAAATCTCTCATCTCAGACACTGAAGCTTGTAACTTCCTGGCCTGAAATGTCAACTGTACTTTTCGTAGATGCTGCCTGGCGTGCTGAGTATATGGGCACCCCATATGCAACCTGAAGTTGTTGAACTCAGTACAAGGTCCCAAAGGTAATGTACAGTATGTCCCTCTCAGTCATTTCTTGAACCTGCTTTGGAGATTGTCAGAACAGCACAAGAGGTAAAAACAGAAGGTTTCGTGTTGGAGTTTGATGAAAATGAAGCAACATGGGGCTGGAAGCTGAGAGTTGACCTTCTTAAAAGAACTGAACAAAATTTCTGAAAGACAACCAAATCTGCCTGTGACTTCTCCACTGCAGGAAAGACCATATTGTTAACTCTGTAATACACTAAATAGGTAGATGTTGCATGAATTACTGCTTCAACTGGGAAAGGCTGTCTAAGTCCCTGGATAGTGGAAAGAAAATAGGTGAAAGGGAAATTGCATCTGTGGTTGTATTGCAAAATGTGAGAAGGGGAGTGGAGGTGCTGGAGATTATTCATGATGCTGGGCTGGAAGGTGGGGGAAAGAGGAGCACTATCCTGACAGAGAAGCACTATCCTGACAGAGAGGAGACATACTAAGTGCAGCAGAACAGATCAAAATTCATACCACCCCTAGTGGAGGGAATAAGATGGTTAAAGAAGGTGGACAGCATCTTAAAGGCAGTAATGTGGAAAGTCCTGTCACTGAAAGAGGTGAAACAGATGGAAAACTAGGAGAATGGAATTCTTACAAGTGGCAGGGTGAAAGGAAGTGTGGTTGATTGATGGGGGATTTGGTGATCTTATGCATTGGTGGCTAACCTGTCCTTTCAAATGGAGATCTCAAGAAAAGGAAAATAAGTGTCCTAAAGTCATAAAGATTTTTTTTTTTAAAAGGCTGTTCAATGCTCCATGTCCATGTTGGCCATTGTACCCACCTATACTTTTCCTTTTTACCAGCACTTCGTCCACAGCTTTCCATGCCTCAGCAATTCAAGTGTTTCATCTGCCCCTACACCACCTCCCTCACTGCCATTCAGAGCCACAAATAGGCCTTCCTGGTGGCATTTCACTTGCAAATCAGTCAGGGTAATCTATTGTGCGCTCCAAGTGTGGCAGCCTGTACATCTGTACATTGGTGCAATGCATTGTAGATTGGAGGACCACTATGTTGGGTATTTTTGCACCGCTTGCCACAAATGGCAGGGTTTCTGGGTGTCCATCTATTTCATTTGATTTCCCATTTTATTCCGGCATGTCTGTCCATGGCCGCCTCTACAGCGCAATGAGGCCGCACACTCGGGTTGAAGGAGCAATACGTTATATTCCATCTGGATACTTTCCTGATGGTAGGAACATTGATTTTGCTAATTTGTTGTAACTTCTCTGGCAATGTCAGCAGAGATTGTTTCAATTTTCAGAGAGGGTGGAGAGAACAGAGGGACTTGGTGTATGGACCAAAGTTGAATAGATAACCTTTGCTTTAAAAATTTGCAGTTAGAGAAACAAAACAAAGCAGAAACAAAACCAAATATACAGATATTCATGTATGCAACCTGAAATTATTGAATTCATTATGAGGTCCCAAAGGTAACAATGTGCAGTATGTCCCTCTAAATCATTTCTTGAGCTTGCCAGAATAGTGTTCATTTCTTGAATTTGCATAAGAGGCAAAAACAGAAAGTTTGGTGTTGGAGTTGGATGGAAACTGGAAGCGATATGCAACTGGAAACTGAGAGTTACCCTTTTGAAAAGAATTGGATCAGCAAGTTTGCTGATGACACTAAGACTGGAGGCGTTGTGGACAGCGAGGAAGGTTTTCAAAGCTTGCAGAAGGATCTGGACCAACTGGAAAAATGGGCCAGAAAATGACGGATGGAATTTAATGCAGACAAGTGTGAGGTGTTGCATTTTGGAAGGACAAATCAAGGTAGGACATGCACGGTAAATAGTAGGGCACTGAGGAGTGTGGAAGAACAAAGGGATCTGGGGGTTCAGATACATAGTTTCCTGAAAGTGGCATCACAGTAGACAGGGTTGTAAAGAAGGCTTTTGGCATCCTGGCATTCATAAATCAAAGTACTGAGTATAGGAGTTGGGATGTTATGGTGAGGTCACATTTGGAGTATTGTGTGAAGTTGTGGTCACCTAACTATAGGAAGGATATCAGTAAGATTGAAAGAGTGCAGAAAAGATTTACTAGGATGTTGCCGGGTCTTCAGATGTTCAGTTACAGGGAAAGATTGAACAGGTTAGGACTTTATTCCTTGGAGCGTAGAAGAATGAGGGGGGATTTGATAAAGGTTTACAAAATTATGAGTAGATGCAAGTAGGCTTTTTCCACTTAGATTTAGGAGAGATAAATACGAGAGGACATGGCTTTAGGGTGAAAGGGGAAAGGTTTAGGGGGAGCAGGGGGAAGTTCACTCAGAGAGTGGTGGGAGTGTGGAATGAGCTGCCATCTGATGGGGTAAATGCGGGCTCACTCTTAAGTTTTAAGAATAAATTAGATAGATACATGGATGGGAGAGGTCTGGAGGGTTATGGACTGGGTGCAGGTCAATGGGACTAGCAGAATAAAGTTTCAGCACAGACTACAAGGGCCAAATGGCCTGTTTTCTGTGCTGTAGTGTTCTATGGTTCTAACTGAACAAAGAAGTTCTGCAAAGAGACTACCAAATCTGCTTTTGACTTCTCCACTGCAGGAAAGACCATGCTGTTAGCACTGTAATACACTAAATAGGTAGATGTTACAGGAATTACTGATTCAACTGGGAAAAGCTGTTTAAGTCCCTGGACAGTGGGAAGAAGAGGTGAAAGGAAAGTTGTTGCATCTGTGGTTACATAGCAAAGTGGAGTGGAAGAGGTGAGAACTAGGATGATATACTGGAAGGTGGGGGGGGGCGCAAGAAGAGCCATATTTTTGTTTTGGCAGGGAGCAGAGCTATTGAGAGCAGAAGTACAGATCAAAATTCCTATCATCTATAGTAGAGAGATTAGGATGGTTAAGGAAGGAAGAAGGCATCTTGAGTGCACTGATGTGGAAAGTCCCATCATTGGAAGAGTTAAACAGATGGAAAATGAGGAGAATGGAATTCTTACAAATATTGAAGTGAAAGGTGGTGTGGTTGTGGGATTTGGTGATTTTATAATGTGTATTTGTTGCTAATCTATCCTTTCAAATGGCAGCCTTAAGAAAAGGTGTCCTAAAGTCATAACACGTTTTCTCTTTTACCAGCACTTTATCCAGAGACACCTATTCTTTGACAATTCAAGAGCTTCATCTACACCTCCTCCCTCACTACCGTTTAGAGCCGCAAACAGTCCTTACAGGTGACATTTCACTTGCGAGCCTGTCAGGGTCATCAACTGTATTGTGAGCTCCCAGTGTGGTGGTCTCTATATGGGTGAGATGGATTGGAGGACAACTTTGAGCACCTCCACATTGTCCACCACAAAAGGTGGGTTTTCTTGGTGACTGCCCGTTTTAATTTGACTTTCCATTCCCATGGCTGCCTCTACTGCACAATGAGGCCACACTCAGGTTGGAGGAGCACCACCTCATATTCCATCTGGATAACTTTTCAACTTGGTGGTAGAAACATTGATTTCTCTAACTTGCGGTAATTTCTCCTCACTCACCCCACTACTTTTCCTTTCCCATTTCCCCTCTCACCTCTTATTTATTACCTCCTTCAGGTGGCCATCCTTCCCTTTCTTCCAGTAGAGATCTATTGCCCTCTATCAGATTCCTCCTTCTTCTGCCCTTTATCTCTTCTACCTTTCACCTCCCCCACCATCCACCTACCTGTTGCCTGGTTTCACCAATCACCTGCCATCTTGTAAACTTTCCTCTTTCCTTACCACCTTATTTTTGCTTCTGCTCACTCCCTTTCCAGTCCTGATGAGGGGTCTTGGCCTGAAATGTTGACTGTTTATTTCCCTCCATAGATGCTGCCTGTTTCACTGGTCAAATTCCTCTTCCTTCTCATCCCTTTTACCAGCAGTTGGTCTATGCCCTGCTATGCCTTGACAACTCAAGTGTTCAGACAGATGCTTTTTAATATTGTGGCACCACCGTCTTTGTGACAGTGCACTCCAGAATTGCAGTAATTCAGAAGATGGGAATGGGAAATAAGGCAGTGCAGGTGATCAAGGTGCCAGTGAGGGAGCACTTTGAAAATGGTGATCTTAATTTTAAATTAGTTATTGTAAAAGCTAAGACTGATCTACAAATTAAAGTCCTACATTGGGGAAAGGTAAATTTTGGAGGCATTAGACAAGAACTTGCAAAGCTTGATGAGGAGAAGCTGTTTGAAGATATTTTTGGCAAGTGGCGGGCTTTTAAAAGTGCAAGTGGGAGCATTTAGGGACAATATGTTCCTGTTAGACTGAAGGCTGGAAGGAATAGGGAACCCTGGTAGAGGAGGAACTTTGCCGCTCTGGTCAGAAAATAAAAATTGGAGAGAGAATCGTGCAAAGACGAATAAATCCTTGGGATCTGGCCAAGGATAACTTTGGATAATGGAAAAAATTACAGGGGCCATGACAGAGTTAACTGTAAAACATTGGCTACAGATAATGTACTGGAAGACTGGAGGGTGGCAAATATTGTGCCTTTATTTAGAAAGGGCTGCAAGAAACCAGGGAATAATAGGCCACTGAACCTACCATTAGGGAAAATTACTGGAGGGAATTGTGAGTGGTAGGATCTACCAGCATTTGGAAAGGCAAAGATAGTCTCTGGATATCCTTGTGGATAGTCAGCATGGTTTTTTGTTTGGGATTTCATACATCAGAAATCTGATTGAATTTTTGATGAGGTGGCAAAGTGAAATGATGAGGGCAGCATGTTGATAACTTTTGTAAGGCTCTTGACAAGGTTAATCCAAAAGATTAAATCACATAGAATCCAAGGTGAGCCAATTAGACAAAATTGGTTTAGTGGAAGGAGTTGGAGTGTGGTAGTGGAGGATTGGAGCCTATGGCCAATAGTGTGACTATTGCTTGTCATCAGTATTAACAATTTGGATGAGAATGTTCAAGTGATTAGTCATTTTGTGGATGACCCAAAGTTGATGGCATAGTGGACAGTGAAGTGTGACGTAGGACATCAGGTGGCGAATTGGACCAAACAATGGCAGATTGAATTTGACTTGGACAAGTCTGAGTTGTTGCACTTTGGCAAGTTTTTATAAAAGGGGCAGGACTTGAATAGTAAATTATGGAGCCCTGGAGGAGTATTAGATAACAGACAGACTTATGGGTACAGGTAGACAAGGTGATGAAGAAGCTGTTTGCCACCTTTGTCTTCAATGGTCAGGACACTGAGTACATCATGTTACAATTGTACAAGTCATTGGTGAAACCGCACATGAAGAATTCTGTGCAGTTCTAGTTTACCAACTATAGGAAGAATGGCATTAAGATGGAAAGAATGCAGAAAGAGTTACAAACATGTTACTGGGACTGGAGGGCTTGAGTTATAAGGAGAGGTCAGGTAGGCTGGGATGTTTTTTCGGGAGCATAGAATATTTTAAAAATTTATTTTATTTAAAGATAGAGTGTAAAACACCCCTTCCAGCTCAATGAGATGCACCACCCAGCAATCCATGCCAAATCACAGGACAATTTACAATGACCAATTAACCTACTAACTAGTATGTCTTTGGAATGTGGAGGTGCATAAAATCATGAGGAGCATAAATAAGGTGAATGGTCACAGTCTTACTCTCAGTCTAGAGAGCAGAAGTTTAAGGTGAGGGGGGAATATTTAAAATGGACCTGAAGGGCAGATATTTTGTCTACAGTGAACGTGGTGAATTTATGGAGTGTGCTACCCAATGAAACTGTAGAGGTGGAAACATTTAAAGTGTTCACAAAAAAATGGCATATGCAAGGAAAGGAGAGGTTTAGATTGTGGGCCAAGTGCAGTCATATACGATTAGCTTAAGTAAGCAACTTGGTTGGCATGGAGGAGATGGGCTGAAGGTCCTGCTTTCATGCTGTATAACTCTATGACCATGACCCAGCTCATCCCACCCCTCCCCACAAAAAATTCTCGTGGGTCCCTTTGAGCTCTCACTCCTCACCTTAAACCTACCATAGAAATGTTCAGCACAGAAATGGGTCTTTTAGCAGACAACACTTACTTTCTGGAAAGATATTTCCAATTTTAAGTGAAGCTAGTTGCTTTACGAATAGAATAAAGTAAAAAAAAAAAATCAGGTTTAAATTACTGCCACCTTTGTGGCCACAAATGTCTTGACAATTTTGTTGTGACTCCTTCAATTTGGCTTATTCTTTGCTGACTGAAGCATAATATTGAAATGTTTGTGGCTAATGCTACCCTGATTAATTTTTCATTTTGTGCCATTAATACCACATTAGTGATTTCCCTGCTAATCATTGCTTTCAGTTGCGCTCATGATTTTTGATTGCCAACTCAGTCTCAACATATTACTGAAAACGTATTTAGAAGATACTTTACAACTTGACCTGAAAAATCACCAGTTTATTGAATAGTATCTTGCAAAGTCAAAGCCAAGTTTATTGTTATTTGCATAAATACTGTACACTAAACTTAGTTGCAAGAACATCACAGGCACATAACATCATAGAAGCAGCATTCACAAGAGTCAATATAAATTATACAATTTTTACAAGAAAGAACACAACCTGAACAAAAAATAGTCAATTTTAGTACTAAGTGGTCATAGTGTTTCTGAACTGTAGTGATTAGGGTTCTTCTGCTTAGTTCAAGAACATAGATGAAGGGAAGTAGCTGTTCTTCAACTTTGTGAGTGGAACATCAGGCTTCTGTACCACATGTCTAATGGTAGCTGTGATGGTGGGGGTCTTTTGATCTTTAATGTTGAGTATTCTGGGTGGAGGATTAACAGATTTTTGTTCCTTACTCTGGGAGGCTTTACTCACCTCAGCAGTGAACTGACTCTGAAGTTTTGGCCTGCAGCTCTTTGACTCCTGGACCAGCTGCAGCACAGACCTGGCCATGTGAACTCTGTGGTTCATGTTCTTGTCAATTGTTTGTTTGCTTTTTTTTTATTGTATGCACGATATATTCTTTCTTTTTTGCACATTGATGTATGTCTGTCTTTGGGTGTGGTGTTTTTTGTGATTTCTATTGTGTTTCTTTGTTTTGTGGTTGGCTGCAAGAAGATACATCTCAAGTTCATATATATTTGGACAATAAATGTACTTTAAACTTTGCAGGTTAAGTAAAGTTCTGTTTGGTCAACTGGGTGAAATTTAATCGATACTTTGACTACGTGCAAATTTCAAGTCATACAAATACAATATTTTATTTGATATTTGGCCTATTCAAATGACCTACAATGATCTTGTTTCTCTAAATGGTAGCCAAAATACATTTGCATTCAAAACAATTATTTTATTTTTCAGATTTGTTTGGGTTATATTTAAGATGTCATAGTTTAAACAAAAGTTGCAATTGGATGTCAAGCCATCTATCCATTTCCTGAAAGGAGAGAAGAGAGAGCCCTGAAATAAATATTAAGTGAGTCTGAGCGGATATCTGAAACACTTGCCCAGAACCTCACTCAAGTTTGTCCCCCTTCTTCATTTGTGAAATAGGTGGCCACAATGTCCATTCCACTGTGGATGTGATTAAATGCAATGTACTGGAATTGATAGCACTTCATGCAGGCTCATGGTCCTGTTGCTTTTGGACCTATGAGGTACTGGATGGTTATGCCACGTGCAACACAGGAATGAGTCCTTCTAATTAGTGAGTTGATGATAGTTTACTGTGTATTGACAGTTGATGTGAGGAGTTGATGACAAGTTTTTTTTTGTGCCTTCAGAATAGGAAAGGTAGTGTTTTTCAGTTTACCTTTGGCTGCAAAGCATTGTTAGTCTCCAGCAAGTCACCTCTTGATTTTTGGTAAACTGAGTAGATTAAAAATTAACCATAATCTAAACCTCAGCATGCTGTAGAGAATTGAGGAATTTCTAAAGCACAGAACAAGCTGTTCATATGACAACAAACCAGATGAAATTGGAATTTAACTCGAGAGTGCGGCTGGCAACAAGATTTGCAACACAACACAAAATAATAATAATGGCCCTAGCAAATTTTGATCTGTCCTCAATAGCTTTCAAAAGTGGTGAATGTGAAGGTTGTCCCTAGATTAAAACCCATCCATGAATTGAAAAAGGATCTAGTGCTTCCTTGGTGTATAGGACGAATAAACTCTTCTCAGGCTTCCTACTGGGTACAGGTGGTGATTATAACCAACATTTCGATGACAAATTCTGCCATCTTCATCAGGGATGATGCCTGGGCAAGTCTACTCTGGTGGCATTTATACCCCCATAGCCCATCCCTCCCAATTGGATAGTTCTCGTCCAATTAGATTTCCGCTC
The DNA here is from genome assembly GCF_963921235.1 of Mobula hypostoma. Lineage (NCBI taxonomy): Eukaryota > Metazoa > Chordata > Chondrichthyes > Myliobatiformes > Myliobatidae > Mobula > Mobula hypostoma. Next base: position 37,031,285 of record NC_086107.1, on the reverse strand, counting down.
TCCCACCCTTTTCACAATCAAATTCCAATTCTTACTTAGAGCGAGACTTTAGTTTTTGTTAAAATTATTTTCCTCTAGTTTAATTTCAATGGCTTCCTTTACCGGGCAGACTCTAAAGCCATTTGTGTGGCATAGTAGTTTTGTACTATTGAAGTCAATCCTATGACCATTGCAAATGCAGAGTTCTGCTACCACCAGTTTCTCAAAGTAACCCAGCAGATGCACCTCCTAAGCTCCTTGATGAGGGTTTCCACTGTGTATTCTGTCGTGCTAACATACACTGCTCTACATTCTGTAAACACCAACCATCCTGAGTCCCAAGTCATCTTTGACCCTCATAAGCTGTCATTTGAGCTTCCTTATGGGTTTGTGGATGGTATTAATCTGGTATTTCTTCACGATCTTGGCAATCCTTCCAGAAACCATGGAAATATAGGGAATTCAATTGTAAAGAAGGTGGAGAGCAGAAACCAGATTTGATGAGGTTCAACTAATCAGGAGGGATGGACTACAGGGGTATAAATAGCACCAGACTAGATGTGCCCAGGCACCATCCCTGATGAAGATGGCAGAGTTTATCCTTGAAATGTTGGTTATAATCGATACCTGTACCTGGATGGAAGCCCAAGAAGAATTTATTTATCCATCTGTGAATTTTTCACTATACTGATGAGCTTGATCATTGCCATCAAGACATTTTTATTCTAATGATTGGGCATCAAACATTTGTTGTGTTTGTGCAGTCCTAATAAAGCTTTAAAATAATACTGGATTGGACCGCTGGTGATCCTTGGGTAGTTTTGTTTCACTTAGGAAAAAATCACACCAAACTCAAGATGTGTGTAAGTGACCACCCTCTTCAATTTCTTATCAACACCTGCTCAGGAGTTGGAAGAGTACTGATTCTATCGTGATGTGTTCTTTTAAGGGTTACTTCCCAAGGTCAAAACTAAGAGGATATGTGCTAATGTTGTTTTAAAAAAAAATTAGGAAAGAGGTCTAATGCTGCTTTCAAATGAGTGCTAAAGAATAGTGGTTTCTTTGTATGTGCTCTTTCTTATTCCTCAAAAATGTAGTATATATTTCCAGACTTTTAACCATTATCTACTCAACTTTTCACCAATTCAGTTTACCTCCTTCCCAAATGTCTTCTGCATTTGTTTAAGTAATTTGTTGTACTGCGTGCTTGCCTGTTTATTTTAAACCTCTATTTGTCTTGTCTGTCCCTCCTCCTTTAATCTGTCTTTTTTTAATGGATGTGTTTGTAAACTTCCCTTAATGTTCCTTTCCTTATAATTATGAAATTCATTATGTTTTACAGTCAGTATTTCATGGAACAAAGGGAAAAGGAGGCCAGATGTTGCTCCATTTGCATGAAATATTTAATTGCTTGTGAACATTAAACTTGCTTTTCGTAATCAAAGATTACTAAAGGCCTAGGTTCTAATACTGTTGACTGAGAACCTGGTGTGAACCATTTTAAAATGCACTCAGTGGCTCCTCTGTGAGGTACACCTGTACACCTTGTTAATATGAATATCTAATCAACCAATTGTGAGGTAGTAACTTAATGCATAAAAGCATGCAGACATGGTCAAGCGGTTCAGTTGTTCAAGCCAAACATCAGAGAATAGGAAAGAAATGTGAGGTAAGTGACTTTGACTGTGGAATGATTTTCTGTGCCAGATAGGCATATCTCAGAAACTGTTGGCCTCCTGCAATTTACCACAAAACAGCCTCAATAATTTACAGAGAATGGCACAAAAGCCAAAGAACATCCAGTGAACAGCAATTCTGTGGGCAAAAATGCCTTATTAATGAGAAGGTCAAAGAAGAATGGCCAGGGTTTTTAAGCTGACTGGAAGGTGACAGTAACATAAATAACCATGTGTTACAACAGTGGTGTGCAGAAGAGCATCTCTGAATACACAACATGTTGAAACTTGAAGTGGATAGGCTACAGCAGCAGCAGACCTACCTAGTGTACATCTGTTAACTGCTCAGAATGGGGATACTCATATCTTTCCCATAAACATTGACTTCTCAAACTTCCAGTAAGTTTCCCCCCTTCCCAATTCCTCATTCCGTCTATCTCCTTAGTCCCTTACCTACCCATCTCCTCCCTCTTCCGTTTCTTCCATGGCCTTTTGTCCTCTCCTATCGGATTTCCCCCTCCTCCAGCCATTTATCTCTTTCGCCAATTGACTTTCCAGCTCTTTACTTCACCCTGTCTCCCCTCTCCAGGTTTCGCCTATCACTTTGTATTTCTTCCTCCCCTCTCCCCACCTTCTTACTGTGACTTAGTTTTTTTCTCTCCAGTCCTGATGAAGGGTCTCCGCCTGAAATGTTGACTGTTTACTCTTTTCCATAGCTGCTGGCTGGCCTGCTGAGTTCCTCCAGGATCTTGTGTGTTATTTTTGCATGCTAATGGTTTATAATGTTTGTGCAGTCCTAATAAACATTTAAAATAATTCTACATGGATCAGTGTATTCAGTATCTGTGCAAGTGAATAAAAAAGCCATTAAGTCAGTCTTACAATTATTTTAGAAATTCCACTTTCTATTTATTTTTTGTGGTGTAATATATAATTGGTGTATAAAATTATATTGTACTAATCTAAGTCGAACATTTATTGTATTTGTCATACTGTCAAGACAGAGTCTTGACCAATTTGTTTCATCAATATTAATATTCAGATCTGTTTCCCATTTTTGCTTTGACTTATGGATTCCTTGTTTAATTGTCTGCTCTTGAATCAAATTATACATACAAGAAATAATTTTTTTAATTTTCCCTTTTTGAATTAAAGTTTCAATTTCATTAGGTTTTGGCAAAAACATTGTTTGACCCAGCTTACCTTTTAAGTAAGCCCTTAATTGAAGGTAACAAAAGAAAGTATTATTTGATATTTTATATTTATCCTTTAGTTGTTCAAATGACATCAATATACCTCGTTCATAACAATCTCCTATAAATTTAATCCCGATAAATGCTTTCGGTGTAATCAAGAAATTGGTACTTTTTTACATTCCACTTGGTCTTATTTTAAAATTCAACCCTTTTGGATAAATTTAAGAGTCTTATTGGAACAAATTACTGGAACTCAACTTCCACATAACCCTGTATTATTTCTATTAGGTGATATTGAAGGGATAAAGCCGAAACTTAAATCGAATAAGTATCAGAAAGAATTTATAAAAATTGCATTGGCAGTAGCTAAGAAGACTATAGCAGTTACTTGGAAATCTGATTCGTATTTAAGTAGGAATCGTTGGAATAATGAAATGGCTAGTTCTATTCCACTCAAAAAAATTACTTATAATTTAAGAGATAAATATGTAACATTTTTGAATATTTGGCACCCTTATTTACAAAAGATAGGATGGCATATTTAAGTGCTCCAATAAAGATCTTGGTCCCTTGGGGAAAGTAATGAATACTTATACCAAATTTATTTTGAATCCCATGGAGCATGTGGAAACCTTCCAATACCCAGGCGGCTCTTCTTTTTATTTCTCTTCTTTCTTTTTAGGTAGGACTATATATGGGGGGGGGGGAGGGTTAAGATAGATTTTATCTTTTCATGTATTCTTTTTGAAAACTGAATAAAATTTATATTATATATAAAAAAAAAAGAAAATCCACTTTCCCTTGTTGCTACATCCCCATTATTATCGATAAGTGTGCAATCAAAATGTCTGAAACCAATACGAGGAATTCTGCAGATGCTGGAAATTCAAGCAACCCACATCAAAGTTGCTGGTGAACGCAGCAGGCCAGGCAGCATCTCTAGGAAGAGGTACAGTTGACGTTTTGGGCCGAGACCCTTCGTCAGGACTAACTGAAGGAAGAGCTAGTAAGAGATTTGAAAGTGGGAGGGGGAGGGGGAGATCCAAAATGACAGGAGAAGACAGGAGGGGGAGGGATGGAGCCAAGAGCTGGACAGGTGATTGGCAAAAGGGATATGTGAGGACCATGGGACAGGAGGCCCAGGGAGAAGGAAAAGGGGGAGGGGGTGAAACCCAGAGGATGGGCAAGGGGTATAGTCAGAGGAACAGAAGGAGAAAAAGGAGAGTGAGAGAAAGAATGTATATAAATAAATAACAGATGGGGTATGAGGGGGAGGTGGGACATTAGCGGAAGTTAGAGAAGTCAATGTTCATGCCACCAGGTTGGCGGCTACCCAGATGGAATATAAGGTGTTGTTCCTCCAACCTGAGTGTGGCTTCATCCTTACAGTAGAGGAGGCTGTGGATAGACATAGCAGAATGGGACGTGGGACATATCAGACTGGGAGATCGTTTTGCTGAACACCTACGCTCTGTCTGCCAGAGAAAGCAGGATCTCCCAGTGACCACACATTTTAATTCCACATCCCATTCTCATTCTGATATGTCTATCCACGGCCTCCTCTACTGTAAAGATGAAGCCACACTCAGGTTGGAGGAACAACACCTTATATCCCGTCTGGGTAGCCTCTAACCTGATGGCATGAACATTGACTTCTCAAACCCGCTAATGCCCCACCTCCCCCTCATACCCCATCTGTTCTCCCTCTCCCTCTCCCTCTCCCTCTCCTTCTTCTCCTTCTCCCTCTCCCTCCTCTCTCCCCTCTCCCTCTCCCTCTCCCTCTCCCTCTCCCTCTCCCTCTCCCTCTCCCTCTCCCTCTCCCTCTCCCTCTCCCTCTCCCTCTCCCTCTCCCTCTCCCTCTCCCTCTCCCTCTCCCTCTCCCTCTCCCTCTCCCTCTCCCTCTCCCTCTCCCTCTCCCTCTCCCTCTCCCTCTCCCTCTCCCTCTCCCTCTCCCTCTCCCTCTCCCTCTCCCTCTCCCTCTCCCTCTCCCTCTCCCTCTCCCTCTCCCTCTCCCTCTCCCTCTCCCCCTCCCCCTCCCCCTCCCTCTCCCCTCCCCCTCCCCCTCCCCATCCTCTGGGTTCCCCCCTCCCCCTTTTCCTTCTCCCTGGGCCTCCTGTCCCATGATCCTCTCATATGCCTTTTGCCAATCACCTGTCCAGCTCTTGGCTCCATCCCTCCCCCTCCTGTCTTCTCCTATCATTTTGGATCTCCCCTTCCCCTCCCACTTCCAAATCTCTTACAAGCTCTTCCTTCAGTTAGTCCCAACGAAGGGTCTCGGCCCGAAACGTCAACTGTACCTCTTCCTAGAGATGCTGCCTGGTCCGAAACCGATGACTTCGTATTCCAGCTTCACCCACAGCATTTTTCCCCATTTCTTCAGATCACTATGCACACATCTGTTGCTTCATTATTGAAACATAATTTATTTGCTTCTTGCTCTGTTTTCTTAAGCTTGCATCTAATGGTAATTGTTTTGCCTTGTTTTTATTTTGTTCAAAAGAATTCAAATCCTTATCAAGCAGCTGCAGAATTCAATTAAATGTAGTAGGAAATAAGAACTAGTGCTGTAGACATCTGCCAAACTAACTGAAGACCTTCAGGGAAGAAAACTTTGCCCTTTTTTATTTTTGCCCAATAGTTTAAGCTTCCTTTACCTAAACTTTTGCTTAATGTTTGCTTTCTCACCACTGTTTTGCTCCCCATTCCCCCAAGTGAAGCTCTCTATTTCCCCTTTCTTTATATGCATCCTGGGTGAGAAGTTTTCTTGAGTGGAGAGTCTAGGACCAGAGGGCACGGCCTCAAATAGAAAGACATCCTTGCAGAACAGAGATGAGGAGGAATTTCTTTAGCCAGAAGGTGGTGAATCTGTGGAATCCATTGCCACAGGGGGCTGTGGAGAACAAGTGATTGGATATATCTAGCGCAGAGCTTAATAGGTTCTTGATTAGTAAGGTTATCAAAGGTTACAGAGAAAAGACAGGAGAATGGGTTGAGAGGGATAATAAATCAGCCATGATTGATTGGGAGAGCAGACTCAATGGACCAAATGGCCTAATTTTGCTCCTATGTTTAATAATCAACTATTTCCTGTGTAGTTTTCTCCTCACTCCAAGTCTGGGCCACTGGACCTTAATACCCCTGATAATGGAAACAGATTTTTTTCTATTTAACATTAATGACCTGCAAGAGTTCTGCACCTTGTTTGAAGGTGAAAATTAAAAAATCAATGGAGTTGTCAGCAGGAAGCAACTTTATTACTAAAATAATACTGAAATAAGGAAATGATAGAAAGTTTCACAGGAATTTTAAATAATGTATAAAATATAGACAGCCAGAAATCTGTAAAGATTTTATTTCTACTGAATTCTTAAATGCAGGACTCTTAACTTTGCAGTATGATTCCTTGTACGCAGAGCCAGCAGACCAATTCATAAAAACTGATATCCTATGTCCAAGAAAGTTTATGATCAACTGAATATATCTAAAATAGTGATGTATAAATAATTATTAGTCGATTCAAGGTGTAAAGGGAAAATTTCAGAGATCTAAAGGGTACTTTTATCCAACACAGAAGGTGGTGAGTATAGGAATGAGCTGCCAGAGGAAGTTTAAAACATTTAATAGATACGTACATGGATAGAAAAGGTTTAGAGGGATATGGACCAAATATGGGGAATTAGGACCAACTGAAGTAGATAACTTGAAAGGCATGGATGAGTTACAATCTGTATAACTTTGTAACTCAAAAAGCAGATAAAGGAATCTCTGAAACATTCAGCATGATCTGATCTATTTGGTTTTCATCCTACATTTAGTGGCCAGAAGCATCTCAGACTAAATTTTCACATTATTCCCACCACTCAACTATCCACTTCACACATATTTTCAGAAAGAATCTTGGTGACACCATAAAGAGAAGTTCATATTCCTGTAACTTGGCTGAACTCTGAAAGTCCTTTTCTTTTAGTACCTCAGCCAAACAAAAGATTTGACAAATAATCTTTCGGTGTTTCTGTTCTGATACAGACAGGCTCTGACTTCGCAGGAAACACTTTTTCACACTCAAAGTCTTAAAGGTATCTGTGACAAACTTTCCCAGACATATCTTTGAGGTTTACAGAAGTCTTTGGATACACAGTATACTAATAGAACTCTTTTTGACCCTGTGAGATTATTGTTGAAAAATAATTCTGTAAGTGTTATTAAACAAAAAAAATGACATAAGCAATATAAATATTGCTTGTGTCATCACAATGAATGTGCCATGAGTAGGGTAATTGTTGGAGATGGAAATATATAGATGCGGAGCATAGAAAGGGTATGGTCCCTTTAGAGTGCTGAAAGGGGAGAGGAGAAAAAGATTTGTTTGGAGCTGGATAGTTATTAAGGGGTGAAATTTGCCAAAGTTAATCCATTGAATGTGGAGATGGGTGGCGGTGAAAAGTGAGGACTAGAGGAACTTAATTTAAGCTCTATTTGGGAGAAGAGCGATGAGAGAAAGGTGCAGGAAATTGATAAGATCCATCTAACTATAGCAGAGATGTTGCTATGGTTCATAGTCAGGTGTGGCAAGTCTTATTGTCTGAGCAGATACTACAGAGACAGGGAATTGGGGAATAATGGAGTCCATACTAATATCCGAAATATCAGGAAGTTTGTACTAAATTAAACTATTAAGGAAAAACTATTTCAAAATTGTGAGTGTGTGGAAGTTGAGGTGAATGGCATATAGATTCTGCACTTGATGATTCTAAGGTGTCACCTCTCTCCAACACTACTACAATCTTCTTAATCAGTCTTCTCATTTCTTCCCCTTCCTATTTTTCACTTTGACTATTGCATGACCCTGATGTCGAGATACATCCCAGAATACACTAGGACACATCATCAGTGATGTAACCTGGGGTCATCAGCTGATTTGGGTCTTTCAACATCATCTTACCCAGGTGACCCAGCCAGGGTTGATCAGGTCCTGGCTCGTGTCCCAGCAGCATTGGTCTTTGAGGCACACCTCTTGATCCATAGCCACCTGGAGGCTCAGTCAGCCACCTCTGTGATGGTCCTGAAGATCCTGTGATGGTCCTTTTCTTTGCAGCCTGTAATGTCAAGGAGAGAGTAGGTCCCATACAGCCAGCAAACCCATTACACCCCACCTCTGTAGACTTGCATTGTGTGCACCAACCCTGCCTCTGACCCCACACTACCAGCTCCTGGTATTTGGCTTTCTTGCACTCAAATACCTCAATCCAGTCTTCCTAAGGCACTGTCAGTTTTACCATGACCACATGCTTGGAGGTTTCTGACAGAGTGACCATATTAGGCCTTGGTGATGATGATGTGATGAAGTCAGGGTATAATTGCTTGCCAAAGTTGACTTTCTGTTGCCAGTCAGACGTTGTGGCGAGCAAGCCCACTGGTGATCTGGGCTGAGGCCATGGTTAGTCTCCAGCTTTGACAAAGGCTATGGGTTTTCTGGGTTCCCCTAGCACTGGTGTGTATCAAAGTTCAAAGTTCAACTCTGAGGTTCATTTTCTAACAGGCAGACTCAACAAGCCTAATAACCATAACAGAATCAATGAAAGACCGTACCAACAGAGTGGACAGCGAGTTTGCAAAAGACAACAAACTGCAATGCGAAAAGAAAAACAAATAATAATAAATAAACAATAAATATGGAAAATACGAGAGGAAGAGTCCTTGAAAGTGAGCCCATTGGTTGAGGAAACAGTTCAATGATGGGGCAAGTTAAGTTGAGTGAAGTTATCACCTCTAGTTCAAGATTCTGATAGTTGAGAGGTGATAACTGTTCCTGAACCTGGCCGTGTGAGTCCTGAGGCTTCTGTACCTGACGGCAGCAGTAAGAAGGGAGAATGGCCTGAGTGGTGGGATCCCTGATACTGGATGCTACTTTCCTGCCACAAAGCTCTGTGTAGATATGCTCAATGATGGGAGGGCTTTACTCGTGATGGACTGGGCTGTATCCACTAATTTTTGTAGGATTTTCCATTCCAGGGCATCGGTGCTTCCATACCAGGCTGTGATGCAGCCAGTCAATATACTCTCCACCACACATCTATAGAAGTTTGTCAAAGATTTACATGTCATGCCAAATATTTGCAAATTTCTAAGGAAGTAGAGGTACTGCGGTGCTTTCTTCATAAATGCAATTGCATGCGTGCCCCTGCACAGGTTCTTCAAAATAATAACACCGAGGAATTTGAAGTTGCTGACCCTCTCCACCTCTCATCCTCCAATGAGGACTGGCTCATGAACCTCTTGTTTCCTCCTCCTGCAGTCAATAATCAGATCCTTAGTCTTGCTGACATTGAGTGAGAGGTGATTGTTATGACACCACTCAGCCAGGTTTTTAACCTCCCTTACTATCTGCAGATTCATCACCACCCTTGATTCAGCCTACAACAGTGGTGTCGTCAGCAACTTAAATATGGCATTGGAGCTGTGCTTAACCACACAGTTGTAAGTGTAAAGTGAGTAGAGCAAAGGGCTAAACACACAGCCTTGCGGTGCACCCGTGCTGATGGAGATTGTGGAGGAGATGTTGTTGCCAATCTAAACTGACACATGGAGGATACAATGAAGTTTATTAAATTTAATAGATAAATGTTTATCTATTTTCCGCTTGTTGTTTGTTGAGTGTTCCATTGGTCTTTCTGTTCAGTTGTTTGTGGATTGACAGGTCTGTGCACGTCTTCACAAGGTCGTGTTTTGCCAGTATTATCTGAGCAAGAGAGAGGCTGTACAGGCACAGTGGGCAAAGGGGAACATTACAAGGACAATTGGGGTGGGGGAGAGAAGTATGGTTAAAATATGTGATGATAAATAAATAGAGACATTATGCAGAGCTTTAGAGCATGTTTAGAAATTGCCATTTATAAATATATTATGAGAGAGAGAGAACAATGCACATATGTAGACAACAGATCAATACGTAGTGCTTGGGGGGAAGGTTATGGCTCTAAAAGAAATAGATCCATACGTTAGATTAATGCATCATAAAACTTTTTATGTAGAAAACATTCAATTTTCCTTTCATAAACCCATATTCTAAATAAACATGCTTTCACAATAACAGCCCATAACTAGCTAACTTTGGGTGGTGGTCTGCCTCTTTCAGAATAGCGCCTCTGGACCTGTGGAGTGGCATCAGGTTGGGTAGGTTTCTTGTGAAGTGCAAAGTTCTTGGTTTCTGGTGCCACGTTGCTGTCAGTGACCAGTGACATCACTGAGAGGTAAGTCATTAATGACTGTAATGTGCCCATCCTGTTGGATGCAGTTAACTCAGGTGTGTTCTTCGGTTGAGCATCCAGTATCTGGTCCACATGAGATCTCCATGTCTGATCTCCAACATCCACTCTGTACATCAATGGTCTTCTCGGTAATCACACACTAGGACTTCCTGTCCAATCTCGAAGCTCCTTGCTACTTCACTTGGCAACTGGTTGAACTCAGGTTGCTGGAGAACTGGAGATCTCAGATTGCTGTTCATGAACCGTATTAAACGTTATTGATTTATCATCGCATGAACAGCGATACACAAAAAGGAAGTTGTCTGCCTTGTGCAGACCCCTTCCTGCTCTGAAGTTCAGCATCCACTTTAGGACGTAGTGCCTTATGTAATCTTGGCATTGCTGTTTCACTCATTCAGTTCTGGCCTTCATGCCTCTGAGTTTACGAATCCCTTTCTCAAACACCTTCTCTTTAGCAATAAGCAGCCGTACCAGTCTCTGGTTAGTGCTACCATTTGGGCTGCCGTTGCCTGTTGATGTCACACTGAGAGCTTTGATGGAGTGCCAGTCTAGTCGGATATTTTTCAACCATTCACGTCCAGAAAGTGCTGGCCACCCACTTTTCAATTCATAAACCTCCAAATGGTGTGTTTGGCCTCCATACGTCACATTCACTTTCAGTTTGCCTTTGGGAGACACTTATGACAGAGGTCTTATCTAATGGTATCCTTGGAAACAATCTGTTGTAGTCAGCCTCTGGAATTATGAACAAAGTTGACCCTGTATCCAGCTCCATTTTCAGTTTTACACTGGACACATATATTGTGATCCAGACGATTTTGTGATCTGCTTTACTTATACTATGCAGTTCTAGGCATGACAGGTCACCTTTGTCAGACTCGATGTTGTCTGATTCTGTTTTACATTTGGTAACTTTATGCATTTGCTCAGTTTTGTGTTTGAGTACAGTATTTAACTTGATTATGCTTTTTGTCTGCCTTTCACATTCTCTCTATGTGGCCTTGTCTATGACACTTTCTGCAGACTTTTTTCTTGAAACAACAGTCATTTGGATCATGAGAGGATTTCCCACATCGATAACATCTTTGGCTTTCTGCACCATTCAGGGACATTCTGTGCATTTCACATTGTAACCTCCTTTTTTATAGTTTTGCTTCCTTTGCTGTAGTCTGTAACGATAATGCAGTGGTCAATGCCCATTCTAAAGCTCGGTCTCTTTCTGCAGGTAGCCATGTTTGAGTGATTTGACTATGGATGTCACAGACAAGCCTGCCCCTTAATGCATCAGAAAGTCTATTTTTAAAGTTACAATACTGGGAAAGTTAGTGCAGTTCTGCAATGTATTCAGAAAAATGCTTTCATCTTTTAACTGGTTCCTTTTGTAAAATGTAAACCTCTCAGCTATTACTAGCAGTTTAGGGCTCAAGTGATTTTATAAAATTGTAAGTATTTCATCTTGCTTGCTGGCTTTTGTCAGTTGTGTAAGAGACTGTGTGTTCTCGGGCCCATTAAGCTAAGAAGCATAGGGGCTTTCTTTTGTTCCACCACATTGTTTGCCTTCCAAAACAGTTCAACCCTCTCGATATACGATTCCCAGTCTTCATTGGTGCTATCAAATTCATCAGCTTCCCCGAATGAAGCCATCGCCATGTTATTTTCACTTTAAACTAGCGCATTTTCACTGTTACTCATGGGTTTCTTAGTGTCCGTGACAGCCTTTTCTGTAATGTTTAATATCTGATGTTTAGTACCATAATCGTGCTGTAACTATTGTTGTAGTTTGTGATATTTTCTGACGTTTAGTTTCATACTCATTGTCAATTTGTTGTGTCTGTGCACAATTACATATCAATCAAATAAAAGGAGATGGCTTTTACAGGTGTATTCACATTGCAGTGAGAGAGAGAGAGACAGAGAGAACAAAGCACCTGTGAAGACAACAGATCAATACATAGTGCTAAGGAGTGGGTGCTCATTGTTCCAAAAGAAATAGATCCTACATTACATAAGATTTATTCATTTATTTATTTATTGAGATACAATGCAAAATAGGCCCTTTGGAGGCATGACTCCCTGCAATACCTGATTTAATCCTCGTCTAATCACTGGATGATTTACAATGACCCTACCGAATGGTACGTCCATGGACTGTGGGAGGAAACCAGAGGAAACCCACATTGTCTCAGGGAAAACGTACAAGCCTTTGACAGGCAGTGGTGGGAATTGAACCCGGGTCACCTGTACTGTCAAGCATTGTGCTAACCACTGCACTATGATGTCACTCTGTTGACAGGCTATTCATGTTGACAATGTAACAATTATATTCTAATTCAAGGAAATTCTCCTTGACTCAGTAAATACAGTGAAGTAACATATTCTTATTTAGAGAAAACACTGTTTATTATCTGACAATAACTGGATACCATAGCCAAGAAAGTGCACCAGCATATATGCTTCCTCAAGAGGCTGAAATTTGGCACTTCCTCTTTAAGCCTCACCAATTGCACCATTGAAGACCTCTCTGGATGCTCTACTTGCGACTGCAAGAAACTGAGGGGAGTTCAGGACATAGCTCGCACATCAGGGAATCCAGTCTCCCTTCTATCTCTAATTCTACCCTTCTCACTGGCCTGGCAAAGAGTCCCCCCTATTCTCTTTTCATGAGAGTCCCCACATTCTCGTTTCTGCTTCCCCCAGGCAGAAGATACAAAAGCCTGAAATAATATACTATCAGGCACAAGAACAGCTTCTATTTTGCTGTTATAAGACTATTAAGTGGCCCCCTAGTACAATAAAATTGATTCTTGAACTCCACCTTATTCATTTTGGCCTCGTACCTTTTATCAGCCCGCACTGCACTCTCTCTGTAACTGTAACACTTTAGTTTGCATTCTTTTATTGTTTTCCCTTGTACTACCTCAAAGCCTTGTTGTAATGAAATGATCTGAATGAATAAGATAATCTAACTTGAAGGAAATTGTTGTTGTAAGGGTGCTCAGTCAGAACTGTATACTTTAAAATATAAAATGTAAACATTGACGTACAATAAAATGAAAAATGTGCATTAAAAAGAAATAGTGCAAAATACAGATGTGCAATGAAACCATATACTTATATGCTTAAGGAGGAGGAATTGTAGAGTCTTGTAGCCACAGGGAGAAAGGATCTCCTTTGGCGTTCAGTGGTGCACCTTGGTGGAGTCAGTCTGTTACGAAAGGTGCTCCTCTGTTTGTCCAGGACATCATGGAGGGGGTGAGAGGGATTGTCCATAATGCTCTGTAGCTTCTGCAGCATCCTTCTCTCAGACACAACCTCCAGAGAATCCAGTTCCACTCCCAGAATAGGAACAGCCTTCCTGGCAAGCTTATCAATCTTCTTGGCTTTGGTTGAATGGCCAGAGCCTCCTTGGGGAGTGCAGTCATCTCTGTCCCTTCTTGTACAGAGCCTCCGCATTTTTAGTTCAGTCCAGTTTATTGTCCAGGTGAGCTCCCAGGTATCTGTAGTCCCAGTTGACTTCCATGTCTGTTCCCTTGATGGAGATGGGAATTCACCTTCCTGAAGTCCCTCACCAACTCCATTGTCATAGTGATGTTCAGCTGCAGGTGATTCAGTCCACACCACCCAACAAAGTTGTCCCCCACTCCTCTGTACTCAGCCTCTTAACCTTGGTTGATACAGCTCACAACTGCCGAATCATCTGAAAACTTCTGCAGGAGGCAGGACTCCAGGTAGTATCCGAAGCCCGAGGTATAGATAGTGAACAAGAAGGGGGACAGGACAGTCCCCTGAGGTGCCCCTTTGCTGCTAACCATGGAATCTCATACACAGCTCTGCAGTCTCACAACTGTGGCCTTCTGGACAGATAGTCTGTAATCCAGGACATGAGTGGAGCATCCACCTGCATCTCTGTGAGCTTACTCCCTAGTAAAATAGGTTGTATGGTGTTAAAAGCACTGGAGAAATCGAACAACATGATTCTCCTATTGCTGCTTGATACGCTAATCAATGACATGTAGAACAACAATTTTCATTGTGACCATAATAGACCAATTTTCTAATTTAGTAACTAATCCTATGAACACTCAAATGAAGACATTTAGGAATTGAATTCTCTGAGACAGAGACTAGAATTTAGAACTGAATTGTTGCAACCCAAACTATAATTACTCTTGAAATCTATGACCTGTACAATTATTAGTCGGACTAAAACAGCATTAGTTGTGAGTGATTTGTATACAATGAAACAAGGCTCTTTCAGGAGTGGCTTGTAAGCACCACTGGTGACTGAGTGGCGGAGTTGTGAAGGACACACCTGCCCAGGTGGGGTTGCAGCAAGTAGTGAGTGATACAACACAATCAATAAACTTGAATTCAACCTCACCAATTCCTGGTCCTAGGGTTGAGGTTCTTAACTGGAAGAAGGCCAAATTTGAAGAAATGAGAAAGGATCTAAAAAGCATGGATTGGAATAGGTTGTTCTCTGGCAAGGATGTGATCGGTAGGTGGGAAGCCTTCAAAGGAGAAATTTTGAGAGTGCAGAATTTGTATGTTCCTGTCAGGATTAAAGGCAAAGTGAATGGGAATAAGGAACCTTGGTTCTCAAGGGATATTGCAACTCTGATAAAGAAGAAGAGGGAGTTGTATGACATGTATAGGAAGCAGGGAGTAAATAAGGTGCTTGAGGAATATAGGAAGTGCAAGAAAATACTTAAGAAAGAAATCAGGAGGGCTAAAAGAGGACATGAGGTTGCCTTGGCAGTCAAAGTGAAGGATAATCCAAAGAGCTTTTACAGGTATATTAAGAGCAAAAGGATTGTAAGGGATAAAATTGGTCCTCTTGAAGATCAGAGTGGTCGGCTATGTGTGGAACCAAAGGAAATGGGGGAGATCTTAAATAGGTTTTTTGCATCTGTATTTACTAAGAAAACTGGCATGAAGTCTATGGAATTAAGGGAAACAAGTAGTGAGATCATGGAAACTGTACAGATCGAAAAGGAGGAGGTCCTTGCTGTCTTGAGGAAAATTAAAGTGGATAAATCCCCGGGACCTGACAGGGTGTTCCCTCGGACCTTGAAGGAGACTAGTGTTGAAATTGCAGGGGTCCTGGCAGAAATATTTAAAATGTCGCTGTCTACAGGTGAGGTGCCGGAGGATTGGAGAGTGGCTCATGTTGTTCCGTTGTTTAATAAAGGATCGAAAAGTAATCCGGGAAATTATAAGCCAGTAAATTTAACATCGGTAGTAGGTAAGTTATTGGAGGGAGTACTAAGAGACAGAATCTACAAGCATTTGGATAGACAGGGACTTATTAGGGAGAGTCAACATGGCTTTGTGCGTGGCAGGTCATGTTTGACCAATCTATTGGAGTTTTTCAAGGAGGTTACCAGGAAAGTGGATGAAGGGAAGGCAGTGAATATTGTCTACATGGACTTCAGTAAGGCCTTTGACAAGGTCCCGCATGGGAGGTTGGTTAGGAAAATTCATTCGCTAGGTATACATGGAGAGGTGGTAAATTGGATTAGACATTGGCTCAATGGAAGAAGCCAAGGAGTGGTAGTAGAGAATTGCTTCTCCGAGTGGAGGCCTGTGACTAGTGGTGTGCCACAGGGATCAGTGCTGGGTCCATTGTTATTTGTCATCTATATCAATGATCTGGATGATAATGTGGTAAATTGGATCAGCAAATTTGCTGATGATACAAAGATTGGAGGTGTAGTAGACAGTGAGGAAGGTTTTCAGAGCCTGCAGAGGGACTTGGACCAGCTGGAAAAATGGGCTGAAAAATGGCAGATGGAGTTTAATACAGACAAGTGTGAGGTATTGCATGTTGGAAGGACAAACCAAGGTAGAACATTCAGGGTTAATGATAAGGCACTGAGGAGTGCAGTGGAACAGAGGGATCTGGGAATACAGATACAAAATTCCCTAAAAGTGATGTCACAGGTAGATAGGGTCGTAAAGAGAGCTTTTGGTACATTGGCCTTTATTAATCAAAGTATTGAGTATAAGAGCTGGAATGTTATGATAAGGTTGTATAAGGCATTGGTGAGGCCGAATCTGGAGTATTGTGTTCAGTTTTGGTCACCAAATTACAGGAAGGATATAAATAAGGTTGAAAGAGTGCAGAGAAGGTTTACAAGGATGTTGCTGGGACTTGAGAAACTCAGTTACAGAGAAAGGTTGAATAGGTTAGGACTTTATTCCCTGGAGTGTAGAAGAATGAGGGGAGATTTGATAGAGGTATATAAAATTATGATGGGTATTGATAGAGTGAATGCAAGCAGGCTTTTTCCACTGAGGCAAGCTGAGAAAAAAACCAGAGGACATGGGTTAAGGGTGAGGGGGGAAAAGTTTAAAGTGAACATTAGGGGGGGCTTCTTCACACAGAGAGTGGTGGGAGTATGGAATGAGCTGCCAGATGAGGTGGTAAATGCAGGTTCTTTTTTAACATTTAAGAATAAATTGGACAGATACATGGATGGGAGGTGTATGGAGGGATATGGTCCGTGTGCAGGTCAGTGGGACTAGGCAGAAAATGGTTCGGCACAGCCAAGAAGGGCCAAGAGGCCTGTTTCTGTGCTGTAGTTTCTATGGTTCTATGGTTCTTGCAGATGTACAGTATCTTTCCATTAGTCAAAGTGACCACTGTGCAGCTTTTGTGGAGACAAAGCCCTAACTTTACACCAGGCTACCTTCCATTGTATTTGTATGGCACAATCACCATGTTAAATTGGATGGATTCAGGACAGATCTTGCAACTCAAAATTGGGCATTCAGCAGATACTCTGGACCATTAGTAGCAACAGAACCCCATCACAGTCAGCAGCCTTATGACTTAGCCTATCCCTCACTCTTAATCCAGTGAATCAACCTTGATTAACAGAGCAGGGCAGGGGGGCAGACTCGGAGCAGCAACAGGTACATCCAATATGTTCCAAACCGATTAATCTTCAGTACGGGACTGCATGCACTGTGAGCATCCAAAAGCTTGCAACGGACAAAGCTAAACAATCTCGAAGAGAATAGATCATAGCTCAGCATCTTGCCATGTCTCATGAAATATAGTGTTAAATGATTAAAGAACTTACTTATTGATCAACTGATTGAATGAAATCTAGGCATTGTCAGCAAAGTTGGTGTTTATAGCCTATACACAATTCTCCTTCTTGTGTACTACTGGTGCCTGAACTTAGTGGCATGGTATAAATGAAAGGCTCCTAGTTCACTTAAGATTCAACCACAGAGGTAAGTCAGGAGTCATGTTCAGGCTGCAGCAAGTAAGATTTTATCCCCTGAGATATATTAGATATATATGAACCAGATGGGTTTTTACAACATAATTCTTTAGGGTTTTATGTTTCAAATGATTTTATGTTTCAAATCATTAACTGAATTTATTAATTGATTTCAACTCAGATTGCTGGTTATTTGGTCCATCCTTTGGATTACTAGTTCGGAAAATTATAAGACCATAAGATATAGGAGCAAAATTAGGCCATTTGGCTCATCAAGCCTGCGTTCTCCACTATTCAATTAGGGCTGCTATATTTTCCTCTCAACCCACAGCTATCTACTGCATTGTCCCGGTATCCCCAACAGTGACAGCAGGCCAAACTCCCACAAAGTCCCCATCTTTATCAATGGTGGGCCCACCATATGACTTTTAATAAATTCACAGTTATGTTCACCTAGAAGTGCTGAGCACACGGTCCATCTCAGCCTCCATTGAACATCATACCAACTCACAGACTGGTCTTTAGCTAATTCAGTTCACTCCACCATATGGCATGAAACAGTTAAGGTTTAGATGCTGCAAAAGCTATGGGACCTGACGCAGTCCTGGAGACACGTAGACCAGATAGAACTGTCATCAGTCCAAGCTGTTCCAGATATATGAAAGATGTCTGTCTGACAATATCAAAAATTGTACTGGCTATGCCTTGTTCACAAAAACCCAACCTAGCTAATTATAGCCCAATCTGTCTATTCTCTATCACCAGGTAAGTGACAGAGGGTTACAATTGACAATGCTATTAAACAACTGATTTCCAAATGTGGTGAAATTGACTGCCCTTGCTATGCTGGAAACAATTGACTGAATTGAGGCATAAGTGTGTCCTGGTAAAATTGAAACAGAAACGAAACAAGGCGAAAACTTTGGCTGGAGTTATACCATGCACAAAGGAAAATGGTGATGGTCAATGGATGTCAATCATCCCAGGATGTCATTACAGTTCTTCAGGGTCGTGCTCTTGACCCAACCATCTTCAGGTACTTCATCAATAATCTTCCTTCCAGCACTTGCTCAGAATGGAGAATATTGACTTATGATCAAAATGTTCAATCCATTTGTAACTACAGGACTGAGAAATTAAGCAGTCCACATCTTCATGCAGAAAGTGACAAAAGTGCTGGACAATAAGTATCATTAACAACAAACTCTAACCATCTACCCTGGACATTGAATGACATTGCTATCACTGAATTGCTTTCCACCAACATCTTGGATTCACCATTGACAAGAAATACATCTGGATCAGCCCAGTAGGAACAACCAATATTCTATCTACAGAGCTTTTTCACCAGAAATCAGAATTATTATGGAAAATACCTCCCCTGTCAAGAAAAGAGAAACTCTGACAATGGCCAAGAAGCTCTACACCACTGGAACCTGAATAGCACAACAGGATTGAGATTGGTGCCGCTACCCCACAGCATGATCATTACTGTGTGGAGCCTACACGTTTCTCTCTGTGACTGCAAGTGTTTCCAATTGACGCACTGATTTCAAAGACATGTTGGTTGTTAAGTTAATTTGTTAGCATAAGCTGCCCCTAGTGTAGATGCTTGATGCAGGCACAATGGCCCAAGGGCCTATAACTGTGTTGTACAAATCTATGAAAATTTGATTGGTACCCGATCCATTATCAGAACTATTTATTCCCTCGTATTCCATCTCGGTAGGTTCCAACCGGGTAACATGAACATTGCTTTCTCTAGCTTCCGATAATTAATTCTCCTCATCTCTTCTCTCTTTCTCCATTCCCAGTTCTGCTTACCCTTTCATCCCTTCTCTTCTCATCACCTCGCTCTGGTTCTCCTCCTGAACAAAAGAGGTTCCACAGATGCTGAAAATCCCTCCACCTCCCCTCCATCCATTCCCCACTCAGGTCCCACCTCTCCTCCTCACTTGCCTATCAACTTCCACTGGTGCCCATCCTTCCATGGTCCACTCCGCTCTCCTATCAGATTCCTTCTTCTCCAGCCTTTACCTTTCTCACTCCCCTGGCTTCAGCTACCACCTTCTAGCAAGTTCTCCTTCCCCATCCACCACCCATTTTATTCCTGCATCTTCCCCTTTCCTTTTCAGTTCTAGAGAATGTCTTGGCCCCAAACTTCGACTGTTAATTCCTTTCCATAGATGCTGCCTGGCCTGCTGAGTTCTTCCAGCATTTAGTGTGTCTCGCTCTGGTTCTCCCCTTTCCTTTATTCCATGGTCCACTGTTCCATCCTGTGAGAGTCCTTCTCCTTCAACCCTTTTCTCCCTTCCACCTTCTTACATCAACCCCCTAGCCTACCCACCTTCAGCCTCACCTGGTCTTACATATAAACTACCAGCTTGGTGCTACATCCCCCTCCTTCACCTTCTTATTCTGACTTTCCATGTCTGATGAAGGGTCTCAGCCTGAAACATTAACTGTTCATTCTCCTCCACGAACGCAGCGGGACCCGCTGAGATCCTTCAGCATTTTATGTGTGTTGCTCAAGATTTCCAGCATCTGCTGTATCTCTTGTGTTGTAGTGCATAGGATAATTGATTTCACCTGAACGATTGGAAAGCAATCTCTTTTTAATCTTTTTAAACTTTCTTTTTTTACAATTGCAGGACAATGCTGGGCATTAAGAACTTCAGGTTCTGAAGGTGACTGTTGGAGGAGGTGGATAGTGTGGACCATGTTACAGCTTACTACAGGAAGGCATCGGGGTCATTGACATCCTCATCAGATATTCCTTTCGTCCATGATATTCTTAAAATCCTCCTCAAAAACCATATCTCTGCTGCTACGATTCCTTTCCTCATGTTACCAGATATTGTCCAACATTCTGAGCCATATAACATAACTGGATAAACGTACCATTTTAGTACTCTTAGGCGGGTTGTCATGCCTAGCTTAGTGTTGGTCAGTATACTCTTCATTCTCGAAAAGGTGTCTTTTGCCATCCCTATTCTTCTTTTGATGTCCATGTCGCACCTGCCATCTGATGTCACCCAGCTTCCTAAGTAGCAAAAGTTCTGTACTTGTTTTATGTCTTCCCCATTTATTCTCAGCCTGCAGATTGGATTCTCCTTCTTTTTGGATATCACCATACATTCTGTCTTTTTGCAGTTGATAGACCCATTTTTGCACTTTCTTCAACAATTATATCAATTAAGTTTTGTAGTTCTTCCTCCGTACTTGCAATTAACATAGTGTCATCTGCATATCCGAAATTATTGATGTTTTCACCGCCAACTTTGATTCCCAAGATGTCTCTTATTTTTTGTAATATTGTTTCACTGTACACATTAAATAAATCAGGGGAGAAAACACACCCTTGTCTAACGCCTCTCTTGATTTTCGTAAACTGACTCACTTCTCCATCTATTCTTACAGCAGCAGTTTGTTCCCAGTACAGATTTCCGATTAGGTGGAGGTCTTTCGAATCTAGATCTAGAGTTTTCTGTCATATTTCAAATAACTTATTGTGCTTCACTTTATCAAATGCTTTTGTGTAGTCGATAAAACAAACAATCTTTTTGCACTTGAATAGCTCATTCTGATAGTATCCTTCACATCAATATTGCATTTCTTGTACCTTTGTCTTTCACAAAACCACATTGTTCTTTGCCTACTTCAGCTTGTATCTTACTTTTAGTTCTTGTCATAAAAATTCTTCGAAGTATCTTGGTGATATGACTCATTAAACATGGTCCTATGTAATTCACATTCTATTGTTCCAGGTTTCTTAGGAAGAGTGATAAATACTGAATTTTTTCATCTCTTTTGGTATTATTCCAGTCTCATAAATGTCATGGATTAAATCAGTAAGTTTTTCAATTCCATAATCTTCAAGGGCGATAATTTGTTCCATTACTAATTCATCAGGACCTGCTGCCTTTCCTTTCTTCATCTTATTTAGACAACAGACAATAGACAATAGACAATAGGTGCAGGAGTAGGCCATTTGGCCCTTCGAGCCAGCACTGCCATTCACTGTGATCATGGCTGATCATCCACAATCAGTACCCTGTTCCTGCCTTCTCCCCATATCCCTTGACTCTGCTATCATTAAGAGCTCTATCTAGCTCTTTCTTGAAAGCATCCAGAGAATTGGCCTCCACTGCCTTCTGAGGCAGAGCATTCCACAGATCCACAACTCTCTGGGTTAAAAAGTTTTTCCTCAACTCCGTTCTAAATGGCCTACCCCTTATTCTCAAACTGTGGCCTCTGGTTCTAGACTCCCCCAATATCGGGAACATATTTCCTGCCTCTAGCATGTCGAATCCCTTAATAATCTTATACCTTTCAATCAGATCCCCTCTCATCCTTCTAAATTCCAGTGTATACAAGCCCAGTCGCTCCAATCTTTCAACATACAACAATGCCGCCATCCCGGGAATTAACCTCGTGAACCTATGCTGCACTCCCTCAATAGCAAGAATATCCTTCCTCAAATTTGGAGACCAAAACTTCACACAATACTCCAGGTGTGGTCTCACCAGGGCCCTGTACAACTGCAGAAGGACCCCTTTGCTCCTATACTCAACTCCCCTTGTTATGAAGGCCAACATGCCATTAGCTTTCTTCACTGCCTGTTGTACCTGCATGCTTACTTTCGGTGACTGATGAACAAGGACACCTAGATCTCATGGTACTTCCCCTTTTCCTAACTTGACACCATTCAGATAGTAATCTGCCTTCCTGTTCTTGCCGCCAAAGTGGATAACCTCACATTTATCCACATTAATCTGCATCTGCCCACTCACCCAGCCTGTCCAAGTCATCCTGCATTATCATAACATCCTCTGCACATTTCACACTACCACCCAGCTTTGTGTCATCTGCAAATTTGCTAATGTTACTTTTAATCCCTTCATCTAAATCATTAATGTATATTGTAAACAGCTGTGGTCCCAGCACCGAGCCTTGCGGTACCCCACTGGTCACTGCCTGCCATTCTGAAAGGGACCCGTTAATCCCTATTCTTTGTTTCCTGTCTGCCAACCAATTTTCTATCCATGTCAGTACCCTACCCCCAATACCATGTGCTCTAATTTTGCCCACTAATCTCCTATGTGGGACTTTATCGAAGGCTTTCTGAAAGTCCAGCTACACTACATCCACTGGCTCTCCCTTGTCCATTTATATAGTTACATCCTCAAAAAGTTCCAGAAGATTAGTCAAGCATGATTTCCCCTTCGTAAATCCATGCTGACTCGGACCGATCCTGTTACTGCTATCCAGATGTGACGTAATTTCATCTTTTATAATTGACTCCAGCATCTTCCCCACCACTGATGTCAGACTAACTGGTCTATAATTGCCTGTTTTCTCTCTCCCTCCTTTCTTAAAAAGTGGGATAACATTAGCTACCCTCCAGTCCTCAGGAACTGATCCTGAATCTATAGAACATTTGAAAATGATCACCAATGCGTCCACGATTTCTAGAGCCACCTCCTTAAGTACAGTGGGGTGCAGACCATCAGGCCCTGGGGATTTATCAGCCTTCAGTCCCATCAGTCTATCCAACACCATTTTCTGCCTAATGTGAATCTCCTTCAGTTCCTCCATTACCCTAGGTCCTCTGGCCACTATTACATCTGGGAGATTGTTTTGTGTCTTCCCTAATGAAGACAGATCCAAAGTACCTGTTCAGCTCATCTGCCATTTCCTTGTTCCCCATAATAATTTTACCCGTTTCTGTCTTCAAGGCCCCAACTTTGGTCTTAACGAATTCTTTCCTCTTCACATACCTGAAGAAGCTTTTACTATCCTCCTTTATATTCTTGGCTAGCTTACCTTCGTATCTCATCTTTTCTTCCTGTATTGCCTTTTTAGTTATCCTCTTTTGCTCTTTAAAAGTTTCCCAATCCTCTGGCTTTCTGCTCATCTTTGCTATGTTATACTTCTCTTTTATTTTTATACTGTCCTTGACTTCCCTTGTCATCCACGGTCGCCCCTTACTCCCCTTAGAATCTTTCTTCCTCTTTGGAATGAACTGATCCTGCACCTTCTGTATTATTCCCAGAAATACCTGCCATTGTTGTTCCACTGTCATCCCTGCTAGGGTATCTTTCCAGTCAACTTTGGCCAGCTCCTCCCTCAT
The DNA here is from genome assembly GCF_963921235.1 of Mobula hypostoma. NCBI lineage: Eukaryota > Metazoa > Chordata > Chondrichthyes > Myliobatiformes > Myliobatidae > Mobula > Mobula hypostoma. Next base: position 37,007,798 of record NC_086107.1, on the reverse strand, counting down.
GGCTCCATAGTCCCCTTCGTTCAACTGTAATACTGACACTTCCGAGTTTCCCTTCTCCCTCTCAAATTGTAGATTACAGTTTATCATATTATGGTCACTACCTCCTAATTGCTCCTTTACCTTGAGTTCCCTTATCAAATCCGGTTCATTACACAACACTAAATCCAGAATTGCCTTCTCCCTGGTAGGCTCCAGTACAAGCTGTTCTAAGAATCCATCTCGGAGGCACTCCACAAACTCCCTTTCTTGGAGTCCAGTGCCAACCTGATTTTCCCAGTCTACCTGCATGTTGAAATCCCCCATAACAACTGTAGTATTACCTTTGCGACATGCCAATTTTAACTCTTGATTCAACTTGCACCCTATATCCAGGCTACTGTTTGGGGGCCTGTAGATAACTCTCATTAGGGTCTTTTTGCCCTTACAATTTCTCATTTCTATCCATACTGACTCTACATCTCCTGATTCTCGCAAGGGACTTAATTTCATTCCTCACCAACAGAGTCACCACACCCCCTCTGCCCACCTGTCTGTCCTTTCGATAGGATGTATATCCTTGAATATTCATTTCCTGGTCCTCTTGCAGCCATGTCTCTGTTATTCCTACAACATCATACATGCCAATTTCCAACTGAGCCTCAAGCTCATCCATTTTATTTCTTATACTTCGTGCATTCATATGTAATACTTTTAATCCATTACTCCCCTCACCTTTCACATTGATTCCAATTGCACTTGGTCATACTCTCCGATCCCTTCCTGAGCTTTCTGCCCCGTTAATTCTGTTGTCTTTCTTAACTTTCCTTATTCTCTCTTTCCCTTTAACTCCATCCTTATATTTCCTCTCCTTCCCCCCACTATTTAGTTTAAACACACCAGTGTAGCAGTGGCAAACCTGCCTGCCAGAATGCTGGTCCCCTGCCTGTTAAGGTGCAACCCGTCCCTTTTGTATAATTCATCCTTGTCCCAAAACAAATGCCAGTGGTCTAAGAATCTAAATCCCTGCTTCCCGTACCAGCTCCTCAGCCACACATTCAGATCCCCTATCTCCCTGTTCCTGACCTCACCAGCATGAGGAACTGGAAGCAAACCGGAGATAACCACCCTGGAGGTCTCTTCCGAGTTCTCTGAAGTCACGCTGCAGAGCCTCTTTCCTCTTCTTCCCGACTTCATTTGTGCCGACATGCACTACACTTCCGGCATTATTGCATTTCAAACTTCAGATTTTAAAATACTTGGACCTTCAATGTTTTTCTTAATTTCTGGTTTTTCGCCTCGATCGTCTTCAAACAATTCCTGAATATACTCAGTCCATCTGTTCATAATCTCATCTTTTTCCATGATAATGGTACCGTCCTTTGCTCTCAAACATCCAACCTGAAGAACAGAGGAGCTTTTTACCAGTGATATTCTTGATTTGTTGATGTAATCTTTTTGGATCAGTAATAGGGATTCTTTCTATTTGCCCACATTCCTGGTTTAACCATTCTTCTTTGGCTTTTTGACATAAGCTTTTAACTTTTTTTATCTAAGGATTTATATGCTACAGGAAAACATCTTATACATCATCTTATACACCTCTATCAGGACATCTCTTATTCTCCGTTGCTCCAAGGAGAAAAGGCCAAGTTCACTCAACCTATTCTCATAAGGCATGCTCCCCAATCCAGGGAAGATCCTTGTAAATCTCCTCTGCACCCTTTCTATAATTTCCACATCCTTCCTGTAGTGAGGTGACCAGAACAGAGCACAGTACTCCGAGTGGGTCTGACCAGGGTCCTATACAGCTGTAACATTACCTCTTGGCTCTTGAACTCTCAATCCCATGGTTGATGAAGACAGCTGCACAGTATGCCTTCTTAATCACACAGTCAACCTGTGCAGCAGCTTTGAGTGTCCTATGGACTCAGACCCCGAAATCCCTGTGATCCTCCACACTGCCAAGAGTCTTACCATTAATACTATATTCTGCTATCATATTTGACCTACCAAAATGAACCACTTCACACTTATTTGGGTTGTGCTCCATCTGCCACTTCTCAGGCTAGTTTTGCAACCTATTGATGTCCCTCTGTAACCTCTGACAGGCCTCTACACTTTCCACAGCACTCCCAACCTTTGTGTCATCAGCAAATTTACTAACCCATCCCTCCACTTCCTCATCCAGGTCATTTATAAAAATCATGAAGAGAAGGGGTCCCAGTACAGATCCCTGAAGCACACCACTGGTCACCAAACTCCGTCGAATATGACCTGTCTACAACCACTCTTTGCCTTCTGTGGGCACCAATTCTGGATCCACAAAGCAATGACCCGTTAGGTCCCAATGCCTCCTTACTTTCTCAATAAGCCTTGCATGGGGTACCTTATTAAATGCCTTGCTGAAATCCAAATACACTACATCTACTGCTCTACCTTCATCAATGTGTTTAATCACATCCTCAAAAAATTCAATCAGGCTTGTAAGGCATGACCTGCCCTTGACAAAGCCATGCTGACTGTTCCTAATTATATTATACCTCTCCAAATGTTCATAAATCCTGTCTCTCAGGATCTTCTCCATCAATTTACCAAACACTGAAGTAAGACTCACTGGTTTATAATTTCCTGGGCTATTTCTACTCCCTTCCTTGAATAAGGGAATAACATCTGCAACCCTCCAATCCTCCAGAATCTCTCCCATCCCCATTGATGATGCAAAGATCATTGCCAGAAGTTCAGCAATCTCCTCCCTCGCCTACCTCAGTAGCCTGGGGTATATCTCATCCGGTCCTGGTGTCTTATCCAACTTGATGCTTTCCAAAAGCTCCAGCACACACTCTTTCTTAATGTCTATATGTTCAAGCTTTTCAGTCCACTTTAAGTCATTCCTACAATCGCCGAGATCCTTTTCTGTAGTGAATACTGAAGCAATGTACTCATTAAGTACCTCCGCTATCTCCTCCAGTTCCATACACACTTTTCCACTGTCACACTTGATTGGTCCTATTCTATCACGTTCTATCCTCTTGTTCTTCGCATACTTGCAGAATGCCTTGGGGTTTTCCTTAATCCTGCTCACCAAGGCCTTCTCATGGCCCCTTTTGGCTCTCCCAATTTCATTCTTAAGCTCCTTCCTGTTAGCCTTATAATTTTCTAGATCTCTATCATTACTTTGTTTTTAGAACCTTTTGTAGCTTTTCTTTTCTTCTTGACTAGATTTTCAGCAGCCTTTGTCCACCACGGTTCCTGTACCCTACCATCCTTTCCCTGTCTCATTGGAATGTACCTATGCAGAACACCATGCAAATATCCCCTGAACATTTGACACATTACTGCTGTACATTTCTCTGAGAACATCTGTTCCCAATTTATGATTCCAAGTTCCTGCCTGATAGCTTCCTATTTCCCCTTACTCCAATTAAACACTTTCCTAACTTGCCTATTCCTACCTCTCTCCAATGCTATGGTAAAGGAGATAGAATTGTGATCACCCTGGCCTCATTCTATCAGAGAAGTTTTTTTGTATCTTTTCAAAGCCTTTCCTATAATATAAAACTGAATTGCTTTCTCTTCAAGCTGCTCCAAGTCGGGCAGTATTGAGGGATAGAAATAGTATATGTTTCTGGTTGAGTCCTCCTCTTTCCCACTTCTGCTGAAGAATCTTTGACATAAAATGTCAACTCTATTTCTTTTTCCAAAGTGCTGCCTAATCGTTTGGGTGTTTTCAGTTTTTTCTGCTTTTATTTCAAATTTCTAGCACCTGCAGTTCTTTTAACTGAGGGATTGTTCAGGGTCTATATGGGTAGAACTTGAAAATAGGAGGGAGGCAATCACTCTGATGGGAATGTACTTCAGATCCCCCAATAGCCACCGGGACATTGAGAAACAGATATGCAGGCAGATTAAGGAAAGATGTAAAAACAATATGGTCATTTTTATGGGGAACTTCAACTTCCCTAATATAAACTAGGACTTTCTGAATGCAGGAGGTTTAGATGGGGCAGAATTTGTTGGCTGCATCCAGGAGAGTTTCTTAAATCATTATGTAGATAGTACAACAAGAGGAGGGGCTGTACATTACACAGTGTTGGGGATAAGCCTTACCAGGGTACTGACCTCTCAGTGGGTCAACAGTAAGGGAACAATCACCACAACTCCTTGACTTTTAAGATAGCTTAAAATACCTTAAGTTTTAAGTAGTGGACAGGGCCCAGTCCTTCATGGGTAAAGCCCTCCCCATCGTTGAGCACATCTATAAGGAGCATTGACGCAGGAAAGCAGCATCTATCGTCAAGGACCCCCACTGTCCAGGACATACTCTCTTCTTGCTGCTGCCATAAGGAAGAACCCTGAGGATCTGCACCACCAAGTACAGGAACAGTTATTACCCCTCAACCATCAGGCTCTTGAACTAGAGGGGATAACTTCACTCACCCATCATTGAGCTGTACCTACTAAACTGGAAAAGGACTCTTCATCTCATGTTCTTTCTATTTATTGCTTATTTATTTAGTTTGGTTATTTCTTTTTTCGCTTTCTTTTTGTATTTGAACAGTTTTTGACTTTTTATTTCCACATAGGTTGTTATCTGTAATATATAGGAGCAGAATTAGGCCATTTGTCCCGTTGAGTCAGCCCCGCCATTTCACCATGGCTGAAGCATTTTCCCTCTCAACCTCAGTCTCCTGCCTTCTCCCCATGTTCTGTCACGCCCTGACTAATCAAGAATCTATCAACCTTTGCCTTAAATATACCCAATGACTTGGCCTCCACAGGTGCTTGTGGCAACGAATTCCACAGATTCACCACCCTCTGGCTGAAGAATTTTCTTCTCTTTTCCAGTATAAAAGGACACCACTCTACTCTGAGGCTGTGTCTTCTGGTCTTACATTCCTCCAGCACAGGAAACATCCTCTCCATACCACTCTATCGAGGCCTTTCAACATTCCACAGGTTTCAAAGAGGTCACCCCTCATTCTTCTGAATTCCAATGAGTAGACGTCCAGAGCCATCAAATGCTCTTCATATGACAAGCCTTTCAATCCTGGAATCATTTTCATGAACTTCCTTTGAACCTAATGTCAGCACATCCTTTCTTAGATAAGGGGCTCACAAAACTGCTCACAATACTCCAAATTAGGTCTCACCCATGCTTTATAAAGCCTTTACATTACATCCTTGCTTTTATATTCTAGTGCTCTTGAAATTAATGCTAACGTTGCATTTGCCTTCCTCACCACCGACTCATCTGGCAAATTAACCTTTGGGGAATCCTGCACAAAGACTCACAAGTTCCTTTGCACCTCAGATTTTTGAACTTTCTCTCGATTTAGAAAATAGTCTACACTTTTATTTCTTCTACCAAAATGCATGACCATACACTTCCCAACACTGTATTCTATCTGCCACTACCTGCCTGTTCTCCTAATCTGTCTAAGTCCTTCTGTAGACTCTTTACTTCCTCGAAACTACCTGCCTTTGTATCATCCACAAACTTGGCAACAAAGCCATCAATTCCATCATTCAAATCATTGACATATAATGTAAAAAGAAAGAGTCTCAACACGGACCCTTGTGGGACATCACTTGTCACTGGAAGCCAACCAGAAAAAGGTTCCTATATTCCCACTCTTTGCCTCTTGCTAATCAGCTAATGCTCTATCCATGTTGGTATCTCTCCTATAACACCATGGTCTCTTAACTTGTTAAGCAGCCTCATGTGTGAGACCTTGTCAAAGGCCTTCTAAAAATCTAAGTACACAACATGAACTGATTCTCCTTTGTCTATCCCGCTTGTTATTTATTCAAAGAATTCCAACAGATTTGTCAGGTGAGATTTTCCCTTAAGGAAACCATGGTGACTCCAGCCTATTTTATCATGTGCCTCCAAGTACCCCAAAACTACATCCCTAACAATTGGTTCCAACATCTTCCCGACCACTGAGGTCAGACTAACTGGCGTACGATTTCTTTTCTTCTGCCTCTCTCCCTTCTTGAAGAGTGGAGTAACTTTTGCAATTTTCCAGTCCTCCAGAACCATGCCAGAATCAATTGATTCTTGAATGATCATTACTAATAGCTCCACAATCTCTTCAGCCACCTCTTTCAGAACCCTGAGGTGTATACCATCTCATCCAGGCAACATATCTACCTTCAGACTTTTCAGAACCTACTCAGTAGAAATAGGCACATCATACAGTTCTGTCCCCTGACACTCTCCAACCTCTGGCATACTGTTATTGCCTTCCACAGTGAAGATTGGTGAAAAATACTTATTCAGTTCATTCACCAATTCCTTGTCCCTCATTACTACCTCTGCACCATCATTTTCCAGCGGGATAATTCTGGAAACTATAGTCCAGTGAGTCTCGTGTCAGTGGTTGGAAGTTACTGGAGAAAAAACTGAGGGATAGGATTTATGAACATTTGGAAAACCATGGCCTAATTATGGAGTGCCATCATAGCTTTGTGCAGGCCAAGTTGTTTCTTATAAACTTGATCGAATTTTTTGGCGAGGTGACTGTTATATTTCTTGACTCCAAAACATAAAATTACTTTGAAGAAAAGGATGGGAGTCCAAAATTTGAGTCTGACTCAGTTTTACTTTAAGCAAGGTGTGCGTATCTTGTGGTAGTGTCATGAGATATGCAATTCACTTATTTTTTACATATAATCCATAAGGAATTATTTAAATGAACCAGAATGCTTAATCAAACATATTTACAATATTACTCAAATACAACTGTAATATTAAATACACAACAGTGATGGGGGTGATTGATGAAGGCAGTTCTGTGGATGTTGTATACATGGATTTTAGTGTTTAACAAGGGAGGCACAACCAGAAGATTAAGGTGCATGGGATTCCATGGTGAATAAAAGATCTCCAGGTCTGTTCAAATTTAACAGAAGTATCATAAAGATTACTTCTGATTTTCTCCAAATTTAAACATAGTATCGTCTGAGAAAACCAAAAGAACGTAGTTGGGGCATTAATCTCCTTCCAATGTTGTAAAATACATCTTTTCGCCATTAAAGTAAGAAATGCAATCATTCTATGGGCTGAAGGGGAAAGATTCCTGGAAATTTTAGGTAATCCAAAATATTTTCATTTAATGTAATTTTTGTTTCTCTTTGCCCAGATTTACATTCCCTTCTTGCTTTTTAACTGTTTTTAATGGAGGTCGGGTTTGAGGACGTGATTGTTTTAAGTTGTTTAAGTCTACTTGATACCTAGTTAGCCCATTGCTTTGCTTTGCTTTTTAGATTAGTTGCACCGTGGATTTTTTTGGGTTTTTTTTGGGGGGTTTTTCTTCTCTTTATTTATATGTATGGAAAATTAGTATACTATTATATTACCTTGTCATTTTATATCTAAACTGCACTGTTTGTACTAACTTTTTTTTGTGTATTAATATCTCTTGTAAATTTATATTGCAACAGTGTATTAGTGTCTACATGGTTTACCTTTTGTGTACTAATTCAATAAAAAGATTTAAAAAGGGATTCCATGGTGAATTGGCCGTTTGGATTCAGACCTAGCTTGCCTACTGAAGACAGACTGCAGTGGTCAAAGGGACTTATTCTAGCTGAAGGTCTGTGATTAGTGGTGTTCTGCAGGGGTCTGAACTATGACCTTTGCTGTTTGTGATGTGTATAAATGGATGAAAATGTAAATGAGTGGGTTAGTAAGATTGCACACGATTGGTGGTGGTTGGATAGTGTAGATGACTGGCAAATAATACGAGATATAAATTAGTTTCAGATTTGGGCGGAGAGGTGGAGTTTATCCTGGCCAAATGTGATGTGTATCACTTTGGTAGGTCAAATGCGAAGCAACAGTACACTGTTAAGGGCAAAATATTGCACAGTGTTGATGAGCGGAGGGATCTTGGGGTCCAAGTTCATAGGTCCCTGAAAGTGGCTACACTGGTGATTAAGAAGGCTTACGGCTTGCTTGCTTTTACTAGTTGAGGCACTTAGCTCAGAAGTCAGAAAGTTATGTTTGCAGCTTTATAAAATTCTAATAAGGCTGCATTTGGAGTATTGCATGCAGTTCTGGTTACCCCATTATAGGAAGGATATTGAGTAATTGGAGAGGGTACAGAAGGGGTTTACCAGGGTATCACCTATATTAGAGGGCAAATTTGGACAAACTTGGATTATTTTCTCTGGAGACTCAGGGGACATCTGATAGAGGTTTATAAGATTATAAGAGGCATAGTTACACTTGTCAGACAAAATATTTTTCCAGGAGTTGTAATATCTAATACTAGAGGTATTGGGTTGAGCGACAGTAATTTCAAAGATATGAGGAACAATTTATTTACACGTGGTCTGGAATGCATGGGGTGGTGGCAGAGACAGGAATATTAGGGACTTTTAACGGATATTTAGATAGACATACGAATGTGGGGGAAATGAAAGGATATGGATATTGTGTATGCAGGAGAGATTAGTTAGCCATTTGATTACTAATTTAATTAGTTTGGCACAACAATGTGGGCCAAGGGGCCTGTTACTGTACAGTACCAATAGATTTTCTATTCCGCTTTTTCTCTTCGAGAATGCGTAATCACGGTTTTTTTTAAATTTCTGGTTTCGAATTGTAGCGTTTTAAAATCTGGAAATCCCCTCAGGATAAAATACGAGTTTTTTTTTAGCTCTTTGGGAGGGTAAGGACACTGAAGCAGGTGCGTCATGAAAATGCTCTTTTAATAAAACGTTTTTAACAGAAGAATCGAACACAAAAAATCAGCTTGCATAACAAAAGCAATGCCTGCATGCAGTGCACGCAATCTGTTCCAGCGAGGACGTCTCCATCGATTGGCTGGTGCAGGGGAGGGACCGACTGAGTTTCCAATCACATTCTCTATTACTGTTGCTCCAAAACGCATCGCGCCGGAGTTTTATGTTTTCGCATCTTCTTGAATTGCGCATTTGGAGCTGTGTGGTCGGGGAGGACGGATATTGTCGAGCTCATTTCTCAGTTAATAGTGAATAGAGTCGCTCATTCTTTCTAGAGCTGCCGGTGTCTTCCTCTGCTGACGTTTCCGGTTAAAAAAGAAAATATTTTAAACTATTTAAAAACATTTTTTTGTTCTGTTTTCAAGCCTGATAGCCCCCTCCGTAAAGTGTGGGTTACTGAAGTAATTTTACCTCTTTTTGTCTTCCGGCCTTGAGTTTCTTGACGTTGCTGGAGTAAAGGCGAGGGGAATTTGTTTCCATTAGATTCCCCCTTCCCGTTGTAATTGTAATTTCATTTTGCCCTACCTTTACTGGTATAAATGAAAACGAAATTCTCTAGCGCAGTGGACACAGGGATGGGGCTCCTGATCGCACAGAATGGCCTCCGTGCTCAGCACGAAGAAACCACTGACTACAAAGCGGGAAAGCAGGACGTACCCGACCAGCAGACTAAGCATAAAGCTTATCTATGGTGCAAAGAATTTCTTCGAGGTGCCTGGAAAACGTTAACAGAGGAAGAATTCCAAATAAATATCCTAAGGTTTGTATGTGTGTATTTTCTAAACTAACATTTATAAAATGTTTTTGAAAATGCGGTGGACTGTCTAAAACGACTGAGTTCGTGGATGGAGGGTGTTAAAAGAGCGGCAAAGGATTCAGTGGAGTTGATTAAAAATGGAAGCTACGCCTCTGCAGGAGTAAAGAAGCTCGGATCAGATGGAGTTTACAGACGAAATACAATGCTGATCAATTATTTACGGCTGTAGTCCTTGTACGTATGCTTTTGGTTTTAAAACAATGAAAAAATATAGGGGGACAATATTAAAAGGCAAAGATTTTGGGTGATAATATTGGTTCGATCAGGCTTTTTTTGGCTTGCGATTGTATGGTTTAGGAGATAATGCGGAGAGTGGGGTACTAGCGAATTTGGGGCGTTGGTATGTCAACTGGATTAAATTATTTAATTTGGCGGAGGGAAAGGTTGGAAATGGGTGGTTTTCGAGTTTATGTATTTGAACCCTTATATTGAAGCAGTTTTTACCTGAAGCTTCTCATTACACTACTGAATTTCATTCTAATATGGAACGAGAAATTCCACATTGTATTGGAGCTACTTGATTTTGAAACATATTGAGTTATCAAGTATATGGGGAATAAATTGATTTTTGCCATAGAAGCATTTCTGACTGTTAAGGTGTGCTGGGAAAGGTGGTAGGCTGTCCAGCTGTACAGAACTAACCTGTCTCCCAATGAGATCACAACTAATCTAAAGGCATTACTTTGCTTACCCGTCTTTTTGCTACGTGTCACTTGATACCCCACCCCAAAAAAGTTGTCTTTTGTGATGTTGAAAGCCTGTGACGGTATATTAACTTAAATAAGCTTTCATGTGAAAATTTACAGCCACCTTTAAACATCTTTAATAATTTCTTTATCTTGGACAATCAAAGGAGTAGAATCCAAATTAATAAAAATTTTTCATAATCTGAGCCTAAGCCTCTGTTATTGACCTTTAACACAACAATCATTAACTTTGATTACTGGACATTTGCTCTGGAAAATTAAAAGTATAATTAAGGGTTAAAATATCCATGGTATGCAGAATGTATTGTAGCAATTGGAATACAATAGATTGGATTTTGCAATGGGTGTGGTTTTACTTATTGGCAAATGCGTTTTCTCTACTTATACAGGACAGAACTTCAACTCTGGCCCAATTCATTCATACCAATCCTAGTGTCTTTCTAAGCTAGTTCCCTTTGCCTGCATTTGGCCCATTTCCATCTAGTTCCAATCTATGTACTTTTTGCAAACATCTTTTAAATATTGTAATTGTATCTGTCTCTACTATTTGTTCCAGCAGCTCACTCCATGTGGGAAAACTTGCTTTTTAGATCCCCTTTAATCTTTTTTCCATTTAACCTCTAACCCATGCCCTCTAGTTTTATACTCCCTTTCTTCACTCTGTGGAAAACAATCTCAGCCAAGCTGGTTTCTCCTCGTAACAGAACCCTCCACTCCTGGCAAAATAGTAGTCTTTTCTGCACCGTCTAGTTTGATTACATTCTTCCTATAGTATGGAGATCAGAACTGCACGCTGTGTTCCAGGTACAGTCTCACCTTTGTGACATAATGTATTGAGCTCCTAGACACACATCCCTCTCCAATGAAGGCAAACATGTAGTCATAGTAGTCGTAGTCATACTTTATTAATCCTGGGGGAAATTGGTTTTCGTTACAGTTGCACCATAAATAATAAATAGTAATAGAACCATAAATAGTTAAATAGTAATATGTAAATTATGAAATAAGTCCACGACTAGCCTATTGGCTCAGGGTGTCTGACCCTCCAAGGGAGGAGTTGTAAAGTTTGATGGCCACAGGCAGGAATGACTTCCTATGACGCTCTGTGCTGCATCTCGGAGGAATGAGTCTCTGGCTGAACGTACTCCTGTGCCCACCCAATACATTATGTAGTGGATGGGAGACATTGACCAAGATGGCATGCAACTTAGCATCTTCTTTTCAGACACCACCGTCAGAGAGTCCAGTTCCATCCCCACAACATCACTGGCCTTACGAATGCTGTACGCCATCATCATGTTGTCTGCTTGTGTTGCCATTTAAGGTGAACGATGTAATTTTCTTTAGGTCGCTGTTCTACAGTGTTCCTCAGGACCCTGTCATTCTCTATATGCGTCCTGCCTGGTTTGAGACATCACTGCATAGTTGTCTGAGTTAAATTCTACCTTCCATTCCTTAGCCCACTCACCACTTAGATCTCCACATTGTTGTAGCCATGGACAACAACCTTCACTGCCCACCACAAACAATATCACCTGCATTTTCATCTGAATCATTAAAAGTGACAAACATGTAGACCCAATAACAATTCCTTTGCACACCACAGGCCTTCAGTGTCAGAAATAACCCTCCACTGCCACCCTCTGTCTCCTTCCTCTAAGCTGATTTTGTAACCAATGGGTTATCTCATGATCCCTTGTGATCCAGTTTTCAGAACAACTTTACACCAAAATTCTTGCTAAAGTCTATTTATTCTGCATTCACCTTGCCCTCAATCTTGGTCACCTCTTCAAACAAAACCTCAATCAAATTCATGAGACATTTCCCATACACAAAGCTAAGCTATCTTTGATCTCCCATGCCTTTTCCAATGCTGTTTCCTACCACTAGGGTTAGGCTCACTATGTCCCTGGAGCTGTTCTTGGATAAAGGCACAACGTTAGCTGCCCTAGAGTCTTCCTGGTGCCCTACAATTGTCAGGCTTCATGGATTTACCCAGTTTTATACCCTGTAACACCACCAGCATCATCTCTTTTGTAATGGCAATCTGTTTCAGGGCATTGTTCTCTTTCCCAAATCCACTTGCTTCTGTGACCTTGTCTATAGTAATACAGACGTTTAAAAATAGTTGATTGTCTGTTATAAAACCGCAATAGCACCAGTGTAGAAATCAAATGACCATATTCGCATGTCATAAAAAGATTATCATCATATTGTGACATTCACCAAACTTTTTCTCTACAGGTTTGCATTCAAATTTAATTTGAGAAAATTTGAAATGCATTCTTTCAAAGAAGGTCAAGAATCATGTTTTGGCCTTCTGTTGTTTTAAGTTTACTTCTAGGTTACTACTTGTAATCATATCTTCTCATTAGAATGTCAATTGTTCAAGTAGACCCAGCAACAATTCCTATGGCACACCACTGGCACAGGTCTTCATGTCAGAAGCGACACTCCAGGTTGTTCCTGGGCTGCTCTTTGCAGCAATTTTATATAAACTGGTTTCCACCTAAATAATTCCTGTATGTATCCACAATTGCATTCTCTTCTCTATTAAATTTAGAGATTGTGTAGCACGGGCTTTCCCAGCCAATGAGCCACACCATCCAGCTACCCACCTATTTAAGCCTAGTCTAATCACAGGACAATTGTTGACCATGAATGTGCATAAGTTGAAGAGCTCATGTTTTACTGGAGGTCGCAAAACCCACTGGCACAAGGATTCATTGCAAAGGGTACATGCCTAAGGGTACATGGTGATTTTAACAAGGTTTTTGTTCCTCATGAGATTTGGTGTATTTTATGCTTTATATTTAAAAAAAGCTTAAGTAATTTGAGGGGCTACTTTGCATAGTTGGTCCCGGAATTGGAGAGAGTAAGAGGAGATGCAACAGACAAAATTGGACAAATTTAAACTAAGAAGTAACAGTAGTCAGTAATACAGAACATTTCTAAGTATCAGAGAAACGTCGACTCAGACCATGAGAGTCATGGACATTTTCATGCCTTACAAGGCGCAGATTGGAAGTCTGTGTGGGGCACCACTCCTGGCACAGACTAGAGCAGTGTGTGATTAAGTGCCTTGCTCAAGGGCATAAAGACACTGCCACAGCTGAGACTCGAACTAGCGACCTTGAGATCACTAGACGAGTGCCTTAACCACTTGGCCACGTGCCCAACACAACTATCAAAGGGATGATAATGATGTGAAACTGGTCACCAGCTTAGCTGGTGGGGTATGAATCTTTAATGAGCTTCAAGAAGAAAGTGATGCAACAGAATTTTTGAGGTTACAGCAATTTCCTGGCTAGAGGTGGGACTCATGCAAATTCTTCAGATTTAATCCATAGATGAACTGGAACAACTGAATGCTTTCTTGTTGAAACTTGTATGTAAATTAAAAACTAATGTAGCTGATGAACCAGCTCATTGCATTGCATACACTGCTGCTCCCCCAGCACAGTGATGAGAAAGGTATCTTTCAGCTGCGAGTGTCTAAAAAGGGGGAAAAAAGCAAATAATATTCATCCTACTCAAGACAAATATTAATTCAGAAATTTTCCAGAGTTTATTGCTGGCCACTTGTGAAATTTATTTTCTTTTTAAACTACTCTTTACTCTTAAATAACTGGGTGACTACAGTGACAATTTTGTAAAGTCATTGCAATTTTTTTAGTCTTCCATTCAGTTTTGAAGGGTGTTGTGGCTGATGAGTTACATCAGCCCTGAGGTTTTCTGGGTTGTAACCAGTTGGCCTTTATTAAAGAGGTTTGTCAGGCTTTCCCATTTTGGGGAAGGATGCAGCTGGGCTTGGTCCTAACCTCATTAAACATGCATACTATTCAATCCTCACAAGGTTCACCAAGTATCAGCAAAGGCATGCAAGTATGGTGGAAGTTCCTTCTCTAATTCAGGCATGAAACATAAGAAATGGAAGCAGAAATAAGTATTTATCCCCCTTGTATCTTGAGATAATTGCTGAGCTTTTATCTCCATGCCACTTATGGTGGTAAAAAGGTCAGCAATTACCTGAAGGTAGAACATTCTATCTGTGTCCCTTTATCCTGTTAATGTACAAAACGTAATTTGCTCTTTCTGTCAGTGTGTGGGTTCCACTTTCCTCCCACACATCAATGGTGTTCTGCTTTTGAAATCAATTGGCTTTATGAGGATACCAGAAAATGTGGGATTACATAGATGATTCTTGATGATTGGTGTCAATATACACTGTGCTGAAGGACCAGTTTTTGTGTGTCTATGATAAGTGCATAGAATCAAAAGTAGACTATTTGGCCCCTTTTGCTTCATCTACTGTTTATTAAAATCATAGCTGATTCTCTTTTTGAAATTCTGGCTACACTTTCAAGCACTAATCTTACATTGTTTTTGTTCTCTTTTATCCAAAAATGTATTGATCTGTCTTCAATATAGTTAGTGCCTGCCTCCAAACTCCTCGGGTAAAGAATTCCAGACCATCTCTGGGTGAAAAGAGTTCTTCATACCTCAATCTTTAATTGTTAACCCATCATTTTGAGATTGTGACCTTAATCAGTGAAAACTTGAACCCTGGAGCTAGCCTAATGAGATTTTCTTTTGGTTAAATTCTAGCAAATGTATGTCCAGTTCAGGTAAACGTGCTTATTATAACACATAAGGAATCAATCCATGCTGACTTCTGACAGGGAAAAGCCATACCCTCATTTAATTCTTTTTCTACATCATTATTATCTCTCAACTCTTTTTTTTTTGCCATTAACAGTAGCCAGTTAACACAATTTTGGTATGTGATTTGGAGAATGCTCAAGTAGTCATGGGGAGACTAGGCGCATAAACCACACATATAGCATCTGAGGTCATGGTCAAACCAGGTCCTGAAGCTGTGAAACACCAACACTAATTGTTCAGTTCCAAGTTGAATTGTCATTCAATCATACATGAATACAGCCAAATGAAACAATTCTTCCAGGGCCAAGATGCAAAGACACAATATCAGTACAATACAGTTGCACAAAAAATATACGTGCTGTGTCATATTACTTTTGCATCTTGTTTTCTAATTGTGTTCATAACTTGTGTGGTACCTTATGGGCACTAGTGCAAATACAGCCCAATCATCTGATCTGCTAGTTTCAATCTGGGGGAAAAGATTGAAAAGTGATTTCTCTTTTGTAATTCCATGTTGAGAATTCTGAAGACTATGATTATTTTTAAGTGCCCAATAAATAAAATGTAGTCCATGAAATAAATTTTCAAAAACTAGAAGCTAGTATATAACAATTTTGTATGATTTATTTAAAAGAAGCCTCTTAAAAAGACTTACTAATACAGGTTCCCGCCCCCCCCCATCCGAAGGTAGAGCGTTCCTATGAAATGGTTCGTAAGCTGGAATGTCGTAAAGCGAAGAAGCAATTACCATTTATTTATATGGGAAAATTTTGTGAGCGTTCGCAGACCCAAAAATAACCTACCAAATCATGCCAAATAATACACAAAACCGAAAATAACAGTAACATATAGTAAAAGCAGGAATGATATGATGAATACAACACAGCCTATATAAAGTAGAAATACTTTTCCACAATCATTGCTGCACTGTTGTCCGTAGTGAAAATCTCACGCAAGCGCCGTTGGCAGAAATGGCGCAAGCGCTCTCGGCAGAAAACCTCACACTAGCGCTGTTGGTAAAAACACTCTGTCCAGTAATCTTTAAGCTCTGAAGCTGCCAAATCATACCAAATAACACGTAAAAATACACAGCCTATATAAAGTAGAAATAATGTATGTACAGTGTAGTATCACTTACGGGAATTTGGAAGACAGCGCAGAGCACACTGATGATGGTATGTTAGGCCAAGTTGTCGGAGGTTGGGGTGGTGCAGTGGTCCCCACCCTCTGGGCAGCGACCCGATACTGATCCGTGAAGCATACAGGGGTGCAGCGGTAGCTGGGAGGCACACAGCACATCTTTAAGAAAAAAGCCAAAATAAACATGCTAATTAATTAGGTGCCGCCTGGCACATAATTGTCGGCCCAGATCAGAGGTGATTGCTGATTGCATCGCCTCTGATCTGGGCCGACATTTACGTGTAATTAATTAGCATGTTTATTTTGGCTTTTTTCTTAAAGATGTGCTACTGCTGCATTCTCCGCGAATCGGTATCTGTCCGCGGCCTGGTGGTTGGGGTGGTGGGACATTGGGGTGTCATCTTGTCATCGTCTATTTCCATTAGGGCAGGCAGCTCATCTTCTCCTATGACTGCCCGCCTAGATGCCGAAGGTCGAGGTTCGTCGCCTGCTCTGGCTGATGTGGAAGGCTTGCTTGACTGCTGAGCCTCGCGCATTTTTCTATCATACAGTTCTTTGTAAGGACTCAAACCATCCTGCAAATATCCCCAAAAGCTACGTACCCTTTCAAAATTAAAGTCGTACTTTATCATTACTCATTCGGTTTCGCTTGTTACCCTTTATCTATCAGTTCTTGGTTATGGGATGCCAAAACCTCTTCAACATCACCTTCGTCAACTTCCACAAGCCAAACTCACTTTGTCCTTACTTCGTTCACCATGATTGAAACGCTTAATTATGTCTAGTTTTATACTAAGTGTAACACCCTAACGAGCTCTTTTAGGCTTAGAACTCATCTTGCTCACAGGTACGTGTTTGAGCAATGCTGGCTAGAATGCACTTCCAAATCCGGGGCAGAGTGGCTGCTCAGGGCGCGCACTGCCTTGTATCGCGCGCTGATTTTTTTCGTAACAGTGAAAACACCTTCTGTTAGCAAAAACAGGGAACTAATATAGGTCTTTTGTAACAGTGAGGTTTCGTAAAACAAACGTTTGAAAAGCGGGGAACACCTGTACACGTTTACTGTGAAATTCACAAAGGTAATTAATTCAGACTGGGGACATGGCTTTTATGAGTAGGAGCTGCTTTTGTCTGGAAGAAGCTTGTACAGAATATGTACACATAAGATATATCAACCTTTGCTAGGGCTATCCTGAAATTCTATCAGAAGACAGTTGGACCGTTTCCTAGAGTAAATGCTCCATTCTTGGTTTGCAGTAATTAATGTTTTTTTCCAAGATTTTTTTGGAACCAATTTGATGAAAATATATAACTACTTCAATATGAACTAATGTATGAATCATATTTAGCATTATTCCTATTGCTGATTGTTTTTCAGGGGTGGCCTTAGTAATCTGCTTTTTCTGTGCTCGTTACCCGATACTAAAAGCTGTGTAAATGACGAACCTCGCTGTGTTCTCCTTCGATTATATGGAGCAATTCTTCAGGTGAGATTGGGTTTCTCATGGTGGGATATTCAATTCTATTTGAGAGCTAAGATCTTGTGATTCAACCAGAAGCTAATGTTCAATTTTAGTCAGCTAAATGATTGAATAATTTTTCATTTTGATAACTTAAACTTTTCATAGAGTTCAAACCATCCTATATGATCAATACAAGTTTTACCATGTTAAAATTGTGCAAACTAATCCTTTGATGTGCAGAAGAACAAAAGCAAAAAACATTTCTTATAAAGCTAGTTGAAAACAAGTGTACTAGCTAGTAATAATAGAACTAATATTTCTACTAGTTTTCAATACCAGTAGAAATGAACCATGGCTGCTGGCAGTCTCATGAGAAAAATTCATATCATAATTTACAGATTTGTTTAATCCAGTTGGCCATGAAATACATAGTAAGACAATGTAGTTTAATAATTTTGTGTGATATTCGATATTTTATTATCCAACAATTACAGAAGGCGAAAATAGAGTACAAGGTAACCTTAACTGATGTGAAGGTTTTAATGAAACGTTTATTACTTGAGAGGAATTGAAAGATATTGTAGCTAATAAGAACTTTGCTTATTTTCAGAAAATGTACAAGTGAAATGATCCAACAGGCTGCTGAAACATTAATTATGGAAATGCATACAAAGTAAAATCATTTAATTGTGTTTCATTTTGATCACTGGAAACTGTTAGGCATGTTACTGATTGGCTTTTCAAACTTCAGGTTGATATGACAGAACAATTTGTTCCTTAGAACAAAGACCCATATGTAAATGTTTGAGTTTAGAAGATACACCTATTACAAATAGTCAAAAGGTAGGATTTTACAATTTCCCAGTCACATTTGTAGAATTTCATAATATGTAAATGTTTTGATGGCTGTGCACTGTCACAGGATACTTATAAAAGTGTAATCGGTAAAGATGATTCGTTCATCTTATGATGGCCTGTGTGTATTACTGCAGTGGTTAATCATTACAAGAAGTGCAGTTGCTGTTGACTTCCAGTGTTTGCTTTGCAGTTGGAAGCTAATGCCAACAGGTGCAATTTTAGATGTACAGTATGTTGAAATGATTCATATCTGCCATGCATTCAAGCCTTGTAATCCAAACAATACATAGAATTGCCAGTGGTACCTATATATTGTCAGTTGAAGTGATAGTAGTAGAGCAGTTGCATTATTTGATCATAAGGTCATAAGACATAGGAGCAGAATTAGGCTGTTTGGTCCATCGAGTCTGCTCTGCCATTTCCCCTTCTGCCCCAATCTCTGGCCTTCTCGCCATATCCCTTCGTGCCCTGACCAGTCAAGAAAATATCAAGCTCTGCTTTAAATATACATAAAGACTTGGCCGCCACAATTGTCTGTGGCAATAAATTGCATAGATTCACCACTCTCCAGCTAAAGAAATTCCTCCTTGTCTCTGTTCTAAATGGATGCTCCTCTGTTCTGAGGCTGTGTCCTCTGGTCCTAGACTCCCCCACTGTAGGAAACATCCTCTCCACATCCACTCTGTCCAGGTCTTCCAGCGTTCAATGTGATTTTACCCCCCCCCCCCCCAATTCTTTTGAATTCCTGTGAATACAGGCCCAAAGCCTTCAAATGCTCACTGTATGATAAACTTTTCAATCCTGGAGTCATTTTTGTGAACCTCCTTTGAACCTCTCCAATGTTAGCATATCCCTCTTTAGATAAGGGGCCCAAAACTACTCTCAATACTCCAAGTGAAGCCTCACCAGCGCCTTATCAAGCCTCAACATTACACCTTTGCTTTTATGTTCCATTCCTCTCGAAATGAATGCAAACATTGCATTTGTCTTCCTCACTACTAACTCAACCTGCAAATTACCCTTTAGGGAATCCTGCGTAAGGGCTTCCAAGTCACTTTGCACCTCAGATTTTTGAGTTTTTTTTTCTCCACTTAGAAAATTTACCCTTTTATTTCTTCTACCAAAATGCATGGCCATACACTTCATGGCTGCTACTTCTTTGCTCATTCTCCTAATCTATCTAAGTCCTTTTGTAGCCTGTTTCCTCAGTACTACCTCTCCCTCCATCTATTTTAATATTGTTTGCAAACTTGGCCACATAGCCATCAATTCCATCATCCGAATCATTGACATATAATGTAAAAAGAAGTGGTCCCTACACAGACCACTGTAGAACACCACTAGTCACTGGCAGCTATTCTTTGCCTCTTGCCAATCAACCAATGCTCTATTTATGCTAGTGTCTTTCCTGTAATACCATGGGCTCTTGTTAAGCAGTGTCATGTGTGGTACTTAGTCAAAGGCCTTCTGAAAATCCAAGTACACAATATCCATCGATTCTCTTTTCTCTATCCTACTTGTTATTTCTTTAAAGAATTCTGACAGATTTGTCAGGCAAGATTTTCCCTTGAGGAATCCATGCTGACTTCAGTCTGTTTTATCATGTGCCTGCAAGTACCCCAATGCCATATACTTAACAATTGACTTCAACATCTTCCCAACCACAAAGGTCAGACTAACTGGCCTATAATTTCTTTTCTTCTGCCCCTCTCACTTGAAGACTGGAATGACATTCACAATTTTCTAATCCCCCAGAACAATGCCGGAATATATTGATTCTTTAAGGATGATTATTAATGCCTCCACAATCCCTTTGGCCACCTCCTACAGAACACTAGGGTGTAGACCATCTGGTTCAGGTGACTTATCTGCCTTTCAGAGTTTTCAGTTTCCCAAACACCTTCTCCCTAGAACTGGCAACTTCACTCATTTCTGCCCCTGACACTTTTGAACTTCTGGTATACTGCTGGTGTCTTCCACAGTGAAGACTGATGCAAAATGCTTATTCAGTTCTTTGCAATTTCCTTGTCCTCCATTACTACCTCTCCAGCATCATTTTCCAGTGGTCTGAAACCTATTCTCGCTTCTCTTTTACACTTTGTATATCTGAATAAACTTTTGGTATTCTCTTTAATATTATTGGCGAGCTTACCTCCGTATTCCATTCTTTCCTCCTTTGACTTTGTTGGTTGCCTTCTGGTTTTTCAAAGCTTTCCAATCCTCTGATTTCCCACTATTTTTTGCTCTATTATATGCTCTCTCTTTGACTTTTATGTTGGCTTGACTCTGTCAACCACAGTGGCATCATCCTACCTTAAGAATCATCTTCTTTGGGATGTACATATCCCTATTATTTCGGAATTGCTCCCAGAAACTCCATCTATTGCTCCTCTGCTGTCAACCCTTCCAATCAGTTTTGGCCAGCTCCTCTCATCTGTCTCTGTAATTCTCTTTACTCCACTGTAATACTGATACATCTGACTTTGGCTTCTCCATCTCAAATTGCAGGGTGAAGTCTTACTATATTATGATCATTTTCTCCTAAGCGTTCCTCTACCTTAAGCTCTGTCATCAACTTTGGTTAATTGCACAGCACCCAAGCCGGAATAGGTGATTCCCCTAGTGGGTGCAACCATGAGCTGCTCTAAAAAGCCATCTCATAGGCACTTTACAGATTGCTCTTCTGGGGATCCAGCACCAATCTGATTTTCCCAATCTACCTGCATATTGAAATCCCCCATGACTATTGTAACATTGACCTTTTGACATGCATTTTCTATTTTCTGTTGTAATTGTGAACCACATCTTTGCTACTGTTCAGAGGTCTGTATATAACTCCCATCGGGGTCTTTTTACCTTTGCAGTTTCTTAGCTTTATCTACAACGATTCTGTACTTTCTGATCCGATGTTACCTTTTTCTAATGATTTCATTATTTTAAATCAATGTAGGCATCCCACCTCCTCTGTCTACCTGCCTGTCCTTTGAATACAATGTATATCCTTAGATGTCAAGTTCCCAGCTATAATCTGTCAGCCACGATTCAGTGATGCCCACACTTCATGTATGCTAATCTGTAGCAAAACCTACAGTACTGCTTGGCCCTTGAGGCTGTAATAGTACACATCTTCAATGACAGAAGCAAATCTATTTACGTGAGATGTGTTTATGAAGAAATGGAATCTTTCCTTATACCTGTGCATGGGTGGAATTGTAATAGACGCTGTAAAATTACTTTAAATATGACCATTTCCAAAATATTATTTTCACATAAATCTGGCATTCTTTTAAAAGGAGATGCTGGGTTTACATTTTGATTTGTTTTATGCTGCAATGTGCAAAAGAAAATATTTGACCAAATACAGATTTGGAGGTAGATCATTCAGTGGATCAAACTTGTCTGATGGTGCAGTCGTTTAATGACTGACAGTATATCAACTCTGGCCACATGCCAGAATTCCATATTCCTTTGCCCTTGCCCAACCATAATGCATTATGCTGAGATTTTTAACTGGCGTCCTCGCAACGGCCCCATGTGGGAGAGATTTCCATTAACCTTTGTGTGGGAGCCTGTGTCTCAAATTGATCCCAGAACAAACCAGTTCTAATTTAAGGGTATGCCCCTTTGTTCTGTTGCCTCATCAGAAAAAGCAGTGTCCTCAGGTGTTACAATGACTACTATGCTCAATTTGCTGTCTTGATGTGCCGTAGTAGTCTCTAATCTATTGCATTTCTGCCCAATCTGCAAGCTATTGATGTATTTTAAACCAGTATCAAGTTTGAAGGTCATTGCTACATCTGAGATGGGTGCCCAGAAAGGAACAGGGGTTATTTGTATGATCGTGTGGAAGTTCAAAACAACTTGATACAAAGGATGGTTTTATCGAGTTGAGCTTCAACTTGGTATTAGTTTGAATTGAAGGTTATGACTTTATCACATTTTGCCTTTGATTGCATTTGTGCACTGTTCAGTTTAGACAACAGTGATTCATAGTTGTGCCAACAATGTGCCCAAATACCCCAAGAAAATAGCAGTTTCAAACATTGGCGTTTTCATTTAAACAGGCTTCTTAATCAACCTGCAATCTTTATTTAAAAATTGAAGTCCATCATGATGCAGAACTGTTGATATACAGTATATCTGTGTCGTTAGGTTAGTGTTCTGCTTATGTATTAGCAGAACACTGCTTATGTATAATTTCTGCAAAGTTGAAAAAAACTATTTATTTTAGAAGTTTTTATATAGCTATCAGCTATCTTGCTGATACTCTATTTTCCATGGTAGGGAAAAAACTAATCTGATAAAACATTTTCTTTATTCTATTGGTGCTTTATTTAATTTGCAAGATATGAATTGACATCAAAAAGATTGAAACAAGACATCCAAGTTACAAGATATTTGTATCTTTTTTAATTTTACCAATTCAGTTTAAAAATAATGGCTGGTGAGGAAGTTATTGACGTTTAGCCTGGAGGACATGCCAAGGATTTACAAGCTGAATAATTCTACTTTATTCTTCTTGTCTGCAATCTTGATCAGTACCTGAGAATTAAAAACAAATCTATAGCTCTGTTTGTTGTGCTGTAGCAACATAAAACTTACTCCTAATGAACTTTTATAATTTCTGATACACTTCAAAGTATGATTTGGTTTCAAATTTTTCTTCATTTCAGTTCAAAGTACCATAAATGTATGCCTGTTAACATATTATTTCTATATCTTTTAGAAATTACTATGTTCCCTTTCAAAAACATTTCCAGCTGTGTCCTTTGAACTCGTTCATTGGAAACTTCAATTTGGTCAGCACATTCACACCAGTCAAAAGCTAAAAACATAATGATTCTTTCTTGTTAGAAACTAAAATGAATTTAAAAGATAGTTGCAGTTTAGTTCTTATGAACAGTTGACCATCATTTGGAATGGACCTTCCCAACAAAAATACCCATGTACTTGAGACATCCCTTCAAATGACAGAAGAGATAGAAGGAATAATCAGGTAAAATTAGTTTAACAATAAAGAAGAAATTATTGTGGATACATGTCATTAAGAAATTTAACTCTATTATGCCTGACACATTGCACAATGTTAGTTTTATTCCAGATTGATGCAAATTATTGTAACAAGTTCATTATGGTTTCGTGGTCCAGGATGATCAGTAATTTAAATGATTACATGCTCAGTCCAAATGTTTATTGACGTCCTTTGAATGATGGGTGAAGAAACAGAAAATTCTTTATATTTTGGTCTCCTGTATTCAAAGTACATGTTCAATTAGTCCATATGTAGTGCAGCAATATTTGTAAAAAGCTATTAGTCTACATAAAGCTATTTCACATTCTGACACACAATGACCCAGAGACAATGCTCTGACCAGCTAGCAGAATATTTGTGCTGTAGCCGAGCCGAATGGCTAGTTGAATAGAAGTAGTGCCTTAATAAAAATAATAACAGGAAATGCTGGTCTGGCTGCATCTGTGG
Source organism: Mobula hypostoma (assembly GCF_963921235.1). Lineage (NCBI taxonomy): Eukaryota > Metazoa > Chordata > Chondrichthyes > Myliobatiformes > Myliobatidae > Mobula > Mobula hypostoma. The sequence goes on along the minus strand of NC_086107.1, from coordinate 36,983,939 downwards.
AAAAAGGAGTCAAAACATTTTGGGTCTGAAACCCGGGAAACATCACTCACAAAGTCGTCTTCAACCTGAACCTTTTCCACAGATTCTGCTTGACCTGCTGAGGTTTCAGAGATTTTTTTAAATCCTAGACTGCATGATATTTATGGAAGTGCCTTGTTTTTAAAAAAAAAAGTACTGACAATTAAATTATAAATTTTGCACAAATTAAACTCAAAATTGATGACATTAATACTTGGTTATTGAATGTTGTTGTTTCATTGGAGAGAATTAATTGTGTAAACATTACAATTGTTGAGTACTTTGTACATCAGTTTTATAAAGTTAAATATCTCAAAACCTTCATTTAGCTTTACTGTTTTTTTTATATAATATCCATTTACATTTTGTAATGTAACATTGAGAATAAAATAGCTAGTCAATGCACCCAAAGTTTGTAATTACAACTCCATATTCTATTCCATGTCAATACTTATCATTGCATTTTCTCTGGAATCGTGTAGTGAGTATTCTACAAGTTTTTCTGTTTTGTTTCTCTACAGAAAATCTGGATGGTATCAGAACTTTTTGTGCCAAAGCTGACATGACGTGGCATGTATGCTTGCAGTTCTAATTGTATAACAGGATATTTATCATTTTTCAATTTACTAGAGGTTTGCTGTATGATATTTTGATTACTAAGAGGTGTGTTCTCATATTTCCTTTCAGTGAATATCTTAGTTGCTGGGCTTAGCAACGTGTAGATAGGATGACCATTCAATAGAAGATGCAATTTAAGTTTCTATGCTAAAACACTTCCCTTGTAATCCAGTTCAACCATATTTCCTACATAGTGTGAATGAGGCATGGGAATGAAGTGCTTGGCTGCCCTTCTGCTAATTACATTGGTACAGAAAGATGATAAGAAAAACTGGCCTTCTGATGTAAAAGTGCCCCACACGGGGGGGGGGGGGAAATTACATGGAAAATAATTTCATGGAAACAGGAAATGTTGAACATGTTCAGAAGATAATGTTACTTTATATAATAACTTTAAATTCAAAGTTGGAAGGTTCAGGCTAAATATTTCACTTTCGTTGATTGTCCTTCAAAAGTGCTGAATTTGTTTTAAATGCAAATAAAGTGCAAAATCTAAAACTCACCTTTTTATCCTTGAGTAATAAATTGAAGACAAAATGAGATTCAAACTTAATACTAAGTTTGTAATCAAATTCAATTTTGATTTATAATTAACAATCAGTTATCAAATGGTCATTTTCTTTTTTGAACTTGTGGTCTGGCTGAGCTTAGGTTTTCAGAAGTTCATGTAGAATACGCAACTTTCTCTAGTTTCCTTGCCCACTTCCTAAGTTGCAAATTTAATGCACGGCTGGAATTTCATTGCTCAAATGATAAATGGTGCAGCTGGATGACACCCAATTGGATGATGGGTGCATTTGTTTGATGGCGCCTAATTCTAATCCTTGCTATTGCCAACATTTTTCACAATGTTTCTCAATAAGCAGGTTAATTTTCCACTTTTTCTATCATCCAAATTGATCCATTCCCACCATATCCTACCCACTTCCCTTAAAATTTAATCTGGGCCATTGTTATAAAGCCACTTGAGGTTAGATTGGCAGAACCAGCAGAGAGCAGGTTTTAACCTGGAACCTTCATGGACAATTTGGCTTACAACACCTGACATTGCATGAATCCATGGATTTTACAGTGGAATATGCTATGTTTATTGCTTAATGAGATATCAAATTTTTTATCAAATAGGCTGTAAATTATAAATAGAATGTTTTATACTTTATACAGAATTTATATATTTATAAAATTTTGGCATTATACACATTTTCAAATAACTAAATTTGATCTTAAATCTGATTTGCTGTGTACTTTATTCTAAATACTCATATAATGATTGCAAAATCATTACCTGCGGTAATAATTTTAAAAGTAAATTGAAAGAACATTGTAACATGAGGTTGTAATAATGCAATCGTATATACGTATTTTTATGAAACGGTGGTAAGTATTGGGGCACTTTGATGCCCCATAGAACAGGTTGCAATTGAAGAGCACGATTTTGAGAATGAAAGTTGATCATCAGTTTTAATGTGCAATGTGCTTGGTATTGTTAAGCATCCAGTAGCTAAATAATAAGTACATTTTATTTGGTTATTTTACACTCAAAAATGTTACTTATAATAATGTAGCTTCTCAATGTTTATCTGCATGCTTAATTTATTATTGCTGGCTTGAAGCAATTACAGATCAACAACTTATGTTGGAAGTATCCCTGTTACTGTTTTGAGTGTAGTGTATGAAGAATATTAAAATAATTTGTCATTTTGCATGAAGATCTGTTCTCCATATGCTACCTCTTTACTCTTGTCTGCCTTGAAATAAAATGTAGACATGGACTGCTAAGAGAATTAGAAAAGTTTATGATAACTTCATTAATTAGCATCCTTGATTTATTGAAGTTAGTGGTAGTGTATTCCCAGCATCCGTTATACACTGTTCTCGTGAATTCAATGCAAGTTGTTTGTTCCTGTGGCTTTGGACTAATTGTTGCCAAGTTTTAAACTAGGGAACCTAAAAACTGATATTGAGAAGCTATGTAAGTATTTGTAACATTTGCAATTAGGAAACTTTAATGATGGGAAACTTGCATTTACATGTTGGGTTTTAGAGCACGTTGTCCTGATTGTTTATATCTTGCTATAATCTGGAATAGGATAGCAGTTGGACTACTAAAGTTTTTGTTGAGGATGAAAAAGTTTTGTGTTTTTATCGAGCACTTACAGAGAATTACTGACGGGGGAAGTGGTGTGATGAGACTTGGCCCACAGTTCTGAAGGGTGAGTGAGGTCCTGAATTGCCTTTGCTTCCAGAGATCTCAGCTCTCAGTTGGTAAATCTCTATGAACCCAGTAATTATTTTGTACAGCAGAATAACGCTGAGGATAGCCTTTGCTTTGTTTTATAGTTTCACTAATGAATAGTGATCAATACATAGCATTAGATCGCAGAATCAGTGTCAAATCTGTGTAGGTATTAGATGATTTCAAGGAGGGGTTATTTATTAGCATCAGCACTTTATTTAGAAAGGGGAAATTTTATATTGTTGCTGATTACTGCCAAGATTTGATCAATAGTGGTGTATCCCAACGCCAGATACGGTGATTATGATGGGGGTTGTGGAAGAGTTTGTCCAATAAAGCCAACATTAGATTGTCACAGAGGATAAATAGTGTAGAAATTTGTCTTGCATTTTCACATGGAATAGGCAAGATAGCCAGCTATGTGCAGTGATTGTTATTTAGCATCTTTGATGCTAGTGGAACTGAATAGTAAGGAAGTTGAGTACCTTGGGTAAAATATCATTAGCGATGAGTAATTTCTACCCCAAAATTATGGAAAGTTTAGCATGTAAATTCCTATTCTTTAGTGACTTAAGAGGCTGATGTGTGGTGGAAAGAGTTGGATCATTCGTTTTGCTGTTCTTTCATTTGTTATACCATTGACCACTGTGTTCCATCATGCAGAATAGTGTTAGAGTGTGCACGCTTCCTCATTTTCAATTTAAACACAAAGTATTTTATAAAAAAAAATCAACTTTGATAATCCCTGACAATATCAAAGTTCAGAACAGTATAACACAGGTTGCAATCCTTTATACAAAATGGAAACTGTTTTGTAACAGTATGTTTTCCCAATAATCTCAATGATAATCTCAAATGTATTTTTAAAAAAATTATATAGCTTGTATTTAATTTGCCTTGGGCAATCTCTCTGGCTTCCTTTCAGGCTGAGGTAGCCATATCTAATGTGATGGGCTATTCCTCAAGAATTTAAATAAACACAAGTAAAAGTTGGCTGAACAAAATTAGATTGCTAGTAAATAATACAATTTTAAACATATCTTGTAAAATGATAATCCTTTTACAATTATTTTTGTGAAAGAAACCAGATCTCAGACTTCATTTTCTGGTAAGTCTTTCCAGGGATGTCTGTTGTGTGCAGTTGAGTATGTTATGGGGGTTCTATACCACCTTGGCTGTACTTGCATATGTTCTCTGCTGCAGGCTTGCCCATGCGATCGTGCCTTTGCGATCGTGCCTTGAGCATTCTGGTTTCCAGGTGACAGACACGGTTCACGGTACAGTATCTGATCTCTGACATCGCAGCCATTTCTACAGTTGTAAACAAAAACCTATTGGATGTATAAGTTTACGGTAAAATATTTTACTCATTTATAAGAGTTTTCTTTATTTATGGAATTCTACATGAGTTTTTATGAAATTGGTTTACGTAAAATTTGTAACATGTTCATTAACAATATAGTGTGGCTTAGCACAAAAGTTATCATTCCACTCCAAAATTTCAAAAATAATGGGCTATGTAGTGCAAAGCATTGACCAGTTAAAGGGTGCATCATAGTGAGTTTGGATTTAGAACCAACACATGTAATTCTTCAGTCTGACTCCCCAACACGAGCCACTATTAAGTGAAAGAACTATTTCCTTCTCTAAGATTATGTTGGAGAGCCTGGGCTGCTCTCGAGCAGCTCCTCCTCGGCACTCAAATGTGGCATCACTGGAGCCCTGGGAACAAACTGAGTTTGCACTCAGTTTGAAAATAATTCAAGGAAAAGAAAGGGAATTATAAGTATTTTGAAGGAAATAATTTGATTTTGTTTAAAAAGCTATGTGCTTCCCAATTACTGAATAATTGCAAATATACAGTAAATCTTATTTTTATTTTTCAAAACATTTGTTTATTTTGAAAAATGAAAGATTGCCAAAACATCAGATATGCCCCAGCCTAACAAATCTTGCACAAGATACCTCTCCATTAGAACCTATTTTGGTAGAGAAGTCAAGCTGGTCTATTCTTAACTGGTCTTTACAATTTGTGTTAATTTATTCAATTTTCTGGCATTTCTGAAATTTCCAAAGCACAACAGCCTGGCTGCTGTTGTCTCCATCAGACTGATTTTTCCTTTCCACTTGATAATGCAAAACCATAAAGTAAGCGCTTTTTTTTTGCATGGCCTTCCAGTTAATGGGTTTGAATAAATTTCAAATACCTAATTAAACTGGTTTTGAATAAATCTTAAATACTTAATTATTCATGCTTTTATACTGTTCCTATGGATTGAGATATATTCCAGGTGACGTTTATAGATTTGATGAACATAAAACAGTACTGCACAAGCGCAGGGCGTTTGGCCCACCATTAGCTGTGCGGACCATGCTGCCAATCTAACTAATCCTATTTGCTTGCATGTGCTTTGTATTCCCCCATTCTCTGCCTGTTCATGTGTGTCTAAAATTCATTTTAAACATAGCTGTTATATCTGCTTATACCACCTCCTCTGGCAGTGTTTTCCAGGCACTTGCTGTATTCTACATAAAAACAAACCTTACCTTGCTCATCTCCTTTAAACTTCCTCTTCTCACCTTAAGGCTATACCTTCTAATATTTCACATTTCCACCCTGGGAAAATGATTATCTACCTATCTAAACCTTAAATTGTGTCAGTCAGCCCCTAATGCTCCAGAGAAAACATTCCAAGTTTGTCCAACCTGTACCAAATACTCCAATCCAGGCAACATCATCTTTTGTACCCTCTGCTAAGCCTCCATATTCTTCCTGTGGTGTGGCAACCAGAAATTACACACACTACTACAAATATAGCCAAACCAAATCAAAGTTGTATACATTTGCAGCGTCACTTGTCAGTTTTTATACTCAATGCCATGACTAATGCAGATAAGCATATTATATGCCATCTTTACCATCCTGTCACTTACGTTGCCACCTTCAGAGAACTAGGGAGTTCAATCCCAAGATCCCTCCATAGTTCAATGCTCTTAAGGTTTCTGCTATTTACTATGTACTTGCCTTTGAGCTCCCAAAATGCATCACCTCATACTTGCCTGCATAAAAGTCCATTTGCCATTTCTCTGCCCAAATTTCCAACTGATTTATGTCCTTTGACAACCTTCACTACCCACAAATCATCTAGGTTTTGTGTTGTCCACAAACATTAAGTAAACCACATCCATCTTCATACAAATCTCTCCTTTTGCTTATCCTTATCATATATTTCAAAAATTTTATTTTTTAAATGTTAACTGTAATGTAAAAGTAAATTGTATAGTTTAGCAAAATGTTTCCCTTTTTTTGGTCTGTGTATCTCCATACACTTTTTAGTCAATGTACTTGCTTTGTATGTGACTGTTTTAACTTCCATTTACCTGTTTCTACTGTCCATAGGTAGATGTATGCTTTCTCTCTGCTGTAACAAGCATTTAATAAGAATGTCTTGTTTAATTTTTGAAACTCTTCACATTTTAAAATGTGATCTTTCACCCAACCCTCCACACCCTTTGGTGTTTGTAGTGTGTACTTTCTGATAGGAAGTGCTGCTGCTTTAACATTCTACGGAAACTATGCAAGTACTGACAGAAAAACATTGCGAATACTGACAGTTTTCTTATTTTCCTGCAACGGACCTGGCTTAGACCTATATGGCACTACTTATTGCAAAATTCCTAAATTCCATTTGTGTCTGGTGGCAAATGTTTGTACGTTGGCATTAGTTTTGGATTTTTGGGTCTTCAGTTGGCTTTAATAAAGGTATTTGTGATTTTTATGGGGTAAGGAGAGGACCGGTTCATAATGGAGCTTGTACTTTTTTTTGTTAAAAAAATGTTGCCTTCTGTCTTGTTGATAGATGACCTGTAATAAAGGGGAGACCAAACAGAATAACCAGGATGGATTTAATATTCGGGTGAGTTTATCTTGATTTAGTATTAGCTTAAGATATTAATAATATATTACATTTGGAAATGAAGTGGAATTTTCTTCCCAGCTAAATGCTGGAAAAAATAAACTATTTCCTTTAGTTCCTGTCACAATTTGTTTCCAAACCAACTTCATTCCTCATTCATCTTGGCAAAGACCTGTGGCTGAACTAAATAACATGAGATGAGTGTCCCACCACATATATCCATGCCATTGCTAAAGTTGTCTGCCTTGACTTTGGCTAGCCAAATGCTGAAACACACATTTGAATTTCAGGACAATTATTTCAACATGCTCCAGGTTAAGCTCACATCTTCCACTCTTTATCAACTTAAGCAGTTCTTTGCTGCTCATTGGCTAGTTTTATGTAGATGGGGCTCGTCAGCCAAGGTTGGTAGCTCATCTAGGAGAAGGAAAACTGGTCTCAAACCTTTGCTGCCTTGCCGCTATACCCATTGGGGAAGGCTTTAGGAGTAAGCCCTGGGGGGGGAATCTGGAGCTGGAGTCCCTAATGCAGTTCAACTCTGACTGGCAACTTCTGTGATGTTGCTGATGCCAAACTGTATCAGTCTTTGTGTGTCGGGTTCCTGAGACGTGTGGAGAGTGAGAGCTTGCTGCATGGGTAGCAGCTTGCTCTCCATATTGTACCCCCTCGGCTTGTGCATCTCAACAGCTAGGACACCATATCCATGGTCGACCCCGACCAACAGAGGCCTTCGATGCTGACTGAATTATTTCAGTTCCCCTTAAATAGTTTCTTTAGTTGTAAAGTTTCAACGTAGAATTGGTTATCATATGAATAAAAAATTAACTTGCCACCGAATAGCTGATAGATAATATTATATAAAAGCGTTCACAAGAAAAACATAAACATGAATGATGCACCATTTTTACCAGGGGAAAAAAAATGGAAGGTCATTTTAGTGCCAAATTATGAAAGTAGCCATAGTACTAAACTGTAGTGATTAGGGTTGTGCTAGTTGGTTTAAGAACTGAATGGTTGAAGGGAAGTAGCTGTTCTTAAACTTGCTAAGAGAGGATGGCATAGCCCGAAAGGTTACATCCATCATTAACCTTACCACAGAGAACATACCCATTTCCCATTGCTGCCTTCGGGGAGGAGGTGCAGGAACCTGAAAATCCATCTTCAACGATTCAAGAACAGTTTTCTCTCTTTTGTCATCAGACTTCTGAATGATTTATGAGCACTACCTCATTATTCCTTTATCTTCCACTATTTATTTTGTAATTTGCCGTAATTTATGTCTTTGCACTGTACTGCTGCTGCAAAACAACAGATTTCACATTATATAAGATGGCGGTAATAAATCTGATCGTGATTGTTGGGTGTTGCTTTCTTGCAGCAGCGCCTCCTGTGCTGGTGGGAGGGATGTGCACTGATGTATTGGGCAGAGTCCACTATTCCCTGCAGCTTTTTACATAGATGCACATTCAGATTGCTGTACCGGAACATGATGCAACCAGTCAGGACACTTTCAGCAGTACATCTGTCAAAGTATGTTGGTGCTCAGTGACAAGCTGAACCTCCTTAATCTCCTAAAGTAAAAGTACTAGCATGCTTTCCTTGCATCTATGTGCTAGGCCCGGGGCAGGTCATCCGATGTGTTAATGACCAGGAATTTAAGACTGCTGAAGCTCTCCTGCCAGTTTGTATATTTCTTTGCATATCCTTCTATGGCCTTTTCCTGTACCTATGCACAATCCATGGCCTACCATACCATGCAAGTATTGAAACTGAGATACCTAGGAGGAATTATGGAAATGAGTTAGTCTTGTGTCCCTTTTTAAGTGAGAAATGATCCACAGTATCAAACTGAACCTAATTTACAATGAATTGACTTTCTATTTGTGAAGCTGCATAGTGTCTTCCATAAGAATGTAAGGTGGTGTGCGTCCATAAGATCTAGGAGCAGAATTAGGCCATTTGGCCCATTAAGTTTGTACTGCCATTCCATCATGGTTGACTTATTATCTCTCTCAACTCCATTGTCCTGCCTTTGCCCCTATTATTATTATTTGAATTCCGTGCGATTTACTCCATGCCTCCTCAGCAGATTGAATCCCAGTTCCTTAGTTTTGCGCCAAAGAGGACATTTTTAAAAAAATGACAAAACCCTGTGATACTAGGGTTTCACAGGGTGTGGCTGTGTGGATCAGAGCAAAGGATGGCAGATGCTGCAGATCTGAAATAAAGAGATTAGAAGCTGGTGATGCACAACGAGTCAAGCAGCATCTGGGTTGAATAACTTCCATCAGTCAAAAACTAAAGGTGTAGCTATGGGCACCAGTATGGGTCCTAGCTATGCCTGCCTTTTTGTTGGCTTTGTGGAACAATCCATGTTCCAAGCCTATTCTGGTATCTGTCCCCCACTTTTCCTTCGCTGCATCAACGACTGCATTGGCACTGCTTCCTGCACACATGCTGAGCTCGTTGACTTCATTAACTTTGCCTCCAACTTTCACCCTGCCCTCAAGTTTACCTGGTCCATTTCCGACACCTCCCTCCCGTTGCTAGATCTTTCTGTCTCTATCTCTGGAGACAGCTTATCTACTGATGTCTACTATAAGCCTACTGACTCTCACAGCTATCTGGACTATTCCACTTCTCACCCTGTCTCTTGCAAAAATGCCATCGCTTTCTCGCAATTCCTCTGTCTCCGCCGCATCTGCTCTCAGGATGAGGCTTTTCATTCCAGGACGAGGGAGATGTCCTTTTTTAAAGAAAGGGGCTTCCCTTCCTCCACCATCAACTCTGCTCTCAAACGCATCTCCCCCATTTCACGCACATCTGCTCTCTCTCCATCCTCCCGCCACCCCACTAGGAATAGGGTTCCTCTTGTCCTCACCTACCACCCCACGAGCCTCCCAGTCCAACATATTATTCTCCGTAACTTCCGCCACCTCCAATGGAATCCCACCACTAAGCACAACTTTCCCTCCCCCCTCTCTCTGCTTTCCGCAGGGTTTGCTCCCTACATGAATCCCTTGTCCATTCGTCCCCCCCCCCATCCCTCCCCACCGATCTCCCTCCTGGCACTTATCCTTGTAAGCAGAACAAGTGCTACACCTGCCCTTACACTTCCTCCCTTACCACCATTCAGGGCCCCAGACAGTCTTTCCAGGTGAGGCGACACTTCACCTGTGAGTCGGCTGGGGTGATATACTGCGTCCAGTGCTCCCGATGTGGCCTTCTATATATTGGTAAGACTGGATGCAGACTGGGAGATCATTTCATTGAACACCTACGCTCTGTCCGCCAGAGAAAGCAGGATCTCCCAGTGGCCACACATTTTAATTCCACGTCCCATTCCCATTCCCTTTCTGATATGTCTATCCACGGCCTCCTCTATTGTAAAGATGAAGCCACACTCAGGTTGGAGGAACAACACCTTGTGTTCCGTCTGGGTAGCCTCCTACCTGATGGCATGAACATTGACTTCTCTTACTTCTGCTAATGCCCCACCTCCCCCTTGTACCCCATCCGTTATTTATTTATATACACACATTCTTTTTTCTTTCTCTCTCCTTTTTCTCCCTCTGTCCCTCTCACTATACCCCTTGCCCATACTCTGTGTTTTTTCCCCCCTCCCCCTTTTCTTTCTCCCTAGGCCTCCTGTCCCATGATCCTCTCATATCCCTTTTGCCAATTACCTGTCCAGCTCTTGGCTCCATCCCTCCCCCTCCTGTCTTCTCCTACCATTTCGGATCTCCCCCTCCGCCTCCCAGTTTCAAATCTATTACTAGCTCTTCCTTCAGTTAGTCCTGACGAAGGGTCTCGGCCCGAAACGTCAACTGTACCTCTTCCTAGAGGTGCTGCCTGGCCTGCTGTGTTCACCAGCAACTTTGATGTGTGTTGCTTGAATTTCCAGCATCTGCAGATTTCCTCATGTTTGCACCAATCAATCATTAATGATTTTGGTTCTAAATTGCTTCTGTTGATAGAAATGGTAATACTACAGTTTATTAAAGGAGTCAGTTATGCAGTGGGGAACTATAGACCTGTTAATAGATAGGAATTGTTCCACATGCCATTAAGGACATTGTACCGGGGACCTAGAAAATCGAAGTGTATTTGGACATGACATAGTTTTATGAAGCAAATCATGTTTGATAAACATCTGAGGATGTAATAAGGGGAAAGGAGGGGAAACTAAATATTAACTCCTAATTTTCAAAAGACTTGATCAGGCACAATATAAAAGCTACTTCATCTTGTGTAGCAGTTCGATTAGATAAAACACTACACTGATAAGTGATTAAGTAAAAAAAAATAACCAGAATAGTAGGAATTGAGATCTTTCTGATGTTGGCACTCACATGAGTGTTAGGCCACTATTGGCATGACCAAGAGGTGTGGAAGCCTTGTCCTCTTCATGTTTTATTAATTAAGTCCTGTGACCTGGATGAAATAACAGAATACCGTAAACAGGTTTCCAGATAATGCAAAACAAGAGAAAATATGAGAGGAACAGGCTTTTTTCTAATTTGTGGCAAAAAATTAGATTGGGTAAAATTTGTCTGAACCCATTCTCTCCATAAATCAAGCATTGATGTGATTTTTGGTTATGTGTTTGTATCCTAGTCCCTGCTAAGGTCCGATCCATGAGAAAATTGGACTGGTCAGTTCTTGATGTGACATTGTGTAGGATCATTTTTCTGGTATTTCCTGCATGCAGTGCTATCAAAATGTATAGTGTCCAATGTTTATTTAATAACAGGAATTGAATGAAGTTTGCAATTTAGAACCAATATTGTTAATGCAATTCAACACCAAATGCATTAAGCTGAAAGTAATGAACTATTAATTGGTGTCCCTTGGTTTGTTAATTAAATTAATCCCTGTAATTTTTACTTGTGTAGAACCTATTTGTCAGGACCCCTTGGAAAAGGTGAGGCTACTGTGACCCTAGTTCATAATCCCTTCATTTCTGACCCTATGCAGTTGCTGCTGATCGAGTGTTCTTTGGACCAGCATAGCTGTGGAGCATAATTAGTCTGTTCATGTTCAGCAGTAGGGGTGGGATTCTCCCATGAAAGAGATAACAGCATTATGTATTGTCAGCTAGCAAATGCGCTTTTTGGCACTTGTCTCGCAAATAGTGTTATCTGAAGTAAGCTAGTTAGGTTTTTTTGTTACTACTGATTTGGCAGTAGGTATGGGAATAAGTGTAGAATTAATCCACAAAATGGGTGCAGTCCAATTTCTGGATGGGAATCTGCAGAAGAAGGTGAAGTTGAGATTATGCACTGCAGTAGGAAGAATTGCTTTTTTAATGGAAAGCAACTAGTGAGTTTTATTATAGAGGTGCAGAATCTGCCACAATCGTACTGTATGTTGGAGCAGTTCAGTATGATCATGGCTGATTCTGCACCTCTGTACAATAAAACTTAATGGTTTAAAAAAAAATTTCTGCTGCAGTGCATGTTGGAGCAGCCCAGGAATTCCCAGCCTTTTTTTATGCCATGGACTAATACTATTGGTTCTTGTGGTATTTTCTTATTGGGTCATACAGACAGCAATGGCATACAGCTCTGTTAACCTGATTAATAAACAAAGGGAACTACTTGTTGCTGTATAATAGATTAGAAAATTGCTACTTGTTTGCAAGTCAGCAATTTCAACAATTTCAACTGAATTGTAAAAGGACACTGCAGGGTTAGTATTTGATGGGGTAATTTACTACAACAGAGTAAGCTGTTGCCAAGGTAGCATCAATAACGGATCCTGAGGACATCAATAATTCTAAACATAGAAACCATACTCTTACTGTTTCGCATCTGTCAATAGTAGTAGTCTGTGGATTTGTACATTTTCATTGTTAATGTTAAGTATCACACTGACACAATTTGACTGCTTCAGTTATATTATCAAAATGATTTGTGATAGTAAATGGTTGTTCTGCTTCATGTTCTTCTCCATTTTATGATGTAAATTCCTTTCCATTTGGCTTTTGCTGCTGAATTCTCTTTCCTATTTATACCTGGGTTAGGAAATTTTGGAAGTACTTCAGTCATATTCTGCTGCAGTTGCTTTTGTATCTGGTTTAAAGGAAGTTGTAGAAATGTTAAGTACAGAAGTTTGATCCTATCACTACCAGTTGTTTATTTCTCATTGATTCAGAGTTGTTAGGTTTTTCCCCAACTAGGGAATAGCTGACCTTCTCTAGAAATTTAGGTCTTCAAGGCCTTTGTGAGTTAAAATTTTAAATCTATAATTATTCTAAATATTAATATAAAATTGTTAAAGTTTGCACAACTGTTGTCGGTTGCAAACACAACCATCAAACTAATTCAAATTGTATGTTTTAAAGAAAACTAAAAAAAAGCTGATTTTAAACACTTCACGAGTGTTGAAAGTTTCAGTTTCAGTTTCACTGTTTCTGTTTTTGTCACACAATCTTCTCCTCGGACATCTGACTCTGTGTCTGTCTGCGCTCTGTGCCCACTATTGAACCAGCCTGTTTTTGGACTTGGCTTTATATTTCACCCAGCTGAATGGCTGACTGCATTTGTCTCTACAATTACCTAGTTCTATTTCTGCAATATTGGCTTTCTCTGTTCGTGCTTCAGCTTATCTACTGCTGAAACTATAATTATAATAGATTTTAAATTAGCACATCAGATCAAACTGATTATTAATATTGGTTTTTATTTTGTAAGAAGTAACTAGTATTTTCTCAAAGGAATTGGGATCCAAGTCTGTAGTTCCTTGAAGATGGCCGCACAGGTCAAAAGGATGGTAAGGAAGGCATATGGCATGCTTGCCTTTTAGTCAAGTAATTGAGTTCAATTAAAAGTTACGTTGCAGCTTTATAAAACTCTATAGTTAAATAGAGTCTGGAATATTGCATTTGGTTCTGATTGCTCCATTATGTGGAGGCCTTGGAGAGGGTGCAGAAGAGTTTTAATAGATGCTACATGTGCCATATGGAGAGGCTGGATAAACTTGGGTTGCTTTCTCGGGAGTAGAGGCTGAGGGGAGATCTGATGGATGTTTCTAAGATTATAAGAGACATAGATAAAGCAGACAGCAAGTACCTTTTTCCATGGTTGAAACGTCTAATACCAGAGGATATGCATTTACAGTGAGAGGAGGTCAATTGAAAGGAGATGTGCAGAGAAAGTTTTGGCACAGAGTACAGAGGGTGCCTGGAATGTGCTGTGTGGGGAAGTGGCAGCAAATACAGTAGTTGTGTTCAAGTGTCTGTTGGATAGGCACGTGCATGTCCAGGAAGTGGAAGATATGGATGTGGTGTAGATGGAAGAGATTAATTTATTTGCACATTTGGTTGCTAACTTTTTGGCACAGCATTGTGGGCTCCTGTGCTGTATTTTTATGTTCTACGAATTAATTGCTTTCGTGAAATTTGGGAAACAGCCCTTGAAAAAGAGTGTGGAGACTTCTGTTGTTTCTATCATTGATTCCAGGACAATGCATCTCCATCTTAAGAGGTTCAAGCTGATTTATCTGTGGTGACTTGTTATTCCTATTGGCAGCACACCAATTTCACTCTGTTAATTGCAAGTGCTAACTTCTCAGAGTATACACGGGAGAGACTGTGCATACGTCCCTGGACAGCAGTATCTTGACTGGTGACCTCCTCTCATAGCAAATATTGTGTCCACCTTGCCTGCTGCTTTGTGAAAGGACATAATATTTAGTTGCCTCATGATTGGAGACCCCAGTGATGTGACATGCACAATACTCAGTGAACATTGTTTTGATTCACTCATAACTGGTTTCCAGTTGCAAAAAGTTACAAGGGGTTGAGTGGGAGGTCATGATATTTTTTTTCTGATTTTGAATTATCTGCATAAAAATACAGTAGTGCCTGAGCAGGCATATCCTTTGTAATGTATGACCAGGTGATTGAAGAGAGGACATGCAGCATAAGACGATGTGAGAAGAAAAAGAAGCAGCATTCACAACAGGAGCAACACACATCAAAGTTGCTGCTGCGTTCACCAGCAACTTTGATGTGTGTTGCTTGAATTTCCAGCATCTGCAGAATTCCTGTTGTTCACAACAGGAGGTCATATTTATTCAGAATTTAGGCAACATTTCTCCTAACAACTTAGCAAGGAAGGATGTTTGTATATCAGTATTTAAGTCCTCACTGATATCTGCTTACTGTGGCTACAACAGCAGTTTTACTGAAAAGTGTTGGTGATTATCTCTAACAATAGCCTTGAGAGAGCCAGATGTTTTTTCTGAAGTTGCAGTTGAGTTGTTTGATCACTGCACCTGCTTGATGTAATCCAAACACTACTGCTGTGATGTGTTTGTCAGGAATAGTGCCAGCAGTGCCGCTGTGACTGCATTGGAGTACCATCAGATCCATCTTGGTGGCTGGCACCAAGTAGCTAGTTACCATAGGTAAGTAAGCTTCCACCTCCCAAACCAGAGATGCACGGCCTTGGAATTGGTGATGGAAGTGAGAGGTCTTTGGAGGGCCTACCAGTGTCAGCACAGAAGAATGACAATATTGTTTTGTACTTGTTTTTTTTTATTTCTACTGTTGCTCAACAGTGCAGAGTGAATGGAACATTTCAGTTATGAGCAAATTTCAGACCTTGGTCTCGTGAGCATGATATGCACATTAATGTGGATTACGATTTACTTTATTTTAAGATTAGTTACCTGCCTTTCACATTAAGGGCAACAGAGTGCTGCTGTAGTCATCCAAGCTGATCGGCTCTGATCATTCTAGTCAGACAGGAGATCAACTTTGGAATCCCTTGCAGATGACACATTGTTGCTGTGGTTTACTGTTACTTTCTTCACTGAGCCATTAAAAGCAAAATCATTTGCATAATTAATTCCTGAAAATAATTACACTATTTAGAAAAAGATGTTGCTGAACAGAATGTAAGAACTTTTGTTAAAAGCACCTTGAAATGTATTCTTTTAAGAATCATTGACTAATTGACACTATTGATATACTTTGTCTTTTTGTACATTGATATGAATAAAAATTTGTGTGCAGCCCACATCATAGCTTGAACTAGATACAAATTTCTTATTTTTATCAGCATACTAACAGAGAACAGGCAAAGAATTGTACTGTTTTCAAGGTTAAATTCCAAATCTGGTTGTTTTTTTTTGGCAGTAATCATAAATAAGGTACCTTCGGGCACAAAATAAATGGAGAAGTGAGATAACTTGGCCCAAAAAGTACTCTTGATTTCAGAAACTTTGGACAGGGAAGTGATACTGAATAAAATGAAAGAAATGGAGTAACTTCAAATGTTCAGAAACGTAAGCAAAATGAGTGGCTGAACAGAGAGCATTACGCAATTGAAAAGAGTATGAAAAGTCCTTTTTGTTCACATGGGTATTAGAGCTGCATAATTTCTTGTTAAATCAGCACATTGGTGAAATCCTGCATGGATTATGGATTTCAGATGTATTCACATTTTTAGTTGGTTATTGTTGGTTGGGCTGCGAAGAAGAATGTTACAAAAACACAGGTTATTCCATAATAAAGTATTTTATACAAGATCTATCAACATTTCATTTGTACCATGTGCCAGTGTTCAACTGATTTTTTTTAAACCAGAAATCTATGTACATTTTCCAGTGAATAGGTAGAGTCCATTTAATAGTCAGAAGCAGAGTATGAAAGTTATAGTGGTGTTGAATTAAGCAGTTAATTTTGGAAAGAATACATCTCTAAAGTTTACCATATTTATACACAGCTGCCTTTGTTTTTGTTTCTTTCAGCTGAACCTTGAGCAGATGTGTTAGAGTACAGAACGGGATGGTGCCCATGTTATGCATGCAATATTGAGTAAAAGGGATGGATATAGTGTTTTATTGGGAAATAAAAGCAAATCTTGTCCTTTAACTCACTCATTTCTATTATATACATTGGAGATAGAATGTACTCAGTGGAGGTATGAACCACTGATAACAATCGGAAAGCAAAATTTTGGAGATGCATAGAAAATCAGATGGCTTCGATAGAATTGTTTCAGGCTACTCAGCTTTCATTGGAACTGATAAAAGCTTAACATTTATGTATTGTACTTTGATAAGTGGATGGATTCTCTAGCCAACCTTATGGCTGCGGAGTTTTGAAATTCCTTTGATTCCCAATGTACCTTTTGTCTGTGATCTTGAGGTCGCCAGTGGTACTGGTCTGAATTGTCAACATTTGAAGCACAATATGCAGCTTGCCTGCAAACTGTAAGGCTATCAATTTAATAAACAGTAGTGCTGAGTTATTATATAGTTTCTGGATGTTGAAGGAAGTATTTTTATGGCTAATTTTACATAATCAAAACAACAAACTTGTCATCTTGCATTCAGGTTTAATGATAATTTTGTACGTAATAACTCCAGTGTGAAATTTGTGTCATCTATTTCTCACCGAAGGCAAACCTTTCATTATAAATTTTAGACAATTGGGAGTTTTGAATGTGCTAGCTTACCACACCCCAGACTCCATTGCCTCTTTCTCTGGCAGGATATTGAAAGAAATGTTGTTACATTATGAAGATTATATTTCTTGAACACGGTTTTTAACTTAATTTGATCAAACATCAGTTGGTTAAGCTTCAGTCTTTTCCTGTAGAACTTGTTGATGTGGGAAATTTCTGAGACGATCTTTTTTGTGAAATAATTAAAATTCAAAATGTGCATATTTTAATCCATTTGTCTGGCCAAGCCAGTCACTATCAAATTTGATATCCATGAATGGAAAGATCAGCAGAAATAGGCAGTATTTTTATTTTAGCAATTTGTATTTGCTTAAATAAAATCTAGTTGAAAACTCCAATTTATTATTAATGATTTTTCACAGGCATTTAGAAAACATGGTCATTTTATACTTTATACTTTAAACTTTATTGTGGCCATACAATTGATACACGGCGATATTTGATTTTGCGCTTCCCACTCCCTGGATTACAAATATTAAGTACTAAAAATATTAAAAATAGTAAAAATTAATAAATATTAAAGATTTAAATTATAAATCATAAATAGAAAATAGAAAAATGGAAAGTAAGGTAGTGCAAAAAAACTGAGAGACAGGTCCGGATATTTGGAGGGTACGGCCCAGATCCGGGTCAGGATCCGTTCAGCAGTCTCAGCACAGTTGGAAAGAAGCTGTTCCCAAATCTGGCCATATGAGTCTTCAAGCTCCTGAACCTTCTCCCGGAGGAAAGAGGGACGAAAAGTGTGTTGGCTGGGTGGGTCATGTCCTTGATTATCCTGGCAGCACTGCTCCAACAGCGCGCAGTGTAAAGTGAGTCCACGGACTGAAGATTGGTTTGTGTGATGTGCTGCGCCTGTTCACGACCTTCTGCAGCTTCTTTCGGTCTTGGACAGGACAACTTCCATACCAGGTTGTGATGCACCCTAGAAGAATGCTTTCTACGGTGCATCTATAAAATTAGTGAGGGTTTTAGGGGACAGGCCAAATTTCTTTAGTTTTCTCAGGAAGTAAAGGCGCTGGTGGGCCTTCTTGGCAGTGAACTCTGCTTGGTTGGACCAAGTCAGGTCATTTGTGATACTGACTCCGAGGAACTTAAAGCTTTTGACCTGTTCCACTTTCGCACCACCGATGTAAATGGGGTTGTGCGGTCCGCTACTCCTTCTGAAGTCAACAACCAATTCCTTCGTCTTGCTGACGTTGAGGGATAGGTTATTGTCTTCGCACCATGCCAGCAGGTTCTTAATTTCCTCTCTGTATTCAAACTCATCATTACCCGAGATACAGCCTACAATTGTTGTGTCATCAGCAAACTTATATATTAAGTTTGATGGAAACTTAGCTACACAATCATGGGTGTACAGTGAGTACAGCAGGGGGCTGAGTATACAGCCTTGTGGGGCACCGGTGCTCAGAGTGATTGTAGAGGAGAGCTTGTCCCCTATTTTTACAGCCTGGGTCCTGTCTGTGAGGAAGTTGAAGATCCAGCTGCAGATCTGAGTGCTAAGGCCCAGGTTCCGGAGCTTAGGAATCAGTTTATTTGGAATGATGGTATTAAAGGCAGAGCTGTAGTCAATGAAAAGGAGCCTTACGTATGCATCTTTATTCTCCAGGTGTTCTAAGGAGAAATGTAGGGCCAGAGAGATGGCATGTGTCGTTGACCTGTTGCTCTGGTAGGCGAATTGCAAAGCATCGAGGTTGATCGGTAGGCTGTGTTTAATGTGTGCCATAACCAATCTCTCAAAGCACTTCACAGCAATTGATGTCAGAGCCACAGGTCAATAGTCATTCAGGCGTGCCACCTTGCTCTTGGGCACTGGGATTATCGTTGCCTTCTTAAAACACGAGGGGATCTTATAATGAAGCAAGGAGCAGCTGAAGATGTCAGCAAATACTCCAGCTAGTTCGCTTGCACAGGCCCGGAGAACCCATCCCGGGACGCCATCTGGGTCTGTCTCCTTCCTTGAATTTATCTTCAGGAAGGCCCTTCTAACGTCCTCCTCAGTGACGATGAATCTCGATGCCACCAGGTCCGGTTCATCCGGAGGGAGCAGGACGCTCCTCTTCTGTTCGAATCTTGCGTAGAATACGTTAAGTTCGTCAGGAAGAGAAGCGCCACAGTTATTGATATTCCCAGCCTTTTCTTTGCGCCCAGTGATCTCATTTCGACTGCCATAGTCTACTGGCATCCCCTTGGTTAGCCTAGGCTTCCAACTTGGCTCGATATTGCCTCTTGGTGCCCTTAATGGCTTTCCGGAGTTCACGCCTGGATTTCATGTAGCGACTGGTATCCCCGGACCTAAAAGCCACAGTTCTAGCCTTTAAAAGGGACTTGACCTCATAATTCATCCAAAATTCCCAGTTAGGGAATACCCGGATCGTCTTGCGAGACACACAGTCCTCTGTGCATTTCAAATAAAGTCTGTGACAGCTGAGGCATACTCATTGAGGTTAGTTGCCGAGTCCTTGAATACTAACCAGTCCCACCGATTCAAAGCAGTCACGGAGGACCTCATCCGTTTCCTTCGTCCAACGCGACACTACTTTTGACACCGTGACTTCCCGCTTCAGTTTCTGTTTGTAAGCCGGGAGGAGGAGTACAGCCTGATGGTCCAATTTTCCAAAATGAGGTCATGGGATGGAACGGTAGGCATCCTTGACTGCTGTGTAGCAGTGGTCAAGTATATTCGGGCCTCTAGTGGGGCAGGAGACATGTTAGTATAACTTTGGCAGCGCCTTTCTGAGGTTGGCCTGGTTAAAGTCCCCAGCTGTAATGAGCAGAGCCTCTGGATACCTGGTCTCAAGTTCACTGATTTGACACACAGTATGTTCAGAGCACACTCCACGTCTGCCTGGGGAGGGGAATGTAGACCGCTGACAGTATGACTGAGGTGAATCCCCATGGCAGATAGTAGGGATGACGCTTCACCGACAGGTGTTCCAGGTCCGGGCTGCAGGAGCTTGTCAGTGCCACTGTCTCCGAGTACCACCCAGTGTTGATCAGTAGGCAGACACCACCTCCCCTCGTCTTGCCCAAAGACACTGTGAGGTCCATTCAGTGGATCGAAAATCCCTCTGGTTGGATGGCACAGTCGGGGGTGGCAGGGGAGAGCCAGGTCTCGGTGAAACAGAATACACAGCAGTTCTGCATCTCCCTGCAGTAGGTGAGTCTCCTTTTAAGATCATCTACCTTGTTCTCAATGGCTTGCACATTAGCTAGTAGCATGGTGAGCGTAGGGACCCTGAAGCCCCTCAGCTTCAATCTGACCAGCTCTTTTCCCACGCTTCCTCGGTAAGTAGTGCATCTTTCCAGGTTTCCACCGATGCAGTGTGTTGTTGTCAGCTCTTTGAGGTTGTTGGACGCGTCCCAAGGGGATCGATCGGCGGGTCACGTCGTGCGCTCCGGACCGGGCTGAGTAACGGGAGAGGCTCCGCTGCCACTTACAGCTGCTGGGGGCCCGGGCTGTCGATTGGGTCGGGCCCCGAAGCTGACACTTAATCCCGGATGGCCGGGCTCCTGGCTGAAACAAGTCCATAAACCGAATCACCGGTGTGGAGGCCACCGCTTCAGCCGAGCCTCGGGTTTGATTTCCGAGGTCGGCGGCGGAGGCCTCACTTCCGGCAGCTGTGGATGGCCACCAACAGGGACGTTGGTCGCTCTGGGGAAGCATCTGGGGCACCCTGAGCGCTCTGCCGTCACTTCTGTGTGGTCGTCTGCTCCAGAGAGGTGCTGGTCGGAATGGGCCGTGTCTTTTTGATCCCCTTCATGAAAATTATCCTAAATATTACTTAAGATATTTGTCCATACATATTAGCAGATTTTCCTTGTGGTTTCAGTAAAATCATGCTCAATATTTGGAATTCACTGTTCTGATAAATCTCTGGTAAATGTCCAGACTTGTATATTCATTTTAAATCTGTTATATTTGCATTATGACTAGGCCAAAACTTTGAAATATTTCAATTAAGAGTTGGACAGTATTAATTGCTTCGGGGTAGCATATTCTGTGGAACATTTCAGATCTCATTTGTGTCAAGAGCCTGTGAATCCATGGAGAATTAATAATGTTTACACAAAATCTCATTTATTCTGCTTCAATAAACCACAATGGAAAAACACTGAATACAAGTAGATATTGTGGAAAAATGTGCACAGTTACGTGCATCGCTGTGAATAACTGGCAGTAATATATTTCAAATTGTTGCTACCAAATTATTTTTAAAAATTTTATATTTTAATACCACTATGCATTATTAATAATGTAAGAATTAGTAACCAGGTAATTAGTTTTCAGAAGTTCATAGCATTGTGCCTTGTATTCCCATTTTCTCAGGTATTTCTTCTTGTGACACAATATATTTGGAGCTCCTTCTCTTGATGAGTAGCTGTCAACTGTTGAATGAGGTTATAATGATGAGAATAGCATGGGAACTGCACATTTTCTTTTGAAATAAGCAGTTAGTAATTTATGTATAGCTCAGTTAGGATCGCTCCATTCTGAAGTATTGTTTATGTAAGTTTTTGTCTTTTATTTTAGGACTTGTCAAATTGTTTCTAGACAGTTATTTGGTGTATAAAATACAGCCATAGCCTGAGTACTTCTATTTTTGCTTGGTACTTCAACCTGACACAATGGTTGGGTTCCTTTTGGCTCAGTCACTCAGCCAGGCAAGACATTCTTGACAATGCAAAGCCAGCAAATGTGTATTTTTACGATGCTGTGAAACAAGCACAATATATAGCAACCGGCACAGATTGCAAATACATAAGGAATGAGTATCGATGACCAGTCTTGTATTAGAGTATTGCAATAAAAGTGACAATTAAGAAAAAACAGCAGTCCGTGCAATGAAGACAATCTGGTGTTGGAAAAGTTAAAGATGATATTACAGCAGCCACCAATACATACATGTTAAGGTAGTTTTCCCACTGACTTGGAAGCATTGTAGTTCTGCACATAGGTTCCAAGGCTTAGTCACCAGGGCAAAGTTCCATTGTAGAGCCCCCTGTCCTGGCCTCAGTGCAGTCAATTGTGCCTTCACCATAGCAACTGCATAGTTTAATGTCCTGTCCAATGTCCAGAATGTTGACACAACAGCAAAAGATATTCTGGCCAAAACTAGATAATCAGGAAAATAGTAAACAACTTTGAAGAATAGTGAGAACCAGAACCAGGTTTGATATCACTGGCAATATGTCTTGAAGTTTCTTGTTTTGTGGCAGCGGTATATTTCAATACATAATAAACTATAGATTACAATAAGCACGTAATAATAAATGTTGTGCAAAAAGGGGGGAGGGAGAAGAAACTGGGGTAGTATTCACGGGTTCATTGTCCATTCAGAAATTGCTTGTCAGAGGGGAAGAAGCTATTCTTTTAATGTTGGGTGTCTTCAGGCTCCTGTACCACCTTGATGGTAGCTGTACTTTTTTTTAAAAAAAGGCATGTCCTGGGTGATGGGGGTCCTTAATGATGGATGCTGCCTTTTGGGACAGTGTGTCTTGAAGTCCTTGATGCTGGGGAGTCTAGTGTCCGTGATGGAGCTGGCTGAGTTTGCAACTTTCTGTAGCTTTTTCTGATCCTGTGCAATAGCCTCTCCGTATCAGATGGAGATGCAGCCATTTCGAATGCACCCCATGTACATCTGTAGTAGTTTGCGAGTGTGTCTGGTGACATACCAAGTCTCCTCAAACTCGTAATGAAATATCATCTGTCGTTCTTTGTAATTGCATCAATATGTTGGGCCCAGGACAGATCTTCAGAGGTGTTAACACCCAGGAACTTGAACCTGCTCAGCCTTTCTACTGCTAATCCCTGTTAGATCTGGTGTGTGTTCCTTCAACTTCCCCTTCCTGAAGTCCACAGTCAGTTCCTTTGTCTTACTGATGTTGAGTGCAAGGTTGTTGCTGCAGCACTACTTAGCCAGCTGATGTGTCTCGCTCCTGCTGCTCATCACTGTCTGAAATTCTGCCAACAATTGATCTATCATCAGCAAAATTATACATGAAGTTTGAGCTGTGCCTAGCTAAACAATCGTAGGTGTAGAGAGTAGAGCAGTGGGCTGAGCACACGTGCTTGAGGTTGACAGTGTTGATTGTACAGGAGGTGAAGATGTTATTTCTGATCTACACAGACTGTAGTCTCCCAGTGAAGAACTCAAGGATCCCGTTGCAGAAGGAGGTATAGATGCTCAGATTTTGGAGCTTGTTGATTAGAACTGAGGGTATGGGTATGATGGTGTTGAACGCTGAGCTGTAGTCAATAAACAGCAGCCTGACTTGGATTTTGCCAACATCCTAGTGATCCGAGGCTGAGTGGAGAGCCAGTGAGATTGCATCAACTGTAGACCCATTGTGGCAATAGGCAAATTGCAGCAGGTCCATGTCCTGGCTTAGGCAAGGGTTGATTCTAGCTATGACCAAAATCTTAAGGCACTTAGTCCCAGTAGATGTGAGTGCCACTGGGTGGTAGTTGTTGGAGACAGCTGCCCTGCTCTTCTGGGGCACTGGTATGATTGTTGCCCTTTTGAAGCAGGTGGGAGCCTCTGACTGCATCAGTGAGAGATTGAAGGTGTCCTTGAACACTCCTGTCAGTTGGTTGGTACAGGTTTTCAGAGCCCTGCCATGTACACAAGCAGGTCTTGACGCCTTGCGAGGGTTCACCTTCTTCAAAGATGTTCTGATATTGTCCTCTGAGACAGAGATCACAGGGTCACCAGATGCTGCAGGAATCTGCACAGGTGTAGTTTTGTTCTCCCTTTCAAAGTGTACACAAAAGGCATTCAGCGCATCTGGTAGTGAAGTATCACAACCATTCATGATGCAAATTCTGCCAGAGCTGATGTGCATTTGATTCCATCTGTAACCTCAATGGGAACTGTTTTTCTCACCCTTAAAATAGCCTTCAGTAAGTTGTACCTGTACCTTGTATAGATCTGGATCACTGGGCTTGAATGCCACAGATCTAGCCCTTAGCAGACTACCAATCTCCTAGTTTTTCCATGGCTTTTGGTTTGGGTATGGCCTGTAAGTTCTTGAAGTCACATACTCATTCACACAGGTCTTGATGAAGTCAGTGACAACTGTGGCATATTCATTCAGATCCCAAGATAAATCCCTGAATATTGTCGAGTCCGCCGACTCAAAACAGTCCTGTATATGCTTCTCTTCCTCCCTTAATCATATATTCTTGGTCTTCACTACTAGTGCTGCAGCCTTTAGTCTTTGTCTGTATGCTGGGAGTACGAGCACAGCCAGGTGATCAAACTTTGTGAAGTGTGGGTGTGGGAAGGTGTGGTAAATGTTCTTTTTTTTCTTTCCAAACCTGCTGCATATTTTCTTTTTTTTTAATTTTATTTTTATTTGGATAAGGAGTTCACAATTATCATGTACTTTTTTCACACATATAACCTTTTCCATTTTTTTATATGTATAAAACTACAATTATTTATAATGTTCTTGATAGTTGTATAACAGTGGTCAAGTGTGTTGGTGGTAGTTGCTCTGATTTCTTCGCTCTGGCCTGGTTGAAATCTCCCATAATGATAGGGAGGGCATCAGGGTGAGCAGTTTTGTGCCTGTTTGTTACATTGCTCAGCTCCTCCAATGCTTGCCTCTCGTTGGCTTGAGGTGGAATAGAGATCAGGCACAAAGCAGAGCAGGGAATGGAGGGCCACAGCAGCCAGCTCTGTAGATGTAACTAAGTCAGGAAATAAGAATTGAATGTAACAAGGGTAATAGAGCAGTCTTTAATCTGCATAGACTGGACAGTTAGTGCAGAGAATGTATTCATAAAGTACTTCAGATGATTCTGCATACTAATCTGGGAAACAAGCAAGGGAATGGACTGTTTTTCAGACCTAGAATGTGAAAAGGTTAATTTAAAATTTAGTAACTGGGGAAGAGAGGTCAGCATAATTTAAAGCAGTGATCTGAGTTGACCTAAAGCCAGTATCTTAAATTCAGTATCAGGTTTATTATCACCGACATGTGTCGTGAAATTTGTTAACTAAGCAGCAGCAGTTCAAAGCAATACATAATATAGAAGAAAGAAAAAATAATAGATCAATTACAGTATACATATATTGAATAGATTAAAATTGGTGCAAAAATTAGAAATAATGTATGTTAAAAAAGTGAGATAGTGTTTAAGGGTTCAATGTCCACTTAGGAATCGATTGGCAGAGGGGACGAAGCTGGCCTGAATCACTGAGTGTATGCCTTCAGGCTTCTGTACCTCCTACTTGATGGTAACAGTGAGAAAAGGGCGTGCCCTGGGTGCTGGAGGTCCTTAACAATGGAAGCTGCCTTTCTGAGACACTGCTCCTTGAAGATGTCCTGGGTACTTTGTAGGATAGTACCCAAGATGGAGCCAACTAAATTTACAACCCTCTGCAGCTTCTTTTGGTCCTGTGCGGTAGCCCCCCACCCCCAAATACCAGACAGTGGTGTAGCCTGTCAAAATGCTCTCCATGGTATATCTATAGAAGTTTTAGAGTGTATTTGTTGACATACCAAATCTCTTCAAATTCCTAATGAAGTACAGTTGCTGTCATACCTTCTTTATAACTGCATAGATTATGTTTGGGAATGTCTTACAAGGCTAGTTCCTGTGGTGAAGCCGGGCTTCAGCTGCTTCTGCATTATTGCCTTCACTAGTTATTTCCGCTGTTTGCTGTGTAATCCTTCAACACTAAGCTTTGTTTTTACAGACTTCTAGTGTTGGAACGGTAGCAGATCCTAGCTGTCAACCCTGGCTTTGACCTCACTGGAATTCCTTTCAGTTTCTATGGTTACCATTGACTTGGAGGGCTTAGTTAGTCAGCCGTGGGCCAATTTACTTTTGGATTTGTGTTAGGTTCTCAACACAGGAGTGTTGTATGTAGTGGCTCTCTGTGTCCCTCTCCACCCTCTGATCTTCACCTTTCCGCACCCCCACCAGTGTCTCTCCCACTCTGTGTCCCCTTCCCCCAACGAGTTTGCAACGTGGAGGATGGTAGTCATTCATATGTCTAATAGTCGGAAGATTCAAACCAGAGTTTTGAGACGTTTTAGAAAACGTACTATATTTCTGTTTCCTTTCATTCTGCCTACTTTACATCTAGGGACAAGTAAAAGGGGGAAAGAGGTTAAGAATGAACATGTATGTTCTCAGATATTGAAGGATTATTTAAAACATTCATTTTACACTGCATAACACAAGTGAATTATTTGTTTCCTGCTTGTTTAGGATCACATAAAGGATAAAACTCCTGAGTGCCACATAATTAGAAAAGTCATCTCCTTTCAGTGTCACCTTGTTCGTTTTTAAAGCATTCGAATGCTGGAGACTTTTCTACTTGGTCTTGGATTACCAAATGTAACACAGAATTTCATCCTGGTGCCATCTGCGTTAATACCTTGGAGTCTATTTGTTAGGCCCTGGTCTCCCTGTTTAAAGGAACACCATCATTCAGGGAATTGCTGATCATTTGTATGTATCAGTGATACAGCAAGATGAACTATTCTTAAATTTGAAGTCAACAAGTCTTCAGGTCATCATGATCTTTCTATTTCTATTTGCAGTGACATTTAGACATTTTTTTTTCTCCTTCTACATCCTTTAACCACTTACTATTGTTTTGCATAAATCTCCCTTTAGCCATTCATTTTCTCCTGCATTTTGCACATCCCCCTTGGCTTTTTCTCTGTAATTTAAAAAAAATCTTACCACTAGTTATTTTCAGTTTCAGGTCAATGTCTTGGTTAAAAATAATAATGTATGCTAGAAATGTACTTTTATTTTCAAGTAATTAACAGTTAATTTATATGGTACTTCACAGGGAACTGAAGCCATGGTTTTGGAAAGTGTTATGTTTGCCATCTTGGCAGAGCGATCCCTTGGTCCCAAACTATATGGAATCTTTCCTCAGGGTCGTTTGGAACAGTTCATTGCAGTAAGACTAATATCAATTTTTATGGTTGATTGTGGCCTGGTGCGATTGCGGAAAGTTAAGGACATGGAGGCAAACGCTTTTGGTAGCACAATGTCACTTGTGTTCTATTAGTGTTGCTATTATTAAATACTTGTAAGTAAAACCTTTACAATTTTTTCCCAGAGTAGCTCAAAGTCCAAGAAGTCAGTGAAATAATGTTACTAAGCCCATCACGCCAGTTTGTATGAGAGAAGTTTTCTCTAGACACCTACTAGCTCACAAACACTGCCTAATTAAAGTTAATTACTTCCCAATATCATTGGAACAAATCTGCTTCAGCAGAAATCATGGGATAGTAAATTAATACAAGTCTTACATCATTAAGAACGTAATTTAAAAGGCAGTGCACTCCATTATACTATCTTAATATTAAATGAATTAAATTTCATAGGGTTTATTCAAAAATACCCACTTCAGTTAGGTTTGCTCAAATTTAAGTGGCTAGTTATGTGCTGCAAGTGACTCTTAAAATGTAACCGTTTCGGGAAGTTGTTCAGCTACTTTGTCTAGTACTTGATTCAGGGTTGTTAAGGCTCCTGCATTTATTTGTCCATTGTTATTAGTTTGATAAAGAAATATAAACTTATTAATGTATCTAATCATGTAACTACAATGTAGAGGACAGGAACGATTAGATATTTAAACAATTGTGTTACAAATAACATTTTTAACTTTCGGCAAGTTACAATGGAATTTTTGAACTTTGTACAATGAAGACTGAATTTGATGGTACAGGAAGTGTGTTGTGGCAAGTAATTAGCTATTTAAATATAGATAGTCATAGTTTATAATAATAATAATATAATATAACAGGTCAGATCAATACATGGATGTTTGTCACTTTATTCTAGAGTCGGAAATTGGAGACCAGAGAACTGGCTATTCCAAGTATTTCAACAGAAATAGCAAAAAAGATGGCCACCTTCCATAGAATGACAATGCCATTTAACAAAGAACCAAAGTGGTTGTTTTGTACTATGGAAAAGTAAGTACTTAACTGATATATAACTTCTGCAAAATCCATACAATGTGTATTATATAAAGCAACAAAAAAAATCAAACTGCTGGAGGAACACAGTGGACCAAGCAAGATCTGTGTCATCTCTTTGTCTCCACAGATGCTAGCTGGCCTTTTGAATTCCTCTGGCAATTTGCTTTTTGCTTCAGGTTAAGTTTCCATTTATTATATGCCTTTGATTCTTCTCTGATTGTTTTTACCAGAAAGGAATATATTGTTGATGTA
Organism: Mobula hypostoma; assembly: GCF_963921235.1. Lineage (NCBI taxonomy): Eukaryota > Metazoa > Chordata > Chondrichthyes > Myliobatiformes > Myliobatidae > Mobula > Mobula hypostoma. Next base: position 36,955,458 of record NC_086107.1, on the reverse strand, counting down.
TTATTTTTAGACAAATTAAGAAAGATAGATGCAATTCCCAGTATTTATGTTTCAACAATGAAGTGTGTAATCATTTCCTGCGCTGGCTGTGCTTGGCAATTTGGTATGCCCTTTGTGGCTCACTAAAGTGTGATTAGATTATCTTTAATTTATTTTTATTTAGAGATTCAGTGCAGAACAGGCCCTTCTGGCCTTATTGAGCTGCACCACCCAGCAACCCCCCACCCCCCAACAACTTCCGGTTTAACCCTAATCTAATCATGAGACAATTTACAATGACCATTTAACCTACCTGCTGTATCTTTGGACTGTGGGAGGAGAACGGGTACCCAGAGAAAACCCAGGTATTCCAAGGGCAGAACATGTAGACTCCTAACAAATGATGTTGGAATTGAATTCCAAACTCCATCCCGAGCTGTAATGTGCTTTTATTGTGGAGCTTGTAATAAAGAGAGAATACAGTGATCATCCTTGTTTTCACTCAGACTTGTTTTGGGAAGAAAAGATCACTCAGTTCTAATTATCTCTTAATATCTTGTTTGCATGAACAAAACATCAGCCATGTTACTTCAGATAGCAGAAAATGCCAAGGTGATTCTTTTGCATCATGATTTGGGTAATATGCTTGTACTCCTTTTTTTTGCTCATTTATGTAGTTTGGATGTTTGCCCACTATGTCAAGCTATAGCTAGATGTTCAGAAATTCTAGTTTGACCACCGTCACAGTAAGTTGGGACTGTACTTCCATTGATATTCATGAAAATATTTTAGATTGGTAAAAGACCAATCAGTAAAGAATTTTTACATAAATTTAGCTTCAATTTTTATTGGTTCTCCCTCAAACAAACCAAAGTGCTGGATGAATTCAGCAAGTCCTTTAGGTTACTTTGTTTCCCCACTATTTTCTTTGATTTTCTTGCCATTTTGCTAAGTTATTCATGGTTCCTTATAAGATTTTGGCATCTTTCATTTTTGGCTGTTCTGTGAGAACCAGGAATGTGATTTTTGTTTGGGCTATGTGTCTGGGGATCTTTAAATCAGAATCTTCATTCATACAAAATCAGTCATGAGCAATTGCCACCAATCAAGGCAGGGAAGCAGAGAGAATTTTATCCACCTCCCTCCTCTCACTTCCATCCTGAGAATTCTGCTCTCTGTTCTAATACTCTCCTGTTGCCAATCTGATTTAACACAAGAGAGGATTATAATTTGGCCTTTTGTCATTATTTCTTTATCTGACAAATTTATTGAGAATATTTCATTAGATTAAACAAAATAAGTTTAAGTTCTTTTAATTGGTATGTTAAGTGTTAGTATAGCTTCTTGAAGGTATCCTTTGTTTAATATTTCTCAGAGAATCGTGCGTGTGACTTGATTAGTATTTTAGAAACTAATAAATTGCAATACAACTAGTGATGTCCATATGAAGAACCAAATTATTCAAGTATTGTATTTTAAAGCAAATTATACTTTCAATGAATAGAATATAATTAATAAGCACCAAGGAAGTGGCTAAGCTCATTACTTATGCAATGTTTAAAAACAAAATAGTAGAGATGCTTAGGCAGCATCTGTGGAGAGAGGAACACTTAATGCTTGAGATCAATGACTTCCATCAGTACAGGAAATGGAAAATGTTACCTCTTTTTCTACAGATGTGGTCTGACCTAATTATCTCCAACTTTTTTAGGTTTCTACTGACTGCGTTTTTTTTAACTTTTCAAGTTTATTGCTTATAGTTCTGTTCATGTAGAGCATAAATCTTCAGTAGAAGCAACACTTCTATTTCAAGCTTGCTTGTTGTTCATCAGTAGCAGCAATTTAATCAACAATGTTCTTTATCATTAATGACAGATATTTACAGCAAGTGATGCGAATTAACTTCACAAGAGAATCGCATGTTGGAGCATTCCACAAACTTCTTGGTTACAACCTGCCTGAGGAACTCGAGAAGTTAAGGTGGGGCTTTGAAGTGAAAATATACACTAAGAATGAAACAGTAAACACTAGTGCATAATTAAAGTCTCCAATATTCATAATGTTTTGGGTGGGGAGATGAAACACATGCTGCACAGGAAAGGGATGATAGCAGTTTTTTGAAATAATTCATATAATAATAAGCTAATGGAAATACTCAGCTGGTTAGGCAGGATCTGTGACCAGAGAAGCAGTCAAGTGTTTTGGGTTGGCAATATTTTGATCATCAGCTTGAAGTGTTAACTTTCTCCAATTAAGAGAAAATGGTAACTATATTTACATTGTGAGAAAGTTGGCCAGAGTGCTTTAAATTGTGAAATTCTTCTTAGAAGAGCACTTTCAAATTGGAATAATTATACTCATTTTACCAGCTGTATCTCAAATTAATCAGTACACCCTGACTGCTGGTGAAAGTGAAGTTTGAAGGAAAATAAAGGAAATGGAAAGAGTGAGTTTAAGAATACTGGAAGAGGGAGTGAAATTGCTACCATGCTGTTTACTGTCATATTTTCTCCCTTCTTTCTTTAGGTCTTTGCTTCAAGCAACCCCTTCACCAGTTGTCTTCTGTCACAATGACTGTCAAGAAGGTCAGAATATACCCTGCACATTAAACTAGCATTGTTTCATTTGTCAAAGTAAGATGTATAGTCTCTTTAATTTGAAGATACTTGCAATGTCTGTTTAGACAAAATTGTGAAATTTCTCATTTTACATTTGAGGACAATTGTGTGGAAAATGGAGGTGTCTTATGAGTCATAACAGATTTGCAGGAGAGTCATGCTGTTTGGTAATCTAATTTTGACTTTTCATCCCAGGAAATCTTCTGCTGTTGGATAATGCTGAGAACTCAGATCAGAAACTGATGCTGATCGACTTTGAATACAGTAGCTACAACTTCAGGTAAATGTAATGCTACTTTAAAAGCAGCTGTAATTAATTGAAGATATTTATGTTCTTGAACTAGATAGTTACTATATTCTAATGTTAATAACTAGGCACATCATTTGGATAGATGACCAGAACTCAGACTTGTGCATTAAATGAATGTGACTTTTTCAAACATTTACTCAAGTTTTTCTGCTTATCTCATGAATCATTAAAATAATTTTTTTTTGGCATGATTCTTATCAAATATTTGATCCCCCGATTCTGAAGTCTTTGATTACTGCCCGAGTCTTTCAACAATTCCCATAACTGAGTTGAAGATATTACTGGAAAAGAGCTTGTGCTTGTTGGGAAACTGTTTACTCTAAGCAATTTGGGATCAAAATTTGGTTTGTTAATACTTTATACTTACCACAACTAGAAGTGTAAACTTTTAACATTACAAACATACACGGTCACATTTCCCACACGTGGTATGCCAGCTGACACATTGATGTGCTTTTCACACTTATTTTCTATCAGTGTGCTCTTAACACATGAGGATAAGTAGAATGAGGACCCTGTGCCAGTTTTGGTTGAATTGATCATCAATGAATATTTTGGTTGTGATTCATTTCTTTTAAATACTGCCACAATTTGCTGCCAAGGTGGTTTATATGTAGAGTGTTCTGGAAGGCGACAAGGTGTTTCATTTGTGATCAGGGGCTTGTGCACAGAGCAGTTTCTTGCCCATCAGTTGTCCTTTCTCTTGGCTTGACCACACTTGGAGAAAGAACAGAAAAAGGAGCAGAAACTCTGCAGAGCCAGGCAGGCTACTGGAGTGGAGCTGGGGAACACCACATAGAACAGTACAGGAACAGGCCCTTTGGTCATGATGTCTGAGCTGAACATGATGCCAAATTAAATTATTTAACATATATTATCATTAGTAGAGGTTCAATTCCTCTGCAAGGTCTTTTGGGCATGATGAAGTTAAATATCATAACTTTTAGTTGTGCAAATACCAGATCTAGATTATACTATTTTCCTCTGTCACTGATGGAACTAATAATTGTCATGTTTCGCAGTTGGAGAGCATCACTTGGTTCTGCAGATTAATTTCAACTTCAAAGCAAGGAAATTTTAAAAATTGATCAGATGCATAAATGCTGTTTACTCAAAAGAAGATGTCACTTCAAGTAGCTTGACCAAAATATTCCATGCTTAAACATGGGGTGTAAAATTGTTTACTTTGAAGGTTACCTAGGGATATGACCATATTTTTGCATGCAGTGTTTAAATCCATCTTGTTGACTTAAACACCCCTCAATTTGCAAATGATAATGGTCTTATTCAGGGTTTATCATTAAGAAAATACAGCTAAAACTATTCCCAAACCTTCAGCCTTTTCAGGCTTTGCTAGACAAAGCAACACAGATTAGACTTTAGCCACAATATCCTAGCATTCCCTAGAAAATATGCAGCTGCTTGCCTTTAACCTCAATGCATTTTAAATCCATTTTTCAGGAAATCATGACATTTTATGGTGAAATAACATAAAATGGCATTAATCTAATTTGTCTTCCATTATATAATTCACACTCTGTGGTCAGATTCCCCTCCCCGTTTCCTTGCTATTTGATATTCTTCTTCCTTGTGCTGATAACCAGCTTCCTTCCACTCTTTAATGAAGACATCTGGATTCTAATTACAGTTGTAGAAACCTTTCCAGTATTTATTCCTAGCTGATGACCAGTAACTGTAAAGTTGCTTTTTGTCTTGCTGTAATTCTTGGCCTAATCCTTGTTCTTCCAGGCTGCTGTGTGAGTCTGAACCAGGCATGTTCAGCATTATTTATTTGGCGATGAGATTCTAGCTCCTCCTCCCTTTCTAGTTATTCTTTATATTTCTATCCCCGTGGTTTTGCTTGTTTGCTCATCTGCTACTGAAAACCAGTATTCATCGTTTAAACCTGCAGTCTTGACAGCTGTATTGTTTTCCCAGTCATCCTTCATGTGCCTTGTTCCTGTGTACTAATTCCATTCCTCAAAGGATGTAGTAATATTGGAAGCACTTCAAAAGAGATTCGCCAGGCTAACTTTCTGAAGGATTGAGGGATTGAAGAATAGACAATTATGAATAATGTATTCAGTTAACGATTTTTTTTTGTTGTTATAGAGGATTTGATTTTGGGAATCACTTCTGTGAATGGATGTATGACTACAACTGTGATGAATATCCATTTTTTAAAGCTGACATCAAGAATTACCCCACCAAAATGCAGCAGGTATGTCTTTACATACTGCAATTTCAAGTATGCATTATAATTCTCTTTAGACAAGTTCAAATTATTGTATTCAATTTAATTCATTCCTTGGTATAGCATTCAGTGATACTGCATCATTAACCTAAAGCTAATTTATGCATACTAAGCTATATACATAAGTTTAATATGCATAAATGAGCTGTAGGTTAACTATAATAACAAACTGTAGTTCACTGATGGTGTTATAATCAGAAATCTGCTGTCCTTGTGTATTATTTCTAGACTGCTGCATTCAATATGAATTTTTAAAAAGTTAAAATGTTTTTAAATGGTCCCTGTATTACACTGCATTGTTGGGACTTGTCTGATATCTATACCTCATCTGAAAGGTTGGGAGAAATGGGTAGGACATGCCCCAATACTGGCAGTTTATGCATGTATACCCTTGGTCCAATGAAATGGTTCCTGTTGTCTATAATGAACGAAAGATGTCAACCAATCAGTGAATTTGGGCAGAACGAAGGGAAGGCTAAGAGCTAGAAGCAGCAGTAAGCCATCTGGTCCTTTCAGCTTACTCTACCATTCACAAGAACATCTCAATGCCATTTCCCTACACTATCCCCATATCCTTTGATTACTCCAAATTTGCAAAATCTGTTGATCTGATTACCAAGCCTCAGGTCAAGATTCATGATCCTGAGAGAAGAAATTTCTTATCTGTCTTAAGTGTGCCTATACTTAGACTAGACCTTTTGAGGCACAAGAGATTGTATTTGTGGAAATCTGGAACAAAAAACAACTCCGCTTTTGTTTTGCTTTGGACCTTTGGGCTAGGAGAGACCCCTTACATATTACCTATCAAATTCTGTGTGAAGTTTGTAAGTTTTATTGAGATGCTTCATTCTTCTGAACCCTAGAGAAAACAACAGCTAGTCTATTAATCAAAGATGTATAAATGGTTCTATTGAACAGTTGAATTAAGTGCTCCTGAAAGTCCATTTTATTGCTTGGCTCTAATAGGTGACCAGTACCAATAGCAGCCTGAATAAAATGCTGGTAATGAGCTTACCAAAGCAAGCCACAGGACAAAAGTGCGCTGTATAAATGCCTTATGATATCTGAAGTTTACCCTTGGACATAAGTACAGTATATGTGTGGTATAGGCACACCAAAAAGTACATACAGGACAGTACAACGCAGTACAGGCTTTTTGGCCCACTATGTGTGTCAGCCTTTTAACCTACTCAAAGATCAGCCTAACCCTTCCCTCCCATAGAGCCCTCCACTTTTCATTTATCCATGTGCCGATTTGAGGGTACCTTAGATCAGCGGTCCCCAGCCACCGGGCCGCAAAGAAATTATATGAGTCAGCTGCACCTTTCCTCATTCCCTGTCACGCACTGTTGATCTTGAACATAGGGTTGCCAACTGTCCCGTATTTACTGGGACATCCTGTATATTGGGCTGAATTGGTTTGTCCCATATGGGACCGCCCTTGTCCTGTATTTCCCCCGCTAAGGTACAGCGTTCCTATGAAACCTTTCGTGCCGAAATGGCGTGAAGCGAAGAAGCAATTACCATTAGTTTATATGGGGAAAATTTTTCAGCGTTTCCAGACCCAAAAAATTAACCTACCAAGTCATTCCAGATAACGCATAAAACCTAAAATAACACTAACATATAGTAAAAGCAGGAATGATATAATTAAAAACACAGCCTATATAAAGTAGAAATAATGTATGTACAGTGAAGTTGGGAAGATGAAGGCAAAACCGATCAGTGGAAAAAATCACGTATGCACACGCGCACGTCACATATGTGCATGTCACGCATGCACACACAGGTGCCCACGCAAAGCTTCATGGTCATGGTAGTCTTTCTTGGGGTAAACATTGTCCCGTATTTAACTGCTGCTTTTGTCCCTTATTTGGGAGTGAGAAAGTTGGTAACCCTAACTGTAAAAGACAAGTTGAGGTGAGTTTAACCCTACTTGAACACCCCCGTCCCCCCGGTCGGATGGTCCGCGAGAATATTGTCAATATTAAACCAGTCCATGGTGCAAAAAAGGTTGAGGACCCCTGTCTTAAGTGTACTTGATATATCTGCCTCTGCCATCACCCTTGGCAATGTGTCACACACACTTACCTCACTCAAGGTTTTTTTAAAAAAATCCTCTGTCATCCCCTCTATACTTCATTCACCTTAAAAGTAGCGACTGCCAACCTGGGGAAAAGGTTCATTCTTACCTATGCTTCATATACACCTCTATTCTCACCTCTCATCCTCCTTTGCTCCAAGCCTTTCCTCCAAAGACATGTTCTCTAATCCAGGGAGCATCCTGTTAAGTCTACTGTGTCCTCTCTAAGTTGCCACGATCTTTCTATATTGAGACAAACCAAACTGAACACAATACTACTCCAAGTGTGCTTTAACCAGAGTTTTATAAAGCTGCGACATTACCCTGTGGCTCTTGAACTCAATCTCCCAACTAATGAAGACCAATATACCGTGCACCTTTTTAACCACCCTGTCAGTACACCGGGCTGGCCGGTGGTGCAGTGGCATCAGCACTGAGCTTTGAGGTGGATGGTCCTGTGTTTGAATCTGGCTGGGTCCTAAGCTGGACAGCAGCAGTATCTGTGGGGAAGAAAGGCCTGGCAATCTACTTCCATATCTTGCACAAAAAACCCTATGGACAACTGCACTATCCATGACTTGACAGTACTCTACAACAACAGTACTTTTAGGGAATCGCATTTCTCCCAAGTCCTTACAGTCTTAATGTATTTTCTCTGGTATTAAATATGACTACTGCGAGCTATAAAACATAACAGATGGAGTTCAACCCGGATAAGTGTGAGGTGGTTCATTTTGGTAGGTCAAATATGATGGCAGAATATAGCATTAATGGTAAGACTCTTGACAGTGTGGAGAATCAGAGGGATCTTGGAGTCTGAGTCCATAGGACACTCAAAAGCTGCTACGCAGGCTGATTCTGTAGTAAAGAAGGCATACAATGCACTAGCCTTCATCAACCGTGGGATTGAGTTTAAGAGCCAAGAGGTAATGTTGCAGCTATATAGGACCCTGGTCAGACCCCACTTGGAGTACTATGCTCAGTTCTGGTCACCTCACTACAGGGAGGACGTGGAAACCATAGAAAGGGTGCAGAGGAGAGTTACAAAGATGTTGCCTGGATTGGGGAGCATGCCTTATGAGAAGAGGTTGAGTGAACTCGGCCTTTTCTCCTTGGAGCGACGGAGGATTAGAGGTGTACAAGATAATGAAAGGCATTGATCGCGTGGATAGTCAGAGGCTATTGCCCAGGACTGAAATGGCTAGCACGAGAGGGCATAATTTTAAGGTGCTTGGATGTAGGTACAGAGGGGATGTTGGGTAAGTTTTTTATGCAGAGAGTGGTGAGTGCGTGGAACGGGCTGCCGGCAACGGTGGTGGAGGTGGAAACGATAGGGTCTTTTAAGAGACTTTTGGATAGGTACATGGAGCTTAGAAAAATAGAGGGCTATGGGTAAGCCTAGGTAGTTCTAAGGTAAGGACATGTTTGGCACAGCTTTGTGGGCCGAAGGGCCTGTATTGTGCTGTAGGTTTTCTATGTTTCTAGAACAGTTAACAGTCTCTGTGGAAGACACTGGGGTGTATCTCCCTGTACCTGCATCAGCAGTGTGCAGTATTTATCCCACAATGAGCGACAAACATTAAGTTATTCCTTAAACACTCATCACCCTCAGACTTGCCTTTTGTTATTTTGAAGGGTCCTGATGAATTGTCTCAGCTGAAACGTTGACTCATTATTCCTCTCTGTAGATGCTGCCTGACCTGCTGAGTTCCTCCAGCAATTTGTGTGTGTTGTTCTGGATCTCCAGCATCTGCAGAATCTCCTCCAATCATTTGTCTTGCAATTATAGTTATAGTTGCACGTGGCCAAGTGGTTAAGGCATTGGACGAGCGACCTGAAGGTCGTGCGTTCGAGCCCCAGCCAAGGGAACATTTTTTTTCCTTGAGCAAGGCACTTAATCACACATTGCTCTGCGATGACACTGGTGCCAAGCTGTATGGGTCCTAATGCCCTTCCCTTGGACAACATCGGTGTCGTGGAGAGGGGAGACTTGCAGCATGGGCAACTGCTGGCCTTCCATACAACCTTGCCCAGGCCTGCACCCTAGAGAGTGAAGACTTTCCAGGCGCAGATCCATGGTCTCACAGGACTAACGGATGCCTTTTTATAGTTATAGGTAAAATTGTTACGGCTGGGGGTGGTAATGGGGAAAAGCTCCCACTACCCATTAAATGTTCCCAATGGTGTGCACCTCAAATAGCCTCTAACAACTAAGTCCAGCTCCTGGCACGCACATGTGGCTTAGCTACTAAGCCCAGCAGGAGCGTTTCTACTAGCAGGAGAAGGGGCAGTGGTGGGCTACTGCTACCTTAAAACCAGTCACTTCAGGTAGATGGGGCTCGTCAGCCATTGTTGGCAGCTCCTCGAGGAGAGGGAAAACTCTGATCTCAAACCTCTGCTGTCTTGCGGCTATACCCACTCACGGCAAAGGCTTCAGTGGTAAATCCCGGTTGGGCTGGCGGGGGTGGGTGGAATCCGCAGCTGGAGTCTCTAAGGCACTTACATGGAGTTCAATGCTGAATGGCAACTCCTGTGATGCTGCTGGTACCAAACTACTGGTGTCTGCTGTTCCTTTGGGTTTATCAGGTGCATGGAGAGGGGGGAGCTTGCTACATGCCGACAGCTTGCTGCCCAGGCTTGCATATCTAGACAGCTAGGACAAAATATCCATGGTCGGCTCTGACTGACGGAGACCCTCAGTTAAGAACAGAATATTGTTAAAAGTTCAAAGTAAATTTATTATCAAGGTACATATATGTTACCATATACAATCCTGAGATTCATTTTCTTATAGGCAAGCTAAGTAAATATAAGAATCAATGAGAGACCACAGACAACAGGATAGAAAATCAACCAATGTGCAAAAGATTATGGAAGAGATGTTGCCAATCCAAACTGACTGGGGTCTGCAAGTGAGGAAATCGAGGATCCAGTTGCACAAGATGGTATTGAGGTCAAGGTCTTGAAGCCTACTGATTAATTTTGAGGGGATGGTAGTATTTAAATTCGATTTGTAGTCAATGTAGGGCATCCTGATGCATGCATCTTCACTGTCCAGATGTTCCAGGGTTGAGTGAAGAGCCAATGAAATAGTATTGAAATGAAGTGTGTTTTTCAGTTTAACATTGGATAGTTTTGCTGTTTTTGATAATATTGCATTTTCTGACAGCTTCATTTTATTCGAGCTTACAATGTGGAGCTGCAGAATGACTTGGAAGTCATGGATGAAAAACAGATTGCAAAAATGGAGGAACAACTGCTGGAAGAAGTAAATAGGTGAATGTAAAAATCCATTACATTAGCCTTTGAATTGACTTTCTATGCAATTCAATGAACATTGACTGGTACAAAGGACAGGTTTTGTGTTATATGGCTCACTCTGCAGCCTGCTTATTATGAATTCTGATGGTTGAACCAAGCCTCAGTGAGAGAACACTCTGAAATAATTGATTAAACCAATAATTAGCCCTAAAACTGCTGCCCATTTATTAACATGTTTTATGCTGGGCTAAGTGCTCCACGCCAATAGTGGGGGAAATTGACAAATTGTATATTATTTTACCATAGGTTATACCAAGTTAGTGGATGGAGTGTGGAAATATGGGAAATTAGCTGTTTTAAGAGACGTGTACTTTTGAAGATTTGGTTAATCTAGCTTTGATAGAAACTGAAATATGACGTGGGAAATAATCTTAAGATTCATAGAAATTATTTAAGGTTCATTGCAATTATTTAAGACTACTTCTGAAGCAATGGAAATGTGGCCAGTTAGAATCACTCTAGTGAATTTAGTCATTTGGAATTTTGTTCTGACAAAAGATAACTTGTGAAAACAAATGTTTCTATCAGTTTTAACTTGGCAGTCACAATTCCCCACCGGATCAACCTGGGAAATAAACATTTCTTTTATTTTTTAAATTTTCTTGAGGCTCAGAATAGCAAAAATCTGAGGTCCATGATGTAATGTTGAATCTGCCTTACTGCAGACCAGAGCTTTGATTCCCAACTGAGCATTCAGCAGGTCATCTGAAGGAGTCAGTCCCAGGTCTTGACGTGCTGTCCTCCAAACCCATCCCCTCCTCTTATTACCATCCTCACCCCTCTCTCACCTCCATCCCACTATAATATAAACTCTTGCACAGAGTTAAAATCTCATGTTCTTTGAAGTAACAGTATTGTTGGCTCTCAGAAATAAGAATGCCCATTTACTGAGTGAGTGTAGGTAAATACGTCTGTTCTAAGAGTTAGTTGTAACTGTTAGCTCCTACAGAGTCATCCCAGTTGGCAAACAGAGAAATGACAATCTATTAATGATTTGGACTTACTGTACTGAAGGGCCGGTTTCTGTGCTGTAGTGGTCTCATGGCCGTTGGATAGCATTGTAGCATAGTTGTAGCATTAGTGTGAGTTCTGCCCAGCAGGTGCTTTCTGTTTGCTTCTAAGTATGAATAGTGATGTATTTCTGAAAGAGTGCAGTAGGTGGAAAACCACCACTACTTCTCATTGCCAACCAAAAATTATGGTTTCCAAGTTGATTCCTGACCCGATAGTTATGATGCCAACCACTGTTTTCTGCCACTCATCCTGTAATCAGTGTTTCCTGCAACTGTATTAGTTGCAGTGCTGAAATGAGTCCCCTCAGTTACTTGAGAAATTATTTTTAGGAGGCTGTGCCTTTTGTAAGCAACAACAATGTGCAGTTACACATTACCAATGCTATGCCCATCATGGGCTTGGAGCCAGCTACAATTCATTATAATTTATTCCTGAGCAAAATCAATGTACCAATGATGGGATGTGTACTAATTATTTATCCTGAAAGTTTACACCAATAATGCAAATGCATCTGGACAAATATTAGGACCCTTAGCAGACTATCTCCTGCTATACTAGTGTGATATTTTTTTTTCTCTCTTTCAGTTCTCACACTCCATATGTTTCCCAGGATTCTTATTTTTATTATGTTCTGTGTTGCAACATTTATCAGTCGGTTAAGAAATGTTTCAACCTTTTGTGCTCAATAGAGACAGGGTGGTTTCATCCAAATAGATGAACTGGATTCAAATCTTCTGTCACATTCTGAATTCATTTTAATTCATCCTCTTAAAAATGGGATTTCAACTACTGAATAACCGCTGTCAAGTTTTCAAAATGGTTTTTAAGATCTAAAGTGTGTGCTGTTGCCTTGTTTAAAATGCAGAGAGATAAAGCAATGTAGTTATTGATGCCAAAGCAAACATAGAAGGTCATTCAGGCCTTTGTGCACATCCTGGCAATTAATCAGATCTGTTCTTATCTTGTATCTCTTGATTGCCTTAATTTCTTTTCTATTTAAAAAAAAATCTGAATGTATCAAGCAATAGAGAATTTTAATTAGAGAGCTACAAAGATTAACTGCTCAGTTCTTCTCATGTCTGTTCAACTTGGAGTTTGCAACCACATGAGAATTTCGTCTGTTGCTGGAAGTTCATATCATGATGGGCAACATTTGTGGAAAGAGAAATAGTTACTCTTTAAATAGATTTTCATTATTTGGCCTTGATAAACTTGATCGAGAAAATGGTGGCGGGGGGGGGAGAGAAACTATTTATAGAAAGTAAAGTAAAGCATTAGCAGGCAGTTTGGCACCCATTTTTTTAAAAGAAGCTCAATGGTATTTAAATATTGTGAATCAGTGTATTTGTGGAGAGACCATTAAGATAGGTTTTTTTTGGTGATGCTGAATGATGCAAGATAATCAGATCTTTGTGTTAAATCTGAGATCAGTGAAGTGCCCTATCATATTTCTTTCTGGTTCTATATACAGTATTTATATATTATGCTTTTTCTTTGTGGCCATACATCAATGGATGTGCAATTTGAAAAATATGTTTAAAATTTGCAGATATGCACTTGCATCACATTTCTTTTGGGGCCTATGGTCTATTATTCAAGCTCGGATTTCAACAATTGAATTTGGATATTTGGTGAGTACAATATTGTCATTTTCAATGGGAAGTTTATGCATAAGTGCACATAATACGTACACATTGAAGCCATTTTTATATCTCCAAGATAAGTGAAATCAAAACATTATTCTGTAATAAAATTTTAATTGTTGAATATAATTGTGTCTTCCACAGGAATATGCTATTGCAAGATTTGAAACCTATTTTGAACAGAAAAGGCATCTAGGTGTTTGAAATCTAGTGGATGATCCAGTGGTGTGAAGTGAAGACAGAGGAAGAAAAGTAACGCTGGCAGGGCCAATTAAGGAAAGTCGCAGCAATATCCAGTAGAGATCTGGCTGTGGGTATTTGATTCATGTGGTAGAACATGGATTTATAGTGTTAAAAAAATCAACTTTATGGAATGCAAAAAGTTATGTTTACTTTTTAGAGATGCTTTATAAATAGAATTTTAAAAAGCACAGTAATGTATTGTTAAATCAATACTAAATGGTTAATTGATCCTTTAACTGGAGTAACTTTATTTGCTAGATATTTGGTGAACAAAATATTGGATAGTGTACATCTAAATATTCTTCCAGCTGGAAAATTTGACATGTATTTTTAAAAGCCTTTTTTTGAAACATTACTTTTCTGTTTTTCAGCAAAGCTTATTTTTTAGGTAAAGTAACAATACGAATGAGCCATAGTTGATTTATTTGTTGAAATACTTGCCTGTAAATGTAGATTAAAACACTCTGTAATAATTTATTGCACTCTAATTGGGAAGCAAAGCTGCTGAAGTTAATTTTGTATGTACACTATTGTATAATTTTGCTTTATTAATGGTATAATACATCTGACTGATATTTGAGCCATATAGGGCAACAGCACCCAAATCCTATTGATTGAAAAGCTAGACGTTTAGCAACCTGGTGGGATAGCTCTTTAAATGCTTGTATCTTCCCAGTCATCTCCAAATAATCTTGCAATAAGATGGTCCAAGTTGCTAATGAACCAGGATGCCTGTCAGTGTTCTTTGCTGGTATTCATATTGTTAGATCATTTGAACTTTTAAGTGTAGCCCTGAAGTTGGATATTCCATCTCTGGTGTTTAGCTAGTGCAAATCTATACCTATGTTTATTTTAGATGAGTATAAGAGTGGAAAATTGTAGACACACAAATCTAATTAACGGAAAGGTGTTATGGACAGAACTTGATCACTGAAATGGGACAATCATTTCTAATATAATGAGCTGATGTAGTTTTTAAAAAATCATAATTTAGGATTATAAGGCTTTGGCTGTTTTGATTTTTTTTCAGTCTGACGTCATACATTTAGATGCTTTGAAAGAATGTGTTGCATTTATACTCTTATATACAATAATACTGTAGTGTGAATAAATATATTACATATTAATGATTTTGTAACAGGAGTTGCAAATACAGTAAATGATTAAGCTAAATCAAGGTTTCAAAGTTCAACATTGGCAAGATTCCATTTGAGGTGAACAAGCAGGAATTTGTACAAAGGCAGCTGTTCTGAGCTCATGCCAGAGTAGAATTTCCAATCCCGATACATCATTTTCTAACATTTATTCAGATTAGCTATTCTGCAGTTTCATACACTGTTTAGTTTCCAAGCCAATCAGATTGTGAATTTCTGTACATAATGAGTAACGATGACTAATGTTTATTGGTAATTTAGTATTTTATTACTTATTGTCTGTAACTCAGTTGGTGTGCTCACATAGGTCAAATAAACTAACATCTGACTTCCTTTGTCTTGATGCCACGGTACTGTATATTGTGCAAGAGATATGGTTAAGCTCTGAAATTCAGACCAAAGGCAAAACTCAATGGAACAGGATAGTTTATGAATTAATGTTTCTTGTATGTGAGCGTTGAAGCTATTGTTGAATTATCTAGGGTAAAACATTATTAATGAAGCTGATGCTAAAAGGAAGCTAATATGTACATATGTTTTGTACATGTTTTTGTACCAGCTGATGGTCACCAGAGTAGGGTTTAACTCCTCATAACAATTGAATATCTTACCAAGATGCAGACACAAGCCAGTCCAGTAGAGCTCTAAAACCTAATTTTTAAGAGTTTTGTACATCTAGTTGTTTAGAATACTGTTTGAAATGCAATTATCAACTTAAACTATGCCAACAAAACTAAGATTGCAATGTAAAATTTCGGTACAGTATTCCACTTGGTAGCACTAAATCAACTTTTGTTGATTTGTCATTAAGAGTCTAACTGCTAATGACAAAAATCAACCATGTTGCCTTCGTGTAGTACATCTGCTTTACTAGCCAGTCCTGCCTTTTCTGTAAGATAGCGTAATTGCACTGGTGGAATTGCAGTATAAGCAATCAAAATTTACCTTGTATGCTGAGGTATTGATTTTGTTTATTACTGTAAAGAAAATGTAAATGCTTTTTAATTTTATAATGCCATGGTGATGTGTGATAAGTTTATGTTAATGCCAAATCAGTTGTATTTTTGTAAATTGTCATTGTATGTACAGTATATGTATGGCATCAAATCTTTTAATAAAGGTCTTTCCTAATGGCATAAGGAAATATGAATTGAGTATGTACTTTACTGTCTGAACTTGCTGAAGATTTATGAATGTAGATGTTACATTTAGGGCAGTTCTTATAATGAGTGCTTGGCTTTTAAAATAACTCAAGTGGATGCAACCTCATGATCAAAACAATGTTAGGAGAAGGTAGTAAAGTACAGATGCTGCCTCTTCATCAATCAGGTATAATTTTAACTTGGTTAACTAATGTTAAACCGATGTGATATAGCTGCCAATTATTTCACATTTTCCTGGCAATGACATGTTACTGACTAAAAGTCCACAGAAAGTTATGATCAGGTGTAAAATACTTAAATAATCTGCTCTTGTACAAATGTAGTTTCTTGTTCAAATAACAATGTACACTACCATCTAAATTGAGTACCATAGTATAGTTATGTTTGGTATTACCTCTGAACCTAGAACAGCACAGTGCAGGAGCTAGCCATGTGGCCCACAATGTCTATGCTGACCATTATGCCAAGTTAAAACTAATTCTATCTACCTCCACGTGGTCCATATCTTTGCATTGCATGTTCACGTGCTCATCTGAGTGCCTCCACCACTTTCCCTGGCACCTACCACTGGGATCAGCACGTAATTTATTTAGAAATACAGTACGGAACAGGTCCTTCAGCCCAACGAGCTGTACTGCCCAGCAGCCCATCTATTTAACCCTAACCTAATCACAGGACAATTTACAACAACCAATTAACCTGCTAACCAGTGCGCCTTTGGACTGAGAGGAAACTGGAGGACCCAGAGGAAACCGGTACATTGGTGAAGGGAACATACTGATTTCTTGTACGTGATGCCAGAATTGAACTCTGAACTCCGGAATGCCCCAACTGTAATAGCGTTGTGCTAACTCCTGTTACCTGGCATCCTACGAAAAATGTCATTATACTTTATTGTCGCCAAACAATTGATACTAGAACGTACAATCATCACAGCGATATTTGAATCTGTGCTTCGCACTCCCTGGAGTACAAATCGATAGTAAATATTAACAATTTAAATTATAAATAGAAAAGGGAAAATAAGGTAGTGCAAAAAAAACTGAGAGGCAGGTCCGGATCTTTGGAGGGTACAGCCCAGATCCGGGTTAGGATCCGTTCAGTGGTCTTATCACAGTTGGAAAGAAGCTGTTCCCAAATCTGGCCGTACGAGTCTTCAAGCTCCTGAGCCTTCTCCCAGAGGGAAGAGGGACGAAAAGTGTGTTGGCTGGATGGGTCGTGTCCTTGATTATCCTGGCAGCACTGTTCTGACAGCGTGCAGTGTAAAGTGAGTCCAAGGACGGAAGATTGGTTTGTGTGATGTGCTGGGCTGTGTTCACGATCTTCTGTAGCTTCTTCCGGTCTTGGACAGGACAACTTCCATAGCAGGTTGTGATGCACCCTAGAAGAATGCTTTCTACAGTACATCTATAAAAATTAGTGAGGGTTTTAGGGGACAGGCCAAATTTCTTAGTTTTCTCAGGAAGTAAAGGCACCGGTGGGCCTTCTTGGCAGTGGACTCTTGCTTGGTTGGACCAAGTCAGGTCATTTGTGATGTTGACCCCGAGGAACTTCAAAGCTTTTGACCTGCGCACTTGCGCACCACCGATGTAAATGGGGTTGTGCGGTTCGCTACTCCTTCTGAAGTCAACAACCAATTCCTTCATCTTGCTGACGTTGAGGGATAGGTTATTGTCTTCGCACCATGCCACAGGTTCTTCATTTCTTCTCTGTACTCAAACTCATCATTACCCAAGACACGGCCTACAATTGGGGTGTCGTCAGCAAATTTATGTATTGAGTTTGATGGAAACATGGCTACACAATCATGGGTGTACAGTGAGTACAGCAGGGGGCTGAGTACACAGTCTTGTGGGGCACCGGTGCTCAGAGTGATTGTAGAGGAGAGCTTGTCCCCTATTTTTACAGCCTGGGTCCTGTCTGTGAGGAAGTTGAAGATCCAGCTGCAGATCTGAGTGCTAAGGCCCAGGTTCCAGAGTTTAGGAATCAGTACATAGAAAGGATGAGAACACCTCCTACTTACAAGTTTGCATTGGTTTGGCATACCACCAAAAATTTAGTCAAATTCTATAGGTGCACAGAGGAGAGTGTCCTAACTGGTTGCAGCACAGCCTGGTATGGAAACACGGATGCCCAGGAATGGAAAGGGCAACAAAGTGGTGGATATAGCCCAGTCCATTACAAACAAAGCTCTCACTACCATTGAGGACATTACACAAAAAAGCAGCATCCATCATCAAAGAACACCCTCCCCTCCCCTTCAATCCAGGCCGTGCCCATTTTTTTGGGAGGAGATGCAGAAGACCTGGGTGTCACACCACCAGGTTCAGGAACAGTTATTACCCTACAACCATAAGGCTCCTGAACAGGCATAGATAAAAATTCAATGATCCATATAAATCTATTAACCATCACCAGGTTCGACATTTAAACACAGTATGAACCTTTTAGCTGTGATTCTTAATAGTTTTATTTTGTTTGTGCAGTTCCAGAGTATGACAGAACTTACAAGAATTATACTTTTGCTGAAAGTCAATCATTTGAGATTTTAAAAATTCATCCTTATGGAAAATGCAGAGCAGAGTATGCAGTATCTCGAATCTGATAGATCTTTTTATTTTAATACTAGATATTTGTGCCTTGAAAACAAAACATTTTGTGAGAATCTCAATGGTGCAAAACAGAATTTGTTCCACTTTGCCTGTGCCAGCTCTTCTGGGAGAACTATTCATTTGACTGTAATACATACTCTGCTTCGGATGAAAATGTAAGTGTTTTGATTGGTAGGGTTGCAGACGGCACAAAAATTGGTGGAGTTGTGTAAGTGATCTGGAGGATATAGATCAGCTAGAGATTTAGGTGAGGGAATTTAATCACGACAAGTGTGAGGTGTTTACATTCTGGGAGGTCGAGAGGAAAGTATACAGTAAATGGCATAGCCTTCCCCTTATCTTAATTGTGTTTTTTGATAACTGACTGTAGTGCAGTATGTCAGAGTCCATGAGGAAGGGCATCATCCCCCTCATCTATAAGCAGAAGGGGGAAAGGGAGGACATTAGAAATTGGAGACCCATCTCTCTCCTGAATGTGGATTACAAGATCCTGTCCAAGGCTATCGCCAACAGGGTCAGATCTGCTCTGGGACAGGTGATCCACCCGGACCAAACCTGTGCTGTACCGGGCAGGAAGATCTCGGACAGCCTCGCGCTGCTGAGGGACACCATCGCCTACGTGCAGGACAAGGGGGGTGAACGCCTTCCTGGTCAGCTTGGACCAGGAGAAAGCCTTCGACAGCATACCGCACACGTACATGGCGGACGTGCTCTCCAAAATGGGATTTGGGGAGGGAATCCGGAATTGGATCAGACTGCTCTACACAGACATCGGTAGTGCAGTCCAGGTCAACCGGTGGGAAACAGGCAGCTTCCCCATCAGGTCTGGGGTCAGGCAGGGCTGTCCCCTCTCCCCTGTCTTGTTTGTCTGCTGCATAGAACCCTTTGCGGAAGCCATCAGGAGGGATGAGGGCATAAGAGGGGTGACGCTGCCAGACAGTGGAGGGACCCAAGTGAAAACCTCCCTGTACATGGACGACATCACCGTCTTCTGCTCTGATCCGAGGTCATTTCGCAGGTTGATTGGCATCTGCGAACAGTTCGAGCTAGCGTCGGGGGCCACGGTCAACCGCACGAAGAGCGAAGCCATGCTCTTCGGCAACTGGCCCGACCGATCCAGTGTCCCCTTCACCATCAGGTCTGACCACGTGAAGGTGTTGGGGATCTGGATCGGAGGGGCCGAGACGTGCAACAAGAACTGGCAGGAGCGGACTGCCAAGGTGAAACAGAAACTGGGACTGTGGGGAGGGCGCTCCCTGTCGATAACGGGCAAGAACCTGGTCATCAGGTGTGAGGTGCTCTCAGGGCTGCTGTACTTGGCGCAGGTCTGGCCCGTCCCCCGCTCCTACAGCTCGGAAATCACCCGGGCTGTCTTCAGATTCGTCTCGGGATCCAAGATGGAGCGGGTGAGACGGACCGTCGTGCACAAGTCCCTGGACAACGGGGGCAAGAACGTCCCCAATGTTGCCCTCACCCTGATGGCCAGCTTCGTATGTGGCTGCATCAGGTTGTGTGTAGAGCCCAGGTATGTGGGCACCAAGTACCACTATGTGCCCCGGTTCTACCTGTCGCTCTGGCTATTAAGGATGGGTCTGGCCCCACTCCCGCGCAACGCCCCAGTCAGCTGGTCGTTGCCGGCATACCTGTCCTACGTAGAAAAGTTCTTCCAGGAGAACACCTTTGTCCACAGGGCCATCAGGCAGTGGTCGGCACGTAGTGTCCTGCAGGCACTGCAGGAGAAGGACGTGATGGACACAGTGGGGTGGTTCCCTGAGCAGACCGTCCAGTTCATCTGGCAAAATGCCTCATCACCAGATCTCACCAAAAGGCACCAGGACCTCACCTGGCTGGCGGTGAGAGGGGCCCTCCCAGTCAGAGCCCTCCTGTACGCCCGGAACGTCGTCTCCGCACCCCACTGCCCACGGGAGGACTGCAGTGAGGAGGAGTCTGTGACCCACCTCTTTGCACACTGCCAGTTCGCAAAGAGGGTGTGGAGGAGGATGGACGGGCCAGTGGCACGTTTTATCACCAGCAGCTGCGTAACAGAGGACTCTCTGATATACGGGCTGTTCCCGGGGACACACACGGAGACCAACATCCGGTGCTGCTGGCAGATCATCAACTCGGTGAGAGACGCTCTTTGGTCGGCCCGAATCTTGATGATCTACCAGCACATGGAGATGTCTGTGGGAGAATGCTGCCGACTGGCACATTCTCGGCTGCAGGAGTACGTGCTGAGGGACGCACTGAAACTCGGTGCAGCCACTGCAAGGGCCCGGTGGGGAAGGACCACGGTATAGGTTTCTTCACCCGTGGGAGTGGGAGGGGTCGGTGGGCGGGGAGTATACCCCTCAACAATGATATGGTAAGCTGAACTACTGGAGTGCCACGTGGGTGGCCATAAGTATGGATATGTACTGACTATAATGGAAATGTATGTAAAGGATGGAAAGTTATTGAATGGTTTATTGTATATAATTTTATTTTTGATTAAAGTATATTTTGAAATTTAAAAAAAACCGGCTGTAGTGCTGTTGGAAATTTTCTTACTGACATTTTCAAACAGAACAGTACAGCACAGGGACAGGCCACTGGCCCCCAATGTTGTGTCAAACCAGCAAAAAAAAACCCAAAAATGAATCCTCCTACCTACAGAATGTCCATATCCCTCCATCTTTCTCATTCATACGCCTATCTAAATGTCTCTTAAAAGCCTCTAATGTATTTGCCTCTTCCACCATACCAGGTAGCCCATTCCAAGCATTCACCACTCTCAGTAAAAAAAAGAACTTGTCCTTCACGTCCCCTCTGAACCTACCCCTTCTCGCCCTCTGGTATTAGATGTTTCTACCCTAGGGGAAAAAGATATTCCTTGTCTATGCCTCTCATAATCCTATAAACCTCCATCAGATCTCCCCTCAGCCTCAGCCTCCACTGCTCCAGAGAAAACAACCTAAGTTTGTCCTGTCTCTCTTGATAGCACATTTCCTCTAAACCTGGCAGCATCCTGGTAAACCCTCTCCAAGGCCTCAATAACCTTTCTATATTGGGATGACCAGAACTGTATGTAGTACTCCAGATGCAGCCAGAGTTCTGTAAAATTGCAGCATAACCTCTTGACTTTTGAACTCAATGCCTGAACCTAATAAAAACAAGTATTCCAGAAGCTGCCTCAACCACCCTATCGACCTGTATAGGCACTTCCAAGAAGCTATAAACTTGGACCCTAAGATCTCTCCGTTCAGAACACTGATAAGGGTCTTGCCCTTAAAAGTGTATGGTCTCTTTGCACTTGATCTACCAAGGTGCAACACTTCACATTTATCTGGATTAAGCTCCATCCAACATTTCCCTGTCCATATCTGTGACTGAATATCGTATTCTTTGCCAGTCTTCTGTAATATCCACAACTCTGCCAAACTCCTTCAAACTTCCAGTTAGTGGCTCTACTAATTGTGCCATTGTTCCACTCTAACACTGTCATTCTGGTAAATTTTCTCTGCTTCTTTTCAAGGAGCTAGCATTCTTCCTGAATTATCATGGCTAGAACTGGACACAATGAGCTTCCGGGGCCTAAGCAGTAATGGCTGTTTCACACCATTTCACTTCTAATATAATTAACGAGTTCCATTTCTGCCATCTCCTGATTCATATTTAAGCATTAAAGATTATCCAGAGCACCTTGGGAAAAATCTTAAGTTCTTAAATATTTTAATGCCTTGAAATTTCTTATTAGTGCTTTATTGCATTTTGTTGCAATTTCTTTACAGCATCCTGTAAAATCAGATTGCTGGAAAATGTTCCCCAATAACTCTTGAGTATGTGCATACTCTGATAGACGGAAGAAAGTGGAACCATTCTAGAACAGTCCATGTTCCAAGCCTACACAGGTATCACTCCCCAACTCTTCCTTCACCCATGCTGAGTTTATCGACTTCATCAACTTTGCCTCCAACTTCCACCCTACCCTCAGATTTACTTTGTCCATTTCCAACACCTCCCTCCCCTTTCATAAAACATAGAACAGTACAACACAGTACAAGCCCTTCAGCCCACAATGCTGTGCCAACCCTTAAACCCTGCCTCTCATATAATCCCCAAATCTCTCTGTCTCCATCTCTGGAAACAGACTATCTACTGATATTTTATAAACCACTGATTCTCACTGCTTCCCGGACTGTATCTCTTCCCACCCTGGCACTTATGAAAATGACATTCCCTTCTCTGTTTCTCGGGCTCCATCGCATCTGCTCTCTGGATGAGGCTTTTCATTTCAGAACTAATGAGGAGTTCTCCTTCTTCAAAGAAAGGGGCCTTCTGTCCTCCACATCTATACTGTCTTCATCCACATCTCTTCCATTTTGTGCGTATCTGCCCTCACCCCATCCTCCTGCCATCACACCGGGATCTACCACCCCACTAGCCTGTGTCTAGTGCAAAATTTACTGTAACTTCTGTCATTCTGTCATCCACAACAGGATCCCACCATGAAGAACATCTCTTCCCCCACCCCACCCCCAACTTTCTGCTTTCTGCAGGGATTGCTCCCTACATGACTCACTCGTCCATTCATCCCTTCCCGCTGATCTCTCCCCTGGCACTTATCCTTGCAAATGGAACAAGTGTTACACCTGCTCCCTACACCTCCCCCACTAGCATTCAAGGCCCTAAACAGTCCTTCCAGGTGAGGCGACACTTCACCTGTGAGTCTGTTGGGGTCATCTACTGTATTCGGCGCTCCCGGTGCAGCCTCCTGTATATCGATGAGATTCAACATAGATTGAGAGACAGCTTTGCCAAACATCTGCGCTTTGTCAACTAGAAAAAGTGGAATCTTCTGATGTCCACCCATTTCAATTCTACTTCCCATTCCCATTCCGACATGTCAGTCCATAACCCCCTCTGCTGTTGTAATGAGGCCACACTCAGGCTGGAAGAGCAACACCTTATTTTCCATCTGGGTAGCCTCCAACCTGATGGCATGACAATCGATTCTCAAACTTCCGGTAATGCCCCCCAACCTTCACCCGTTCTCATTTCCATCCCTCACCTGCCCATCACCTCCCACTGGTACTCCTCCCCCTTACTTTTCTTCCATGGTCTTCTATCCCCTTCTGTCAGATCCCCCCTCCTCCAGCCCTTTATCTCTTTCATTAATCTGTTTAAAAAAAGAGCTTTGACCATCGGCCAAGCCAGGCATCGGAAGTTTTGAGAAGAGGGGACTTCATGGCCAAAGTACAAAACATAGCAGGAGGTTGCTACAGCGGAAAAGAGATTTGACAGTGGCCGTTTGGCGTTCGGGATTGGTTAGCAAGAGCAAATTCAAAGAAAGCAGGGGCAAATACAGCGGCCATCTTCTGAGTGGACAGAGTCGGAGTGGAGACCTTGAGGCTTTAGCTCTTTGAGGCTTTGTGAAGAGAGTCTTCGGTCAGAGGAAGCAAAAGAAAACCTCTATTTTTCCCCCTTTCTTTCTTTATCTATGCTCAGATAGGATAGTAGAGATGCCAGGCAGGATAGCTGAATGCTCGTCTTGCGGGTTGTGGGAAGGCAAGGAGAGCTCCAGTGTCCCTGAGGACTAAAACTGCGAGAAGTGTATCGGGCTGCAGCTTCTAACGATTCTCATTAAGGAGCTGGAGCTGCAACTGGATGAACTCTGGATCTTTCAGGAGGCTGAGAGGATGATAGATAGAATATATATAGGGATGGTTACATCCAAGGTGCATGACAAAGGAAACTGGGTAAAAATCAGGAAGGGGAAAGGGGTTAAGGAGCCAGTGCAGAGTACCCCAGTGGCCATCCCCCTCAACAACAGGTATATCTACTGCTGGGGGTGGAAAGATGACCTAACAGAGGAAAGTCACAGTGGTCGGGTCTCTGGCACTGTCTGGCTCAGTGACTCAGAAGGGAATGGGGGAGAAGAGGCACGTCATGGTGATAGGGGATTGTTAATTAGGGGAATGGATAGGAGGTTCTGTGAGTGAGAACGAGATTCCCAGATGGAATATTGCCTCCTGGGTGCCACGGTCCGGGATATCTTGGATCAAGTCCTCAGCATTCTTAAGTAGGAGGGTGAACAGCCAGAAGTCGTGGTCCATGCAGGTACCAATGACATGGGTAGGATGAGTGACGAGGTTCTGCATTGGGGGTTTGGGAAGTTAGGTGCTAAGTTAAATGGCAGGACCTCCAGGGTTGTGATCTCAGGATTTCTACCCATGCCACATGCAAGAGGCCAGTACTAGGAAAATTGTACATTTTAATATGTGGCTAAGGAGTTGTTTTAGGTAGGGAGGACATAAGAATTTTAGACCATTGGGCTCTTTTCCATGATAGGTGGGATCTGCACAGAAGAGGTAGTTTGCAACTGAACTGGAGGGGGACTAATATGCCAGCGGAAAGGTTTGTTAATGCTACATGGTGGGGTTTAAACTTGAGTTGCAGAGGGATGGGAACCAGAGTGCCAGGACAGTTAGTGGAGAGGTTTTGGAGGCAGATGTTAGTAAGATCTCAGACAAAGTTAGGATTCAAAATGTTGAGCGTGGTGTGACTAGTATCCTAAACTGCTTATATTTCAGTGAAAGAAGTGTCGTAGGACAGGTGGATAATAATGCTGAAGATGAGGTAACTGGTTTATAAACAGAGGCAATGTGTAGTGAGGAGAGGCTGTTGATAGGCAAAACTGAAGTCAACATGATGAAAAAGGCAGACAAATTTGGAATGAGTGAATACAGGACTTAGGGTGTTGTATCTGAATCTGCGCAGTATATGGAATAAGGTAGATGAACTTGCAGCACAGTTGCAGATTGGCAGGTATGATGTTGCAGGCATCACTGAATCATGGCTGAAAGAAGATTATAGCTGGCAGCTTAATATCCAAGGATACGCATTGTATAGAACGATTAGACAGAAAGGCAGGGAGTGCGGCGTTGTTCTGTTGTTAAAAAAAGTCATGTCATTAGAAAGATGTGACACAGAGTTGGAAGGTGTTGAATCATTGTGGATAGAGCTAAAGAGCTCCAACGGTAAAAAGACCCTGAGCGGATTGTATACAGACATCAACAGTGGTAAGGATGTGGCCAGCAAATTACAATGAGAGAGAGAAAATGCATGCCAAAAGGGCAATATTACAATAGTCATAGGCGACTTCAATATGCAGGTAGACTGGGAAGATGGGGTGCTGGATTCCAGGAGGGGGAATTTCTAGAGTGCTTATGAGATAGCTTTTTAGAGCAGCTCATGGTTGAGCTCACTAGGGGAACAATTAGTCTAGATTTGGTATTGTGCAATGAACCAGAATTGACTAGAGAGCTTAAAGTAAAAGATCCCCGACGGGCAAGTGCTCATAATATGGTCAAGTTCACCCTTGAGAAGAAGCTAAAGTGAGATATATCAATATTATAGTGGAGTAAAGGGAATTGCTGAGACATGAGAGAGGAGTTAGTCAGAACTGATTGAAAAAGAACACAGGCAGAGATGATGGCAGAGCAGTAATAGCTGGAATTTCTGGAGGCAATTCAGAAGCAACAGGATATATAAATCCCAAAGAGGAAGAAGTATTCCAAGGGAAAGATGACACAGCGGTGACTAAGAAGAGAAGTCAAAGCCAACATAAAAGCCAAAGAGAGGGCATATAATAGAGCAAAAATTAGTGGGAAGTTAGATGATTGGGAAGCATTTAAGAACCAACAGAAGGCAACTAATGGAATATGAAAGTAAGCTAGCCAATAATATTAAAGAGGACACCAAAAGTTACTTCAGATACATGGAGTGTAAAAGAGAGGTGAGAGAGGATATTGGATCACTGGAAAATGATGCTAGAGAGGTAGTAATAGGGGACAATAATCTGAATAAATATTTTGCATCAGTCTTCACTGTGGAAGACACTAGCAGTATGGTGGAAGTTCCAGGTGTCAGTGGCCATGAAGTGTGTGAGGTTACCATAACTAGAGAGAAGGTTTTTGGGAAACAGAAAGGTCTGAAGATAGATAAGTCACCCACAACAGATGGCTCCGGAAGAGGTGGCTGAAGAGATTGTGGAGGCATTGCTAATGATCTTTCAAGAGTCACTAGGTTTTGGAATAGTTCTGGAAGAATGCAAAATTGCAAATATCACCCCACTCTTTGAGAAGGGAGCGAGGCAGAAAAAAGGATGTATAGGCCAGTTAGGCTGATGTCAGTGGTTAGGAAGATGTTGGAGTCGATTATTAAGGGTGAGGTCCCAGGGTATTTGAAGGCACATGATAAAATAGGCCTGACAAATCTGTTGGAACTCTTTGAAGAAATAAAGCAGGATAGACAAAGGACAATCGGTTGATGTTGTGTACTTGGATTTTCAGAAGGCCTTTGACAAGGTGCCACACATGAGGCTGCTTAACAAACTACAAGCCCATGGTATTACAGGAAAGATTGTAGCATGGATAAAGCAGTGGCTGATTGGTAGGAGGCAAAGAGTGGGAATAAAGGGAGCCTTTTCTGATTGGCTGAAGATGACTAGATACGTTCCACAGGACTCTGTGTTGTGACCAGTTTTTTAACGTTATATGGATGATGCAATTGATTGCTTTTTTGCAAATTTTGTAAATGATGTGAAGATAGGTGGAGGGGTAGGTTTGTGGAAGCAGAGAGGCTACAGGAGGACTTATACAGATGGAGAATGGGCAAATAAGTAGCAGATGGAATGCAGTGTCAGGAAGTGTATGATCATGCACTTTGTTAGAAAATGTAGTGAGTATGACTTGTAAAATGCAAACATATTACAACATAGTTTAAAAATTACATTTTTTTCTAACGTGCACTAACCTTATCATGAGGAAATGAGATCACATGTAAAATCTTTCTAGAATTAGTCTGCAATAAACCAGGTCAAAGTCAGGTGAGTTGGCAGATAAAGGGTACATGTTCAAAGTTTATTAGAGTGAAAGAGGCATTTCATGTAATTCCAGTTCAGCCACCACACAATCAAACATTTGTTTCCAGTCATGAATGAAAAGATTAAGATTGTGACTTCTGAGATTACGTTTTTGGATTGGAACAATTAGATTAGATTAGATTAGATTAATTGGGACAAATTTTATTTGAATGCTATTAATCAGTAAAAGATGCAAATGGAAATATATTCTATTTAATGCAAATACATTTGTGGAATCATGAGGAAGTCCAATGTTCGTGATCTATCAGTGACTTACAACATCAATGCCCAGGGTAATTATGTTCAAGGCGACATTTTGTCAGTCTCCCCTTCCTCTTAGCCTCTTCCATCTTCCCCTCCAAATACTTGGTCTTTGTCTCACTTCTTCCACTCCCCAACTCTATTTTCCCTCTCTCCCCTCTTGTCTCCCAATGTCCCCCCAACCCATTCTTGTTCTATTCTCTCTCAGTCTCCCTCCATTCTCTCACTCTTCCTGTTGTCCCACTTGTCCAGGGAGACGCACTGTTTTCACCTTGTTCCTGCCCCACTGAACTCGTAGCTGCATACTTCGAATATCTTATCCTCCCTAGTTCAGTTCCTTCCGACCTACATCCATTACACTTCACAACTCTGGATCCTTCCAATGATTTCAAGCTCCCTGGCCCCCATAATCTTATTTTCACCATGGATGTCCAGTCACCATGCACCTCCATCCCCCACCAGGAAGGCCTCAAAGCTCTCTGTTTCTTTCTGGACACCAGGCCCAACCAATTCCCCTCCACCACCACTCTCCTCTGTCTAGCAGAACTTGTCCTCACTCTTAATAATTTCTCCTTTTGCTCTCCCATTTCCTTCCCATGCACTCACATGGGTCCCAGCAATGCTTGCCTTTTTGTTGGCTACATGGAACAGTCAATGTTCCAAGCCTACACTGGTGCCCACACCCCACTTTTTCTATGCTACATCGATGACTGCTTTGGTGCTGCTTTCCTGCATCAACTTTGCCTCCAACTTCCACCCTGGCCTCAAACTTACTGGTCCATTTCTGACACCTCCCTCAACTTTCTTGATCTCTCTTTCTCTACCTCTGCAGACAACTTACCCACTGATGTTTATTATAAACCCACGGACTCTTACAGCTACCTGGACTATACCTCTTCCCACCCTGTTACTTGTAAGAATACCAGCCCCTTCTCTCAGTTCCTCTGTCTCTGCCACATCTGTTCTCAGGATGAGGCTTTTCATTCTAGAATGAAGGAGATGTCCTCCTTTTTCAAAGAAAGAGGCTTTCCTTCCTCTGAGAACAACACTGCCCTCAGCTGCATCTCTTCCATTTCACACATGTCTGCTCTTACCTCATCCTCCTGCCACCCTACCACTGGTAGGGTTCCTCTTGTCTTCACCTACCACCCCATCTAGCACTTTTGCCATCTCCAACCACCAAGCACATCTCCCCTGCTCCCCACTTTCTGCATTCTGCAGGGATCACTCTCCACGTGACTCCCTTGTCCATTCATCCCTCTTGGCACTTATCCTTGCAAGCAGAAAAAGTGCTACACCTGCCCCTACAGTTCAGCATTCAAAACCATAGTTCCTTCCAGGCTTGACAAGAAGCTCAGAGACCTCGGCCTTGACCCTGCCTTGTGCAGCTGGATCCTGGACTTCCTGTCAGATTGCCAGCAGGTTGTAAGAGTGGGCTCCCTCACCTCCAACCCTCTGACTCTCAATACAGGAGCCCCTCAGGGCTGCGCACTGAGTCCGCTCCTTTACTCCCTATATACCCATGACTGTACCGCCACCCACAGCTCGAATTTGCTAATTAAATTTGCCGATGACACTACATTGATTGGCCTTATCTCAAACAGGAACGAGGTGGCCTACAGGGAAGAAGTCATCTCTTTGATACGGTGGTGTCAAGAAAACAACCTCTCCCTCAATGTCACAAGAACAAAGGAGCTGGTTGTGGATTACAGGAGGAGTGGAGATAGGCTAACCCCTATTGACAGCAATAGATCTGGGGTCAAGAGGGTAAACAGTTTTAAGTTCCTCGGCATCCACATCACCGAGGACCTCACGTGGTCTGTACACACCAGCTGTGTCGTGAAAAAGGCACAACAGCACCTCTTTCACCTCAGATGGTTGAGGAAGTTTGGTATGGGTCCCCAAATCCTAAGGGCTTTCTACAGGGGCACAATTGAGAATATCATGACTGGCTGCATCACTGCCTGGTATGGAAACTGTACCTCCTTTAATCGCAGGACTCTGCAGAGAGTGGTGTGGACAGCCCAGCACACCTGTAGCTGTGGACTTTCCAGGACTCAGGACACTTACAAGGACAGGTGTGAGAAGAGGGCTCATAGGATCACTGGGGACCAGAGTCACCCCAACCACAATCTATTCCAGCTGCTACCATCCGGGAAACAGTACCGCAGCATAAAAGCCAGGACCAACAGGCTCTGGCACATCTTCTTCCACCAGGCCATCAGACTGATTAATTCATGCTGATTTGAGTGTATTTCTATGTTACATTGACTGTTCTGTTTATTATAAATTATTATAAATACTATGATTGCACATTTAGATGGAGATGTAACATAAAGATTTTCACTCCTCATGTTTTTGAAGTATGTAAGAAATAAAGTCAATTCAATACCATTCAAGGCCCCGAACAGTCCTTCTAGATGAGGCGACACTTCACCTGTGAGTCTGTTGGTGTCACCTATTGTATCCGGTACTCCCGGTGTGGCCTCCCTATATCAGTGAGACCTGACGTAGATTGGGAGGTCGCTTCGCCGAGCATCTACGATCTGTCCGCAGAAAAAGTGGGATTTTCCAGTGGCCACCCATTTTAATTCCACTTCCCATTCCCATACCAACATGTCCATCCATGGCCCCCTCCACTGTCGTGAAGCGGCCACACTCAGGTTGAAGGAATAACACCTTATATTCCTCCAACCTAGTGGCACAAACATCAATTTTTCAAACTTCCGGTAATGCCCCCCCCCGCCCTCTTCTTCACCATTCCCCATCCCCTTTTCCCTCTCTTACCTTATCTCCTTGCCTGCCATCGCCTCCCTCTGGTGCTCCTTCCCTCCTTTCTTTCTTCCATGGCCTCTGTCCTCTCCTAACAGACTTCCCCCTTCTCCAGCCCTGCACCTCTTTCACCAATCAACTTCCCAGTTCTTTGCTTCATCCCTCCCCCTCCTGGTTTCACCTCTCACCTTGTGTTTCTCCCGCCCCTTCCCCCATCTTTTAACTCTACTCCTCGTCTTTTTATCCCCAGTCCTGCTGAAGGGTCTCGGCCTGAAACGTCGACTGTACTCTTTTCCACAGATGCTGCCTGGCTGGCTGAGTTCTTCCAGCATCTTGAGTGTGTTGCTGCGATTTCCAGCTTCTGCAGACTTCCTCGTGTTTGTCCTTTCACTCTCAGATCCATTTTCGTGAGACTTCTTTGAATTGTTTTAATGTGTGTCGGTACTGAAGCACCTGGCAGTTTGAGGCCAAATGCATGCAGTTAGGTGACATCTCAGCATTCAGAAATTATTTTACATTATTTCTGGCTAATTATGAATGGTTGTGTTTGGAGAATCTTTGTTTTCAATGTGGATATCAATAGCAGAAGTTACCCCCTCAGTTATTAATAGATCTGCCAAGTAAATGAAAAATGTTGTTTGATTCTGCAAACTATTTCCCCTTTTTGTCCATGAATTAGACAATCTGAACAAGAAACAGCTTGTGAAAAGTAGGACTTCCAAAGGCACAAAAGTTATCGTCCACATGTCACAATATCTTAAACTCATGAAAGAATCAGACTCAGAATTAGGTTTAATATCACTGGCATATATCGTGATATTTGTTGTTTTGCGGCAGCATTTTATTGAAATACATAATAAAAAACTATAAATTACAATAAAAATACATATACATAGATAAAAGAATAAATTAAACAAGTAGTGCAAAAAGAGAGCTGAAAAGAAAAAAAGATAGTGAGGTAGTGTACAGAGGTTCACATTGTCCATTCAGAAATCAGATGGAAGAAGCCATTCCTACAACATTGAGTATGTGTCTTCAGGCTCCTCGATGAGAGGTCCTGGGTGATGGAGGTCCTTTGAGGCATTATCTTTTGAAGATGTTCTGGAAGCTGGGGAGTCTAATGACAATTATGAAGCTGGCTGAGTTTACAATTTTTGCAGCTTTTTCCGAACCTGTGCGGGGGCCCCTCCATTATCAGATGGTGATGCAGCCAGTTAGAATGTTCTCCATGGTACATTTGTAGAAATTGGCCAGTGTCTTTGGTGACATACCAAGTCTCCTCAAACTTCTAATGAAATATAGCCGCAGTCGTGCCTTCCTTGTAATTGCATCAATATGTTGGGCCCAGGATAGACATTCAGAGACGTTGACAGCCAGGAACTTGAACCTGCTCAGCCTTTCAACTGCTGATCCCTCGGTTAGATCTGGTGTGTGTTCCCTCAACTACTCCTTTCTGAGGTCCACCAACAATTCCTTGGTCTTACTGACAATGAGTGCAAGGTTGTTGTTTCAACACCACTCAACCAGCTGATCTATCTTACTCCTGTACGCCTACTTGTCACCATTTGAAATTTTGCCAAAATGTCATCGGCAAATTTATAGATGCCATTTGAACTGTGCATAGCCACAAGGCAATGGGTGTAGAGAGAGTAGAGTAGTGGACTAAGCACACATCCTGAGGTGCATCAGTGTTGATTATCAGCAAGGAGGAGATGTTACTTCTGATCGGCACTGATTGTGGCTTCCTGATGAGGAAGTCAAGGATCCAGTTGCAGATACCCAGATTTTGGAGCTTGTTGATTAGTACTGTCGAAATGATGCCATTGAATGCTGAGCTGTAATCAATAAGCAGCAGTATGATGTAGGTATTGCTGTTGTCTAGATGATACAAGACGGAATGGAGAGCCAGTGAGATTGCATCCATTGTAGGCCCATATGTGGTGATAAGCAAACTGCAGCCTAGCAAGGAGCTGATTCTGGCCAAGACCGACTTCTTAAAGCACTTCATCACGTTAGATGTGAGTGTAATTGGGCGATGGTTGTTGGATCCTGATCTTCTTGGTTTATGCCTTTTTGAAGCAGGTCGGAACCTCTGACAACAGCAGTGAAAGACTGAAGATGTCCCTGAACACTCCTGCTGGTTGGTTGGCACAGGTTTTCAGTGCTCTACTAGGTACACTATCTGGGCCTGTTACATTGCCTCATGAAAGATGTTCTGACGTCGGCCTTTGAGACAGAGTCGGGTCACCAGAAGCTGCAGGGATTTGCACAGGTGTAGTTTTATTCTCCCTTTCCAAGTGTGTATAAAAGTTGTTGAGTTCTTCTGAGAGTGAAGCATCATAGCCAGTTTTGATGTTACGTTTTGCCTTGTAGGAAGTAATGGCATGCAAACCCTGACCTGAACTGACATGCATCCGATTCTGTCTGTAACTTCAATCAGAATTCCAAGCAAGAGAAAACCTGCAGATGCTCCAAGCAACACACACAACATGCTGGAGGAACTCAGCAGACCAGGCAGCACCTATGGAAAAGAGTACGCAGTTGATGCTTCGGGCCGAGGCTCCTGATGAAAGGTCTCGGCCTGAAACGCCGACTGTTATTCTTTTCCATAGATGCTGCCTGGCCTGCTGTGTTCCTCCAGCATTTTGTGTGTGTTGCTTCAATCAGAATTATTTATTTTTGCTCTTAAAATAACCTTTTGTAGGTTGTAACTGGACTTCTTGTATAGCTTTGGATCACTGAACTTGAATGCAGACTACAAATCTCCTCAGCAGACAATAAATCTCCTGGTTCATCCGCGGCTTTAGATTTGGGTATGTTCGGTATATTCTCGAAGGCACACACTCATCCACACGGGTCTTAGTGAAACTGGAGGCAACTGTGGCGTACTTATTCAGACCCAAAGATGAATCCCTGAATATTGTCCAGTTCGCTGACTCAAAGCAGACCTGAAACCACCTCTTCACCTCCCTTGACCATACCTTCTTGTCCTTACCACTGGTGCTACAGTCTTTCATCTCTGCCTATACACCAGGAGTAGCAGTACGGGCAGGAGATTAGACTTTCCAAAGTTCAGGCATGGTAGGCATTCTTGATGGCGGTATGACAGTGGTCAAGTGTATGCGCAGACAACTGTCCCAACATTATTTATCCACCGAGATCTCGTTCAGAGTGACACCTGAAGTCATCCTGTGGAGTAGATTTGTAATATGCAGGTGCCTTAGTAGCTGAAACAGCAATCATCATGCCTACTGATTAGCATGGTCAAATGGAGCTTCATATCAAAGCATCCAATAATGCAGCCTGCCCAAGGTTTCAAGAATTGTTGGTATATACATTTGGTTTGAGAGTCATAGAGGACTAGTCTAGTACGTGCCAACCTGATCTTTTGTCAAGTCCCATAGACCACAGCCTTCCATATTCCTCTCATCCATGTTTCTACCCAAAGTTCTCTTAAATATTACAGTTGAGAAACGTTACAAAGGTCCTTTAAAGGGATATCAACATGAAGACTCAGGAGAAGGCCACCTGACGCATAAAGAGAAGCATAAAGAGCAGGAGGAGAACACGAGCAGAACCCAGCATTGGGAAGACAACAGTACTGGATTTTCCATGGCTGAGCAGCTTAGTCAGTGTTTAACATTGAAAACTGGTAAAATGTGATGTGCAATAAAGTGTGCATTATATTACTTCGGTTTAAAATTTGTCAGTCTTCAGAACTGACTCTCAGAGCCCACCAATTTTATCTGTCAGCAAGACCAAATAGGAATTGCTGAGGTGTCTGAATCTTCCATTTAGTGCCAAAGCATGATCCCTGCAAACAAAAATGCAGGCTAATGCCTGATGAGATGAGTGGTGCAGGAATATTCTTGTGGGAGGTACTTCATGACAAAGTTTCTGAGCGGAATGCCGAATTTTTACCCAAACTTCTTTGTTTACTTATCTCCTTTATGACTCTTGAATTTTCTGAGAATATTGAGCTGCTCAAGGGCACTGAACCTTCCAAAAGAAGTTTATCTGTCCTTGCACTGGTTCAGGACAGATGAAAGACTGGTTCGGGATATTGTACTACGAAGGAACAGATTTCCTAAGCGTCACCGAAGTCACAGATTTCGGTATTGTTCAGATTCCTGTGTCTGTCAGTGCCCTGGGAGGATGGACATCTGCCAGGAGCTACTGTAGAGGAATGCTGGCTGCTGGTGGGAAGGTGGAGTACATGATCTTTGACTATTACCACCGTACAGTCAAACTGATATCATGGCACCACTTGATAACTGAGGCATTACAACTATGTACATTGCCTTCTCCATTCCCACTCCACACAGATAATGTCCTGGGAAATACAAAAATCAGATAGAAAAAGTCAAATAGGCTGCTGATGTCCAGGAGGTCAGTGCCTTGATTGTTTTCTTTTTCTATGGAATTTGTGAAGCAAAGAAAACATGTAACCCCCAAATCAAATGTTTGGGAGTTTCCTAAAGGAAAAACAACCGATCAATAAAACATGCTGATACTTTCAGTTTCACTGATATAAATGAAACCCATTAACAGTTATTAATCTTAGTAGGCAAATGTTGCTATAAATGTCTCATTAGGGAGGCATGGTAGTGCAGGGGTTAGCATAGCGCTTTACTCAATCAGCAGTTTAAGATGGTGCCGGTGAAACACAGTGATGACTTACTGGCAGCAAACAAGACTACCAACTACTCCATTAATCGCACTTTCTTTGGAAAGTGAACACTTCGATCAATAGCCTGTAACCTCCCTTGTGGAATTGAGCCTTTGACCACCTGTGTGACCAGCCATTTTTGCGGTATGAACTGAAGTCTCGAAGGTGTAGGATGATGGCAGGATGGTGGGTATGGGCTGAATCGAGGCAGGCAGGTTGAGGTGGCGGGACCCAGGCCCGAGAGGGAGGACCGGCCCATTGTCAGGCTGATTTAAGTGATAGGCCAGATTGAAAAGGTCAGGGGTCAGGGCTGACGTTCAATTCACTGCTCACAAGGTTTACTCGTCTCTGCACTGACCTGAGGCCATGGCCTGGCCTGCAGCTAACGGGCTCTGGATTGGCTGAGACCAGCTTTGTGGCTGTGGACTCACTTTCATTTACTTCATTGCTGAATTTTATTTGCTTACTTTTATCATTTGCATTTTTTGTATTTTTTTCCCTCTGTACATTAAGTGTTTGACAGTCTTCTTTTTTGGGTTTCTTTCTTTTGTGGCTGCTTGTAAGGTTATATACAGTATAAATACTTTGATAATAAATCTACTTTGAACTTTGAAGATTGGGGTTCAATTCCTGCTGGTGTATGTAAGGAACAGGAATTCTGCAGATGCTAGAAATTCAAGCAACACACATCAAAGTTGCTGGTGAACGCAGCAGGCCAGGCAGCATCTCTAGGAAGAGGTACATTCCCATTCTGACATGTTACGCATTTTAATTCCACATCCCATTCCCATTCTGACATGTCTATCCATGGCCTCCTCTACTGTAAAGATGAAGCCACACTCATGTTGGAGGAACAACACCTTATATTCCATCTGGGTAGCCTCCAACCTGATGGCATGAACATCGACTTCTCTAACTTCCGCTAAGGCCCCACCTCCCCCTCGTACCCCATCCGTTATTTATTTATATACACACATTCTTTCTCTCACTCTCCTTTTTCTCCCTCTGTCCCTCTGACTATATCCCTTGCCCATCCTCTGGATCCCCCCCCTTGTCTTTCTCCCTGGGCCTCCTGTCCCATGATCCTCTCATATCCCCTTTGCCAATCACCTGTCCAGCTCTTGGCTCCATCCCTCCCCCTCCTGTCTTCTCCTATCATTTTGGATCTCCCCCTCCCCCTCCCACTTACAAATCTCTTACTAACTCTTCCTTCAGTTAGTCCTGACGAAGGGTCTCGGCCTGAAACGTCGACTGTACCTCTTCCTAGAGATGCTGCCTGGCCTGCTGTGTTCACCAGCAACTTTGAGGTGTATGTAAGGAGTCTGTATATTCTCTCTGTGACCAGGTGGTTTTCCTCTGGGGGCTCTGGATCCTCCCACATTCCAAGGTTGTATGAGTTATGGTTAGTGAGTTGTGGGCATGCTGGAACCAAGGTGACAATTATGGGTTGTCCCCAGCACATTTTCAGACGGTTGGTCGATAATGCAAAATAATGCACTTCACTGTATATTTCAATGTTTCAATACAGTATACATGTGGCCATTGCTGGAGCGGACTTGGAGCTGATTTAAAGCAACAGAACTGAGGCAAAACATAAGAAATAGGAGCTGGAGTAGGCCATCCGGCCCATCGAGCCTGCCCGCCATTCAATAAGATCCTGGCTGATCTGTCCGTAAACTCAGCTCCATCTACCTGCCTTTTCCCCATAACCCTTAATTCCCCTATTATGTAAAAATCTATCTAACTGTATCTTAAATATATTTAGTGAAGAAGCCTCAACTGCTTCCCTGGACAGAGAATTCCACAGAGTCACCACTCTCTGGGAAAAACAGTTTCTCCTCATCTCCGTCCTAAATCTTCTCCCCTGAATCTTGAGGCAATGTCCCCTAGTTCTAGTCTCACCTACCAATGGAGACAACTTTCCTACTTCTATCTTATCTATCCCTTTCAAAATTTTGTACGTTTCTATAAGATCCCCTCTCATTCTTCTGAACTCCAGAGAGTATAGTCCCAGGTGACTCAATCTCTCCTCAGAGGTTAACCCCTTCATCCCTGGAATCAACCTGGTGAACCTCCTCTGCATTGCCTCCAAATCCAGTATATCCTTCCTCAAGTATGGAGACCAGAACTACACACAGTACTCCAGGTGCGGCCTCATCAGTACCCTGTATAGTTGCAGCATGATCTCCCTGCTCTTGAGTTCAAACCCTCTAACAATGAAGGTCAACATTCTGTTTGCCTTCTTAATAACCTGTTGTACCTGCAAGCCAACTTTTTGCGATTCATGAACAAGCACTCCCAAGTCCCTCTGCATAACAGCATGCTGCAATCTTTCACCATTTAAAGAATAATCTGCTCTTCTATTTTTCCTTCCAAAGTGGATGATCTCGCATTTACCAACGTTGTATTCCATCTACCAGACCTTGACCCACTCACTTAACCTATCTATATCCCTCTGCAGACTCTCCACATCCTCTGTACAATTTGCTTTTCCACTCAGTTTAGTGTCATCAGCAAATTTTGCTACGCTACACTCAGTCCCCTCTTCCAATGGTGAGGCAGAGTTGAAGTGGCGGGGCTAATTTCATTTTAGTGATTAAAGTTCAGAATGATTTTGAATGTATTATGAAAGCACATCAATTGGAAAATTACTGTATGAATTAGGTTGATCTTTAACAAAAGTTTAATGCTTTTTATTGCTTCTAGCAAGCACATCACACAAATTTAATATTTAACAATGAACTTAGTAGTGAGGCAATATACTCATTGTAGCACTCTTAAATTAATATATGTGGAAGAACGTTTCGTAAATGAATATGAAAAAAAGGCGGGACGATTCAAGTAAGTTACAAAGCTAAATGAAAGAAACTGCTGCTCTATCATCCATAGGAAATATTCCCTCAAAAGTTTTATCACTTGCAACAAGTAAGTACTCCTTTGCAAAACAAAGGCTCTGTGGAAAATGTCATCCA
This sequence comes from Mobula hypostoma, assembly GCF_963921235.1. NCBI lineage: Eukaryota > Metazoa > Chordata > Chondrichthyes > Myliobatiformes > Myliobatidae > Mobula > Mobula hypostoma. Next base: position 36,917,485 of record NC_086107.1, on the reverse strand, counting down.
TTTGCTGCTAGCTAAAAAGGCTGATGCTGATGTTAGATTGAAAGGTTTATACTATTTCTAAGAAAGCTAGCAGGTTTGAAGACCAGGAGAATTTTGGAACAAGTAAATGATGGAAAAAAGTGATGCTAATGAGGTAGAATACAGCAAGAAATGTAAAAACAAACTGAAAGAATTTCTACAAGTCAGTAAAATGAAAAGAAAGCAAAAGTAAATGTAGGTCTCTCAGAGACAGGGCAGGAGTTGAAGAGGAGGTGAAATATAATTTGCATCTATCTTCAAAGTAAAAGTCACAAAAAATACTAGAGATAATGGGGAACTGAGCAGGCACTGAATCTGATGATCACAGCACGGCCAACATTAATAGGTATAAAATGCTGGAGAAATTGAGGGAAGTAGTGGTCAATAAACCTACTGAAGCAAGTGCCCTACATCCCAGGCTTGAAAAACAGTGGCAGCAAAGATGGTGGATGCTTTAGCCATGATTTCAAAGAAAATACGGCAGTGCCTCTACTTTCTTAGAAGTTTGTACAGATTGGGCTGAAGCAAGCACAGTGGAGAATATCCTGAGTGGTTGCATCATGGTCTGGTATGGAAACACCAATGCCCAAGAATGGAAATGTCTATGAAAAGTGGTGGATATAGACCAGTGCATCAAAGGAAAAGCCCTCCCACCATTGAGCTCATCTACAAAGAGTGCAGCATCTGTTATCAAGGACCCTCATCATCCAGGCCACGCTCTCTTCTCGCTGCTCTCATTAGGAATGAGGTACAGAACCCTTAGGTCCCACACCACCAGGTTTAGGAACACTGATTGCCCTTCAACTATCAGGCTCCTGAACTAGTGTGGACATCTTCACTCACCACAACTCTGAACTAATCGTCGAACACAACCCTTGAACCTACTTTCAATGACTCTCCAACTCATGTTCTCAGTTTTATTTATTTATTCTTATTATTACTTTTTTCTTTTTGTATTTGCACTGTTTGTCAGTCTTTGTCATAGCTTTCCATGGATTCTATTGTATTCTTTGTTGTACTGTGAATGCCTGCAAGATAATGAATCTCAGGGTAGTATTTGGTGACATAGACATACTTTGATAAGAAAATTAACTTTGAACTTTGTTTCTTTAAAGTTTCTGCGATACTAGTGGGTTGTAAGATAGCAAGTATACCACCACTATTCAAGAACTGAGGGACAGAGAAACTAAGAAACTGCAAACTAGTTAATCTGATGTACTATAAACTCCTAGGAAGTGCTGGAGGTCATTATTAAGGAACTGATTATAGGCTATTTAGAACATCAAAGGTTGAAAAGTTCAAAGGTTCATTTTATTATTAAATAATATCAGTTTTGATATTCGTCTTCTCCAAATAGCCACGAAATACAGAAAAATCTTGGGAGCTGTTCAAAGAAGAGTCATTAACTTCCACTCCCTCCCCCCCACTGGCATGAAAAAGGAATAGAAACAAAATTTGCAAACCCCAAACCCCCCACCCCTTCCCTCGCTCAAAAAAACTCTTCTCAGGCTTCAAGCCGGGTACAGGTATCAACTATAACCAATGCTTCAATGACAAACTTTGCCATTTTCTTCGGGGATGATACCTGAGTGAGTCTAGTCCAGTGGTATTGATACCCCCATAGTCCATCACTACTGATTAGATAGTCCTCAACTAATCAGGTTTCTGCTCTCCCACTTGGTTTACAATCGAATTCCAGTTCTTTCTTAGAGTGAGACCTTCATCTTTGTTAAAATTCTTTCAACAAACATGAAGGTTTCACTCTCTGCGATGATAACATCAAACTCCCAACCCACTCACTCACAAAAACACAGCAACAATAACATCAAATCCCCAACCCACTTCCTCGCAAAAAAGGCAAACTTTATGCAAGAAGATTCATGTTTGGCCAACTTAACAGTCGCCTTGAAGTCATAATAAGCATGTCACTAGAGATTATCAAGTAGCCTATCTAGATTTTCAAAAGGCAATTGATCAAGTTCCACATAAAAGTTGCTCAACAAAATGAAGTTTCAAGGATATTCAAGGTTCAAGGTTTGTCACAGCTGTAACAGAACTGTGGCTGAGCGAAGGTCAGGACGGGCAGCCCAGTATTCAAGGATACAAAGATATAGATAAGCAAGGACAGGGAGTGGGAGTTCTGATAAGGGAGGATGTAACAACAGTACTTAGAGATGACATAATATTATCTCAAATGCTGTTACGTCCAGTGAGGCCCTCTGGGTAGAACTTAGAAACAAGGAGAGGATCTTTCTAGTGGAGCTATGTTATAGACCCCTCTCCCCACCAAGAGTCAGCAGGAACTTAAGAAACATGTGTTTCGGGAAAATACTAGTTTTAAAATAATGGTGGAAAGACATAGGACAGATCCACAGCTTAAGGTCCTAGAGCAAGGCTAATTTTGGGGGGAATTAGACACAATCTCATAGAGGTCGATTGGGTGAAGCTATTTAGAGGAAAAGGAACAAATGTGGCACACACAAGATCCTGGAGGAACTCAGGAGTTGCCGAAGGGTTTCGGCCTGAAACGTCAACTGCATTTTTTTCCCCATGGATGCCGCCTGGCCTGCTGAGTTCCTCCAGCATTTTGTGTGTGTTGCTCGGATTTCCAGCGTCTGCAGATTTTCTCTTGTTTGTGAAATGGCAAGTGGGAGGCTTTTGTGAGTGTGATGTCAAGTGTCCATAAGCAGCATTCCTGTTAGGATGAAGGGTAAACTGGAAAGTTTAGGGACCCTTGGCTGATGAGAGATATTGAGGCTCTACTCAAGAAAAAGGAGGAAGCATACAATGGGTTTAGGAAGCTGGGATCGAGCAAATCCCTTACTGATTATACAATGATTAGGCATGTGCTTAGTGGGAAATCAAGAGGGCAAAGAAAGGGTAAGAGATAGATCTGGCAGATAAGCTTAAGGAAAATTCCAAGAGGTTCTATAGCTATATTAAGAGGAAAATGCTACTTAGAGAGAGAGTAGGTCCCATTAGAGAACAGAAGGAATTCTGAGGGACATGATCTACCAGTATTTTGATAGCCAATGTGCTATAACTGTACTGTTCTAGCCTCTAAAGCCTGATTAGGAGAAGTCTGCATGGCTTTGATAGTGGGAAGTTGTGCTTGGTGAACCTTTCAGAATTACTTTGTAAAAGATTAATGTAAGGCAGTAAATCCTGTTTATCTGGACTTTAACATGGCCTTTGACCAAGTTCCACATGGCAGGCTAGTCTGCAAGGTTAGATCCCATGGAATCCAGGGAGAGTTAGTCAGAAGTAAGTTTTTTACTGACATGTTGGGTATGTGGAACTGATTTTCAGGAGTGGTAGCAGAGTCAGGTACATTAAGGGGGTTTAAGAAACCGTTTGATAGCACATGAATGATTGAAAATTGAAGGGTTACGTAGTAGGTAAGGGTTAGATTGATCTTAGAGTAGGTTAAAAGGCTGGAAAATCACTGTGGGCCGAAGGGCCTGTACCGTTCTATGTCTATGTCTATACCATATGGGAATGTCTGGCACAGATTGCTAAAAGTGGAGGAGTTTTGTGGAGAGCTTTGAGAAGCTCAAGTCTCTGCACTGGGAGGGCTCAGAAGAATGTTGTAAATGTAAGGTTCATACTGCCTCCCAGGCCAGCTCCTGACCCATCTGTAGCAGTGTCTGTAGTTCCCACATTGGTTTCATTAATCACCTCAGTACCCAATGAACTAGAACAGAAATAAGTCACCCACTATCCCGAGGGACTAATAAAATGTTCACTCTCTTGTCGTTGCTGTTTCCCATAAGGTAGCAGGTGAGCACAGAGAAGGAGGGAGACAATGGCCTCTCTTAAGCATTCTCATATTATTCTGGGCAATGCCACAGTGCCCCACCGTTCTGTTTCCTTTATCCAGTGATGGATACGTCTTCATATGCAGCAAGCAGCCAGTACTCGGCGTTCACCAAGCTCTTTGAACATATTTAATCTGACATAGTTCAGGAGTTTGAAGATGGTGCCAGAGACCTGCAGGTGCATTACCCTCAGTGGGGGCAGGGAACGTAAACTGCAGCTGGTTGCTGTGTCCAAAATTCAGATGCAACCCCACCCTGTTTGGCTCTTGTGGACAGCAAAAAAGAGCAGTGACTTTGAGCTTCAGTAGATATGCTCTTGAAATTCAGAAGAATTAAAGTGTTGAATGGAATTGCTTCAAGGGGCATGATTTTATCAATAATTCAACGTTAAAAATTCTCCCGAAATGCACATGCTAAGAACAAAGCACAAAACCACAGAGAATTCAACATTATAGATGAGGCTCTGTTAGTGAGTAAAGTGGATCCATTTACTTTTATGTTGCTTGTGTATCTCACATGAATTGTACTACAATTCTGCACGAATAGGTGATGAACATTTGCCAGCGTGTTCGACTGGTTCAAACTGATCAACTCTGTCAGGGTCACTGAGTGCTCACAACGCAATCAAAAACTTGGCTCTGAAGGCCAGAGTCTACACATGAGGTTAATATTTTACAGGGTGCTGGGCTCGGCCTCACAATAGCATTGGCATCGCACCTGACATGGTATTGAATCAAAGATGATTTATTCATACAATGTATAAATAAAGGCTTCAAAACCAAAAAAAAGATGGATTTGTGGACTGCTGGCATCAGTTGAAAGGTTAGTTTTCTGCTGAGCTGGAACATATGCTCTTTACTGGATTTGTTAATTTTATGGTGGAAGGCAGTTTCCCAAGCTACTGACATGCACTTTCCACATCATTAGTAAAACTACTGATTGCAGAGAGCCACTTCGTGACCAAAAAGTAGGCTAACACAGGCCTATGAGATGAAATTGAGGTCTGAACATTTTCTTTCAGTGGACCAATTTTCTCATTTTCAGTATATTTATTATATAAAACAATATAATCACAAGGTTGACAGTTAAATCCATATGACTGACTTCAGTTTATAAATTTAGACATAACTCACTCAGCTCACATCAAACTCCAATGGGTAGATTTCATCATATGACTACATAGCCAAGCTATTGGCAAAGAAGAAACCAATTTAATGTTTAAAGCACATTTTGGTTTCTTTGATTTAATACACTATTTCTTCTTTTTAAAACTTCATCTATCTTTTCTAAATATCCCATTTAACAAATTGGAAGGTAACTGAATAAATGTAGGGATATGGGGAATGGGCCTTACCCATTGCTGCCTGAGTCAAACACTCGGTAAGTTCAGTGCCTGATACCATGCTTGTCATGGGGCAATGCCTCGTCATTAGCGATGGAACTATTTTGTAACTGGTAAGAAACTTGGTTCTGGAGTAAACAACAAAGAACAGGTAGGTTCAATAGGTACATTTAATGTCAGAGAAATGTATACAATATACATTCTGAAATTCTTTTTCTTCGCAAGCATCCATAAAAACAGAGGAGTGCCCCAAAGAATGAATGACAGTTAAACATTAGAACCCCAAAGCCCGTCCCACGCACTAGCAGCAGAAAGGCAATGATCCCCACCTCCCCCACCAGCAACAAAGCATTGGTGCTCACCACCAAGCAGTCAAACTTGTCGCAAGGCATCAATAAAGACACAGATTTGCAGTACCACAAAGTCTACTCACACACCCGGTAATTCGACATACCACAGGCTCTCTCTCTCTCCCTAATAAGGGAAAAAGAGGTGTCCCCATTTCACAGCAAGAGGAGAGACATAACTAACAAACAAGATAGCAATGGTTCCCAAGAGTTTATGGGACAGCTGGGGCATGGAACAGACAGCAGCAAATGCCATTCTGCGCACAGAAGTGTGTGGTGATATACTTTGGCAGGAAGAATGGGGAGATATAATACTGGATAAATGGGCGATTCTAAAATGCATTCAAGAATAGAGAGCTAAGAACGTTACGGCAGCTTGAGCAAAATTAGCTAAGGAAGTAATAATGATTATGGTGTTTACAAACAGTGAGCAGAAGGTAGCTATGTCAAATCTCGTTCTGTTCTAATGCTGTACAGCCCCAAGTTCTACATTTTAGTAGAATTTAAATGATTTAGATAAGGTATAAAAGAATTTTACTGGCATATTTTTAGCGATGGTAGATTATTGTTGTAAGGTGAGTGGGTTCTCTTTAGAGGGAATTTGGCATTGGTGCTTAAAATCCTAAAGAGTTCCACAGATTTGATGAGCTGTTATTTGCTGTTCTATGAAAGTACGTTAAGAGTCAGAAAGCTTGCAGATATATGCACCGTCACAAAATGGCATAGGGTACAAAGGGTCTCAGCTCAAAATGTTGACTGTTTATAGATGCTGCCTGACTTACTGTGTTCTTCCAGCATTTTGTGTGTGTTACTTTTCATATGAATGGTTGTCAAACTGAAACCATACACAGTGAGATAAATAGATTTTTGCTACTGAAGAGTAACAAGGAGTAGGAACCAAGAATGGACAGATAGACTTGCTACCACAGTTCTGCTGTGTACTTAATATTTCAGTAATATTGCAAATATTGCAGTAATTGTTGGCGCATGGCCAAGTGGTTAAGGCGTTGGTCTATGATCTGAAGGTTGCGAGTTCGAGCCTCAGCTGAGGCAGCGTGTTGTGTCCTTGAGCAAGGCACTTAACCACACATTGCTCTGTGATGACAATGGTGCCAAGCTGTATCGGCCCTCGTGCCCTTCTCTTGGACAACATCGGTGGCGTGGAGAGGGGAGACGTGAAGAATGGGCAACTGCCGGTCTTCCATAAAACCTTGCCCAGGCCTGCACCCTGGAAACCTTCCAAGGCGCATATCCATGGTCTCACGAGACTAACGGATGCCTATTAAAAAATATTGCAAATATATTGTTTGATTAAGCATTCTTTGTTGATACATAATTCATTATGGGTTTTATGTAAAAGTACGTGATTGGCATATGTCATTATGCCACCATACCATAAATGCGTGCCTCACTAAAGTAAAGTAAACGTACACAAATTATTCCCAGCTCTGTATTTTTCGGTCAATTTGTTTTATGTTTTGGAGTTACAAAACATAACAGTGGCAATGAGTAAGTTTTAAAGTGAAACCAGGTCGAATAACTACCTGTTGAAGTGCAGCAATTCACTTGAGTTAAAAAGATAGTGCAGTACATTTTTTTCTTTGGAAGAAGGGAACAGAGATGGCTGAGTAAAAAAAAGGCAGAAAGCGAATGAAATAGTGATTACCAGGCGATAATAATAAATAATTAGAAAGTAGAAATGGCTAACTATATCAAAAAGATAGATGTATTCAATTACACAGAAGATAACTGGGTGATGTATACTGTGTGAATTGAGCAGTATTTTGAAGCAAATAAAATAGCCAATGAGAAATGAGTGCCACTTTTGCTGAGTACAATAGGTGGAAGAGAACACACTTTGTTTAAAAATCTGACTGCTCCAACCAAATCAGCCAAAATTAGCTTTGATGATATTATGAATGAAACGCAGGAACATTTAGAACTGAAACCATTGTTGATTGCAGAATGCTTTAGGTTTCATAAGCCAAATCAAAAGGAAGGGGAGTCCATTTCAGCTTAGAAATTGTTTGAGCATTGTCAGTGATGTGTTTACTGATGCACCTGAAAAATTTACAAAAGAGGACATTCCTCTTGACGTATTTTCCCTGAGGCAAATTGAAAGCCTCCCTATTATGGCAGAGATGATCCAAAGGGAAACCAGAAAAGACAGCAGACTGTCTTAAGTCTACATAGCAACCAATAATGGCTGGAATGTGCAGCAGAAATCCCAGTTCAAAGGGTAGATCAGCAGATTGTGTAGCTTGCCACGCACTGTGCGGGATACCAACACATCCAGAAGAAAGGTATTCAGACCTCTCAGAACCACTTCCTGCAGTCCCAGAGTGAACTCCTACAACCAGAATGGAGGAAGGCCTGAAATCTGAGATTATTGCACAGCCACAGTCTCAGCTCCCAAGCAAAGTGACCTCCCTACGTTATCCCACAAGAGTAAGAAATCCTCTACAGTGATTTAATCTTTAGGCCTGAATGGGACAATTTAAAATTTACCACACTGTGGATGTCTATATAATAGTTGTATGATATATAGTATACTGTGTGTGAGTGTATATATGTGTGTGTATATGTACGTTTGTATATATAGATGATTAGAGAGCAATATGTTATATATTTGAGTTGAGATTAATTCTATAGTGAGGTGCAGTTAATAGCTAAGCAGGGAAGAGTGCTGTGTATTTAATAGTTCAGTAATATTTGAGTAATATTATAAATATATTATTTGATTAAGCAGTCTTTGTTGCTTACATAATTCATTGCGGGTTATATGTAAAAGTATGTGAATGGAAGATGTGGCTTGCTAAAAGTAAAAGCAAAATGTACACCAGTTACCCCAGCTCTCCTCGGTTTTTCTTTTGATTTCTTTTATGTTTTGGAGTTGGAAAAAAGATTATGAGAGAAAACTGGCAGGGAACATAAAAACGGACTGTAAAAGCTTTTATAGATATGTAAAAAGGAAAAGACTGGTAAAGACAAATGTAGGTCCCCTGCAGACAGAAACAGGTGAATTGATTATGGGGAGCAAGGACATGGCAGACCAATTGAATAATTACTTTGGTTCTGTCTTCACTAAGGAGGACATAAATAATCTTCCAGAAATAGTAGGGGACAGAGGGTCCAGTGAGATGGAGGAACTGAGCGAAATACATGTTAGTAGGGAAGTGGTGTTAGGTAAATTGAAGGGATTGAAGGCAGATAAATCCCCAGGGCCAGATGGTCTGCATCCTAGAGTGCTTAAGGAAGTAGCCCAAGAAATAGTGGATGCATTAGTGATAATTTTTCAAAACTCGTTAGATTCTGGACTAGTTCCTGAGGATTGGAGGGTGGCTAATGTAACTCCACTATTTAAAAAAGGAGGGAGAGAGAAACCGGGGAATTATAGGCCAGTTAGCCTAACGTCGGTGGTGGGGAAACTGCTGGAGTCAGTTATCAAGGATGTGATAACAGCACATTTGGAAAGCGGTGAAATGATCGGACAAAGTCAGCATGGATTTGTGAAAGGAAAATCATGTCTGACGAATCTCATAGAATTTTTTGAGGATGTAACTAGTAGAGTGGATAGGGGAGAACCAGTGGATGTGGTATATTTGGATTTTCAAAAGGCTTTTGACAAGGTCCCACACAGGAGATTAGTGTGCAAACTTAAAGCACACGGTATTGGGGGTAAGGTATTGGTGTGGGTGGAGAATTGGTTAGCAGACAGGAAGCAAAGAGTGGGAATAAACGGGACCTTTTCAGAATGGCAGGTGGTGACTAGTGGGGTACCGCAAGGCTCAGTGCTGGCACCCCAGTTGCTTACAATATATATTAATGACTTGGATGAGGGAATTAAATGCAGCATCTCCAAGTTTGCGGATGACATGAAGCTGGGTGGCAGTGTTAGCTGTGAGGAGGATGCTAAGAGGATGCAGGGTGACTTGGATAGATTGGGTGAGTGGGCAAATTCATGGCAGATGCAATTTAATGTGGATAAATGTGAAGTTATCCACTTTGGTGGCAAAAATAGGAAAACAGATTATTATCTGAATGGTGGCCGATTAGGAAAAGGGGAGGTGCAACGAGACCTGGGTGTCATTATACACCAGTTATTGAAAGTGGGCATGCAGGTACAGCAGGCGGTGAAAAAGGCGAATGGTATGCTGGCATTTATAGCGAGAGGATTCGAGTACAGGAGCAGGGAGGTACTACTGCAGTTGTACAAGGCCTTGGTGAGACCACACCTGGAGTATTGTGTGCAGTTTTGGTCCCCTAATCTGAGGAAAGACATCCTTGCCATAGAGGGAGTACAAAGAAGGTTCACCAGATTGATTCCTGGGATGGCAGGACTTTCATATGAAGAAAGACTGGATGAACTGGGCTTGTACTCGTTGGAATTTAGAAGATTGAGGGGGGATCTGATTGAAACGTATAAGGTCCTAAAGGGATTGGACAGGCTAGATGCAGGAAGATTGTTCCCGATGTTAGGGAAGTCCAGAACGAGGGGCCACAGTTTGAGGATAGAGGGGAAGCCTTTTAGGACCGAGATTAGGAAAAACTTCTTCACACAGAGAGTGGTGAATCTGTGGAATTCTCTGCCACAGGAAACAGTTGAGGCCAGTTCATTGGCTATATTTAAGAGGGAGTTAGATATGACCCTTGTGGCTACGGGGGTCAGGGGGTATGGAGGGAAGGCTGGGGCAGGGTTCTGAGTTGGATGATCAGCCATGATCATAATAAATGGTGGTGCAGGCTCGAAGGGCCGAATGGCCTACTCCTGCACCTATTTTCTATGTTTCTATGTTTCTATAACAGGTCCAGATTAGTGGCAATCAAAGCTGCTTAAGGTGGCAAATAATATGCTCTTGTTTCTATGTACCTCAGGTACTTAAATAAAGGAATTAACTGCTTTGAATATAATATAATGTGATTTTAATTCACACATTTATGTTTTGGGGTTAGGTTCCTACATAGTAGTTGCAGGGCCAAAGTGTGCCTTTGCTCTGTTGCAGTGACTCTTGCCTGTGTAACTAAAATGGAAGATACTTCCACCTAGTGTATGTAAGTATTACTGCATGAGGCATCTGCAAACGTAGCTGAGGGCAGGCCGCGCCCTGTAATATATTTTCTGCACAATGGCAGAGTGGAGTTCTATTCCACAAGTTACGTTTCAGTTGTACATATTGGATTGATAGATTACTGACAATGGAATGCTGTGAAAAATGATTGATTTTGAAATGTTTTGATGTAATTTCTCAACACAAAATATCAGTGGCTAACAAAGCTGAGGACTAATGCAGCAGGGAATGGAGGCCTGCAAAAGAGGCAGGAGTCAGATTATGGAGGGAATGTAGGCTTGAGAGGTTTCAGGCCACAGGTTGGAGGCAAACTCATGGGTACGTTATATGTAAAGGTGAGATTTTTAATTTGGGAGCATCAAGGAATCTTCAACTACTGTAGGTCAACGAAGACTGGAAAGATGCGTCAAAATCTGTTGGTGCAAGTTAGGAATAGGGTGGCATGAGTTTACTTGAGCCCAGGTTTAGAGTGAGCAAGCGATTACATTTGTATTAAACGCAAACAACAGGAATTCTGCAGATGCTGGAAATTCAAGCAACACACATCAAAGTTGCTGGTGAACGCAGCAGGCCAAGCAGCATCTATAGGAAGAGGCGCAGTCGACGTTTCCTATAGATGCTGCTTGGCCTGCTGCGTTCACCAGCAACTTTGATGTGTGTTGCTTACATTTGTATTAAATTTGATTGAACACTGAATTACTTCAAGAGACTAAAGATGCCGCCAGTTGATCTGATGCAAAGAAAACAGTGAAGAACCTTCAAAAGGTCACAGTTTGAGGATAGGGGGGAAGCCTTTTAGGACCGAGATTAGGAAAAACTTCTTCACACAGAGAGTGGTGAATCTGTGGAATTCTCTGCCACAGGAAACTGTTGAGGCCAGTTCATTGGCTATGTTTAAGAGGGAGTTAGTTATGGCCCTTGTGGCTACAGGGGTCAGGGGGTATGGAGGGAAGGCTGGGGCGGGGTTCTGAGTTGGATGATCAGCCATGATCATAATAAATGGCGGTGCAGGCTCGAAGGGCCGAATGGCCTACTCCTGCACCTAATTTCTATGTAAAAGTATTATGTGCAAATTGCATTTTCAGTTGACATCAACTGTAGGGCAAAATAGTTTGTTTTACTCTCCATCCCACACCCCCTCCTCTGTTCTGTTCTCAGCCTACCACATTGTTCAATGAGGCTCTTTATAAGGGCAAGGAACAGTACCTCATCAAATTATAACCTGCTGAGTTCCCATTGAATTCCACAAATATCATGCAATAACTCTGCTCCTCCCTCGTATACACCTTCTACCTTCAGATTCACTTATTTATCAAACAAACATTGAAACATACAGTGAAATGTGGCATTTGCATTAACAACCAACACAACCTAAGGTTTTACTGGAGACCACACACTCTGCTGCCAAAGTAGCATGCCCACAATGTTTGGTAGAGCAACACAGAGCATAGTAATACAGAACACAACAAGCAACAAAACACAACAGCAAAACAAGCCATTTCCTCCCTCACTCATACACACAGACAGTCCTCCAATCTCAGGACAGGCCAGCGAACCTCCAGCCTCCAGTGGACTTGAGGATGAAGGGCCTCTGATTCCCCAGTAGACCAGACTCATAGACCCAGGGATTCAGCCACTGGGCTTCTGCTTCCAGACTTCAGATTGACCTTCAGTGTCGACCCCAGCACTAGCTGATAAAGGGACGCTAAACTTCAGGGCTTGAACTCCAGACTTGCCGACTTATGTACCTAGGATGTCTCTGGCTCTCCTGACTCCTGCTTGCATAGACACCTGATTCCAGGACCCACCAACCTGCTGGGACTCTTTGACCCAGTGGGCCCCCAGCCCTCATCCTTACTGGTCCTTGTCCACAGCACCTGCCTGTTGGACATCCATAGATGTCCTTTGTCACACCTCTAGGCCACTAACTAGCCTTCGGGTGTGGAGTGGAAGCTTCAGCTCCAGACCTTCTTCATCGCCCATCCACATGACCGGCCTTCGAACGGGAACTTATAGAGGAGGCCTAGACTTTGGCTTGACCTCTAACTCCCCCACATCCCTGTTTCTAAACCAATACCTGACCCCTCACGCAATGATCAATAAACCGATTGTTTGGAATGAAGTGATCTTGCCTGGTGTCTGCACCCGTGCCATCCCCCACCACCAGCACGTCTTCTCTGCCACCTGTCCCTCACCCCTCCCGTGGTGCTCACCTGTCCCTCACCCCTCCCGGAGTGCTCACCTGTCCCTCACCCCTCCCACGGTGCTCCACCCTCACCATTCCCAACATCCTTTGCTCCCGCCTGATTTACAAACTCTGCTCCCTGCTCCACGTTGATGTACGGTACAGTGGAAAAGTATTAGGCATCCCAGCTATACATATGCGCCCAAGGATTTTGCACTGTACTGTAGGAGGGAGAACAAAAATCTAATTGAATAGTGCCACAACAACAGCCTCTCACTCAATGCCAGCAAAACCAAAGAGCTAATTATGTCTACAGGAGGAAAAACTTGTCCTCATTAGGACCAGCACGCAAGCATCATCACAAAGAAGGCACAACAGCAGTGTTAATTTCTTTGAAGTTTGTGTAGGTTCAGCATATCACTAAAAACTTCGACAAACTTTCACAGATGCAAAGTGGAGAATATCCTAACCGGTTGCAAAATGGCCTGGTGTGGAAACACCAATGCTGAGGAAGAGAAAAGGCTACAGAAGGAGGTGGATGCAGCTCAGTCCATCACAGGCAAAACCTCCCCACTTCTGAGCACATTTACGTGGAGTGCTGCCACAAGAAAGCAGCATCCACCATTGAACAACCCACCATCCAGGCCAGGCCCCCTTCTTGCTACTACAATCAGGCAGGAGCTACAGAGGTCTTAGGTGCCACACCACCAGGTTCAGGAATAGTTATCACCCTACAACCATCAGGCTCCTTAACCACTCAGTCACCTGTCATAGATTGTATCATGTACAGGCTCAGTTTCAAAGACTCTTTACAACTCATGTTTTCAGTATTATTTTTATCTGTAAAGTATGTCTGTTTCACATTGGTTGTTTGACAGTCTATGTCTGTATATGTATAGTTCTTTTATAAAATTCTATTGTATTTCTATTCCTGTAAATACCAGCAAGAAAATGAATCTCACCCTAGTATATGGTAACATATATGTACATTGGTATTAAATTTACTTTGAAATTTGAACCTAGAACTTCAAATTCAATCTGCCATTTCTCTGTTATCAGCTGATCAATATTGTTCTGTAGCTAACAACTACTTTTTTCACTATCCACAACACGGTGAACCTGTGTGTCCTCTGCAAATTAATCATATCTCTGAAATTCACAACCAGATTGATAATGTATGCAACAGAAGTGAGGGCCCGGCACTGATCCCTGTGTCCTTTTTGTGTGAAATGTTAAGTTGCTTCAAGCAGGTGTTAACATAGAACATAGAACATAGAATAGTACAGCACAGTACAGGCCCTTCGGCCCACAATGTTGTGCCGACCCTCAAACCCTGCCTCCCATATAAGCCCCCACCTTAGATTCCTCCATATACCTGTCTAGTAGTCCTTTAAACATCACTAGTGTACCTGCCTCCACCACTGACTCAGGCAGTGCATTCCACGCACTAACCACTCTCTGAGTAAAACACCTTCCTCTAATATCCCCCTTGAACTTCCCACCCCTTACCTTAAAGCCATGTCCTCTTGTATTGAGCAGTGGTGCCCTGGGGAAGAGGCGCTGGCTATCCACTCCATCTATTCCTCTTATTATCTTGTACACCACTATCATGTCTCCTCTCATCCTCCTTCTCTCCAAAGAGTAAAGCCCTAGCTCCCTTAATCTCTGATCATAATGCATACTTTCTAAACCAGGCAGCATCCTGGTAAATCTCCTCTGTACCCTTTCCAATGCTTCCACATCCTTCCTATAGTGAGGTGACCAGAACTGGACACAGTACTCCAAGTGTGGCCTAACCAGAGTTTTATAGAGCTGCATCATTACATCGCGACTCTTAAACTCTATCCCTCGACTTATGAAAGCTAACACCCCATAAGCTTTCTTAACTACCCTATCCACCTGTGAGGCAACTTTCAGGGATCTGTGGACATGTACCCTGAGATCCCTCTGCTCCTCCACACTACCAAGTATCCTGCCATTTACTTTGTATCTGCCTTGGAGTTTGTCCTTCCAAAGTGTACCACCTCAGACTTCTCCTGGCTGAACTCCATCTGCCACTTCTCAGCCCACTTCTGCATCCTATCAATGTCTCTCTGCAATCTTTGACAATCCTCTACACTATCTACAACACCACCAACCTTTGTGTCGTCTGCAAACTTGCCAACCCACCCTTCTACCCCCACATCCAGGTTGTTAATAAAAATCACGAAAAGTAGAGGTCCCAGAATGGATCCTTGTGGGACACCACTAGTCACAATCCTCCAATCTGAATGCACTCCCTCCACCACCACCCTCTGCCTTCTGCAGGCAAGCCAATTCTGAATCCACCTGGCCAAACTTCCCTGGATCCCATGCCTTCGAACTTCCTGAATAAGCCTGTTGAAGACTATGATGTTAATTCTGACTCTTGTTAGCAGTGAAAATTAGCAATAATATGTTGGCTGTACTGTATCTCCAACGTTTCCTTTTATTCATTCCCCACCCAGCACCTCCTAAAGCAGAGTAGTCTGGAACCTGCTGTGACACTGTTGAGTGGTGAAGCTCGTTTGTGAAACAGAACAGTACTTTGAGTTGGATCTTGCTGGCTTCTGCTGGTATTTCCAAACATCTAAATGGAAGAACAGATCTGCCGGTTTGATTCGCCGCCAGTTGTCTTGCCTGGTCTTGCTTGGGTTCCCTTGCCCTCCAGGCCTTGAGCTGGGTCAGACTTGGTACAGGATCTCTGACCCAGATTAAAGTGTAAGGCAAAAAGGAAGGAAAAACATACAAAACAAATTGCTTTATTTAAAATCATTTTTTGTTCATTAGCTGCCCCCCTCTATTTTCTACCACCTTTGAATTGTGAAGACCCGCTGGGTTTGGTCCTTGACATCTGGGCTCGGTAAGTACAGGCATCGGGGACTGGGGACTGTGGACTGCTCTGACAAGATCTGCTCCACAATACCTACATCTAAATGGAAGTTCAGAGACTGCTGTTAGTAAAACCTTGCTCCTCTACAGGGTGCATTGTTGAGGATTTTGCTAAGGCAGTGAGTGCTGAGTCAATGATTGGGAATGAACATCTTCCTGTATCAACGGGACGTAATTATCTGACTTACCAATGACATTAGGCTATCAGCAGTCATGTTTCCATGGTTTCTGGCTTTCCTCTTGGTCAATCCCAGGATTCCTGGCCTCAGTACCATTACCGAGGCTTGTAGTCAGTCTACCCCATCCCAAACAGATCCATCTGTTCACGTACCAGACCTCACAAACCAGACCGTTCACATTCTTGGTAATGAAAACAATGAACTACAGTGCACCAAGGAATGAATTGAAAATAAGATCACCTTGGGACTGATTACTAAATGTTTATATAGTTCAAATATTTTCTTCCAGAAGTAAATAGGTACACCTTGTAAATCACACCATCAAAAGGCTAGATCGTTTCTCTTCCGTCTTGGCAGCAAAAGTATTTGATGATCTATTAACACGTTTAAAAGATTTTTTGATAGATACGAAGTGTTAATGAAGTTTCAGCTGCTTTACCCCAGAAACAAACATGTCTGCTGTCCTGTTGCCACCTGGCAACCAATGGAAAATTAATCACTTTCTGCAGTTTTGTTTGGCCTGCTGCAAACCAGACTCATTACTTTGAAGCTGTTCCTGCAATTTAAATTGGGTCTTACACAAGGTCCAAAATTTTCATACATACAATTCTCTAAACAAAGTACAATGCTTTAAAAATGTAAGCATTGTGAATGAAGTATGTGGCATTTTTAAAGTCATCTTTATTTCTGACCGTGAAAATATTAGGTGCTGTGGACCAAAGGTGGGAAAGTGGTAGTAACATAAACAGTACAATTTTTGTCTGGCATAGACTGAATGGTCTTGTAGTGTCCCCTCACTTTCTATAATTCAATTATTCTGTAACTTCTGTAACAATTAACAATGCAAAATAACAACATTCAATTGCTTTCACATGATTGTTACTTTTATTGCAATTTCTTACATTTTTAAAATTAATACATTAAATTCTTATTGTTCTCAAGTTACAGAGATGAATATAAGTGCAGAACTCCCGAGTTTTAAACATGAATTTGAAGTGAGCTTCACAAGAACTGAGAGTAAAGTCAGCTGTAGGGTTCACACATTTTAAAAATAGCTCCGTTCCTGCTCTCTTGAATCTACTAATTCATTGTTGGAATTAGACAATGGATGCCCACCAGGACCTTCATCTGAGCAGCTGATATATATCAGAGTGTGGAAATGATCTGTGGTAATGTTAACTAATCATTGTAAGAATTACAGCAACAATCAATCCAAAAACCAATATTCATGTGCATGCATTCAGTCAGGCAGCCTTGCTGTTAGTTTACTTTCCTTCATAGTTTATTTTCCTTTAGAGCTGAGCAGACAGCAGTGACGTTATCATTCACTGATTCAATACAGAGTGATCCAACCCTGCGATAATTTACCCACTTTCACAGACTATGTTGGATTTAGTGACTGAACCATTGGGATAAAATAAATGGCATCACTCTCTACACAACCTGTGAATATTTGAGCAGCAATATTGCTCTATTTCATGCATTATTTTGGAATTTAACAGGTAATACCAGAGGTGTCATTGTAAATATCAAATCAGTTCAACATTTATAGGAAAGTGGCAGGAGATTAAGATTATAAAATGGCAGGGCAACGGTGGGATTAGGTGAGAAATCAGTGAGATCAGGCAGAGTTTGTGGACCATTCCAAGCACTTTACAATGCATTAAGGTTTTAATGTTTGCTGTTTTTTCTATATATACGGTATCTTTGAGGAAAAACATTGCTGAAAACTACATTATTACTTTGGAACAGAATTTTCTGACACATGTAGGTTTAATCCGCACAAAGATTCCATTAAATCACGGCAAGGATATGAATTACCATGAACACCTGGGCCAAAGCCATCAATTAATCACAGAAGTTTAAAATGAGTTTTCTTTTTTGAAGTCTGTTATAATTTAATATTTCTTTATTTTACTTCCTGTAGCCATGTTAACGCTAAATTAGTGTTTTGCTTTGTCAGTTATTTGCTTTCATTCTATCTCTTTAATTTAATTAGTTAAAGTGAATCACTGTTAACCCATTGTTTCAGGAAGTCTAGTGTATTGAAATCAGTGCTCCCTTATGAATTTTCAACTCCAGCAATTCGTGGAATAAGATTAATTGGCACTGGAAAATAAGGAAAGGGAACCAATCTTCATTCCCCAGTGCAAAAATGTTTTCTTCAGTAAATTGTGCACCATTAGCTTATTCAGCTGGGAAATCAAATATTCTGAATAAAAATGAATACAATTTTAAACTGCATTATAATGTATCACAAACGTGAGAAAGTCTGGAGATGCTGGAAATCCAAAGCAATGCACATAAAATGCTGGAGGTACTCAGCAGGTCAGGCAGCACCTATGGAAAAGAGTAAATAGTCGACGTTTTACGCTGAGACCCTTCCGTTTCGGAAGAAGTGACTTGGCCCGAAACGTCGACTATTTACTCTTTTCCATAGGTGCTGCCTGAGCTCCTCCAGCATTTTGTGTGTGTTGCTTTGCATTTTAAGGTACTAATTTCTTACAAATGGAAGCCCCAAACTCCAAATAATTTCTGTAGCTATTTTTGAGGATTTTTTTCCAAAGATGTATGACTCCAAACAAATAAATGAGCATTCAAACTATTTCAGGGAATGCAGAAAACAAACAGCCATAGCATCTTTAGCAAAGGAGGAAGCACAAAAAGACTGGTTAGCAATTTTATTGAACTTTTTCAACAATGGAAAGTTCCATTCAGGATGTTAGGAGAATTAACTTCTCGCAACTAAAGCACAGCTGAAACACTTCAGGTGCAACCTCTTTGGAGTAGACATTCTTGATGAGTTTTGCATTAATTTAACAAAGTTGACCTTTATAAAAAATGTATTTTATCAGCTTTCACCATGGGCACATTTTATAAAAGATGTACTTAATTCCTACAACTTTAGTAACTAACTACTTGCCTTAACAATAGTAAAATTTGAATATTGTAATTTGATTTCATAGATAAGAAAATATTTAAATTTGATTTTAAATTGACATCTTTGCTTCACTAAATTGTATTCGTAAAACCTAATTACAAATTGTGAAATGCTGAGGTTCCATTAGTAACATAATAGATAGGAGGCTTTTCTGCTTTTGCTTTATATGTGCTTTGGGCTGGCCCAGCAAACTGCAATAACCAGCTCCAATAATGTGTGGGGAGAATGCTGGAATGTCCTCGTGCCATTATTAATTATTGCAAATGCCATTATAATCTCAATCTTCTATCTTGTTCTGTTATTCAAAATTAATCTTCCAATTCCTTCAGCTTTTATGAAAATTTGAGAACACTTCAACTGAAGCAGGGTTCATCCAGAATTATAAATTCCACACAGCATGGTTGCAAGAGAATACAGTGCTTTAGATATCCACTGCCACGTTGCTGCTGTCTCCAAGAGATGGCAATTGGCACTGCTTAGAGGATGCGCTTAGATTAAAAGCGGATGCCACTCTGACACAGGTTGCCGCAACGACTGCAACATGTTCTGCCAGTGATCATTCTCTTTGGACCCCTTCCTCCCTATGTACGCACGGCCCAAAAGCTGCTTTCTGCTGTCGTTGGCAAGTGAAATTTCATACACAGAAGTTATAATCATGGACTGATTAATAACAGTGTCTGATACAGTGAAACATATTACCTCATTAAATACAGTTATTCCAGACTTTGGTTTTGCTGCTGTTTTCTGGTGCTTCATCTTGTGTCGATTGATGTAAAAATCTACTCTTGTGTAAATATCTAAATGGAAAAAGAGTCAAAGTGGGATTTAAAGTAATACATAACAAAAACTGGAGCTGATTGCATCCTCACTATTGGTATGGTATTTGTATTCTAATTTATAATTCATAATATTGGTTACCCACAAGTGTAATGAATATTTTTCAGAAATAAGATGCTTCTGTTGGAATGATTTGGATTCTAAAAGCAGAGCTAGTTAAAAATAGCTAAAGATTTAGTCTGGCTAATCTACAGTATTTTTCAAATTTAAACAAATACACATGTGTTGGACAATCACAACTTGCACACGTACAGTTCAAAATAACCCAATGCCTGTGACAAGACTGCATTCAATCAAAAGTTTACATGACACAAAGAAGGAGATAGCCTAGCCTCGACACACCGAACTCTATTTTTCCCGATAGCGGACTAAAGCCTATACTTGCAGCAGAGTGAGTGGAAGTGGGTTTTGAACCCAAGAATGTGGGAGTGAGTGAGTGACTGAGTATATAGACAAGGGCAGATTTTGAAGGCTGCCAGATCCCTACAGGAAGAAGGCAAGGTGAAAGTGAGTTTAAAATCAGAGGCAAAGTACTGTAGATGGTAGAAATCTTGAAAGAAGGATAAGAAGGAAAACGTTGTCAGAACTTTGCAGGTGAAAAGGCAATCATGGACAGGGAAGCCGCCTCAGGTTGTAGACCATCCATTTGAATCAGGAAAAAGTTAAGTGAAAATAAGAGAAAGGAGGATAGGCAGAAAGATTATGAAGTTCTATGAAATAGTTGAAGGCAGAACAGATTAAATGATAATTGGTCAAAATAGGAGAGAATAATTAAAGCATTTGTAAAAAGTAAATAGTAGTTTCTTCTGTCTTGCTACAATTGTCACACATTTCTTTATTCTGTCTCCTGTCTCCATATTTGGCTCACTGCCACCATTATGATTTACTAATCATTTTTTAATGTTCAAAATAATTATTTTTATCATAGTTTTTAGGTTCATTTTTCTTTTGGTAAATGTTTTGTTTGGCCAAAACTTCCTTTAATATTTGTGAGAAGATGTTCATATCTCCTTAATTGGGAAAACTACTTCTGATTTCTCTGTAGAAGCTTTCTTCAGTAACACAGCAGTGGTATCCTCTCATACCTTTACGTATTGTTGCCTTTCAGTTCCAATACAACCTCACAGAGACTTCTGATAATCATCAGCTTTCTCATACCTGGTGTTCACCAGCGTAGTATAATGGGTGAGTAGGTAAGCAGTTAATTCTAGTCAAATTCCACTTAGGATGTTCTTCTTTTACTTATTTGGGTTATTTTTTCTTTGCTCTTTCAGGGTCAATACACTACATGCATCACAAGAATCAAGACCAACGTGACCTTACCTGGCCATGTGGGAACACAACCTTTCCCCCATGTCCCATGTCACATGCTTGCTTTGCTAACTCAGTAATTAATTTCACACATTTTTACAGTGAGAAGTAAAGAAACAATCACTAAATGAATGAAGTAAATCCTTTGCAGTTTGAATTATCGGTCACCAAATCTTGAGAACTACATTACATTACATTGAAAAGCACTTCAGATATCACTCTCAAACACACATTACTATGATAAACCTAGCATCTCTTTGAAATGGCAATTAATCACATCATTAATGGACGGGAAGGATTTCCTTGGTGAATAAACCTATTTCTTCAGCTCCACTTCCATTACTCAGAGGTTACACGACATCAGTACTTCACTGGCTAAAAAATGCTTCGGGAAATCCTAAAGGGAATCTGAGTAGCACTTTATAAATGCAAGTCTGCTTTCATTACTTAATCAAGATTTTAATGTCTGACCTTTGCACTATACCAAGAGGAACATGAAATTTTAACAGGTACCTTCATCTTTGTTAGCTCTAGAAACATAGAAAACCTACAGCACAATACAGGCCCTTTGGCCCACAAAGTTGTGCCAAACATATCCCTACCTTAGAAATTTCTGGGATTACCCATAGCCCTCTATTTTTCTGAGCTCCATGTACCTATCCAAAAGTCTCTGGAAAGACCCTATCGTATCCACCTCCACCTCCGTTGCCGGCAGCCCATTCCACGCACTCACCACTCTCTGTGTAAAAAACTTACCCCTGACATCTTCTCTGTACCTACTCCCCAGCACCTTAAACCTGTGTCCTCTTGTGGCAACCATTTTAGACCTGGGGAAAAGCCTCTGACTATCCACACAATCAATGCCTGTCATTATCTTGTACACCTCTATCAGGTCACCTCTCATCCTCCGTCGCTCCAAGGAGAAAAGGCCGAGTTCACTCGACCTGTTTTCATAAGGCATGCTCCCCAATCCAGGCAACATCCTTGTAAATCTCCTCTGCAACCTTTCTATGGTTTCCATATCCTTCCTGTAGTGAGGCGACCAGAACCGAGCGCAGTACTCCAAATGGGGTCTGACCAGGGTCCTATGTAGCTGCAACATTACCTCTCGGCTCTGAAAACAATCGCTAAATAATGAATACCTACAGAACAGAAATTATGATTCATGATTAGATATCAAGCTGGACTTTACCTCTCAGTATTCAATAACTGAAATCAGTGGCACAAGTCCCTTAACAAAGCAGCAATTGAACATTATTGCAAATGAAGAGAACAATTAGCCCCATTCAATGTAAAACGGAAACCAAAGTTATCCAATACATGTGTTAATTAACATGGTACATTTTGTCACAGAAATACCTCTTGTTATCATGGATCAAGATACCAACTACACTGGATATAATTGTGCAATTTGAAATGACTGTGCTATGAGGTTGGAATTTCTTAGCTGAGGACAAAGAGGTAGGAATGAACCCAGCGGGACTGTGATCTTTCTACTGTCATGACAGATGAAACTCTGGAGGAAACTGTTGAAGATGGTGAGAGCATCAGATAAGATACAGAAGAAAGCACCAGGTGAGCGAACCAAATACAAGGCAGGCAAGAGTGCCAGGTACAAGGCGGAAGGAGAGTCTTTTACAACACAGACAAAAGCAGTGGATATAATTACCAGAGCACGAACAAGACAAGTAAGAGCAGCAAAGACAAGACAGACAAGAGCAGTAAATTGGAATCAGACAAGATTACCAGATGAGATAAATAAGGATTCTAGAAGCATGCATTCAGTTTTTTTGGGCCAAAGATTGTGTTTCCATGTTGTATGTCTATGAACCTATAATTCAAAGGAAAGCATCCTATATCTCGCTGAACATTGTTTTGACCTGCCTTGCAACTTTCAAGGACCTGTACACTCTAAATCCCATTTTCTCTTCCACATCTCTCAATATCCTTCCATTTATCATATGTTTTCTTGCGTCCCCAAATGTACGTATTACATCTTATCTCTCTGAATTGAAATCTACTTGCTTTTATGCTCAACTGACCATCCATATCTTCTTGCTGTCTAAAGCTTTCCTTATCACTGTCAACCACATGGCCAGTTTTTGTATCATCTGCAAATACCTTTATCACATCCCCACATGATAAAATATCTTTATTTGCATATAATGTATATCATTAACATGCATTAGAAAAAGTAAGTTTTGAGTCCTAGCCCTGTGGAAAGACACCTGTTAAATATCCTTCCTTTCTATCACACTGTCAGTTTGCCACTTTCCCTTGCATCCAGATGGGTTCTCATCTTGGAAGGGGACACAACGCCTGTTGTTCATATCGTCAAGAAACCAGTTAACCTGTAGAGGAATTAGTTGTTGGTTGTCTTCTGTAACTGAGCATCAGAAAATGGTTTTGAATTTGACAGTGCCCATGAGATACCGATCAAAATGTGGGCAAAGAAGCAGTTATATTTCTCCAAGAAGTGGAAAATAGGGAAATAATGAGCTGAATATAAATTCCCCAAATTGTCCTTGTAGTGATTAAAGTTGTTGGACACGAAGAAGCTAAAGGGGAGGAGGGAACAGCAAGCTGAATTTCTGATGAATCCTGAAGGGATGAACAATTAACATCTAAAGACACAGACTAAGATCACTCTGGTCCAAAACTCTTGTGTGTACATATCCATAAATAATGTTCTTCTGTCTTTTGAAAAGGAGATGAGTAGTGTGCTTAACATTGGTCATAAAGGGCAGGCTGTAACTTCAGCCTGCTGGCTTTTGAAGCATTGTGATGTCATCAGCTGTGGCCTGGCCTGATGTGGAGGCCTGTAAATCCAGGATGGGAAAGATCAGCCGTGCTCTGTTGAGCTCTGACCTTGTGAAGCCTGTTGAGTTCCTCGTCTGCAAGTTACTTAAAGCATTCAGACAATACGTATATTTTCTGCGAACAATTAATCATGTAATCCATTGAATTATGTTTTAGTGTTCCCCAGGCTTCTGAGATGAGAGACTAATCCATTTTGCTAAACAGAAGTAATACAACATACTGTATGTGGAAAGGCAGCTTTATGTGGTTAGTTCACACACGAGACATGACCTCACTGAACAGTGGGGAGGATATTTCTGGAACAGCTAAATGCTGCTCTATCACTCCAACAGGCAAATAATGATATCCACATACCTTGAGGACAATGATTTTCTGTCCTATCGTTGCCACAAACACTTATCATATTTTAGCTAAAGTGATCTCACCAACTAATCTTGTTATTGGCGATTCCTTAATATTGTATCTGCCGTCTATTCCCACGTTGCTCAACACAGCAATGTTTTGGCTAGTTTCTGAAGTTGTCACTACAATGCCAAATTGGCTCACGCAGCAACCTGGTCTTTCTCAATTATGATTCACTGGTGAGGGTGGGTGAGCTGTGTAGGAGTAATGTTCAGCAGATATTGCAATATGACTGGTTTTTGTTGCTCCTGTACTTATTCCTGTCTCTATACTTACTTTGCCTCCACTTGATATTTACCAACCACTTACAATAAAAATATAGCACCATGGAATTATGCTTGCAAGATGGTAGGAACCACGGCGATGTTCTGCAGGCCACGTACAATACCTCTTATGAAATATACAGTACCTCCATTGAATTACTCTCACTGCAATGTGTAGAATCTAATTTTCCTTTAAGCAATGTACACATACAATACCCATTATTAGTCGTACCTCTATTGAATTACTCTCACTGCATTCGGATGATTGTGCAATCTATAGTTCATCAAGCCAACTTAAAAGTAATGTACTTTTAAGTTGGCTTGATGAACTATAGATTGCACAATCATCCGAAGGGCTTGGTCGACGAAACAGGTACTGCACCTTCAAGCAGATGAAGGTTCATCGCCATGACCAGAGGCGAGGCAGGAGTGGTGGGGAGGGGATTCCAAGCCAGGCTAAAATGCAGAGGGATGAGGCCCCTTCTGTCTTGCACCTCGTTAGCAAATGTGCAGTTGCTGGAAAACAAAACTGAGGACTTGAGGACAAAATTGCTCTATTGGAGGAAATGAGAGATTGTTGTATTCTATGTCAGAGAGGCATGGCTTTCTTCAAGCATAACAGAAAGAGCCATCAGAACTGACGGCTTCTCAATGTATAGAATGGACTAAACTGCTGATTCAGAAAAGGGAAAAGCTGGAGGTGTGGTGCTCTTGGTGTGCTCTGATGTGGCAGTTTTGTCGAACTCACGTCCCCCTGACCTTGAACACCTAACGGTCAAATGTCATCTATTCTAATTACCTAGGGTGTTCTCCTCCATAACCCTGACTGCAGTTTACATACCACAGTTGACTATAATCGAGCACCTGAGATACTTCATGATGTTGTCTCCAAACAATAAACAGTCCATGCCAACAGGTTTGTTTGAAGAAAATGCTGCCCAATTACCATCAGCATATAACTCATAGCATCAGAGGTCCCAACACACGAGACCACTGTTATACTAAGAAAAGGAGTGCCTACCATTTCATGCCCAGACTGCATTCTGGGAACTTGGATCACCTGGCTGTTCTTCTCATGCCTGCATACAGGCAGAGGCTAAAGAGCAAAGCTCCAGAAATTCGGGCAACAAAGAGGTGGTCATGGGAGGTAGAGGAGGGGCTACAGGATTGCTTTGAGTTGATGGACTGGGCCATGTTCAAGTACTCATCTGTGGATCTGAATGAATACACCATGGTTGTCATGGACTTCATTAAAACCGTTGTAGACAAGTCTGACTGCACAAATTCATTCAGAGTCTTTCCAAACCAGAAGCGCTGGATGAACCACAAGATCTGCAATCTGCTGAGAGTGGATGAGAGGCATTCAAGTCTGGTGACCAAGGAAGTTACAAGAGGTTCAGGTATGATCTCCAGAAAGCCATCTCACAGGTGAAATGGCAATTCCAGACTAAACTTGAATCACCAGGGGCTCAACAGCTGTGGCAGGGCTTGAATGCTATCACCTCTATTAGGTTAAATCATGACATAAGCAACAACAGGGCTTCACTTCCAGATGAGCTCAATACCTTCTATGCTCACTCTGACCATCGAACCATGAAGGAACCATCACAAGTTCCCACAGCCCCCAGTGATCCTGTAATTACAGTCTCTGAGGATGATGCGTGAGCAATCTTCAGGAGGGTGAACCCATGAAAAGCATCTGGCCCAGACGGGGGACCCAGTCAAGTACTAAAAATCTGTGCTGATCGACTGGCTGGAGAGTTCAATGAGGTCTTTAACCTCTCACTTTGGCAGTCTGAGGTAACCACCTGCTTCAAGCAGGCTTCAGTTATACCGGTGTCTAAGAAGAACATGGTGACTTGCCTCAATGACTATCACCCAGTAGCACTTGCATCCACAGTGATGAAAGGTTTTGAGAGGTTAGTGATGACATATCTATTCCTTCCTGAGAAGCAACTTGGATCTATTCCAATTAGCCTACTGGAGCTATAGGTCCATAGCAGATGCCATCTCATTTGCTCCTTCCTCAACCCTTCAGCATCTGGACAGCAAGGATGCATACATCAGGATGTTCTTTATTGACTACAGTTCAGCATTCAATATTGTCATATCCTCAAAACCGATCAATAAGCTTTAAGACCTTGGCATCAATGCCTCCTTCTGCAACCGGATCCTCGATTTCCTCACTTGCAGATCCAGTCAATTTATATTGGCAACAACATCTCCTCCACAATGTCCATCAGCACAGCTGCAAAACGAGGCTGTGTGCTTAAGTCTCCTGCTCTACTCGCTTTTCACTTATGACTGTGTGGCTAAGCACTGCTCCAAAGCCACATTCACGTTTGCTGACAACACCATTGTTATAGGCCATTTCAAAGGTGGTGATGAATCAACATATAGGAGGGTGACTGAAAACCTGGCTGAGTGGTGCCATAACAATAACCTCTTACTCAATGTCAGCAAGACCGAGGAGCTGAATATTGACTTCAGGAGGAGGAATCCAAAGTTTCATGAGCCAGTCCTCATCGGAGGATCAGAGGTGGAGGGGGTTAGCAACTTTAAATTCATGGGTGTTACTATTTCAGAGAACCTGTCCTGGACCCAGCTCTTTCCATTAAAGATTCAATTTATTTTTTCTCTCTCAACCATTCGTTTCCCTTTTTTAAAGCAATGATTGAATCTTTCGCTTCTCAAAAAATTAGATTTGAACTGTGTAAGTATACTTTAACATTTGTTAACCTGGACAAACAAGTTACAATGAGTGATAGTGAACTGTACTAATAATATTTGTAGAAGCTGTTCAAGACCCTTCATACATATCATTTTCCATATCTTCAACAAATGTTCATATGCATAGAAGAGCCAAATAGAAAAAAACCCTTAGTTCTAGGACTGTCAATATTTGCCGGAAAATGGGTTCAATGATTTTATGATGAGTGTCTTAGGTTCTGTCTTAATAACAAAGTAGGGGTGACAAAATTAATGAAGCATTTTTTTCCAGCAACAGAGATAGTTCTGTGAAGCTGCAGTTGAGGCATGCAAAATCTTTAAGGCTTTTGAATGAGTGAGTAAGAAGCAATTGTTTCCACGGGCAAAAGCATCAAGGGCCAGGGAACACGTATTTAAAATAATTAGCAGAAGGGCCTCAGAGAAGATGAGAAGGGACTTATTTTTACTCTGACCTGGAATGCACTGACTACAAAAATTCTGGAAACAAATTTGAAAGTAACTTTCAAAAGGGAATAAAATAAACGTGTGAAAACAGCAGTTTGAAGGGCCAAGCTCAACAATCTGAATGATTTCTTTCTGCGCTGCACAACTCAATGGAATAGGAATGTGTCAGATTGACTGATTCCGAAGAAATTGTTTTACATGTCATTCCACACTAAACTGCCCATGCCCATACTGTTCCATTTCATTGCCTTCATATGTTCCTCTTCAAGTCAACCCAAGGGAGAAACCATTTTCAGAAGATAAACAGAAATGAAAATGTATTTTCTTATTTCCTCTTGGGTCTGGGAGGCAGAGACAATAAGTATTTATTGTCCAATCCTCTTCCCTGCACCCTCTGCTCATCCCACACCTTTCCCCTCAAGTAGAACAGATTTTAAAGTCACCCAAGCAGTGCTGTCACACGTAGGCTGAATGAGTGCAGCTTTCACAACATTCAAGAAGCTCGGCACCATTCAGGACCTGCAGTCCTGCTGATAGGCACCCCATTTCCTACCATTCACTCACTCCACCTGGACCCACCGTACAGCAGCCTTGTACCACCTGCAGCAACTCTCCAAGCCTCCCTAGACAGTATCTACCATAGCCACAACTACTATCAGCAGGGTCACGGGCAGCAAAAGCATGGGCACACCACCACACAGAAGCTGTTCTCCAGGCTACCACCATCTGCCCTTCATCATTGCATCTTTCCCTGACAGCATTGTGGGGAATACCCACGCCTCAAGGATTGAAGCTGTTGAAGAAGGCAGTTCATTATTTTCTCAAGGGCAATTCGGGCTGGAGAATTAAATGCTGGCTCAGTCTGCAAAGCCCACATCCTGTGGCTGAATATAACAAATATCGCTCAACTTGGGTGGATGGCCAGATCAATGTTCTTTAAGAATAGTAGTGAACAATTCACACGAATCCGTCATCACTCACCTGTTATTTATTGGTCCTGATTTACAAACTGTAAACTTTATATGAATTTGTTTTATAACTTGTCACTCTAGTTACCTAGTTCTGTGCTATAATCACTATGTTGAGTACGCTTACAAAACCATCTAAAAATATTATTTAGGTCATCAAACTAGGTCTTAAGATTTTATACTCAAACCTGCCCAGGAGACTAACCTAAGTGATGATTACTGTTCATGAGTTTGCTCCTCATGTGATCAGTCTGACACTGTTCTTTCAGTCTAATCATTTTGCTCTAATGTGTGTGTGTAACTTTATTCAATATTTATAATTATCTTGGATCTACTTAATATTCAATCAGATCTTATCCTAGCAATGCTGCTGTTCTTTTTCTTTTTTTGACAATCTTAAGATTGAGGATATTGAGGCCAATATAAAAGCCAAATTCCAAACCCTTCCATAAACAGAGCTGTTAGACATAACATAGACAGGAGTGGGAAGGTTGGAGGTTTGTGAAGCAGTCCACTCCTTCTTCCTCATACACGTGGGCTTGTGTGCTCCTAATGCACCGTCTCAAGGTTCCTGATACCATCCCAAATGTTTTCTTCCCCACTTTAAGCAGTTATAGACCAGAGATTCCCAGGAGTCAATGGGGATGTTGCACTTCAAGGAGGCTTAGAGCACATCCTTAAATTCTTTCTACAGCTGCTAATCTCTTCACCTGAGAGAACCTGGAATAGGATGTCTATTTTGGGAGTTTGGTGTTGGGTAAGGACCTGTCCAATATAGCCAACAGCTTCCTATATCATGGAATAAAGTACAGTGTCTAATAGAAGTATTAGAAAGAGACATCTGATGCCCCACTTGAAGTTTTCCAAAAGTGTCACGCAATTTAATTGCTACTTTTGAGTCGCTATTAAATATTGACTTAGCTTTCCACCTTTTAGGAAAGCGTGACCATTCCAGCTCCCATGTGCAGTCAAGGTGTTTCAATTGATAGTAGTAAAATATACCTGCATCTAGAAGGTCCAACTGCTGGTGAGCCAGTATCCTAACAAAAACAGCACCATGAAGATGAAAGAACACTCCAAGCAATTCCATGAAAAGGTTATTGAAAAGCACAAGTCGGGAGATGGATACAAGAAAATTTCCAAGTAACTGAATATCCCTTGGAGGACAGTTTAGGTCAATCATCAAGAAATGGAAAGAATATGGCACAGCTGTAAATCTGCCAAGAGCAGACAGTACTCAAAAACTGAGTGACCGTGCAAGAAGGGGACTAGTGAGAGAGGCCACCAAGAAACCCAGGACAACTCTAGAGAAGTCACAAGCTTCAGTGGCTGAGATGGGAGAGACTGTGCATACAACAACTGTTGCCCAGGTAATTCACCTGTCGAAGCCAATGTTGAAAAAACTTCACATGAAATCTCGGCTAGTGTTTGCCAAAAGGCATGTGGGAGACTCTGAAGTCAGCTGGAAGAAAGCTCTATGGTCTAATGAAACCAAAATTGAGCTTTCTGGCCATCAAACTAAACGCTACGTTTGACATAAACCGAACACCGCACATCATCAAAAACACACCATCTCTACTGTGAAGCATGGTGGCGGCTGTATCATGCTGTGGGGATGCTTCACTGCAGCAGGCTCTGGAAGGCTTGTGAAGGTAGAGGGTAAAATGAATACAGCAAAATACAGGGAAGTTCTGGAGGAAACCTTGATGCTGTCTGCAAAAGAACTGCAACTTGGGAGATTTGTTTTCCAGCAAGACAACGACCCCAAGCACAAAGCCAAAGCTACACAGGAATGGCTTAATAACGACAAAATTAATGTCCTGGAGTGGCCAAGTCAGAGTCCAGGCCTTAATCCAATTGAGAATTTGTGGCTGGTCTTGAAAAAGGGCTGTTCACTCATAATTCCCATGCAATCTGATAGAGTTTGAGCAGTTTTGTCAAGAATAATGGGGAAAATTTGCAGTGTCCAGATGTGCAAAGCTGACCAAGATCTACACACACAGACTCAAGGCTGTAATTGCTGCCAAAGGTGCATCTTCTAAATACTGACTTGAAGGAGTGAATACCTAATGCAATCAATTATTTTGGTTTTATATTTGTAATTAATTTAGATCACTGTGTAGAGATATTTTCACTTTGTCATGAAGGAGTCTTTTTCTTTTGATCAGTGTCAAAAAGCCACATTAAATCCACTGAGATGCAATGTTACAAAACAACAAAACATGAAAATTTGCAAGGGAGGTGAATACATATCTATATATAATTAAATTAAATAGGTAACGCGAAAACAGAAATAAAAAAAAGTAGAGACGTAGTGTTCATGGGTTCAATGTCCATTCAGAAATCAGAGGGGAAAAAACTGTTCCTCAATGGCTGAGTGTGTGCCTTCAGGCTTCTGTACCTCCTCCTGATGGTAGCTTGAGAAGAGGGCATGTCCTGGGTGGTGGGGGTCCTTCATGATTGACGCTGTCTTTTCTTCTTGAAGATGCCCTGTCCTGGATACGACAGAGGCTAGTGCCCATGATGGAGCTGACTAATTTTACAACTCTCTGCAGCTTATATCGACCCTATGCAGTCTGTCAGAATGCTCTCCATGGTACATCTGTAGAAATGTGTGAGTGTTTTAGGTAACACACCAAATCTTCTCAAACTCCTAATGAAATGTAGCCATTGTCTTGCCTTCATGCATCATAAGTAGCAGTTACAGATTATGATGCCACTCCTATTTTGTTATTTCAATTTTCCATGGCTTTTAATTTGATCCCATGAATTATTTATTCTAAATAGTATGTAAAAACCAGGCTGTTGAAGGTACTCTACTGTAGCGATCTGGGGTTGATACTGACTGTGTATGAATTCTGCAGTTTCCGCACTCTGCTTTTGGCCACCTGGGCCTTCCCCAGCTACTTTAGTTTTCTCCCGCATCCCCAAAGACATGCCAGTTGACAAGTTAGGAGACTTCTGTAAATTACCCCTACTGTGGGTGGACACTGAGAAAACCAGGCCTTTTTTGCTCCAGATTCCAGTCTCTTGTGCCTCCATTCTAAACATAATGTTTTCAAAAAGAAGCAGTAAAATTACAAAATATTGAAAATAGGAATAAATTTTGGGTTGATTAATTGAATAAAAATGGGATATGAAATTGATATTGTAGTCTGTGATTTGTATTTTCCATTTTATTTTGCTAGCTCTGCAGTGTAGTTTGGACCTTCCAGTTTTCTGGAGGGACCAACACTGATGTAACCACTAGGTGGCGAACTAAGCTCATGGAGCATCATATGTATGTGTGGCATCTCTACTTGAAACTGCTTAATCATCATTCAACACGTTCAAGGTAAATTTCATTATCAAAGTACATATATGTCACCATATACAACCCTGAGATCCATTTTCCTGAGAGCATACTCAGCCAATCTACAGAATAGTAATCATAACAGGATCAATGAAAGATCAATCAGAGTGAGAAGGCAACAAACTGTGCAACTACAAATGTAAATAAATAACAACAAATAATGAGAATATAAGATAATGAGATAAAGAGTCCTTGAAAGTGAGATCATTGGTTGTGGGAACATTTGAATGATGACAGTTAAGCAGAGTGGCTGAGGGGTAGTAACTGCTTTTGAACCTGGTGGCGAAAGTCCTGAGGCTCTTGCACCTTCTGACGGCAGCAGTAAGAAGGGAGCATGAGCTGGGTGGCGGATCTCTGACAACAGGTGCTGCCTTTACAGAAGTCACAACCTATCAACCAGCGTGCGTTTGGGATGTGGGAGAAAACTAGAACACCCAGGGAAAGCCCAGGTGGCCACAAGCAAAGTGTGGAAACTCCAGAAATCAAACTCAGGGATAGTAAATGAAAAGTCTGGGCAGTGGTTTGATTCCACTTGGAGTGTTCGGCTGGGGTCGGAGCACTCCGCTGGGGTCAGAGGTCCTTCCAAGTCTGGAAATTGAGGCCGAAAGGTTAAATCTGCGATTGGTAAGTCTTGGGGTTGAAAGGCAGAGCGAGGAGAAGTGCAGAGGGCAAAGCCAAAGGTCGAGTACGGAGAACGGCAAGTCTGAAAGTAGAAGCCTAAAGGTTGAAGACCGAAGGTAAAGGCCAAAGGGATCATGAGGGCCCAGGCAATCAGTGTTGGAGGGCCACACGGCTCAGGAAGACAGGGCCCAAAGGTCGAAGCTGTGATCAGCGAGTCCTGGGACAAAATTTGAAGTTGGAGGCCTGCTATCTGCTAGTCTGAGAATCTGGCGCCAAAGACTGGAGGCCCAGAGGTGGCCTGTCCTGGGGATGGGGTGTGTGTGAGCATGAGGGTGGGAAAGGAGTTTGTTTTACTGCTGTTGGCTTGTTTTGTTGTTGTTGCTGATTGTGTTGCTCTGCTGAACATTGTGGGCACGGTGTGTTTGGCACCGGAATGTGTGGTGACGCTTGCGGGCCGCCTTCAGCAATGGAAGCAATGGTTATTAATGGAAACAATGCAGTTCACTGCATCTTTTAAAGTACACGTGATAGATAAATAAATGCATCTGAATCAGAATCTCAGTCAGCATCAAACCCAAACTGCCAGAGCTGTGCGACAGCAGCATCACCTCCTGTGCTGCCTGTGTCAACCTGTCCAGGAATATCTTTGGATGGAACAATGCTGTCACTGCGTAAGCATGCTGGCCAATAGATTTGTACCAAATACTTTCAATGTAATACAGAAAGTACAACCAAAAATGTTGTAAATTGTCAGTCCAAGTGTGGAGAAAATGAATGTTTTAGATCAGAAAAAGCCATTGACACATTAGTTGCTTGACTTACCAAGGAATCCAACATTTTCTATTTTATAAGAGATTTCTAGTATGGCGTCATTTTGCTTTCAAAAATCTTTCATGTTCCAGAGTTAAACAGAAAACACATCAGTCTTAAAAATGCAGTAAAGGTAAGTTTACCTGAAGCAGAGCATTCATTGAATACAAACTTTAATGAAAATAAAGCTGATAGGTTCTAAGTTTTGATCTCAGAATGAGAATAATGTAGTAAGACTATAAGAGCTTTGCGTACCTGAATTTTGACTGTTGCTCAGGCAACCAATTTTCAACTTCAGTAGTGCAACTTCTAATTTTTGGGCTGTTGGAAGATATTTAAGAGATACAAATATTTCTCCAATGACCTCCTGAGGGAACCAAATATAATAAAAATTACTGAAAATGTGATGTTCATATATATGTATTTGTTCATTACAGGTTTAAATAATTATGAAATCTATTGCTCAAGTTGCTTGTTAGTATGTTTCCATTATCAGGTTCCTGAATGTGTAACTTTTACAAATATAAGGCATTGGTCAGACCACACAGAGTATTGTGAGCAGTTTTGGGCCCTTTATCTAAGAAAAGATGTGCTGGTGTTGGAGATATTTCAGAAGAGGCTCACAAAAATGCTCCTAGGAATGAAAGGGTTAATGTATGAGAAGCGTTTGATGGCTCTGGGCCTGTATTCACTGGAATTTAGATTCTTATTGAAACCTATTCAATATTGAAAGAGTAGATTTGGAGAGGATGTTTCCTGTGGTGGGGGGGCGGGGGCGGTCTAGGACCAGAAGACACAGCCCCAGAATAGAAGGAACAGAGATGAGGAAGGAATTTCTTCAGCCAGTGAGTGCTGAATCTGTGGAATTCATTTCCACAGGTGGCTGTAGAGGCCAAGGCATTGGGTATGTTTAAAGTGGAGGGCGTTACGTTTTTGATCAGTAAGGGCATCGAAGGTTAAGGGGAGAATGTAGGAGAATGAGGTGAGAGGGATAGTAAATCAGCCATGATGGAATAGAAGTTTTGAAAGGCCAAATGGCTTAATTCTGATCCTATATCTTATGTCTTATAAAATTGCAATACAGTGTGTTCTTACTTGGTTTTGTAGCAGATTATAGGCCTAGGTTATTATCATATCATCTCAAATTCTTCAGTTGATCCACTGAGGAACACTTTTCAAAGAATACTGAAGAGCATTGGCATAAAATATATTAATGTACTGGAAAGGCAAAATAATAACATTTATACCTTTTGGACACTCTGTAAGTCCTCACAGAATTCCGTTGTATTTGATAAATCCAAGTTGCTCAGTGATATCCTTACTTCCCCTAATGCATCACATCGTGAGTATTTGTCAAAATCCCAGACCTGGCAAAGAGATTATTTACAAGGAGTCATATTGCATGAAGAACCAAAGTTCATACAAGACAGGACACTAAATACGAACAAGAGGTGCATTACCCAGACTGCTTATTGGTGAAATACTAATGTTTATTTTTATCCTGCTAGTGAAGTGAAACTTTAACATTATTTATAAAAAAGTGAGTGTGACATCTTTGCAGGCTCTCACTGCCCCTAGCATGACACTAAGGGAGGAATCACTGGATCCTGCGGCAGCCTTGAAGTCTCTCAATCCATTTCTTGACATCCTTGTGTTGTGCTGGAAAAGAAACTCGAATGCTGTCAGCTGCTGAAAATTTTAAGGAAATTACGGTACTAATTGATCCAGACCATTACGTAACAGCACCCAAGTCTTCCAGTCTGTGAATACCTTCATTATGTAGTTTCTCCTCTCCAAGAAAGCAGATGGTTGGTGATTTGATTAATGTAATAATTTAGCTGCTTTTTCTGGTTTGTTTGAAACTTCTCTGGAGAACTTTAGAAAAATGCAAGGCTGCTAAATTTAAACATGACCCTGAAAGTTTGAATTAAAATATCAATTAGCAAATGCTCGAAAGGTTTCTGTTTTAGTGCTGTGAAGGGGATAGGAGTTGAACTTGAAATGGTAGTACTTAGATTCATTTGAGAAGATTCCTTCATCTTCTCAAATATAATTACAGAACAACAGTGAGGGAAGCTTGGTGACAAATCTTTAGGCCAGTGAGTACAGCTGTGAGCAGTTAGAATCAGAAGAGGGGAGAGAGTGGGGTAAACACTTTTAAAGAAAAGATTCAAACCAAATAACTACTTTTTAAAATTGTCTTTACTGTCCAAACAGTCTACACCATTTTCAGAAGTAGCTTCTACTTTGTTGAAGTACCAAATGTTTGACTACTTAGAAGAGGAGGATTAAAAAAATGTAGTTGATCAAGAGTATGCACATGGGTATCTTATTCAATGCTTGAGTGCTAGGTTTTAGTTCTTTGATAACTGACCAAGCAAATTGCTCTGCCCTAGACAGAGTCATCAAGTTATACATCATCGAGGCAAGCCTGCTGGCCTAATTCATCCATTCCAAACAAGGTTTCTTCCTGACCTAGTTAAATTTGCCTGCATTTGGCCAATATCCTTCTAAACAGTTCCTGTCCAATGTACCTGTTCAAATGTCTTTTAAACATGGTAACTGAACCCATCTCAATGACTTCCTCTGGCAGCTTGTTCCATATGGCCACCGCACGTTGTATGAAAAATGTGCTCCTCAGGTCTCCTTGAAATCATTTCCTTCTCACTTTAAACCAATGCCATTTAGTTTTAGTCTTTCCTATCCTGGAAAATGACAGAGAATCCATCTAACCTTTGCCCCACATGATTTTATACACCTCTATAAGGTCATCCCTCAGCCTCCTTCGCTCTAGGGAAAACAGTCCAGCCAATCTCTTCAAATAACGGAAGCCCTCCAGTCCCAGCAACATACTTGTGAATCTTTTCTACGTCCTTTCTAGCTTAATCACATCTTTCCAGTAGCAGGGCTACAGTACTGCAAACAATACTTCTGGAGCAGTCTTAGATTGCTGGCACATGGTGTCCCAACTCTTGTACTCTAGGCCCCGTCAGGTGAAGACAAGCATGCATATGCTTTCTTTACTACTTTGCCTACCTACGGCAGCAGCTGTGTCCATCCAAAGGAGAGACCGGCTTCTATCATACTGCTGAGTAGAGCTGTGCAAGTGGAGAAAGGGTTTTGAGGCTATAGAGTTCTAGCTTCCACGCTGCTAATATAACCACGATGTTGTGTTTGAATATGAAAGTTTTTGGCTAGCAGTGATGCTCAGAGTGTTGATTGTTTCATGCCACCTAAAACTTTGATAAACTTCCTCAGAAGCACAGCGGAGAGTATCCTGACTGCTTGTCTCACAGCCGAGTGGGGGAACACCAATGTCCAAGAATGGAAAAGCCTACAAAAAGTAGTGGATACAGTCCAGTCCACCACAGGAAAGGCCCTCCCGATCATTGAGTACATCTACAAATAGCACTGCTATTTTCTGTCTCTGATTATTGCCTCTAAAAGCTTTCCCATGACAGAGATGGAACCGACCTATCTGCAGGTACTGCATTGATCTTTATTTCCTTTTTTGAATAAGGGTGTTTCCATTTTTTCATTCCTCAGATGTCATTCATATGTTTGGAAAATTTAGCCAGGGCCAAACGCCTTTGATCCTTTAAAATATAGTTACTTTCCTTCACTTTCTTAATTATTGTCAGTCATCTATGAGAAGGCAAGCATTTGGGTGTTACTTCCAGACACTTTGAGGCTAATGTGTAATTTAAAAAATTTAAGGATTACATTTTGACTCTCACTGTACTAGGCTACCATTTACCTTTAGCTAAGTCATCCTGTTAAAGGTTGGAATACTTTGATAATTGTATTTGAAAACATCTTCCTGTAAATCTCATTGAAACTCGACAGCAGCAATGAAAGCCAATTATTCAATAAGATACTTGATTACTTTCCTGCTTGTCATGATGCAGTATTTAAGTGGAAGTAAATACTCTATCAACCACTTGGTTCATGTTACACAACTAAAGCAAGCAAGATTCATTATCTAAGCAAGGTATTACAATACAGTTTCTAGAGCCATGTCAAGACATTTGCCATTATAATCCAAAATCATTACAATATGTAGCTTTTAATTGTGAATTTTATTTACAGAAAGAGAAACATTTAGGATCAAAGTAGCTCCGGTACTGCATTCATTCCTACACACTGGGCTGTGATCTTTGTTTTAGTGAAAGATACTGTGTATAGCAAATGACAAGAAGGGGAAAACAGAAGTGGAAGACAGAAAAATCAAGAGGAATAAACAAATAGTGCTATAGTGTAAAGTAATATTCAGGAGCCTAAGAATTACAGATAAAAAAAAGACTAATCGGAAGTGTGGAGCATTCATAATAAAGTGGATGAGTTAATGAGCCAAATACAGATAGAAAAAATGCTGGGTTTAAGGCTGAAGGGGATGAAGAATGGAAACTGAACATGTAGAGGTTTTCAGTGTTTAGGAAGGACAGGAGAAAGAAAACAAAAAATAAAGGTGGTGGGGTAGCATTGCTGGTTAAACAGGAAATCAACACAACACTCGCAAAATGTTGGAGGAACTCAGCATGATAGGCACCATCTATGGAAAGGCATAAAGAGTAGATGTTTTGGGCCAAGACCCTCCATCAGGACTGGAATAGAGTCAATGGCCCAAAACATCAACTCTTTATTCCTTTCCATAGATACCGCCTGGCCTGCTGAAATCTCCCAGCATTGTTTGCATGTGTGCGCGCGTGCGTGCGTGAACCTGAATTTCCAGCATCAGAAGAATCTCCTGTGTTTAAAATGAACACGGGAATGTGGAGATAGATTAGATCAGATGATGTGGAACCTATATCAGTAGAGCTAAGAAATACCACTGGACAATTTATTAACTGATGAATGATGAGTTAAAGGGGAAGGTGAAACAAGACTCAATAGTCCTTGTACACTAGCTAGAAGCAAATACAGCAGGAAGCTGAGAAAAAAAATGGTGTGTTGGTCTTTGTAGGCAGGGAATTTGAGTACAGGGACAGGGATATAAGACCATAAGATATAGGAGCAGAATTCAGCCATTTGGCCCATCGAGTCTCTCCGCCATTTCATCATGGCTGATCCAATTTTCCTCTCAGCCTCAGTCTCCTGCCTTTTCCTGTATCCTTTCATGCCCTGACCAATCAAGAGTCTTTCAACCTCTGCCTTAAATATATATAAAGACGGCCTCCACAGCTGCCTGTGGCCAAGAATTCCACAGGTTCACCACTCTCTGGCTAAAGAAATTCCTCGTCATCTCCATTCTAAATGTACCCCCTCTATTCTGAGGCTGTGTCTATAGGAAACATCCTCTCCACATCCACTCTATCAAGACCTTTCACCATTCAATAGCTTTCAATGAGGTCAGCCCTCATTCTTTCTGAATTCGAGTGAATACAGGCCCAGAGCCACCAGGCAGTCTTTTAGGGTAATGTAACAGCTGGAAATGTATAGAAGAGCCAACATGGAAAGACTTGGCATTGCACGTTGGTTGAATAGACCCTGCACTACACCGCTCTATATGGTCCCCAAGTCCGATGGTGGTTGCTGCCCATGTGGTGGTTACTGATGCCTTAATGAAGCCACCACCACCGATTATTACCTAGTCCCACATATTCAAGAATTCCTGGCAGATTTATCCGGAAAGTTAATTTTTTGCAAAGTCAATCTAGTTAGGGGCTGTGACAACTCTGTTTGGCCTCTGAGTTCCTGCACTTGCCATTTGGGCTGAATAAACTTTCCAACGGCTGATGGACTCTGTATTAAAAGACTAACATTTTCTTTTTGTTTACCTGGATGAAGTACTGGTCGCCAGTGCATCTAAATCCGAACATGTACCTCACCTCTGCACACCTTTCCAGTGCTTAAGCCAACACGGGTTGATTACTAACCCTGGTAAACGCTAGTTCGGGTTGCCAGCCATTGACTTGCTTGGCCATCGAATCTCTGCAGAAGGTGCGAAACCCCTCCCATCGAAAATAGCCGCTATTATGGATTGCCCACTTCCCATTATGCAAGCTACAGAACCTGTATAGTGCACCGAAAACAACATCCCTAATCACATGCTTGACTGGTTAGTGGAGATGACCAGGCCGTTTGATGATACCAAACTACTGACCCAGAGGTCTGGGCTGACCGAATAGCAGTCACAGGCCTGCGGCTGTCTGACGTTAAGTCCAGGGAAGCTGGGGCTTCACTCCCATGCAGTGTCTCAGCTGGTCCCCCTCACTCCATAGTGCCCGCAAGTTGCAGGTGGACTGTTCTTGACTCCATATCTGGCCTCTCGCATCCGGGACAGGGGGTCTTGCAGAAACTGGTTGATGTGGCGTGGCATTGGAAAGGGCGTGCGTGATTGGACTGCTGCCAGAGGGTGAAGATTTAACCGTCATGTCCAGGTGCCATTGGCACCTTTTGAGGTCCCTGAGTGACGGTTTGACCATGTCAATGTGGACCTTGGCGGTCCTCTTCAACCCCCCTCACCTTACCATGGTGGACCGTACCACCAGGTGGCCAGCGGTCGTCCCTCTAGCTTCGACAATGGCCGCAGACGTGACTCAAGCATTCATCAGTACCTGGAATATTCCCTCTGACCGTGGTCCCTAATTCATTTCAGACTTCTGGGCTGCGAAGGTCCGGAACCTCAGCATTAGGCTACATCACACCACTGAGTATCACCCGCAGTCCATGTGAGGGGATTCACCGCTCCTTAAAGGCTGCTCTGAGGGCTTCCCTGACCGATGGGTGTTGGCATGATCATCTCCCGTGGGTCCTGCTGGGGCTCAGAACAGCTCCAAAAGAGGACTTGTGGGCTGAGTTGGTATATAGGCAGCTGCTACAAGTGCCAAGTGATTTCCTTCCTGGCGTGGCCTCTCAACAACGTTCCACCCTCCTCACTAAATTCAATCCCTTTTCACCTACTCCTACCTCCCATTATGGCGTACAGCACTCTTGGGTTCTGGTTGACCTACATCTTACTTCATTTATTTTTGTTTTCTGTGATGCACACCAACATCCCTTTAGATCCCCTTATGATGGACTTTTATCATTGATAAATGAGGTGCACCTGAAGGTATTTCAGTAGA
The DNA here is from genome assembly GCF_963921235.1 of Mobula hypostoma. Classification (NCBI taxonomy): domain Eukaryota; kingdom Metazoa; phylum Chordata; class Chondrichthyes; order Myliobatiformes; family Myliobatidae; genus Mobula; species Mobula hypostoma. Next base: position 36,877,051 of record NC_086107.1, on the reverse strand, counting down.
TCACCTTAAACCAGCCCACCAAGATTTGGAGGTTTCTGCTAGCATGCCCCTGATGTCAAGACATGACCATGAGTGTGTCAACACACCCCTGGACGAGCCAGAGGTTCCTGTTGTTACTCCACCCAAACACAGGACCCGAGCTGGGTGACTCGTCCGAGCTCCAGACAGGCTCACAATATCAATTTAGTGAATTCTGCGGTGGCCTGTGTAGGGTAACTTGACTGGCGGAAACGTACATAATTCACAACCACCGACATTGAGTTGGGGTTCATTTTAAGATGCTGGTCTGACATGATGATATAATTATGTAAAGTTTTTACCACGCTTTGTGTTCAGTGTTTGGAGTATAATAAATGAGTTGTTAGAGCTTTTGTTAAACATAAAACACCTCCGCTGTTTATATTTATGGAAACCTTCTATATTACTACAATTGAACAGGGCTATGATGAGACTACAACATGAGAACTGTATGCTGTTTTGGTCTCCTTATTTGAGGACAGATGTTCTTGCTACGGAAGGAATGCTGTGAAATTTCACTAGGCAAATTCTGAATCTGACAGACAAAATATGAAAGCAAAATGGGTCACCTGGGCTTGTACAAGTCGCAGGGAAAATTATTGGAGAATGGGGTTGTCTGATGAGCTAGCATAGACTAGATGGACTGCAATAGCCTCCTCTATGTCACCAGGAAATTAAAAATATATGATATTAAAATTCACTCGAATTTAGAAACATGAGAGGAGAATTCATTGAAATATAAAATCCAATAGGGAGTGAGCAGGCTAAAGGCAAATAATAAAGGATGCTCCCAGTGACTTGGAGTCCAAAATCAGGGACCCCAGACTTCAGAATGTAGGGTAAAGCATTTAAGCGAAAGAATGATGAGAAATTTCTTCCCCAAAAGGGTTGGTGAACCTGTGGGATTTTCAAGCTGCAAAGGCAGTTAAGGCCAAGTCATTAAATGTATTTAAGAGGTTTGGTGTAAGACTAAAGACTCTAGTGATATAGGGAGAAAGTAGGAGCAGGTTATTGAATTAGTGATCAACTCTAATCACACTGAATGACGGAAAAGTTCAAGGAAGTTCAAGGTACCAAATTACCTGCTACTAGTTTCTATGTTCCTATTCTATTATTTTCATATAAAGCCAAAGCCTGATATTGTGAGGGGGGCACACTGGTAAGAGACCGTAATGTCCTAGACTGGTTTACCTGAACCTTAAACTCAGTGGCTTGTTCATATAGATAAAATGAAAATGACTGATAAATGGAGACAATAATTCAAAATAAAAGGGAAATCAGAAGATTTAAGTACTGTAAAAAAGCATGAAGTACCTGAAGTTTTAAAGTAGCTTTCTTGCTGACATCCCTTTCAACAGAACAGGTAAAGTGCTCTCCAAAACAGGGATAACTGGTGTTTTTCACAATTTTCGTGTCCCATTGACAAAGAATACATTGGTACTGAAGCAAGCTGATGAATAGCTTTATTCGAATGAAGGAGTCCGTAGTCCGTTTGGCATGTCGAGCAGGAAGATGAAATGCTTGTAAAATTGTCAGTTGTAGCTTTGATTGTACTTTATTGTAAGATAGAGAAAATTTTAATTTTCCTGTAAGCTCATCGTTTGATTCAGCAACAAGATCTTCATTTGATTGTATCAGTTTAAGACAATCAGAAGAACCGTGACGATAATGATTTAGCTTTTGTATACCCTCTTGGAGCTTGTATACCTTTAAAAAAAGTCATGTACACACATCAACTGCATTAATTTATGTATAACAAATTTTTCATTGCTAAATACAATAAGTATATTATCAATCCTGAAATGTACTTGCCTTGTATTCGTGTATTTTCATGTCCGGATACTCATCTTTGTCTGATGTAGCCAGAAAGTCTGAAGAATCATTTTGTGTTGACAAGTTGCTTTTCTCTGTATATTTTTTCTTAGGTTTAATCTTTGTATCTATAAATATAATATTGTTTAAAAATTACACACCAAATGTATATTAATTATTAAAATCACACAGTTATATTTTGGGAACTTGTAACTTTAAAACAAAGATAGATTTTGCTATAGCTGCATTTTAGAGCATGAAAGGATATGGGGAGAAAGCAGGAGATTGGGGCTCAGAGGGAAATGGATCAGTCATGATGAAATGGCAAAACAGACTTGATGGGCCAAATGGCCTAATTCTGCTCTTACTGTATATCTTCCAGTCTTATGGTCTTATTTTGAAGGATGTAAGTGTTCTGGAAGAAGACACCAACTCAATTTTTTTAATGCATTGTAATGTGCACACCTTGAGTGTTTGGTGATATCTTGAGAAGACATGTCAGCAGCTATAGTTCAATAGGAGTCTGAGGAGCTTTGGTATGTCACCAAAGACTCCAGCAAATTTCTACAGATGTATTATGGAGAGAATTCTAATTGGTTGCATCACCATCTGGTATGGAGGGGTCACTGCAGAGGATTGGAAAAAGCTGCAAAGGTTGCCAACTCAGCCAACTCCATCACGGGCACCAGCCTCCCCAATATTGAGGACATTTTCAAAAGGTAATGCCTTAAAAAGAAGGCATCCATCATTAAGGACTTCTATCACCCAGGTTATGCTCTTTTCTCATTACTACTATCAGAGAGGAGGTACAGGAGCCTGAAGACACATACCCAATACTTTTGGAATAGCAATCAGACTTCTGAACGGACAATAAGCCAACCTATGAACGGCACCTCACTATTTTTGCTCTATTTTTGAATTATTTATTTAAATTATTTTTAAAAGTGTATTTCTTCTTGTAATTTATAGTATTTTTATGTATTGTACTATTCTGCTTCTCCAAAACAACAAATTTCATAACGTACTGCATGTCAGTGATACTATTCTGATTCTGAGAAGGCCTGTACTAAAGTTGATGCCAAGAGAATTAGGGTGAGTAGATGGGGACATGAGGGAGATTAGGGTAAGTGGGGGAAGAGCATTGATGGGAACACTCTGAAATTGACCAAATAATTAATAAACAAATGTCCTCCCTCTAAGGCATAGGAAAAATACAAGAAAAATATCCTTTATGGAGCCATCCACATAAGTACTCTACTGTGTTGCATTTGGTCAAGGAATATGGAGTAAAATTAATTGCAGTGGATTCTACAGTACACTGGATTAATCTTGTGCAATTTTCTGACACTTTTATGATTGCTGTATATGTTCTGGCAGAGGAAATCTTCTCATCTCACTAGCTCTCTTCCTTGATTGAAGATTGCCACCGGAGTGTTTTCATGTTCTGCCATTTTGAAAATGTTTCAGGACGTGGAGGGACACAAACAATCATATTCCCTCTCTGCACAGTTCTTTGTGCGAAACAGCATAGCCACAGCACCCCATACCTTGATTAGCATGAGACTGATAAAGATAGCACAGTTGTGGGATCATCTCCAAGGTGGGAGCTGAGGTAACACAATGGCATGTTGTTGGAAATGAAGCTGGTGCATTATGAAAAACTACAGAAATATAATCTGGATCTCATTGATTCCTGATTATGCCTTTCTACTAGTATCTAATAATTTAATGTTGCTTTTAGTGAAAAGTAATGATGCTTTCTTTACAATATATGGATTTATGTCATTGACGTACTATATACTCACTGGCCACTATGTAGCATACCTCCCGTGCCTAATAAAGTGGCCACAGAGAGTATGTTCATGGTCTTCTGTTGCTGTAGCTTATCCACTTCAAGATTCGATGTTTTGTGCATTCAGTGATGCTCTTCTGCACACCACTGTTGCAATGTGTGATTACTTGAGTTATTGTCGCCTTTCTGTCAGCTGTCTAGTCATTCTTCGCTGACTTCTCTCATTAACAAGGCATTTCCCCCCACAGAATTGTCACTCATTGCATGTTTTTTTTTGTTGTTTTTTTGCACCATTCTCTGTAAACTCTAGGACAGGGGTTCTCAATCTGGGGTCCATGGACCTCTTGCTTAATGGTATTGGTCAATAGCATGAAAGAGGTTGAGAACCCCTGCTCTGGAGACTGCTGTGCATGAAAATCGCAGGATATCAACAGTTTCTGAGACATTCATACCACCCTGTCTGGCGCCAACAATCATTCCACAATCAAAGTCACTTAAATTGCATTTCTTACCCATCCTGATTTTGGATTGAACAACAAATGAATCTCCTGACCATGTCTGCAAGCCTTTATGCATTGTGTTGTTGCCATATGATTGGCTGATTACATATTTGCATTAAAGAGTAGGTATACTAATAAAGTTGCCACTGGATGTAGAGATATGTAGTTAACAGCTGGAATGAGATGCTAAGCACAAAGCCATTTCAAACATCTCCTTTTAAAAGTTAATTTAGAACGCACCTGCTGATTTCTTTGCTCTTGTATGTTTGCAGTAGAGGTAGATCTGCCATCCCAGAATTATCATTGATATCACAAAAAAAAGAACCACTGCTCCCAATACACTAATTTTTATTGTGTTGCTCAGGTGAATGTGTAGACTTTGAGTAAGTGGTAGGCTTTTGCCAGTTTTAGCCATGCTCCATCTGTGAATGAAAGATGAAGTAGAGGAATTTAAGGAACAGGTTCTCATTGTAAGATTTAAAAAGTACTCAGACAAAATATTGTATACAATAGTTTGATCTTGATCTTAAGAGCTACATGGAATTTCAAGGACGTTGAGAGCGGGGACCTTACTAAATTTTTTTCTCAATTCTTAATGGAAGTCTTTGGCTCGGAGGTCTTCTCCTCTCCTCCAGTACTCGATTGTGTGTATCAAGCATTAAGACCAAAATCATCGAAAGAATTAAATCCACGCCCTGTGATTCTTTGATTTCACTATGTGAGTACTAAGGAGCACTTAATTTGAATTGCTCGTCGGAAAGGAATTATTGTACATCAAAATCTTAAGTTTTGTTTGGTTGAAGATTATTGCCCTGAGGTATTGCAAGAAAGATCACGTTTTAAATCGGTGATTCGGAATTATATCAAAGGAGCTTCTGACCAGCTCTGCTGTACCCCACTCGCTTAAGAGTTGTTTTACCCAATAAATCGTTTAAATGGTTTAAGTCCATGGACGACGCACAACAATTTCTCGAAGAACATTCCTTGAGCTCGGATGTTTAGTTAACTTACAGTTCCTTTATATTTGTATACACCTGGTTTATTAATTAATAACCAGCTGATAGATTCAGACATTTTAAGTTTGTAGAGCTTTGCCCTTGGGCTGAGTCCTCTGGTACTTTGTTTTTGCTTAATGTTTGCTCTATGTTAATGTTCCTTCCCTTTTCCTTGATTATTTTACTTTTTTTATTTTTAACTGTTCATTTTAGGAAATTATTAAGACTCTGGCTTGGTGATTATTTGATTTTTCTTGAAATATTATTAAGATTGTACTCTGTTTCATTTTTTAAGACCATGTCTTTTAAAATGGTCTGCAAAGGGTTTTTTTTTCCACTTAACTGTGTTTGGCATTCCTTTCGCATTGTTTAGACTATGGGTGTTTTTAAAAATTTTTTTAGAATTTGGAGACTTGCCGACAAGAGAGATGGGGGTTGGGTGGTTCTTAGATAGTTTTCCGGCTGCCTATTGGCCAGGTTTCGGGGCTTTGTTGGCGGGGCACGATGTTACTTTGAGTTCAGTATTTTTCATTTGGGCTGATTTGAAACTACAAAAATGTCTGTATTGTCATAACTTCCGGTTCCTCTTTAAACTTTTGTTCCTCGTCCTGATTCATGAGTTTCCTATGCAATATGGTTAACCCTTTACTTACCATATGGTTTATTTAAGGAAAATGTATAATATTATTAACTTTGTTTCATGGAACACGAATGGTTTGAATCATCCAATTAAACGGAAGAAGATTTTATAAGTTTTTTATAGATTGAATGCTCAGATTATTTTTGTGCAGGAGACTCATGAGGAAGGAGGATAATCAGCTTTTTTTAGGTTTTGGAAAGGGCAACTCATCGACCAAAGTGAAAGGTGTTTCCATTTTTATAGATCCTTCAATCTCATTTGTTCATTATGTATAATCTCAGACCCATGTGGTAGATTTCTATTAATTACTGCTTTACTTTACAACCAAAAGGTAGTTTTGGTTAATGTTTATGCACCAAATATTGATTATCCTGAATTCTTTAAGCATTTATTTGTATCTCTTCCCAATTTAAATGAATATATGTTAATAATGGGCGGTGATTTTAATTGTTGTTTGAATCCTATGATGGATAGGTCTGTGCCCAATCAGGTACTTCCAAACAAATCTGCTACTTTTATTAATTCCTTTTTAGTTGACTTGAGAATTTTAGACGTTTGGAGGTTTTTATATCCTAATGATAAAGAGTTCTCTTTCTTTCTCATGTATATCATAATTACTCTAGTATCGATTACTTCTTTATTGATTCTAGATTAGTTTCATTTGTCACTACCTGTGAGTATGATACAATTGCCATTTCTGAACACGCGCCTTTGAAATTATCAGTTAAATTTAGGGATGCAATTTTTAGTACTAGACAATGGCGGCTCAATTCTATTTTGCTTCAGGATTTAAATTTGGATAATTTCATTAAAGAACAGATTGCAGTTTTCTTTTCATCTAACTCAACAGGAGAAACTTCCAGTGGGATATTATGGGATACCTTTAAAGTATCTATCCATGGGCAAATTATTTCATACTCTGCTGGAGTGAAAAAACGTATTAGTAGTGAAATATGTGCATTGGCTGATAAGATTAAAGAGATTGATAAAAAAAATTCTATTGCTCCTAATTTGGAGCTTTATAAAGAGAGAGTTGAACTTCAGATGCAACATAGTTTGTTATTAACATCCCCAATTGAAAATCAATTACTTAAAACTAAGAGTCAATTTTACATACACGGTGATAAATAGGGTAAATTATTGGCTAATCAATTGAAAGCTGCTTTGGCGAAACGTCAGATGGGGAATTCCACCTGCGGCTCGATGGAGTAATACATAAATTTTGCGGCTGCCTTTAATTCCTCCTTTTCCCCAGTCTAAGCCTTGACTTTTTAACTTTTATTTCTTGGATCTTAGAGGAAAATAGTTATCATTATGTCATATCCTTTAAGAAGTGGAAAGCAGCCTTTTGAATCCAGCAATGGAAAGGGAAAAAATTCAAAAGAAAAATTGGAAGATATGCCTGTCTGGGCTGAGCGTTTGGAACGTGCGTTGATGGCTCTTGACAACAAAATAGATAATAACACTTCTGAGTTGAAGTCATTCCGATAGAGTTTTCAGACTATTGAGAAAAGTATTATTTCCTTGAATACTGAGTTTAAAGAATCGAAACGTCAGATTGTGGATATTTCAACCCGCTTGGAACAGGCTCAAAGTAAAATTGTCGATTTAGAGGCGAAGTCTCGTCGGAATAATATTCGAATTATTGGACTGAAGGAAGGCTCTGAGAGTGGGAATTTATTGGACTATTTTGCCAATTTGTTTCAATCTTTGTTTCCGGATATTCTACGTCAGCCTCCTGATAATGAAAGAGCTCATAGAATTTCCATATTGAATTCTCAGATCTCAGGTAAAACTTGGCCAATTTTGGTCAATTTTCTTTGCTTTAAAGTTAAAGACCAAATCATAAAATGTGCAAGGAAACAGAAAGTTTTAAACGATAACGGTTCCGAGATCCGTTTTTACGATGACTATCCACGGGAAATTATTGAACAGTGGATCAAATTTGTCCCAGCTATGAAAATTGCTCAGGCAAAGGGACTTTTTCCATTGCTTCACTACCCCGCGAGATTAAAATTATTTCCTGAAGATACTACACCTCCTGTGTTTTCAGATCCCCAAGCGGCATTGGACTTTGTTAACTCTATCATGGAGTCGGCTGACGCATGAAGGATATTTGGGTTGCTGAATAATTTTCTGAAAGAAAACAGGCTTTGAAGATTTTTGATATGCTGAAGATTTCCTTTGATCGATGAACTATTTAAAGAAGAAGTGAACTTCTTGGTTTGACTAATGAATGAACTTTTTTGAAGTCTGTTTGGTATATGGAGTGAACTAACACAGTGGACAGATTACTAACTGGTTTGATTATCTGCTTCATTTTTCCTTTTCTTTTATTAATTAAGTGATAGCTTTCATAGTTTATATAGACTCTTTCTTATATAGAGAGGAGTGTTTAGAATAGATAATTAGCTTTAATTCCTTTTATTAAAAAGTGGGGTAGTAAGCTAAAGGAATAATGGTGCCTTTTTCTTGGTAGAGACTGTATTGTTTAGGTTTAATAGCATTGTTTTGATGCTTTTGGAGACTGTTTTTGTATTCCCTGGTTTATTTTTAATGATTAACTTTTTTCTGCTTCTCTGTTGGGTTTTCTTGTCTTTGGGTCATGTGATTTCTTTGTAAAGGGGAGGGGGTAATTGGGAGAAAAACTTTTAAATCACTATTTATATTGAGCTGCATACGGAGTTCTGCTTTTTCTTTTCTCCTTGGGGAGGCATTCCGGCTTTTTCCTTCCTTTTGCCGGATTTCTACCTTTTGGGATGGTGGGAGGTTTCGGGGTATTTTTGCATTTTGGGGTTTATTACAGGATTTTTTTTCAGTTTTTTCCCCATTATGGAGCTCTGGAGCATGCGTGTTTTCTATATGGCTATACTCATCACCACCATTTTTGATTAGCCCACAATGGTATGTGTGTATTTTCGTGTTTAAAACAATATCCTATGGTTATTAAACAGATAAACATTATTAGTTGGAATGTACGTGGCTGGAATCACCCTATTAAGTGAGAAAAGACTTTTAAAATTATTAATCGATGCCAGCCCGATGTAATTTTTGTTCAAGAAATGCATATCAGAATGGGCGATCAAAATAGATTTTTTTAAAACGTGGAAGGGCCTTCAATATCATGCTACTTGTCGAAATAAAACAAAGGGAGTATCTATTTTTATTAAATCTAATATTTTATTTACCCAAGAATATATCATCTCATATATCAATGGTAGATTTTTAATTATTAAAGGAACAATTTGTAATAGAAAAATTGTCCTGGTTAATCTATATGGACCTAATGTAGATGATCCTTCTTTTTTTAAAAATGTATTTGGTTTATACCAGACTTAAATGAATATATGCTGCTGATGGGAGGTGACTTCAACTGTTGTTTAAACCCTTTGATTGGTAAGAGTTCAACCACTCAGCAGCGCCCGAGTCGTTCAGCATCACTTATTAATTCCTTTTTAATTGATTATGGTTTGATAGAAATCTACATCCTAATGATAGAGATTATTCTTTTTATTCACATGTCCATAAAAAAAATTTGCGAATTGATTATTTTATAGCTGATTTACGATTTTTGTCTAAAGTCCAGAAATCTGAATATGATGCTATTGCTGTCTTGGATCATGCATCTTTAAGCTTAACTTTTGAATTGAATTATGTTAGTAATGTAAACTTGCCTTGGCGTTTTCCAGAAAGCTTATTACAAAGTTCAGACTTTGTCAAATTTACAGAGATTCAAACAAAAGATTTTTTTCTTTTTAATAATATGGGAGATGTGTCGAAATTGATTATATGGGATACACCTAAAGTGTATTTGCGAGGTCAGATAATCTCCTATTTGGCTAAGCTTAAGAAACAGACAAAAATAGAGTTAGATAGGATTTCAAAACAAATTAAAGCCTTGATAACACTTATGCAGTTTCTCCAAATATTGATTTATTTAAACAAAGGGCTGAACTTCAATCACAATATAATTTATTATTAACTTATCCTATTGAAAGAAATTTGCTTAAATTAAAAAATCAATTTTATGTGTTTGGAGATAAAAGTAATAAGCTATTAGCACCCCAACTAAAAGCAGTTAGAGCTAAAAGACAAATTTTAAAAATTCGTAAGGGGGATGGTAGTTCAGCTTGTAATTATGAAGATATTTTTTAAAAATTTCAAGACTATTACAGTGAACTCTATAAATCTCAGTTTCCAGCTGATCCTTCTAAACTGAAAGCTTTTTTACAAAAGATTGATTTCCTAGAATATCTGTTGAAGATCAACAAATTCCTGATACTCCTTTTACCGAAAGAGAAATTCAGGAAGCTATTTTTTCAATGCAATCTGGTAAAGCTCCTGGATTGGATGGTTTTTCTGTAGGATTTTATAAAAAATTTGAAAATTTGCTTACTCCTTATATGTTGGAAATGCTTAAAGATTCTTTTTTGTTAGGAGAGTTACCTTCTACATTTTATGAAGCTTCTATTTCTTTAATTCTTAAGAAAGTTAAAGACCCTACGGATTGTGCATCATATAGACCTATCTCAGTATTAAATGTAGATGCCAAAATTCTTTCAAAAATAATGGCTAATCAGTTGGAGAATATACTAGCTAAAATTTTTTCTCAGGACTAAACAGGTTTTATAAAAGGCCGTTATTCTTTTTCTAGCACTTGGAGACTGCTAAATGTTATATATTCATCCCTCTCGAAGACTCCCCAATGTGTTGTTTCTCTTGATGCTGAAAAGGCATTTGACAGAGTTGAATGGAAATATTTATTTAACGTTTTAGAGAAATTTAGCTTTGGTACTAATTTTAATAAGTGGATTAGAATGATACATAAAAGTCCTATTGCCACTGTGATTACTAATAAATGTAGATCCCCTTTTTTCAACTTTCGCGGGGTATGAGATAAGGATGTCCGTTAAGTTCTTTGTTATTTAATTTAGTTCTAGAAACTTAGGCTATTGCACTTCGTGAAGCTAAAGATATTCAAGGAATTTCCATAAATGGGACCATTCAAAAGATTTCCCTCTATGCTGATGATCTCTTAGTTTACATTTTGAATCCTGAAGAATCTATTCCTAATTTATTGAAATTATTAAATGAATTTGGAAAGTTAAACCTGCATAAAAGTGAATTATTTCCTTTAAATGATTCTGCTTTTATATATGATGATATTCCTTTTAAAGTTACGGATTCTTTTAAATATTTAGGTATTATCATCACTAAAAATTATGGAGACTTTTATAGAGCTAATTTAGTTCCCTTAGTGGATTTTATGAAGCAATTATTTTCTAGATGGAATCCTCTTCACTTTCGTTAGTTAGTCGAATTCGTGCAGTTAAAATGATGATCTTGCCAAAATTTTTATATGTATTTCAAAATATTTCTTTTTTTTTAACTAAGAAGTTTTTTGATCAGGTTGATTCTATTATTTCATCTTTTGTTTGGAATAATAAAAGACCAAGAATTGGAAAGGTCATTTACAAAAATTAAAAAAGGATGGAGGTCTTGCTTTGCCTAATTTAAGATTGTATTATTGGGCGGTTAATATACACTATGCGTGTTCTTGGTTATATTGGACCGATAAAAATGAACGACCACCATGGGTTGATCTGGAATTGAAAGCTGTGAAACAATTTTACTTAAGTTCATTATTAGGAGCTTCTTTACCTGTAAAATTAGCCAAAATTTCTATTTTAAATATAAATCCTATGATTAAGCAGTCATTACAAATTTGGTACCAGTTTCGTAAGTTTTTTAATCTTAAAAAATTTAACCTTCTTAGTTTAATTTATCGAAACTATTTATTTAAACCTTCACATAGTGATCCTACCTTTTCTCTTTGGAGGAATAAAGGAATTTATTCCTTTATGGATCTGTTTCAAGAAGGCCGATTGATGTCCTTTGAGAAATTAGTAACTAAATATTCTCTCTCATATTCACACATCTTGCAATATCTTCAGGTCAGACATTTTTTACAAGAATATTTAAGTGATTTTCCATATATACAAGATTCTGACCTGTTAGACATTATTTTAAAAATGAACCCTTTAGTGAAAGGTTTTATTGGGAAAATTTATAATTTACTATTACAACAGGATAATTATTCTTTATTTAAGATTAAGCAAGATTGGGAAAGAGAGCTTAACATGACCTTGATAACAGAGGATTGGTTGCGAATTTTGAAGTTGGTTAACCCTTCTTCGATTTGCGCCAGTCATTCTCTAATTCAATTTAAAATTGTACATCGTTATTATTTGACAAAGGAGAGACTGTCTAAAATATTTCCTAATGTTAATAGTCAGTGTGATAGATGTAAAACTGAGATAGCTACATTGACACATATGTTTTGGTCGTGTTCTATATTGAAATAGTTTTGGAAATCTATTTTTTCTACAATTTCTAAAGCTTTAAAAATTAATTTACAACCTAATAAATTGACAGTTTTGCTTGGTATAATTCCTCAATATATTCATGGTATTTCTATATCAGACCAACATGTAATTGCATTTGTTACATTATTGGCCAGATGGGCTATTTTATTAAAATGGAAAGATGCTTCTGCCCCCACTTTGATACAATGGTTCTCTCAGGTGATGCTATGTCTTAGTTAGGAAAAAATCAGAAGCCAAACTTTTGATCCTCGATTTGACTTTGAGAAAAGGTGGGGCTCTTTTGCCCGTTACTATCATTTGATTTGAGTTATTTAAGATGGTCTCCTTCTGATTCTTGGGTAAATGGATGTGACTGGCGGATTGATGTCTTTTTTTATGGAAGCTTGTATGGCATATAGCTCTGGGTTTGTGCTCCAAATGGGTTTTTTTTTCTCTTTTTTTTCTCAGCTGGGGTTTTTTTTCAGTTAGTAGGGATTCTTTTTTCCTTCTTCCTTTTTTCCAAAAAAAATAGCTTTAACATTTTGTTTTATTATTATTATTATTATTGATATATTGTTTAGCTTGGTTAATAGTTTTGACTCTTATTATACATATTGATATATTGACTTGATTATTTGAATGTATTTTTTTGTTGTCGATTTTCAATAATAATAAATAAAAAGATTTAAAAATAAAAAAAACGTCAGATTAATAAAGTTCGTAGACAGGATGGTATTTTGACGGTTGACCATGATGAAATTAATAAATCTTTTCAAGAATTTTATACCAATTTATATCAATCAGAATTTCCTGATGATCCTACTATAATGCATGGATGTTTAAGGAAACTAAATATTCTGAAATTACCAGCTGATGAACGTTTAGCATTAGATGCACCCATTACTGAAGAGGAAATAAAGAAAGCAATTTTTTTGATGAACTCTGGTAAAGCACCTGGCCTGGATGAGTATACTTCTGAATCTTAAAAGTCTTTTTCAGACTTACTTTCTCCCTGGTTACGTAGAATTTTTAAAGATGCTCTATCTGCAGGTAAATTACCACAATCCTTTTATGAAGCATATATTTCTTTAATTCCTAAAAAAGATAAAGATTCCACTGAATGTGCTTCATACAGACCTATATCTTTGTTGAATGTGGATTCAAAAATCTTTTCCAAAATATTAGCAATTAGAATAGAGAAGGTACTACCACAAATTGTCTCTGAAGATCAGACAGGATTTATTAAAAATCGTTTTTCACATTTTAATGTTAGGAGGCTAATGAACATTGTATACACTGCTTCATCTAATACTCCAGAATGTGTTATTTTGCTTCATGCTGAGAAGGCATTTGACAGACTTGAATTGGGATATTTATTTAATATACTTGAGAAATTTAATTTCAGCTCAAAATTTATATCCTGGATTCAATTGATACATCATACATCTGTGGCTGCTGTATTTACCAACAATCAGAGATCCCCCTTTTTTTAGGCTTTTTCGAGGTACTCGACAGGGCTGTCCTTTAAGCTCTTTACTATTTGATATTGACCTAGACCCCTTAGCAATTGCTATTCGTGACTCACCTAATATATTTGGCATTATTCATGGGAATGGTACGCATAAAGTATCACTATATGCCGATGACCTTTTACTATATATCTCTAACCCAGAGTAATCTATTCCTGCAGTAATAACATTATTTGCTCAGTTTAATAGTTCTTCTGGTTATAAACTGGATCTTGATAAGAGTGTGCTTTTCCTAAATATGCAAGTTCCAATTCATAGACAATCACCATTTAGATTGGTTACTGATTATTTTATTTATTTGGGTGTTAAAATTTCTAAGAAGCATAAGGATCTATTTAAAGTTATTTTTTTACCCTTAATTGATCATGTTAAACAACTGTTTTCTAAATGGTCCCCATTGTCCTTGTCTTTGATTGGTCCTGGAATAATTTACATATTACTATTTAACTATTTTATGGTTTTATTACTATTTATTACTTATGGTGCAACTGTAATGAAAACCAATTTCCCCCTGGGATTAATAAAGTATGACTATGACTATGAATTAATACTATGAAGATGATTATTTTACCTAAATTTCTGTACCTATTTCAGGCGGTATCATTTTTTATCCCTAAATCCTTTTTTGATATTACTGATTCTAAAATTTCTTCATGTATATGGCAGAATAGAAATCCCAGGTTAAGTATTTACAGAAATCAAAAGAGGAAGGTCATTTGGCTTTGTTGAATCTTAGATTTTATTACTGGGCAATTAATATTCGATATTTAATGTTTTGGACACAAGAGTTGGATGAAACTCAATGTCCACGATGGATGAACCTCGAGCGGGAGTCTGTACAGGGGTTTTCACTGGCTTCTAATTTAGGAGCTGTGCTTCACTTTGCACTTACTAAATTAAATAAACAAATGATAAATCCAATAATTAAACATGCAATACGAACATGGTTTCAATTTCGTAAATTTTTTGGATTGAACAAATTTATCCTGTCAAGTTCTATTATATCTAATTTTTTCTTTCAACCATCTAGAATTGATCAAGCTTTTCTTCTATGGAAATAAAAAGGAATAAAATATTTTCGTGATTTATTCATGGATGATTGTTTTATGTCTTTTGAACCGTTGTCTAATAAATATAATTTGCCTAGATCACACTTTTTCAGATATTTACAGATTAGAAACTTTCTGAACGCTACTTTACCTACCTTTCCAATATCGCATCAAATTGAAGTTACAGAAAAAAATTTAGGTTTAAGCCCCTATCAGAAGAGTTTAATAGCAATTATTTATGGTCTGATTACAAAAATACGTCTAGGTACATCTGATAAAATTAAGAATGAGTGGGAAAGAGAACTTTAAAAATGTTTATTGACAGAGGAATTGGAGAAAATTCTTCAACTAGTTAATACTTCTTCAATGTTTGCCAGACACGCCTTGATACAATTAAAAAATGTAAACATGAGGAATTCCGCAGATTCTGGAAATTCAAGCAACACACATCAAAGTTGCTGGTGAACGCAGCAGGCCAGGCAGCATCTCTAGGAAGAGGTACAGTCGATGTTTCGGGCCGAGACCCTTCGTCAGGACTAACTGAAGGAAGAGCTAGTAAGAGATTTGAAAGTGGGAGGGGGAGGAGGAGATCCAAAATGATAGGAAAAGACAGGAGGGGGAGGGATGGAGCCAAGAGCTGGACAGGTGATTGGCAAAAGGGATATGAGAGGATCATAGGACAGGAGGCCCAGGGAGAAGGAAAAGTGGGAGGGCATTCTGTCCCAAGATCCTCTCATATCCTTTTTGCCAATCATCTGTCCAGCTCTTGCCTCCATCCCTCCCCCTCCTGTCTTTTCCTATCATTTTAGATCTCCTCCTCCCACTCCCACTTTCAAATCTCTTACTAGCTCTTCCTTCAGTTAGTCCTGACGAAGGGTCTCGGCCCGAAACCTCGACTGTACCTCTTCCTAGAGATGCTGCCTGGCCTGCTGCATTCACCAGCAACTTTGATGTGTGTTGCTTGATACAATTTAAGGTGGTTCACAGAGCTCATATGTCCAAGGATAAGTTAGCTCGTTTTTAATGCCATATAAATCCTGTTTGTGACAGATGTAATTCTGAGGTAGCTTCCTTGACACAAATGTTCTGGTCTTGTCCTCTTCTAGAAAAGTATTGGGAAGATATTTTTGATATTATTTCAGTAGTTCTGCGTATTGATTTACAACCGCATCCTATTACTGCAAGTTTTGGACTACCAGTGATAGACTCTAGTCGTTTATCCAAGTCAGCTTGTCGTCTAATTGTATTTGTTACATTAATAGCCAGAAGATCCATTTTATTTAAATGGAAAGATTCTAATCCTCCCACTACATTTCAATGGTTTTCCCAAACGATAGCATGCCTAAACTTGGAAAACATTAGGAGCGGTACTATGGATCCTTCGGTTAAATTTGAAGAAACTTGGAGGCCATTTATTCAATATCTTCATATGATGTAAGTTGACCCTTTTTGAATCCTTTGTAGTAATTTTTTGTTCATGTATAGAGGAGCGGAGTTAACGACAAATAATAATTTTAGCCGATGTAATATGACAGCCCAATCTTTGTTTGCTTTTTTTAGGTTAGTTGTTTTTAGTCATAGTCATAGTCATAGTCATACTTTATTGATCCCGGGGGAAACTGGTTTTCGTTACAGTTGCATCATAAATAGTAAATAGTAATAGAACCATAAATAGTTAAATAGTAGTATGTAAATTATGCCAGTAAATTATGAAATATGTCCAGGACCAGCCTATTGGGTCAGGGTGTCTGACCCTCCAAGGGAGGAGTTGTAAAGTTTGATGGCCACAGGCAGGAATGACTTCCTATGACGCTCTGTGCTGCATCTCGGAGGAATGAGTCTCTGGCTGAATGTACTCCTGTGCCCACCTAGTACATTATGTAGTGGATGGGAGACATTGACCAAGATGGCATGCAACTTAGACAGCATCCTCTTTTTTTTAGATTAGGGTTTTTTTTTCTTTTCTTTATAACATATCTTTTTCATGGTTAGTTATTATGAGATTGTGAGGCTAAACTATATTTGTTACTTGGAATCTGTGCTTGTACATATTAACCGTTATTAATGTAATCCCGATCTCTTTTTATCATTACTATTATTGTTATGTTTATTAATTTTGAAACTTAATAAAAAGATTGAAAAAGAAACCAGCACAATTCAAACTTTTTGTGCCTTGTAGATTGTCATCCATTTTACCAATGGATTTGTGATGGTTGCAGGGCAGTGACACTGATTTTCAATGCTAAAATGTAATGGAACCACACCCACATGCCTCGATGGGTAAAAATATTATGAAGAAGAGCTATTGGGAATGAATAGTAGTAGAAGAAAGTGATCCAATGACGTCCTTCTTAGGATGTGTGTGAAAATGTGGTAGAAAAGCAGATTATTAAAAGCAATAGTTGGTTTCGGGAGGTGGCGGGTGTCTGAAATATTGCAGGGTTGAGGCACAAAGGAACACACTTGGTGCTGGGCTCACAATGATGTCCAGGGCCTCATCATAGATTCTAACTACTTTATTTGGAATTGTTCCATGGGTGCTGGTTAGTAGAGGACCTTTGTCTTGCCGGTAGCTAGTGGAGTCAATCCTCCAATATGCTTCAGTGATGGTGCCAATGGTGAT
Organism: Mobula hypostoma; assembly: GCF_963921235.1. Classification (NCBI taxonomy): domain Eukaryota; kingdom Metazoa; phylum Chordata; class Chondrichthyes; order Myliobatiformes; family Myliobatidae; genus Mobula; species Mobula hypostoma. The sequence continues at coordinate 36,859,728 of NC_086107.1, read as the reverse complement.
TCTATGTTTTGATGCCAAGCGTTTACAAATGCATTTCTGTATTGCAATTAATGATGCTGGCGAGATCCTAAAGTGGAGATGATAAAGTGTGAACAGTTTCCAGACCATTCTATCTCCATTCTGCAGATATATGAACCATGATATGTAGATGATCCTCCCACATCCTGTGAAATCATCAAATTTCTTTCAGTATTTCTGTATTTTGTGAGGATTCTCACCGCCAAAGCCATCTTCTGTCAAGCCCTTTATATGTTGTATCTTTTGGGTCTCCTTGCTTCCCCCACCCACTTCCCTTCTAGCATATTTCTTACTGACCAGGGCTTGCAAATCCCTTCAAATCATTTTTTGAGCTGCTGTAGACTGTAGTTTCCCTTACAGCCAGTCTCCATGCCAGCCAAAATACGTGTAGCTGTTGTATGGCAAGCAGAGACAGGTCCTACAGGACTGTAGGACAGGTCTGTAGGAAACATTAATGGGAAAAACTTGAAAAGTTAGATTTTAAAAAGTGTCTCACTTTCTTCTCCTAATGTTATAATTTATGGTAATACTAAGCATCCTATTTGGCACCTTGACTTAATAACTGTATTCACTTACATTTGTCATTATCTGCATTAACTAAACCGTCAGCTATAAACTTCTGTAATGTGCTGTAAGGTTTCACTGCTAATGTAATGGCCTCTCTGTAATGTTTCACTGCTAAGGTAATGGTTTCTCTGTAGCAGCAATGTTTGGATTATGTCTAGAGATAACAGGGCTTTGGAATGTATGCTATCCAATGAGCGGGATGTTGTTCTTTCTTGTGGGTCTGGAGGCACGGATTTTGCAGTCTTTTGTCAGGGAGAGATGAGGAGAGAAGACATGAATGGAAAGAGTCAGTAGACCGCTGGATGGAGTAGACTAGGAGCGAGGGTCCGACGGTCGGCTATGCTTGGAGCACAAATGAACGGAACCGTGCTCTCCAACGTTGCGCATTAGACTGTTTCATGAAAACGGGAACTTTTCTTTCTTTTGTTTCCTTACTAACTATAGTTAAATTAAGGATCATAAAATTCAATCGTTTAATCACATATTGTGTACTGTTTGTTATTTCATGGTACTGATTTGTAACAGGGGACACTTCATGCAACATCCACCCAAACAAGATTTCTTAAGTTTGGCCGGGAAGAGGGCTGTCTTCCCCTGGACTAAGCGACTAGCCGCACCAAGAGTTACAGTTCTAAAGCAGGATTCAGACTTTGGACAATAGTTTGACTGTTTACAAGATCATCGATTGCAACTATTTCCCCTTTAATACCACATGCATTTGACTCATCTGCAATGACTTGAACAGGTCAAGGTGATCTTAGTAGGTCTTAGTCATGCACAGTAGGTGCTATTAAAAACCCATATAGATCTCCTAATTTTGTATGTTATCTTTACAACAATTAGAAGTACTTTATCTGTAGTGATCCATAGAACCATCGGAGGTCATTTAAGAATGTAAGAAAACAACAATAGAAAAATATTTTAAAATATTGCATTTCATTTTGAATGGTCACTACACATTCTTGGAAAATAGTAAATGTTGGTATTAAAGATACTGAGCTCTGCAGAATACAATTACATTTAATTTTATGGTTCTACTGGTACAAAGTGACCTGTTTGATCAACAGGCCATGAACTACTCTAAGCATTCATTTACTCCACCACCAGTACACAATGTTGCAGTGTGTATGACCTACAAAATAAATGCCAGTTCCCTAGGCTACTCTAACAGCACCTCTCAAACTTATGAGCTCTGCCACAAAGACAGCATTTGTATTAAAGCTTAAAGTGCATTTGTTTATCAGTGGATACCATATACAACTTTGAGCTACATCTCCTTACAGGCAGCCTCTAAACAAGGAAACCCAATAGATCCCATTTAAAAAATGTCAGACACCCAATGTACATTAAAAAAAAACAAATCGTGCAAACAAATAGCATTCAAAACTGAAGTTCACAGAAGTGAGTCCACAGTCAGGAAGCCAGTCATCACTGCTGCCGATCCAGGAGCCGGTTAGTTGCAGGCCACCGCCTCAGTTCAGCACAGAGACGAGTGAACCTCTTGGAGCAGCAAGCTGACACCACCCTGACCCTTGGCTCCGGCCCCGCCCCGCCATCCTGACCCTCAGCTCCGGTCCCGCCACCCTGACCCTTGGCTCCGGCCCCGTCACCCTGACCCTCGGCTCTGGTCCAGCCACCCTGACCTTCGGCTCCGGCCCCGCCACCCTGACCCTCCGCTCCAGCCCCGCCACCCTGACCCTCGGCTCCGGCCCCGTCACCCTGACCTTCGGCTCCGGCCCCGCCACCCTGACCCTTGGCACCGGCCCCGCCCCGCCACCCTGAACCTCAGCTCCGGCCCCATCACCCTGACCCTTGGCTCCGGCCCCGCCACCCTGACATTCGGCTCCGGCCCCATCACCCTGACCCTCCGCTCCAGCCCCGCCACCCTGACCCTCGGCTCCGGCCCTGCCACCCTGACCCTCCGCTCCGGTCCCGTCACCCTGACCCTCGGCTCCGGCCCCGCCCCGCCACCCTGACCCTCAGCTCCAGCCCCGCCACCCTGACCTTTTCAATCTGGCTTGGCACCTAAATCATCCAAACCTCAGGTCATCTCTAGTTCTCAGACCCGGGCCCAGGCAATGTCACCTCCACTTTGTCTCCTTTAGAGGCTATTAACAATTAATGACACAGATATGTGTAACGGAAATACAATTTGGTCTAGAGTCTAGAAGATTCAACAGGAGAGATATTATTAGCCACTGTTTGAACTCAGCAAATAACAGATAGTATATTTTATTTATATAATATAATATAAAGCACTGGTGAAGTTTCACTTGGAGTATTGTGAGCAGCTTTGGACCCCTTATCATAGACAGGATGCGCTGAAACTGGAGACGGTTCAAAAGAGGTTCAAGAAAATGATTCTAGGATTGAATGGCTTGTCATATGAAGAGCATTAGATGGCTCTGGGCCTGTATTCACTGGAATTCAGAAGTATGAGGGGTGACCTTATTGAAACCTACCAAATGGTGACAGGGTGGATGTGGAGGGGATGTTTCCTATGGTGTGAGAGTTTAAGACCAAAGGACTCAACCTCAGAATAGAGTAGCGTCCTTTTAGAATGGAGATGAAGAGGAATTTCTTTAGCCAGAGTGTGGTGAATTTCTGGAATTTGTTGCCACAGGCAGCAGTGAAGGCCAAGTCTTTATGTATATTTAAGGTAGAGATGATAGATTCTTGATTGGACAGGGCATGAAGCAGTGTGGGGGGGTGGTAAGACAGGGGATTGGGGCTGAGTGGAAAATTGGATCAGCCATGATGAAAAGGCGGGACAGATTCGATGGACCAAATGGCCTAATTCTGCTCCTGTATCTTATGGTTTTATGTTGTATTTAATATGTTTATTCAAACGAAAACAGCATGAACCAGAATTACCAGTCCTTTGTTCTATTGCCTCTATTAACTCCAGCAGTACCATGCCTTATCATAGCTTTATGATAATGAAATAAGTTTTGCGGTTTTCCTTCAACACTTGTCCTGTAGTTTTGCTCATGTAGGCTCACCTAGTGGGACCATTCATGGCAAAGGTAATGAGGGTTATGTGGTGAACTGGTGGTACATACCACTAACATTTGCTGTGTAACTTTCCATAGCATTCTGACACACCAAGGTTGACTCCAATAGTTTTGCTAGATACTTCAAAAGCTCAAAGTGGATGAATTGTTTTTTAAGTAACACAACTACTATGACTGGAGAACTGTAAAATTATGGCTCTTTAAGAATGGCCAGTGATTGTTCTTGAGCATGTCTAATTAATTAGCAACAGAAAAAATTCTGCAAATACTGGAAATCCAAAGCAACACACACAAAATTCTAGAAGAACTCAGTAGGTCAAGCAACATTTATGGAAATTAATAAATAGTCAACGCTTCAAGCAGAGACTGAAATATTGACTGTTTATTCATTTCTATAGATGCTGCCTGACCTGCTGAGTTTCTGCAGCACTTTGTGTCTAACTAATTAGATTAGTCACTTCCTGTGACATTTTGGCAATTTAACTGTGAGAGTCTGCAAGCACTGGCCATAAACCCATGGGAGCTCTTCCATAGGGAAGGACTGGTCATGACAGGCTCCTAATATCTAATCAAGCATTCTCTTATGTCTGGAGTAATTTTGTAGAATTAAGAATTAGTGCCTTTAGGAACCTTGGGCTCGTGTGCCTATTAAAATATAATTGCTAGTATTTCCCTATGTCCATGTTATGAGAGATGAAGGTACAGATGAGATGTCGAACTGGGATATATAAGCATACTCAAGGCTGATTTCCCAAATATGCGGATAACATCAAATAGGATTAAAAGAACCAGAGAGTATTACTCAGCATGAAATGTAAAACATATTTAATTTTTAACTAAAACGCTTCCAAAATTGACCACACATGAAATACAGTATGTTAACTTCATTTTGTAGCAAATGAAATCTAACTGCCTGTCTTATTAGTTCTTGGCACAGAAATGTACTGTGTGCTCCTTACACAAGAGGAATGTAAATAAACAGGTTTGTTTTCTATGGAAATCATTACTTGCCATATGTATGCAAATTGGTATCTGTCACACCTTCATGTAAAACCAGCGATTTTCTGCTCTTTTGCCGTCTGATCAAAATACTTCTGCAAATCTTGCCACAGGCATCTTCAGTTTCAAGTATGTCTGGATCACTTCTTCACTCAAACACAGTAGCATTCAGTATTAAGAACAGTGACCAATGTTGGTCTCAGCCAGAAAACAATTGTCAATTTTAGATGTGTGTTTTATAGCAGGTATTAATGTTTATATCAAAGAGATATTGCAAATCATTGGTATTCTGGGCAAGGATGGATTTTCTTTCTCGTCTTGCTCCCAATGAGTTCATAGCTAAGCTAGACTTGATCAGCACTCGTGTAGAAAACCAGGTGAAATAGCCTCATTCCCTCAGGGAAATAGATGATCTAATCAGCAGAATGAATTCATTTATTGACAAGACTATGGTTGCATTGCAAACGTTACAAAAATTATGTCTGTATTCAAAATCTTGGCCGTAGTAAAATGATTTCATTTTTATTTGGTACTGAATATCAGCCAATGCATTAGAAACATCTTGAATTGGTAGAAAACAGAGATTGAATATGATTCAATCTTAAATACAAAGCAAACTACAATCATTTTGCTATTATTGTTAAACAATAAAACATATTTCCCCTCATCTTTTTGAACATTTTCTTGAAGATTCAGCTGAGGAAATGGTGTGAAATGATCTGTTCAGATGGACAATGGTGTTATTTTGAGAGTTAATTGTGCTGGTAAAGATATATTGCAACAGGATGCAGGGAACAGCTTAGGAAGGCAATTATTTTTATAATTAATTTTGCTGCAGCTGTATTGAGAAAGTCCCAGACTAACCGGTCAGATTTGTGTGTAAGAAAATTCCAAGAGAAACCAATCAGACAGCTCTTTGCTCACCAGATTTACAGATGACTGAAGAACCCTGATACTGAAAAAATGCTGTTGAAATTGAGAATAATTTTTTAAAAAAGATTTCATCTGTGGTGCGAAAATCAGGCCAAATTTACATTATTTTACAGCTAGTACCTGTGATATGAGTGTATTTTGTCATTTCTAATCAGACATGGGAATGGGTGTCTTGGTAAGCAGAATTTATTGCACGTCCCTAGATCCACATCTGTATTATAAGACCATAAGATAAGGAAGCAGTACGAGACCATTCAGCCCATCGAATCTGCTTGGCCATTCCATCATGGTTGATTTATTATCCCTCATCAATAAATAAATTATCCCTCATAACTTTCGGACTATTCTAGTGTTGATTATTATTGTTAATTGCTTTTTTGTGTATTTGCACAGTTTTGTCTTCCTTTGCACATTGGTTGTTTTTTCTGTTTGTGCATAGTTTTTCATTGATTCTATTGTATTTCTTTGTTCTACTCTGATTAACTGCAAAAAAATGAATCTCAGGGTTGTATGTGGAGACATATGCATGTACTTTGGTGATGCACATAGTTCACAAGTAAAGGTACCAAATCTGCTATTCTAATACAACTACTTACTTGCTCATTTGTATACAGCTGATCAGCTAAAGTTAGTTTGCTTCCAACAGGAAGCAATTCTGTATCACAAGGAGTGAGGAAATTGTTGGATCACTGACTCCATCATGGATATCCATTGGTTAAAAACCAAGAATCTGAAAATAATGAGATTTTCTGAGACTTGGCTTGCTACAAATGCACCTGACCCAATGTTAACCTTTCAGGAAAATAATTTGTGGCTGAAAGTATTATTTCTTTCTGTTTTTGTGACTCTGATATCTACCATCATGAAGTCTTTCTTGAGGCTGGTCACGACACGCACTAAATCCAGCCTCCCAGACCACCTTGACCCACTACAGTTCATCTACCGCTGAAACAGGTCTTCAGCGGACCTGGCCTTACAATTGTCTCTGGAACATCTAGACAATATAGACACCTACTTTACGCTATTAGATATTGGCTACAACTCCTCCTTCAATACTACAGCTCCAAGCAAACTCAACACCAAAACTCTGAGACTTGGGTGTCAACACCTCCCAATGCAACCAGATCCAAAACTTCCTGATCACCAGAACCCAGTCAGTAAGGATGGACAGCAACACCTCTGCTAGGATTATACTCTATAAAGTTGCATCTTCAGCCCCTTACTTGGTACATGTGACAATAATAAACCAATTCTAATCACACGCAAGAAAATCTACAGATGCTAGAAAGCTCAGCAACTCACACAAAATGCTGGAGGAACTCATCAGGCCAGGCAGCATCTACAGAAAAGAATAAACAGTCAGTGTTTTGGGCTGGTCCTGCCTGATGAAAGGTCTTGTCCCAAAATGCTGACTGTTTACTCTTTTCCATTGAAGCTGCCTGGCCTGACCTGCTCAATTCCAATTCAAGATCAGTTATTTAAATTAGATTACTGATTTAATGAGTTTTCTTCTTTTTTAGCATACAATCCCCAGTTACCAGATTTAGTAGAAAACAGCCAAAGAGGTTTTTCCACTTAGAAGGCATGGAAAGAACAGTTTATTCCTAATTTATCTGTTGGCATTCTGACAGGAATCTATATTAAATATTAGACTTCACTAAAATATACACAAGGCGCAGCTCTCAACTTGCAATAAGATTAGAATAATCCTTTCATAAATAACTTTACTCTGTTGAGCTGAGGCTTAAGTAACTCAAGTATTCATGAGACCTTCAAACTTAGAAGCATTTTTTCTGAATTTCAGAATAACATTGAACGTTGAACTGTAAAATACAAGCGATCTCTCCCCCTCCCCACGCACATACTTTTCTTTGCAGATTGCAATGTTTATGTATTATAGTACATTTGCACAAATATAATCCTTTGGGCCTTGAGAATATAAAATGCTATTCAACAGCCAAGTTTGACCTTGTCTTCATTTACTTCTATGCACAGTACTGTACCAGGATTAGCAGCTGGGTTATAGACAAGAGTGTAATCTCATAAAGTTTAGCTTTTGTTAGTTAGGAATTGTTGAAGCCAATCGTAACACAATTAAACATAGCATACAATCAAAATATATGTCTGTGTCTGATAAAATCTTAGAGCTAAAATTTTGACAACGAACAGTTATGGTACAATAATATTGGCAGAGGCCAATGTTGCAGATGATATACTCTGCAAATTTACAAGAGTCTAAAGTTGCGCACCGAGGAAATCTGCAGATGCTGGAAATTTAAGCAACACACATACAAAATGTTGGTAAACGCAGCAGGCCAGGCAGCATCTATAGGAAGAGGTACAGTTGATGTTTTGGGCCGAGACCCTTCACACATTAACGTACAGAAATGAAATAAGATTTTAACAGCATACAACTAAAAAATTAAATAAAAATACTATCAACTTTAGTTGTTTATGGAAATAAGCCATATGGAAATGGACAGTTTAGTTAAATGACAGTATTCATATAAAAGCAATGAAAATAACTGTCAATTTTAAGTTCAGGAATGTAAGAAGTCCCTTCACTTTACCTGAAAAGTAACATAGAGCAGAAAGGAAGAATCTTAGCTGACCATCTCAGACAGGATCTGCACCCAAGACTAAATTGCAAATAGACACATGTAGAAAAAAGTGAGGCAATATTCAAATCAGCGTCACATGGTGAATGCCTTAGTTAATAGTTAAACAATCCTCCTTCAGTTCAAAGCAGGTTTATTCTCGTCAAGTAAGAATAAAGAAAGAAAATATATTCCTTTATGTTTAGTTGGTTATTTGATACAACTTGGCAGTGTGCTGAATCAGGAAACAAAATGCAAATTACTAAGTGACAAGACTGACAGAAAGAACGATTGTTAAGGTGATTGATTGGAGCATGGAATAACAGAGTTGAGAAACATGCTCTTCAGCCCATCTTATCTATGCCAACCAAGATCCCTATCTAAGCCAGTCCCATTTACCCATGAGGCCCATATCCCTCTGATAATCCGATGGTTCCCAAACTTCTTTGGGATACTGCCCCATTGGCTCCCAGTCCACATGTCCAGTGCTCTTCTCTCCCTTTCTGGCCATTGCATAAAAACTATAAATAATTTTGATTTACGATGCACAGTGAGAGAAAATAGGAACTGCAAATTCAAAGCAGTAACAAATAATTGCAAAAAATATTCAAATCTATTTAGATTAGATTATGAGAACACGCAGTCCTCTTTTATTGTCATTTAGTAATGCATGCATTAAGAAATAGTACAATGTTCCTCCAGTACGATATCACAGAAACACAAGACAAACCAAGACTGAAAAACTGTCAAAACCACATAATTATAATATATAGTTACAACAGTGCAAAGCAATATTGTAATTTGATAAAGAACAGACCATGGGCACGGTAAAAAAAAAGTCTCAAAGTCTCTCAAAAGTCCCATCATCTCACGCAGACGGTAGAAGGAAGAAAAACTCTCCCTGCCATGAACCTCCAGCACCGCAAACTTGCCGATGCAGCACCCTGGAAGCACACGACCACAGCCGACTCTTGAGTCCGTCCGAAAACTTTGAGCCTCCGACCAGCCCTCTGACACCGAGCACCGAGCACCACCTCTGCCGAGCGCTTCGACCCCTACCCCAGCCGCCAAGTAATAGGCAAAGCCGAGGATTTGGGGCCTTCCCCTCTGGAGATTCTCGATTGCGCAGTAGCAGCGGCAGCGAAGCGGGCATTTCAGAAGTTCCTCCAGATGTTCCTCCGTGCTTCCCACGTCTGTCTCCATCAAATCAGAATTGTGCACAGTACCTACTTAACAAATACCGATATCATTCCGAAGCGGCCGCACGCGCTGTGTCGCGCCACCATCTCCTCCCCAACTTAAAGCTTCAAATAAAATTATTTCTTTATTTAATTAAAGTAAAACAATTTTCATCAATAATTATAGAGCCTACTTTAGTAGTCCAGTTTTTCACTACTTCAATTGCTTTTTCACCTTTCAATCAGATGGATGGGCTTGGTGCAGTGGTATCAGCTTCTCAACATCAGGATGAATGTCACTCACGAGTCTCAGGCCCCCACGTTCAGTGAGTTGCAGACCACTGAAAGAAGTTGGGCAACCGCACTGAAACTGCCCTCCGTTAAGTATGATGTTGGAAAGATAATATATAGAATTTTGTCATAGTTTAAAAAAGCACATAAAAGCATCTCAGGCAGTTGCCTTTTGACTTCTGTGTGCAACAGCAAGCATTCAAACTGTTCATTATTCTCAATATAAAGCTCTCAAAATTATCAAAAATTGAGAGCTTGAATTTTTTTACTGCTGTGATGACAGTATTTAATGATTTGTGCAGCCGATCACTTAGGATTTTTGCAACAAGATGTTCGAATGGAATACCATAAGATACGGGAGCAGAATTAGGCCACTTGACCCATTGGGTCTTTTTCACCATTCCATCATGGTTCATTTATTATCCTTCTCAACCCCGTTCTCTTGCTTTCTCCATGTCACCTTTGACATTCAGACTAATCAAAATCATATCAAACTCTGCTTTAAGTACGCTCAAAGACTTGGCCTTTGCAGCCATCTGTGGCAATGAATTCCACAGGTTCAGCACCCACTGACTAGAGAAATTCCACCTCATCTCTGTTCTAAATGGACATCCTTCTATTCTGAGGACTTGCCCTCTGTTCCTAGTCTCACCCATTATAGGAAACATCCTCTCCACATTCACTCTATCTAGGCCTGCAGTTAATCCTGATGAAGGGTCTCAGCCCAAAACGTCGACTGTACCTCTTCCTAGAGATGCTGCCTGGCCTGCTGCATTCACCAGCAACTTTTATGTGTGTTGCTTGAAGTTCCAGCAGCTGTAGATTTCCTCGTGTTTGCGCTTTCAATATTTGATAGGTTTCAATGAGATCTCCCCTCAATCTTCTAAATTCCAGCAAATACAGGCCCAGAGCTATGAAATGCTCCTCATATGTTAATTCTTTCTTTTTCAGAACCATTTTCATGAACCTGCTGTGAACCCACCTCCAACGTCAGTATATTTTGCTTAGAAAAAGAGTCCAAAACTGCTACAATACTCCAAGTGCAGTCTGACTAATGCCTTAGTATCACACCCTTGCTCTTAGAGTATAGTCTAATCCTCTCAACATTGTGAATGTCAACGTTGTATTTGCCTTCCTTACCTCTGACTCAACCTGCAAGTTAACCTTCAGTAAATCCTGCACAAGGACTCCCAATTCCTTTTGCACCGCTGATTTTTGAATTTTCTCCCCAATTAGAAAATAGTCTAAACCTTTATTCCTTCAACCAAAGTGAATGACCATACACTTCACTACACTATATTCCATCTGCCGCTTCTTTGCCCATTCTCCCAATCTGTCTAAGTCCTTCTGCAGACTCCCTGCTTTCTCAACACTACCTGCTCTTTCACCCATCTTTGCAATATGTGCAAACTTGGCCATAAAGCCATCAATTTTGTCATCGGAATCATTGACATATAACGTGTAAAGAAGCAGACCCAATACCAACCACTAAACATCAGCAGCCAACCAGAATATTCCCACTTTGATCCCACTTTTATTCCCACTTTGCCTCCTGCCCATCAGCTAATCTTCAATCCATGGTAGTATCATTCCTGTAGTACCACGGGCTCTTATCTTGTTAAGCAGTTCATGTGTGACACCTTGTCAAAAGCCTTATGAAAATACAAATAAGCAATCACCAGTGACTCTCCTTTGTCTATCCTGCCTGTTATTTCCTTAAAGGACTCCAACAGATTTGTCAAGAAAGATTTCCCCTAAAGGAAACCATGCTGACTTTCTTTTGTTTTATCATGTGCCTCCAAATACCCCAAACTTCATCCTTAATAATGGATTCCAACATCACCTGCTTCTTATAAAGTTGATGACTATTATGGCTGTTGACGAAACTTCTTTCAGGGTTGTTGGAAGAGCCTTTGTTGTCAGTGCATGTCTGTGTAAAAATAGAATGAATGACGACAATGTGAGGAGCTTCCATTATCACTAAAGTAGTAAAACCAGTTCTATTACCAAGCATTCTAGGAGTTTCATTTGTGCAAAGAGTGTGAAGTTTTTCTTTCCAGTCAAAGTTTTGTTCGGCAAAAAAACTTTTTACCATTTACAAAACATTGATGACTTTTGTAGCTTCCAAAAGGGACTCACAAAAGAAGAATTCTTCTTTGATGGCGATAGCATACGCATAACAAATAAAAAACAAGGAGCTGACTACATTAACAGATCTCTGTAGTCTCATTCAGTTGCATACTGTGTGGGCATTGCGAGGCAGCCAATTCCTCAATGACCCATTTCAAAATGTTAAAAGAAATATCAACTATTCTAGAACGTATCACATTATTCGATAAGGGAATCACTTCCAGCTTTTTGCCTCTGTCCTAGTCCACAAATCAGTTCGACCATTTCCAGTGCACATGGCTTTACTAAACTCTCCAATAGTGTGGGGCCTCTTTCATCTGGCAAACTGCTAAGCAATTTTATAGGATGCTTCGAGAAAAGGTTTTGGTGAAATGGCAAATCCAAGTTTTGGAAGAGTCTCAACTCTTTCAAATTGAGCTTTCGTTGCAAGGAAAAATGCCACATCTTTATATGCATTTTCAGCATGGACAGACGTGAGGTGCTCTTTCAGTTTTGCTGGCTTAATACTTCTGTTTGCAATAATTTTTCCACACAAAAATCACTGTGCCTTTTCTGTCTCATCACGTCCATTAACGCAAGTGAAACCATATTTCATCATACTTCCTTTTCTTTGACAGTTCAACTTAAATATGGTCTGGAAAAAATATTAAATAGATAAAGCTAAAACAAAATATTTGATTCAATTGGCATTTTTTGATACTCAAAATTTTTGTATGGTTTTTGGTAATTTGATAAACTACAAAGAAGTAAGTAATCTATGTGTTAATTAGTGAAGAGCAAGATATTCACGAAATTTGTATGCCAAGTAAGTAAAATAAGCTAGGCTTTACAATTTATCCAAAGTTTTAACCCCTCTAATGACTTTCAGATACTCAGATAGGACCAAGGATTACAGCAGAAGCTCTCGTACGTCCTGGAATTACGGCAATTTTTGCATATGGTGTTGTGTGGCCTTATGGAGAATTAAGAATTCTCATTTGAACAGTCCAGTTTTGCAAAACTTTAATAAACTACAAAAATGACTCACTTCCTTCTACGCATTGATCAAGAAACAATTGGCGATAGGGAATAATGGAGAATAACGTAGATGCTTGGGTCACAAATATGAGAACATGCAACTTCACCGTTTGATGGCTAAATGACTACTAGGGGCAGGGCTGCCTGATAGTTGGCCAGCTACGTCGCATGAGCGTCTGCAGACAGAAAGACTGCAACCACGCTCGATCTTGCAGCGGGTCTAATAACAACTATAATTTTGAAGTAGTGGTGAGTATGCAGAAAGTGATGTTTTGAGATCAAAAGAACTGTAATGTGATATGAAAGTATCTGTGATTTATATATTAATAACAAAGTCACATATACTGCTAATACTATGGTGATTTGTTGTCAACATTCATATTTGGAGGAAATGCTAAATTTCAGTTAGAGGTTTGTGAAAATAAAGATGTAAGTTTTTTCCCCATCCAAGTTCACGTACCCCTTGGGATCTATCCACAGATCCCTCGGTCCCAGGTTAAAAGCTCCTCTCCTTAGTAACAGCAACTATATTCACTTCTGTCCCCTGACACCCTCAGATTCTGGCACAACACTAGTGTTATCCACAGTGAAGACATGCAAAATACTTGCCCATCATTCCTTTGTCCCCATTGCTATCTCTCCTTTATTACTCTATTTTCCAGTGGTCCAATATCCACTCTTGCCTCTATTTAACTCTTTATATATCTGAAAAATTGTTGGTATGCTCCTTTATATTATTGGCTAGCATACCTTCATATTTAATATTTTATTGCTTTTTATCTGCCTTCTGTTGGTTTTTAAAAGCTCTCTACTAGTGTTTGCTTTATTATATACCCTCTCCTTTGCTTTTATGCTGTCTTTGACTTCCCTTGTCAGCCACAGATGATTCATCCTCCCTCTGGAATCCTTCTATATCTTTGGGATTTATCCATCCTACACCTTCTACGTTGTCCATAGAAACTCCAGCCATTGTTGTTCTGCTGCCATCCCTGATAGTGTCCCACCCAATCAACTTTGGCCAGCTCCTCTCTCTTGCCTCTGTCATTCCCTTTACTCCACTGCAATACCAATACATCTAATTTTATCTTCTCCCACTCAAACTGCATGGTGAATTCTATCATATTATTTTCACTGTCTCCTAAGGGTTACTTTACCTTAAACTCCCCATCAAATCTGGTTCATTTCACACCTGGTCCAGAACCCTGTGGGCTCAAAGATAAACTGTCATGAAAAGCCTGTCAGTACCACCAGCAGAACTCTGTCTTTTTGTGTGTTTTCCCCCTAGGTGTCATTCTGTGTTTTTGTATTGCCATGTGTTCTTGTTTTTTTCATGCCCCCGCCTCTGCTCCAGCCCCTGTATCACTGATTACTCCACCCCTCACCTGTTTCCCATTATTACCTGTATTGCTGCCATCTGTGTCTCATTGTGATCCACCTATCTCTGTTTATTGCTCAGTGTATTTCAGTCCTGTGTTTCCACCTGTGTTTTGCTGGATTGTGCCAGTGAGTTTTCCTGAGCCTTTCCAGCATTCATATATAAACCCTGTCTGTCTGAATATCGACTCTGTCTGTTTGTTGATCCTGATTTTGCCTGTTTATCTTGATTGTTCTGGTTTTTGACTCTGCCTGTTTCCTGATTCTGATTTTTGGATTTCTCTGGATTTTTTGATCTCTGCCTGAACTTTGACACTGACTTTGTTTGCCCCTCTGGATTTATTACTCAATAAATATCACAGTATGCACAGTGGTTGGTCTGCGGTTGGGTCCCTGCTCCAGTGCCCTGACAAAGCCATTTTGTAAGCATTCTACAAATCCTCTCTCTCAGTATTCAGCACCTGATTTTCCCAATCTATCTGCATATTGAAATCCACTATGACTACCATAACATTGTCTCATGACATTGTTTTTTCCTGATTGTGATTTATATCCCACATTCTGGCTTTTGACCGGGGCCTGTATATAAATCCCATCAGGATCATTTTACCCTTGCAGTTTCTTAACTCTATCCACAAGGATTCTATTGTAGGTTTTCACAAATAAAACAAAGCGGGGCATTTTATGTTTAATGAAATCTGTAACATTTTCATTGAACTCCAAAAGCTACACACAAAAGAGTGCTAAAAAAAACTTTAGGTAACAATGTCATCCTGTCAGACCAGCCTCTTAAAGTGAAACTTCAACTCAGTGTTGGTGGTTGTGAATTTTGTACATTTCTCCCTACACAGGCCCCCCAGAACTCACTAAAACCAGCATTGTGAGCCTGTCTGGAATTCAGGTGAGCCACCTGGCTCAGATCCTGTGTTCCATGGCTGGAGGAACAGCAGGTGCCCCCTGGCTCATCCAGAGGTGTATTGGCACACCCATGGTCATGCTGTGATGCCAGGAGCATGCAGCGGAATACTCCAAATCTTGGTGGGCAATCCACTGAAATACCTTCAGGTTTACCCTTATCTATGATAAAAGTCTTTTCTCCCCGCCCAAATGCGGAACGATCCATCGTAAAGGGATGTTGGTGTGCGTCATGGTGGAGGAAAACAAACAAGGCGGAACGTAGGTCAACAGGAACCCAAGGGTGCTGTACGCCATGGTGGGAGGTAGGAACAGGTGAAAAGGAATTGAACCAACTGAGGAGGGTGGCATGTTGTTGAGGGGCTGGCCGAGTGGTCATGGCATCAGGAATGAAATCACTTGGCACTCATAACGGCTGCTCATATACCAGCTCAGCCACGGACCACTTCCAGGTCCTCTTTTGGAGCAGTTCTGAACCTCAGCAGGACCCATGGGAGACTATCATGCCAATGCTCATCGGTCAGTGAATCCCTCGGAGCAGCCTTTAAGGAGCTTGGAAACCCCTCATGTAGGCCATTAGACAGCGGGTGATCTGGGCCATCACAGCCCAGAGGTCTTAAATGAAATCGGGACCGTGGTCAGTGGAAATATCAAATGGGGTGCCAAACCAAGCAATTGACAATGCTACAGGAATGACCCCTGGCCACCTGCTATTATGGTCCACCAAGGTAAGAATGAGTGTGAAACTGCAGGTGGGGGTGGGGGGTGGGGAAGAGGACTAACAAGGTCCACGTTAACATGGTCAAACTGTCATTTAGGGACCTCAAAAGGTCCCAATAGTGTCGAAATATGACGGTTAATTTTTGCCAGCTGGCATTCCACATAGGCTGCAGTCCAATTACGCACAACCTTTCTGAGGCCATGCCAAACAAACTTTACTGCAACTAGTTTCTATGAGGCCTTCTGAGAGGCCATGTATGGGGTTGAAAACAGTCTGTCTTCAGTTTGCAGGCTCGATGGGGCGAGTCAACCAGTAAAGACTTTGCACAAGAGAGAAACCCCATCTTCCCCGAACTTAATGTCAGTCAACCGCAGGTCCATGACTGCTGTTTGGTAAGCCTAGGCCTCTGGATCAGTAACTTGGTCATCTGCCATGCCGGCAGAGTCAAACCCTATGTGTATGGCCTCAACGGCTGGCCGTGAGAGGCAATCAGCCACGACATTATTTTTCCCCTTGATATGTTGTATATCAGTTGTGAACTTGGATATGTCGGCCAGGTGACGTTGCTGCTGTGCAGACCAAGGATCTGATATTTTGGCCACAATGTGCACAAGGGGTTTGTGGTCAACAAATGCTGCGAAATGGCGACCCCCCTAGAAGAAAACAAAAATGGCAGATTACCAGATAGCGGCCGAAAAGCTCATAGTCAAACATGCTTTCTATCCTTTCGTGGCGATAGAGCTGCTAGCTGAAGAAGGCCAGCAGCTGTCACATGCCTCCAGCCAACTGTTCGTGCACAGCACCCACAGCATAGTCTGAAGCATCGGTAGTAATGGGTATGGGTGTGTTTGGATTGTGTTAGAAAGAGCCCGTTTGGTATCACCAAATGTTCTGGTTAAGTCTGCTGACCAGCCAAGCACTTGATGAGGAGGATTGACTTTAAGGCACTATACAGGGCAAGCATAAGCTGAGCACCTCACAAAATGAAGTGGTGATAGAAACTTAGCATACCTAAAAACTCCTGTGGTTTTTTTTGCAGTGTGGGGTGCTGGGAAATCCATAACAGCGGCTATTTTTGATGGGAGGAGTTTCACACCCCCATGCCAAATTAGTCCAAACCATCCCCAGCAGCTCGAGCAAATCTGCTCGCAAGGATATCAGTCCCCTTCGGGTTCAGGTGTAACCCATCCTTTTAGTATAGGTCTTCTCTTCTCCAGAGAGACCCTGCCCCCTGCATCACTTGCTCAGCCACGCACTCATTTGTACTATGATCCTAATCCTACCCTGATTAGCACGTGCACTGTGAGTCACCCAGCGATTACTACCTTGGAGGTCTTCTGCTTGTCAGCTTCTTCTCTAATTCCCTATTTTCACTGTGCAGGACCTTTACCCACTTTCTACCTGTGTCATTGATTCTAATATGAACCACAACCTCTGGCTGCTCACCCTCCCTCCTGATCTCTGAAAATTACACAGTGAGTGGTAAATATGTTAGGTACAGCTTTTTTCAAAAGGGTAATAACCCCATGGTGCGTGTTGTCAATCATGGTGCCCCATCTGTTACACAAGCAAGAATGTTGGAGAGCAGCTTGTCCTTCTCTTTAAAAACTCGACTTTCTAGTCTGTTTGCAAATAACAACTCTTGAACTATTCTTCATCTTTTCCAAAGCAATCAAGAAGCAAAGATCCAGTGTCTGGAACATTGACTCATCCAATTGCAGAGTAAATTCTGTTGTTGCAAAGTATGTTGCAAAATGCAACTTCACGTTTTCAGATATTACATCTGTTCATCATTGATTAGAGTTGCACTGAGGGCAATTGCTTTAATTATTTGGTCTTGTGACTTATGAAAACCATACTCAGTACCTGCCTTACTGCTGGCAGAATCAGTTCCTCTCTAATTGTATGAGGCTTTTCAGAATTTGCAGTGAGTAATGAAATGATACATGAAGCACACAAGCCATCACTGTTCTGTTGTGAAGTACTTGGCAAACATGTTTTAAAGTGTTTTCTGTTTCTGAAAGTTTTACAAAGTGAGTGAAAGTAAGCCAAGTTCTTGCATGCTTTATCACAGTGTATTCTCTTCAAATGTTCAAGGAGACTGGATGGTTTCATTGGCTCATTAAAAAAAACATCTCACATAACAGACATATTGGCTGCTGTTGGTTGCTTGGGGCTGGTGTAAATCCATATTTCAGACACTCGACACTATTCCGTCTACACTTCTTTTTCATTTGGTCTGCTTCTGCCATTTTTGTTATGGATTAATGACCACAGCCAATCACCTGTTTAAGTCCAAGCACAAGCATTGCAAACAATAAAAGGAAAAGTTATGATATCACCATAGCTCAGTCAAAACCTGACTCTCTGCCTGAAGGCACATAAAGTAGGGCAACAATATCTCAGTTGGGCCTTGAGCTATAGAAATGCGGCCAAAACCAGTCGAAAAGGCAGATTTTTAAAAAATATTCTTTTTTTTATTACAAACAAAAAAAAAACAGAAAAATAGCACATCTACAAAAACCATGACCTTAACAAAATCTAATTAAATATTGAGCAGCAAAAGGGAGAAAAATATAAAGGCAAAAGTAAACATACACAGCAGAGGTGCACCGCACCAAAAAACCTCAGTCCTCACCCCGTGAGAAAGTCCAATACAGGGCCCCATATCCTTTCAAAGATGTCCCCTCTGTCTTCATTACATAGTCTCAGTTTCTCCAAATGTAAAATATTTGCCAGTTCTCTCAGCCACAGATCGTACGTAGGCATAGAGTCCATTTTCCACATTTACAGGATTAACTTCTTAGCAATCACCATTCCAAACGATACAGCCATTTTTTCATACTTATTGGCTGAAGGTTCCTCCAAGGATGGCTATGAGCGGGTCTGGTTCCCACCGCTTCCCAAAAGCCTCAGAGAAACAGTGAAAAATACTTTTCCAGTATGCATAAAGCTTACAACATGACCAGAATGAATGTGACAAGCTACTGTTCACAGATTTACATCTATTACAAACTGGTGAAACATCAGGGTAGAAACTGTGTAACTTTCCTTTGGAATAATGAAGATTTTGATCTTTACCCCAGTGAACCCCATACCCTAATTCACAGGAATTACACCACTCTTGATTAGAGTATGTGAATTGTACTAGTTAAGTTCAAAGATGGCGCTGGTAACTGGCAACTTTGTGCGTGCTCTCCCGAGCAAACTGCCCTCTCCACTAATGCTGTATTATAGTAATGACCGGCAATATTGCACAGGCTGGGCCCAGAAATAACATTATTTTTTTAGTACATGTTTCTCATCTAATGTTAAATACAGAAATATCACATTGTTTTTCAACAAATACAAAGTATAATGCACTTCAAGCAAAGACTAAGAGACCGGTGGTTTAGCAAGAGATGAGGTGATTATGTGATCATTTTAATCATTATGAGGCACTGAGCATCAAATGCCTATATGAAGTAATTCATTTTTAAAATTAAGCCTGTAATCCTCCGCTGCTCCCCTTATTACTGAGTGCTCTCTCACCCACTCTTTATCTTTATCACCCCCTTGGAAACTCCTACCGCCCCTGTGAGGAGCCATATTGGGAACACTGCTCTAACCCTTTACTTTCCACCTACCAGTCCAAATTCATTTTGAATGTTGCCATTGTGTCTGCTTGGACATTTTCCTCTGCCAACTCATTCCATATATGCACCACCCAATGGAATGTCCTACTCTCTAAGGAATGAAGTCTTAGCCTGCCAACCTTTCCCTATAACACAGGCCCTCAAGTCTTGGCAACATTCTTGTAAATCCTTTTTGCATTGTCTCTGGCTTAATGACATTTTTCCTTTAACAGGATATTAAAAACTGTACACAATACTCTAAGTGTGGTCTCACCAACGTCTTGTATAACTGCAATATAATGTCCCAACTCCTAATCTCAATGCCCTGACCTATAAAGGCCAGTGTACCAAACACCCTCTTTACCACCCCATCTGCTTGTGATGCCACTTTCAGGGAACTATATACTTGTACCCTTGGGTCTTTCTGTTCTATTTCAATCCCTGGGGCCATACCATTCACTGTGAAAGTCATGGTTTGACTTCTCAAAATGTAACTCCTTACATTTATCTAAATTGAATGTTTTTTACCATTCCTCTACCCACAAGCCTAGCTGATCAAGATCTTCCCGTAATTTTTCATAAACTTCACTATCTACAATGCCACCTATCTTAATGTCATCAGCAAACCTACTACTCATGCCCTGTGCATTCTCATCTAAGTCAACATTGTCGGCAACGTTGGGCCCAACACCGATCCCTATTACACACCACTAGTCAGAGGCTACCAGTCCAAAAAAAACAAACTTTCCAGTATCGCCCTACTATCAACGCAATTACAGTATGTATCCACTTAGCAAGCTCTCTCAGGATTCCATATGACCTCTGCTTCCAGACTAGCCTTGTCAAGTGATGCTGTTTGGAGCTTATCTCCTGGTAGGGTTGCCCGTGGCAGTAAGGTCAAGGGAGAGGATCGAGATGAAGCGCGGTCCAACTGCGGAACGGGCGGAAGATGGTGGTAATTTAAGAGTCTCTGTGGAATCTCAGAACTATGAGGACCACCACAACAGCTGTGAAGGTGGAGGATGAGTGCAGCGGAAGAGGGCCATTGGATTCTGGCCCTTTCGCTGCCAAGGACCATGTGGTGGCCGCTTGTGCATCAGTCTCTCCACGTTAAAAGACCTCACACACAAGCATTTCTCCTGGTTTGGTAATCTGATCGGCCAACATGGACGAAGCCCTGTGGCGATTAGGAAATGGTGACAGGAGCAGGACAGTGAGGTCTGGGAGCTCACAACCATAACCAGGCACACAGGCAGTGGTTAGACACATTCACCCCACATGGGGAAGTGGCTAGAAAAGGTACCCTAAAAATAGTCTGCCTCCTCACTCCTGACTGGATTACCGTGTCCAGTGGGGTCACCAAACTGGGGTCTGAAACAAAAACATATGAATTTTGGAATCAGCGGACACTTATGGACAGTGAAACCAGCGATTGTCCTGAAAGACGTACTCTATCATCGCAAGAGAACTGAGAAGATTCCATATTGACCTTGCCACCCTCTCTGAAACACAATTCGCTGAGGAAAAACAATTGAAGGAAAAGAAGGGTGGATACACCTTTTTCTGGAAGGGTAAATCAGCAGATGGATACACAATCCACCATAAGGAACAGCATCATCAGTCACCTCTCCGAATCGCCCATTGGCATCAATGAACGCCTCATGACCATGCACCTTAAGCTCACTAACAATCAAATGGCTATGCTCTACGTACCTACGCTCCAACCCTAGACTCACTAGATGATGTCAAGACCTTCTACGCTGAGCTAGACTGCATAATATCAGATATTCCCAAGGAAGATAAGGTAATTCTTCTTGGAGACTTCATTGCTAGAGCTGGCAAGGACAGCGATTCCTGGAAAGGCACCATTGGGAAGGAAGATGTTGGCAAGTGTGCTGAACATGACCTGACCATCATCAACACCCTATTATACCAGAGAAATAAAATGAAATCTTCATGGATGCATGCCTGTTCAAAGACTTCGCATCTTATAGATGATGTCATTGTTCGGGGGAGGGGTTGCTGAGACGTAAAGAATACAAGGGCCATGATCAGTGTTGATGATGGTTGGACTGACCATCACTTATTCGCTCACAAATGACCATCAAAGTCATGTGGAAGAGTGGAGCCCAAAGAAGCTGAGCCATCCCAGTTTCAACATCGAGAACTGAAAAGACACAGCGAAAGTCCATCTCCAGGTTGCCCCTCTGAAAGACTCTCAAAGCAGGATCTGGAGATATTGAAGCACACTGAGTCACACTGAAGACCACCACCCTTGATACAGGTGTCCCCCGCTTTTCGAACGTTCGCTTTACGAAACCTCACTATTACAAAAGACCTACATTAGTACCCTGTTTTCGCTTTCAGAAGGTGTTTTCACTGTTACGAAGAAAGGCAGCGTGTGATAAAAAATCAGCGCGCGCCCCGAGCAGCTGCTCTCCCTGGATTCGGAACGGCATTGCTTTAATTAGTTGCATTAAGCAGCTGTTAGCAAGATGAGTTCTAAGGTGTCGGAAAAGCCTGAAAGAGTAAGGGTGTTACACTTAGCGTAAAACTAGACATAATTAAGCGTTTCGATCGTGGTGAACAAAGCAAGGACAAAGTGAGTTTAGCTTGTGGAAGTTGACGAAGATGATATTGAAGAGGTTTTGGCATCCCATGACCAAGAACTGATAGATGAAGAGCTGATGCAATTGGAGGAGGAAAGGATAACAATCGAAACCAAATACAACCGAATGCAGAAAGTGAAGCAACTGCGTGAGACTTTCACTACAATGATAAAGTACGACTTTAATTTTGAAAGGGTACGTCGGTTTAGGGGATATTTGCAGGATGGTTTGAGTGCTTACAAACAACTGTATGATAGAAAAATGCGTGAGGCTCAGCAGTCAAGCAAACCTTCCACATCAGCCACAGCAGACGACAAACCTCGACCTTCGACATCGAGGCGGGCAGTCATAGAAAAAGATAAGCTGTCTGCCCAGATAAATGATGAGATGACACCCCCGTGTCCCACCACCCCAACACCCGCGCCCCGGACAGATACTGTACCGATTCGCGAAGCACGCAGTGGTAGCCGGGAGGCACACAGCACATCTTTAAGAAAAAAGCCAAAATAAACATGCTAATTAATTAGGTGCCGCCTAGCACGTAATTGTCGGCCCAGATCAGAGGCGATGCAATCGGCAGTCGCCTCTGATCTGCGCCAACATTTACGTGCTGGGCAGCACCTAGTTAATTAGCATGTTTATTTCGGCTTTTTTCTTAAAGGTGTGCTCGGTGCCTCTCGGCTACCGCTGTGTTCTTCGGTGCAATGTATCAGGTCGGCGGCCCGGAGGGTGGGGGCCACTGCAGCACCCCAACCTGCGACGACTCAGTCTAACACACCATCATCAGTGTGCTCAGCACTGTTTTCCCAATTCCGGTAAGTGATACTACACTGTACATACATTATTTCTACTTTATATAGGCTGTGTATTTTTACGTGTTATTTGGTAGATTTGGCAGCTTCATAGTTTAAAGGTTACTGGAGAGCGCGTTTATGCCAACAGCGCTTGCATGAGATTTTCTGCCGAGAGCGCTTGCGTGAGATTTTCGCTACGGAGATCTGTGCAGGCAATCACTGTAGAGAAGTATTTCTACTTTATATAGGCTGTGTATTTATCATATCATTCCTGCTTTTACTATATGTTACTGTTATTTTAGGTTTTATGTGTTATTTGGCATGATTTGGTAGGTTATTTTCGGGTCTGTGAACGCTCACAAAATTTCCCCATATAAATAAATGGTAATTGCTTCTTCGCTTTACAACATTTCGGCTTACGAACCATTTCATAGGAACGCTCTACCTTTGGATGGCGGGGGAAACCTGTACTGGTAAAAATATCATTGGATGCAAGACCAGGAAAAACAAAGATTGGTTTGACAAAACTGACAATGAAATTGAAGAGCTAATCAGCTCTTCTGTGCCTGGCAGAAGAACATCAACTGCAAGCCAAGAAGGGAAGTCCATTCCAAACCTAAGGCCATAGGCCAACGTAGAGTAAGGGAAATAGAGAATCAGTGGTGGACTGAGAGGGCCCTAGAAATACGGCAGCTTGCTGACGCTGGTGATATCAGGGGTTTCTTTATTGCCACCAAGGCAGCGTATAGCCCAAACCACCGTGACCTAAACCTCCTTCGTTCCAAAGATGGACAAAGGCTTCTAAAGGACAATGAAGCCATCAATTCTTGATGGAAGGAACACTTTCAGGAGCTATTTAATCGTAACACTTTTGTTGACATTGAAGTCATCAACCAGCACCCAGAACAACCCATGAAGGAGGACATGAGTAAACTTCCTAGTATCAAAGGGGTGCAGGTGGCTTGCAAGAGATTGAGGATGAACGAGGCCACTGGGCCTGATGGAACTCTAGCAGAAATGCTCAAGGAAGGTGGCACAGAACTTTTAAATCATATTCATGAGCTGCTTGTCAAGATGTGGGGCCAGGAGAAGATTCCAGCTGAATTCAGGGACGCCTTGATTGTTACACTCTTCAAAAAGCTGACTGCAGAAATGATAGAGGCAGCTCCCTCCTCTCTACAACAGGAAAGGTACTCACCCAAATTTTATGTGACCAGTTTTCACCTCTAGCAGAAGATCGCCTGCAAGAGTCTCAGTGTGGCCTTCCGTCCAGCCAGAGGAACATCTGACATGATTTTTACAGCACGTCAATTGCAGGAGAAAGCCCGGGAACTTTATATGGCCTGCATTGACCTTACAAAAGCATTTGACTCTGTAAATCATCCTGCCTTCTGATAGATACTTTCAAAAATCGGGTGTTCAGAGAAATACCTCGAGGTCCTGCAGCTCTTACACAATGACATGAGTGCAACGGTCATCAGCAACAGCAGCTCTGAAACAGAACCTTTTAAGGTCAAGACCGGAGTCAATCAGGGAGCATCATTGCCCCAACTCTGTTTGCCATCTAAAGCAACCATTCTTCACCTCATAGGCCAAGACCACCCACAAGGAGTGCAGATTTTCTATGGGACAGGTGGGGGGCTCTAACCTTTACAGGTTCAAGGCAAAGAGCAAGGTGTCATCCACTTCCATCATGGAGCTCCAATATGCAGATGACAACGCCATCATAGCTTACTCCGAGGAGAATCTGCAGTGCAAAGTGGATGCTTTTCCAGAGCATACAAGCTCCTGGGACTTGATCTAAACATTAAGAAAACCAAAGTACTGCACCAACCTGCTCCAGATCAAGCTCCTAAACTCCAGCCATCCAAGGTGACAAGATCCCTCTGGAGAACACTGATCATTTCCCATATCTTGGCAGCCTTCTCTTATCAAGAGCCAACTTTGACCTTGAGATAAATCGCAGAATAGGCTGTGCGAGTGGAGCTTTTGCCAGGCTGAGAAAGACGGTTTGTAAAGATCGGGATATCAAGACCAACACTAAGCTTCTGGTCGAGAAAGCTATAGTCCTCCCCTCCTTGCTATATGGAGCAGAGTTATGGACAACATACAGTAGGCACATAAAATCCTAGAAACTTCCCATCAAAGATGCCTCCAAAAGATTCTGAAAGTTATCTGGAAGAACAGGCGTACTAACTCCAGCATCCTGGAGGAAGCTGACATTAACTCCAGAACCACAATCGTGACTCAACATCAGTTGTGATGGGTCAGCCACATGATCCATGTGCCTGACTCCCGCCTCCCTAAACAACTCCTGTTCAGCCAACTCAAGGGTGCAAAGCGCACTCCTGGAGGGCAGAAAAAGTGGTTCAAGGACAATATCAGACCCTCCTGAGGAAGTGCCACATTCACCTGAATGGATGGGAGAAACTAGTACAGGATGGGGATATCTGGAGAAGGACTGTCTATGAGGGGACTGCACAGCTCGAAGAATACCTCGACAGTGTTGCTAAGACTAAGCAACTTGAAAGTAAGGAAAGATTGGGAAAGGCCCAACCAGCTACACCCATCACAACTTCAATGACCTACACCTGCCAATACTACGATAGAACTTGTGGATCATCAATCGGCCTCTTTCGTCATCTCAAGACCCACAAGTGACCAGTTCAACCACCAGAAGAAGATTCATACTCAACTACAAGTGATCACTGAAGATGATCTTAAAGTAATGGTCCAACATGATCTACCATTACAACCAGTTCTTCAGAACTTTACTTGGGGCTTTTTTTAATGAACTTTACCAGAATGAATGTGTGATGTCCGATTCTGTTTTGTTTGCAAGATTTTGCTTTAGTCATTAACACGGAATTGACTTTGCCTAAGAGTTTAGTTTTAGTTTTCACACATATAACTGAAACCAAAACACTTTCTTCATCCTTAGTCACTGGCAGTGATTTTTAGACCCTGAATGTTTTCCAATATATACACAATCATTTAACAGAGTCAAAACATCATTTTCCCTCCATGTATTTAAATGTAGTTACAATTATGTTAGAAATCAAAGTTCTGGAGATGCTAGAAATTTGAAAATAAAAATGGAAAATTATGGTAATGATCAACTGGTCAGAATGCACTTTGGAAAGAGGAACAGAGTTATTGTTCACCTGAATTGAAAAATTGAGAAAACCTGGTAATTGACCTGGAATATTGGACCCATTTCTCTCCCGACAGATGAGGGTATGCTAAGTGTTTCCTGCATTTTGATTTGAGTGAGAAAACAAATGTGTTTTAAGTAGCAGAGAGGGGGGAGGGATAGCACAAACAAGAGCAATACCTATGATTGAGTGGAAATCATGGTTTATCTAGGTGACAATATTATTATATGTAGTTGTTTTTGATGCTATCTAAAGGAGGCAAATAAATGCTTGCTGAGTATAGCCAATCTGCTCATTAGATCGTGTCCAGAGGAAGATGACTGCAGGTGTTAAACAGTAAACAGACTGTGCTGGGGTGATAAGACACAGAACATAAAAGCTGCTGTAAATCTGAAATAAAAGAGAATGCAGGAAATACTCGGCGTGTCAGGCAGTTTCATGGAGAAAGAAAAAATACTATTAGTGTACAAACTTTTGTCAGATTTTGTGAGTTCTGATACAAATAGGAAAGACTGTTTCTGAAATGGCTGAATTCAGTACATGTCTAATATGGATGAAAATTCAGAACCAAGATACGTCAATGTATGATGAGATTTTATTCCACAAACTCCATCAACCATTGTCTTCTGCATCTCACAGTTCCAGTATGTTTTTAAAATTCTTTCTTTTGCCTTGTTTATCTTGTTCTATTTGACCCATTTGGAGATATAACCATGATTAACTATGTAACAGCTACTCAAACAAACCCATGCTGCTGATAGAGACCAAGCTCGGGAAGTTATCCTGTATGATGTGCCTTCAGATCCAATAGTAAAAATAACATTCGAAGTTGAAGAATATCGATCCTTTATTAAGGAACTAGTAAAACAAACGATCTTGAAACGATAAAACAAATGAAACTAAAATTATCAGCTTGAATGTTATTTAGTGGAATTCAGTCGTCAACAAAAAGAGATCACCAGCGGATGTCTCTTGCTCTCACTGCATAGACTGACAAAGCATGAATACGTAACTAAACTCTTCGTACCACATCCCCACCCACATGACCAGTTACCATAATAAACACACAACACAGAATACAATGCAGACATCAAACAGATACATGGCTCCTACAGATTAGAATCCCTTTCCCTTTTTTAAATGGTACTACAGGCTCTGTTGTTACCTGGGCAACCTTGGTTTCGATACTATTCTTTCCACCCACCTACACACCATCACTTAACAACCTGGAATTTAAAGTACACTTTTACATTTCTGATGATAAGCATTGACACATCAGCTGTTCTCTCTCCATCAATGCTGTCTGACCTGTAAACCCAGCATATTCTGTGCTGTTTTTACAATCATTAATTTTCTCTTACAAATTGGAAGAAACCTCACAATATGTCTCAAGGTTTATCACATTATTTGAAAAATCAGATCTTTTAAATATGCATATACTGTTCACTCAACTTATTGTTCTGATATAATTTGTATTAAATTGAAAACATGGGAAAGTTATTCCACTGGTCTATAATTGGAGGGGAGCTTCAAGAGTCCCTAACACACAGTAAAATTTAGCTACCTACTGCCAAGTCAAAATTAAAGACAAGGTTAATCAGAGTTTAATATTTACTTTCTGATGCAGGGTCAAAAGTTTGAAATGTGAATTAATTATTTCTCCTAAATGCTGGCTGACAAACTGAATATTTCTTGTGCTTTATATTTTTTCAGATTACAACATTTCTAGTTTTTGGCTAAATGTTTAATTCTGTTAGCCAGGGAGCATGAAACACTGAAGCATGCTGACTAGTTTTAAGATACTGCTCAGAGGCACATAATAGGTACAAATTTAGTTCCATAAAATTCAGTTCAGATGAATGGTCTTGGCCCAAATTGTTGATAGTTTATGGTGAGTTCCTCCAGCAATTTTGTGTGCTACCCTCTTCTGAATGCTGTGGTTCAATACTGCAAAGATATCCATTGTTCACAAGCATATTTGTGACACAAATCATGAAATGTTGAATTGACACCTGTCAGCTATTTGAGGTTCCTAAGGTTGTCATAGCTGGGGGAAGTTGGGGGGGGGGGAAGGGGTTAGTGGAGATAAGCTCCCATTTCCTATTAAATGCTCCCAATGTCATGAATCTCAAAAAGCCTCTGACAACCAAATCCAGCTCTTGCCTTTCATGTGTGGCTTAGTTACTAAGCCCAGTGGAATAGTTTTTACTGACAGGAGAGAGGCAGAGGCAGGTTACTGGTGCTTTAAAATTGTCTGTTTCAGGATTGTAGCTGTGATTGGCAGCTCATCTAGGAGAAGGAAAACTCTAATCTTAAACCTCCACTGCCTTGCAGCTAAACCAACTCATGGGGAAGGCTTCAGATGTAAAGCCCAAAGAAAAAGTACAGAGCTAGAGTCCCTAAGGCAGTCCTACTTTGAGCTCAATGATGACCAGCAACTCCTACAATGTCTCGGCCGTTCCTTTGGATTCATCAGCTGTGTGGAGAGCAGGAGACTGCTACATGGACATCAGCTTACTCTCCATATCATACTGCCCTGGCTTGTGAATTGACTTTGACGCAGACATCTAGGATGCAACACCCATTGTTGATCCTGACCAATCAAGGGCCATTTTAGAGCTTAACTCTACAAGTAAATATTTTCATAAACTTGCCAGGTTTTAATAGAAACTTGGATAGGTACATTGATGGGAGAGGTTTGGAGAGCTACAGTCTGGGTGCAGGTCGATAGGATCAGGCAAATTAATAGGCCAGCATGGTTTAGATGGGCTGAATGGCTTGTTTCAATGTTGTAGTGCTCTATGACTCAATGACTCCAACTATTGCACTGCCCATCAAATTGAGGTCAATTCCTTTGTCTCACAAATTATTAAACTAGAAACTGCTGGTGACATTTCTTGTTATGAACTGGGGAATAGCCTCATTCCCACCCTTCCCCCAAAGGGGATATAGTTCGGTAATATCTCAGGAGTTTCCATGTCAATCATTTGGAAGCAAGCAAGTGGCTAAAAATATGTTTTAACATGTTAAGCAGTAGTTTTTACCTGTTGAGGATAGCTTCAGTGGCAGGAGTCATTCATTGATATAAAAGATTGAAGGAGTCTACTTGTTGTAATGCACTGAGGGACTATTAGGTAGAGAGAGAGCCTATGGTATGTTGAATACAGGGTGAAACGCGAAGTATTTGGGGTAGCTGCAGGTCTGTATCTTTGCTGTTGCTTTGCTCACACCTGAGTGCTCAGTGGCAGGTCCCGATGCTTTTTTTTTGCCGGTGGGGAGGGGGGATTGTTGCTCGCTGCCACTTATGCACAGGAAGGAGGGGAGCTGGGGGGACTTTGGGGTTCTAACTTTTAACTGTCATTCATTCTTTGGGGCACTCCTCTGTTTTCGTGGTTGCAAAGGAAAAGCATTTCAGGATGTATACTGTATACATTTCTCTGACATTAGATGTACCTTTGAAACTTTTGAAAATATTTATTCAGTTCATCCACCATTTCCTCGTCCTGCATTACTACCTCTCCAGCATCATTTTCCAGAGGTCCGATATTCACTCTCTTCTCTCTTTTACACTTCATATATCTGAAGAAACTCTTTAATATTGCTGGCTAGTTTACATTTGTATCCCATCTTTACCTTCTTAGTGACATTTTTAGTTGCCTCTTTTGATTTTTAAAAGCTTCCCAATCCTCCCTTCTCACTATTTTTGCGCTATTATATGCCCCCTCTTTGGCTTTTATATTGGCTTTGACTTTTCTTGTTAGCCACAATTGTGCCATCTTGCCTTTAAGATACTTCTTCCTACTTGGAATGTATATATCCTGTGCCTTCCATATAGCTTTAGAAAATTCCAGCCATTGCTGCTCTCCAATCATTTCTGGTTCATTGCACAACACCCAATCCAGAATAGCTGATCCCCTAGTGGGCTCAACCATAAGCTCTTAAAAAGCCATCTTGTAGGCATTCTACAAATTTCCCCTCCTGGAATCCAGCACCAACCTTATCTTCACAGTCTACCTGCATGTTGAATTCCCCCAGGACTATTGTAACAATGCCTTTTTGGCATGCATTTTCTATCTCCTGTTTTAATTTGTAGACCACATCCTTACTATTGTTTGGGGGTCTGTATACAGCTCCCGTTGGGGTCTTTTTACCCTTACAGTTCCTTAGCTCTATCCACAATGATTCAACACCTTCCAACCCTTCCACCTCTTTCTAATGATTTGATTTAAATCTTTACCAACTGAGTAACGGCGCTCCCTCTGCCTTCCTGCCTGTCCTTTTGATATAAAGTGCATCCTTGGACATTAAGTTCCCAGTTATAAACTTCTTTCAGCCATGATCATACATGCCAGTCTGTAACTGTGCTACAAGTTCATCTACCTTATTCCATATACTGTGTGCATTCAATTACCCTTTAAAGTTCTCTGCTACACCTATAGTAACTCCAGGATTTCTTTAGCAATCTTTGACTCATTGAGTAAATCTTATTAGTAACACTTTCCAAATTGTATTTGTTGTATTGAACACAGAATATGTGCTTGAGAAGTGCGCAGCTCTCCCCAGTACATTTTAAATATGCTTTGTCAAGTGTCCCAACATCAGCACAATATCCCATAAAATACCAGGTGAAGCAAGAACACAGCTTCTGTTTTCCTGAGACTATTCCATATTAGTCGTTGCGTTGAGTGAGACATTACTAAGTGTCAAATTATGCCAGAAAGTTACTAGAAATGTTGGAGATTGCGATACCTAATGCAACTGCCATTATTTCAAGTGGAAATTGTGTGATATGCTCCAGATAATCTCAAATCTAGATTACATAGTATTAAAGAACAACATTCCGATTAAATCCAATTTCTAGGTTCTTATTTGCGTGGCCAAGTGGTTAAGGCGTCCGTCTAGTGATTTGAAGGTCACTAGTTCGAGCCTTGGCTGAGGCAGGGAGTTGTGTGCTTGAGCAAGGCACTTAACCACACATTGCTCTGTGACGACACCGGTGCCAAGCTGTATGGGTCCTAATGCCCTTCCCTTGGACAACATTGGTGGCGTAGAGAGGGGAGACTTGCAGCATGGGCAACTGCTGGTCTTCCATACAACCTTGCCCAGGCCTGCGCCCTGGAAACTTTCCAAGGTGCAAATCCATGGTCTCATGAGACTACCGGATGCCTATTTATTTGTAATACAAAGACTTTTTGATCCTTGACATGTTGGCAGCAAAGAAAGGCAAAGCATGATCTGTGATTCACTCCTTGAATAAAATACACATGCTAAACAGTCACTAAAATAGTGACACTAAGATTCAATATGTTGCACCATTGGCTTTGGTATGATTGCAATTCCTCAGAGAAATTTGGCTAGAGAAACATTTCTACCAAGCAATGTCAATATCATTCCTGTCACCTTAATACTCAATTTTTTAAAAGATTAAATCGAGTTAATAAACACAAAATATGAAAACATGGATTAAGAAAACTTTAAAGCTATAGTACATGTACTTATTTATTTTTAAGCTTAAATAATTGCAGTGGGCTGGTGAAAAGCCTCTGCTGCACAGTTAGATACCGATTGGCCTCATTGAAGAGCTCTACAGCCCTTCCTTTGGCTGTTTCTGGTGCCAGGGTTCCAGCTTCCAACATTAAATTACTGTTGGCATATACATGCAACTTTCTCGGGGCTTACCAATGGACTGGACATCGCGCGATTAGTGCCACAGAAAGATTTGGCTGTGTACTGCAGATAACTATCTGTGTGACTTAATGTCTTAGTGAATATCTGTGCTTAAAACATGCATAGATGGTGTTTTCTCTCCCCTTTACCAAATCCGCAAACCTAATTTTCAGCAACAATGATAAAATATCACAATTTCATCTGGCAGAAACAGCTCACAATAATCAGATAGCTGCTCTTCATCAAATGTGACATCCTTGTGCATAGGATATAATTTCTGGATGGAAATGTTAATTTTATTAACTTGCTGTAACTGATCCAGTTGAAATCACATTAAAAGTACAGAGATCACTTTTGATTTTTGTCATGATTTAAAAATTTTGAACATTCAAAGTACTGGGCAGATTTGCACTTTTTTTTTGCTGGACTTCGATAAGAGACTGCAGGCTACCTGCTATGTTCACATTCACTTTGTTCCTGTTTTCCACACCTGCACATTACTCTTCCCCCATCGAAGGTGCGGTGATATCACATGTCACTTGTAAGAACGTGATTGGGCAGAGTTCGGAGCATGCGCAGAAATGAGAGAATAATCTAAAAAGCATGGCTGTAAGAAACGTGTTGCTATTTGCTGTTGTAAATAAAAGTTCTAGTTCTTATTCTTCCAGAATATGGTTTGTTCTTAGTAACCCACGGTACGTATAAAGAACATAACATGGTGTCAGAAGTCGGTCTGGAAGAATAATTTGCTTCATTAACACGGGAGAAGCGAAGATAATCGAAAAAAAAGAGCGCAAACTTTTTCGTTGTTTGCTAACAGCTTTAAAAATGGAAGTTTTGCAACTCCCATCGACGCTTCAGCTGACTGGAAACGTAGCTGAAAACTGGAAAAGATTTAAACAGCATTTTGAAATTTATTTATCGGTGATCAGAGCAGAAAATAAAATGGAAAAAACGAAAGCAGCGATCCTACTCCACATAATAGGGGATGACGCAGTTGAGGTATATAACAATTTTACTTTTGAAAATGGAGATAATTTGAATCTAAAAGCGATAATTGACAAATTTGACGCATTTTGTATACCGAAGCGTAA
Organism: Mobula hypostoma; assembly: GCF_963921235.1. Classification (NCBI taxonomy): domain Eukaryota; kingdom Metazoa; phylum Chordata; class Chondrichthyes; order Myliobatiformes; family Myliobatidae; genus Mobula; species Mobula hypostoma. The sequence continues at coordinate 36,827,041 of NC_086107.1, read as the reverse complement.
CATGACGTATGAACGGTACAATTTTTTCAAATGTCGGCAGAGGCCTGGTCAAACGATTGATTGATTTGTTGCAAAGTTGAGACACCACAGTAAAAGGTGTGAGTTTGCAGAGCTTACAGACTCTCTCATTAAAGACAGAATTGTTTGTGGCGTTCTGGATAATGGTCTGAGAGAAAGACTGTTAGAACCAGATTTGAATTTGGAAAAGGCTGTGGTGCTCTGCAAAGCTTCGGAGACCATAATTTCACAGGCTAAAGAACTTTTTGTTGAGAACTGCAGCGTACACGCTGTAAGTAACTGCAAACATATTAGAAAAAACAATTAAACGACAATGAAACCGACAGGGAGCAAGACGTCATCTGAAAGAAAAAAACTTTGTGATCGCTGTGGGCGGCAACATCATCTAAAAAAGATGATGAGAGCCCATGGAATTGTAGGAAAGATATTGAAATGGGTGGAGCATTGGCTGATAGGCAGAAAGCAAAGGGTGGGAATAAAGGGATCCTATTCTGATTGGTTGCTGGTTACTAGTGGTGTTCTGCATGGGTCGGTGTTGGGGCCGCTTCTTTTTACGATGTATGTCGATGATTTGGATTATGGATTAAATGGTTTTGTGGCCAAGTTTGCGGATGACACCAAGATAGGTGGAGGAGCTTGAAATGTTGAAGAAACGGAAAGGTTGGAGAGAGACTTAGTCAGTTTAGGAGAGTGGGCAAAGAAATGGCAGATGAGATACAACGTTGACAAATGTACGGTTGTACATTTCGGAAGAAGAAATAATCGGGCAGATTATTATTTAGATGGGGAGAAAATTCAAAAATTGGAAGTGCAAAGGGACTTGGGGGTCCTCGTGTAGGATACCCTAAAGGTTAACCATCAAGTTGGATCGGCGGTAAGGAAAGCGAATGCTATATTGACATTCATTTCAAGAAGAATGGTGTATAAGAGTAAGGAGGTGTTGATGAGGCTCTACGGGACATTAGTGAGACCTCATTTGGAATACTGTGTGCAGTTTTGGGCCCCCTATCTTAGAACAGATGTACTGATGTTGGAGAGAGTTCAGAGAAGAGTTACAAGGATGATTCCTGGAATGCAGGGGCTAACATATGAGGAGCGTTTGTCGGCTCTTGGATTGTATTCATTGGAGTATGGAAGAATGAGAGGGGATCTCATAGAAACATTTCGAATGTTGAAAGGGTTGGACAGAGTAGATGTGGAAAGGTTGTTTCCCTTGGTGGGTGAGTCCAGGACAAGAGGCCATAGTCTTAGAATTAGAGGGTACCCAGTTAAAACAGAGATGAAGAGAAATTTTTTTAGTCAGAGGGTTGTGGATTTGTGGAATTCGTTGCCACATACAGCTGTGGAGGCCCGATCATTGAGGGTGTTTAAGGAGGAGATTGACAGGTATCTAATTAGTCAGGGTATCAAGGGATATGGGGAAAAAGCCAGAAATTGGAACTAGATGGGTGAATAGTTTAGCTCATGGGGGAGCTGCGGAGCAGACTCGATGGGCCCAATGGCCTACTTCTGCTCCTTTGTCTTGTGATCTTGTGAAAAAAGTGTCCAGCGTATCAGAAAATGTGCAACACCTGCGGTAAGAGTAATCATTTTTCACGCTGTTGCAGAAGTAGAAAGGAAATAAAGCATGTAAATGCAGTGCTTGAAAATGAACGTGAGGTGTTTTATATATAGATGTGCTTTGTGAAAATAAACAAAGTAAGAATGACTGGACTATGCCATTGCAAGTGAACCAAAACATTATTCTGTTTAAATTGGATACTGGAGCACAAGTAAATGATCTTGCAGAATCTGAGTTTAATGCATTAAACCCAAGACCAAAGTTACATCAGACAAATATAAAAGTGACTGGGTATTCAGGTGCAGACATTCCAGTTAAAGGAACATGTGTGGCAAAAGTATCACACAAAAGTATTGTGCACACGCTTTCATTTGTGGTAGTGCCAAAAAATGTACAGTCAATACTGGGTTTATCTGCCTGTGAGAGACTGAATTTGGTGAAAAGTGTCTTAGTCCAGGATAGTGACACAGTGTCAGAATACAGTGACTTGATGAAAGACTATGAGGCATTGATGGTGTGAAAAAGCAATGGCAGGAGGAGGTTTCTTCAATGCAGGCAATAATGAGAGAGACACGGAGAGAATATGAGATTCAGTCTAATCACCATCTAGAGCAAGAACGCTCACAGTGGGCACAGTATAAGGAAGCAGTGGAATGTGAATTGACTGATCTAAGGAGATGTTTGTCTGAAGGACAAGGAGACAAAATAAGGATGCAAGACAAAATGAACACATGGACACAGAAAGCTACAGCACTTGAAGAAGTACAACCCAGATTATACATGGTCCAAACAGAAGAAGGAGCAGTGTTAAGAAGAAATCGCAAAGACCTCAAGAAAGATCCAACTTCAGAGTTTCAGTTAACTGATGCAGACCAGACAAAACATGAAAATAACAACGAAACACAAGAACTGTGTGAACCACTTAGAAGGTCTACTTGTGTTCGTAAACCCCCAGAGAGACTGATAGAGACATGTTAAATTATGCATTTGTTTTGATTAATGTTGCTAATTGTTTTTCTTTTTAAGGAAAGGAAGATGTGGTGATATCACATGTCACGGGTAAGAACGTGATTGGGCAGAGTTCGGAGCATGCGCAGAAATGAGAGAATGATCTAGAAAGCATGGCTGTGAGAAACATGGTTGCTGTTTGCTGTTGTAAATAAAAGTTCTAGTTCTTATTCTTCCAGAATATGGTTTGTTCTTAGTAACCCACAGTACGTATAAAGCCCACAACAGAAGGTATCTTCAAAAAGGTGCCAGCCATCATTAAAGACCCTCATAATCAGAGTCATACTCTCTTCATATACTCTCTTCACCACTAGGGAAGAGGTACAAGAGTCTGAAGACCCAGATTCAAATGTTTTTAGAACAACTTCTTCCTCATTGTGATCAGATTTCTGAATGTTTAATGAACCCACAAACAATACCTTGTTTCTTGTCTTTTGCACTATTTATTTATTTTGTAACTTATATTTTTATGTTTTGCTCTGCACTGTTGCTGCAAAACAAATTTCATGACATAGAATCAGCTTTATTGTCAATGACCTGATTCTGAAAGTCAGATGAGCTGGAGACCAGATGCTGAAACATCAACACTGACTATATAAACTAATTGAGAGGACATAATGGGGAAAAGCTTTTTTTTTAAATCCATGCTTGTTTGTTTAAAAGTCTGTTTGAAATATCATAAGATCATAACTTGACTCACTATGTGACAAATAATATTTGTTTAGCTGGTCATAGTATGTGGCAGGATTATCACCAGACTGCCTGTGGTTTTATTTAATGTCACTTTGGGTTCAATCCTTCATATGTGCTACTGTAATTACATCACATTTTTTAAGTTAATTAGTAAAATTAGGGAAGGTGAGAATTTTCTTTAATACAACGGGTTGTTTTGATCTGTAATGTTTTCTTTGAAAACCAAATAAAAATTGCACAGACAGGGAAAGAGGAGAACTCCATGATTACTTGGATGACTTTCAGAAAAATAATACATTCAAAACAGACTCCTATTCTACATCACTGTTGTTTTATCATAATTTTATGTGTCCAATGCAATGAAACTGGAGCACTACACCAAGCCCCTTTTCCAATTATTCTGCTGTCAAGTTCAACTTCACTCAAGCCAGTAAATACATTTAAAGGTGTTCAGGAATATTGTGTGACATCAGGGGAGCTTGCAAATTATTTTTCCATCCAGCCTATGGGTCTCTCTACATTTGAATTTAAGAGCATTTATAGAATTCTAGGTTATCAGGCCATGCTCTTAATGACATACTATGGCAAAACATCAGGAATGTAAATATAGTCTGTACTGGTGTTTCGGTAGTTTATCGATCTAGGATTAGGAATGTACAGTAAATGTACAGCACTTACAACACGGAACTTCACACAATGGGAAAGTGAAATGTAGAATTAGGTGCTAAAGTTAGAACACATTTCTGTGTTCTTGTGATTTCCCAGTCACAAAATGACTGATCACAATCAAGAATATATCAATGGTGTATATTCATCTTCTCATTATGCTATTGGCTGGAAACTCAGCTTCAACAAGATTTAAGTTCCTGTGGTTTCTGAGGCAATTGAAATTATTTTAAAATAAATTCTGCCACCTAGTGGTTTTCTTGTTTCGAGAAGATGTAATACCCTAAAACTTTTATAGGTGCTTACAGTACATATCATGCTCAAATCTCGCATATAAACTTTTATTTTTTTGAAATGTAATTGCTACCTTACAATTGTTGATTAAGAAAAGTTAGTCCCAATGCAGTTTCTAATACAGGCAAAGAAATGTTGACTGTTTCTTTGTTCCTGTTCTCTTTTATTTGTTGATGTTGTCATGTTGATGGTGCCACAATCAGTCTTCTTGAGGGTGAACCAATGTAAAGATAAGGTCCCAGATGGGTCCTTAAGTCCTGTGCAATCAGCTGGCAGGAATATTTTCAGACATTTTAAACCTCTCCCTGTGCTTCCTTCCGATGTTAAGAAGACCAATATCATCTCAGTATCCAAGAAAAACAAGATAACGTACCTTAATGACTACCACTCAGTGGCTCTAACATCTACCATCCTGAAGTTCTCAGCGAGACACGTATTGACTCTAGGTTTCCAGACAACCCTGACCCTCTGCAATTGCCTACCAAGGAAACAGATCTACAGCAGACACCATCTCCCTGGTCCTACTCTAGTCTCTGTAGCATCTGCACAATAAAGACACTTACTATTGTCTATTGACTACAGTTCTGCCTTCAATAGTACTATTCCAAGTACACTCATCTCCAAACTCCAGACTCTGGGAGTCAATACCTCCCTCTGCAACTGAATCATTGACTTTCTGAGCAGCAGACCATGGTCAGTAAGGATAGGCAGCAACACCTCTGTGATGATTATTTAACATTTTGATGCTCCACAAAGTTGTGTTCTGAGCTCCCTGCTCTACTTCTTGTACATATAACTGTATAGTTAGATTTTGGTCTAACTTCATCTGAACTTTGTAAATGATACCACTGTAGTGGGCCGAATCTCAGATAACAATGAGTAGAGTACAGGAAGGAGCTGGACAGCCCAGTGATATGGAGCCATGACAACAACCTTTCCTCAATGTGAACAAAATAAAGATCTAGTCATTGACTTCAGAAAAGGGGAGAACGAGGCAATGCACATGATCCTGTCTACATCAATGGTGTTACGGTTGAATTTCAGGTTCCCAGGTGTGATCACCAGGCCTGTTGTGGTCCAAGCAGGAAACCCACCAGTGCCTCAAGAACTTTGCTATGTTCCTGTTGACTCATACCAATTTTTAAATCGATGCACCATAGAAAGCATTCTGTCTGGATGCATAATGGCTTGCTGTGGCAAATGCTCTGCATGCAACCACAAGAAACTGTAGAGGGTTGTAGACGCAACTCAGCACATCACATGAACCGGTCTTCTGTCTATGGGCTTTATCTGTACTGCTCACTACCTCAGTAAAGCAGTCATTATAATCATAGACCACACCCATCCAGATATTCTCACTTCTCCCTCTTCCATTATGCAGGAGATACAAAAGCCTGAAAGCATGTACCACCAGTCTTAAGGACGGCTTGTATTCCACTGTTATTAGACTCTTGAATAAACCAATTGTACAATAAACTGGACTCTTGGCCTCACAATCTATCCCGTTATGATCTTGCACTTTGTCCCTTAACTGCACTGCACTTTTTTTTTTGCCAGCTTTTACACTTTTTTCTGCATTGCTATTGTAACACCCTGGGAAAGGTTTCACTGCTAATGTAATGGTCTTTCTGTAGAAGCAGTGTTTGGGTTATGGTTAGAGATAACGGGTGCTTTGGAATGTGAGCCGTCCAGTGGTGGGAGGGTGCTTTTGTGCCATGTGCCTGACACCACAGTGATCTGGGTTTTTCGTTCGGCGGAAGATGAAGAGAGAAGGTGCCGGAGCAGAGCCAGGACCCGACGAAGGCCGGGAGAGCGAAGGGGAAGCTGTGAGCTCCAACTTGTGCACACTAGACTGTTCCATTAAAATGGGCCCTTTTCTTTTTTGCTTTTTCTTCACTAACCCTTGTCAAATTAAGAATAATAAAGCTAAAGCATTTAGTTGTATGCAGTGCACTGTCTGTTATCTCATGGTACTGATTTGTAACAGGGTAACAAATCACGCAGCATCCACACAAGCAGGAAGGGTTTAAGGGTGGACTCACATCTCAATCTCATCCATTTGGCAGGGCCAGAGATTGTCTTCCCCAGACTTACACAGCTGACAGACCTGAGGGTTACAATTGCGGGGGAATCATTCGGGATTGATTCTGTTGGATGCTGTATGATTGCCCTGAGCATTGAACCAGTGGGTTGTGTGTTTAAAGTGTGTGCTAAACCATTGTCTGTTAAAGTGATTACAATACGTGGGTATGGATGCTGCCAGGGTTGAGCAGTGGTGTGAATCCACAGGGTTATTGATAACGAATGAATGTGTGCTGAGCGAGGTAGATATTCGTACCCCTGATGAATTTTTAATTCGACTTTTAAGTACTGTTAAAGCTGTAGGAAAAGTTGTGTTTGTGGGGTGGAGGTTTTGATAAAATGGTGGGCACAGACTTTATTTTAGTCCAGACTAGGGCTGACGTAACAGCAGTGGAACTGTCTGGTACTATTGGGCCCCAGCAGAGGGGGGACCGCGGACTGTCCATACTTTCTGGGAGGAAGAGCGTGTAGGGGAGTGGGCCGAATCGCAAGCCCAGTCTCCCATAGCTGGGGGCGGAGACTTCAAAGACATGGTTCTGTCATTTCTGCAGAGCGAGGGTGTGATTTGGAATGTCTAATTAGCCCCACAGCGAGGAGTGTGTTGGTAGCAGCCCTTACATCACTGGCAAATAAATGGAAAAATGCCCATGTTCAAAGTCCCAGCTATGGTATGCTTCGCCTGTTCTCAGGAACAAAGCGCACCCCTAAAGGGGAGGAGGAGTATGAGACTTGGGTGGTACAGACCCTTCAGTTGTTAGATGAGTGGCAGTGATCTGATGACGTCAAAAATGATAGTGATTGGTTGAAAGTTTCAGCGGGTGAGCTGCCGACGTAGTGAAAGCTGTAAAGACACAGAATCCCTTTGCCACCTCTGCGGCCTACATGCAAGTACTAGAGAAGGTGCTTTCTTGTGATGGGAAGCCCAATGGAGCTGATGACGGGGTTTCAGAACATGTGTCAGGAGAAGGGGGAGAAGCTTTCTGCCTACATCTTTCGGCTAGAGAGGCAGCTAAATTGCTTGCGGCACAGAGGGGCCATTCAGACGGCTGAGATAGATCAAAAGGTACCCAGTTCCAGAACTTGATCGCTTGGGGTCTCCGACTGTCTCGTAAGATGCGCCCCTCTCACTCGTTTGTTGAGCTGATCAGGGAAGTACGAGAGGAGGAGAATGTGTCGGAGGCGCAGGAGGCCTCAGTCAGCACGGTACAGTGCTCAGCAGTGGTCCCCTGCGGTGAAGTGACGACGGATAGCCTGCCCCAGGGAGTGGTAGAGGAGATTGTGGCAGAGTTGAAAACTGAGATGTCCCGGTTGTTATCAGCGGGTGTGACCCCCCCCCCCAGTGATGGAGCTGATAGGGAGGCCGATCCTCTAAGAGGATGGACTATGCAGAGGGCTGCTAGCAGCCGGGGTCACGCGAGAAGGGGAACGTCCAATACTGTCTGTTATAACTGTGGTGGAGAGGGACACTCCAGGCAGGAGTGTGAATGACAGGAAACCCCTCGGAGAGCGAGCTCCCAGGTATCTAAGCAGAGAAAGAGACGTTGGGAAAACTTAAGAGAGACCTGGTGAAGGAATGGCCTGGTGTAATGGGGGGAACACGTTCCCAGCAATATATCAAGGAACACCCTAAAGCAAAAACCCTATTCTCAAAGGCTTAGTGGGGCCAGGCTCCAGTTACTGCTACAGATAGAGGGTATTTATGCTAGAGCCATACTGGACACAGGGTCACAGGTCAATTTGCTGTACCATTCATTTTACAACTAGTATTTGACACATTTACCATTGACGGCACTCAGTGCGCTAGAGATCTGGGGTCTGAGTGTGGGTGATTATCCGTATGATCTTTATTTGTCAGTGAAGCTGGAGTTTTTGGAGGCCGATGTGGGAGTGGCTGAGGTCCTTGATACATTAGGTCTGGTTTGTCCGGACCCCGTTGAGAAGGGCAGAGTTTCAATTTTTGTGGGGACCAACACTCCTACTGTGAGGAGGCTCATGGGAGCCTGCAAGGAGAGAGCTGGAGAGAGCTTTCTGAGAACATTGTCCGTTCACCCGGTGTTTCGAGCTGCTTTTGAGGAAGTGCGTGGCTGCACTGGGCCGGATAACAAGTTTAGACAAGGGTCTGTGTGGTTCAACCAGTCCAAGCCAATCGTATTACGGCCCGGGGAGGTAGCGAGAGTGATGGGAAACCCCAAATTTCCCAGAATGCCTGAGGCTGAGGCCCTCTTGGTGGATGCTCCAGAAGACCTCAAAGAGGAGTCGGGCTTGCCTGTTGGGGTACTGATGAGGTCCAATCTGCAGAAGCCCTCGGACGGACAGGTGAACAGGATGGCGTTGATTGTCAGGAACACTACGAAGAAGAATGTCACCTTCAAGTGAGGGATGCCCCTGGAGCACCTCTTCCCAGTGATGGTAATGTCTAGTGTCCCTGTGAGACAAGTCGGGGAGAAACTATCTGCAACAGGGGGAAAGTTGACCACTGTGTCATTCATCTTTGGGGAGTTCCCCGTACCTGTGGGTTGGAAGAGGAGATTGATAGAAAAAACGTTGAAGCTGGAAGGTGTCTTTTCCATTGGCGAGTTTGGTGTAGGTTGTTCCAAGAGCACTCGTCACACTATCCGGGTGACCGAGGACAGTCCATTCAGAGAGAGGTCGCGGCGACTGGCCCCTGTGGAGGTGGAAGACGTTCGGCAGCATTTGTGTTAGTTGAACGAAGCTGGGATCATCACTGAGTCCTGAAGCCCTTATGCATCCCCAATAGTAGTGGCCCAAAAGAAAAATGGGAAGGTATGGATGTGCGTGGACTATAGGACTCTGAACAGGCGTACCGTCCCTAATCAGTATATGGTCCCAAGGATTGAAGACGTGCTGACCTGTCTGAGTGGTGCAAAGTGGTTCAGCATGCTGGACTTGAGGAGTTGATATTACCAGATCCCCATGAGTGAGGCTGACAAAGAGAAGACAGCATTTATATGTCCACTGGGATTCTTCCAGTTCAAAAGGATGCCCCAGGGCATATCAGGAGCCCCTGCTACCTTCCAGCATGTCAAGGAGAAAACAGTGGGGGATATGAACTTGCTTGAAGTATTGGTGTATCTGAATGACCTCATAGTATTTGGGTCCACCTTGGAGAAACATGAAACGAGGTTATTGAAGGTGCTGGGCTGCCTAGAAGCTGAAGGGTTAAAACTTCCCCTAGACAAGTGCCAGTTCTGCAAGACGTCTGTCAGCTATGTTGGTCACACAGTCTGACGGAATGGAGTAGCTACAGATCCGTCTAAGATAGAGGCAGTGACCACATGGCCAAGGCCCCAGACTGTGAGCACTTTGTGCTCGTTCCTTGGGTTCTGTGGGTACTATCGCAGGTTTGTGAAGGGCTACGCAAAAATGAGTCACCCTTTAAATCAGCTTCTGTGTGGTTACCCTCCCTTTGGGAAGAAAGAGAAGAGGACAAAAGGAGAGGAGGGTAAAGAGTATCTTAGCCCTTTGGAGCCTTTGGACTGAGGTGGGATGTGGGATGTGAAATGTGAAGAGGCCTTTCAGTCACTGAAGGAGCTGCTGACACAGGCGCCTGTGCTAGCTTTTGCAGACCCCTGATTGCCGTATGTACTGCATACGGATGCCAGCAGAGAGGGCTTAGGGCAGGGATGGCCAACTTGTGGCACACTGGATGATTGGAAGTCGCGCATTGCACCCCAGTGATAATAATAAAAAAGTAAGCCTACTCATGCAAAAAGTATTAACCAAAAACCAATCTGTAGAATAAAAAAATCTATAACAGGATTTCAAACTAGGAAAGAAGGACTTTTGTTCTGCAGTGCATCACAGGTTTTTGCCAGTCAGTTTACAATTGACACCCATGCGCTACAGAGTTGTGCTTTGATTGTCCTTTGTGAACATTTGCAGTTTTGTACCTTTTCGAAAATTAACCCTTGTTTTTACATTCAGTTACCCATCACAGTGCAAAAGAAAATGAGCAAAAGCAGAAAGTGATAGTAAGCTTGAATTCAAAGAAGAGTGGGAAAATTAGTTTTTATTTATAGCGGGTCCATCAGGAAAACCATTGTGCATTGTTTGTGAAAACACTGTCTCACATAATAGAAGACATGATCTTAATAGACGCTATAAAACACAACGTCAGACTGAAATAGAAGGAAAACTGAACCTAGTGCTTGGGGCTGAGTTACGGAAAGAATATGTGATTAAGGAAAAGGAAGAAATCAAAAGAAGACAAAACATATTTATTAAAAGAAGTCTCATTAAAGTAAGTAATGTTTATCTTGTTTTTATATTAAATCAATATATCATGTAAAAATGCTAAATATGTCTATATTAACATATTTTTACAAGAATTGAATGGGGGTATAAGAGTTGCATGGCGCATTTGAACTCGTGAGTGAAAAAATTGATGCATGGAATGCAAAAGGATGGCCACCCCTGGCTTAGGGGGTGTCCTGTATCAGGATCAGGGCACCAGGTTGAGACCTGTTGCATTTGTCAGCTGGAGTCTGTCACTCTCTGAGAAAAACTATCCCATGCGTTGAAATGGGCTGTGGTGGATAAGTTGAGTGACTACCTCTATGGTGCCAAATTTGAGGTGCGGACGGACAACAATCCCCTAATTTATATCCTGACCTTGGTGAAATTGGATGCCACAGGCCATCGGTGGTTGGCAGCATTGTCCACCTATGACCTCAGCCTGAAGTACTGGCCAGGAAGTAGGAACATTGATGCCAATGCTTTGTCCCGCTGTGGGTATGAGGGGCTGGACAGGGACGAGGAGTGGGAGAGCGTTCCTGCCCAGGGAGTAAAAGCCATGTGTCAGTTTGCCATCACGGTGAAGGCAGAGGGAAGGCAAGGGCAGGATCGAACAGTAGGTCAATTGGGAGCTTCTGATGACGCCATTCCACAAATTCACTGTAACCTGACTGCTCAGAAGACAAACCAGTTACTGGAATTAAGTCTTGGGGAAGTGGCAGCTGCTCAGTGAGATGAACCAGGCATTGGTACCATTTGGTCAGCGGTCAAAAAGGGAGACATGGACCAAGCAGAGAGGATGAAACACATTGTGATGCCTCTGTTACTGAGAGAATGGCCCAGATTGGAGTTGAGGAATCAGATCCTATTCCGGGTCACGTCGCCTCCGGACTGACCTTGGCGTTCCCAGCTGGTTCTGCCGGAGAAGTATCGGAGGGTTGTGTTGAAGTCACTTCATGATGATTCTGAACATTTGGGGGTTGAAAAGACCTATGGATTGCTCAAGATTGGTTCTACTGGCCCCGAATGAAAGCGGAGGTTGAAGAATACAGCAAGTCGTGCTTTTGATGCAAATGGAGGAAGACGCTGCCTACGAGGGCCGCTCCATTGTCCCACTAGCAGAGTGCGGGGCCCCTGAACCTGGTGTGTATGGATTTCCTGTCAATAGAGACCGATGCCAGCAAAATGTCGAATGTCTTAGTCATCTCGGATCACACCACCTGATATGCGCAAGCTTTCCCTACCAAGGACCAGAGGGCATCCATAGTGGACAAAGTGTTACGGGAGAAGTATTTCATTTATTATGACCTCCCCAGGGGGATACATAGTGATCAGGGACGGGATTTCGAGCGTAGGCTCATACATGAGTTACTGGGCATGCTCGGAGTCAAGAAGTTGAGGACTATGCCTTATCACCCATAGGGTGATCCCCAGCCCAAGAGATTTAATTGAACCTTGCTAGACGTGCTCGGAACCTTGGAAATCAGCAAGAACAACAAATGGAATCAACATATTGGACATCTGGTCCACTGCTACAACTGTACACGAAGCAAAGCTACCGGGTACTCACCATATTATCTGATATTTGGGTGCAAGGCAAGGTTGTCCATCGACCTTTGTTTTGGGACTGGCGAGGAAGACCTACGACCAAAGACTTATCTGAAGGGAGCTGAAAAAGGCTTATGAATTAGTTGAGGTTGCGGCTGCCAAGCAGAATCAAGGAGGTATGACCAAAAGGTTAGGTTCTCCCAACTCATGCCGGGAGACCGAGTCCTCATAGGGAATTTGGGGCTACCTGACCACTGGGCGGCTAAGCCCTATGTAGTGGAGAGTCAGATGCCAAACATACCAGTTTTCCGGGTGAAACCAGAGGATGGGAATGGGCCTGTAAAGATTCTCCATCGGAACCACCATGGGATAAGAGGTGTAAGTTGACCCAGAGCCCAACCTAGACCCTACACCCAGTAAGAGGACTCTGTGGTGATGCGGTACGACTGAAGGACCAACAGCAGGAAGGGTTAGACCGGCCCCCGCCCCTGAATGGGATATGGACTCGGAGGATGAGAAAATGGTGGTGTGGTATATGCTGCCTTTTGCTAACTCCACACTAATTGAGGACGAGATTCCCAACCCTTCTCACATTGAGTCAGATGAAATTGTGGGGGGGGGGCCTATCTGTGGACAGATGGGGTTTCAGCAGGACTCTGCAAGGGCTGAAGTGGGGCTCAGCCAAGAGACAGAGGGGTCCGAGTTGCAGGAGGGCAGAGTGATAGACCGGGGGGAGGCCTTGCCAGGTAGACCAGAAGTGTCCCAAGGTGTGTCTGAACCTGAAGAAGTAGGTGAGGGGGTAAGGAGTTCTCAAAGAATCAGGAGACCACTGGATTGGCTGGCCTATATAGCACTGGGGGAACAGAGTGTGGCACCTATCGCCTTGGGGAGCAATGTCACTGCCATTTACATCTGGGTTGAACTTTGTGCTTTGTATGTAGGGTTGGCAAATGATCTCAATGTCATGAGAACATGACTAAATTTGGTGGAGGGAGAGTGTAACACCCTGAGACAAGTTTCACTGCTAACGTAATGGTCTTTCTGTAGAAGCAGTGTTTGGGTTATGTTTAGAGATAGCAGGTGCTTTGGAATGTGAACCATCCAATGATGGGCGGGTGTTTTCGTGCTGTGTGCTTGACACCAGGGTGATCTCGGTCTTTTGCTCAGCGGGAGATGAAGAGAGAAGATGCCGGAGCAGAGCCATGATTCGACGAAGGCCGGGAGATCGAAGGAGGATCAGCGAAGAGGAGGCTGTGAGCTCCAACTTGTGCACATTAGACTGTTCCATTAAAATGGGCCCTTTCTTTTTTGCTTTTTCTTCACTAACCCTGTAGTCAAATTAAGAATTATAAAGCTAAATCGTTTAATTGTATGGAGTGCACTGTCCGTTATTTCATGGTACTGATTTGTAACAGGGTAACAAATCACCCAGCATCCACACAAACTGGGGGTTTTCAGAACACACTCGCATCTCACTGTCACCTGTTTGGCAGGGCTAGGGATTGTCTTCCCTCGTCTTACACAACCCACAAAACCTGAGGATTACATTATTATCTTACTTTATTCGAACTCAATGCACTGTGTAATGATCTGATCTGTATAAACAGCATGCAAGACAAGCTTTTCATTTCCTCTCTGTATAAATGACAATAATAAACCAATTCTAATATTTTGAAACTAAAACCTACTGATATTTTTGGAATTTTGCCAACATTTTTAGTTTATGAGACACTTTCAGTTTAGCTTCCAGTTTGAATCCAATGAAATGGGAAACATTCCAGGTATACAATAAGGATGCATGTGAGGTTATAGAACCATAGGACCATAAGATATAGGAACAGAATCAGGCCACTTAGCCCATTGAGTCTGCTCCACCATTTCAGCATGGCTGATCCAATTTTCCTCTCAGCCCTAATCTCCTGCCTTCTCCCAGTATACCTTAGTGCCGTGACCAATCAAAAAATCTATCAATCTCTGCCTTTAATATACATAAAGACTTGACTTCCACAGCTGCCTGTGGCAAAACATTCCACAGATTCACCACTCTGTGGCTAAAGAAGATCCTCCTCATTTACATTCTAAAAAGGTACCCCTCTATTCTGAGGCCGTGTCCTCTGGTCTTGGACTCTCCCACCACAGGCAACATCCTCTCCACATCCACTCTATCAAGGCCTTTCACCATTCAGTTGGTTTCAATGAGGTCACCCCTCATTTGTCTGAATTCCGAGCCACCAAACACTCTTCATATGACAAACCATTCATTAATCACAAGTCACAGTGAGGATAAAGAATACTGAATGTTTGCCCTTTAAGTAGCAGATTTTCAGAGTAAGTTGGTGCAGGTGGTGGTGTGGTTACCCTCCCTTGGGGAAGAAAGGGAGGGGGAGAAAAAGACAGGAGGGTGGAGAATATCTAAACCTGTCGGAGTCTTTCGGACAGAGGTGGGACGTAAAATGTGAGGAGGCTTTTCAGTCACTGAAGGATTTGCTGACCCAGGCGCTGGTGCTGGTTTCTGCGGACCCCCGATTGCCATGTGTACTGCACACAGATGCCAACCGAAATCAGGATCAGGACATCAGGTTGAGGCCTGTTGTGTTTTTGTCAGCCGGAGTTTGTTGCCCTCCGAGAGAAACTATCCCACGCACAAGTTGGAAATCCTGGCGTTGAAATGGGTGGTGGGGGATAAGCTGAGTTACTATCTTTACGGAGCCAAGTTTGAGGTGAGGACAGACAACAACCCCCTAACTTATATCCTGACCTCGGTGAAACTGGGTGCCACAAGCTGTCGGTGGTTGGCAGCATTGTCCGCCTATGACTTCAGCCTGAAGTACTGGCCGGGGAGCTGGAACATTGATGTGGATGCTTTGTCCCGACAGGTGCATGAGGGACTGGACATGGAGGAGGAGTGGGAGAGCGTTCCTGCCCCTGGGGTGAAGTCCATGTATCAGTTGGCCATCACCGTGAAGGCCGTGGAAAAGGAGAGGCCAGATCGAGCAGTGGATCAATTGGGGGCTTCTGATGACGCCATACCCCAAGTTTACTGTAACCTGACTGCTCTGAAGACAAATCAGTTGCTGGAATTGAGTGCAAGGGAAGTGGCAGCTGCTCAGCGAGATGATCGAGGCATTGGCACTACTTGGTCCGCGGTTGAAAAGGGAGACATGGCTCAGGTGGAGAAGATGAAACACGCTCCGGTGCCTCCATTACAGAAAGAATGGCCTCAGTTGGAGTTGAAGAACCAGATCTTATACCGGGTTACGTCACCCATGGACCAACCTCGGCGTTGCCAGCTGGTTCTGCCCGAGAAGTATCAGAGGATTGCGTTGAAGTCACTTCATGATGATTCTGGACATTTGGGGATGGAAAAGACCTATGGATTGCTCAGAGACCGGTTTTACTGGCCCCGAATGAAGTCGGAGGTTGAAGAATACAGCAAGTCGTGCATTTGATGCATATGGAGGAAGATGCTGTCTACAAGGACAGCTCCCTTGTCCCACTTGCAGAGTGTGGGGCCCCGAACCTGGTGTGTATAGATTTCCTGTCCATAGAACCCGATGCCAGCAACACAGCGAATGTCTTAGTCATCATGGACTACTACATCAGATATGCTCAGGCTTTTCCTACCAAGGACCAGAGGGTGACTACGGTGGCAAAAGTGTTATGGGAGAAGTATTTTGTTTATTATGGCCTTCCCAGGCAGATACATAGTGACCAGGGACGGGACTTCGAGAACAGACTCATCTATGAGTTACTGGGCTTGTTTGGAGTTGAGAAGTCGAGGACCACGCCTTTTCACCCGCAGGGCGATCCCCAGCCTGAGAGGTTTAATCGGACCTTGCTAGACATGCTTGGGACCCTGGAGATCAGCAAGAAGAGCAGGTGGAGTCAACATATTGGGCATCTGGTTCACTGTTACAACTGTACATGAAATGAAGCTACTGGATACTCTCCATGCTATCTGATGCTTGGGCGTGAGGCGAGGTTGCCCATTGACCTTTGTTTTGGGGCTGACGAGGGTGACTTACCACTGAAGCCTTATCTGAAGTATGTGTCTGATATGAGGAGAGAGTTGAAAAGGGCTTATAAATTGGCTGGGGTCGCGGCCGCCAAGCTGCCCCAACCTCAGTGGTCCCCAACCACCGGGCCGCAAAGCATGTGCTACCAGGCCGCGAGGAAACGATATAATTTGGCGATATGAAACGATATGAGTCAGCTGCACCTTTCCTCATTCCCTGTCACGTACTGTTGAACTTGAACATAGGGTTGCCAACTCTCCCGTATTTGCTGCAACATCCCGTATATTGGATTAAATTGGTTTGTCCCATACGGGATCACCCTTGTCCCGTATTTCCCCTGCTAAGGTAGAGTAATCCTATGAAACCTTTTGTGCTGAAATGGCGTAAAGCGAAGAAGCAATTACCATTAATTTATATGGGAAAATTTTTTCAGCATTCCCAGACCCAAAAAATAACCTACCAAATCATACCAAATAACACATAAAACCTAAAATAACACTAACATATAGTAAAAGCAGGAATGATATGATAAATACACAGCCTATATAAAGTAGAAATAATGTATGTACAGTGTAGTTTCACTTAACAAAATCGGGAAGATTAAGCCAAAACTGATCGGTAGAAAAAAATCGGCACGTACACAGATGCGCAAGTCATGTATGCGCTTGTCACGCATGCGCACACAGGTTCCCATGCAAGGCTTCATGGTCATGGTAGTCTTTCTCAGGGTAAACACAAGCATCCCGTATTTGACTGCTACTTTTGTCCCTTATTTGGGAGTGAGAAAGTTGGCAACCCTACTTGAACACTCCCCCCCCTCTGTCAGCCGGTCCGCAAGAATATTGACAATATTAACCCGGTCCATGGTGCAAAAAAGGTTGGGGACCCCTGGCCAAGCAGAATCGAGGAGATAAGAGGAGGTATGATCAAAAAATGAGGTTCTCCCAACTCCTGCCGAGTCCTCATAAGGAATTTGGGGCTACCTGGAAAGCACAAGTCGACTGACCGCTGGGCGGCTACACCCTATGTGGTGGAAAGTCAGATGCAAGACCTACCAGTTTTCCAGGTGAAACCACAGGAGGGTAATGGTCCTGTCAAGATCCACATCGGAACCACCTGTTGCCCCTGGGACAAGAGGTGCAGGTAGACCCAGAGCCCGACTTGGAGCTGACCCCTAATAAGAGGACACTGCGAAAACATGGGGCGACTGCAGGGCCCACAGCAGGAGAGGCTGGGCCAGGCCCCACCCATGAAAGGGATACTGATTCGGAGGAAGATGATCTGGATGTGTGGTACATGCTGCTCTTCGCTAACTTCCCATTGACTGAGGCAGAGACTCCTGGCCCTTCTCTCACTGAGTCAGGTGAAGTGGGCAGCCTGGGTTACAGCTGGACCCTGAAGGAGAGGAAGTGGAGCCTGGACACGGGACAGAGGGCTCCGAGTTGCAGGGGGACACAAGTGATAGATCGGGGGAGGACTCGCCAAGTAGGCCCGAAGTATCCCCAGTAGTGCCTGAGCCTGAAGAGTTAGGTGAGGAGGTACGGAGGTCTCGGAGAAATAGGAAACCACTGGATAGGTTGGCCTATGTAGTGCCTGGGGAACAGGGCGTGATCTCTACTGTTTTAGGGAGCTATGTCACTGCCTTTTGCACCTGGATTGGGCTTTGTCTTTTGCAGGAAGGGTTGGCGAACTATCTCAAAGTCATGAGGACATGACTAAATTTGGTGCGGGGAGAATGTGACACGCTGTAAGGGTTCACTGCTAATGTAATGGTTTTTTTGTAATGTTCACTGCTGAAGTAACGGTTTCTCTGCAGCAGCAATGTTTGGGTTATGGCTGGAGATAACAGGACTATGGATGCATGTTACCCAATCAGGATTTTGTTGCCGTCTTGTGATTCTGGAAGCAGTTGATTTTGCAGGCTTTTGCCAGAGGGAGAGAGAGATGAAGAGAGAAGACGCGAATGGAGAGATTTGGTAGACCGTCAGACGGGGTGGCCTCGGAGCGGGGGTCCGAAGGTTGGCGACGCTCGGAGGAGGCCGATGGTGGAAGAAGGACTACTGAGCGAGCTCCAGCTTAGTGCACAGACTGTTTAATAAGATTTGGGCCCTTTTTCTTTTATATTTCGTTTCTCTACTAACCATACAGTCAAAGTAAGAGTTATAAAGCTTAATCGTTTAATCGCATATTGTGTACTGTTTGTTATTTCGGGGTACTGATTTGTAACAGGGGTCACATCATACAGCATCCACCCAAACGAGGTTTCTTAAGTTTGGCCGGGCAGGGGGTTATCACCCCCTAGATTAAGCCGCTAGGCAAAGCAAGTGTTACATAGTCAGGAAGAAAAGAAGAGATTACCGAAGGTTCAAAAAAACTAGGTAATGATTGGAATCTAGAAGATTATAAGGCTAGCAGGAAGGAGCTGAAGAATGAAATTAGGAGAGCCAGAAGGGGCCATGAGAAGGCCTTGGAGAACAAGATTAAGGAAAACTCCAAAGGCATTCTACAAGTATGTGAAGAGCAGGAGGATGAGACATGAAAGAATAGGACCAATCAAGTGTGACAGTGGAAAAGTGCGTATGGAACCGGAGGAAATAGCGGAGGTACTTAATGAATACTTTGCTTCAGTATTCACTACGGAAAAGGACCTCGGCGATTGTAGGGATGACCGACTTGCAGCGGACTGAAAAGCTTGAGCATGTAGATATTAAGGAAGAGGATGTGCTGGAGCTTTTGGAAAGCATCAAGTTGGATAAGTCACCGGGACTGGATGAGATGTACCACAGGCTACTATGGGAAGCGAGGGAGGAGATTGCTGAGCCTCTGGCAATGATCTTTGCATCATCAATGAGGACGGGAAAGATTCTGAAGGATTGGAGGGTTGCTGATTTTGTTCCCTTATTCAAGAAAGGGAGTAGAGATAGCCCAGGAAATTATAGACCAGTGAGTCTTACTTCAGTGTTGGTAAGTTGATGGAGAGGATCCTGAGAGGCAGGATTTATGAACATTTGGAGAGGCATAATATGATTAGGAAAAGTCAGCATGGCCTTGTCAAAGGCAGGTTGTGCCTTACGAGCCTGATTGAATTTTTTGAGGATGTGACTAAATACATTGATGAAGGTAGAGCAGTAGATGTAGTGTATATGGATTTTAGCAAGGCATTTGATAATGCAAGGCTTATTGAGAAAGTAAGGAGGCATGAGATCCAAGGGGGCATTGCTTTGAGGATCCAGAACTGGCTTGCCCACAGAAGGCAAAGAGTGGTTGTAAACGGGTCATATTCTGCATGGAGGCCGGTGACCAGTGGTGTGCCTCAAGGATCTGTTCTGAGACCCCTACTCCTTGTGATTTTTATAAATGACCTGGTTGAGGAAGTGGAGGGATGGGTTATTAAATTTGCTAATGACACAAAGGTTGGGGGTGTTGTGGATAGTGTGGAGGGCTGTCAGAGGTTACAACGGGACATTGATAGGATGCAAAACTGTACTGAGAAGTGGCAGATGGAGTTCAAACCAGATAAGTGTGAGGTGGTAGGTCAAATATGATGGCAGAATATAGCATTAATGGTAAGATTCTCGACAGTGTGGAGGATCAGAGGGGTCTGAGTCCATAGGACACTCAAAGCTGCTACGCAGGTTAACTCTGTGGTTAAGAAGGCATACGGTGCATTGGCCTTCGTCTGTCATGGAATTGAGTTTAAGAGCTGAGAGGTAATGTTGCAGCTACATAGGACCCTGGTCAGACCCCACTTGGAGTACTGTGCTCAATTCTGGTTGCCTCACTACAGGAAGAATGTGGAAACCATGGAAAGGGTGCAGAGGAGATTTACAAGGATGTTGCCTGGATTGGGGAGCATGCCTTATGAGAATAGGTTGAGTGAACTCGGCCTTTTCTCCTTGGAGCGACAGAGGATGGGAGGTGACCTGATAGAGGTGTACAAGATAATGAGAGGCATTGATTGCGTGGATATTCAGAGATTTTCCCCCAGGGCTGAAATGGCTAGCACGAGAGGGCATAGTTTTAAGGTGTTGGAAGTAGGTACAGAGGAGATGTCAGGGGTAAGTTTTTTACACAGAGAGTGGTGAGTGCATGGAGTGGGCTGCTGGCGGCAGTGGTGGAGGCAGAAACAATAGGGTCTTTTAAGATACTCCTGGATGGCTACATGGAGCTTAGAAAAATTGAGGGCTATGGGTAAAGCCTAGGTAGTCCTAAGGTGGGGACATGTTCAGCACAGCTTTGTGGGCCGAAGGGCCTGTATTGTGCTGCAGGTTTTCTATGTTTCTATGCTGCCTACAAAAATTGTTGTAGTCAGAACACTGTTTTCGTCACTTTCATGATTCCTCTTGTCACAAAGGGGGGCGTTGGAAACCAACCCAAGTGCAAGACACAGACACTGAAGTACTAGGAACAGGACTTGACTAGAGTAGGGACATGACAAGATACAGACAAGGAACTAGGACAAGAATGCAGACTTGGGCTAAGACATGGACTAGACACAGGGAACCTGGACAAGGAACTATGAACTAGGAGCCTGGGCTTGGACTCCGAGCCAGAGACTGGACAAGGACCCAGAACCTGGGTCTTGCCTCGGGCTCAGACCCCAGAACTAGACAAGGACATGACATGGCTACAGGACTGGACGAGGCTGGGGTCTTGAGGCTTGAGGCTCAAGGCTGCTAACTCGGGGGCTGGAGCTCAGAGACAGACTGGGAACTGTACATCAACATTGAGCCGGGACTTATGCTTCGAAAAGACGGGACTCATCTTTAACACGACACTAACATGAAACAGGACAGTACATAGACATAGAGCCAGGACTTATACTTAGACAAGCCAGGATGCAACTTCATCCCCACATCAAGATGGGACTTGTCCATTCATCGGGTAATGGCAGAACGGCCAGACTTACCCAACAGAGGCAAAGACAAGACAAGACAGGTCACCCTGCAGGGCAACGGCAGAATGGCTTGACTTACCCCACGGAGGCGAGGACAAGACAAGACAGAATCCCCCCCACAGGGCAATGGCAGAACAGCCTGACTTACCCCACGGAGGCAAGGACAAGAAGAGACAAACACCGAAGAACGACAGACAATTCCATCTCTGCATCAGGGTTGCTCCGAGTCGCAGCTATGGCCAGCAACCTTGGCTGGCTATGGAAACAGCTGGATCCCTCCCTAGCCCAGAGTGGCTGATGGCCACTCAGCTGGCCCAGGAAATGGCCAAATCCATACCACAAAGACAGCTTCGACTACCGACAGCAAGGCTCCATGAAGCGATGGTTCTCCATCGCAGCCTAAAGGTGGCAAGTGGCCGCTCTAGCCTTCCACTGGCAGGTTGCTCCCAGGGGATCTTGACAAGATGAACCAGCAGCCCACACTCGACCCCAAGGCTACTCATATTCCAAGCCCCAAGATGGGAATCAGGTGCCTATTATTAACCCAACTGAAACAAGGGGCAGCTGGAAGACCTGGAGTCCTGAGCCTACGGACAGGACCGTGAACTGGAATGCAGACTTCACGGACCGGACCATGACATCTCTGAGCAGCAAAATTCTTCCTTGGTCCAATATGCTTTCCAACCAAGGCACAAAGGTTGGCACCGTCACCTGTTTGTCCTCTGTTGGGCAACAGCTCCCGGTGTTTGGCATGGAGATAGCTATGGCATCCGGTAGTATCCTTCTTAATATGCTTATTGTACAGGGTGTGGCATGCAAATGGTGGATGGATCTCCAATCAAATAGTTGTCTCAGCCACTCACATCCCCACAATGCTGGCCCTCCTGTTTTTACCACATGCAAGCTCAATATGGCTTGTTGGTTGGATTTCACTGTTATGAATGCCATACCCACAGGAATGATCCTTTCTCCTGTATAAGTTATTTTTTGGATATCTACAGGCTTCCATTCAGTATCTTTGAAATGCCGTTCAAACTCATTTTGTGGAGTGACTAAAACAGCCAAACAGTTGTCCAATTAATTAATTTGCCTTTCACTTCTGGCGTAAGCCATATTGCTTCTCTATTGCTATTTTCACAGTGTAAATCACAAGGCTAGCTAGTCCTGAGTCAATCTCATTATCAACAGATTTTTCATCAACAGCATGCAGATTAGTGCTCTTTTTGAAACTGCAACTTGTCTTTTTAACTTTTCCTCTTCTCTATGCAGTTCCTGTATTTGTCTGCCTGACATATTCTTTGTATGTGTCTTACTTCGTTGCATTTTCTGCAAGTTTCAGTATTAAATTTGCATTGATCTGGTGTATGCGAGTCCCTGCCACAATGGTAGCACAATTTGTTTGGCCAGGTCAGTTTCTGTTAAGACGATGCAATTTTGTTCAAGCTCACTTTCATTCCCAACTGCAACTCAATTGCATCTCTGTCTGTAGTTTCCATTAAAACAGTGATTTCAACTGCTCTTTTAAATGTAAGCTGTGCTTCAGTTAAGAGCTGTTTTTGAACGCTTTAAGACTCCACAAACTAAACTATCTCTCAGTGCTTCATTAAGACTATTACCAAACTGACAACGCTCAGGCAATCTCTTCAATTCAGTCACTTATGGTGAAATGGACTCCCCTTCCTTTTCATCCTACTTATGAAAAAAATTATTCTGCAATCAACAACGGCTTCAGTTCTAAATGTTCCTGCATTACTTTGACAATACCAACAAATCTCATTTCTGCTGGTTTGGTTGGAGCAGCTAAACTTTGAAATAAACCGTATGTCTTTAAACCCAATGTATTCAGCAAAATTGGTACTTGTTTCTTATTGGTCTTTTCACTTGCTTCAAAATACTGTTTAATTTGCTCAGTATATAAAATCTAGTGGCAAACGGAACAAGTGCCATACCTGCCCCTACACCTGCTCCCTCACTGTTATTCAGGGCCCCTAGCAGTCCTTCCAGTTGAGGTGTCACTTCATCTTTGAGTCAGCTGGGATCATCTACTGTATCTGGTGCTTCAGGTATGGCATCCTTTATATCGCTGAGACCTGACGTATTGTAGATTGAAAGATTGTTTCACCGAGCATCTATGCTGAGTCTGCCAGAAAAAGCTGGATCTCCCAGTGGCCACCCATTTCAATTCTGCTTCCCATTCCCATTCCGACACGTCAGTTCATGGCCCTCCTCTATTGCTACAATGAAGCCACACTCAGATTGGAGGAATACACCTCATATTCCATCTGAGTAGCCTCCAACCTGAAGGCATGAACATCGATTTCTCAAACTTCTGGTAAATGACCCCCAACCTTCACCATTCCTGTTTCCCTCTCTCTTCTTATCTCCTTACCTGCCCATCACCTCCCTCTAATGCTCCTCTACCTTTCTTCCATGGTCTTCTACCCTCTATCAGAATCCCCCCTCTCCAGTCCTTTATCACTTTCACTTATCAACTTCCCACCTCTTTACTTCACCCCTCCCCCTCCCTGTTTCACCTGTCACCTACTGCCTTGTACTTTTTCCTTCCCTCTCCTCACCCTCTTGTTCTAACCTCTCATCCTTATTTCCAGTCCTGATGAAGGGTCTTGGACTGAAATGTCGACTGTTTACTCTTTTCCCTAGAAGCTGCCTGGCCTGCTGAGTTCCTCTAGCATTTTGTGTGTGTTGCTTGCATTTCCAGCATCTGCAGATTTTCTCATCTTTATAAAATCCAGTTATCTATTACGTAATCAAACATGTCAATCTTTCTGAGGTAGCCAGGCATTATTGTTCTTTTTATATGATTATAATCTGCCAGTACTCACTGTTTATGAACCCTGAGTTCTTCTGTTTACTGCTTTTATTTTAAAAATCCGATCATGTCTTCCTTTCTGAAGAGTATGTGCCGCACTGCTTCTTTTTTAAAAACTCAACCGTCTCTGCACATACTGGGCTGCATTTTTTACTCACCACATGTTATTTTTTAGTTTGAATGTCCCACTGTGCTTCGACAGGTCGGTAGACATCTCAGGTTCGTTTTAAAAATACCTCGTCGCCAATGTTATATTTTGTAACTTCAAAACATTAAACTGATTCAAAGGAAGACACGGGAGTCTGAATTGTGAGTCTAAATTCGTGTTCACTTTAAGCAAGGTGCACACATATCACGTGGTAGTGTGATGAGATATGCAATTCATGTATTGATACATATAACCTGTCATGAATTATTTAAAACAAACAATCAATATATTGACTATATTACTCAAATATTACTGCAATACTAACTACACAACAGTTTTCTTCTGAGCTTATGCTGTTATTAAAATGAATGCCAGGTATTATTTCTGATACAGGTTTCCCCCACCATCCGAAAGTAGAGCGTTCCTATGAAACGGTTCATAAGCCAGAATGTCATAAAGTGAAGAAACAATTACCATTTGTTTATATGGGAAAAATTTGTGAGTGTTCCCAGACCCAAAAATAACCTACCAAATCATGCCAAATAACACATAAAACCTAAAATAACAGTAATATATAGTAAAAGCAGGAATGATATGATAAATACACAGCCTATATAAATTAGAAATACTTCTCCACAACAATTGCCTGCACTGTTTGCCGTAGCGAAAATCTCACGCAAGTGCTCTCCAGTAACCTTTAAGCTATGAAGCTGCCAAATCATACCAAATAACACATAAAAATATACAGCCTATATAAAGTAGAAATAATGTATGTACAGTGTAGTATCACTTATGGGAATCAGGAAGACAGCGCCGAGCACACTGATGATGGTGTGTTAGGCTGAGTCGGAGGTTGGGGTGGTGCAGTGGCCCCCACCCTCTGGGCAGCAAACTGATACCAATCCGCGAAGCATGCAGTGGTGCAGCGGTAGCCGGGACGCACCCAGCACATCTTTAAGAAAAAAGCTGAAATAAACAAGCTAATTAATTAGGTGCTGCCCGGCACGTAAATGTCGCCCAGATCAGAGGCAATTGCCGATTACATAGAGCAAGTGAAATCGGCAATCGCTTCTGATCTGGGCTGACATTTACGTGCCGGGCAGCACCAAATTAATTAGCTTGTTTATTTTGGCTTTTTTCTTAAAAGACGTGCTGGGTGCCTCCCGGCTACCGCTGCATTCTCTGTGAATCGGTATCTGTCTGCGGCCCGGGGTTTGAGGTGGTAGGACACTGAGGTTTCAATTGTTATCCTTTCCTCTTCCAATTGCGTCAGCTCTTCACCTATCAATTCTTGGTCATGGGATGTCAAAACCTCTTCAACATCATCTTCGTCAACTTCCACAAGCCAAATTCACTTTGTCCTTGCTTTGTTCACCACGATTGAAACGCTTAATCATGTCTAGTTTTACGCTAAGTGTAACACCCTTACAAGCTCTTTTAGGCTTTACCGATACCTTAGAACTCATCTTGCAAACGGCTGCTCACAGGCACGTGTTTAAGCAATGCCGGCGAGAATGCTGTTCCGAATCCGGGGGAGGGCGGCTGCTTTTTTTTCCGCGCGCTGCCTTTTATTGTGCACTGCTTTTTTCGTAACAGTGAAAACACCTTCTGTTAGCGAAAACAGGTAACTAACGTAGGTCTTTCGTAACAGTGAGGTTTCGTAAAGCGAACGTTTGAAAAGCGGGGGACACCTGTATTGGAATACTTGAACATTATTGTAGGACATTTGAGGTCTGTGGCAGGGAGCTGGAGCACAAAGCTGACTGAATTGAATCTTTAGATGGGTACTACTAAGTTAAAAAGGAAATAAAATTGGTAACATGTTAATTGTTATGCAGTTACAATCAACTGTGAATAGTATAAAAAGAGCAACAATAATAATGGCCCTTTTGAAAAGGTAACACATACATAATCTTTTTCTAAATAGTTATTATATAATAATACATCTTTTAAAATAAATTTCTAAGTATTTTCAGTTTAGAACAAATCTAAATACAGTAAAAGAAAGTTCTTCAGTAACTAAGCATGTCCATGTACTATCATACACATTTTCCATTTTGGGTGTGTTACTTATATTGCACAGAGGTTAGGAATGTTGCCAAGTGGGATTGGAAGAAATTATCAGATACTTAAAGTTTAAAAAAATGTACTTCATAAAGAAGAGTAACATAAATTAGTCTTAGAAGAGAGAACAATTTTATCTAGTGTAACACTTGGGCCAGTCATACGGGCAGGTTCTGAACCTTTAAGGCAGGCAGTTCAACAACGCAGTTTAAAGTGATAAACAAATAGAAGTTTTGTTAAAAACATTGCATTTCGAGAGGCAAGTCTGATCCAAATAAAATACAGCTCCTGAGACCATCAGACCGAATAAAGTGCAATAGTACAGTAATATCTTTAGCATATGGCTCATAAAAGACTAAAGTTTCAACTGTCCGTCACAGTGAAAGAAAATGCGTCAATGCAATAAAGTGTGTTTGGTAAAGTTACTACATTGGTATAATAAAGCACATCAGTGCCTCAGGTTCAACAAGTATACCGCATTGGATACTGTTGGGGGGGGATGACTTACCTGGGACAAGCTGCAGTAGCCGGATCTCTGGCACTGGGTCTGGCTCTGCAGTGCAGAAGGGAGGGTGGAAAAAGAGGAGAGCAGTAGTGATAGGGGACTCGATAGTTAGAGGTGCAGATAGGAGGTTCTGTGGTCGTGACAGAGAATCCAGGATGGTTTGTTGCCTCCCGGGTGCCAGGGTCAAGGATGTCTCTGATCGCTTGCATGACATTCTGAAGTGGGAGGGTGACCAGCCAGATGTCGTGGTGCACATCGGTACCAATGACATAGCAAGGAAGAGTGAGGAGGTCCTGGAGAGTGAGTATAGAGAGCTTGGTAGGAAGTTGAAAAGCAGGACCTCAAGGGTGGTAATCTCAGGATTGCTACCTGTGCTAGGTGCCAGTGAGGGTAGGAATAGGATGCTCTGGAGGATGAACAAGTGGCTGAGGAACTGGTGTAGGGGGCAGAGTTTCAGATTTCAGGATCTTTGGGACCTCTTCTGGGGCAGGTGGGACCTGTACAAGAGAGACGGGTTACACTTGAACTACAGGGGGACCAATATCCTTTCAGGGAGGTTTGTTAGTGCTATTGGGGAGGCTTTAAACTAGATTTGCAGAGGGATGGGAACCAGAGTGCCAGAGCTGACAGTGTGGCTGGGGTGAAAATAAATGATGTTAAAAGTTCAAGCAAATCCGCTGATAGAAAGGTTGTGAATGGTGGTAAAAATCTTCTGAGGTGTATATATTTCAATGCTAGGAGTATTGTGGGGAAGGCGGATGAGTTGAGGGCGTGGATTGACACGTGGAATTATGACGTTATAGCAATTAGTGAAACTTGGCTACAGGAGGGGCAGGACTGGCAGCTTAATATTCCAGGGTTCTGATGTTTCAGATGTGATCGAGGCAGAGGAATGAAAGGTGGGGGAGTAGCATTGCTTGTTAGGGAAAATATTACAGCAGTGCTCAGGCAGGACAGATTAGAGGGCTTGTCTACTGAGTCCTTATGGGTGGAGCTGAGAAACAGGAAAGGTATGGCCACATTAGTGGGATTGTATTACAGAACACCCAATAGTCAACAAGACTTGGAAGAGCAAATCTGCAGAGAGATAGCAGGCAACTGCAGGAAACAAAGTTGTGGTGGTAGGGGATTTTAATTTTCCATACATTGATTGGGACTCCCATACTGTTAGGGGTCTAGATGGTTTAGAGTTTGTAAAATGTGTTGAGGAAAGTTTTCTAAATCAGTATACAGAGGGACCAACTAGAGGGGATGCAATATTGGATCTCCTGTTAGGAAATGAGTTAGGACAAGTGACGGAAGTCTGTGTAGGGGAGCACTTTGGTTCCAGTGATCATAACACCATTAGTTTCAATTTGATCATGGACAAGGATAGATCTGGTCCCAGGGTTGAGGTTCTGAACTGGAAGAAGACCAAATCTGAAGAAATGAGAAAGGATCTAAAAAGCGTGGATTGGGACAGGTTGTTCTCTGGCAAAGATGTGATTGGTAGGTGGGAAGCCTTCAAAGGGGAAATTTTGAGAGTGCAGAGTTTGTATGTTCCTGTTAGGATTAAAGGCAAATTGAACAGGAATAAGGAACCTTGGTTCTCAAGGGATATTGCAACTCTGATAAAGAAGAAGAGGGAGTTGTATGAAATGTATAGGAAACAGGGAGTAAATCAGGTGCTTGAGGAGTATAAGAAGTGCAAGAAAATACTTAAGAAAGTAATCAGGAGGGCTAAAAGAAGACATGAGGTTGCCTTGGCAGTCAAAGTGAAGGATAATCCAAGGAGATTTTACAGGTACATTAAGAGCAAAAGGATTGTAAGGGATAAAATTGGTCCTCTTGAAGATCAGAGTGGTCGGCTATGTGCGGAACCAAAGGAAATGGGGGAGATCTTAAATAGGTTTTTTGCGTCTGTATTTACTAAGGAAACTGGCATGAAGTCTATGGAATTGAGGGAATCAAGTAGTGAGATCATGGAAACTGTACAGATTGAAAAGGAGGAGGTGCTTGCTGTCTTGAGGAAAATTAAAGTGGATAAATCCCCAGGACCTGACAGAGTGTTCCCTCGGACCTTGAAGGAGACTAGTGTTGAAATTGCAGGGGCCATGACAGAAATATTTAAAATGTCGCTGTCTACGGGTGAGGTGCCGGACGATTGGAGAGTGGCTCATGTTGTTCCATTGTTTAAAAAAGGATCGAAAAGTAATCCGGGAAATTATAGGCCGGTGAGTTTAATGTCAGTAGTAGGTAAGTTATTGGAGGAGTACTAAGAGACAGAATCTGCAAGCATTTGGATAGACAGGGACTTATTAGGGAGAGTCAACATGGCTTTGTGCATGGTAGGTCATGTTTGACCAATCTATTGGAGTTTTTCAAGGAGGTTACCAGGAAAGTGGATGAATGGAAGGCAGTGGATATTGTCTACATGGACTTCAGTAAGGTCTTTGACAAGGTCCCGCACGGGAGGTTAGTTAGGAAAATTCAGTCGCTAGATATACATGGAGAGGTGGTAAATTGGATCAGACATTGGCTCAATGGAAGAAGCCAAAGAGTGGTAGTAGAGAATTGTTTCTCCGAGTGGAGGCCTGTGACTAGTGGTGTGCCACAGGGATCAGTGCTGGGTCCATTGTTATTTGTCATCTATATCAATGATCTGGATGATAATGTGGTAAATTGGATCAGCAAATTTGCTGATGATACAAAGATTGGAGGTGTAGTAGACAGTGAGGAAGGTTTTCAGAGCCTGCAGAGGGACTTGGACCAGCTGGAAAAATGGGCTGAAAAATGGCAGATGGAGTTTAATACAGACAAATGTGAGGTATTACACGTTGGAAGGACAAACCAAGGTAGAACATACAGGGTTAATGGTAAGGCACTGAGGAGTGCAGTAGAACAGAGGGATCTGGGAATACAGATACAAAATTCCCTAAAAGTGGTGTCACAAGTAGATAGGGTCATAAAGAGAGCTTTTGGTACATTGACCTTTATTAATCAAAGTATTGAGTATAAGAGCTGGAATGTTATGATGAGGTTGTATAAGGCATTGGTGAGGCCGAGTCTGGAGTATTGTGTTCAGTTTTGGTCACCAAATTACAGGAAGGATATAAATAAGGTTGAAAGAGTGCAGAGAAGGTTTACAAGGATGTTGCCAGGACTTGAGAAACTCAGTTACAGAGAAAGGTTGAATAGGTTAGGACTTTATTCCCTGGAGCGTAGAAGAATGAGGGGAGATTTGATAGAGGTATATAAAATTATGATGGGTATAGTTAGAGTGAATGCAAGCAGGCTTTTTCCACTGAGGCAAGGGGAGAAAAAAACCAGAGGACATGGGTTGAGGGTGAGGGGGGAAAAGTTTAAAGGGAACATTAGTGGGGCGCTTCTTCACACAGAGAGTGGTGGGAGTATGGAATGAGCTGCCAGATGAGGTGGTAAATGCAGGTTCTTTTTTAACATTTAAGAATAAATTGGACAGATATATGGATAGGAGGTGTATGGAGGGATATGGTCCGTGTGCAGGTCAGTGGGACTAGGCAGAAAATGGTTCGGCACAGCCAAGAAGGGCCAAGAGGCCTGTTTCTGTGCTGTAGTTTCTATGGTTTCTATGGTTCACATGGAGGTTTAAGACTAGCCATAAAATTACCACGAGCTCCAGTTAAGAAAAATGAGTTAAATAAAAGGCTGAGGCAGTGACTCACATGAAGACCTACACTGTCCTGCAATGTACAAAAGGAGCTGCATAAGTAA
This sequence comes from Mobula hypostoma, assembly GCF_963921235.1. Taxonomy (NCBI): domain Eukaryota; kingdom Metazoa; phylum Chordata; class Chondrichthyes; order Myliobatiformes; family Myliobatidae; genus Mobula; species Mobula hypostoma. Next base: position 36,796,725 of record NC_086107.1, on the reverse strand, counting down.
CACACCTCACGCGGGTACATGTGGTCACTAAAATAAATCAATCAAAAGGATCAGCAAAGCTGCCAATCACCTTCCACTCTGGATTGGACACTGGCCCAAGCACCTGTGGGCTGCATACTTTTAAGGCTACCTGGGGAGGAAGATCCCATAACCTTTCCCCTCCTGCTGGAAACAACAGGCACAATTCTCTGTTCCACCGACCAACCCCCCCCCTCCAAAACTGACCCAGTGTCCCACTGATACTCTTTTACACCACTGACTGCAAATCTTATTATGAAGCCCTCCCTTTAGGTAGGTGGGGTTGGTGAAACTACATTAATACATTTTGTTTTATTTATCTTGTTAATTGTCTAAAGCTGATGTGCTGGCAGAATTGCAAGCTCTTACAGCAAGGGTACAGGCAGGTGAGGAAGCTATGATGCTATTGAAAGAAACAAATGAGGCTTTGTTGGCACAGTTGCAGTAACAGGAACAGCGACAGAGCGAGTAGCCTCTTCCTTGCTTCCCCCCTCTGGTGGTGGCAGGATGAATCAGGTGAATCTCCTCAGGCCAGGGAATGTGTTACATATTTGACAAAAGTGAAAAACTGTAGGATTGAAAGGATGCTGATCTGTTCAATTTACATTGTTATAACCAAGCATACCTGCAGACTTTCCATTGGGGTCACAGACCTGTTGAAGCAGCTGTGAGACCGACATCAAAATATTTATGTGCCCAAATGTCTCTTGCAGCTTTCACTCACAAATTACTAAGAAAAATTTTGCAAATATTAACCACCGTAAAGATAGCCCCCAATGAAATAAGGTCTGAACAATAAATCATTAATATTTCCATCTTTTGCTCCCTCTTATTTAATAAAGGCATGGACTGTTTTCTAAACGGGAATCAAATTCAGCAATTGGAGGTGCAAAAGACTTGGGAGTCCGAATGCAGGATTCCCTAAAGGTTACCTTGCTGAGTGAGACAGTAGCAAAGAAGGAAAATGCAGTGTTAGCATTCATTTCCGGTGGACTAGCATATAAAAACAAGGATGTAATGAAAGTCCTTTACCTTTCCCACCCACCTGGCTTTTCCTACCACCTTCCAGCTAGCTTCCTTCCCCTTCCCTCCCCCCCCGCAACTACCTTTTTATTGTGGTGCTTTTCCCCTTCCTTTTCAGTCCTGCAGAAGGGTTTTGGCCTGAAATGTCAACTGTTTATTCATTCCCATAGATGTTGCCTGATCTGTTGAGTTCCTCCAGCAGTTTGTGGGTGTTGCTTTGATTTCCGGCATCTGCAGACTTTCTCATGTTTATGTATTGCTGAGGCTTTTAAGGCATTTGGTATATTGCGAGCAGTTTTGGGCTCCATACCCAAGACAGGATGTGTGGGCATTAGAAAGGAGGATTATGAGAATGATCCCAAGCTGGTTAATGCATGAGGAGCATTTGATGGCTCTGGTCTATACTCATTGAAGTTTAGAAGAATGGGGTGGCAGATATCTCATTGAAACCTACCGAATATTGAAAGGCCTAGATAGAGTGAATGCGGATGCCTATGTCTAATGGTCTTATTACCATCGGTTATTGCAATTACTGCTACTACTAATACTGTTGCTAATAATCAGAATGACTGTCCATTCTCCCATAAAACAATTTCCAATTCTAGCACTGATCTATTGACTTTTAAGAAATGTTATCTAGTGTTCGGTGTTTAGGAGATTTTGTGACTGTGGTTATAACGATTGCACTCAGGGACTAACATTAATCTCAATATTGCCAACATGGGTTTGATATTTATCTGGAAGGCCATTGTTTCTGCGTCCAGTGCCTGGCAGACCTTGGACCAAAGGTCCATCCTGTTTTGGGGGAAGAGGAGGTTGTATTGAATCAGCCTCATGATTCAGAGAGACAGTAATTTTAGAGATGGCTCTCTCCATCCCAGTAATGGATGCATATTATAAGATTACTTATCTGTCTAAGATTTAAATAAATAAACCCTGAAAGTGCCGAAAAAGAACATTATTTGGTAGAAGTCAGTGACACCTCTTTACAAACAAAAATTACCCTTAGCAGTTTTGCTGACAACTTAATACTACAGAGATTATCTGGGCTGTCACATACACCAAAGTGCTACGTCAATTGTTACCTTGTGTCTAGCATTCCATCAGGGGTCTGTGAGCTTGAACTTGCATAATACCTGCAAAACATGAGCGATCCCTCAGGCTGTTCGACTTCTAAACACCCTGCTGCCACCCAGCAAACATGCCCGCCCTGTCTGAATGCACTGCCAATCCACCCATACCCGCCCACTCGCCAACTCACAGACTCACTCTCATCCTGCACTGCTCACATTTCGTCTCTTATTGCTGCTGTTTCACATTTTATACCACTGCTTGTGTTGTTATAATAGTGCCAGTAACATAATACTGTCTTACATTATCATGCACCTCGCACTTACTTTCAACCTGTCAATCTTCGGGTCATGCCACTTATGGACTTGTGCTAATCTTATCTGGTGACTATTGCTGGATCGTAACTGTGTTTTGGATCTTGGCCTCAGAGGAACGATGATGTGTTTAGCTGAATCACAATAAATTTCAATTTGAACTTGAGACTGTACAATAGATCTGTACTGAATTTATAATACTATAGATATAGGTGCATAATTAGGCCATTTGGCCCATTGAGTTTGCTCCACCATTTCATCATGGCTGATCCATTTTCCCTCTCAGCCTCAATCTCATGCTTTTTTCCCCAAATTCCTTCATGCCCTGACTAATCAAGAATCTATTGACCTCAGCCTTATACTTACCTAATGACTTGGTCTCTACATCTGCTTGAGGCATAAATTCCACTGATCTACCACTCCCTGCCTAAAGAAATTCCTCCTCATCTCCATTCTAAAATGATGTCCCTCTATTCTGAGGCAGTGTCCACTGGCCTTAGACTCCCCCAATACATCTCGCATGTATTGCACATATTATGCAAGTTCATTTTAATGACACTTATTGACATTTTAACGAATGAAATCCTATCATCTTGGCTCATCTTCAACATAAGTCATTGTTTCAGCACACGTTATGTTTTGTAATGATACTTTTTCAAGTTCCCAAAGTTCAGATTCTCTTTTAAGTTCCTATAATGTGAAGGAGTGTTATAAATTCCAGTGACAATGATTCCATCTGTGATGTTAAAACACATCACCGTTTACCTTATGACTAAGGTTTTGTCCTCGTCCCCGTACTCTCCTCCCTACACGCTCATGACTGCGTGGCCAGATTCTGCTCTAACCGCACTTACAGGTTTGCAGATAAAACCACTGTAATGGGCCACACCAGGGTGCAGGAAGGCGTTAGAAAGCTTAGTGACATGGCGCCATGATAACCACCTTCCCCCAATGTCAACAAAACAGCTGGTAATTGAGATCAGAAAGGGCCGCTGTACACATGCTCCTATTTAGAGGGTTACACCAACTTCTTAGGTGTAACATCACCAAAAGCTTGTCCTGATCCAACCAGGTTAAGATCACCAGCACCTCAACTTACTTAGGAGGCAAATCATGTCCCTGTTGACTCACCGACTCTTAGTTTGAAACCAAACCACAAAAATGGATCTTGAAATAGGTAGCAAAGAGAATAGTTTAAAAATAAGTTCTGAGGAACGTTTCAAAGAGAAGGGTGGAGAAGTAAAGGCAGGTATTGCAACTTTTAGAGCTTAGGCAGCTCAAGTCAGGGTTGGCAATGATGAAATTGCTTAAAAATGGAAAGAAGCATGAGAATAAAGAGAAACCAAATATCTTGAAGATGTACAGGAGATTTTATGGAGAAATCTGAAAACAAAGAGAGACTTTCAATTTCAAGAAAAAGTTTATATTAGTTAAAACATATAGTATTTATACTTTGGGTTGGTGGGCTAATTTTTCTATGATTGAAGAAAGCGCAAAGCAGGTTAATGTCTTGCAAAGGGCATGATTTGAAGAAGAAAATCAGAATCTTGTAAAACTCACAAGCAGAAGGAAGTTGTTCAAGGTAGGCAGGTTGCTTCTTAATGAGACTGAGACAGGAAATTTCCTAGTTTGGCGGGGCAGAATTAAATTTGTAAGGGTGTAAGCAAGTAACAGCAAAAAAAATTAATAAAACGTACAAAGGATTAGTACTTCACACTGGATTAGGAAGTAATTTCCCCTGGGATCAATAAAGTATCACTGTGACTATGACTCTGACTAATGCAATTTTGGATGAGAGAAGAAAACTCAGGTAAAGACAGACTTATAACACATGTATAATAAATAAAGATTAAGGTATGATGAATAGTGGTGAACAGTAGACACTAAGAGTAGTTTGGTAATGTGACTGAAGCATGACTAAGGAATAAGGACTGGATACAGGTAGGGAATTAACAACAGAAACTGGCTGGCAGTATTGATTAAAGCTCCAGGTTAAGATGAAGGAAAAGGTTGGAAAGACAAGATTGGCTTGAGACAGAATCCTTTCAGTTAGAGCTAAGGAACAAAAGAAGTGCTGTTACATTACCAAATATATGTATTCAGCACCAAATAGTGAAAATGCAAAAGAGTGGAGCGGAACTGCAGAGACATGTGTGAACTGTGGAGTGGTAATATTCAGGATCTTTAATTCCCCAAATATTGCTTACAATAACATTAGAAGGTGGGGTATTTTGGAAGTGTGTCTGGAAGGATTTTTTATTGACTAGTACATTCTTGGCACAATGGAGAGGAAGGCTTTGTGGAACTAGCTCTAGAGAATGAGATGAATCAAACAGATCAAATGTCAATGGAATGGAGACCATTCTTTCATAAGAGTTAGTTTAATAATAGACAACTGAGAACAATCGAAAGTGTAACTTCTTTACTGTAGAAGGAATGACTCCACTGGGATCAGAGGTGATCTGGGTGTAAGTTGGGAAAATAATGGTCAAGTAAAACAGTAGAGCAGCAAAGGGTTACCTGGAGAGGAAATATTTAAAGAGCAAATGATATACATGCCCACAAGGGGGAAGCAAAGCCAGGGCTCACCGAATGAGATAAGAACGGCAGTTCGATTTTGTCAGTGAAACAATAATTGGAGGGAAAAAAATGAAAGGTACTTGAGAAGTTTGAGCTAACAGCGGAGAAACCTGCACATTTTGTGAAGGTATATTATGGTTGACTAGCCAAATTAATGTTATTTGAGGTAACAGAGAAGAGTTGACAAAGAGTATATGGTAGACAAAGGGGATGCTATAGCTGAATGGATTTTTAGAGGACATTTGATGAATACTGCATAAAAGACTGGTAGCAGTAAAGGGATTTGCACTGGGACCATATATTTTGTCGTTCATTTAAATGCTTATGAGTATGCAGAGTAAAACATGAAACTCTACAAACAAGAAAGTTGAAGGTACAGTAAACAGGGAGACAATAATGGTCTCAAAATTATTTGCATTATCACTGCCTATATAAGGTGAAATTAGTTGTTTTGAGGAGGCAGTAGAGGACAAACACAAATTACTATAAATTACAAAATAAATAAATTGTGTAAACAAGAAGGAATAACTAGGATGCATGGAACATTCAGAAATCTGATAGCAGAGGGAAAGAAACTATTCCCGAATCATCACATTTGAGTCTTCAGGATCCCAGACCTCCTCCCTGAAGGTACCAATGGGAAGAGGACATTGGCCAGATGGTGAGAGTCCTCAGAGGTGGATGCCACTTTCTTGAGGCACCGCTTCTTGAAGATATCCTTGATGGTGGGGAAGGTTGATTTCCGTAATAAAGCTGGCTGAGTCTACAAACCTCTGCAGCCTTTCACAAACTCGTGCATTAGAGCCTCCATACCAGCCAGCGAAGCAACTAGTTAGAATATTCTCCACTGTACATCTATAGAAATTTGCTAGAGTCTTTGGTGATGTACCAAATCTCCTCAAACTCCTAATGAAGTAGAGCTACTGGCATGTCTTCAGCATATGAACCTCCAAAGTGCTGACCCTCAGAACCTTAAAGATGCTCACCCTTTCCACTGCTGACCCTTCAATGAGGACTGGTGTGTGTTCTCCTCACTTCCCCTTCCTGAAGTCCACAATCAGTTCCTTGGTCTTACTAATGTTGAGTACGTGGTTGTTGTTACAACACCACTCAAGCAGCCTATCCATATCATTTTTGTACATTTCCTTGTTGCCAGCTGAGATTTTACCAACAACAGTGGAGAAATTTGTGAATTTATAGATCAGAGGAGGACATAGCAATGGACAGTCAATGTGATTAATTATAAAACACTAGTTAGGCTACAATTGGAATATTTCATCCACTTCTGGTCACCACATTTTAGGAAGGATGTGAAGGTTCTAGAAGGAGTGCAGAAGATACTCAAAAAAAGAATGGTTTCATGGATGAGTGATTTCAATTAAAAGGTTAGACTTGAGATTCTCTTTGGTTGAAAGGATATTTGGAGGAGGTGTACATGACCATCATTAGGTCAAATAGAGAGAATCTGTTCTCATTAACTGACAGCTCAGAACCAGGATTCACTGCCCAAAGGATACATAACTAATCTCTCACTCGTGCTAAGTGTTTTCCTTCTAATGATTATAAATTAATTTCTACTGCACTTTGTATAAAAGATATACAGTATGTCCTGATGAATATTCATCAGCAGCTATATGTCTTTCACAGAAAAGGTTTGCAATTTTTGAACTGTTTTGTGTAACTGAAATAATAAATAAACCTCATCTTTGTTAATTATTTTGCGATGAAGTGCCTTGCTGCACTAGGTCTAATAACATTACAACTACAATTACTCAGGTTTATAAAGCTAAACTGTTAAGAGTTATCAGGAATCATGAGGCATTGATTGTACCAGCATGTCAATATTTATTGGAGTATGGTTATTCTGTTGTTTAAAAGCCAACTTCACCTTACCTGGGCAATTCTCTACAGAAGATATCATATAATGCACAATACTGATACTTAAGCATTTATAAATTCAGCAAAAACATTGGGAAATTTCAAAGACTTTAAATAAGCAATGTTATGATTGGTATTAATCTTGGTATTAACCTTTTCAACAGCACAAAAATCATGATAATTGTATAGTGATGAGAGATCAGATTTTTAAGTTGATTTGAAACTGACAGCATTCTGTTTTCTTTGAAAGCCTTAGCAATAATTGCTCCATTTGAAAGATAGCTCAAAAACACTCTCACTCTCATGTCCAGTCAATGACTTCTCTGCCTAATACACTATTTGAGCTAATACAGTGACCAATGCAATAGATTGATACGTCATCACTCTCCTAAGTGCTTTAGGAAGATACTCGGTTGAAGTTGCACTTAGGGATTGGGCATAAATGTTGTTTTGTTTGAAACACCAACATTCCATAAACAAAATTGGGGAAAAACTGATATTTGGAGAATTTCAAACAGGAGAGTTAGAAAAAAGTGTTAGTATTTTTATTAATCTTCAAAAATAACAGAAAATTGGCAATTTTAAAAATATTTATGGACTAGAAAGCTCTAGGTTTGAATCCCAGATCATATGCTATCTAACTGACGAAGGGTCTCGGCCTGAAACGTCGACTGCACCTCTTCCTAGGGATGCTGCCTGGCCTGCTGCGTTCACCAGTAACTTTTATGTGTGTTGCTTGAATTTCCAGCATCTGCAGAATTCCTGTTGTCTTCATATGCTATCTATGTTGCCAGTAATTATAACAATAAAACTGGTTTTAATATTTCCTAAGGTACAATCAAATGTAATAGCATCTAACAGTAGAGGGGCTAACATTGTTGTTAAAAAGAAACCTGGCATGGATGCATTGAAGTCAAAAATCAGAAAGGAATGAGTATAAAAATAACAGATGTTCTTCGAGAAGGGTTCAAGTAATCACATAAAGGGCATCCAAAGCAAAAGATCATAGTTAAAAAAGATTAAAATGAAATATAGAGGTTTTTTGTAGTTGTAATGTTCTTAAGGAAATGGTAACCAACATTGAAAATAGTAAGACATCTGGACAGCATCAACCTGGAGTTAGGAAAGTGAAATCATATTTTACAAAAATTTTGGAATTTCTTCGCTAATGTGAGGAGACATAATTTTAAAGTGATTGGAGTAAAGTATAGGAGTGAGGGGATGTTAGAGGTAAGGTTTTTACAGACAGTAATGGGTGCATGGAATGCCCTGCCAGGAGTGGTAGTAGAGGCAGTTACTTTAGGGACATTTAAGAAACTCTAGATAGGCATATGGATGATAGAAAAATGGAGGACCATGTAGGAGGAAAGGGTTAGATTGATCTCAGAGTAGGTTATAAGGTTGGCACAACATTGTGGCCCGAATAGCCTGTGCTGTGCTGTGCTGTAGTGTTCTATGAGAACAAACAGAATGCCTTTAATAAGGTGCATTTAAGTTTATTAGACAAAATTAATGCATGCAATATTAGGTGTAACATACTGGTATGGACTGAGGATTGGTTAACAGACAGAAAATTGATTAGATTAAAAACCTGCCATTATTTAGTTGCAAGGCTGCAACTGTCAGATGTAGCAGATTTGATGCTTTTCACATTCCATTTCAATGATGGGTGGGGGTGGGAGTATAATATATCCCAATATCCAAATGGTAAAAATCTAGGAAGTAATGTGGGTTGGGGTTGAGGTGGAGGAGCAAGCAGAAGGACTGTTACATGGAAAGATGTGGGGCTGTTCTTTTAGGTGGAACAAATAGAAAGGGTGGATTTATTTTAAATGTGAGCAACTAGATGTTATATTTAAAGAAAACAGGAAGTATTTGCACACAACTAATGATAGTTCACCAAGCAATTAAGAAGGTAAAGGAAGTGTCGATCTTTGTTCCAAAATTAACTAAATACAGGAGTGTCAACATTTTGATTCAATAATATAATGCTTTGGAGAGACAGCATCTGGAACATTACATAGGCTGGCTATAGAGGGAATGCAGGGAAAATTCACCAATCAATTCCTGTCATATTTGTCATGTGAGGAGAGATTTAGCAGGCTGACATTTACTCTGAAATTTAGATCACTGAAATGTGATCTCACTGAAGCATCAAATGCTTAGGGAGCTGGACAGGTTTGTTGCAGGGTTCATTATTGTTCTAGCTTTGCTATGTTGAACCAAGCATGAATGTCTCAGAATAAGGGATTGGTCATGAAGAATAGAGATGAAATATTTTTCACCAAAGGTTTGCTAATCCTTGATATTTTCTAAACAAGAGGGCCAGCAAAACATATATTCAAAAAAGGAATTAACAGATGTTAAAGCAGTGATTCCCAAAATGGGCAATATCAACATCTCACCCCCAAAGTTCTAAGGAGGTAATAAAGATAATGGAGATGAAGGGGGGGGGGGGATGTTGGGTAGCAAGGAGGGCAGCTGAGGGATTACAGGCTTAATATAAGAAATGAATTACTTAACATGAGCATTTAGTGCTCTGTGTGTCATAATTGATTACAATGATCATGTAATCACCTCATTTCTTGCTAACCCGCCACTCTTAGACTTTGCTTGAAGCGCATTATAGTTGTTGAAAAGCAAAATGACACTTCTGTATTTGGCACATCATAAGAAATCTGGAGTGAAGAAATTGTGTTATATCCAAGACCAGCTCACTTATTATTGCTGTCTACTACTGTAGTACCGTGTTAGATGTTGTTGTTGTTGTTGTGTTGTTCGTCCATTGTCGACGTCGATGAGGACCTCGACACCATAATGATGGTGTCAAGACTAGCGCGTGATTTGGATTTAAGTGAGGGAGAGTTGCGCAGCGTCAGCCTCACTCTCTCTTCCCAATTCCCATCTGGGTCCAGTCTAGATGGCTGGAGATGGCTAGGCCGTGTTAGATAATACAATACCCATACTCTAATCACACAGTTCCTGTGAATTCAGGTGTTATGTTCAGAATCTGCCCTTTTGAATGGTCTTGACTACATTTCTCTAGCCCATGGCCCAACCAAGATATCACTGCCTTCAGGCAGACAATCAGGTTTTCACTGAACTATTTTAACATCACCACATTCCTTTTTAATGATTGCTGTCCTTGAGATTGGACTTAAATAATAGGTGATTGACGTTGGTCATTAATCCATAATGAAAATGGCAGAAGTAAACTAAATGAAAAAGTGCAGACAGTATAGTGTGAAGTATCCTTACTATGGATTTATACCAGCACCAAGCAACCAATAGCAGCAAATGTATCTGTTGTGTGAAAAAGTTTATTTTTAGAATATAGAACATAGAATAGTACAGCACAGTGCAGGCCCTTCGGCCCACAATGTTGTGCCGACCCTTAAACCCTGCCTCCCATATAAGCCCCCACCTTAAATTCCTCCATATACCTGTCTAGCAGTCTCTTAAACTTCACTAGTGTATCTGCCTCCACCACTGACTCAGGCAGTGCATTCCACGCACCAACCACTCTCTGAGTAAAAACCCTTCCTTTAATATCCCCCTTGAACTTCCCACCCCTTACCTTAAAGCCATGTCCTCTTGTATTGAGCAGTGGTGCCCTGGGGAAGAGGCGCTGGCTATCCACTCTATCTATTCCTCTTATTATCTTGTACACCTCTATCATGTCTCCTCTCATCCTCCTTCTCTCCAAAGAGTAAAGCCCTAGCTCCCTTAATCTCTGATCATAATGCATACTTTCTAAACCAGGCAGCATCCTGGTAAATCTCCTCTGTTCCCGTTCCAATGCTTCCACATCCTTCCTATAGTGAGGTGACCAGAACTGGACACAGTACTCCAAGTGTGGCCTAACCAGAGTTTTATAGAGCTGCATCATTACATCACGACTCTTAAACTCTATCCCTCGACTTACGAAAGCCAACACCCCATAAGCTTTCTTAACTACCCTATCCACCTGTGAGGCAACTTTCAGGGATCTGTGGACATGTACCCCGAGATCCCTCTGCTCCTCCACACTACCAAGTATCCTGCCATTTACTTTGTACTCTGCCTTGGAGTTTGTTCTTCCAAAGTGTACCACCTCAGACTTCTCCGGGTTGAACTCCATCTGCCACTTCTCAGCCCACTCCTGCATCCTATCAATGTCTCTCTGCAATCTTTGACAATCCTCTACACTATCTACAACACCACCAACCTTTGTGTCATCTGCAAACTTGCCAACCCACCCTCCTACCCCAACATCCAGGTCGTTAATAAAAGTCATGAAAAGTAGAGGTCCCAGAACAGACCCTTGTGGGACACCACTAGTCACAATCCTCCAATCTGAATATACTCCCTCCACTACCACCCTCTGCCTTCTGCAGGCAAGCCAATTCTGAATCCACCTGGCCAAACTTCCCTGGATCCCATGCCTTCTAACTTTCTGAATAAGTCTACCGTGTGGAACCTTGTCAAATGCCTTACTAAAATCCATATAGATCACATCCACTGCACTACCCTCATCTATATGCATGGTCACCTCCTCAAAGAACGCTATCAGGCCTGTTAGACACGATCTGCCCTTCACAAAGCCATGCTGACTGTCCTTGATCAGACCATGATTCTCTAAATACCTATAGATCCTATCTCTAAGAATCTTTTCCAACAGCTTTCCCACCACAGACGTAAGGCTCACTGGTCTGTAATTACCCGGACTATCCCTACTACTTTTTTTGAACAAGGGGACAACATTCGCCTCCCTCCAACCCTCCGGTACCATTCCCGTGGACAACGAGGACATAAAGATCCTAGCCAGAAGCTCAGTAATCTCTTCTCTCGCCTCGTGGAGCAGCCTGGGGAATATTCCGTCAGGCCCCGGGGACTTATCTGTCCTCATGTATTTTAACAACTCCAACACCTCCTCTCCCTTGATATCAATATGCTCCAGAACATCAACCTCACTCATATTGTCCTCACCATCATCAAGTTCCCTCTCATTGGTGAATACCGAAGAGAAGTATTCATTGAGGACCTCGCTCACTTCCACAGCCTCCAGGCACATCTTCCCACCTTTATCTCTAATCGGTCCTACCTTCACTCCTGTCATCCTTTTTTTCTTCACATAATTGAAGAATGCCTTGGGGTTTTCCTTTACCCTACTCGCCAAGGCCTTCTCATGCCCCCTTCTTGCTCTTCTCAGCCCCTTCTTAAGCTCCTTTCTTGCTTCCCTATATTCCTCAATAGAGCCATTTGATCCTTGCTTCCTAAACCTCATGTATGCTGCCTTCTTCCACCTGACTAGATTTTCCACCTCACTTGTCACCCATGGTTCCTTCACCCTACCATTCTTTATCTTCCTCACTGGGACAAATTTATCCCTAACATCCCGCAAGAGATCTCTAAACATTTAAATGAGGCAATCCAGACTTCTTACACATTTAAAAGAAATGCACGCTGATAAAGCAGACAAGAACTTGGCTCATTTTCAGTCACTTCATAAAAACTTTCAAAACATGTTTGCCAACACTGCAACAAACAGTAATAGTTTGCATGTTTCATACAACACTTCATTGCTCATTGCTAAATCTGTGAAGTCCCTCACAACTGGAGAAGAACTGATTCTGCCAGCAGTAAGGGAGGTTCTGAATACGGTTTTACATAAGTCACTAGAGCAAATAATTAAAGCAATTCCACTTAGCAACAAACCTGTTGAAAGATGAATAGGTGAAATATCTGAGAACATGGAAGGCACATTGTGCAACTTACTTTGGACAAACAAATTTGCTCTGCAGTTGGATAATCCAACTTTGCCAGGCAACAAATCTTGGCTTATAATAGGAGACCGAGGTTTGGTTGGAAAGAGGACAACAATGTACCTCAGAGGCAAGTACTGGGACTCTTGCTATTTGTAATACAAATGATTTCGATGTGAATGCAGGAAATACAAGAGGTGATTGATAAGATCATGGCCTAAGGTGGGAGTCAATTTTAGAAAACCTAGCGCATTTACTTTTCAGCATAGTCCCCTCCTACATTTACACACTTAGTCCAGCGGTCATAGAGCAAACGGATCCCTTCTTTGTAGAAGTCGACGTCGTGGACCTCCGGAAAGTGGTCCACAGCAGTGATGACGTCATCATCAGTGGCAAAATGGCGACCACTGAGCTCCTTCTTCATCTTGGGGAACAGGTAGTAGTCCGAGGATGCCAAATCAGATGAATAGGGCAGGTGTTCGACGAGTTTGAATCCGCATTCCTTAATGGCAGCCCTCATCACTGTGGACTTGTGGACTGGAGTGTTGTCCTGGTGGAAGAGTACTCCTCTTGTCAGCTTCCCATGCCGAATCTTCTTGATTTTCTCCTGTAGCTGTCTCAAGAGATCAGCGTAGTAGGCCTCTGTAATAGTGTGACCATTTTCCAGGTAGTCCACCAGCAGCACTCCCTTTGCATCCCAGAAAATGGAGGCCATCACCTTGCCTGCGGACATCACTGACTTGGCTTTCTTCTTGGCTTTCTTAGGAGCTGGAAATCCTGGGTGTTTCCACTGTTTCGATTGTTCTTTCATCTCTGGTTGGAATTTGTGGATCCAAGTCTCACCCATGGTTACGAACTGCTGGAGAAACCTCTTGGGATCCGTCTCAAAAATGGTTAGATTGTCCCTTGACATGCTGTGTCGAATCCGCTTCTCATCAGGCCCAAGCGGTTTTGGTACCCAGCAAGCTGACATCTCGGTCATTTGAGTTGGTTGTGGTAACTGTATGGACGTGTTCCTGGGAGATACTCAGCTCTGTGTTATTCATCAATCTGTCAAGATCATGTCATGGATCTTGTCAATGGTCTCCTCTGTGGTGACGGTGACAGACCTTCCAGGATGGGGGTTGTCTTCCAGGCTCTCTCTACCACGTTTGAATTCAGCAGCCGTCTTCTTCAGCATGCTGTAAGAAGGGGCACCCTCCCCTAGTGTTGCCACCATGTCTTCGTGGACCTCCTTGGGTGATAAGCCCTTGAGACTGAGCTAGCGGATGGCTGCACAAAGGCTGATGTTGTCCATTTTCTCAGAAAGTGCTTACCTGCAATTTTCAATGATCTGAAACAGAAATACCATGAAAGTTATTAACTTCAAACTTTCTACCTAATCATTCAAAGAGTTGAACTGCACATGCACGTAATGAGAGCTGTATAACTCATCTCCTTCTACCTTAGGCCACAAACTTATTAATCACCCCTTGTACAATCGATAAATTTACATATGACAGATTTGGAGGCATACAGCAGCAAGCTAGGTCAGCTGGTTGTGTGGTGGTGTAGCATTGACCTTGCACTCAACATAGGTAAGACTAAGGGATTGGTTGTGGAAATCTTCCGTTCAGGAAGGGGGAAATTGAGGAAACACATACCAATCGTCATTGAGGGATCAGAAGTGGAAAAGGTGAGCAGTTTCAAGATCGTGGGTGTCAACATCTCTGAGGATCTATCATTGGCCCAACATATTGACGTAATTACAAGGAAGGCATGATAGGAGTTATATTTCAATAGAAGTTTTGAGAATTGGTATGTCATCAAAGACACTCGCAAATTTCTTTAGGTGTAGTGTGGAGAGCATTCTAACTGGTTGCATCACTGGTATGGAGGACCACAGGATTGGAAAAAGCTGCAGAAAGTTGTAAACTCAGCCAGCTCTATCATGGGCACTAGCTTCCTCAGCATCCAAAACACTTCCAAAATATGATGCCTCAAAAAGGCAGCATCCATCATTAAGGACCCCCATTACCAAGCACTATTCTTATTGTTACCAACAAGGAGGTAGGACAGGAGCCTGAAGACACACACACAATGTTTCAGGAACAGCTTCTTTCTCACTGCCATCAGATTTCTGAATGAACAATGAACCCATGAATACCCCCTCCATATTTTTCCCTCTCCCTTTACACTACTTTTTTTTAGATGTACTTATTGTAGTTTATTGTTTTTTATGTATTGCAGTGTACTGCTATCCCCAAATAACAAATTTCATGAGATAAGCCAGTGATACCAAAACTGGTTCCGTTATTGATAGTGAGAAGGCTAGTCTTCAGCTACAGAATGATAATGATCAACTGGCAAACTGGGCAGGGCAACAACAGATGGAATTTAGTCCTGATAAGTTTAAGCTGTATGTTAAGGATATGGCCCCTATAGGCTGAAACTGATCCAGGAACTCCCGCGATCTAGCATGTTTTGAATCTCCTAGTTTGGATTTGTACTAATTAACTAACTCTAAATAAGATCTCACCAGAATCTGTACTAACCCGCAGTGATTTAATCTACCACCGCCACTTTTGCAATCACACCCAACTGCATTTCAAACTTTCAGAATCTTTGAGTTACTAAGTTTTTGAAATCCCTACCAATCCTTGAGAGTGTCTATACTTAGA
Source organism: Mobula hypostoma (assembly GCF_963921235.1). Classification (NCBI taxonomy): domain Eukaryota; kingdom Metazoa; phylum Chordata; class Chondrichthyes; order Myliobatiformes; family Myliobatidae; genus Mobula; species Mobula hypostoma. Next base: position 36,781,437 of record NC_086107.1, on the reverse strand, counting down.
AAGAAATTATTGCTTTCTCTTGAGGGACAATTTCTGTGGTTCAAAAACAGTCAGGTCCCAAGAGTGCCAGACTAGCACTTAAAAATATATGGCGCATGGCAAGGCTTAAGTGTATTGAGCAACAAAAGTACCTTAATATACAAGCCCAAATATAGCACAGGTAGATTGGATGGGAAGATACATGGAATATTTTCCTTCATTAACTGAAACAGAATGTAAGAGGTGGAATGTTTTAGTGCATTTTATAATACTTTGGTTAGGTCACAGCTGGGATACTGTGTATATAATAATTACTATGGATATAATATTTTAGGAAGAACCTGATCGCCTGGTGAGGGTGCAGAGGAGATTCACCAGGATATTTTATTAGATGGAACATTTAAGTCATGAAGATGGATAGGTTAGATCGATTTTTGTTGGAGCAGCAGAGGGATTCAAAATTATAAGAGGCAAAGATAGGATATATAGTTCTTTTCCATCATGGTAGCCACATCTAAGAATAGAAGGCATAGCTTTTAAGCAGAGGAGCAAGGTATTTAGATTTAGAGGGGATCTGAGGAAGATCTTCAAGCACCGGGCATGCTATGCTGGTAAATAGGATTTGACTGGAAAATTATTTGATTGTCATTGATGTGATAGGCCGAAGACCCGTTTTTATATACAGTAAACAAAGACTTTTTGTTAAACACTGCAAGTTGTTAGCTAAATACGCCACTTGTCAAGTTATTGAAAGCTGATTGAATAATATTATTTAAAAGAGATTTTTAAGGAGAAAATATCTCTTTAGAAGACATTTTAAGAATGAGGTTTATTAAATTTTGCAACTCTCCTGAAGTGTAATGTAGTGGGTCTCATAGCAGCCTTCTGTGATGTACTAATTTACCATCATACTTCTACACAAACAAACTACATAAAAAGCTTTTAAATTTCCCAAATGTAAAATAATGTTTGTAAAACAGTTCCTTGCAGAAAATGAAGTTTTTCAAAACTGCTCAAGGAGCTATCGAGCCTTTTTATGCATGACTCCTATGCGACCACAATGCGTTAAACTAGGACCTTCTCCTGTTTTCACATTCCCATTTTCTCGGTCAGTTAGTTTTTTTTCCCCCAAGACTTCCTAATCTTCTCTTCCCAAAACTTCCTCCATCCACCCATTTGACTTCACCCAAATAAACTAACATCAAATTTCCCAGCTAACACCAACACCTTCCACTCAGAGACATCTCCTTGTAAAGTTTAATAGCAAGATCAATGCAAGGTATGTTTCTGCCACCTACTGAGTGTGAAGCAGAGACAGGAAGTACACCCACTACATTCCCCACCAAAAAACCCAAATATCAAAAAATCTAATGGTTTTCAGAAAGTCAAATACACACTTATATGCATTATGATGGCAGTGATATCCTAACAAACTTTCCATGCTAAACTGTGAGTAGAAGCCATGCATCTGTTCTCTACTTGCACTGTATTCTGTGTTGCGTGTATATTATGGTAACCAGTCACGAGTGGGGGCATGGTAAAAGCAAAGGGAATAAGTTATGCATTTGTACTTTGTTTGGTGTAGTTTGGAGCTGGGCAACAGATGTCATATCTTTTGATGACTGCTCAATTATGCTTAAGTTTCATCGTTTCAAGATTGTATGTTTGCTAAATGCTAATAAAGAATCAAATACGTATCTTCGACTTTTGGAACAATCACTACTGGAGTGATTGAAGGCCACATCTTACAAATATAATAAATCCATGGGGACCGCCAGCAACTGCTATTGGTTTGTTAGAATTGGCCACTACACTGTCTCAATTTAGCAATTAGATGTTTCCTTTGCACCTCATAGGAAATGCATTCAAACAATATATGCTACACAGTTTCTTGACAAATGCACACCTTACAAATGCTCATATCATGCATATTAATTCTGAACAGGGAATTACATAAACGTGCAAGTCCAATTGGAATAATACCAGAAGAGATGAAAAAATCAGTATTTATCACTCTTCCTAAGAAACCTGGAGCAATAGAATGTGAATTACATAGAACCATAAGTTTAATGAGTCATATCACCAAGATACTTCTAAGAATTTTGATGACAAGAGCTAAAAGTAAGATACAAGCCAAAATAGGTAAAGGACAATGTGGTTTTGTGAAAGACAAAGGTACAAGAAACATAATATTGATGTTAAGGATACTGTCAGAACGAGCTATTCAAGTGCAAAAAAATTTGTTTGTTTGTTTTATCGACCACACAAAAGCATTTGATAAAGTGAAGCACAATAAGTTATTTGAAATATTACAGAAAACTCTAGATCTAGATTCGAAAGACCTCTGCTTAATCAGAAATCTGTACTGGGAACAAACTGCTGCTGTAAGAATAGATGGAGAAATGAGTCAGTTTATGAAAATCAAGAGAGGCGTTAGATAAGGGTGTGTTTTTCTCCCCTGATTTATTTAATGTGTACAGTGAAACAATATTACAAAAAATAAGAGACATCTTGGGAATCAAAGTTGGCGGTGAAAACATCAATAATTTCAGATATGCAGATGACACTGTGTTAATTGCAAGTACGGAGGAAGAACTACAAAACTTAATTGATATAATTGTTGAAGGATGTGCAAAAATGGGTCTATCTATCAATTACAAAAAGACAGAATGTGTGGTGATATCCAAAAAGAAGGAGAATCCTATCTGCAGGCTGAGAATAAACTGGGAAGACATAAGACAAGTATAGAACTTTTGCTACTTAGGAAGCTGGGTGACATCAGATGGCAGATGCGACATGGACATCAAAAGAAGAATAGGGATGGCAAAAGACACCTTTACAAGAATGAAGAGTATACTGACCAATAGTAAGCTAGGCATGACAACCCACCTCAGAGTACTGAAATGTTACATTTATCCTGTTATGCTATATGGCTCAGAATGTTGGACAATATCTAGTAACATGAGGAAACGAATTGTAGCAGCAGAGATGTGGTTTTTGAGGAGGATGCAAAGAATATCATGGACAAAACAAATATCTAACGAGGATGTTGTGAACAGGGCAAACACAAAAAGAGAAATAATGTAATAGATCATGAAAAGGCAATGTAACTTCATTGGACATGTGATTAGGAAAGAGGAGTTAGAATGCACGGTAATTATGGGAAAGATTGAAGGGAAGAAAGCAAGAGGAAGACAAAGACAAATGATGATGGAGACAGCAGCCAGAGAACTGGAAATGAACACCAATGAATTGATCCACTTGACCTGAAACAGGAGTGTGTGGGCCATGGCAGTCAAAGCTCATACTGGGCACGGCACCTGATTATGATGATGATGATGATGATGATGATGATGATGATGATGATGATGATGATGATGATGCAAGTCCAACTTCTCCCCTCCTTTTATACCTATCTCCCACTCAAGTGCCCACCATCCTCTGAATTTTATTTAAATGCTGTCCTTTCTTTTTCTTATCACCACCCAATCAATCTTTGGCTTGATCTTTACTTGAAGGCTTAAATTAACCACAGGCAAAGAGGAAAACCATGGAGTACCAGAAAGGGGTATACTGGGACCATATTCCACATTAAACTACCCGAGATTTTGTGCTCATCCATTTCCCATGCACTTTACAAATGCAATGCTCCCAAAACTCTGCTAATGTTGCTAATATTGGATGATCAACTTTATGTTCTCTTACGTTAACCCAATAAACCCAATAGCATGAATAGCAGCAATGCTTCACTACCAGATGAACACAATGCCTTCTATGCCTGGTTTGAAAAGGAGAATATAACTACAGCTGTGAAGATCCCTGCTGCACTGGATAACCCTGTGATCTCCGATGTTGGGCTGTCTTTAAAGAGGGTGAACTCTTGCAAGGCGGGAGGTCCTGATGGAATACCTGGTAAGGCTCAGAAAACCTGTGCCAACCAACTGGCAGGAGTATTCAAGGACATTTTCAACCTCTCACTGCTGCAGGTGGAAGTTTTCACTTGCTTCAAAAAGTCAACAATTAGACCAGTGCCCAAGAAGAATAATGTGAACTGCCTTAATGACTATCCCCCGGTAGCACTCACATCTACAGTGATGAAATGTTTTGAGAGGTTGGTTATGATTAGACTGAACTCCTGCCTCAGCAAGGACCTGGACCCATTACAATTTGCCTATCGCCACAATAGGTCAACGGCAGATGCAATTCAATGGCTATTCACACGGCCTTAGATCACCTAGACAACACAAACACCCATGTCAGGATGCTGTTCATCGACTATGGCTCAGCATTTAATACCATCATTCACACAATCCTGATTGAGCAGAACCTGGCCTCTGCACCTCCCTCTGCAATTGGATCCTTGATTTCCTAACCGGAAGACCAGAATCTGTGCGGATTGGTGATAACATATCCTCCTCACTGACCATCGACACTGGCGCACCTCAGGGGTACTTAACCCGCTGCTCTACTCCCTCTAAACCCATGGCTGTTGCTAGGCATAGCTCAAACACCATCTATAAATTTGCTGATGATACAACCATTGTTGGTAGAATCTCAGATGGAGATGAGAGGGCATACAGGAGCGAGATATGCCAACTAGTGCAGTGGTGCTGCAGCAACAACCTGGTACTTAACGTCAGTAAGACGAAAGAGCTGATTGTGGACTTCAGGAAGAGTAAGACAAAGGAACTCATACCAATCCTCATAGAGGGATCAGAAGTGGAGAGAGTGAGCAGTTTCAAGTTCCTGGGTGTCAAGATCTCTGATGACCTAACCTGGTCCCAACATATTGATGCAGTTATAAAGAAGGCAAGACAGTGACTATATTAGGAGTTTGAAAAGATTTGGTATGTCGACAAATACATTAAAAAACTTCTATAGATGTACCGTGGACAGCATTTTGATAGGCTGTATCGCTGTCTGGTATGGGGGGCAGGGGGGCTACTGCAAAGGACCAAAAGAAGCTGCAAATTTAAAAGGCCAGGCAGCATCTCTAGGAAGAGGTACAGTTGACGTTTCAGGCTGAGACCCTTCCTGACGAAGAGTCTCGGCCTGAAACGTCAACTGTACCTCTTCCTAGAGATGCTGCCTGGCCTGCTGCGTTCACCAGCAACTTTGATGTGTGTTGGTTGAATTTCAAGCATCTGCAGAATTCCTCGTGTTTGCAAATTTAAAATTTAGTCGGCTCCATCTTGGGTACTACCCTACAAAGTACCCAGGACATCTTCAAGGAGTGGTGTCACAGAAAGGCAGCGTCTACTATTAAGGACCTCCAGCACCCAGGGCATGCCCTTTTCTCACTGTTACCATCATGTAGGAGGTACAGAAGTCTGAAGGCACACACTCAGCGATTTAGGAACAGCTTCTTCCCCTCTGCCATACAATTCCTAAATGGACATTGAACCCATGAACACTACCTCACTTTTTTAATATATATTATTACTGTTTTTTGCATGATTTTTAATCTATTCAATATATATATATGTATATACTGTAATTTATATATTATTTTTTCTTCTTGTATATTTTGTATTGGATTGAACTGCTGCTGCAGCTAAGTTAACAAATTTCAAAACACATGCAGGTAATAATAATGCTGATTCTGATAAATCATTATTAACTGTAACCTGCAGATGTAAAGGTACTTCTCTCATTTCTACCAGTAATGCTGAAATTGCTGATGATTTAATAAAATCACAATATAATCTCAATGCCTGCACTTGGATTTTATCTAGGGGCTTTAAGACTGTTGGAGAGCTAGCAATGTACTTTTGTCTCTCTAGAATTTTATTCACATGCACCATCCATGTTAGCCTTGTGTCCACCCACATACCTAGAAACTTTACCACTGTCTCCTGTTATTTTCAATTGTGGGTGTCATGTCCCTTTTAGAAAAGGAAATAATTTGAGTCTTTGCAATAGAAAATTTAAACCTCCAGCAATATCCCTGTTCCTCTACTTCATTTACAGCTATCTGCATTTCCTAATGATACAATTTATATTCCTGCCTCTCTTCCACACTGCAGTATTAACAGCATATAACGATTTGGAATGTCAGAGACAACATGAAAGAAAATACCATCAATCATAATACTAAAAAGGAGTTGACCACACACACTCCTCTGTAGAGTCCCATTCTCTATCTCATACTCCTTAGAGAATGTTGTTCCCACACTAACTTGTATCTTCCTATAACATAAAAAACTTCAGTCCAATTTTACCATCTATTCTCGTCTTCTCAAGTTTAAGCAACAACCCTTGTGTCCATAAAATACAAGGCTTTCTCTACATCAAGGAAAACTGCTACCACTGATTATTAATTTGGGCCTTACTTAGCACTGAGTCCATGATCATTCTCCCTTTACCAAGTCCAGACTGGCATAGCTAATTTTCCAGTACTTTGAAAGCCTTGCGATAACCATTCATTCCATTATCTTACATACTTGTGAAGTTAGTGAAATAGGTCTGGAACTAGGAGGATCCAATTGATTTTCAGGAAAAAGGAGGGTGCACTTCAACCTATATTGTATTAAAAAATTCCAAAACATAATTTTGGAATCTGATAATCACATTATCCATATATAACAAGTATCATCTTTCTCAGGTGATGTCTGACCAGCACTATTAATAGCCTCTTTAAGTTCAGACAATGTAAATTCAACATCCAAACAGGAACTGGAACATTCTTTTCTCAGCAATATGAGGATCGCTTGCAAAAGACTTTCTGAATAAGACCTGTCTTAAATTGACTGAACTATAAACATATGTTTTTGCTAATAATTCAGCTTTTTCAGTCAGTAACTTATTCCCACCATGCATCACTGGATGACAAGCCACTACAATCCTCGATTCTCCGCTTATTTTTCTTCACAAAATACCTGCCGTTTGCCTTCCTCCATACATCTCCAATCATCCAACACTAGCTCCCATTTCCAGCTCCGTCACTTCCTGTCATCTCTACCCCACCTGAGAGCAACTCCCTCGCTCCAACCCAAAAAACTCCGCCAGTCCTGGTCGTGTAAACAGCCTTGGCACCAGCTCCCTGTCACACCCAGGGTTGCCAGATTGAAATTTTAATTTAAAGCCAAACAATACTAGAAAAAAAAACACACAAATTTCATTTCTTTAAAATTTTATTTTTATTTGGATAAGGTATTCACAAGTAATACACAAACTTTTTTTTAACATATATAACCTTTCTCATTTTTATGTGAGTAAATCTATATTAATTTGTACATTCACAAGTGCACATTGAGATAATATAGAAAATAATTAAGCACTCAAATAGATGTTTATGTGCCATTGTAATTCCACTCTATTAAACTAAATAATGATAATAGTTGTTATAAAAATATTAATAATAGTGGTTGAATACTAATTTCCATGTATCTCGTCTGGTCCATTTCTTTCTGGTCCAAAATTTCCCCAGATCTTTTCTTTACTTGTGTTAATTCCACATTTTCCAAAAAAAAGAACAGCAAACATTCCAGCCAAGGGTGCTTATGTTAACACAATTACTACATTGGTGAGACAAACAGTATAAACCATTAGCAGAGTTATCTAAAGTCTGCTCGCCCTGGGGTTATAAATTCAATCCATTTATTCCAAATTTGATAAAATTTTTCCTTTTGAATTCTCAGAGAGTAGGTCATCTTTTCCATTTTAAATAGCTCCAAAATGATTTCATGCCAATCTTCTAATGTAGGTGATGTTGGATTTAACCACTGTTCTAAAAAAAATACATGCCCCCAAGTAGAGAGTCTCAAAGTTCAGAGGTATCTGAGTCTTAAATACCTTAACTAAGGTTCTGTGAATACTTTCCCAATACAAACTTAATTTAGGGCAATCCCAAAAAACATGGAAACATTCTCCAACACTGTTTGTCTTTATATTTTTCCTGGTATGGGGTCTTGAAGTATCTTATAATATTTTTCCAACAATGTTCTCTCCAAATCAAAGTTAGTCGAAGACCACTGAAAGCTGCAGATTTTCCCCCAAGCCTCCTCTGAAAGTACCAACCCCGCTTCTTTCTCCCACTTCTCTTTAATATACAATGTGTTTTCATTTTTGGCATGAGAGAGGGCATTATATAATCGAGAAATTGATTTACTTGGTATTGAACTGTAAGCTGAATTCAGAATCTTGAAAAACTCTTAATTCTACTGTTGATAAGTCTGTATATCTACAACTCTGGTTAACATGATGTCGTACTTGAAGGTACCTAAAAAAGTCATTGTGTTCTAGGCCATGTTTGTCCTGCAAGGATTGAAAACTTTGTAATACACTTTTATGTGTGAATGAGAGGTAAGTTGAAAGACCTTTCTTTATCCATAGTTCAAATCTTTTATCTCCTCTGTTGGGAAGAAATTCAGTATCATAAGCACACCATCTGAAAAGTTTTAACATGTTATTGATTCCACATGAATTAGCCACTTTCTGCCATACTTTTAATGTGAGATTTATCCAGTTGTTTTTAATCTTTTCCAATCGGGCCATCAATCCTTTGTCAGCTATTGAGGCCTGTAGAGGAAAACTGTCAATCAATCCAAATTCTATTTCCTTCCATCGAGCCTTATATTCCCTACTGCACCAATATAACAGAGAGGTTATCTATGAACCACAAAAATAATTTCTCAAATAAGAAAGGAAGAGTTAGTAAGAGATTTGAAAGTGGGCCTCCCCCTCCCACTTCCAAACTAACTCTTCCTACAGTTAGTCCTGACGAAGGGTCTCGGCCTGAAACGTCAACTGTACCTCTTCCTAGAGATGCTGCCTGGCCTGCTGCGTTCACCAGCAACTTTGATGTGTGTTGCTGTAAATGATTTTTCTGGTTCACTCAAATAGACTGAAACATCATCTGCAAATAGCACCACCTTCTGTTCAACCCCTGCCACATTGTTACCGTTTACAATTTCGCGCTGTTTTATTAGTTGGGCAAGAGGTTCAATGGAAGTGCAAAAAGGAGAGGAGAAATTGGGCATCCCTGTCTAGTTCCTCTCTTTAAAATAAAAGAGTCAGAGAGGTCCCCATTTATCTTAATTCAAGCTGTAGGGCTGTCATATAAAGTCTGGATTACTTTAATAAGCTTTTCTTGAAAGCCAAATCTTCCTAACACTCTGTATAGGAATACCCAACTAACTGAATCAAAAGCTTTCTCAGCCTCTAATCCCACTACCACTGTCTCTGTCCTATTCTTAATAACCTGTTCTAGTATGTGTAAAGTTCTCCTTATGTTGTCCTGAGTTTGTATTTGCTGAATGAATCCAGTCTGGTCTGAGTGGATGAGGCCAGGTATAAGCTTTTCCAGTCTACGAGCTAATATAGATGTAAATAATTTGTAGCCCAAATGAAGAAAACTGATTGGTCGGTAATTACCACATTCTAGTTTATCTTCACCCTCTTTAGGAATAACTGAGATAATCGCATTTCTCCAGGAAGGTGGAATTTCTCCTCTCTGTAAGATCCAATTAAAGGTGTTAAGTAATAATGGAACTAACCATGACGTCAGCGATTTGTACCACTCTGAGGTAAACCCATCAGAACCTGGAGACTTTCCGGCCTTTAATTTAGAGATGGCCGCGTTCAGTTCTTTGGCAGTTACTGGTTCTAATAGGCATTCATTTTGTAAATCTATGAGCTTGGGTAGATCTAAATAATTCAGGAAAGTGTCTATATTGGAGGCCTGGGGTTGAGAGTACATGTTTCCCCTGCCATCCGAAGGTAGAGCGTTCCTATGAAATGGTTCATAAGCCGGAATGTCGTAAAGTGAATAAGCAATTACCATTTATTAATATGGGAAAAATTTTTGAGCGTTTCCAGACCCAAAAAATAACCTACAAAATCAGGCCAAATAACACATAAAATCTAAAATAACAGTAACATATAGTAAAAGCAGGAATGATATGATAAATACACAGCCTATATAAAGTAGAAATATTTTTCTGCAATCATTGAAGTACTGTCTAGCCCAGCGAAAATCTCGTGCAAGCGCTGTCAGTGCAGGCGCTCTCGGCAGTGTTACGAGAATACACATACAATTAAGATGTTTGCTGGCCTGGGCTAGCATCAGTGGCATCAGCAGTTGGTCTGCCACCTGCCCTCAGGGGAAGGAGAGATAAGGAACAATGGAGCAGCGTCTGGAGATGTGTAATGAAGGGATGTGGGAGAGAGAGCTGTCTGGAGCGGCTCCCCCCTTTGAACCCTGAACTGTTTGAAGTGATGGACAGGCGATACCCCAGCAGGGGGATAAAAAGGGTCAGGTTCGCTAAGACAGACACACACACGCCACCCGAGGTAACGAGACCCTGGAAGCGGTACGCTTCTCACGAGTGGGTGAGAAGTACCAGACAACGACCAGGGTGGAAAGGTACGATCAGCGGGAACCCGGTGTGTGTCCGCCCTTGCCTGGGTGCCGGGTTCACTGCAGAGGATCGACCGCATCTGGAGGAGGGGTCACAGTCGGTGACCTCAGGTGACATCACCAAGGACCCGCCCAAATGCTGTTTGTGAGCCATCCCGCTGGTCTGTGAGTGAAGCAGTGTTCTGAATGATCAGCTGTTCCTGTTCCCTCTGTCTCTCTTCCCCCACCTTGTCCATCGCCATGGCAACGATTACTGCGAACTGAACTACAAACTGGACTGAACTTTGAGTCATTTTGAAATTGGTCATTTACCCCTAGACAACGATAGAGCTTGATTGATGCTGTTATCTTAATGCTGTGTCCATGTGTGTTTATCATCACTGAACTGTTGCATTTATTATCCTTTCGATTACTGTGTTGCTTGTTTCTTTAATAAAACTTTCTTAGTTCTAGTACTCCAGACTCCAACTGAGTGATCCATTTCTGCTGGTTTGGCAACCCAGTTACGGGGTACGTAACATAAGTGGGGTTCTCGTCCGCGATTTTGAACGCTAAATTTGGGACGGAGTAAATTGATTGGGTTAAAATTCCCGAAAGAAAGAAAAGACAAACAGCAGAAATGGAGGTTGAGGAATTTATAAAGGCGCCGACCTTGGAGGCATTAGAGGATGCCAGGAAATCGGAATTGATAGCTGTGGCCAAACGGGTGAATCTTGCTAAGGTGAAGTCGACAATGAGGAGAGAGGAGATACACAGAGCTATTGTAGAGCACTATGTATCTAAAGGTGTGTTTCCCCAAGGTGAGCTGGGGGTGGTGTCTATTGAAAAACCTGCTGGAGACGCGGTACAGGTACAGCTTGAAAAACTGAGACTCGAGCACGAGTTCCGGGTACGGCAGTTAGAACACGAAGAGAAGCAGTTAGAAAGGCAGGAGAGAGAGTTAGAAAGGCGGGAGAAAGAGAGAGAGTTAGAAAGGCAGGAGAAAGAGAGAGAGTTAGAAAGGCAGGAGAAAGAGAGAGAGTTAGAAAGGCGGGAGAGAGAGAAAGAGTTAGAAAGGTGAGAGAGAGAGAAAGAGGTAGAAAGGCAAGAGAGAGAAAGACAGTTGGAGAGAGAGGAGAAACAGAGGGAAAGGGAATTTGAGCTGGAGAAGTTAAAGATAAGGGCCGAGCAGGGGCTCGTGCCGAACCAAGGTGGAGGGTTCCGGGCGACCCAGGAGGTTAGGCTGGTTCCCCCATTTGACGATACCGATGGGGATCGGTACTTTCTCCACTTCGAAAAAGTAGCTATAAGTCAGGACTGGCCGAGGGATAAGTGGGTTGTTTTACTTCAGAGTGTACTGAAAGGGAAAGCCCAACAAGCTTACTCCGCTTTATCCGCGGAAGATGCCCAGAAGTATGAGGTGGTGAAGGAGGCCATCCTCAGGATTTATGAGTTGGTCCTGGAGGCATACCGGCAGAGGTTCCGGAATGCGAGGAAGCGGTGGGACCGCACGTATTTGGAGTTGGCTCGCGAGATGCAAACATATTGTGAGCGTTGGTGCGCCTCGAAGGGGGTAGAGGGGGATTATGACAGACTGCTGCAGCTGATTCTGATTGAGCAGTTTAAAGGTTGTGTCCCTGAGGGTATGAGACCCTACCTCGATGAGAAAGAGGCAGCCACGTTAGCCGCAACAGCTAAGTTAGCGGATGAGTATGCGTTGACGCATAAAATGAAGTTTGCCCCGAGTAAAGGCTACCAGAAGGGTAGTCAGGACGGCGGGGAGAGTCCGCCGGAAAAGTCAGAAAGTAAGCCGGAGACTAGTGAAAAGGATAAGGTAGACCGGGAGCAGTCTGGTAGGAAGTCTCCTGGGGTCGTCTGTTATAATTGTGGGAAAGTCGGACACTTTGCGTCCAGGTGCTTTGCCCCAAGAAAGGAGACGGGGAAAGGAAAAGCGGAAATTTTGAATGGCTGTATCGAGCTGTTAAGCGAACCGCTAGGGAAGGACAGGTCTGAAAAAGTCCAGGAAGGGCGCGAGAGGTTTATCTCGGCCGGACTGGTGTCAGTGAAGGAGAGGTTAAAACCAGTTCCAGTGCGGATCTGGAGAGACACGGGAGCGTGTCAGTCACTAATACTGAAGAGTGTATTAGAGTTTAGCTCAGAGACCCAGACTGGGGAGGTAGAGGTCAAAGGTGTTGGGGAAGGGACAGAGTCAGTCCCTTTGCACCAGATACATTTACAGAGCAACCTGGTCTCTGGACTAGTCACGATCGGGGTGAGGTCCGAATTACCAATGAAAGACGTGGAAGTCTTGCTCGGTAATGACATCGCCGGGGGAATCGTGTTCCCAGTCATGAGATTGACGGGTCAGCCTGCCAGCATGGAGGCCCCGCCCGCGATGGTGAATTTGGCTGAAACATTTCTGTCAACCTTGTATGAGACAGGGTGTAGTGAGATAAGAGGTAGTGAGGGAGCTGGGACGGACGTAGCAGTAGCCGGGAAAGAATTTGTGCAGACGCAGGAGCGAGACGAGGGGCTGATGGTTTTTGCCGAGACCGCTCTCTCTGACACAGCCTTGACAAGCTATTGTGCGGATGAGGAGGTGCTAAGGAAGAAAGGGAAACCAAGTACAGCATCCGCAGATGAGGAGTGGGGGGTGGTGCAAAAGAGTTATGGGGATGAGGTTTTTAACATGGCCCACGAGGTACCCCCCGATGGACATTTTGCGGTGCTGGAGGAAACAGTTGGTGGAATCATGAAAGAGAGTTACCGGCTGCCCAGGGGGAAAAATGTTATTGATCATGACCGACGCGAACTGAGACGGTCACCGGCTTTTGATATGCTAACAAACCTAGTCGGTGTTAGCGTGGAAATCAATGAAGCTAGGGGCCCCCTGCTAAGAGAAAAAAACCATTTTGAAAAGATTAGGATGGGATCGGTCAGATGGGAGAAGGCTATTGTTTTGGCCAGGTCTACTGATAAGGTCTCTCCCTTAATCCCCGAAGGAGTAATTAAACGACTCGCACCCATGTGTTTGACTGTCCCGAGGAAATGCAAAGAACTGGGACGTTGGGTGATTGTGGTTACAATAGTGCAGCCAAGTAAACAACACCCATATTTTTCGAGTAATTCAGTGACTAAAGGGCTGATGAACACAGAGGTGTGTATTGGCAATTTAACACGGCTGTCTGAAGCCAGCTTGATAGTGAACCTTGAAAAAAATGAATTCGGCCACACGAAGGTCACTTACCTGGGAATTGTGGTGACACAGGGGCAGCTGGCAGTGATGCAAGCTACAGTGCAGGTTATCGCTGACCTCCCAACCCCGACAGACAAGAGGGCCCTCAGAAGGCTTTTGGAGATGGTGGGGTACTGCAGGAAGTTTTGCAATAACTCTGCGGTCAATACCCGTCCCCCTCCTACTAAGCCCTTGCGAGAGAAAACTGAGTCGGAATGGGACGACCCTTGTTGTTGTGGTCCGGGACAAAACCAAATGAGAGGTTACATTGGTCGCAATTCATCAGTGTTTTTGGCCACTATGAAGTTTGCTGAGTTGGAGCCTGGTCTAAGGGATTATTAATAACACGTGTAAAAGGAACAGAAAATGTGATGACTGTCTGTCAAGGTGTTGACAGCTTCAAATTCTCTGTATTAGCTAAATAACTGTTAAAGATGTATATTGTGTATGTATCAGATAATGTAGTCATGTTTGTAATTTTTACCTCCCGGTAAAAATCCTTTAAAGGGGGGAAGTGTTACGAGAATACACATACAATTAAGATGTTTGCTGGCCTGGGCTAGCATCAGTGGCATCAGCAGTTGGTCTGCCACCTGCCCTCAGGGGAAGGAGAGATAAGGAACAATGGAGCAGCGTCTGGAGATGTGTAATGAAGGGATGTGGGAGAGAGAGCTGTCTGGAGCGGCTCCCCCCTTTGAACCCTGAACTGTTTGAAGTGATGGACAGGCGATACCCCAGCAGGGGGATAAAAAGGGTCAGGTTCGCTAAGACAGACACACACACGCCACCCGAGGTAACGAGACCCTGGAAGCGGTACGCTTCTCACGAGTGGGTGAGAAGTACCAGACAACGACCAGGGTGGAAAGGTACGATCAGCGGGAACCCGGTGTGTGTCCGCCCTTGCCTGGGTGCCGGGTTCACTGCAGAGGATCGACCGCATCTGGAGGAGGGGTCACAGTCGGTGACCTCAGGTGACATCACCAAGGACCTGCCCAAAAGCTGTTTGTGAGCCATCCCGCTGGTCTGTGAGTGAAGCAGTGTTCTGAATGATCAGTTGTTCCTGTTCTCTCTGTCTCTCTTCCCCCACCTTGTCCATCGCCATGGCAACGATTACTGCGAACTGAACTACAAACTGGACTGAACTTTGAGTCATTTTGAAATTGGTCATTTACCCCTAGACAACGATAGAGCTTGATTGATGCTGTTATCTTAATGCTGTGCCCATGTGTGTTTATCATCACTGAACTGTTGCATTTATTATCCTTTCGATTACTGTGTTGCTTGTTTCTTTAATAAAACTTTCTTAGTTCTAGTACTCCAGACTCCAACTGAGTGATCCATTTCTGCTGGTTTGGCAACCCAGTTACGGGGTACGTAACAGCAGAAACACTCTCTCCAGTAACCTTTAAACTATGAGGCTGCCAAATCGTACCAAATAACAAATCATACTAAATAACACAAAAATACACAGCCTATATAAAATATAAATACTTTTCTGCAATCATTGAAGCACTGTCTAGCGCAGCGAAAATCTCACACATGCGCTCTCGGCAGAAGCATTCGGCGGAAGCACTGTCGGCGGAAGCACCCTCTCCAGTAACCTTTAAGCTATGAGGCTGCCAAATCGTACCAAATAACAAATCATACTAAATAACACAAAAATACCTGAGGCAATGTGGATGGTGTGTTAGGCTGAGTCGTTGGAAGTTGGGGTGGTGGGAGGTAGAGGAGACTGGGGTGTCATCTCATCGTTGTCTGTTTCCATTAGAGCAGCCAGGTCATCTTCTTCCATGTCTGCCTGCCTCGATGTTGAAGATCGAGGTTCATCGTCTGCTGTGGCTGATGTGGAAGGCTTGAAAAAAGACAGTATGCTTGACTGCTTAGCCTCGTGCATTTTTCTATCATACAGTTCTTTGTAAGCACTCAAACCATCCTGCAAATATGCCCTAATCCTACGTACCCTTTCAAAATTAAAGTCATACTTTTCTGCAATCATTGCAGTGCTGTCAATCACAGTGAAAATCTCACACAATTGCTTCAAGTTCACTTCCTGGACGACTTCACTTTCGGTCCGTTCGCTACTGCGTTCGGTTTCAATTGTTATCCTTTCCTCTTGCTATTGTTCCTCATCTGTCAGTTCTTGGTCATGGGATACCAAAACCTCTTCAACATCATCTTCGTCAACTTCCACAAACCCAGCCTCCTAAGCCAAGCTCACTATTGCTGTATTTATTGTTGATGGGTCAAAGCCTTTAAAATCGTTCACTGCTTGGGGACATAGTTTCCTCCAAACGCCATTTTTCATCGAGACTGTTAGCCTAATGAGAGCATCTCCAATGTTGGCGATTGCCAATTTTATATCGTAGTCTTTCCAAATCTATCGCAAAGACGCTTTGGAGTTGCCCTCTTTGTCAATGGCACTTACAATAAAACGCATCACATTTTGCGTATAGTAAGCCTTAATTGTGGCTATTAGGCCTTGGTCACACGGCTGCAGCAACGATGTCGTATTCGGCGGTAAGAACGCAACACGAATGTTACTGCCATACTCGATAATGGCAGGTGGATGAGCAGCACAATTATTGACAATCACAAGACACCTATTATCAAGGTTATTTTCTCTACAGTATTTTTCAGCAAAAGGACTAATGTATCCGCTCATGTACTCAGAAAAAAGCACTTGGGTATGCCAACTGCTTGGATGTGAATGGAACACAACGGGAAGTGTTTTCTTATCAACGCCTTTAAGTGCCCTTGGATTTTCTGAATGGTACACTGGTAGAGGCTTAAGGACAGCATCACCAGTGGCGTTAATAATAGGCGTTAGGGTAAACCTGTCCTTCGATGCCTTGGGTCCCTTAGCCTGCTTTTCTTCTTTCGAAATAAATGTCTTACTTGGCAATTTTTTCCAATAAATTGCAGTTTCGTCACAGTTAAACACTTGCTTATACGAATAACCACCTTCTGTAATTATTTTCTTCAGTTCTGCTGGGAACCTTTCGGCAGTTTCAGTATCAGCCGAAGCACTCTCTCCAGTAAATGTTAAACTATGAAGCTGCCCTCGCCTCAGAAACCGATCAAACCACCCATGACTACCTTTAAATTCCACTTTCACAACACTGTCATCACCATCAGCCAGTGCTTTCTGTTTCAGCTTATTAAAAAGACTGACTGATTTCTCCTTAAGTATAAGATAGCTTAATAGAACACCACGCTTTGTACACCCATCAATCCACTCAAGCAATAGACTTTCCATTTTATCCATTATTGGATGCCAACTAAGAGAGACCACTTTGCTATGAGCAGAACCAACAGTAACATCGGCAGCTTTCAAGATTCTATCTCTCTGCGTATAAATAGTGCGAATGGTGGATACAGGCAAGTTCAACGCGTGGACAATGTCCTTACTTCGTTCACCACGATCGAAATGCTTAATTATGTCTAGTTTTACACTAAGCGTAACACCCTTATGAGCTCTTTTAGGCTTTTCCGATACCTTCAAACTCATCTCGCTAACGTATGCACAAAATAAATCGAGATAAAGCAAGTGTTTAAGCAACGGCGGCTAGAATGCAGTTCCAGGAGAGGAGCTTGGCTGCTCGGGGCGCTGCGCTGCTTTTTTTCACGCACTGCCTTTTTTCATAACAGTGAAAACACCTTCTGTTAGCGAAAACAGGTAACTAATGTAGGCCTTTCGTAACAGCGAGGTGTCGTAAAGCGAACGTTCGAAAAGCGGGGGACACCTGTACAGCTCTCGATAATATGTTTCAAAACTCTCTTGAATTTTCCCTATTGTATTCTCCACAAGCTTTGTTTCTGGATTCTTTATTTTATGAATTGTATTGTCTGCTTATTGTTTACGTAACTTATATGCTAATAATCTAGCTGATTTTCCTCCTACTTCATAATTCTTTTGTCTCAGGTAAAGAAAGTTTCTTTGAGTTTCCAATGTGTATATATCATCAATTTCACTTTGCACTTTCTTAATTTCCTGTTTTAAATTAGAACTAATTTTGTTGCTATCTACAACTTGAAGTTGTTTTAGTTTTCCTTGAAGGTCTGCTAATTTTTGTGCATTGAATTTTTTCATGTGAGTAGTAATGAAAATAATTTTTCCTCTCAGTACAGCTTTCAATGTACGTATCCCATAAGATCACTGGTGATGTTTCTCCCATGTCATTATGGTCTAAGTATTCTTTGATTTCTCCCCTTAATTTCTCCATTACTTTTGGGTTATTGAGTATATGTGAATTTAACCTCCATAGTGTTTTCCTCATTTTCCTTTCCAGAATTAGAGACATAGAGACTGGACTATGGTCCGACAGATCAATTGTTGCAATATTACACTCTTTTATCCTGAATCTACCTATGTTAAATATAAAAAATAGTCTATCCTTGAATAAGCTGAATGAGGGAAAGAATAATGCTAGTCTTACACATCTATAATTCTCAGCTCCTCCATCAATGAATTCACTTTCCTAGTCAGAGGTTTATTCTGAATAACTGTTCTTGAAAAATCTAATGCAGGGTTTAACCTAATATTAAAATCTCCTCCACAGATTACTACCCCTTGAGAGCTGACCATTAGGTCAAAAATGTGTCTATAGAATGACCATTCACAGCCTGGTGGAGCATAAACATTCAACAATGTTATTTCAGTGCCTTCTATTCTTCCTGTATTTTTTACAAATCATCCATCCTTGTCTTTAGTCTCTGAAATATGTTCATAATTAAGAGCATTTGATACCAAAGCAGCTACTCCTCTTTTGTGGCCCAATTTATATGACGAATAAAACACATGCTTAAAGCCCATTCTTTTTAATTTTGCATGTTTGGATTGGCTATTTGTGCCCTCTCTTTTTTCAATTTAGACATAATCTTATTTCTCTTAATTGGATTCAAAATCCCATTTACATTATCGAAAATTATTGCATTATAGGAAAAATTTGCATTTTTCTCCAATAGAAAAAAACTTTCCTTTTCTAAACCAACAGTAAGCAATCCCTTCTCAACAGTAAACCAGAACATAAGACCAAATCCTAGGCATTTTTGAACATAGAACATTTGAAAATTTTTCCCAACTTCCAACAGTGAGGCCTGAGCACCGACCCGCCTCAGTTCAGAGGGATAACCCCTATCTCTAGTCTGTGTGAGAGGGCCCTCTGCAGTGTGAACATAGAGGATTCTCTCCTTTTCATGTCTCGACCATATTGTTATCATTCAAGTTATTCTAGCTAGATTATTTTCAATTATCAGCTTTCATTTTACCTTTTAAGTCCGATTTACTCTTTTCAGACATTTCTCAATTATTCTGCACTCTCTGTACGTTTGCGTCTGAATACTTGCAGCTTTTCCTTATAGCTTGACACTCTGGTTCGAGCGGAGCGTCCTCGCCACACTGGCTGCCATGTCCACCGCCGAATCTTCTCCAGTAATGACTCCGGTTGGGTGTTAAATTTTATGGGTAGTCTCTGAACCGCCTGATCCAACATTGCCTCTTCCACTGTAGCGTAGGTTTTTGTCCCCTCGTCGTAAAAGACTCTTAGCCGAGCTGGATATAGGGTCTGAAATCTGATGTTGGTTTCCTTCAGGACCCTCTGTGTTTCTGCGTATTCCTTCCATCTGGCAGGGTCCCCGGTGCGTAATCGTGGTCTAAACTGATTTTACAGTTGTTCCACATAAAGCCTTTCTTTTGCCATGCCAGTTTAAGCACTTCTTCCTTCGTTCTGTAACTGAGAAATCTGACTGAAATCGAAAACATGAGGAATTCTGCAGATGCTGGAAATTCAAGCAACACACATCAAAGTTACTGGTGAACGCAGCAGGCCAGGCAGCATCTCTAGGAAGAGGTACAGTCAACGTTTTGGGCCGAGACCCTTTTCGGCCCGAAACATCGACCGTACCTCTTCCTAGAGATGCTGCCTGGCCTGCTGCGTTCACCAGCAACTTTGATGTGTGTTGCCTGACTAAAATCGATCTGGGCTGGGCATCTGCTGGAGGTTGCGGTGCCAACGCGCGGTGGGCCCTTTCTATCTGTAGGTCTTTTGCATCTGGTATTTCAAGGTTCTCTCTAAGCAGCTTCTCCACGAAGGGAATCACCAGTCCTGGTTTACCTTCAACTCCTTCGGGAATTCCATAGATCCTCACATTTTCCCTTCTTGGTCTATCAGCTTCTACTGGAGCTGCTGTCGTAGCTTCAGCATTTCTTCTATCACTTCCTCTGCGTTTTGCAACCTCTCCTCAGTCCCTACAATCCTCCCTTCAGCTTCATCTAACCACAGATCAGTTTTTCCTATTTTTCCTTTAATATCTTCCAGCTGTTTGTTGATAACTTGTCAGAAATCACGAATCTCTAAGAATCAAAGCCAATTTTTCCACATTATCTCCGTCCTGGCTAGCCGTGGGGGAGCTAGGCCCTTTGTCTTGTTGCGTCTTGTTATATTTATCAGCCTTCTGAGCAGACGTTTTATTCTTGTACTTAGACTCCATCCTTGCCCCTTTTATTGATATAGTTATACAATACTAACTATTTGTCTCATTTCGACTTTGGGGCAGTTTACGTTCTTTTTTGTCGAGAGACCTTTCCCTACGCTGCCATTCTCTTGGTGACCCGGAAGTCCTCCCCGCACACAAATTTCAATATATTTTTCATACTCACATCACATGAAAAGCTCCAGATCCAGGTCATTACTATCTTCTTCACTGGAATGAGTGGAACATACGGCATAAACCTTGTCCGATGTGAAGTTTTTTAGCATTTCTGGAGATGCAGTGAAGCCTTTGCAACATTTGCTTGAAAACAATAGTTCTGCTCTGATTCTCACAATAGCATCAAGAAGATTCAGCTGCATTGTTTTTTGCCTTCGTTTTAACAGAGGATACAAGAGAAAATATCCTCTCAACTACAGAATTGCTGACAGGGGGTATTAGGCAAGTAAGGGCAAAGGTGGCGACCTCTTTAAATGCCTGATGGTGAAGTACACCAAGCCAAAACTGTTCGGTGTCTGTAGGGAGTCCATCTTCCTTAAATGGAGCTTCTTTTTTCCGATCGACAAAAGGCATTTTTCTGTGTTGTTCTTCAATAGTGCTGACGTTGTTTCCTGCAAGGTGTATAAAGGGTAACTTGGAAAACATTGGCCTCGAAGCTTGGTTTAAAATTTTCACAGGGCTCAATTTTGATCGCCGACAGAAGTCCACATGTAACTTGACTGAGAGCTTCTTCTAGCATAGACATACATCTTTCTTTGACATTTTTTATTCCTAGATGGGCCTCAGCACTGTTGTTCTGCTGTAGGAACCTATTACATGCTGTTAAGAAACACACATAAAAGTTGCTGGTGAACGCAGCAGGCCAGGCAGCATCTCTAGGAAGAGGTGCAGTCGACGTTTCAGGCCGAGACCCTTCGTCAGGGCTAACTGAAGGAAGAGTGAGTAAGGGATTTGAAAGTTGGAGGGGGAGGGGGAGGGGGAGATCCAAAATGATAGGAGAAGACAGGAGGGGGAGGGATGGAGCCGAGAGCTGGACAGGTGATAGGCAAAAGGGATACGAGAGGATCATGGGACAGGAGGTCCAGGAAGAAAGACAAGGGGGGGGGACCTAGAGGATGGGCAAGGGGTATATTCAGAGGGACAGAGGGAGAAAAAGGAGAGTGAGAGAAAGAATGTGTGTATAAAAACAAATAACAGATGGGATATGAGGGGGAGGTGGGGCATTGGCGGAAGTTAGAGAAGTCGATGTTCATGCCATCAGGTTGGAGGCTACCCAGATGGAATATAAGGTGTTGTTCCTCCAACCTGAGTGTGGCTTCATCTTTACAGTAGAGGAGGCCGTGGATAGACATGTCAGAATGGGAATGGGATGTGGAATTAAAATGTGTGGCCACTGGGAGATCCTGCTTTCTCTGGCGGACAGAGCGTAGATGTTCAGCAAAGCGGTCTCCCAGTCTGCGTCGGGTCTCGCCAATATATAAAAGGCCACATCGGGAGCAGCGGACGCAGTATATCACCCCAGTCGACTCACAGGTGAAGTGTTGCCTCACCTGGAAGGACTGTTTGGGGCCCTGAATGGTGGTAAGGGAGGAAGTGTAAGGGCATGTGTAGCACTTGTTCCGCTTACACGGATAAGTGCCAGGAGGGAGATCAGTGCTGTTAAGAATTTGATACCAAAATCTACTTCATGAATATGTTTTTTCTGTCTTTTGGCATCATACAGTCTGTTCTGAAGAGTCTTCTGGTATAAGAATATTTGTTGGTACAATTCATGAGGATCAGCTTTGGTTTGCTGAAAAAGGCTGTTCAGTCTTTCAAATTCCTGCACAACAGGTGTTGCAAACTCAAAGAACAAGTAGTTTTTGTAGTCTGACAACATTTCCTTTAGGAGTCTTGCTTTGAATTTTGTGTCAAACTTTGATAGGGCTAGCTCAGCAGAAGTGAAATAAGCCTTTAGCTCTTCCCAGTTCATCAAAATAGTAAACATAACCTTTCCACGCACAAGCCAAGTAGATAAAGGGTTTTCAAAGGGGAGGGGGGCAGTTCGGGTTAGCTCAAATTCTGTAGCTGTGTTCATCACTCTAAACAATCCTTTGTATAGTTCTTGTCTTAATTCACTATGGCAAAACCAATTGGGTATTTCTGACGGCAAAAATCCAATATTTGATGGTAGCTTGGATACTGCATATTGAATGCACAGTGCCAGCCAATGACAGATACATTTGAGTTGTACACAGAAAGGGGAGACATCTTTTAGTCTAGACCACACAGAGTTGTTGCAGCCAACCATGTTTGATGCACCATCTGATGCAAAACCAATGCAATCTGCAAAACTCTGGCCACATCTTTTGATTTCCTCATCAATCAAATTGAATGTTTTCTCCTGTAGCCTCTTGCTCCGGAACTAAACCTAGAAATCCAGTTACAATTTCCTTTGTCCTATCACTTAAAAACCAAACTAAAATACGCAAGTGTTTTGTGCTGAAATGTCAGTAAATTCATCTATAATGATGACATATTTCTTGTTCTGAAAGTCATTAATGAGATCAGTTTTCAGTGCAGGCGAAATGATGTTTTTGATTAAGCATGCACATTTAGTTTTATGTAACTTTATTTGCTCAAGTGTACTCCCATGCCCAGGTGCTATCATGATTTCACTCAGATGGTCAACTGTATGTATCGCACAATTGCTTACAGCAACTTGCAGCTCCACTGCCTTAACTTCTATCATTACCTTGCCTAGTAGTCTTTGTTACATTAAGTTGCGACTGGCCTTTTGATGGAGTTCTCTTGTGTTTCTCCGATTTTTCATGATTTGAAAGGTTGCTAATTTTGGTACAATATTGCAGTGGCACAATTTACAATGAGCTGCCTCCGATCCATCAGCAGCCTTTTGGACCCTTACAAATGTTTCTTCCCATTTGCTATTGTACTTACGATAAGAAGCTTTCCGTTTCTTTCACGACATGGCCATGGGTGTTGATAATAAATGATTTATAAAAACAGCCGAAGGCGTCACAGTTTCACCACAAAACATTATTATGTATAGAAAGTACACTTTACGGTCCATGTGTATGATTATAAATCACATCCAAACACTTCAGAGGTCCGAGACAAACTGGACCCGGACGTGACCGTGTTGCTGCCTTCTTGCCCAGACACTTGGCGGCAGAAATATTGCCAAATGTAACTGACCAAAAAACATTTTTCTTAAAGGAACACACATAAAAGTTGCTGGTGAACGCAGCAGGCCAGGCAGCATCTATTGGAAGAGGTACAGTCGACGTTCCGGGCCGAGACCCTTCGTGACGTCGACTGTACCTCTTGCAATAGATGCTGCCTGGCCTGCTGCGTTCACCAGCAACTTTTATGTGTGTTGCTCGAAATTCCAGCATCTGCAGATTTCCTCGTGTTTGCGTTTCTTAAAGGAAAATGTTTTAGAAAAAGGATGGTAAATAATTTTCGTGCAGATAATTTTTAGCATGTAAAAAAGCCGAATAAATTTTCTGACGCCGACCAAACTGGGAAAAAGTCAGATTTCTGGGATTTGGCGCCGAAAGAGCCAATCTGGTCACTCTGGTCACACACCACGGACTCCCACTAGCGCTCCGCCGCCATTGTCACCTATCAAACGGCCGCTTTAAGGGGCGGGATCCTCAGCTCGGCCAGCAATTGGATCATCGCCTTCCGTTTGTGACGTCATCGATTGAGGACGTCAGAGAGCAGGTTCTCCCCGCTCATTGGCCCATTCCTCGGGAGGGCCGCGGTGTTGATGGAAGAGCCGTTGGAGTTCCTTGTTCGAAAGGGCGGGACGATGGCGAAGCTGGGTTGATTGACAACTTCGGTTTGTCTTGGCGCAGAGGGTGCTGGGATTGTCAAAACAAGCCGCATCCATCCGTTCCGAGGTTAGACTTACCCAGGCAAAGGCGCCATCTTGGAAACTTGGGGTTGTTGCTGTTCTTTCCCGCCGATCTCGCCACAGAAATGCATCTATATTGTTAATAGTTCAGTTCCCTGTCCTTATTTTAATTTTATTTTCAGTAGTTCCCTTCTCGCTTTAATTACTACGAATAATAAATTTATGAAACCGCTGGGTACGTATGAATGTAGTTTTTCCTACTGTATTTTTGTATTACAGATCAGGGAGGAGGGGAGTTTGTGTTGCGCCAGGCCCTGTTGCTGTTTGTGTTTGGGCTCCAAGAATTAGAGAAACGCGGGTTATTGCTGTCCCACCAATTCCATTCTCACTCTCCCACCTCCCCTTTCCTTCTGTTTGGCAAGCCTAAAGCACAGGAGCTCTCTTACAAATTGAGTTCTTAAATTTTTTTTGTCTTTCTGTTTTGTTTATAGGTAAGTGACAGATGTGACAGATTAATTCATTTTTGAATTCTGTTTGCTTGCGGCGGGGCGGTTCAGATTTGCTGTCAAAACATAGTTAGCGCTTGTGACAGTAGTTTGACACCATTCAAAATGTATGTCTAAACAATTGTACTTTATTTCTAATGCAACATATTTAGTTAATTTTTAAATTTCGACCAAAAATCTCGTGGTTTTCTGGATTAATCAGTTAGGAATTTAGAAAATAGTCATGTTAGTAAAATACCACGCAGTAACTTTTGAGCGTTGGTGTACAAAACATTAAATGTGAATTAACGAATATTCGCTTTGATATACAGCTATTTTAAAGCATTTCAACTGGAATTTTGAATGTTTTCTTGCCTGATGTGATTTTATGAAGTATAATAAATCTTTGTTTTGTAACGTTCAAACATTATGTAGAATGCGCTACCTTTACAACCTTTGATGGACATTGTTATGCAGTCATTGGCATTTAAACTGTGCTTTCTTATTGGTAACTTATTCGAGTCTCATAGTAATGTACAATAAGATACGATGACTGAATGAGTAATATTTAGTGAAATATATATGAGATTAGATGTAATAGTGATTTGTTATAAAAATAAGCTTTGCAGAGTAATTTGTGACTTAAATACTTAGTTATTGGAGTTGAATTTTGATGTGAAAAATGAAGAAACAAATTCTGGAGTAACAACTTTTCAAATCTGTTTTCACATCTTAAACTTATAGTAGGTACAGGACAAGAAAGGCAGGTCATATCCTAAAAGTAATCACAGTTGTCTGTAAAGATTCATGCTTAATATTGTGGTTTATGAGACTTGCATTTGTTCGTGTTAAAGCTGAATGGCCTGGAACCAAGGATGACTGGCTGTTTTTCTAATAGTTTACTGATGAGTTTGATTCCCTTTCCCATTTTGAGAAGTGATGTGTTAGATTTGTATTTGGCTATCTAAAGTCAAGTTATTTACCTTCTGTAGTTTCATTTTATTGTAAAATAACATCAGAATTACTTGATGTATGTTGTATATTCTTGGAGCTTGAATGGACTGAGTAATATGATTGGAATTGTGTATTTGTCAATGCTCACAAGTTCTCATCATTAACCGAAGATTCTTTTGTTAGTATTTTTTAGATGTGTTATAAAGTAAAGCTTTTGATCTTGCATCAGCCAGACTTTTATCACAATAAAATGAGAAGATTTGAAAAATACATTCTAGAAAATTAAATGGAAAAAGGATATAATCTTTGAGTTTCCTTGGCTCTAATTTCATTGAAGTGTTGCTCTTTTTTTTGCTGTGTACATTTAATTGCCTATGTACATTGTTATTCCAGGAGCTATTTTTAACTGTTCATGATAAATCTTGGGTATGTGTTGTTATCGTTTTGACTGGTATGATATTCTGTTTTTCCCTTATCATTTAGCTTGAAAAGATGTAGAAAAGCTTCACTGGTAAGTTACCAGGATCGGAAAGCTTGTTTAATAAGGAGAGGCTGAATAGACTGGAACTGTTTTCCCTGGTGTGCAGGATGCTGAGGGGTGGTTTGTAAAGGAATATCAAATCATGAGGGGTATAGATAAGGTGGATTGTCAAGTATCTTTCCAGTGATAGAGGAGGACATATATTTAAGGTGAGAAAAGACTTAATTTTAAGGTGAAAAGGAACAACTTAAAAAGGATCTGAGAGAGGAAACTTCTTCACATGGACTGTGGTGGGTATGTATGAGTTGAAAGCTGTAGAGGCAGATACAATTACAAAGTTCAGAAGACAATTAGACATGGATAGAAAGATGTGGAGCAATATGGGCCTATTACAGGTAAATGGGACTAGCTCAGATATATATCTCAGTTGCCATGGACTAGTTGGGCTGTAAGGCCCTTTTTCTTACTATATAACTTTGTATTCCTAACGGTATATATTTTATATCAGTACCAAATTTAAACAATGAATGAGGTGAAAGCAGCCACTTTCTGGCCTGTCTATGTACAACAATGGTTTAACCAATTTCCCCGGGATCAATAAAGTATGACTATTATATACAAGGTGAAATGTGGAGATTTTTCCAAACTCTTATGTTCTTGATTTATGCATTTTCCTTAAATATCTCTTTGAATTAAAATAAACTTAGACATTTGATGTTTTGAATAGAACTTTGTACCTTATGTTTTATAATTATTCGTGTCTGCTTTTGCATGAATTTACCCCAGATAAACATACTCATTGTTTTAGTTTTAAACTTGAGCTCCAAGGTTAGTACTTTCCTGTATTTCCAAATATTTTTATGTTTTGGTTTTGGATTTCAAATCAAATAAAAAGTTATCCAAGTCTGTAATTATAGTAAGTGGAAACAGTTCTCGAAGTGCCGCATGTTAATTAGTCTGATAATAGAATCAAAAAATTGACAACACAGAAACTGGCTGCTGGCCAAACATGTCCTTGCATGGCAGAAAAGTGCAGTTTAGGCTATTCTCACATCCATCGTTTTGATCCATTACCTTTCAGGTTATAGGGAGCTTCATGTATTATTTACTTATTCATGAGATGTTGCTGTTATTGGCAAGGCTACTATATATTGCCCACCCCTAGTTGCTTTAGTCCTGCTTGGTGGCGCAATAATATCAGCGCTGGACTCCGGAGCAAAGGTTCCCTAGTTCGAATCCAAGTTGGATTGAGCGTCGAGCTAGCAACTCAGCCTCGTAAAAACAAGAATAGCTTGCTACGGAAACACCGTCATGACGGTGCCCGGATAACTCCACTGCCGAATTAAGGGCTATTCTTCTTCTTCCTAGTTGCTTTATAGATAAAGTCATACAGCACAGGAAAAGAAACTACTTTTGGCCCATTTAGTCTGTGCCGAACCATTAATTTGCCTCGGCCTATTGACCTTCACCTGGACTATAGCCCCTCATACCCCTCCCATCCATGTATCTATCCAAATTTCTTTTAAATGTTGAGGTCGACCCTTCCACTACTTCCGGCCATCCTCTCAAAGAAGTAGTTCCCCCTGATGTTCCCCTTAAGCACTTCACCTTTCAACCTTAACCCATGACCTCTAGTTGTAACCTCACCTAACCTCTGTGGAAAAAGCATGCTTGCATTTACTTATCTATATCACTCGAAATTTTGATAAACCTCTATCTAAACTCCACTCAATTTTCTATGTTCAAGGGAATTAAGTACCAATATACTCAACCTTTCCCTATAACTCAGGTCTGCAAGTCCTGGCAATATCCTTGCAAGTTTTCTCTGCACTCTTTTATTCTTTCATCTTTCCTGTAGGTAGGTGACCAAAACAGGACATAATACTCCAAATTGGGCCTCACCAACATCTTGTACAATTTCAACATAGCATCCCAACTCCTGTACTCAGTACGTTGATGTGTGAAGGCCAATGTGCCAGAACCTTTCTTTACAGCCCTATCTACCTGTGATGCCATTTCAAGAAATAATGGACCTATATTTTCAGATCCCTTGTTCTGCTGCTCTCCTTTGTGCCTTACCGCTCATCGTGTAAGACCTTCTATGGTTGATC
Organism: Mobula hypostoma; assembly: GCF_963921235.1. NCBI lineage: Eukaryota > Metazoa > Chordata > Chondrichthyes > Myliobatiformes > Myliobatidae > Mobula > Mobula hypostoma. The sequence continues at coordinate 36,753,505 of NC_086107.1, read as the reverse complement.
CTCCCAAAGTGCAACACCTCACACTTGTCTGCATTAAATTCCATCTACCAATTTTTAGCCCATTTTTCCAGCTGGTCCAGATCCATCTGCAAACTTTGATAGTCTTCCTCTCTGGCCTTAACCCTCCCCAATCTTGGTGTCATCTGCAATCTGATCTAGTTTACCACATCATCATTCCGTTTATTGATATAAATGACAGACAATGGACCAGCACCAATCCATGCACATACCACTAGTCATGTTTCTCCTGAGAATTCAGTTTACTGTCTCATCTTGAATGCCAAGTGACTGAACATTCTTGACCAACCTCCATGCGGGACCTTGTCAAAGGCCTTGCTAAAGTCCACGTAGACAGCACCCACTGCCTTGCCTTGCCTTCAACTTTCCTGGTAACTTCCTTGAAAAACTATAAGATTGGTTAGACACAGCTTAATGTGCACAAAGCTATGTTGATTATCCCTAATCAGTTCCTGTCTATCCAAATAGTTATATATCTGGTCCCTTAGAATGTTTTCCAATAGCTTTCTCACTACTGATGTTAGATGCACTGGCTTATAATTTCCTGGTCTGTGCTTAGAGCCTTCCTTAAACAATGGAACAACATTAGTCAATCCTCTGGCACCTCACCCGTGGCAAAGGTTGTTTTAAGTATCTTTGATGGGTCCCTGAAGTTTTTGCACTAGCCTCCAACAGGGTCCAAAGGAACACATTGTCGGGCTGTGGGGATTTATCTACCGTACCTTGCATCAAGACAGCATAAGCCTCCCCTGTGGTCTGTATAGGGTCCATGACCTCACTGCTGCATTGCCTCACATCTACAGACTTGAGTCCACCTCCGGAGAAAATACAGATGCAAACAAATCCATTTAAGATCTTGCTCATCTCTTTCAGTTCCATGCAAGCTGACCACCTTGTTCTTCCAGAGGACCAATTTTGTCCCCTGTTATCCTTTTGCTCATAATAATTCATAGAAATTCTTGGGATCCTCCTTTACCTTGTCTGCTAGAGAAACCTCATGTCTTCTTTAAACCCCCCCCCCCCGATTTCCTTCTTGGAAATTCTTCTGCATTTCTTATCCTCCTCAAGTACCTCACCTGTTCCTATCTGACTGTACCTGCTATGTGTCTGCTTCTTTTTCTTAACAAGGCCCTCAATACCTCTCAAAAACCAAGGTTTCCTAAACTTGTTATCCTTGCCTTTTAGCCTGCCAGGAACATACAAGCTCTGTACTCCCAAAATTTTACTTTTGAAGACCTCCAACTTACCAAGTATACTTTTACCAGAAAACAACCTGTTCCAGTCTGTACTTGCCAGATCCTTTCTGAATTCAAATCAGAATTGGCTTTTCTCTAACCTAGAATCTCAACCCGAGGACCAATTCTATCCTTTTCCATAATTACCTTGAAATTAATGGGGTTATAATCACTAGATGAAAGTGTTCTACATAAACTTCTGTCACCTGTCCTGTCTCATTCCCTAATAGGAGATCTAGTATCACTTATACTTTATACTTTATTGTCGCCAAACTATTGGTACTAGAACGTACAATCATCACAGCGATATTTGATTCTGCGCTTCACACTCCTTGGATTACAAATATTAAATATTAAAAATTTTAAAATTAGTTAAAATTAGTAAATATTAAAAAAATTAAATTATAAATCATAAATAGAAAATAGAAAAATGGGGAAGTAAGGTAGTGCAAAAAAACCGAGAGGCAGGTCCAGATATTTGCAGGGTACAGCCCAGATCCAGGTCAGGATCTGTTCAGCAGTCTTATCACGATCGGAAAGAAGCTGTTCCCAAATCTGGCCGTATGAGTCTTCAAACTCCTGAACCTTCTCCCGGAGGGAAGAGGGATGAAAAGTGTGTTGGCTGAGTGGGTTGTGTCCTTGATTATCCTGGCAGCACTGCTCCGACAGCGTGTGATGTAAAGTGAGTCCAAGGACGGAAGATTGGTTTGTGTGGTGTGATGTGCTGCGCCGTGTTCACGATCTTCTGCAGCTTCCTTCGGTCTTGGACAGGACAACTTCCATACCAGGTTGTGATGCATCCTAGAAGAATGCTTTCTACGGTACATCTATAAAAATTAGTGAGAGTTTTAGGGGACAGGCCAAATTTCTTTAGTTTTCTCAGGAAGTAAAGGCGCTGGTGGGCCTTTCTCTCTAGTTGGGACTTCTTTGTACTGATAAAGGAAACTTTCCTGGACACAACTGACAAACACTTTCCCATCCGGCCCTTCTACAGTATGTGAGTCCCTGTTATTATGTGGAAAGTTAAAATCACTTGCTATCACAACATTGTGTTTCTTGCAGCAGTCTACGATCTCTCTACAAATTTGCTCTAAATTCCACAGACTGTTGGGTGGTCTATAATATAATCCCATTAATGTGGTCATCCCTTTCTTATTCCTCCGTTCCACTTATGTAGCCTTCGTAGATGGCTCTCCAGTCTGTCCTGACTGAGCACTGCTGTGACATCCTACCTGACTAGTAATGCCACCCCTTCGCCTTTAGTCCTTCCCATTCTGTCATGTCTAAAACAACGGAACCCTGAAATGTTGAGCTGCCTGTCCTGCCCCTCCTGCAATCAAGTAATGGCTACATTATAAATAATGGCTACAATGTCCTAATGCCCTAAGCTCATCTGCCTTTCCAGCAACACTCCCTGCATCAAAATATATGCAGCCCAGAACACTAATACCACCATGCTTGACTTTCTGATTCCTAAATTTGTATGTAGGCTTAACAACATCTTTTTCCACAACCACTCCACTATCTATCTAGCATTCTGGTTCTCATCCCCCTGCAACTCTAGTTTAAACATCCCCATGCAGCGTTAGCAAACCTTCCCTCTAGGATATTAATCCCCCTCCAGTTCAGATGCAAACTGTCCCTTCTGTACAGGGCCCACCTCCCTGGAGGAGACCCCAATAATCCAAAAATCTGAAGCTCTCCCTCTTGCACCAAGCCCATAACTGCGTGTTAAACTGTGATCTTCCTGTTTCTGGCCTTACTAGCATGTGGCAAGGGTAGCAATCTGAGATCACAGTCCTGGAGGTTCTGTTCTTTAACTTAGCACTTAACTCCCTGAACTCACTTTGCAGGACCTTGTCACCCCTCCTACTCATGTCATTGGTATCAACATGGACCACGACCTCTGTCTGCTCATCCTCCCGCTTAAGAATGGGGTGGACTCAATCTTAGATGTCCCTGATCCTGGCACTCGGGAGGCAAAAGAGACATCCACAGCCCCATACCTAAGAAAGGATATGTTAGCATTGGTGAGGCTCCAGAGGATATTTACAAGAATAGTCCCGGGATTGAAAGAGTTGACATATGAGGAGGAGTGTTCAATGTCTCTGGGGCTGTATTTGATTGGAATTTAGAACAATGAGCGGTGGGGGGAGGGAAATCTCATTGAAACCTACCAAATATTGAAAGGCTTAGATAGAGTGTATGTGGAGAGGATGTTTCTAATAGTAGGAAAGTCTAGGTGCAGAGGGAACAGCCTCAGAAGAGAAAGACATCCCTTTGGCATAGATATAGGAGGATTTTCTTTAACTAGGGTTGAGAGGTAAAATAAACTAACCATGATCAATGGTAGAGCAGATTCTGCTCCTATATCTTAAGGTCTTCTGACTGGATCAACTACAATTATAACCCATATTTTATGGAACAGCCTTTTCAATAAAGCTCACATTTGACCTATCATTTGTAGTGCTTTAGACTCAACTGCAGCAGGACACTGTAAATTTCTAAGGTAAAGAAAATAAAGCAAACATCCCTACATACATCTCTGTTGATGCACAAAATTGACTTTAAGGCCTATCTCCGGGGCACAAAATTCAGCAGAAACCTGAAAATTGGTAATATTAAACAAGGTCATGAGTCACTTTATATTACCTATGAGACTGTGTAAAACCAAGACAGGATGAATAAAGCCCCAGTTCTCTTAGCACGGTCAATAACCAGGGGATCTAGATTTAGCTGTAGATGTTTGTAGTTAATTGTTTCTAGATCTAAAGAGTATTGGAAGCTCAAAAAATCATTCCCTAAAAAGGTAGTGGAGGCAGAAACATTCTACACATTGAGCAGCCATCTAGTTGTGATATAACGGTGCTATGGTTATGTTACTGGATCAACAATATTTGTTAATGTGGACTATTTAGCAGGATACACAATCCAAATCCTATATGGCAGTGGAAGAATATAAATTTAAATAATTAAAGATTTTTTTTCATAAAAAACTAGTATAGGCAAATAATACTATGAAATAACCAGATTCTTTTACAAAACCCCCTGGTTCATTTGTGTCCTTCAAATCCTAACCATTCACATCTACATTATGCTGCAGAACCACCAATGCAGTTGACTCTTATCTATCTTCTGAAATAAACCAGCGTGACTCCATGGCCATTCCCCTCAACAACAGATATCTTGTTTTGGATACTGTTGGTGGGGGTGGGGGTTGGGGGGGGGAATGACCTAGCAGAGGAAAGCCGATGTAGTCAGCTGTCTGGCACTGAGTTTGGCTCTGTAGCTCAGAAAGGAAGGGTGGGGGAGGGGGAAGAAGAGGTGAGCTGTAGTGAGAAGGGATTCGTTGGTTAGGAGAACAGAAAGAAGGCTCTGAGGGCAAGAACAAGATTCACAGTACTCCAAAATGTGGTCTGACCAATGCCTTGTAAAGCCTTATCATTACATCTTTGTTTTTACATTCTAGTTCTCTGGAAGTGAGTGCTAACATTTTGTATGTCTTCCTTCTACTGACTCAACCTGCATGCTATCTTTTAGGGCATCCTGTAGTAGGACTGCTAAGTCCCTTTGCACCTCCAATTTCCATTGAGATTGCAGATTTGACAGTTATTTTTTTAAGTTTGTAGGGATGGTTTTGGGGACAGAGGGGAGTTTGCTTAGGACCTGGGGCCAAGAATGCAGGGAGTTTGCTTAAGGCTTGGGGACAGGAATGCAGGGAAGTTAGAGGTCAGGCCTCCACTCAGTGTTCAAAGTCCTGTAAAGGACATCTAGAGTCCAGGCTTCCGCTCTGTGCTTGAAATTGAAACCTGATGTTTGAAGCCTGGAGGCCTGTCCTGTAGTTGGAGGACTGTCTGGGTGTAGGTGGATGGATAGGGGGGGAGGAAAGGAGCTTGTTTTGCTGTTGTTTTGTTCCTTGTGTTCTGTCCTGCTGTGTCTTATGTGATTCTGATGAATATTGTGGGTATGCTATGCTGGCACTGGTTTGTGTCATCACCCACCTTCATTGTGTGCAGGATGAGTGAGGATTGTAATTGGCTTCTAATATCTCCCTGAATGAAGAACATGGAGTAATTGTGGCTTTGCAAATATTGTTATAACCTCTGACCTCTGACATACACATTTTTCAAACTTCGTTATCTTCCAGATGCACTACTTCAATAGGTTCACACTTATTGGCAGTGCCTTTGGGGAAAAGAACCCTGTGGAAGTGGTATCAAATCTGGCCAATTGCATCATTAAGCCTGCCCTGTCATTCAAAATGATTAAAGGTGATTTTCTCCAAGCTGCCTAGGTGCCAATTCCCCATGGCACTTAGTTCTCTGATCTTTGAAAAATTTACCTACATCCTCTAAGTAGTGCCACAATCTAGAATCCACAACCCTGAGGTACAGAATTTGAGAAGAAGTTTCAGTGCATCTTAGTTTCATGTGGTCACCCCTAATCTTGCAACTATTCCCACCAGTTATGAAAACATCATGACATCTGCCCCCACACTAGTAGTAGCATACCTACATTTGCCTTGTCATGCACCCTCAGGATCTTGCATGTTTCAATAATGTCACACTTCATTCTTCTAAACTGCAAAGATCTAATTTCTTTTAGCCACCAGTAATCGGATGGTCCTGTCATCCCCAAATTAGCTTGGAAAGTCTCTTTCAGACTGATTGTAATTGAATTGACTTTATTACTTGCATCCTTCACGTACATGAGGAGTAAAGGCTGATTTATACATGTGCGTACGGGCTGCACCGTAGCCTATGCAAGTGGCCTATGCCGTTGTGAGCATTTATACTTGTGCTTTGGTGTGTCTGCTTCGCTCTGCAATTCACCGCAAAAACGCTAGTTGGCAGTGGGGTTTCTATGCCACTGGTTGAGTTTCTTCCTGTACTTCAAACAATGGCGATTGAAACTGAGCGCATCATGTTGGAGTTGGAGCTAACTAATGTTGAACAAGAGTTTCTTCTCTCTCAATTCTGAAATGGCGGAGAAGCAGCAGGAACCGGACATGCGATGCTACCAAGTGGACCAATCACAGTTGTTGCAGTCTGCGTCGCTGTGACGTGTAGTTACGTTTTGGGAGAGGTACGCGTTAGGCTACGGTGAAGAGTACAGCGTAGGGTACGTGGCTACGCCGTACCTACGGCATACATTTGATGCAGAAGTATAAATTGGGCTTTAAAATCTTTACGTTAAGTCTCCATCTAAATATGCAATGTGCAATTTATCGTAATTTGTAATACAAGGTGTCCCCTGCTTTCCGAACGTTCGATTTACGAAACCTCACTGTTACAAAAAAGACAGCGCGCGCCCCAAGAAGCCGCTCCTCCCCCGGATTCGAAACGGCATCCTAGCCGGTATTACTTAAACACGTTCCTGTGAGCAGCCGTTTGCAAGATGAGTTCTAAGGTATCGGAAAAGCCTAAGAGAGCTTGTAACAAATTTCACGATATTAAACCTGATTCTGAGGATACAGAGAAGTTCCGACTTGATTTGGACGGGATGAGGATGTATACAGAATCATGTATACTGAATGAAGTACAGGCACTGCCATAAGATAGTCTAATGTGCGGCTTCCACTTTAGTGATAGTGATAGCAGGAAGTGATAGCAGGCATTCAGATTGTTATCTGAATATATTGTTGAAGGTGGAGATGCAGTGAGATCCTTGTGAAGGTAAACATGCTATGCAGCTGCTGATTTTAAAAAAACAAGTATGCTTGGCTTTGTATTGAGATGCCTTACTTATGGGATCATGGATGTGCAACTTTTGTACATTGTATTGGTGAGATTGCACCTTAAGTATTGCATGCAGTTTTAGTGGTCTAATCTGATAATTCAGTGAGGGTTCATCATACTGATTCTTGTGATGATGAGACTGATGTATGAAGAGGGATCTTTATTTAAGTGTGAGGGCTTAGCACTTTACTCTGCATCTTGCCATGATCACTGGTAATGTCAACTCTACATTCCAGTTTAGCCATCCCTTTATCAAGGATCTTTCTATTTCTGCTTTACTTTGCTTCCACCACCCTTGAGAAAATTAATTCAGAAAGCTCTTGGCCTTCTGAGAGAAAAAATGCTTCCATCTGTCTTAAATAGGCAATGTATTTTTGAATGGTGAACCCAGATCTATATTATACAGCACAATGGATTGACTTCTCCATAACCACTTTGTCAAGATCTCATAGGATCTTGTATGTTTCAATTATGCTTTCACTTTTCTAAACTCCAGTGAATGTAAGTCTAGCTTGCATAAACCTATCTGCCAAGGCCAGCCACTCATTCTAGGTATTAGCCTAGTAAACAGTCTAAACTTCTTCCAGTACACTCAAATTCTTCATTAAATAAGGTTAATGTACACTGTGATGGGTGAGGTTTTACCAGTGCCCAAAATAACTGAATATAATTTCGTTACTTTTGTATTTGGTTACTCTTGCAAAAAACAATAATATTTTATCTTTCCTAATTAACTGGTTACTGAGCACTCTTGAAGTACTTGCATAAAATGCATTAGTGTGTTTGTGTAAATATTGGAATGGTTTTTGCCATCATCACTTCAAAAGTTAGCCATTTTCCTCTGAACAATACTTGAACCAGGAAGTGAATCGGTAGCAAAATTAATTTTCCGTATTTCTATTCTACATTTACTTTTGACTCTCAAAATAAATAATGTATCTTCCAATTTTGAACCCTTCCGCATTCCATTCTAAAATTAAATTCCTGACTTGATGCCAGATTCCTCTTTCGGAAGATATTTTGGCCGTGAGCTTCTGTGAGTAATTGTTCTTCACCTCAAGATGCTTTCTCTATTGCCAAAGAAATCTTTGCCCATTGCTTTGTGTTCATGGTGAAAATATGATTTGAATTGTTTATAAGGAAAACAATTTATTAGGTTGAAGTGTGATGGAGGGCAGTTTTGTTTGACCAGTATATTTTTTTAAAAAGCCTTTATATGTGACTGGCAGTCCTCTTTGATAATGCACACTTCCCTTGGTATGCATTTATGCTTAGATTCTATATTGTTTTACAGCAGATTAGTGGATTTTCACAAAGTGGTATCCACTCTTTTTTTTAGGAGTATTACATCCATAACTACATTGGGGATTCAGATTTTGATGAACAATGTAGATTTATTTATATTTTTGGAGATGGACTTAAATTCATTCTTTCTAATTACTACAGCGTGGATAAATCAAATTTGTCTAGATTCTCAACATATTTATTGGTTCTCTTTTTAACTGTAACACTCGCTTCACCTAGCAGCTTAATATAGGGGGTGATAACCCCCTGCCCGGCCAAACTTAAGAAATCTCGTTTGGGTGGATGCTGCGTGATGTGTCCCCTGTTACAAATCAGTACCCCGAAATAACAATCAATACACAATATGCGATTAAATGATTAAGCTTTATAACTCCTACTTTGACTATATGGTTAGTAGAGAAACGAAATTTAAAAAAAAAATGCCCAAATCTTATTAAACAGTCTGTGCACAAAGTTGAGCTCACTCATAGGCTGATCAGTCCCCATCGACCTCCTCCGATCGTAGCTGCCCTTTGGACCCTCGCTCCAATTCCACCCTGTCTGGCGGTCTACCAAATCTCTCCATTTGCGTCTTCTCTCTACATCCCTCCCGCTCCCCTCCCCTGCTCCAGCAAAAGCCCACAAAATAAACTGCTTCCAGATTCACAAGACAGGGCAACAAAATCCTGATTGGCTAACATGCCTCCCCAGTCCTGTTATCTCCAGCCATAACCCAAATGTTGCTGCTACAGAGAAATTGTTACGTCAGCAATGAACATTACCAAAAAAACCCATTAAATTAGCAGTAAAACCTTACAGCACATTACATACAGTGGCATGCAAAAGTTTGGGCACCCTTTAGTCAAAATTTCTGTTACTGTGAATAGCTAAGCGAGTAAAAGATTATCTGATTTCCAAAAGGCATAAAATTAAAGATAACACATTTCTTTAATATTTTAAGCAAGGTTACTTTTTTATTTTCATCTTTTACAGTTTCAAAATAACAAAAAAGGAAAAGGGCCTGAAGTAAAAGTTTGGGCACCCTGCATGGTCAGTACTTAGTAATACCCACTTTGGCAAGTATCACAGCTTGTTTAGGGGATTTTCACCCATTCTTCCTTGCAAAAGGCTTCTAGTTTTGTGTGATTTTTGGGCTGTTTTGCATGCACTGCTCTTTTGAGGTCTATCCACAGATTCTCGATGATGTTCAGGTCGGGGGACTGTGAGGACCATGGTAAACCCTTCAGCTTGCGCCTCTTGAGGTAGTCCGTTGTGGATTTTGAGGTGTGTTTAGGATCATTATCCTGTTGTAGAATCCATCTTGTTTTCATCTTCAGCTTTTTTACAAAAGGTGTGATGTTTGCTTCCAGAATTTGCTGGTATTTAATTGAATTCATTCTTTCCTCTACCAGTGAAATGTCCCCCGTGCCACTGGCTGCAACACAAGCCCAAAGCATGATCGATCTACCCCTGTGCTTAACAGTTGGAGAGGTGTTCTTTTCGTGAAATACTGCACTGTTTTTTCTCCAAACATACCTTTTCTCATTGCTACCAAAAAGTTCTATTTTAACTTCATCAGTAGAACAGTGCACCACCACTCCAGAGTCTGTTAAGTCTTCCTGAAGGTCTTTTGCAGAAAAACGGGGGTTTTGATTTGCCTTTCTAGTAATCCCGCGAGCATTTCTCTCAGAAAGTTTTTTTGGTCTTCCAGATCTCAACTTGACCTCCACCGTTCCTGTTAACTGCCATTTCTTAATTACATTACGAACTGAGGAAATGGCTACCTGAAAACGCTTTGCTATCTTCTTATAGCCTTCTCCTGTGTTGTGGGCATCATTTATTTTAATTTTCAGAGTGCTAGGCAACTGCCTAGTGGAGCCCATGGCTGCTGATCGTTGGGACAAGGTTTGAGGATATTTATAAAGCTTTGAAATTTGCATCACCTGGCCTTTCCTAATGATGACTGTGAACAAGCCACAGCCTAATGAGCTAATTAAGGTCTGAGACCTTGGTAGAAGTTATCTGAGAGCTCAAATCACTTGGAGTGCCCAAACTTTTGCATAGGGCTCCTTTCCTTTTTTTCCACTCTAAAATTGTACAAAACAAAAATAATACACTAATCTTGCTTAAAATGTTGAAAAGAATGTTTCTTCTTTAACTTATGACTTTTGGAGATCAGTTCATCTTCTGCTTACTTAACTATTCACAATAACAGAAATTCTGACCGGGGTGCCCAAACTTTTGCATGCCACTGTAACATTTCATTAATAATGCAAAGCTAGCATTTTCTTAAGAATTTCAATCTATAAATAGAGTATGCTTGTGTTATGGAGGAATTATGTTCCTAGAAAACCATCGCTATCATAATTCAAAGTTCAAAGTAAATTTATTATTAAAGCACATATTTGTCACCGTCTGCTACCCTGCGATTCATTTTCTTGCAGGCATTTGTTTTCTGTGACACAAATCCTTTCCTCCCTTTGAATTCCATGTTATATGTCTTCTTTCATTCAGTAATGTCCCCAAAGGTGCGTGGTCTATAGTTAAGGGAATTCTGATTGTGTTGTAGGCAGAAGAGAAACAGTTATTTTAATTTGCTAGAAATGAATTATTTATTGTTATGTACAAATATTAATTGAAGAGATTGCTTCATCAGTCCGCTGTGAATTGGCAGTCTGCAATCATTGTCCTTGGTAAGCTATTCTATATTCAACTTCTGTGAATATTCCATAAGAGTGATTATTTGTTACACATTTAAAATATTTTCATAGTGATTTGGTGAATTTCTTAAGAGGGAAATTCCATTAACCAAACTAAGATTACACGGGATATGCTGTAAATAATTCTCCATGAGTAAAGTAATCCTGAAAGTCTTTGCAGTTTGGACTTTCTCTAAATGGGAATAGAATCCAACTATGAAAAAAAAATTGGTTATACAAAGTTTGGTTATCAAGCTGTTTCCCCTCAACCATCAATCAGGCTCTTGGAACAAAGGAGATAACTTCACTTGCCTGATCAATGAAATATTCTCACAATCTATGGAATCACTTTCAAGGACTCTTCATCTCATGTTCTCAGTATTTATTACTTATTTGTTTATTGTTATTATTATTATTTCTTTCCTTTTATATTTGCACAGTTTGTTGTCTTTTGCACACTGGTTGAATGCCCAAGTTGGTGCAGTTTTTCATTGTTTCTATTATGGTTATTATTCTGTTCTGGATTTATTGAGTATGCACAAAAAATCAATGTCAGGATTGTATATGGTGACATATATGTACTTTTATAATACATTTACTTTGAATGTAATTTATTCCTTTATGAGAGCTGTATACATCTGATGCATTCCCCTTGAGTATAGAATATTGATGAATGATGTCATTAAAGATTCTGAAAAAAATATTAGTATCTCGAGTGGGGATTTCAAATTGGGGGTGTGAGATGCAATACTAGGCTGTTTAAAACTGAAATCACATGTGTCTTCACTATTCCAGTGTGTCTTTAATTTTTAATTTTGTACCTAATCTCTTCATGATGATATGACTCTGCTTCAGGCAGAATTACATTCAGCCTCAGAGAGCAATACAACATGGATACAGGCCCCTCAGCCCAGTGAGTCTATCGTGGCCACAGTGGCCAATGGATTAGTTCCAATTTCCTGCATTCAGCCCATATCCCACTGAGCCCTGCTCCTTAGTGTACCTATTCAAGTACTTATGTCCTGTCTGTCTCAACATTTTCCTCTGGCAGCTCATTCCATATGTTCACCATCTCTGTGTGAAGTTGTTTTTCCCTTGGGTAACTTTTTTAAATGTTTCCCCTCTCGCCCTAAATCTGTGCCTCCCAGATTTGCACTGCCCTACTCAATGGAAAAGATTGTTACCATCCACATTATCTATGCCTCATGATTTTAAACATTGTAGATCACTTTAATACAGGTGCATATTCCTTTATCCGAAATTCTGAAATCCAAAAAGCTCTGAAAACCAAAGTTTTTTTTGCCAGCAGCTGATGTCACTCAGGTGTGATGTGGCAGCACTAGCAGAGGCCGCCAGACATCACTTGTGGCTCAGCGCTTGTACTGGTTAGACGTGTTCGCTGATATTTTGTATGCAATGTTGACTTTGTGTTTAATTTCACTGTGAAAATGTCAAAAAGAGCTGCAGATACCCCTATGGGTAACAATGAGAAAGAGAGAAGGAAGCATCTATCTTTATCAATAACACAGAAAGTGGAGTTATTGCAGAAGCTTGATCGTGGTGTGTCTGTGCGGCGTCTTACTGCAGAAAATAGTGTCGGAACTACCACCGTATATGATTTAGATAAACAAAGTTACTGAAGTTTTATAGTGACAGTGACGTCCTACATTTATTCCAATAAGTCATTTACCATGTGTTTGATTCAGTTCATTTGAAGCTGTGTATTTTTATGTTTTATTGAATGTTTTTGTTGGAAATAAAATTTCTTCTTGTCATTATTCCCTAAACAATGCAGTATAACAATTACTTACATAGCATTTACATTGTATTAGGTATTATAAGTAATCTAGAGATGATTTAAAGTATATGGGAGGATGTGCGTACGTTTGGTGCACGCTTGATCTTAAAGTTAAAGTTAACCTTATTAAGGTTAAATAAGGGACTTGAGCATACGTGTTTTTTAGTATCGGCGGGGGGGGAGGGGTCTGAAATCTGAAAAATTCTGAATTCCGAAATGCAACTGGCCCCAAGGATTTCGGGTAAGGGATTGTCGACCTGTACATTGCTCCAAGTAATAAAGACCTAGTCTGTTCAACCTCTCCCTGTAACTCAGGCCCTCTAATTTTGACAAAGTCCTCATAAATTTTTCTGCACTCCTTCCAGTTTAATCACATCTTGCCTATACCTGGGTGACCATAGCTATACATAGTACTTCAAGTGCAGTGTCATCAACGACTTGTACAACTGCAATATAGTATGCTAGCTCCTATGCTCAGTGCACTGACTAATGAAGGCCAGCATACTAAACACTTTTCTCACCACCCTGTCTGCTTGTGTAGACTTGTCTTGCAACAATTTACATGCTTACACTCCAAAGTCCTTTTATTGCATTCCTTAGTGCCCTGCCATTCATAGTATAAGTGCTCTGCTGGTTTGATTTTCCATAGTGCATCATCTCACACTTAGCTGTATTGAAATCCATTTGCCACTTCTCTGCCCACTTCCCTAGCATATCAGAATTCCCCATAATTTACGATAACCTTCTTTACTAACCAGCCGGCTGGTGATGTAGTAGCATCAGCGCTGGACTTCGGAGCGAAGGTTCCCAAGTTCAAATCCAGCCGGCTCCCATGGATGCTTTCCATCCGTGCTGGGTTGAGCGTCGAGCTAAGAAAGCCTGCTAAAAAAATGCCATCACAACAGCGTCCCGATGACTCCACTCGGAATTAAGGACTTTCTTCTTACTTTACTTACCACAACACCTAATTTTATGTCATCCTCAAACATATCCCTGTGCATTCATCTCCAAATCATTTATATAAATAATGAATACAGGTGTCCCCCACTTTTCGAACGTTTGCTTTACGAAACCTCGCTGTTACGAAAGACCTACATTAGTTACCTGTTTTCGCTAACAGGTGTTTTCACTGTTATGAAAAAAGGCAGTGCGCGATAAAAGGCAGCCAAGCTCCTCCCCCGGAATTGCATTCTAGCCGGCATTGCTTAAACACGTGCCTGTGAGCAAGATGAGTTCTAAGGTATCGGAAAAGCCTAAAAGAGCTCACAAGGGTGTTACCCTTAGCATAAAACTAGACATAATTAAGCGTTTCGATCGTGGTGATCGAAGTAAGGACAAAGTGAGTTTGGCTTTTGGAAGTTGACGAAGATGATGTTGAAGAGGTTTTGGCATCTCATAACCAAGAACTGATAAATGAAGAGCTGATGCAATTGGAAGAGGAAAGGGTAACAATCAAAACTGAATGCAGTAGCGAACGGACCGAAAGTGAAGATGCTCAAGAACTGAACGTGAAGCAACTGCGTGAGATTTTCGCTACAATAATTGCTGAAAAGTACGACTTTAATTTTGAAAGAGTATGTAGGTTTAGGGCATATTTGCAAGATGGTTTGAGTGCTTACAAAGAACTGTATGATAGAAAAATGCGTGAGACTAAGCAGTCAAGCATACTGTCGTTTTTCAAGCCTTCCACATCAGCCATAGCAGACGACGAACCTCGACAACGAGGCATGCAGACATACAAGAAGATGACCTGCCTGCCCTGATGGAAACAGACGACAATGTGATGACACCCCAGTGTCCCACCACCCCAACCTCCGAGCCGCGGACCGATACATTGCCGCGGAGAATGCAGCAGTAGCCAGGACGCACCCAACACATCTTTAAGAAAAAAGCCAACATAAACAAGCTAATTAATTAGGTGCCGCCCGGCACGTAAATGTCGGCCCAGATCAGAGGCGATTGCTGATTGCTTTGATGTGTGTTGCTTGAATTTCCAGCATCTGCAGAATTCCTGTTGTCTACTTTATATAGGCTGTGTATTTATCATATCATTCCTGCTTTTACTATATGTTACTGTTATTTTAGGTTTTATGTGTTATTTCGCACGATTTGGTAGGTTATTTTTTGGGTCTGCGAACGCCCACGAATTTTTACCATATAAATAGATGGTAATTGCTTCTTCACTTTACAACATTCCGGCTTACAAACTGTTTCATAGGAATGCTCTACCTTTGGATGACGGGGGAATCCTATACAAGAATTCCAACACCATCTCCTGCGGCACAGCACTAGGCACCACTTTCTGAGAAACTGCCTTCAACCACCACCCTCTGTTTCATACCTCTAAGCCAATTTTGAATCCATCTGACCAGCTCTCTCTAGATTCCATGGGACCCTACCTTCTAGATCCTACCATGCAAAGCTTTGTTGAAGTCCAAATAGACAACTTCCATTGCCTTGCCCTCATCTGTCTTTTTGTTACTCCTTCAATATTCTCGAAAAGGTCCATCAAACACACCTTCCCACACACAAAGCTGTGCTGGCTTCTCCTAATCAGACTTTGTCCATCTAAATGCTGGTAGATCCTGTCCTTTAGAACTTCCTCTAGTAACTTCACCACTACTGATGTTAGGCTTATGACCTGTGGTTTGCTTGCTTGTCCTTGCTACCCTTTCTAAAACAACAGAGCAACATTAGCCACCTTCCATTCTTCGGGAACTTTACCAATGGCTAACAATGAAGAAAATATCTCTGCAAGGGCTTCCACAGTTTCCTTTCTACCCTCCACAAAATCCAAGAATGCACTTGGTCAACCCTTGGGGATTTATCAACCTTGATGTATTGTAAGCCTGTAAATATCTCCTCCGGGGTAATTTGAATGTCCTCCAAAATATCTCCATTTATTTCCCCGTGTAGTTTTTTAAAAAAAATGTTCACTTAATATTATGTGTGTGTTCCTTCACTGTAGACCACTCAATGATTAAAAAGTGCATTTAACTTGCACATATTATAGCTATGTTTCCAGTGTCCTGAATGTACAATTATATGTTCTTTAAAAGAGATAATTAGATTACTGTTTTAATTAAAAATCTATTTATTGAATCACACTGCTACAAATACAGCCATCAAATACTGTGACCTTCGTTAGTAACAGAATTATATTGTATTAAAATGGGCATTCAGGCCCAACCATCTTTTTATTTTTCTCAGTGTTGTGTTAAACATGGTATCTACTTATTCAGTCTACTTCATTAATACTATTCCCTCCAGTTTAGATAAACTACTGAATTTGCACTTCGTCTCAGTTGCAGTCACAGTCTCTAGCTGTGTATTCCATAAGACCATAAGACAAAGGAACAGAAGTAGGCCATTCGGCCCATCGAGTCCCGCCATTTTATCATGAGCTGATCCATTTTATCCTATTTAGTCCCACTGCCCCATCTTCTCACCATAACCTTTGATGCCCTGGCTACTCAGATACCTATCAATCTCTGCCTTAAAGACACCCAATGACTTGGCCTCCACTGCTGCCCGTGGCAACAAAATTCCATAGATTCACCACCCTCTGACTAAAAAAATTTTTTCGCATTTCTGTTCTGAAAGGGCACCCTTCAATCCTGAATTCATGCCCTTTCGTACTAGACTCCCCCATCATGGGAAACAACTTTGCCACATCCACTCTGTCCATGCCTTTTAACATTCGAAATGTTTCTATGAGGTCTCCCCTCATTCTTCTAAACTCCAAGGAATACAGTCCAAGAGCGGACAAACGTTCCCCATATGTTAACCCTCTCATTCCCGGAATCATTGTAGTGAATCTTCTCTGTACCCTCTCCAACGTCAGCACATCCTTTCTTAAATAAGGAGACCAAAACTGCCTACAGTACTCCAAGTGAGGTCTCACCAGCGCCTTATAGAGCCTCAACATCACATCCCTGCTCCTATACTCTATTCCTCTGGAAATGAATGCCAACATTGCATTCGCCTTCTTCACTACCGACTCAACCTGGAGGTTAACTTTAAGGGAATCCTGTACGAGGACTCCCAAGTCCCGTTGCATCTCAGAACTTTGAATTCTTTCCCCATTTAAATAATAGTCTGCCCGTTTATTTTTTCTGCCAAAGTGCATAACCATACACTTTCCAACATTGTACTTCATTTGTCACTTCTCTGCCCATTCTTCCAATCTATCCAAGTCTCTCTGCAGACTCTCCGTTTCCTCAGCACTACCGGCCCCTCCACCTATCTTCGTATCGTCAGCAAACTTAGCCACAAAGCCATCTATTCCATAATCCAAATCGTTGATGTACAATGTAAAAAGAAGCGGCCCCAACACTGATCCCTGTGGAACACCACTGGTAACCGGCAGCCAACCAGAATAGGATCCCTTTATTCCCACTCTCTGTTTCCTGCCAATCAGCCAACGCTCTATCCACGTATGTAACTTTCCTGTAATTCCATGGGCTCTTATCTTGTTAAGCAGCCTCATGTGTGGCACCTTGTCAAAGGCCTTCTGAAAATCCAACTATACAACATCCACTGCATCTCCCTTGTCTAGCCTACTGGTAATTTCCTCAAAAAATTGTAATAGGTTTGTCAGGCAGGATTTTCCTTTAAGGAATCCATGCTGAGTTCTGCCTATCTTGTCATATGCCTCCAGGTACTCTGTAACCTCATCCTTGATAATCGACTCCGTAGCCTTAGGTGCTGATGTTGTAGATTATATCTGATTTTAGACTGAGGCTTGGGTCAAATAAATGGAATTTGACAGACTGATTTGGTTTTGTTTTGCAAGTGATGAGGGAGAGGAAACAAACAGTGCTTGTATTATCTGCAGAAATTATTTCTAAGGTACAAAATTTGAGGCATCTGTACAAGGTACTACTACATTGGCCTGTATAAAACTTTACAATTATAGTGAAGTTGATTGAAAGGATAAGTGTTCTTCTGTTTTAGAGTAGGGCTAATGGCTGTTAAACTTAAAGACAGCAAATTCAGGAAATCTGAAATAAAAAAAAATGAAATTATAGAAATACCCACCAAGTCAGGCTGCTTCTATGGCAAGAGAAATATTTTTCATTTCAGGCCAGTTATGTTTAAATAGCTCTCATTTGGATAAAGACATAAATATTGTTGTTTTTGAACTTGATAAAACTTTGAAAATATAGAGCAGCAGTAGGTGGAATAAGAAATAATGGCCAAGGAACATCTTGATTGCATGCCTGCTTTGTTGTATAAAATTGCTTTCTTTCTCTTTTATCAATGCTCATTTTGAATATGGGATAAAAGTAAAGGCAATGATTATTTTATAAACTAGTGTCTGGTAAAGAGAATATACAGAACTTATTAACAAAATACTTTCTAGGTTTCTATTTGCTGTGCTGAAATAGTTTTTTAAACTAATATTGCATAAAAGTTTTCTGCATTCCAAATCTAAACATCCAGTAGAGTTATGCAGCATGGAAACAGGCCCTTCGGTTACCATAGATTAGATAGGCCAACATGTCCATCTGAGCTGGTCCCATTTGTCTGTGTTAATATAATATCCCTCTCAACTGTTATGATCCATGTACATACAAGTTTCTTTTCAATTTAATGATTGCACTTGCAGCTTGTTCCATATTCCACCACCCTGGATAAACCTACCCTGGGGTCCCCTCTTGCCTTATGCCCTTTAGATTTTAGAATCCCATACCCTGAGAAAAAGTCTGTGACCATTCACCTTATCTCTGTTCCTCATGATTTTATAAACCTCTCTCAGGTCACTCTCTCAGCCTTTTTCGCTCCAAGAAAAACAGTCCTAGCATATCTAGTATCTGCTTATAACTCAAGCCTTACAGTCCCAGCAACATCGTCAATACAGTTTCTGCACACTTTCTAGCTTAATCAGATCCTTCTTGCAGGTAGGCAACTAGAACAGCACATATTACTCTGAGTGTGCTGATACCAGTTTTGTTCATCTGTAACATGACATGTCAACCGTTGTACTCAATGCCTTGATCTATGAATCTTGAATAAATTTTGCTTCATAGTTGAGATTTTTGTGCCACAAATGAGAGAAAATCTTCAGATGTTGGAAATCTGAGCAACATGCAAAATGCTGGGGAAACTCAGCAGGCCAGGCAGCATCTATGGAAAAAAACTACAGTCAACGTTTCAGGCCAATGAGGTATTGAGGATATTTAAAAAAATCATTTTGAACCTATGTAACCTCTGGCTAAAAGAATAATTGGGACTGAATAGGAATTTTTGAACTGAAGTAAACTCTTGTCTTTAGCAGTTAGCTAATGTAAGGGGTTTCTTCTTTTATGTTACTGCGTAGCCTAATTAAAATAGCTTCTTTGTTATGTTATAATTGAAATGGCTTCTTTGTTATGTTAACTGCTGAGAAAGTCCTCCCGCTAGCAGTTTGTTTGGATCATGTTACTGATAAGAGGGTGAACAAACCAATTGGGATAGATGTTATTCTTTCTGTGTGTCTGTAAGTTAGTGTGTTGCGAGGGTTTTTGAGAGAAGGCAGGGGAGAGAGACAGAGGATGGACCAGGTGCTGTGAGTCCGCTAACGGGGTCGGACCCCGAGGAGATGGACTTGTGTGGAGGGGCTGGTTGACCACCGTTGTTGGTCCCAGGCGGCAGGTTGAGGTGGTCCGAGGGGATCGCAGAGTGAAAAAGGAGGGTCCCGAGCTCCAACTATTTGTGCACGAAGAGATTGAACTATGATAAGTGTGGCTCCTTTTATTTTCCTTTTATATTTTATTCTCTATTAATTAATATTTATAAACTGTAAATCTTTTAATCGTATCTGGTGTATTGTCTGTTATTTGGGTGGGGTGGGGTACATCACACAGCATCCACACAAACTGTTACTCAGTTTGGCGGGACCAAGGGCTGTCTCCCTAGACGACAGCAAGCTGCGTGACTCTGAGGCTGGCCAGGGGGACTACACTAAAAAAAACCCGGCTTATACTAGTTCTCCTTTGATATGCAGAGAGAGACATTGAGAGTTGATAACATTATACATTTTACCCTCATTTGAGTACGGAGAGGAGAACTCACCGATAAGGACAGGAATGAACATCCATCTGTAATTAAGTCAGGGCCTTGTAAAGGGAATAACTGATAAGAACTGGACAGTACATCCATCAGTAATTAAAACCTTGATTTAACAAACTCTTTTATCTGTAACTAAGTTTTGCACCAATAGACTTGGTGGGAGTACCAGTTCTAATAACATCCGTAACAGTAATGTATGGGATTTACAATGTATAAATATACGGCTGTAACCTGACTAAGGGGTCCACTTGTCAGATGGTGGCAGTACTTGCGTGCCTTCCCTTTGACAACTGGGTTTCAAACTCCTGCAGGAAGATGCGCAATAAACTGTTGTAACTATAAGAAGCTGGTCTCCTGAGTTTTATTCAGATTCTACTTTAACACCAAAACCCTTCAGCTTTTTTTCTTCAGTCCTGCTGAAGAGTAGATTTCAAAGCTGGGGAGAGGGGAGAGAGAACCACCAGGTGATGGGCAAAACCTGGAGGGAGAGGGATGAAGTAAAGAGCTGGAAAATTGATTGGTGAGATGAGGTGAGAGAGGGAAAGGGGGTGGGAAATGGAGAAGCGGGTGGGGGGGATGGGGGGCATTATCGGAAGTTTGAGACCAGGTTGGAGGCTACCCAAATGGAATACAAGGTGTTGTTTCTCCAACCCAAGTGTGGCCTCATCTCTCCCCCCCCACCATTTCTCATCCTCTTTACCCTGTCTCACCTTATCTCACCAATCAATTTCCCAGCTCTTTACTTCATCCCTCCCCCTCCAGGTTTCACGTATCACCTGGTGGTTCTCTTTCCTCTTCCCCTTCCCACTTTTAAATCTACTGTTCAGCTTTTTTTTCTTCCAGTCCTGCCCAAAGATTTTGGCCCGAAACGTTGACTGTACTTTTTCCATAGATGCTGCCTAGCCTGCTGAGTTCCTCCGGCATTTTGTATGTGTTAGAACATGGAAAACCTACAGCACAATACAGGTCCTCCTATTAAGAATTTTTATCTACTTTTTGTTTGGGTGATTTGTTCTGGACTTGTTTCAATGAGACTATCTGATTTGTCTGGCTGTGAGGTGAGGGTACTGGGAAACATGACTTCCTCCTTCACCTATACAATAAAGGCAGTAGAGTTAATATCATGCTCAGAGCAAGATTTTATATATATAACCTTGGGACAATAATGTTAAATTGTGTAGTTGTCTTTTAATACTTTATTGTTCATTGTCTTTCAGGGTAATTGAATGATATCCATGGTAACCATTATTGGTGAACGACTGGTATTTTTTTTAGTTAGTGCATCACAATATAGAGATTTGGTGTTGTGTATCGCATGTCTGCGTGTGCATGTGTTTGTGTTTGATTGAAAGTTGTTGATGAGATCGGAGACCAAAATCAATATTAGAAGATACATAGATATTGTAAATGGTGATCTCTGGCGCAGCTGGAAGTAGATTCAGCTCTCTTGAATTATGAAAACAATTTTGCATTCATAATTTGGTGGTAACTGGTTCCATAGGTCCACTGTTTTCTGGAGGAAAAGAATTGTTTGATAATCTAACTGTATCTTGCATAACTTGCATGTTGAATACAGATTCTTTTTATTCATCTGAAGTAATAGTCCCTCATATTTATAACTACTTGCTATTAGAGAACCACATTATGCCAGAATACTCAATCTCTCTTGGTTGTGAGTAGCTGAGTAGCCACACTAATTGTTAGAGTTGAGGCTATGTGGATTCAATAATTTAAATGTCTTGGATCTACAACTGCCCCTTGAGCAGAATAGACCACTGGGGAGCACATTTTAAGGCCTTGCTCTCAGCATTGTGGACATTTAAAAACAGTTGAAATTGATTTTCATCAACTAGCAAGCTTTCAGTGGCTGAAACTTTCATTTTAAAATTTGAATTACATCAGGAATTTCTGTTTAAATTTGTATTCGGGTATATTCTTTTCTTGGCACATTTACCAAATAATGAGTCTGCAATAAGGATCAGCCATCTTTTTACTGGTAACCCAGACATGTATTCTTGGAAACAGATCAGCTTCTTTTTCACATACTAGTTGGTTCTGGTTATTCCAATGGAAATATCCATATTCTTTAAATATTTGACTGGCATGTACCAGCTTTTAATTTTATTATTTGTCAATATGTTTAGTTCTTAATTTTCTTTTAGGGCTAACTTTTGAACAAGTATTTCAACAATCTTGACAATCTATCTCTGTTTAATTTAATTTGCGTTGAAATTAGTTCATCTGTATTTTAACACCTGGAATTTCTGGTTGCTTGCTAATTCTTGATGTAGTACAAACTTCAAGAGTTTGTATCACATATTTGCAAAGATTTCAGGTAAAACTTGTGTATACAGTTACAGTTACAGATCCTGCAACTGGGTTGTAGGGGCACTGTACAGATGAGCGCTGCACCAATTGCCCCCATCTCTCACGGTTGTGGGTGAATGCCTGGGTTGCAGCAAAGCTCTCTCTAGTCCACTCTGCAATGTTGCCTGCCCGTTTCTTCCTCTGTTTGCCCCTTTTTCTTTCTTCCTGCACCGTTCCCTAAAGAATGGTCTTTGAAAGTCCACTTGATCTTAGTATGTGGCCGTACCAATGCAATTTACTCTTCTTTACCGTGGGGCAGTAGATCTTTGTAGTACCTCGTGCTAGGTGATGGTTCTTTGTACTTTGTTGTTTGAGTTCTGGTTTGTATAGGAGATGCCAAGGAGCCTTCTGAAGCAACTCATTTCTATTGCCTGGATCTTCTTTTGCAGTTCTGCTTTCAAAAATTCCATGATTGACAAATATACAGTGGTGCTGGAAAGTTTGTGAACCCTTTAGATTTCTTTCTGCATAAGTATGACTTAAAATGTAATCAGATCTTCCCCTAAGTCCTAAAACTAGATAAAGAGAACCCAATTAAATAACTAACACAAAAGCGTTATACTTGTTCATTTATTTATTGAGAAAAATTATCCAATATTACATGTATTTTTTGGAAAAAAGTATGTGAACCTGTAGGATTATCAGTTCATTTAAATTGGAAATTAGAGTGTGGTGTTTCAATCAATGGGATGACAGCCAGGTGTGAGATGTGGGAGGCCCTGCCCTATGATAGACCATAAACATGGTCTTCACTATCAAAGTCTGATCTTCACCAGGTGTTTAGAAGTGTGCTATACCTTGATCAAAGGAGATTTCTGAGGACCTC
Source organism: Mobula hypostoma (assembly GCF_963921235.1). Taxonomy (NCBI): domain Eukaryota; kingdom Metazoa; phylum Chordata; class Chondrichthyes; order Myliobatiformes; family Myliobatidae; genus Mobula; species Mobula hypostoma. Next base: position 36,730,487 of record NC_086107.1, on the reverse strand, counting down.
AGAAAGAAAGTTGTTGATTCTCACTGGGCTGGGAAAGGATACAAAACCATTTCTAAAGAGTGTGGGCTCCATTAATCCAGTCAGGTAGATAGTGTACAAATGGAGGAAATTCAACACAGTTGTTCTTTCCCCAAGAGTGTTTGACCAAAAATAACTCCAAGAGCAAGGCATGTAATATTTCAAGAGGTCACAAAGAGCCCCAGGTAACATATAAGCAGCTCCAAGCCTCTCTTGCATTTGCTAATGTCAGTGTTCATGAGTCTATCATCAGGCAAACGCTGAACAACAATGTGTGCATAGCCAGATTGCAAGAGAAAGCCACTATTCTCCAAGAAGAACATTGCTGCCCATCTAAGATTTGCTAAAGACCACGTGGATAAAGCCAGAAGGCTAATGGAAAAATGTTTTGGTAATGGATGAGTCCAAAAATAGAACTTTTTGGCTTAAATGAGAAGAGTTATGTTTGGCGAAAAGCAAACACTGCATTCCAGCCTAAGAATGTCATCCTATCTGTGAAATGTGGTGGCAGTGTCATGGTTTGGGCCTGCCTTACATTATTGATGGAACTATGAATTCTGAACTATATCAGCAAATTCTACAGGAAAGTGTCAGGGTATCCGTCTGTGATTTGAACTCGAGAAAGTGATGTGTCATGCAGCAAGACAACAACCCTAAATACAGAAGTCAGGCTACCAAAAATGGTTAAAGCAGAAGACCTTTCACATTTTGGAATGGCTGAGTCAAAGTCCTGACCTTAATCTTATAGAAATATTATGGAAGGACCTGAAGCAAGCACTGTATGCAGCAAAGCCCACCAACATCCCAGAGTTGACGCAATTTTTTAAGGAAGAATGGCCTAAAATTCCTCCAAGCCAATGTGCAGGACTGATCAACAGTTACCAGAAAAGTTTGGTTGAAGTTATTGCTGTACAAGGAGTCAAACCAGTTATTGAAAACCAAGGTTCACATACTTTTTCCAATAAATACATATAATATTGGTTTTAGTTTAGCCGGTGTTGCTGTTGTTTGGGCCGCCTTGCAAGGACTTCAGGCTTTGAACATTTTTGGTTGATATGATGGCATCAAGATACTTGAACCATTTGGCAGTCTGTAATTCTTCTCCACTGACTATGATTTTTGTCGTGAATGGCTCCTCAGTGTTTCTCATCAGCTTGGTTTTCTCTGTACTGATCTTCATGCCATATCTGCTAGATGTATCATCCAGATGATTCATAAGGCAGGCCAGTTCATCAACACTTCCTGCCAGCCCATCAGTATAATCGGCGAACCTGAGGTTGGTTATGCTCTGTTCTCCAATGCTGACTGTGCCGATAAGGAGGCAGCCTTGTTGGACTCCAACTGATGTCCGGGGGCACAGTTGGAGAGTAGTTCTACACAACTACTGCACTACTAGCTTTGGTGTAGAGCTGCTTGATGGTTTGGATCAGCTTCTGGCCCATGTTGTATCTCTTCATTGTGGCCCAGGACTTGTGTATGTGGCAATGAACATAAAGCCTTTCTTGCAGAAGCATATAATACAAAGAAATATTCTTAATATTATACTTTGGGATGCCCTTCTTATATCTTTCATTTGCATCTTTGTATACTGGAGATTATCTTGTATTTTTATTTAAATTGAATAGGCTTGTTGAGTAAACTGAATTGAGTTATCTTTTAGAGGTTACTTGAGCAGTTATTGGAAGCTTCTACTGTGTGCACTTGATTAGAAATTTCTCACATTTCTTAATGTAAAAGGCTGATGAGTGCCGATGAAGAGTTTCAGGCCAAAACGTCAACTGTTTACTCTTTTCCATAGATGCTGCGTGGCCTGCTGAGTACCTTCTAGCATTTTGTGTGTGCTCCTTGGATTTCCATCATCTGCAGATTTTCTTGGTGTTAAAGGGGGCTATTGGCTTATCAGATCTATGCCAACTCTGAGAGTTATTCCGTCAATCGCCTTCTCTACTTGTTTTCTTTAACCTTATCTCTTCTCATGCCCATTTACACCTATCTGCCCTAGAGCATGTCTGCTGTCCCAACAGTTGACCATCGCTGTATAACCATCAAAGATGCGAACTGAGCCTCCTCCCCGCCCCCCCCCCACCAATCCTCGTTCTGGTAAATCAGGCCAGAGTAGGCTATGCTCATGCTCCCTGCACGCAAACAGCTGAAACAGGAGGATCTGGTACCAAAACTTATACAATGTTGGTCTGAGAAACAGATAAGCTTCTATGCGACTGCTTTGAGTTGGTAGACAGGTCCATGTTTACAGACTCAGCTGCCTAGATGCTAACCTAGATGAGTATTTACTACCATCTGTCACATACCCCGTGACGGGTTAAAGCACCAGCAGAAATGAAAAACACCTCAGATTCTAGTATTGCTATTAACTAATGGTATTTATTAGTAACTACGCAATACAGTAAAATAAATGCAGATAAATCAAACAGATTAACAATGATTTTTTTTTATATATATATATATGAAAACCAAGCTTCTTCAAGTCTAGGGGTAAATAGATACAGTCTTACGATGATGAATAAAGTTCAGTTCAGTTCAGTTCGTGGTATTGAGTTGAGTAGTGATGGAGAGAGAGAGAGGGAGAGATTTGAGTCTTCAGGTAAGCTGATGCCGTCGATCTTCCCGTTGTCCTCCGAGATCCTTTAAAAGTCCCCAACTGCGACCACAACAAAAGGGTTCTTCTGTGGTGGAGCTATCAATCCAGGTGAGGGTTGGACACACAAATAATTCCCCACTGGTCATACCTTCTCCACACTGCAAGAGCCACTGATGGATCCACCTGTTCTTTCCTCCAAAACTCACTTTTTCTGTGGGCACAGCAAAGCTCATTCAGTGTCCAAAATCATGTGTCTCAGGTCTATCTTCTGACCTTCTGTTTATCTCCCCGTATTGAGTACCAACTGTCATTCAAACAGCTCCTCCCTTCTCTGTCTGTAAGAATGTACAAGCAGGCGATGTCCTTGGGAAAGTATAAACAAACTGTGAGCAGTCTTTGTCTCTCTCTCCCTTAAAAACAATATGTCGCTGTTAAATAATTCTCTCTCCCTCGCTCTCCCTCGCTCTCTCTCTCTTCAAAAGCACAGTTCATAGGGGTCATTGAGCACAGTTCATAGGGGTAATTCAGGACCCTCTCACACATCACAGATGTTATCAGTAAGTAGTTGAGGACTGTGTACCAAAGAGGACAATCCGGGTGTTCCCAAACCAGAAACATGGGTGAACTGGGAAATACATTCCTGAATGAAATCTAGGTCTTCAGCATTCAAATTAGGTAATCTGACCTTTAAAAGAAATCGAGATATGACCCCCATAAAGCAATCAGAGATGCTGGGAAACAGAGTCAGTCCAGAATCTAGTACCTGACCAGCTATCATTTGTTGCAGTGTTTAGTTGAAAAATGGTTTGCAAAATGAAGTTGAGCAGCATCACAAAGAATAGCATATCCCTTCCTGATGAGCTTAATGCATTCTGTAAACATTTTTAACAAAGGTAATGGACACCCTCCCCAAAAGCCTCACAGGCACCTGAACACACAGTCACTGTTATGGATTTAAGATCAGTCTTCAGGAGAGTGAACCCTTGGAAATCATCTGGCCCAGATGGTATCCCTGGCCATGTCCTTAGATCTGTGCAGATCAGCTGGCAAGGTATTTGAAATTTAACCCCTCGTTGCTTCAATTTGTGGTCCCCACCTGCTATATGAAGTCTGCTATCATCTTGTATCTAGGGAAAAACAAAATATGTGTCTTAACAACTACTGACAAGTTGTTCTGACATTTATTATTCGTCATGAAGTGCTTCAAGTGGCTACCATGATATACATTAGCTCCAGCATTTCAGACATCCTTGATCTACTGCAATCCTCCTGTAGCTGAAACAGTAGGATCTGGTCTGTCAAAACTACTCTACTTTCTCAGGATGCTAAAAAGATAATTGATATGTCCCTGTCAGCCCTTACCAATCATCATTGATACACCACATGAAGCATCCTTTCTGGATGCATAATGGCTTGGGTATGGCAACTGCTTTGTCTTTGACTGCAAGAAATTTCAGAGGGTTGAGGAGACAGCTCAGCATATCACAGAAACCAGCCTTCCTTGTATGGACTCTGTCTGTACTTCACGATGCCTCAGCAAAGCAGCCAGTATGATTAAAGACCTACCCATTCCAGACATTCTTTCTTCTCTCCTCTTCTATTGGGCAGAAGATAGAAAAACCTGAAATCATGTACCATTGGGCTCAAGTATAGCTTCTGTCTGGCTGTTAAAAGACTACTAAATGGTTCCCTAGTATAAGGTGGACCCTTGACCTTACCATCTACCTTGTTATGATCTTGCACCTTACCTACACTGTACTTAATCTGTAACTGTTATACTTCACTCTGCATTGTATTGCTTTACCCCGTTCTACCTCAATGCACTGTGTAATGATTTGATATGTACGAACGATAAACAAGAAAAGCTTTTTCACTGTATCTCGGTACGTGTGACAAAAGCCAACCAATTCCAATACTTACATTGTGAATAAGTTATAATGGCCAGTAAACCTACCACGCAGCATGACTTTGTTATGTGTGTGTATGGGGGCATGGGCAGTTAGGAAGGTAAAACCCTGTTTTACTGTGTATGTGAACTCAACATAGTATTTATTTATTTATCGAGATACATTGCGGCATAGGCCCTTCTGGCCCATCAAGCTGTAATCCTAACCTAATCATTGAACAACTTACACTGACCAGTTACCAACCAGTATGACTGGACAATGGGAGGAAACCCACACAGTCATGGGGAGCATGTATAAACTCCTTACAGGCAGTGGGGCATAACCATTAAGCAGCAGGATGTGGAGAATTGGGAGAGGAAGCAGAATGGGTAGTACGTTAGCTGCAAAGTAGCCAAGGAATCGCAAGGACCTATTTGTTGCCATTAACGTATTGAACTATACTCTGAAGTCGGAAGTACAATTTCAAAATTTGCATAGTGTTCAAATTGGAGGTATCATTGCTTCAGAGGAAGACTGATGCAATACAGGAAGATATCAATAACATTTTAGAATGGGGTTGCATGTTTCGAAAAGGACTTTGAAGTAGATTTGTTCAGGAAATAAACTTGGTATAAGAGAGGATTTTGGAAGAATTGTTCATTGAATCATCAAAAGTGGTGGTAATAGACTTGCACTGGTATTTTTTTTTCCCAAGACAGATCTGAAAAGCAGCAAAACCATGTCAAATTTTGTATTGAATTTGAATTAGTCTACGCTGGGGTACTGGTTGTGTTCTCCATGTTATAGAAGAGTTGCGGCAAAAACATTGGAATGATATCACATCTTGTATGTATCAGGAAAGATTAAATAGTTTGTGACTCTTTTCTCCAGAAATATTACAGAGGTCTTTAAAATAAAGTATAGGTTTGATAAATCGATGTGAAGATGTTCCCACCTACATTTGCAACCAAAATTGGTGGTCATAAGTGTAAATTTGTCACTGGGATATACACTGATATTTCAGTTGGCCTCCAGAATGCTTTTAATGAGGAAGGGTTCTAAAAGAATCAGTGGTAAAGGGGCCATTATGACATTATGTACAGAGAAATGTGTTACTGATGGTATTGCTATGCTACAAATGTGGTGCACTCTACTACCCTTAGCTGAGTTAAGAACCTACTGCAAATCCCTTCTCTGCATACAAAGAGTCGGGTGAATGCAGCTTGTATAATATCTAACAGCTGGTGATGTGAGAGACCATGCAGTGTACTAACATGTGGAACAGGTGTCCCAGATCTAATGCTGAGGCCCACTCCTTAGCTGCACTATCTGTGCCAGCTCGCCCAACACCAGCTCTCACAGGTAACCACTCCACATTAAGCCATGGAAATTTGAAGTTCAAAGTAAATTTATTATTAAAGTACATATGTCACCATATACATCCCAAAGATTCATTTTCTTGTGGGCATATTCAATGAATCCAATAACCATAATAGAATTAATGAAAGACCACACTGATAAGGCAGACAACCTGTCTGCAAAAGACAACAAATTGTACAAATACAAAATGGAAAAAAACAACAAATAAATAAGCCATAAATAATGAGAACATGAAATGTAGAGGCCTTGAAAGTGAGTCCATAAGTTGTAGGAACAGTTCAGTGATGGGGTAAGTGAAGTTGAGTGAAGTTATCTCCTCTGGTTCAGGAGCCTGATGGTTGAGGGGTAATAACTGCTCCCGAACCTGGTGGTGAGAGTCATGAGGCATCTGTATCTTCTTCATGATGAGAGTAGTGAGAAGAGCATGACCCGGAAAGTGGGGGTCCCTGATGATGGCTGCTGCTTTGCTGTGACATCATTCTGTATAGATGTGCTTATTGTTGGGGTGTGCCTTACCCATGATGGACAAGGCCATATCCACTAGTTTTTGTAGGATTTTCTGTTTAAGGGAATTGGTTTTTCTAAACAATGCTGTGATGCAGCCAGTCAATATATTCTCCACCACACATCTATAGAAATTTGTCAAAGTTGTCAAGTCACTTTTTATTGTCCTTTTGACCACAACTGCTGGTACAGTACACAGTAAAAATGAGACAACGTTTTTCATGACCATGGTGCTACATGAGACAATACAAAAACTACACAGAGCTATGTAAAACAACACAAAACTATACTATACTAGACTACAGACCTACCCAGGACTACATAAAGAGCACAAAACAGTGCAGGCATTACAATAAATAATAAACAAGACAGTAGGCACAGTAGAGGGCAGTAGGTTGGTGTCAGTCCAGGCTCTGGGTATTGAGGAGTCTGATGGCTTGGGGGAAGAAACTGTTAACATAGTCTGGTCATAAGAGCCCGAATGCTTCAGTGCCTTTCTCCAGCTGGCAGGAGGGAGAAGAGTTTGTATGAGGGGTGCGTGGGGTCCTTCATAATGCCGTTTGCTTCACGGATGCAGCGTATGGTGTAAATGTCTGTAACGGTGGGAAGAGAGACCCCGATGATCTTCTTAGCTGACCTCACTATCCGCTGCAGGGTCTTGCGATCTGAGATGGTGCAATTTCCGAACCAGGCCGTGATGCAGCTGCTCAGGATGCTCTTTGTAGAATGTGGTGAGGATGGGGGGGTGAGAGATGGAATTTTCTCAGCTTTCGCAGAAGGTAGAGACGCTGCTGGGCTTTCTTTGCTATGGAACTGGTGTTGAGGGACCAGCTGAGATTCTCTGCCAGGTGAACACCAAGAAATTTGGTGCTCTTAACGATCTCTATGGAGAAGTTGTCGATGTTCAGTGGAGAGTGGTCGCTCCGTATCCTCCTGAAGTCAACAACCATCTCTTTTGTTTTGCTCACATTCAGAGACAGGTTGTTGGCTCTGCACCAGTCCGTTAGATGTCATGTCGAGTCTTAACAAACTTATAAGGAAGTAAGAGGGGCTGCGATGCTTTCTTTGTATTTGCATTTGCGTGCTAGGCCAAGGATAGGTCATCTGAAATAGTAACACCAAGGAATTTAAATGTAACTGCTTAAGAGTGCCAGCGATGGGCATGATTTTATGCCAGGTTCCTGACAGAGCAATATGAAGCAATGAGGTAGTGAGGGTTTCATATCAAGTGTCTGGCATAGCAATACATATCCTGATTGGATTTTTTTAAAGTGGAAGTCAAAACATTTGAGTCTTCTCCGTCGTCAGAAAGATAATAGTTGCTCAGACTTCCATGTTCACATTTGTGATGTATCCCTTATAAGCTTTGATTCCTTTACTATTTTGAAATCTGTATTTTAGTTTTTAATATATTCAATGATTTGGCTTTCATAAGTATTTTTGGGTAGGGATTTCTAAAACCTTGTAATCCTTTGAGTGAAGAGATTTTTCCTTCTCCTCCAGCCCTTAACCTTTCCCACCCACCTGGCTTGACTTGTCACCTTCTAGCTCGTCCTTCTTCCCCTCCCCCTCCTTTTAATTCTGGCACCTTCCCCTTTCCAGTCCTGAAGAAGGGTCTCAGTCTGAAAGGTCAACTATTTATTCATTTGCATATACACTGCCTGACTTGCTAGGTTCCTCCAGCATTTTGTCTGTGTTACTCCTGATTTTCGGTATCTGCAGAGTCTCTTCTGTTTAGAAATGTTTCCATGTCTCTTTTTTAGATGCGTGCTTCCTTATTCTGAGACCATATCCTCTGGTACTAGATTCTTTCGTAAGGGAGACCATCTTGGCATATATTCTATGAAGTTTTAATAGGATTGCTTCTATAAATTTCAGTGAGTACAGCTAAGATCCATTTAAGCTTTCTTTGTAAGACATTCCGTCCTTTTGTGGGTTCTTCCTAATGAAACTTTTCTGACTTTCCTTCAATGATATATCTTGAGTAAGGGAAACCAAAACTGTGAACTATGTTCTGAGTGTGGTTTCTCTAGTGTTCTGTACATTTTTATTATGACTGATCTAATTTATATTCCAACATCCTTGAAATAAAAACTGGAATTCATTATCCTTCCCAATTACCTGCTGATTGATTTGGAGGGAAGAATTATAAACTAGCTTATTATTGCAATAGCGAAAGACTCTTTGTTCTGCTGAGCATTACTGCCATGCTACTTTGACACCAGAATGTATGGCAGCACGTGGGGTGTCACCAGCATCTCCCTAGGTTGTGTTGGTTGTTAACGCAAACGACACACTTCAGTGTGTTTTCCAATGTATGCAATAAATAAAACTGAATCTAAATGATAGATGATGGTCCAACCATTTTCTTATGTCAGCAGGCTTTTTTGAATTGAAATGTATTTCTTTGAACAACCATGGTCATGAGTCAACTAAGTAATGTTTGGAGAATTAAATATCAACACTTTGTTCAATTGCTTTTCTTATTCTGTAACATCTTTAAGATTTATCCCATTGAATGAGAAAATACTGATTGGTTGTTAAGTTGCTGGATTCCTGCTTTTTTGCCGTTGAGATTTAACTGGTTAATTTTCCACTGAGGGTACATGGCAGAATTCTGGAGTTGTGACTGTGGTTAGAGGCACAGCTGATCTTCGGCTCAAGTTATCAATATATTTGGATGTTGTCATTACCCATAGCCTTTGCAGTATGCAGTGCAGTCAATTGTTTCTTGGGTCACATGGAATAAACTGAATTGGCTGAAGACTAAATCATTTCATCTGTTGCTATTGTTTTGCATTCTGCTTTTTTCCCCAAACAAATTTAATATTCAAATATGGTGCTTATCCTGTCTTGAAGAAGGGTCTCGGCCTAAAACATCGACTGTTTATTCATTTCCATGGATGTTGCCTGGCTGCTGAGTTCCTCCAACATTTTGTGTGTTGCTCTGGATTTCTAGCATCTGCAGAATCTCATATGTTTAGTTAGTGCTTGTCCTCTTTCTTTAGTTAAGATGACAAATACTTAGCATTAGCTAGAGATTAAAGTTTTTCCTGATTAGTATTGCTTTTCATTGTACAATATTTACCTGTTAAGTTATCAGGGGAAGCATGTCTTGTTTTTTGATGAAATCAGATTAGTTTGTTTTTAAACTGTTCAACTGACTAATATAGTTTTACTGTTTTTTTTAATTAGTGCATCATGTTTTGGAAGTTTGATCTTCACACATCATCCCATATAGACACGCTCCTCGATAAGGAAGATGTGACTCTTACTGAATTAATGGATGAGGAAGATATTTTGCAGGAATGTAAAGCTCAGAACCGTAAACTGTTGGATTTTCTGGTCAGGTCGCAGAGTATGCATGATCTTGTTACGTACATCACCCAGGAGCCACCAGATGACATGGATGAAAAAGTGAAATACAAGTAAGAAAATCTTATTATAGGAAATGTTTACATTTAAAGATGTTCCTACCTGAATGAAGTTTATTAGACTAGATTGGTTTTTGTAAAGTGTGCTTCCAAATTGATATTAATGTAGAGACTGGACCTTTCTGCTGTTGAGGATAAGAAATGCCAAGTTTACTTAACTTTTCATTACCCAATTATATACCAAAAAGTTATTATATTAGTGAAATAAATTGGTCATGATTTTCATATTCTTAAAGGACAATTTGCTAGATCCTAGCATCTGTACTTATTAAGTTTTACATTTATGCTTTTGCATAAATAGGTAATCTAATTAATTAGTCCAATAAGAATTCAAATTTGTCTGAGCTGGTGAAACATCAACATTGCGGAAATTTTATTTTTTTTGTATTTATCTTCTTCCATTCTAGTCTCACTATCTTTTTTCAAGCCCTTTATATCATTTGTCTGATAGCAAAAGTAATCAGTTTCATGTGTGAACCAAGGCAATGATTTTCACTGGTTGGTTGATATAGTTAAGTTTAACCTTGCTGAACACTAGCAGCTTTTTTTTTCATGGATATTGAATGAGTCCAAGGTAAAATTTCCCTTGGGACATGTTATTGAGGTCAATTGCAGTGGTCAATTCAACTAATGTAGCATAAAGGAGAAATAAAACATAGATAGCCCTTGTTTTCTTTGTTAGCTGGATGCCATTAGGAAAATAGAAATACTTATAAAGTTATTACTACAAAAAATCAGTCTATTCTTAAATTTATTTGATCCTAGTATCTCTCTTACTTCGTTCGTGGGAGATGTTCGTCTCTTGCAAGGTTACAAGTTTTAATGCCCATTCCTAATTGCCATTGAAAAAGGGGTACAGAGCAGCCTTATGGATCTGTAGTCATTGTGGTGAAGGTTCTGCCACAATGTGATTTCATTCAAAGTTCAAAATAAATATATTATCAAAGTACTTATACTGTATTTCACCATATACAGCCCCGAGATTCATTTTCTTATGGGCATACTCAATAAATGAAATAAACATCATAGAATCGGTGAAAGACTACACCAATAGGGTAGACAACCACTATGCAAAAGACAGCAAACTGTGCAAATACAAAAGGAAAGTGTCACGTGACCGGCAACAATGAATATCAAATTGAGACAGGTTATATTAAACAAACATGAACAGTTATTAAACTGCTCAACAATAGTGGAAAATATATTCAAACGACTAAGTTAATGGAAGTTAACTGCTATACGGCAACTCAGGAACAGTTCATAAAAGGATAATTGCGAAAACAGTTCTTAAAGTGGTAGAGTCCAAGTGATTTACACAGTCAATAAAGAGAGACTTCTCTGGAGAAGGATTTCTTCAGAGAAGCGACGTTTCTGCTGGTTCTGTCCAAAGGATTCACGACGAAGGAAATAAACAGTTTAAAAGGAGCTGACCTTTTTCCTGGCGAGTGAACCCTGCACGAATTTCCTTGCTCTTTTGGCAGGAGTTATCTCAGGTGCAGGTCACTACTTCTTGACCGAAGACTCAATAGAAACCATAGAAAAACTACAGCACAGAAACAGGCCTTTTGGCCCTTCTTGGCTGTGCCGAACCATTTTCTGCCTAGTCCCACTGATGTGCACACAGACCATATCCCTCCATACACCTCCCATCCATGTATCTGTCCAATTTATTCTTAAATGTTAAAAAGGAACCCGCATTTACCACCTCCTTTGGCAGCTCATTCCACACTCCCACCACTCTCTGTGTGAAGAAGCCCAATAAGACGATCCTCTCCAAAACTGCCAAACGATATCAGCTTTACTCGACTCGGTGAATTCGTGTACTTTGGTAAGGTCTTCACTCTCCAATTCTACTTACAATAGAAAGTAGAACTCCACTTTAAAATGAAACTGCGTCATAAGACAAATACGCAGCAATACGAAGTAACTAACACAAAGCTAAACTGAAACCTAACTGCGTCACGCCAGGGGTCTCCTTTATATCCCTGTTGAGAACAGGTCATCATGTGACCCCTCTGGTGGGAAAATTACATCATGTGACCTCTGCAAAACCATTACATCATCCTCATAAGACAGTCACAAGGTATGTAACAAAAGAAAGAAAACAAAAGGAAAGAAAGAAAATAAAAGGAAGAATAATAATTAATAAATAACCAATAAATAGGAGTCTTATCGGTTGTGCATCCTACTTTTTGTAGAATTTTTTCTGTTCAAGCAAATTGGTGTATCCATAACAGGCTGTGATGTAGCCAGTCAATATACTCTCCACTACACATCTATAGATGTTAGTCAAGGTTTTGTGGTCCAATGTCATGTAGAATCTTCACAAACTTCTAGGAAAGTAGAGGCACTGCCATGCTTTCTTCATAATTGTATTTGTGTGCTGGGCCAGGACAGGTCCTCTAAAGAATTTAAGTTGCTGACCCTCTCCACTTTTGATCTCCCGTGAGGACTGACTCATGGATCTCTGGTTTCCTCCTTCTGAAGTCAATAATCGGCTCATTGGTCTTGCTGATATTGGGTCAGAGTTTGTTGTTGCAGCACACTGAGCCAGTTTTTCAATCTCTCTCCTATGTGCTGATTTGATTTGGCCCATGACTGTGTGTCATCAGCAAACTTAAATATGGCATTAGAGCTAGAGCAAAGAGTTAAGCACACAGTCTTGTGGTGCACCTGTACTGATGGAGATTGTGGAGGAGATGTTGTTGCCAATCTGAACTGACTCTGGTCTGCAAGTGAGAAAATCAAAGATCCAATTGCACAAGGAGATTTTGAGGCCAATGTCTTGAAGCTTATTGATTAGTTTTGAGGGGATGATAGCTTTGAATGCTGAGCTGTAGTCGATAAAGAGCATCTTTGCTGTCCAGATGTTCCAGGGTTGAGTGAAATGGTATCTGCTGTGGGCCTTTTATACCAGTAGGATAATTGGAGTGGATCCAAGTCACTTCTCAGGAAGCAGTTGATATGTTTCATCTCCAACTTCTCCAAACATTTCGTCACTGCGGATGTAAGTGCTATTGGATGATAGTTATTGAGGAGGAACTTATTTCCAAGTCAGGATAATGTGTAACTTGGAGACTGTGTATCTGCAGACCTTGGACAAGAGTCATAAAGTGATACAGACCCTTTAGTTAAATCTGACCTTATTCAGCACATTGTTCACCTAGCTAGTTCCAATGTTTCATATTCAGCCCTTATCCCTCTAAGTTCCTCTTGTCCACGTACCTATCCAAATTCTTCTTAAATGACACTATTGTACCTGCTTCAACTCAATCCAAATACACATCACCCTCTGCATTAATTATTTCTTCTTTCACCCTAAATTTATGCCCCCTAGTATTGGACTCTCTTACCCTAGTGGAAAAAGACTGTTACCGTCTACCTTATCTCTTTCTCTCATAATTTTAAACATTTCTATAAAACTACCCCTTATTCTCCTATGTTCTAAGTGATAAAGCACTAGTTTGACCAGCCTGTCGTATAATTCAGGCTCACTAGTCCTAGTTACAACCTGATAAAACTTTTCTGCACATTCCAACATAACCACATCTTTTCTATAACAGGTACTCCAACTGTACACGGTACTCCAAGTGCAGCCTCACGAGTAACTTGCACTAAACGTAATGTTACAGCTTCTTTTCAGTGTTCAGATTGATGAAGACTTGTGTGCTAATTCATTTTTCATCACCTTGCCTTTCTGTGGTGCTGCTTTCAGTGAACCGTGCACTTTTACTCCTTAGCGTCTTTGTTCTGTTACACTGTCTAGTGCCCTACCATGCCCCACAACAAGAATGAAAGCTTGTATTTCTATTTGTATTGTACCTGTAAGGTATTCAAGCCCCTAAACTACTTCCCAGGAGCAATGTTACTCAAAAAAGGTTGACACCAAACTAAATTCATTAAAGTTTTGATAAAACTGCACATCTGGTATTTTTAAGTAGACTATCTGAATTTCTGAACGCTTGAGTGGAGTGAAAAGCAGAACTCAGTGAGCTGTATACTAAAAAACATGTCTCATTGCAGAAAGTTCTTATCTTGGTTCTTCATGGCATAACCAGAGGCTGTGACTCCTAGTTCTGTACTCTGCAGTAATCTGAAAATTTCTCTCTGTTTGTAGCCTATTTCTGATGGAGTCCTGTGTCTATGGAATCCCCTTTTATTCTTCAGTACTCCTGTGAATATTTGGCCTGTCTGATCTCTGATAACCCAGGCATCTGTTCAGTGAACTGTCCTTGCACCCCTTCATAGCAAGAAGATCCTTCTTCGAGTAAAGAGTGCATGCACAACTCCAGATGTGGTTTCCTCAAGAGACACTGCAGCTGTAGCAAGATATCCTTCCTTGTTGTCAAATCTCTTGCAATAAAGGCTAACGTTTATTTGTCTTCCTAACTGCTGTACCTGAATGCTTTCTTTAAGCAACTTCCTTTTTCTTTCTATCACCATTCAGTTAAATTAAGCTGATATAGTCATACAGGTGGTACTGCTGTATATATTGTAGAACAGATGTATTGAAAATTTCCATCGAGTTCCTCCAGCAGTTTGTGCTTTTAAATGTGTTGTATTTAAGTTTGCTGATGACACCACTGTTGTTGGCCGAATCAGAGATGGTAATAAATCAGGATATAGGAGGGAAAATGAAAATGTGGTTGTGTAGTGCCACAACAGTCTCTCACTCAATATCAGCAAAAGCAAAGAGCTGATGATCAACTACAGGAGGAAGAACATGAGCCAGTCCTCAACAGAGGATTTGTCCTGGGACCAGCATGTAAGTGCAATCACCCAAAAGGCATAACAGCACCTCTGCTTTCTTAGAAGTTCGCTTAGATTTAGCAGGTCACCAAAGACTGACCTGTTGATGCACGGGTCATTGTTGATTCTATTGATGCACTTGGAGAATATCCTAAATGTTTACATTATGACCTGGTATAGAAACACCAATGTCCAGGAATGGAAAAGGTTACAGATGTGGTGGACGCAGTCCCGTCCATTACAGGTAAATGCCTCCTCATCATTTAATAGATGTAATAGAGTTTTGACTAGTGACCAATCTGGACATCAGAAGTTTGAGAGGAGGTGATTTCACTCAGGTTCACAGACCGAGTAGAGAAAGGCAGTAATGGCATAATTGAGCTCTAACCATCGACCTATCAGTGTCTGGGATTGATTAGCAAGAGCAAGTTAAAGGAATGCGACGGCAAGCGCAGTGGCCATCGCAGCAGCAGCCCTCGTCTGAGCGGACAGAGTCAGAGTGGTGATGTTGAGGCTTTAGCTCTTTGAGATTTCAACAAAGAGAAGTTTCACTCAAAGAAGACAAAAAAGTTCTAGGTTAAGTTAATTTTTCCTTCCCTTCTTTATTTCTGCTCAGCAAGGACAGTAGAGATGCCAGGCTGGATAGTAGAATGCTTCTCTTGTGGGATGTGGGAAGGCAGGGGAACCTCCAGAGGTGCAGATAGAAGTCCAGCTTCTAACAATCTGTGTTAAGGAGTTAGAGCTCAAACTAGACGAACACCGGATCATTTGGGAGGTTGAAGGGGTGATAGATAGGACATATAGAGAGGTAGTTACACCCAAGGTGCAGGACACAGGAAACTGGGTGACAGGAAGTGGCTAGATTCAGGTTTCTGTCAGATTTCTCCTACTCTATAGCTAGAGTAGTGAGAATGGGTTCCAGGTCAGCTCATCATCCAAGATGTGGGAGATCTGGGAGACCTCCAGTCTTGCGCATCTGAGAACTACAACTAGGTACAGGTCCTCACAAACTGTAAGGAAACTGGAACTGCAGCTGAGTGATCTTCAGCTCATATAGGAGGATGAGAACCACAGTGAGGAAGCCAGACCCATGTTGCAGGAGGCAGATAGCTGGTTGGCTCTCAAGAGGGAAAGGAAATAGACAATTGTGCAAAGTATCCCTCGGGCCACTCCCCTCAATGTCACGTATACTATGGAAACCTATCAGGGGAAGCCACTGCAGCAGATCACTGGCACTGAGTATGGCCTTCTGGCCCAAGAGAGAAGGGGGGAGAAGAGAGTGGTGTAATAGGCAAGGTGTTCACTTTTTATGGGTAACAGATGGGAGCTTCTGTGGACGTTAAAGAGACTCTCGAATGATCCCCTGTGCCAGGGTCGGGGGCACCTCAGATTGGGTCCACAGCATTATAAGGGTGGAGGGAGGTGTTCAGCCAGAAGCTGTGGTACATATTGGTACCAGTGACATACACTCAGTGGCCACTTTTTTAGGTATACCTGTATACCTGCTGGTTAATGCAAATATGGTCAAGAGCTTCAGTTGTTGTTCAGATCAAACATAAGGGTGGGGAAGAAATGTGATCTAAGTGACTTTGACTATGGAATGATTGTTGGTGCCAGACGGGGTGGTTTGAGTATCTCAGAAGCTACTGATCTAGGATTTTCACGCAAAACGGTATCTAGAGTTTACAGAGAATGATACAAAAAACGTCTGGTGAACGGCAGTTCTATGGGTGAAAATACCTTGTTAATGAGCGAGGTCAGAGGAGAATGGTCATTCTGGTTCCAGGTGACAGGAAGGCAACAGTAACTCAAATAAATATGCATTACAACAGTGGTGTGCAGAAGAGCCTCTCTGAACGCATAACATGTTGAATCTTGAAGTGGATGGAGTACAGCAGAGGACCACAAACATACACTCAGAGGCCACTTTATTAGGTACAGGAGTTACTTGATATAGTGGCACTGAGTATAGGTAGGAAAAGGGATGGGGTCCTGAAGAGAAAATTCAGGCAGCTAGGTAGGAAGCTGAAAAACAGGACCTCAAGGGTGGTAATCTTTGAGTTGTTGCTTATGCCACATGCCAGTGAAGAATTGGATGATATGGCAGATGATTGTGGCTGAAGAATTGGTGTAGGGAGCAGGGTTAATTTTTCTGGGTCATTGTTATCTCTTTTGGAAAGGTATGTCGTGTACAAAAGAGGAAGGTTACACCTTAACTTGAGGGTGGCTGATATCCTTGTGGGCAGGTTCACTAGAGCTGTTAGCAGGGGGTGGGAAGCAGAGTGATAGGTCAAGAGGATGGGGCGGTTGGTATACAGTTAGATGCAGCATGTAGAGAGTCTGAAGAAGGATAGGCAGTTGATAAAATAAAATTGCACTCAGTTGGAATGGTTGAAATGTATACATTTTAATGGGAGAGCTATCGAGCAAGGGTGATGAACTCGGAGCATGGGTGAATTCCTGGAATTATGATGTTGTGTGACCATTACAGAGATTTGGTTATCACAAAGGCAGGAATAGCTGCTGGTTGATCAGGGGTTTGGATGCTACAAAAAGGGCAGGAAGGGAGATAAAAGTGGTGTGGGGGAGTGGTATTGTTAATCAGGGGTAATATTCACAACTGCAAAAGGGAGTACTTCTTGGAGGCATTGTGTGCTGAGTCAGTGTGGGTGGAAGTAATAAACAGGACGGGAGCAATCACTTTATTGGGAGTATTCTATTGACCCATTCCTACCCCCCACAACAGTAACAGAGACACTGAGGTGCAGATTGGAAGGCAGATTTTGAAAGATACAAAATAACAAAATGACTTTAACTTCACTCAACCTATTCTCATAAGGCATGTTCCCAAAAAGAAAAAAGGTTGAGTGAACTCGACCTTTTCTCCTTGGAGCGACGGAGGATGAGAGGTGACCTGAAAGAGGTGTATGAGATGATGAGAGGCATTGATCATGTGGATAGTCAGAGGCTTTTTCCCAGGGCTGAAATGGTTGCCACAAGAGGACACAGATTTAAGGTGCTGAGAGTAGGTACAGAGGAGATGTCAGGGGTAAGTTTTTTTTACTCAGAGAGTGGTGAGTGTGTGGAATGGGCTGCCGGCAACGGTGGTGGAGGTGGATATGATAGGGTCTTCTAAGAGACTTTTGGATAGGTAAATGGAGCTTAGGAAAAATAGAGGGCTATGGGTAAGTCTAGTAATTTCGAAGGTAGGGACATGTTCGGCACAAGTTCATGGGCCAAAGCACCTTTATTGTGCTGTAGGTTTTCTATGTTTCCTCTTTCTTTTTAAATCTTTTTATTGAGTAAGTATACAAAAAAGGTAAGCCATATAAACATTAATACAATGTTAAAGTATAATAAAATTCCAAAAGGTATCAATACCAAAAAAAATACTACAAACAATGTAATTTAAACATAAGAAACCAAGATAACATAATAGTATACTAAATTTTATATATATCAATGGAAAAAAAGAAAAAAAAAACCCCGAAAAAAACCCCACCGTGCAACTAACTAAAAGCAAGGCAAAGCAATGGGCTAACTTGAAACCAAACAGAGTTAAACTTAAAATCACGTCCTCAATCCCGACCTCCATTAAAAACAGTGAAAAAAAAAAGAAGGGTAAATATTACATTAAATGAAAATATCGAATAAAAGGTCCCCAAATCTGTTCAAATTTAAATGAAGAATCATAAAGGTTACTTCTAATTTTCTCCAAATTCAAACATAAAATCGTCTGAGAAAACCAAAAAAAGGTAGTTGGAGCATTAAGCTCTTTCCAATGTTGTAAAATACATCTTTTCGCCATTAAAGTAAGAAATGCAATCCTTCTACGGGCTGAAGGGGAAAGATTACTAGAAATTTTAGGTAGTCCAAAGATAGCAGTAATAGGGTGAGGAGAGATATCTATATTTAATACCTTAGAAATAATATTAAAAATATCTCTCCAAAAAGTTTCCAAAGTAGGGCAAGACCAAAACATATGAGTTAAAGAGGCTATCTGCCCCGAGCATCTATCACAGAAAGGATTAATATGCGAGTAAAAACGCGCTAACTTATCTTTGGACATATGTGCTCTATGAACCACTTTAAATTGAATTAGGGAATGTTTAGCACAAATAGAGGAAGTATTAACTAATTGTAAAATCTGCCCCCAATCATCCACAGAAATGGTAAGCCCCAATTCCTGTTCCCAATCTACCCTAATCTTATCAAATGGAGCTTTCCTAAGTTTCATAATAATATTATAAATCATAGCCGATGCACCTTTCTGACATGGATTGAGGTTAATTATCGAATCTAAAATATATGTAGGAGGAAGCATTGGAAAGGAAGAAAGTATAGTACTTAGGAAATTTCTAACTTGTAAATATCTAAAAAAATGTATTCTTGATAAGTTATATTTATTAGATAATTGTTCAAAAGACCTAAGGGAACCATCTAAAAATAAATCCAAAAACCGTAAAATACCCTTAGTCTTCCAAGTTTGAAAAGCGCGATCCGTAAAGGAGGGAGGAAAAAATATGTTACCTAAAATAGGAATCGCTAACCCGAATTGATTAAGATCAAAAAATTTTCTGAATTGAAACCAAATGCGCAAGGCATATTTAACTATCGGGTTAGAGACCTGCTTAAGGCGTTTCGAATCAAAAGGGAGAGAGGAGCCTAAAATAGAGCCAAGTGTATAACCCTGAACAGATTGTAATTCCAATGCTACCCATTTAGGAATAGATAGTATGTCCTGGTCAAGTAACCAAAATTTCATATGTCGAATATTAATAGCCCAATAATAGAATCTAAAGTTAGGTAATGCTAAACCTCCATCTCTCTTAGCTTTCTGTAAATGTATTTTACCCAGTCTCGGATTCTTATTCTGCCAAATAAATGAAGAAATTTTAGAGTCAACTTTATCAAAGAAAGATTTTGGAATGAAAATTGGTAATGCCTGAAGATGTTTCCTCAATATTGATTGGTACCTCCTCAGTCCAAAAAGGTTTAGATAGGGTGGTATTTGTTTGGTGTGTCAGTAAGGATTCCAAACACAATATGTGGACAAGCCAACTAGAGCATCTGGTACGAGGCAATAAATGTGTTTGGGTGACAGATCTCTCAGTGGTTGAGCATTTCAAAGATTCCTTGACCTTTGCCAGAGCTTTGGACATGAACAGGAGCAGATGGTGTGGGAAAGTATTTAATTGGGGGAGGGCGAATCATGATGCTATTCGGTAGGAACTTTGGAGCATAAATAGGTAAAGGATGTACTTAGAAAAATGCACAATGGAAATGTGGAGGTTGCTTAGGGAGTACTTGCTTGGAGTTCTGGATAGGTTTGTCCCATTGTGGCACAGAAAGGATGGTAGTGTGATGGAACCACAGTTGACAAGAGAAGTAGAACATCTAATCAAGAGGAGGAAAGAAGTGTACTTAAAGTTTAGGAAGTAACGATCAGACAGGGCTCCAGAGAGTTGCAAGGTAGCCAAGAAAGAGCTGAAGAATGGACTTACAAGAAATAGAAGGGCACATAAGAAGGTTTTGACGTGTAGGATTAAGGAAAACACCAAGATGTTTGTAAAGTACCTGAAGACAGGAGAATGACTGATCACAGGTAGGAGGGAAAAATGTACTTGGAGTCGGAGGAGGTAAGGGAGGTTCTTGATGAATACTTTGTTTCAGTGTTCACCAGTGAGAGGGACTTTGACGAATGTGAGGACAGCACAGAATAGGGCAATATGCTGAAACATGCTGAGCTAGGAAAGAGGAGGTGATGGAGATTATGAAAAACACTACGACAGATAAGTCCCCAGGGCTGGATGGGCTATATCCCAGGTTACTAGGGGAAGCAAGGGAAGAGATTGCGGCACTTTTGGCAAAGAGCTTTGTATCTTCACTGACCACAGGAGTAGTACCAGAAGACTGGAAGGTGGCAGATCTGATCTCGCCTAAGCCTAATGAGCCAAAGTCACTCTAATGATTGACACACTCCAAAACAATGACCACGCTGCAGCACTTGAATTATTCTTAAAGGCCCTTTCTAATGAATTCCAGCTTGCCGATTGGTAGCTCCTCAGTTGCTGAGAACTTTGCCTTTAAAATCTCGATTGCCGTCCTGATTAAAAAGTAGCTATTTTATGCACCGCTGATGTAAATTGTCCAACTCCGCTCCAATGAGTATTGGAGAAGTTCAAGAGTGTCAGGGGGCAGAAGTGACTGTAGTCGCTATTAGTTAGAAGGGGTGCTTGGGAAGCTGAAAACTCCAAAGCAGATAAGTCATCTGGAGCAGATGGGCTGCACCCTGAATGGTAGTAGCTGAGATTGTGAAAACATTAGTGATGATCTTTCAAGAATCACTTGATTATGGAATGGTTCTAGTGGACTAGAAAATCACAAAAGTCATTCCACTCTTTAAGAAGAGAGGGAGGCAAAAGGCAGGAAGTCATAGGGCAGTTAGCCTGACTTCTGTGCTTGGGAAGATGTTGGAGTCCATTATTAAGGATAAGATTTCGGGCCACTTGGAGCCACACAATAAAATAGGATAAAGTCGTAAGGGAAAATCTTGCCTGAGAAATCTTTTCAAATTCTTTGAAGGAATAGCAGACAAAATAGATAAAGAAGAGCCAGTGGACGTTGTTCACTTAGATTTTTCATTATATTTTATACTTTATTGTTGCCAAACAATTGGTACTAGAACGTACAATCATCACAGCGATATTTGGTTCTGCGCTTCACACTCCCTGGATTACAAATATTAAATATTAAAGATATTAAAAATAGTTAAAATTAGTAAATATTAAAAATTTAAATTATAAATCATAAATAGAAAATAGAAAAAATGGGAAGTGAGGTAGTGCAAAAAAACCGAGAGGCAGCTCCAGATATTTGGAGGGTACAGCCCAGATCTGGGTCAGGATCCATTGAGCAGTCTTATCACAGTTGGAAAGAAGCTGTTCCCAAATCTGATCAGAGAGATGGCATCTGCCGTTAACCTGTTGCTCCAGTAGGCGAATTGCAAAGCATCGAGGTTGACCGGTAGGCTGTGGTTGATGTGTGCCAAAACCAATCTCTCAAAGCACTTCATAGCAATTGATGTCAGAGCCACTGGGCGATAGTCATTCAGGCATGCCACCTTGCTCTTCTTCGGCACTGGGATTATCTTTGCCTTCTTAAAACACGAGGGGATCTTAGACTGAAGCAAGGAGCAGTTGAAGATGTCCGCAAACACTCCAGCTAGCTAGCTTGCTTGCACAGGCCCGGAGAACCCGTCCTGGGACGCCATCTGGGCCCGTCACCTTCCTTGGATTTATCTTCAGGAAGGCCCTTCTAACGTCCTCCTCGGTGACGATGAATCTCGATGCCACGAGGTCCGGTTCATCCGGAGGGAGCGGGATGTTCCTCTTCTAGTTCGAATCTTGCGTAGAATACGTTAAGTTCGTCAGGAAGAGAAGCACCACAGTTATTGATATTCCCAGCCTTTTCTTTGCGCCCAGTGATCTCAGTTAGACCCTGCCATAGTCTACTGGCATCCCTTTGGTTAGCCTGGGCTTCCAACTTGGCTCGATATTGCCTCTTAGCGCCCTTAATGGCTTTCCAGAGTTCACGCCTGGATTCCGTGTAGCGACTGGCATTCTCTGACCTAAAAGCCGCAGCTCTAGCCTTTAAAAGGGACTTGACCTCATAATTCATCCAAGGTTTCCGGTTAGGGAATACCCAGATCGTCTTGCGAGACACACAGTCCTCCGTGCATTTCCAAATAAAGTCCGTGACAGCTGAGGCATACTCATCAAGGTTAGCTGCCGAGTCCTTGAATACTAACCAGTCCACCGATTCAAAGCAGTCACGGAGGACCTCATCCGTTTTCTCCGTCCAACGCAACACTACTTTTGACACCATGACTTCCTGCTTCAGTCTCTGTTTGTAAGCCAGGAGGAGGAGTACGGCCTAATGGTCCGATTTTCGGAAGTGAGGTCGTGGGACGGAACGGTAGGCATCCTTGACTGCTGTGTAGCAGTGGTCAAGTATATTCGGGCCTCTAGTGGGGCAGGAGACATGTTGGTATAACTTTGGCAGCACCTTTCTGAGGTTGACCTGGTTAAACTCGCTGGCTGTATTGAGCAAAGCCTCCGGATACCTGGTCTCAAGTTCACTGATGTTGGCGTACATTAGGCCTTTGACAAGATGCCACACATGAAGCTGTTAAACAAGTTAAGATCCTATGGTATTACAGGAAAGATACTAGCCTAGACAAAAGATTGGCTGACTGGCAGAAGGCAAAGAGTGGGAATAAAAAATGATTCAACCATCATGCTCTTGATCCAGCGGGTAACTGCACTCACCTCAACACTGAACTGATTCCACAACCTATAGACTCAACTTTAAGGACACTTCAGCTCGTGTTCTCAATATTTATTGCTTGCTTACTTATTATTATTATTCTTTTTGTATTTGCACAGTTTGTTGTCTTTTGCATATTAGTTTGTGGTTTTTTTTATTGATTGTATTGCACTTCTTTCTGTGTACTATGAATGCCCACAAGAAAATGAATCTGAGGGTAATATATGGGGACATGTATGTAATAAATTTACTTTGGACTTTTCTGGTTGGCTGCAGTGACTGGTGGTGGATGATTAGTGGTGTTTCGCAGCTGTTTGTGTGGGGTCCGCTACCTTTTATGTTATATGTTAATGATCTGGCTGACAGAATCGATGGCTTTTTGGTCAAGTTTGCAGACAATACAAAGATAGGTGGAGGGCAGGTAGTGTTGAGGAAGCAGGGTGTCTGCAGAAGGATCTGGACACATTAGGAGAATAGGCAAAGAAGTGGCAGATGAGGTACAGTGTAAGAGATGCACTTTTGTAGAAAGAATGAAGGCATAGACTATTTTCTAAATGAGGAGGAAGTTCTGAAATCGGAGGTGCAAAGGAACTTGGTAATCTTAGTGCAAGATTCCCTCAAGGTTAACTTATAATTGATAGTAAGGAAGGCAAATGCAATGTTATCATTCAGTTCGAGAGGATCAGAATATAAAAACAAGGATATAATGCTTTGTAAGGCATTGGTCAGACCACATTTGGAGTGCTGTAAGCAATTTTGAGCCCAATATCTAAGAAAGGATGTTTTGGTGTTGGGGAGAATCCAGAGGAAGTTTGCGAGAGTAACACTTTCATTCCCAGGACCAATGTTTGAAGAATGTACTCACTGTAGTTCAGAAGAATGAGGGGAGGTCTCATTGAAATCTACTGAAGATTGAAAAGCCTAGATAGAAGTGGTCTGGAGAGGACTCCATTAGGAGGGGATGGTCAAGGACCAGAGAACACTTGCCTCAGAAGAGAACATCCCTTTAGAACAGAGAAGAGAAGGAATTTCTTTCGCTCGAGGGTGGGGAATCTGTGGAATTAATTGCTGCATATGGCTGTGGGGGCCAAGTCATTGGGTATATTTAAACAGAGGTTGAAAGGTTCCTGATTAGTATGGGTGTCAGGAGGTTACAGAGAAAGGGCAGGAGAATGGAATTGAGAAGGAAAATAAATCAGCTATGATAGAATGGTGGAATAGACTACATGGGCCAAATAGCCTATTTCTTCTCCTATATCTTATGGATATTATGAGGAATGGACTAGCTTCTATTGGGATGAGGACTTGAACAAATCCTTCTCAGTCTCAGTTTTAGACTCTGTAATGTAACAGATTCATTTCAAATAGTGTCTTGTAAAGTATTCAGCCTTCAACCCTTTGTTTACATAAATAAGTATTGCCACAGGGATTTTCATCAGTTTTTTTGTGAATCACATGTTTTTTTTTCTCCCCACAGTAGAGCCCAAAAAAGCAGGGAAAATTGCAAAGCATGAAAAACTAGAAGTTCAAAAACTGAAATGTCAGCAGTTCAAAAGTATTTATCCCCCTTTGCTCAGTACTTCATTGAACCACCTCTCGCGGCTGCTACAGCCAGTAGTCATTTTGGATAAGTCTCTACTAGCTTTGCACAATGTGATGGAACAAGTTTTACCCGTTCCTTGTTGCAAAATTGTACAAGCTGTGCCAGATTAGTTGGGGAGTGGAGGTGGACAGAAATCTGGAACTCTTGTTAGAGATATTCCATTGGGTTAAGGTCAAGACTCTGACTGGGCCAATTGAGGACATCATTTTTCTTCATTTGAAGCCATTCCATGGTTTCTCCCCAGTTTAAGTTTCTGGCAGAGCCAAGCAGGTTTTTTATCCAGGATCTCATTGTATTCAGCAGCATTCATCTTTTGATCAGTCCAGACCAGATTTCCAGTTCCTGCTGATGAAAAGCATCCCCATAGCATGATGCTACCTCCACCATATTTTACAGTAGGGATGTTGTTATCTGGCTGATGCACAGTATTGAATTTATGCCACATGTATTTTTTTTTTAAAGAAAAAAGCCTATCCTTGCCCATAAAGGCTTTGCAAAGCTTCACTTAAAAGGTACTGTAAAGATGTGGAAGAAGGTCTTGTAGTCAGATGAGACTCAATGGTATGTGTGACATGAATCTAATACTGTGTTCAGGACTGAATAGTGTGCATCTACTTTGTATAGCTGCAGGAGAACTTTTACTTTTTGGTTTTCTAGTTCATTAGAAATAAACTAAGAATTTGTGAGTGTTTTTAAATATCCTTTGTAAGAAATCATGACATTTTAATGATTTATTCTGTAGGCACCAAAAACCTGGACTCCACTAGATCTAGTATTTCATCACGTAATGGGGAATTTGACTTGTCCTTTACAGAGTTTAAAATGCATTTCTTTACACATGTCCATATTGAAAAATTATTTTGAAAATGTTTTGAAATAACCAGAATTTGCTGCTACTGTTATAAAATCAACAGCAGGTTTTGCAAATTACAGACTGGGAGATCCTTTATCAAACTTGACATAAAATGCTCTAAATATTTATTTTTCTAGATATCCCAACATATCGTGTGAACTGCTTACTTCAGATGTAGCACAGTTAAATGATCGACTAGCAGAAGATGAACCTTTGCTTACAAGACTTTACAACTTTTTGGAGAATGACCCACCACTTAATCCTTTGCTTGCAAGTTTCTTCAGTAAGGTGTTAAGCATTCTTATCAGTAGGAAACCAGACCAGGTAGGGGATATGAGCTAAATTTTAGTACTTGTTTAATTTTTAACGTATTAATTATTTCTGAGCTTTATTACTATAAAAGCTAGAATGAAAATCATAGTACATTTTCTTGATTTGAATCACCAAGCCTTCAGACATTCGTCTCTAGTTTCTTGTGCAGGTTGGTTTCAAATTTCTTTTGGGATCTCTCCAGTGAAATGTGTTTTATTATAGATATTTTTAAATGCTTGTGTTGCCCTTCTTAGTTGATCTGAGCTGAGGGCTTGCTGAGTAAGCACAAACATTCGGGATTCCCACATGGAAGCGTAAGCTAGATCTGTAATGATTTCCAAGATGTTCTGTGCTGCTTTACTCAGCATATGGCTCAGTAGTAGACATCAGCTGGTTATTCCCCAGAACCTGTGCATGTAAATCTGCCACAGATCCTCTGTCAGGTTAGATGTGGTGTGGATCCTGACAACATAAGATTAAATTCTCATTTAGACCATATGACAGAGGAGTAGAATTGGGTCATTTGGCCTAATTCTCAACCCCACTCCCCGGCCTTCTCCCCATAACCTTTGATGCCGTGATCAATCAATAACCTATCAAACTCTGCCTTAAATACACCCAATGACCTGGAGTCCGCAGCTTCCAATGGTAATAAATTCCACAAATACACCACCTTCCGGCTAAAGAAATTTTTCTGCATCTCTGTTTTAAATGGACGCCCCTCTATCTTAAGGCTGTGCCCTCTTGTCCTGGGCTCCCCCACCATGGGAAACATCCTTTCCACATTTAATCTGTCTAGGCTTTTCAATATTCAAAATGGTTTCAGTGAGATCTCTCCTTATCCTTCTAAATTCCAACAAGTACAGACCCAGAGCTATCAAACTTTCCTCGTATGATAATCCTTTCATTCCCAGAATCATCCTTGTGAACTTCTTCTGAACCCTGTCCAAAGCCAGCACATCTTAAATGAGGAACCCAGAACTGTTTACAATACTCAAGGTGAGGCCTCACCAGTGCCTTATGCTCTTGTATTCTAGACCTCGAGATGTTTAACTTTACACTTTCAATATATTTTTTATTATTTCTAATAATTTGTACTGCTTATGAATGTCTAAGACCTATGACAGATATTCAGAAGCATTGTAAAAACTTGATAGCTTTAAGCAAAGCTGGAATATGGCTTTGATGTCTATTGTGGAATTTCTTAGCTACTTCATGTGGAGGCCTTTTTCAGGCTTTTCTACTAGACTATATTATATCACACTAGCCCCTTGTGCTGCATAAGGCTTGATCATGTGTGATAGAGATGCTGTCAACCAACAATTTCACTGTTAATGGATACATACAAGATAAATGCAGAACAGTGATAATCTTAGTCTTGTGCAGGTTGTAAGTCACAGTCAGGAAGTTGCAGTGCATTTCGTCATTCTGAATTAGGCCTTGCTGTTATAGCCAACGTGCAACTTTGCCGAAGATTAAATGGGTCGTCCATTGCCATAAACAGTTGATTATTGAACAATGGAATGATATACTATCTAATTTCTTCAATGAGTTCAGAAACGATGTAAATCAGATTTGTCATTACAGGAACTCTGTACGTAGTACCAGAAGTAAAATGCATAAAGAAATGTTTTTAAAAATTAGCAGTTAGGATTTTTTTTGTAGTGTTTAACATCTGGTTATTTTAATGCCATAAATTGTTTTTAACCAATGTTGCACCATATAGTTAGTTGAGCAGTAAGGAGGATACTTCGTACTGTATATTATTTATATCTATGCATTCCTCAAATTTCCCCTGAATTTGCATAGCTCTGTCTCATAACTCTAAGCCCAAATAAATGATGAGATGATAATTTTTCACAATTGGCTTACACGTTCTTATGATTTAATATACTCTTGCAGTCAGTCTTCTAAGGTTGATTTAGACATAGATGCAAACCTTAATGCTTGTCCAAATGTTTATAATAGAAATAACTGATGACTAGTGCAGTGTTTCTTGTCATTAAAAAGAAAATTTAACTCTCCATCATATTTATACATACGCTAGCTTCA
This sequence comes from Mobula hypostoma, assembly GCF_963921235.1. Lineage (NCBI taxonomy): Eukaryota > Metazoa > Chordata > Chondrichthyes > Myliobatiformes > Myliobatidae > Mobula > Mobula hypostoma. Next base: position 36,702,769 of record NC_086107.1, on the reverse strand, counting down.
TTACATATTTTGATTGTTTAACTTCATCTGATTTTTTTTAGTTAGAATAAAAAAAATCTGCCAATGTAAATGGAAATCTAAATTTGTTCTTATAGATAAGTAAATTGTAAATGGTTAGGCCAGGATTAGGACCCATAATGGATAAAAATGGGAACTTGTGCATGGATGCCGAAGGAATTTTGAGGTACTACAGTACAGTGCAAAAAGAATGAGGCACACATACAGTGGCATGCAAACGTATGGGCACCCCGGTCAAAATTTCTGTTACTGTGAATAGCTAGGTGAGTAAAAGATGATCTGATTTCCAAAAGGTATAAAGTTAAAAATGACACATTTCTTTAACATCTTAAGCAAGATTACTTTTTTTATTTCCATCTTTTACAGTTTCAAAATAACAAAAAAGGAAAAGGGCCTGAAGCAAAAGTTTGGGCACCCTGCATGGTCAGTACTTAGTAACACCCCCTTTGGCAAGTATCACAGCTTGTAAATGCTTTTTGTAGCCAGCTAAGAGTCTTTCAATTCTTGTTTGGGGGATTTTCACCCATTCTTCCTTGCAAAAGGCTTCTAGTTCTGTGAGATTCTTGAGTTGTCTTGCATGCATTGCTCTTTTGAGGTCTATCCACAAATTTTCGATGATGTTTAGGTCGGGGGTCTGTGGGGGCCATGGCAAAATCTTCAGCTTGTGCCTCTTGAGGTAGTCCATTGTGGATTTTGAGGTGTGTTTAGGATCATTACCCTGTTGTAGAAGCCATCCTCTTTTCATCTTCGGCTTTTTTACAGACGGTGTAATGTTTCCTTCCAGAATTTGCTGGTATTTAATTGAATTCATTCTTCCCTCTACCAGTGAAGTGTTCCCTGTGCCACTGACTGCAACACCAGCCCAAAGCATGATCAATCCACCCCTGTGCTTAACAGCTGGAGAGGTGTTCTTTTCATGAAATTCTGCACCATTTTTCCTCCAAACATACCTTTGCTCATTGCGGCCAAAAGGTTCTATTTAACTTCATTGGTCCATGGGACTTATTTCCAAAATTCATCAGGCTTGTTTAGATCAACCAACACACATAAAAGTTGCTGGTGAACACCGCAGGCCAGGCAGCATCTCTGGGAAGAGGTACAGTCGACGTTTTGGGCTGAGACCCTTCGTCAGGACTAACTGAAAGAAGAGCTAGTAAGAGATTTGAGAGGGGGAGGGGGAGGGGGAGATCTGAAATGATAGGAGAAGACAGGAGGGGGAGGGATGGAGCCAAGAGCTGGACAGTTGATTGGCAAAAGGGAAATGAGAGGATCATGGGACAGGAGGCCTAGGGAGAAAGAAAAGGGAGGGGGGAAGCCCAGAGAATTGGCAAGGGGTATAGTGAGAGGGACAGAGGGAGAAAAAGGAGAGAGAGAAAAAGAATGTGTATATATAAAAAATAAATAATGGATGGATGGTACGAGGGGGAGGTGGGGCATTAGCGGAAGTTTGAGAAGTCAATGTTCATGCCATCAGGTTGGAGGCTACCCAGACGGAATATAAGGTGTTGTTCCTCCAACCTGAGTGTGGCTTCATCTTTACAGTAGAGGAGGCCATAGATAGACATATCAGAATGGGAATGGGACGTGAAATTAAAATGTGTGGCCACTGGGAGATCCTAATTTCTCTGGCGGACAGAGCTTTCAGCGAAATGATCTTCCAGTCTGCGTCGGGTCTCGCCAATATACAGAAGGCCAATTCGTGACAACCATGTTCCAAACCTATTCTGGTATCTGCCCCCCACTTTTCCTTCGCTACATCGACGACTGCATTGGCGCTGCTTCCTGCATGCATGCTGAGCTCATTGACTTCATTAACTTTGCCTCCAACTTTCACCCTGCCCTCAGGTTTACCTGGTCCATTTCCGACACCTCCCTCCTCTTTCTAGATCTTTCTGTCTCTATCTCTGGAGACAGCTTATCTACCGATGTCTACTATAAGCCTACTGACTCTCACAGCTATCTGGACTATTCCTCTTCTCACCCTGTCTCTTGCAAAAATGCCATCCCCTTCTCGCAATTCCTCCATCTCCGCCGCATCTGCTCTCAGGATGAGGCTTTTCGTTCCAGGATGAAGGAGATGTCCTCCTTTTTTAAAGAAAGGGGCTTCCCTTCTTCCACCATCAACTCTGCTCTTAAACGCATTTCCCCCATTTCACGCACATCTGCTCTCACTCCATCCTCCCGCCACCCCACTAGGAATAAGATTCCCCTTGTCCTCACCTACCACTCCACCAGCCTGTGGGTCCAACATATAATTCTCCGTAACTTCCACCACCTCCAACAGGATCCCACCACTAAGCACGTCTTTCCCTCCCACCCCCCCCCCCCGGCTTTCCGCAGGGACTGCTCCCTACGCAACTTCTTTGTCCATTCGTCCCCCCCATCCTTTGATCTCTCTCCTGGCACTTACCCTTGTGAGCGGAACAATTGCTACACATGCCCTTACACTTCCTCCCTCACTACCATTCAGGGCCCCAGACAGTCCTTCCAGGTGAGGTGACACTTCACCTGTGAGTCGACTGGGGTGATATACTGCGTCCGGTGCTCCTGATGTGGCCTTCTATATATTGGCGAGACCCGACGCAGACTGGGAGATCGTTTCGCTGAACACCTACGCTCTGTCCGCCAGAGAAAGCAGGATCTCCTAGTGGCCACACATTTTAATTCCACGTCCCATTCCCATTCTGATATGTCTATCTACGGCCTCCTCTACTGTAAAGATGAAGCCACACTCAGGTTGGAGGAACAACACCTTATATTCCGTCTGGGTAGCCTCCAACCTGATGGCATGAACATTGACTTCTCAAACTTCTGCTAATGCCCCACCTCCCCCTTGTACCCCATCCATTATTTATTTATTTATATACACATGTTCTTTCTCTCTCTCTCCTTTTTCTCCCTATGTCCCTCTCACTATACCCCTTGCCCATCCTCTGGGCTTCCCCCCCTCCCCCTTTTCCTTCTCCCTAGGCCTCCTGTCCCATGATCCTCTCATATCCCTTTTGCCAATCACCTGTCCAGCTCTTGGCTTCATCCCTCCCCCTCCTGTCTTCTCCTATCATTTCGGATCTCCCTCTCCCCCTCGCACTTTCAAATCTCTTACTTGCTCTTCTTTCAGTTAGTCCTGACGAAGGGTCTTGGCCCGAAACCTCGACTGTACCTCTTCCTAGAGATGCTCCCTGGCCTGCTGTGTTCACCAGCAACTTTTATGTGTGTTGCTTGAAATTCCAGCTTCTGCAGATTTCCTTGTGTTTGAGGCTTGTTTAGATGTTCCTTTGCAGACTTCTGCCGCTGAGGTTTGGCTGCAATGAGCAAAGGTATGTTTGGAGGAAAGCTGAAGATGAAAAGAGGATGGCTTCTAAAACAGGATAATGATCCTAAACACACCTCAAAATCCACAATGGACTACCTCAAGAGGCGGAAGCTGAAGGTTTTGCCGTGGCCCTCACAGTCCCCCAACCTAAACATCATTGAAAATCTCTGGATAGACCTCAAAAGAGCAGTGCATGCAAGATGGCCCAAGAATCTCACAGAACTAGAGGCCTTTTGCAGAGAAGAATGGGCGAAAATCCCCCAAACAAGAATTGAAAGACTCTTAGCTGGCTACAAACAGCATTTTCAAGCTGTGATACTTGCCAAAGGGGGTGTTACTAAGTACTGACCATGCAGGGTCCCAAACTTTTGCTTCAGGCCCTTTTTCTTTCTTGTTATTTTGAAACTGTAAAAGATGGAAATAAAAAAAGTAATCTTAAAATATTAAAGAAATGTGTCATCTTTAACTTCATGCCTTTTGGAAATCAGGTCATCTTTTACTGGCTTAGCTATTCACAGTAACAGAAATTTTGACCAGGGGTGCCCAAACTTTCACATGCCACTGTATATATTGCTAGGGTGCTTAAGACTTTTGCACTGTAATGTAAATTTATGTATTGCATTGTACTGCCACAAAAAAAATTAATTACATGCGAGTGATGATAACCTGATTCTTATATAGATTTCTATTGTGGACTATGAGTGAGAAGGGAGCAGGGAGAAGGAAATCATGGTTGGGAAAGGGGGATGGAAGAGGGGAAGGAACGGGAAGCACCAGAGAGACATTCTGCAATGATCAGTAAACTAATTGTTTGGAATCAAATGAACTAGCCCAGTGTCTCAGGGCTGGGTGTGTTTGCATCTGCGCCATCCCCCCATTCCTTCTCTGCCACCTGTCCTACATCCCTCTTACAGCGCCCCACCCTCACCATTCCCAGCATCCTTTGCTCCCACCAGATTTACAGACTCGTTTTGCTCCACATTGACAAATGTAGTACTGTGCAAAAGTCTTAGCACTCTAGCTGTAAATACGAGCCTTAGAGTTTTGCACAGTTCTATGGTTCATTAGAAAAAGGCTGCATTCAAAGAAATAGTGAAAGAAGGTACTGGGTACAGTAAACATTTATACATCAGTGTCTTAGGGAAAGCTGACTGAGTTGTGTCCCTGCATTTTGAGGGAATTATTTAGACATTCATCATGATTTCCCAATGCTATTGAGTACAATGAGGTGGTCGCAGAGAACTGGCAAGTAGCAAAGATTGCTCCTTGGTTTAAAAAGGATAAGTATAAGCCTAAGCAATTGTAGGAAAGTTTTCAGAAACATTAATTCAGGGTAAGATTAGAGTCACTAAGAGAAAAATGGATTATTTAAGGCAAGTAAATAGCATTTAATTAGTTTAATATAACTTTTTAAAGAGGCAGTGGCTAGAGTTGCAGTTCTATGCATGATATGTAACATAGAACACTACAACACAGTACAAACATTTCAGCCTATGATGTGCCAACATTTTAACTTACTAAGATTGATCTAACTGTTATCTCCTACATATTACATTGTTTTTCTATCATCCATGTGCCTATCTAAGAGTTTCTTAAATGCCCCTAATGTATCTGCCTCTATCACCATCCCTGGCAGGGCGTTATGCACTCACCATTCTCTGTGTAAAGAACTTACCTCAGACATAGTGTACTTGAACTTCCATAAGGCCTTTGATAAGGTGCCATATAACAGGACTTTGAACTGAAGTATGTGGCTTAATAGAGGCATTGATAGCAAAGAAATGAAATCAGCTAAATAATGAGCAGCAGAGGGTTGTGATTTTTTGTCCTTAAGTACTGGAGGAAGGTGAATTAATTGGTAATTTGGTTTATTATTGTCACAGGTGCTGAGGTACAGTGAAAAACTTGTCTTGCATACTATCTTTGCAGATCATTTTCATTACAACAGTGCGTTGAGGTACTACAATGTAAAATAATAGTGCCAACTAAAGTGTTACAGTACAGAGCAAGTGCAGTATAGATAGACATTAAGATGCAAGGTCACCAATGAGGTAGATTGTTAAGTCGAGAGTCCATCTTACTGTACCAGAAAACTGTTCAATGGTTTATAAGAGTGAGATAGAAACTGCCCTTGTCTCTGGTTGTGTGTGTTTTTGTATCTTCTACCTGATTGGAGTGAGAAGAAGAGGGAATGTTCAGGGTGGGTAACATCTTTGATTATGTTGCTGCTTTACCAAGGCAGTGAAAAGTGTGGATGGAGTCCATGATGGGTAGGCTTGTTTCTGTAATATGCTGAGCTATGTCTAGAAGAAGGCTTGTTATCAATGACATGCAGTACGTCATGAAATGTAGTTGGACTGTCCATGATGGCAAAGGAGGAGAAGCTGTTCCTAAAACAATGAGTGTTTTTAAGCTCCTGTACCTTCTCCCTAATGGTAATAATGAGAAGAGAGCATGTCCTGTGTGCTGGGGGTCCATAATGATATCCATCTACAACATTATGTGGTTTGATGGGCAGAGCAGATGTGATACATCCAACTGTACCAAACTACACCCAGGGAGAATGCTTTCTATCCTGCAAAGGTACAATATTAATAAGGATGAGCGGAGGCATGTCGAATTCCTTTTGCCACCTGAGGAAGTGGTTGCTGGTGAGCTTTCTTGGCTGTGGGATCAGCAAGGTTGGATTAGGACAGGCTATTTATTAGTGATGCTCACTCTTCGAGGCTTGAAGCTCTCAACCTTCCCAACCTCAGCACCATTTACATGTGCATCCCCTGCCTCCCTTCCCAAACCCCCAGGTTATGGTTGTTCAGGTGATGGAAATAGCCACTCTCCTCTCCTATCAGATTCCTTCGTCTCCAGTCCTTTGCCTTTTCCACTTAGCAGCTCCCAGCTTCTTCACCCCCCCCCCCACCCACTGGCTTCACCTACCACCTTCTGGCCAGTGGGTAGAGCCAGAAAGTTGTTGTAGTGAACAAAGTAGAAACCTTCCATTGATGCTATGAGCCAAACAGCTGCCTCTTGTGTTGTAACCATTTTATGATTTACATTCAACACAATTAAGTGCCCTTGAACAAGTTTATGTTAGTTTATCCATTTATCAAAACTGGCTAGGCAAAAGAACATTACTGGCCTTTGTGCACTGTCAAAAGCTGACTGCTGTTTTGGTATCAACCTGAGGAGGAAGGTTAACTCCAGCAGTTTTTTGAAAGTAGTAGCTTTTTCTACAAATTTTGTTTCCTCCACCCTTGTATCTTGCAGTGTAAACAACATTGTTACTCAGAGAATATCAATTAACTGACTGCTGTGAACATCCTTCACCAGAGTTTACATCCCTGACCCTGAACCCACAACAGTCCCAAACCCATGACTCTTCCTGATTTTTCTGGCTCTATTTGTGTTCTGCCAGGTTAATTTTTCTCATGAAAGTCAATTCTACTAAACTGATAAGAAACTAATGTTACATTTTTTCTCCCAATAATATAATATAATTAATTGGCATTCCAGTACAATTCCTTTCCCTATTGAAAGCTCCATCAGCTTCACTCATTCTCAAATTGCAGACTACCCCTCCATCATTAAAATTAAGACACAAACTCTTCTGCATGAATTAAAAACTGTATATTGTAAAATGTTCAAAGTAAAATTTATTATCTGAGTACATGCATGTCACCACATACAACCCTGAGATTCTTTGAAAAACTGCATGTTCCTTCCATTCTCAAATCTCCATTTATTTTCCGTTGTTTTCTATTTATTTATATATATTCACTTCACCTGCATGCTAAAATTTGGTGAAATTCTCCTTGGTCATTGGAACAGCTTTTACATGTTTGGGTCTTCCCTTTCACTTTACGAATGGGCCTTCTATGTTGCCATTCTAATGCAGCTCTAATTAGATTCTGCAATTTGTTTCACTTAAACTTGAGATAATATCCCATTATCTTTGGCTCCATGTGCAGAGTGTGCCCTCGCTACTAATTTCACTCCTTTCCTTATCCATTTTCATCTGGTTGATCCAGAATTTTTGCAGTTTCTGTGTTCTCAAACTGATCAATTTCTGATTTTACAACAGCCACCAATTTCCATGTCAATACCATCATTAGTCCGTTTGCTGGTGGTACTATTATCTGTGTTTACTGTGTATTACTGTAAAACTCAGCTGTTCTGAATCAAAATCAGGTGTATTATCACCGGCATGTAATGTGAAATTTGTTAACTTAGCAGCAGCAGTTCAATGCAATACATAAAGTAGCAGAGAAAATAATAATAAGTAAACAAGTAAATCAATTACAGTATACATATATTGAATAGAAACATAGAAAACCTACAGTGCAATACAGGCCCTTTGGCCCACAGTGCTATGCCGGATGTACACTTAGTTTAGAAATTACTTCGGGTTACCCATAGCTCTCTATTCTTCTACACTCCATGTACTTATCCAGGAGTCTCTGAAAAGACCTTATTGTATCCACCTCTACCACCATCACCAGCAGCCACTCACTACTCTCTGCTTTAAAAAAGACTTACTCCACATCTCCTCTGTGCCTACTTCCAATCACCTTAAAACTGTGTCCTCTCGTGTTAGCCATTTCAGCCCTGGGAAAAAGCCTCTGACTATCCACACGATCAGTGCCTCTCATCATCTTGTACACCTCTATCAGGTCACCTCTTATCCTCTGCCACTCCAAAGAGAAAAGGCCCAGTTCACTCAACCTACCAGAACTGAGCACAGTACTCCAAGCGGGGTCTGACCAGGGTCCTATATAGCTGTAACATTACCTCTCAGCTCTTAAACTCAATCCCATGATTGTTGAAGGCGGATGCACCATATGCCTCCTTAACCACAGAGTCAACTGGTGCAGCAGCTTTAAGTGTCCTATGGACTCGGACCCCAAGATCCCTCTGTTCCTCCACACCGCCAAGACTCTTGCCATTAATACTATATTCTGCCATCATATTTGACCTACTAGAATGAACCACCTCACACTTACCTGGGTTGACCTCCATCTGCTACTTCTCAGCCCAGTTTTGCTTCCTATCAATGTCCAGCTGTAGTCTCTGGCAGCCCTCCACACTTTCCACAGCACCCTCAACCTTTGTGTCATCAGCAAACTTACTAACCCATCCCTCCACTTCCTCATCCAGGTCATTTATAAAAATCATGTAGAGAAGGGGTGCCAGTACAGATCCCTGAGGCACACCACTGGTCACCGACCTACATACAGAATATGATACGTCTACAACCACTCTTTGCCTTGTGTGAGCAAGCCAATTCTGGATCCACAAAGCAATGTCCCCTTGGATCCCATGCCTCCTTACTTTCTCAATAAGCCTTGCATGGGGTACCTTATCAAATGCCTTGCTGAAATTCATATACACTACATCTGCTGCTGTACCTTCATCAATGTGTTTAGTCACATCCTCAAAAAATTCAATCAGGCTGATAAGGCACGATCTGCCTTTGACAAAGCCATGCTGACTATTCCTAATTATATTACAGGTTTCCCCCGCCATCCAAAGGTAGAGTGTTCCTATGAAACGGTTCGTAAGCCGGAATGTCGTAAAGTGAATAAGCAATTACCATTTATTAATATGGGAAAAAATATTGAGCGTTCCCAGACCCAAAAAATAACTACAAAATCATGCCAAATAACACATAAAACCTAAAATAACAGTAACATATAGTAAAAGCAGGAATAATATGATAAATACACAGCCTATATAAAGTAGAAATACTTTTCTGCAAATTGCAGCACTGTCCAGCGCAGCGAAAATCTCACGGCAGCACTCTTGGTGGAAGTACTCTCGGCAGAAACACTCTGTCCAGTAACCTTTAAGCTATGAAGCTGCCAAGTCATACCAAATAACACATAAAAATACACGGCCTATATAAAGTAGAAGTAATGTATATACAGTGTAGTTTCACATACCGGAACCAGGAAGACACAGTTTCCTCCAAATGCCATTTCTCATCGAGACTGTTAGCCTATTGAGAGCATCTCCAATGTTGGCGATTGCCAATTTTATATTGTATTCTTTCCAGATCTCTCACAAAGACGCTTCAGAGTTGCCCTCTCTGTCAATGGTACTTACAATAAAACGCATCACATTTTGCATACAGTAAGCCTTAATTGTGGCTATTAGGCCTTGGTTGCACGGCTGCAGCAATCATGTTGTATTTGGCGGTAAGAGCGCAACACGAGTGTTACCGCCATACTCGATAATGCCAGGTGGATGAGCAGCACAATTATCAACAATCACAAGACACTTATTATCGAGGTTATTTTCTGTACAATATTTTTCAACAAAAGGACTATCCACTCATGTACTCGGAAAAAAGCACTTGAGTATTCCAACCACTTGGATGTAAACGGAACACAACGGGAAGTGCTTTCTTATCAACGCCTTTAAGTGCCCTTGGATTTTCTGAATGGTACACTGGTAGAGGCCCAAGGACAGCATCACTGGTGGCGTTAATAATAGGCATTGGGGTAAATCTGTCCGTTGATGCCTTGTGTTCCTTAGCCTGCTTTTCTTCTTTCGAAATAAATGTCTTGTTCGGCATTTTTCTCCAATAAATTGCAGTTTCCTCACAGTTAAACACTTGCTTATACGAATAACCACCATCTGTAATTATTTTCTTCAGTTCTGCTGGGAACTTTTCGGCAGCTTCCGTATCAGCCGAAGCACTCTCCCTGGTAAACGTTAAACTATGAAGCTGCCCTCGCCTCAGAAACCGATGAAACCACCCATGATTACCTTTAAATTCCACTTTCGCAACACTTTAATCACCATTGTCCAGTGCTTTCTGTTTCAGCTTATTAAAAAGACTGACTGATTTCTCCTTAAGTATAAGAAAACTTAATGGAACACCACGCTTTGTACACCCATCAATCCACTCAAGCAATAGACTTTCTATTTTATCCATTATTTGATGCTGACTAAGAGAGACCACTTTGCTACGATCAGAACCAACAGTAACATAGGCAGCTTTCAAAATTCTTTCTCTCTGTGTATAAATAGTGCGAATGGTGGACGCAAGTTCAACGCGTGGACACTGTCCTTACTTCATTTACCACAATCGAAACATTTAATTATGTCCAGTTTTGTGCTGAGTATAACACCCTTACGAGCTTTTTTAGGTTTTTTAGATACCTTGGAACTCATCTTGCTAACAGATGCACAAAATAAATTGAGATAAAGCATGTGTTTAAGCAATGGCGGCTAGAACGCCGTTCCGGGGGAGGAGCTTAGCTGTTTGGGCATGCGCTGCCTTTTTACGTAACAGTGAAAACACCTTCTGTTAGTGAAAACAGGTAACTAATGTTACCTGTTTTGTAACAGCGAGGTGTCGTAAAGCAAAAGTTCAGAAAACAGGGGCCACCTGTATGCCTTTCCAAATGTTCATAAATCCTACCTCTCAGGATCTTTCTCATCAACCTACCCATCACTGAACTAAGACTCACTGGTTTATAATAATATCCTGGGCTATCTCTACATCCCTTCTTGAATAAGGGAACAACACCTGCGACCATCTAATTGACCAGAACCTTATTGATGATGCAAAGATCATTGCCAGAGGCTCAGCAACCTCCTCCCTTGCTTCCCACAGTAGTGTGGGATGTATCTCGTCCTGTCCTGATGACTTCTCCAACTTGATGCTTTCCAAAAGTGCCAGTACATCCTCTTTCTTAATATCTATGTGCTCAAGCTTGTCAGTCTGCTCTGAATCATCCCTACAATCTCCAAGATCCTTTTCCGTAATGAATATTGAAGCAAAGTATTCATTAAGTATCTCTACTGTCTCCTCTGGTTCCATACATAAATTTCCATTATCACACTTGATTGGTCCTATTCTCTCACATCTTATCCTCTTGCTTTTCACAGACTTGTAGAATGCCTTGGGGTTTTCCTTAATCCTGCTTGTCAAGGCCTTCTCATGGCCCCTTCTGGCTTTCCTAATTTCATTCTTAAGTTCCTTCCTGCTAGCCTTATAATCCTCTAGATTTCTATTATTACCTAGCTTTTCAAACCTTTCATAAGCTTTTCTTGACTAGATTTTCAGCAGCCTTTGTACACCACGGTTCCTGTACCCTACCGTCCTTTCCCTGCCTCATGGGAATGTATCTATGCAGAACACCACGCAAATATCGCCTGAACATTTGCCACATTTCAGCCGTACATTTCCTTGAGAACATCTGTTCCTAATTAATGTTTTCAAGTTCCTGCCTGATAGCTTCATATTTCCCCTTAGAACAATTAAATGCTATCCTAACCTGTCTGTTCCTAACCCTCTCCAATGCTATTGTAAAGGAGATTAAATTGTGATCACTATCTCCAAAATGCTCTCCCACTGAGAGATCTGACACCTGACCACGTTCATTTCCCAAATACCAGATTAAGTACAGCCTCTCCTCTTGTAGGCTTATCTACATATTGTGTCAGGAAACCTTCCTGAACACACCTAACAAACTCCACCCCATCTAAAGCCCTTGCTCTAGGGAGATGCCAGTCAATATTTAGGAAATTAAAATCTCCCACCACAAAACCCTGTTATTATTACACCTTTCCAGAATCTGTCTCCCTATCTGCTCCTCGATGTCCCTGTTCCTATTGTGAGGTCCATATAAAAAAACAGCCAGTAAAGTTATTGACCCCTTCCTGTTCCTAACTTCCACCCACAGAGACTCTATAAACAATCCCTCCATGACTTCCTCCTTTTCTGCAGCTGTGACACTATCTCTGATCAACAGTGACGTGCCCCGCACCTCTTTTGCCTCCCCCCCCGTCCTTTCTGAAGCATCTAAAGCCTGGCGCTCTAAGTACCCATTCCTCCCCCTGAGTCATCTAAGTCACTAATGGCCACAATATCATAGCTCCAAGTACTGATCTATGCTCTAAGCTCATCCACTTTGTTCATTATGTTTCTTGCATTAAAATAGACACATCTTAAACCATCAGTCTGAACGTGACCCTTCTCTTATCACCTGCCTATCCTCTCTCTCGCACCATCTCCAAGCTTGCTCTCTTTGTGAGCCAGCCGCGCCTTCCTCCATCCCTTCAGTTCGGTTCCCACCCCCCTGCAATTCTAGTTTAAACCCTCCCCAATAGCCTTAGCAAACCTCCCTGCCAGGATATTGGTCCCCCTCGGATTGAAGTGCAACCTGTCCTTTTTGTACAGGTCACGCCTGTCCCAAAAGAGGTCCCAATGATCCAGAAATCTGAATCCCTGCCCCCCGCTCCAATCCCTGATCCATGAATTTACCCTACACCTCACTCTATTCCTATACTCACTGGCATAGGAATAAACCAAAAAAAAGTGCAAAAACAAAAATACTGTATTTATTTTTTTTTAAAAGTGAGGTAGTATCCAAAGATACAATGTCCACTTGGGAATCAGATGGCAGAGGGGAGGAAGCTGTTCCTGAATCACTGAGTGTGTGCCTTCAGGCTTCTGTACCTCCTAATCAGATACTACTGTTTATTTTTAGGTTAGCTTATCTGAAATTTTAATGCTTATTTTTGTTAATCATATTTCAAGTCTTCGTTGCTTACAAACTCTGTCTTTTCTGACGTGCACTGGCTCCTTTGGATATACCCTGTATCACTGGAAGGATCGATTCACCCATGGAGGCGCGCTGGTACATAGTTGGGAAAGTGTGACCATTGAAGTTCTCAGCATTGGTTCTAAAATTCATAACATCAGGTCAGCCATGAGGAGGGCAACTGCTTACAGCTGATGACAACTACCCATTTTCTTCTGACTTTTGAATCCTTCACTATGCTATCACTAACAACTTTCAGCAGTAGTACTTGAACCAGATAAATCCTTAAGACCTAAATTTCTTGTTAACCTGCTTCAGATGGTGAGCGAATTCACAGGGATAACTCACTTTACCATTTCATCATCCTATCTGCTGCAGGTCCATCTGTATAGAAAATGTATTATTCTGGGTCTGTAAGAGCCGAAATGTGAAATTCACTGGACATGAGGACAAGGCAATAATCATCTCAAAAAAAACCTACTTATTTTGACTTGCCAGTCACTGGCACTATTGTAGACCAGAAGCTTAGCCTAACTAGCCATGTAAATATTGTGATAATATTAATAGTTCAAAAGCATAATATCCTGCAGATGAGTTGGTTCTTGCCTCCCTAAAGCCATTCTTCAGTTACAGAGCACATCAGTAGCAAATACTTTAAACATTGAATGTAGCTCCAGCTACAGTCAGGAAGCTCAACAATATCACGAACAAAAGGGCCTGCTTAATTGACAACCTATTCATTTACTGTACATATTAATTCGCCAGTTCTGTATAATATACTCTAGTTTCTCACTAAAGCCATTTCAAAAATGCTTCACAAATGTTTACCTCTATTGCCAAGAAGGACAATATGTGCATTGAGATTCACTCTTTGTAGGCTCCCTTTCAGGTATTTGGAAGTGTTAAACTTTCAATAAAAAAACTGTAATAAGTATTTTTATTGGAAGAGCATCATTGTATCAAGAAGGGACTAGAGTACTTAGGGCAGTTGATGATTTTATTGATATTTACATTTCATAATAAAATAACAGCTATGACAGCAGGTTAACTGAATGGCTACTCGGGTTCAAAGGGGTAACTGGCCTGGTCCTTTTGTACAGTTGCAATATTTTAAATTTTCTCCCTATTTCTCTAGTTTTCTAGCTTTAAAGATCCTGCCTGAAAACTAAATTCTGAGAGGTTTTAATCATTTCTCCTGTTCTCATTCTCTTTGGTGATTATGTTCCCTTTGGACAATTTTCTACTTTAAACTTATGATAGAATTGCAATTTTTTGCAAGGTACTGAAATCTAGACTTCTAAGATATGTTTGTATTACATTTTTTTATCTTGTAGTTTTGGGGCAGTAAATATTGATAAGGAAACGGTTATAAAGTTGGAAGTAGAGTTAACTCTGCCTGCAGAAGTTGGGACTGAATTATGACAAGAAATGTGATTGCTTTTTAAAAATTATTCTGCAGATTATTGCATTTTTACGAAAGAGGGATGCATTTGTAAGCTTAATGCTCAAACACATAGGGACATCGGCACTCATGGACTTGCTGCTCAGATTATTGACATGCATTGAACCACCACAACTGAGGCAAGAGGTTTTAAATGTAAGTTGGAAAATTCTGAATATGTCATACATGGAGCATGTACAATGAATTTCTTTTTATTTGATGGTTTTGCATAACTCATTGGAATTCAAATATTTGCATAGTGGGAACTGAGCACTTGAAGGAAAGATAAACAAGATGTAACAGAATGCTGGGAAAGCTGTGTGAGAGTCAAAAATAGCTGAAAGTAAGCTTTTGAAAGTGCAGGCGGCAGTACAGGGAATTTCCAGAGTTTACAGGTTATGTGGGTGGGGGGGGGGTGTTGGATAATGGGTCATGTGAAGGGGATAAAATTAATCCATGTACTTAATACAAACTACAACAGCAAGTGCTTGAAAGCAGCATCAACAGCTGTACAATATTATCAATTGTTGAATTTTGCAGCATAGTTTGTATTTAAGGACACAGATTTTAAAATTTTGTCTCAAGTTAAGGAAATAATATGCTATGTATTATTAAGGATAAATTTGAGATGAAGGTGGAGGAAATTTTTGATTTGACACTAACTTCAATTTTAGTTTGAAATTTGAAACTTTGCAGTTTAATTTTTTTTATTTGTGACTTACACTTTGCAGTGGTTGAATGAGGAAAACATTATTCAGCATTTGATAGAAATGATACAACCATCTCAAGATGAAGATGTAAGTGGATATAAATTGTATTACTGGGGAATAAATATGAGTCATGTGTGCACTGATGTACAAGAATTTAAATAATCCAATTAAGTGAACCTTTGCCAACATTATGGCAGTCAATCCTTATGAAACCTGCTGATTATCTTTCATGAAAACGGTCATTTATGGAATAAGATCTACAAGCTCATAATATTCTCAGTATAGAAACCCTCTAATTAACTTTACCTTAACTAGGATGTCCAGTCAATAATGTTTGTAATCTTTATTTGCCCAGATTAATGTCAGAATCCTGTTTATTATCCCTGTCTGATATGACGTGAAATTTGATGTTTTGTGGCAACAGTACAGTGCAAAGACATTGTCAATGGACCCTTCACTGAAGTAAAACTTTAGATTAACACATGAGAATGCTGAAAGTCTTTTGGAACTTACATGTTCATTCATTTCCAACGTGTAGAAAATATACACACCACAATGCTGGAAATATTCTGCATACTGATGAGCATTACTGGTGGGCAAATGATTTGATATTTCAGCTCTATAATCTTTCACCAAAACTAGTAACTTAATGGATTTATTCCACTGGTATATTTTTTAAATTAAGTTTAAGTTTCAAACTTAATGTGACTCTTTACTTGAATATATTTGAAATTGTGTAAACTCTAAAATAGTAGTCCTCAAATATCTAATGCCTTTTTGTTACAGAGGCACTCTAATGCATCACAATCGTTGTGTGAAATCATCCGCCTTAGCAGAGATCAAATGATTCAGATGCAGAGCCTACCAGAACCAGATCCTCTTTTGTCCTCAATAGAGAAGTATGCAGTTTAGTAATTGTTACTTTAAAATTGCACTACTATTACTTTTCTGGTGGTAATAGATGCTATGCAGGGAAAATTATTTGATTTCAACTTGTACAGTTGGTAAGAAGAAGTTTTTATACTACAGAATGATAGAAATGTTTGCATCATTTTCTTGAATACATTGCTTTTATTTGTAGCATAAGCTTAAGTTTGAACTAATCATTAATATGACTGGTCTTTGGGGGCTAGTGGTAACTATATTTCTGAATCTGGGTGGCACACGTTTGCACCTAGATAGCAGCAAAGTATTGCTCTTTTTAAAGTTAAGGAAGCCCTGATGATTTGCATTTCCATAATGCAGAGTTGTGAAATTTTCTAATTTGAACGTGGACAGGGAGATAAAGATAATTTCAATGGACTCTCCCCATAAATAAGTCAGATTTAGAAGGAGTGAAAATTCCCCCTTCAAATTTATTATTTTGTATCCTGAATAACCAAAGAGAGGGATAATTTTCCTTTCATGTCACAAATGGCCCAGTTTTAATTCTGTTTAAGAAAAATATTTACAAAGAATTAGATTGGTATCATGGAAAATAACTGTATATTTAACTATACATTACATCAGTTGCAACCTCTTTGAATTTTAACACCATTATTTAAAAGAAGTAATTTCTTTTACTCAGGACTTTTGGATGATCATAGATCTTAGAGTGAGCTTGGACAATATTATGGCTGTGAACAATTTATTGGCTGACTTCAATGTTATGCAGGGTTTGACTGCTGTATTTAATACTAATAGTAATGAGTAAATTGAAGTTTGTAATCTTTAAAATAAAAATCATTTTTTTTCAGGCAAGACACTTTAGAGCACTTGCTCACAAATGTTCTTGATAAGGAGAAGACTGAATCTGCAATTGTGAATTGTATTCAAATATTGTTGACTTTATTAGAGACTCGAAGGCCTGCGTAAGTCATTCATCTAACTTAAAACTCTAACATTAGAATATTTGATATTTATTGTTACAACTATATTCTGTTTGTGCTGTACAAAGGCCCATTTTGTGGATTAATATTATATGATGGATTTATGTAGCCCCCTGGTAAGCCTCAGGCTCACTCAGCTCGCTTTCGTCTAGGGGGAGCTACCTTTGGCCCCGCCAAACTGGGTAATCAAGTTTGTATGGATGCTGTGTGATGTACCGCACCCAGCCAAATTACAGACACTACACCATATGCGATTAAATGATTACACTTTATAGATCTTACTGGAACTATGTAATTAATAGAGATGAAATATAAAAGGAAAGTAGAAGGTGCCAAATTTATCAAAGTTCAACCACTTCGTGCACAACCTTGGAGCTCGATGAACAGGTCTTCTTTCCACCATGCGATCTCCTCTGACCCCCTCGACCCACCGCCTGGGACCAACCACGGTGGTCGACCAGAGTGCGTCCAGCACATCCTTCCTCTTCGGTTCTCCTCCCGAAAACCCTGGGCCTTGGACTCCCGCTCGGGGTCCGTTCTGTCACCCAGCTTACAACATCGTGTCTCCTCTCTCTGTCCCCATCGTGCCTTCTGCCCCAAAGCCCGCGAAAACAATAGCTTACAGACACACAAGAGAGAATAATATCTATCCCAATTGGTTGATAATGAATACAATTCTCATTATCAGTAATATAACCCAAACAAGCTGCTATAGAGAAGGACTTTCTCAACAGTTAACTTAACAAAGAAGCCATTTTTATTACCCTTAACAGTAACATAAAAGAAGAAACTCCTTACACTCTCCCCCCATCAAATTTAGTCATGTCCTCATGACTCCTAAATAGCTCACCAACCTTTCCTGCAGACACAAAAACCCAATCCAGGTACAAACAATGACATTGCACCCCAAACAGTTCCTCGGGCACTTCATAGGCCTACCTATCTGGGAGTTTCCTAATCCTCCGAGACCTCCGTACCCCCTTCACTTAAACCCTTCAGGCTCAGACACTACTGGGGATACCTCGGGTCTGCTTGCCAACTCCTCTCTCAATCTCTCACTCATGCCCCACTGCAACCTGGAGCACTCTGTCCTGTGTCCAGGGCCCCGCTTCTTTTCCTTCAAGACCCTGCAGTAACCCAGGCTGCCCACAGCTAGCCCTCCCCACTACACCTGACTCAGTGGGAGAAGGGCCAAAAGTCTCTTCCTCAATCAAGGGGAAGTTAGTGAAAGGCAGCATGTACCACATATCCAGCATATCGTCCTTCAAATCCGTACTCTTCCCCATTTCCTCGAGCGGTAGCTGCTGTTTGATTTTCTCCCAACTAAAGCACTTAGCCTGGGCTGCTTCTTCAGCCTCCTGCAATCGAGACGTCAGCTCCTTCTTTGACTCCCCTGCCTCCACACCCAGTCGCCGCAGTTCAGACTCACGCTTCATGTTCATCTCCATCTGGGATGCAATTACACCACCAGCTTCTTCCAATCTGTTCTGGATTGGTTTCTTGAGTTTCTGATGAACCTTTTGAAGGTTGCTCGTTGTTTCGTCTCTGTGGATTAATTCATCAGTAAATGACCGCAGTTTCGGCTCGGAATTCCGTTTCTCCGTCTCCACTTTGACAAGCGTGGACTCCAATTCTTCAATGGATGTCCCAAAATTGCAGCACTCCATCTCCAGCCTGCATTTCTAAGCATTCAGTTCAGCGGTGCAAATCTCCTCACTCAGGAGCTGTGTCTCTCTCCAGACCTGGCACTCATCCAAAGAAAGTTTTACTTCGTTAAGCCCTAGTCGCCCGGGATCCCTCACTCGCCTCACTTCATAGTCTTCCAAGGCGAATCCCAATGCTAGGAGATCATCCAAATACACCAAAACTCCAAACAAGCCCACATCCCCCATTGTCTTCCCCATGCCCTGGGGGAAGGTTGCAGGGGCTCCGGATATGCCCTGTGGCATCTTTTCCAATTGGAAAAGATAACGGCTGTTTTCTCCTTGTTGGCCTCACTCATCGGGATCTGGCAACATCCACTCCTCAGATCCAGCACATTAAACCACGTCGCATCACTCAAACAGACCATCGCGTCTTCGGCCCTCAGGACCATATTCTGGTCAATGACAATGTGCCTGTTCAGAATCCTATAATCCTCACACACGCTGCCTACGTCTTCCATGGCTGCAGAGGCTAGTTGCCGCGACCTCTCTCTCACCGAGGTGTCTTCAGCGGTCAACTCCCCTCCCTCATGGTATTTCAGAGTGTCTACTAAGAGGGTCTCACCCTCAGATACTTCCCTCGGCGGGCTGTACCACCATTAGCTATCGTTTAAATTCGGTACCGGCCCAATGCTGTTACACACGTCCTGACAAGCAGCTCGAAACACTGGGTGCACAGACAATGCCCCCGAATAGCTTTCACCTGCCTCCTCCTGGCAGGCCTTCATGCACCTCCTCACTGGCGGGGTGTTGGTCCCCTCCTGAATTAAAACACTGCCCGTCGCACCAGGGTCCAGACACATCAGCATTAACGATTCACGGCCCTCTGACACCCACACATTGGCCTCCAAGAACCCCAGTTTCACTGACCAATAACCGTCGTCTCGATAATCACTGGCATTGGTACCCCAAATCTCCAGTGCCCTTAATGTTGTCACGGGTAAATGCTTCAGAAACCAGTTGTAAAATGAACTGTACAACAGCTTGACCTGCGCCCCGGTGTCGAGGATGGCTTTAGCATAGCTTCCATTTATCCGTAACGACACCCAAGGGCGTGGTCCCTCTGAGCCTTCAGGAATAGGGTCTGTTCCTTTCGGGAGTTCCTCGGTACATTGCTGGGAACGTGCTCCCCCAGAGACCCCAAGCTGTTCCCCCACTGGACCTCCACTAAGTTTCCCAACAACTCTCTGATCAGCTGAACAACTGAGGGAGGGGCTGATCCCCTTAAATGATGCCCCTGGCACTGCATTTTACTTCCAGTCGAACCAAGTGCATTTTCCCCCACTTTCAGATAACTTGCAGCTGTTACTATGGGGCAATTGACCCTGACAGTTCTAACGCCGCAACAGCCAGCCTACTCAAACTTCCAACCAATCCCTGCTGCTCTCCCTCAACCGAGCACTGCCACTCATCTAACAACGGAGAGATCCGTTCCGCCACATCTCATACGCCTCCGCCCCTTTAGGGGTGGACATTATCCCAAAAGCCAGGTGGAGCCTGCCATAACTGGAACATTTATTTGCAGACATTACCTCCGAATCAGACCACTTTTTCCTCTCTCTCCTAACAGTATGGACAGTCCATGGTCGCACCTCACCTGGGGCACCAATAGACGCTGGCAGTCCCACCACCATTTCGTCAGCGCTAGTCTGAACTCGAACAAAGACCTCTGGGGTACCAACAGTCACCCCACCCAACATGCATGCAGTAACAATCAGCAATCCCACAGAGGCACACCAGTTTTCCGTCCCTGCAGCATGCATAATTTACAACATAGCGTCTCCTCTGTCTGTCCCCATCACGCCTTCTGCCCCAAAGCCCGTGAAAACAATAGCTTACAGACACACAAGAAAGAATAAAATCTATCCCGGTTGGTTAGCAAATGAATACAATTCTCATTATCAGTAATATAACCCAAACAAGCTGCTATGGAGAAGCACTTTCTCAGCAGTTAACATAACGAAGCCATTTTATTCTAACATAACAAAGAAGCCATTTTTATTAGCCTTAACAGTAACATAAAAGAAGAAGCCCCTTACACTTGGATTTGGGAAACTTTATTCTATAATGCAGAAGAAACATCCATGCCCCTATCATGCAGATGTTTTGAGTGTTGGGATATTAGATCTTTGTGAATAAATTAGTGGAGTCCAACCAGCAGTGTGACCAACTAGGTTGGTAGTTTCAGTTTTAAGTCCTGAAGAAATTGATTTGTGAATTGACACTACATAAAATCAGGTATTCTTTATATAAACAACAGAATCTATCAAGATAGCTTCATTCAGTTATTAAAAATACAGTAGTTTTTTAAAATCATAAATGGAGACTTGTGATCCTGAACAGAGCAGTGGCTAGCTAAAATAAAAGCTTTGTTGTTGCCTAACATGCACCATTCAGATTGGAGATTTTGGCTATCAAGGTGGGCTCAGTAGTTGCTGTTTGGAAGAATTTAAGCTTGATTTAAGAATGAAGTTTTTAAAAACGATTACGTCAACTTGATTAGCTTCATTTCTTTTTCCCCATTCCTGATTATTTCACTGTGTAAAATGGCAAGTTGTGTTGGATGTTAGACTATCTTTTCAGATACCATGAAGTGTCTTCTGTCCATTAGAAGGGTGCTTAACATCTGAAATGTACATTGTGGTGCAATAGTAGGCTCCTGAATTGCAGTAGTTTGCGTGAGTTTGGTTGTCAGCTAGGTTGAGGGGGAATTGAGAGGTGTTTAGCTAAATTGGTTTTTTGGTAATTGATAGACGATTGAGGGTGATTTAATGTGAAGGATCAGGTATGCTTTCTTGTACAGTATGTGCAAAACAATTATGTAACATAATTTCACCCTTCTTCCTGAAGAAAGGTCTCGACCCAAAATGTTGACTGTTTACTCATTTCTGTAGATGATGCCTGACCTGCTGAGTTCTTCCAGCGTATTTTGTGTATTGCTCTGGATTTCCAGCATCTGCAGAATCTCTTGTGTTTACATATTTTCACCTGTTTTTCAAGTTTTGAAGGCCAGCTAGAGATTTGTCCAACTGGTATGAATCATGCAGCCTTTTCTGTGAGTAATAACACATTGCAAGCCATTAGAAAAAGGCTTAAAGACTTCCATCAAATACTACTGGAACCTCCAAAGGTAAGAAATGATTTTAATGGTTATTAGATAAATGTTAATATTTTCAGATCCAACACATTGACCTGTAAACTTGGTTACTTCACTAGTATGGCCAAGCTTTTACAAAATTTTTCTTTCATATTATGTAAGTGATCTTTTGTTAATCTAGTTTACACATGGCAATCTTATCAGTTCGGCAAGGGAGTCACTATTACTGCAATCTTGAATTTGCACAAAGTTGCTAAACCATGATGCGTTACTTGCTAAGTTCCTCCAACATTTCATGTCTTGCTCTGGACTTCCAGCATCTGCAGAATCCCTTGTGTTAAAACATGACTCTATCTGCTCTGCTGGGTAGATTTAAAAAGTCTAGTGGTACTACTTTCAAGGAAAGCAGATGAGATCAGCTGAAGAGTCCTGGCCAATATTTGTCCCTCGCTCAGCATTTTCAAAGCTGGCATTGCTGCACGTGGTAGCTTGCTCTGCAATATGATTTGGCATTTGCTTAATAAGTTGTTATTATTATGCACCAGAATATCTCAATTTTATCTTGAATTGCATAAAATTATGTAGCTGATTTTACAAGTAGTGAAATAGCTGTACTAGAAAGAGGTTATTGAGAGGTGAAAAATCTCGAATGCATGTTTCAGAACTTTTTCCATTGTATTTTGTTTATAAAATTTGCAGAAGACCAGTCTGATTTGGCAACTTATATTGTCTGTTTCTAATATTATATTCCATTATTTGCAGAAAAGTCCAATGAAAACAACATGGGGAATATTAAACACGCCTGTGGGGAATACCCGTCTAAATGTGGTCAGACTTGTAGCCAGCCTTCTTCAAACAAACACATACAGTATTAATGCAGAACTTGTAGAACTTAACACTATGGATGTTTTACTGGTGAGGATTTAACTAGTTCTGGGGCTTTATATATACATTCATGTATTCTTCAATTACTTGAAACACCTGATATTGTCAATCAGTTTTCTTTGTTGTGGGAGCTGACTTTGTACTGGAGAGGAGATAGAAAACCACATTTGAAAAGGATGCAGTGGAAATCACGGTTATTTGGTTTCAAAGAGTCTGGGGCAGATTTACAAAAATTGTATCAGGAATGAGATTTAAGGTGGATAGATTAAGGAACCTATGATTGTAGTCTTTTAGATTTGAGTAAGTTTATGCAAAAAAAAACATGTATTCAAAATTTGAGAGGTGTTTATTTAATACAGATGAGTAGAAACTGATGGTTGTAGATAAAGATGATTCACGGTTTGTGGGACGATGATGGAAGGCATAAGAATTTTTTAATGTAGTGTATCATGATTGGTAATGCACTGATTTAATAGTGGATTTATTTGGAAAATAATCATCGATCAATGTGCGATTAACTTGATAGCATAATTTAAAATTTAGTTTTATTTCCTGAAATCAGAAACATAAATACTTCTTTTATCTTGAAAAGGACATGTACTTCAGATACATTTGGAATAATTTTCTTCATGTGCAAGTAGAAATCTGCATTGCAACAATCTTAGGAAGCCCTCCACCCCGTGATACCAGCATAGAAAACAACATTGAAGAAAATCTTGACACTGCTGGAGAAAATATATTGATTAAACATGTAAGAAACTTCTGTGTATTATGAGATAATGCATTGTTAAAATTTGAAAATTTGTTGAAATTTATTGTGCAATCATCCTAGCAGTTTTCTCCCCCTATTAATCAATGTTTTTTGGACATTGCATTACTGCATTGTTAGTGGGCTGTTATGCATTTTATCTGTTTAAACCCATGAGACCTGTTAACTATAATCTCAACTCGCGGACCAGACCTATCTCTCTAGTTTAAACCCCATCATGCAGCATTAACAAACTTTCCTGCTAGGACATTAGCCCTCCTCTGGCTAGGTGCAAATCGTCCCTTCTGTACCGGTCCCACCTTCCCTGGAAGAGAGGCCAATGATTCAAAAGTCTTATGCCATCCCTCCAACACCAACTCCTTAGCCATGTGTTAAACTGTATAATCTTCCTAATTCTGGCCTCACTAGCACGTGACATGGGTAGCAGTCCTGAGATTACAAGCCTACAGGTCCTGCTCTTTAACTCCCTGAACTGCCTGAGCAGGACCTCGTCACTTGTTCTACTTAATTCCTACATGGATCTCGACCTCTGGCTGTTCATCCTCCCACTTAAGAATGCTGAGCACTCAATTTGAGATGTCCCGGGGCCTGGCACCTGGGAGGCAGTATACCATCTGGGAATCCTCATTCTTGCCAACAGAACCTCCTGTCCGTTTCCCTAACTAATGAATCCCCTATCACCACGGTGTGCTTCTTTGCCCCCACCCCTCTTTTCTAATTCAAAGAGCCATCCATAGTGATATACCTGTTGTTGAAGGGGATGGCTACAGGATACTCTGCACTAGCTCTATAACCCCTTTCCCCTTCCTGACTGTCACCTAGTTTCCTGTGTCCTGCACCCTGGGTGTAACTACTTCTCTATATGTCCCATCTATCACCCTTTCAGCCTCCTGAATGAACAAGTGTACATCTAGTTGCAGCTCCAACTCCTTAATGCAAATTATTAGAAGCTGCAGCTGGATGCACTTCTTGTAGTCGTCTCCCTGCCTTCCCACATCCAGCAAGAGAAGCATTCCACTATTCTGCCTGGCATCTCTACTATCCTAGGCGAGCAGATGTAAAGGAGGGAAGATGAAGAAAGAAAGACTTAACCTTGAGCTTTTCTTTGCTTTCTCTGACTGAAGCCTCTCTTTGCTAAAGCCTCAAGATCACTGCTTGGACTCTGTTCACTCCGATGATGGTTGCTGCACTTGCCACTGCCTTCTTTTAATTTGCTCTTGCCAATCAATCTCAAACGTGCTGCGTTTTTCTACTTGGGCATTGGACCTGACTGAAATTCCCTCCTCTCAAACTTCTGATGTCTGGATTTGTTGCTGGTCAAAGCTCTGTTACACTGCTGTGACTTGCTGGTCCCTTTTTCTACTCGGGCAGTGGATCCTCTCAAGCTTCCGATGTTGGGATTGGTCACTAGTTAAAGCATGCTAAGGGCAGTATTATTTAGGAGTTTAGATGTTCTGTATTACAGTCTCGTCAAATTGTGTGAATTATGACAACCTTTTGAGTCTATTTCATTTTTTGTGGTAGGTGACAAAGTGCATGGTCCTTTACTCGTTTGTATTCCTTTATATATAAGTACCTGGTGTTTGTATGGCAAAGGCTTATGCAGTTGGTAACTTATTTTTGTTTATTTTTGTCTTGCTTTCATGCTTGTAAGCTGTTTTCAACAATCCTTTCACCTATTCAAATTTTGCGGTGCCTCAAATCAGCTGAATTGGATATGACATTATTCCGAAGCTCTACTATCATGAGAAAAAATTATTTTTTGCTTTCATTACAGAATATGTATTAACTCAGTTTTTCATTATCCAGCTATTTCAGAAATGCCAATTAATCCAGAGAATACTTGATGCATGGGAAAATAATGAAAAAGAACAGTAAGTAATTTATCAGTTTTTGTTTAGTTTGTAAACTCAAATCTAAAGTACCTAACATGTTCAAATCAGAAGTAATGTTTATAAACCTATTTTTAAAAATCAAATAGTCATTTCATAAGGATGAGATTGGGCAAAATGTTTTTATTAGGAGTTCTGATTTGATCCTTTTTGGTGCTCATGTTTGAAGCCAACCAGACCGAAGAAGAAAATTACATTTTTTTCCCCCTATAGCAAAACATAGAATATAAAATAACCTATGGCACAATACAGGCTCTTTGGCCCACAAAGCTGTGCCGAACATGTCCTTACCTTAGAAATTACCTAGGGTTACCTATAGTCCTGTATTTTTCTAAGCTCCATGTACCTATCCAGGAGTCTCTTAAAAGACTCTATTCTATAAACGTCCACCACCCTCGCCAGAAGCCCATTCCATGTACTCACCACTCTGCGTTTAAAAAAAAAACAACTCCCTGGCATTTCCTCTGTACCTACTTCCAAGCACCTTAAAACTCTGCCCTCTCGTGCTAGGCATTTCAGCCCTGGGAAAAAGCCTCTGACTATCCACATGATCAATGCCTGTCATCATCTTGTACACCTCTATCAGGTCACCTCACAAGCTCCGTCGCTCCAAGGAGAAAAGGCCACGTTCACTCAGCCTATTCTCATTAAGCATGTCCCCCAATCGAGGCAACATCCTTGTAAATCTCCTCTGCACCTTTTCTATGGTTTCCACATCCTTCCTGTTGTAGGACGACCAGAACTGAGCACAGTACTCCAAATGGGGTTTGACCAGAGTCCTTTGCAGCTGCAACATTACTTCTAGGCTCCTAAACTCAATCCCATGATTGCTGAAGGCCAATGCACCATATGCCTCCTTAACCACAGAGTCAACCTGTGCCGCAGCTTTGAATGTCCTATGAACTCAGACCCCAAGCTCCCTCTGATCCTCCACACTGCCAAGAGTCTTACGATTAATACTATATTCTGCCATCATATTTGACCTACCAGTATGAACCACTTCACACTTATCTGGGTTGAACTCCATCTGCCACTTCTTAGCCCAGTTTTGCATCCTATCAATGTCCCACTGTAATATCTGACAGCCCTCCACACTATCCACAGCACCCCCAACCTTTGTGTCATCAGCAAATTTACTAACCCATCTCTCCACTTCCTCATCCAGGTCATTTATAAAATCACAAAGAGAAGGGGTTCCAGAACAGATCCCTAAGATACACCACTGGTCACCGACCTACATGCAGAATATAACCCGTCTACAACCACTCTTTGCTTCTGTGGGCAAGCCAGTTCTGGATTCACAAAGCGATGTCCCCTTGGATCCCATCCCTCCTTGCTTTCTCAATAAGCCTTGCATGTGGTACCTTATCAAATGCCTTGCTGAAATCCATATACACTACATCTACTGATCTACCTTCCTCAATGTGTTTAGTCACATCCTCAGAAAATTTATTCAGGCTCGTAAGGCATGACATGCCTTTGACAATGCAATGCTGACTATTCCTAATCATATTATGCCTCTCCAAATGTTCATAAAGCCTGCCTCTCAGGATCTTTTCCATCAGCTTACCAACCACTGAAGTAAGACTCACTGGGCTATACTGTACTTCCTTTCTTGAATAAGGGAATAACATCCGCAACCCTCCCAATCCTCCAGAACTTCTAAGATCATCATCGCCTCCCACAGTAGCTTGGGGTACATCTCGTCCGGTCCCGGTGACTTATCCAACTTGATGCTTTCCAAAACGTCCAGCACGTCCTCTTTCTTAATATCTATATGCTAAAGCTTTTCAGTCCGCTGTAAGTCATGCCTACAATTGCCAAGATCCTTTTCCTTAGTGAATACTGAAGCAAAGTACTCATTAAGTACCTCTGCCATCTCCTCCGGTTCCATACACACTTTTCCACTGCACACTTGATTGGTCCTATTCTCTCACGTCTTATCCTTTTGCTCTTCACATACTTGTAGAATGCCTTGGGGGTTTTCCTTAATCCTGTCCGCCAAGGCCTTCTCATGGCCCCTTCTGGCTCTCCTAATTTCATTCTTAGGTTCCTTCCTGTTAGCTTTATAATTTTCTACATCTCTCTCATTACCTAGTTGCTTGAATTTTTTGTAAGCTCTTCTATGCAGAATTCCATGCAAATATCCCCTGCACATTTGCCACATTTCTTCCGTACATTTCCCTGTGAACATCTGTTCCCAATTTATGCTTCCATGTTCCAGCCTGATAGCTTCGTATTTCCCCTTTCTCCAATTGAACACTTTCCTAACTTATCTGTTCCTATCCCTCTCCAATGCTATGGTAAAGGAAATAGAATTGTCATCACTATTTCCAAAATGTTCTTCCACTGAGAGATCTGCAATACCAGATCAAGTACAGCTTCTCCTCTTGTAGGCTTACCTACATATTGTGTCAAGAAACCTGCTTGGACACACCTAACAAACTCTACCTCATCTAAACTCCTTGCTCTAAGGAGATGCCAGTCAATATTTGAGAAATTTAAATCTCTCACCACAACAACCCTGTTATTATTACACCTTTCCAGAATCTGTCTCCCTATCTGCTCCTTGATATCCCTGTTACTATTGGGAGGTCTATATAAAAAACACCCAGTAGAGTTATTGACCCCTTCCTGTTCCTAACTTCCACCCACAGAGACTCTATAAACAATCCCTCCATGACTTCCTCCTTTTCTGCAGCCGTGACACTATCTCTGATCAACAGTGCCATGCCCCCACCTCTTTTGCCTCCCTCCCTGTCCTTCCTGAAACATCTAAAGCCTGGCACATAAAGTAACCATTCCTGCCCCTCAGCCATCCAAGTCTCTGTTATGGCCAGAACATCATAACTCCAAGTACTGATCTATGCTTTAAGCTCATCCGCTTTGTTCATAATACTCCTTGCATTAAAATAGACACACCTCAGACCATCGATCTGAGTGCATTCCTTCTCTATCACCTGCCTGTCCTCCCTCTCGCGCTGTCTCCAAGCTTTCTCTATTTGTGAGCTAACCGCCTCTTCAGTTCCCACCCCCCAGCAATTCTAGTTTAAACTCTCCTCAATAGTCTAGCAAACCTCCCCGCAGGGATATTGGTCCCCCGGGATTCAAGTGCAACCCGTCCTTTTTGTACAGTTCGGTGTGAATTAAGACTGGAAAATCTCAATTTGGTCCCTAACCGAGTTCAAGATTTCCAATAAATTGATGTAATGGTGTTTGTGGGGAGCTTGGGGAAGCAATTAAAAGGTGCTTGGATAAGTGTGAGTTAATACAAGACAGCTGGCTAGTATGGATTGGTTGCAGATAATTTGTGTTTGAATAAGGTGTTTCAATTTTTGATAATAGAAGAATGTTGATGAAGTATGTGCAGTGAATGTTGTCTTCATGATCTTTAGAAAGTATTTAACGCTTTGCATGAAATGAAAAAATCAGTTGCAGTATGGATGGGTGTTAGTATAAAGGCATGATGCTAGAGTAGTAATAAACAGTTCTTCACTTTAGAAGGTGGAAATTAACCATTGTACTCTGGAATCAAGCTTTTTTTTTCATATACATCCGTTTTATGTGCAGAGTAAAATTTACTAAGGACAGACAGCCTTCAATTCTGTGTAAGTTAGACAGTAATAGATTGCAAGAAAGCACAAAGTAGAAGTAAACAAGTGAGCAATAGAATTTAAAACAAAGAATAATGCAATTAGACTAAATGGCAGCAGCAATAGTGGCCTGGTTTACCTAAGCACGATACCTTGGCAGGAGGTGTTGACAAAGTGGTTTGTAAAGCATATGAGCTCCATTACTAAAGATAGATGTAAAAGCAGAGAAATCTTGTGGTACTCACTTGTGGGGAAAAAATACTCCCTGGTTTACAACCTAGGGTATTGAGTCCAATTTTGATAATGTATCTTTTCAGACCATAAAATATAGGAACATAATTAGGTCACTAACCCATCGAGTCAGCTCCGACATTTCCTCATGGCTGATCCATTTTCCCTGTCATCCCCAGCCTCCTGCCTTCTCCCCATATCCCTTCACACCCTGACTAATCAAGGATCTATCAACCTCTGCCTTAAAATATACCCAGTGACTTGGACTCTACAGCTCGTCATCTCTGTTCTAAAAGGACACCCCTTTATTCTGAGGCTGTGTCCTCTGGTCTTAGACTCCTCACCATAGGACACATCCTCTCCACATCCACTCTGTTGAGGTCTTTCAAAATTTGTGCGGTTTCCATGAAATCAGAATCAGGTTTAATATCACCAGCATGTGTCGTGAAATTTGTTGATTTTGTGGCAGTAGTACAATGCAAAACATAATTAAAAACTGAATTAGAGTAAGTGTATAAATAGTAAATAGTTAAATAAGTAGTGCAAAAATAGAAATAAAAAAGTTGTGAGGTAGTATTCATGGGTTCAGTGCCCATTCAGAAATCAGATGGCAGAGAGGAAGAAGCTGTTCCTTAATGGTAAATGGAGTGCCTTCAGGCTTCTGTACCTCCTACCCGATGGCAGCAATGAGAACAAGGCGTGGGTTCTTAATTATGGACACCACCTTTTGAGGCATCACTCCTTGAAGGTGACCTGGATACTTCAGAGGCTTGTGCCCACGATGTAGCTGACTATGTTTATAACTCTCTGTGGCTTATTTGTGTCCTATATGGTAGCTCCCACACCCATTCCAGACTGATGCAGCTTGTTAGAATGTTCTTCACGGTCATTCTTCAGCTTCTCAATTCCATTGTGTAGAGCTCCAGGGCCATCAAATGCTTCTTATATAACAAACCTTTTTAATTCCAGAATCATTTTCATGAACTTCCTTTGAACTCTCTCTAATCTCAGCACGCCCTTTCTAAGATGAGGGGCCCAAAACTGCTCACAGTACTGCCAAGTACTGCCAAGGCACAGTACTGCCTCACGCCTCAACATGACATCCTTGCTTTTCCATTCTAGTCCTCTTGAAATGAATGCCAACATTCATTTGCCTTGATCTCTACCGACTCAACCTGTAAATTTACCTTGTCCCTTTGCACCTCAGATTTTTGAATTTTCTCTCCATTTAGAAAATAGTCTACGCTTTTACTTCTCCCAATTTGCATGATCATACACTTCTCAACACTGTATTCCATCTGCCCATTCTCCTAATCAGTCTAAGTCCTTCTGTAGCCTCTCTACTTCCTCAAAATTATCTTCATATCGTCTGCAAACTTGGCACAAAGCCATCAATTCTATCAACCAAATCACAGAATGTAAAAAGAAGCCATCTCAACACAGAGATCTGTGGAACACCATTAGTCACTGGCAGCCAACGAGAAAAGGTTCCCTTTATTCTCACTCTCTGCCTCCTGCCAATCAGCCACTGTTTTATCCAAGCTAGTATCTTTCCTGGAATACCATGGGCTGTTGTCTTGTTAAGCAGCCTCATGCGTGGCACCTTGTCAAAGGCCTTCTGAAAATCCAAGTTCACAACATCCACTGATTCTCCTTTGTCTATCCATGTTTAAGATATTCATAACCTTTAAGAAGGATGTGAATAACTTAAGGATGTTGCAGCTTGATTGCACAAGTTTTAGTTGTACATTTAAACTAGAGAAGCAGAACTTTTCATTTTGGTGCAAAGAAGGTTGAGCAAACATTTGATAATATGTGATCGTGACTGATTTTGTTCAGATGGTCCAAACATCATAGGGCACAGATTTAACTATTTTGCTGAAAAGAAAAGTTGGATTTTTTCCCCTTCGGTTATGTTTGTGAACATTGTTGCATAGTGGAAACAGAATTAATCAAGGCTTTTAAAATGGAATTAGATAAGCATTTGGAGAGAATAATTTGCAGGTTTACGGGGCGAGTGGATTAATCTTTGAATAGCTAGCTTTGGAGGTGGATGGTTGAAAGGGAAAATAAGTCAAGCATGATTGGATGGTGGAGCCGACAGTGGGCTGTATGGCCTAATTCTGTTCCTGAATTTTATATTCTTATTAAGTTCTATGAATCTAATTCTGTGTCTGTGGAATTTAGGAATGCATTACTGCAGATCAAACAAAAGAGGAAAAGTAATGGTTTGTGCAAGAATATCCAAGCTTCATGGTCAAGTACTAGAAGTAACTTGCAGTGCTCAACCTGTGACTTTGAAGTCTCATTTAACTTGGTCTGATTTGGTTTTGTCCTTTCGCTTCAGTCCTTGGAAAACAAAACTGCAAGAAAATATCTTGCATGTTCTTTTGATTTTATCAAAGTAGGGAGCTATGCAAATATCTTACTGCTATTTGTGAAGAAGTGACATAACTTTTGAAAATAGTTACTACTTGAATGACAGCTGTATAAACTTAATTAAAAATTCTAGCATACACTAACAGATTGGATTGATTGGGAGAAACTCATCATAACAATTCCACATAAACAGAAATATGTGAAATATTAAGAATAGTTTGAAATTGCCAGCAGATAATGCAGCCATAATTTTCTAGTTACGACAACTGCAGGGCTTGCTTGATATGTCTCTTGCTTTGAAATAACATCTGTTATTGTGCGAAAGATGCAATTTGATAATTGTTTTCCATCCTGGCAAAACTTGATATAATCTCACTCTCTGAACTGGTATTATATTGGTCCTGAATTGTTTCTATTGATTAACATAACATACATAAGGTGTAACTTCTGTAAATAGTTTCTTTTCATACTTTGTCAGTTTATTTTGTTTAATATGTTTTGTGGCATTTATAAAACTTGTGTTCCAGTGTAGTTGAAAATTTGTTTTAAATTTGTGGGTATATGCTATTTTATTATCTCCAGGACTGCATTGACCAGATTTAAAGCCTATTTTGCAGTTTTGGGTTCTGATTATTTTGGTTTGAATTATTTGCTACCTATTACTATTTTACAAATTATTCTGGTTTCAAGCAATCAAGAATACATAGATGTGAATATTAATCAGGGTTGTAGAGTGTTAGAACTGAAAAAGCCAACAATAAATTATGCAAACAGGAGGATAATTATTAATAGATTTAATTATTAAAATCACCAAAATAGATCTGATTTTGTAGATATTCATAGTTATATTTAACTTTTATGCCTTTTATTATATATAGTCGGTCCTTTTTAAAGTGTCTGAGTTTTACTATGTGTTCCTTGTTGGGATCTAGAGAAACTTATACCATTTGTTTAACACACGCATAATTCTGGAGGAACTCGGAAGGTCAGACAGCATCTATGGAAAAGAATCAAGAGTTGACATTTTAGACTGACACCCTTCATCTATAAAGATAGGGGGAAGAAGCCTGAATAAGAAGGTGGGGCAAGGGGAAGGAGTACAAGCTAGGATGTGGTAGGTGAAGCCATGTGGGGGAGAAGGTACGTGGGTGGGGGAGGGGGAGTGAAGTGAGAAGGAGAGGTAATAGATGTAAAAGGCACTTACCATTGCCCTCACATGGCTTCATCTACCACTTTTTGCTTGAACTCCCTCCCTTCCTCCACTTTCTTCTCCCCCGTTCTTTTTAATCCTAATGAATGGCCATGGCCTGCCACATCGACTCTTTATTCCTTTCCATAGGTGACCTGCTGAGCTCATCCAGCATTCTGTGTGTGTTACTCTGGATTTTCAGTATCTGCAGAATCTCTTGTGTGTGTGTGTGTGTGTGTGTGTGTGTATGTGTATGAGTTTTTGAATATCTGGTTGCAACTTGGTTGAAAATAAATTGAAGATCACCTCTTTTACAATATCAAGATGGTTACTAGCTTTTGATACCAGGTGAAGAGCATGACTAAAATCACATTCAACTAGGTAAGAGTGTGAAAATCCAAAGCTGTGGAAACTTACTTTGAATATCACTAGTTATCCAGAAATATTGCTTGCTGCGTTTGAATTTTGCTTGAGCTGTTATATCACTCTGCAGGTCAATAAGACCTTCTTGCAATGTGGTGTCAAAATCACCCCAAATGGAACACCAGTCAGTCTGGGGTGGATGTCGAGCAGAGGGCTCAGTGAGCTGCCCCGCGGAGTGTGGCTTGTCCTTGGTCAAACAGGAGCAGAGATAACAATTGATGTGCCACAATCCCCCCCCACACAGGCCAAGCTGTTTTGCTGCCTCATTTGCATCATATAGCATATTTTCCCATTCATTTCATTCAGGGTTCCAATTAAATTGCATGCTGCATATTCATTTAATTGTTTTAATTTATATATTTTCATTTTCATATTTAATTAAAAGAGTACACTTACCATGGCCCATTCAGAAACTCCTGTAGCCCCAAGTCTCTTGGTCTTTTTAAACTTGTGGCCCTTATGAAATTCAGCGTGACCCCCTGGGGCCCATGTTGAGAACCACTGGTCTAGATGTTTCATAAGATAAGTAGCCCTCCAGCAAGGCCATTGCTGTGCAAATCTTTTCTCTGAACAAGATGATAGATCTTGCAGCAAGACCTTAAGTTAAAATATGATTTGGGTTCATTCATTCTTGGAGATGTATTCAATGCATAAAAATATTCAAACTTCAAATGGAGCTTTCAAAAAGCATTAGGCTTAATGCCTAACTGAATTGTGAGCAAAGACTGGAATTTCATGTTCTTCCTTTAAAGGAAATAACTTTTTTAAAAAATATGGTATAACAAGTAAATCCAGAACACTTGATTAAAGTTAGTTGTAGTGAGGGATTCATACATGGAGAAATATGAAATGTCAGGAAGATCTTTAAGCAAGAGATCCGAACAGACTTCTGGATTTTTTTTGGTGGAAGCAAGAACCTTGCAATCTTTTGAAGAGCACTGCAAGAGCTTGGGAGTAGGGTATTTTCCTCTGAGCAGGTAATCTTCATTTGTGTACTAGATATTATTGTGAAGATATTTTCCTTGTTTTCTAATCTGTTAACAGTTAATCCAGGCATGGTTACACGCAAGTTAATTGATAATTATTAATCACTGTTTAGCTTCTTTACTTTAGACTGCTTTGTGACGTTTTAAGTTGTCTGTAAAATTCTCTATCCTAGAGAGCTGTGGAGATTTTTGAAACTCAGATTGTTTCTAACTGTGAATGTTTGGAAATCTGAATACAAGAAGTAAGAATAGGCCATATGGCCTTTGACTCTTCTCTATCTATAAATACAATCATGATTGATCTGATATTGGGCCAACTACTTGGTTGTGTCATCACACCCATAACCGTTAACTTAATTCAAAAATGTATGTGCATTTGAAGACTTGCCATCAACATCTGTGGCGTTAGAGAATTCTACAAGTCACAGCCTTCTGAGACATCTTCTTCATAAACAATTGACCCCTTATTCTGAAGTTATATGCCTTGTAGTTTTAAATTTCCACCTCAAGAAATCTCCTGTCAGTGTCTATCTTCCCAGCAGGTTGCCATCAGAATCGTAAGACCTCTTCTCTGTTTTCCGAATTCCAGAGTGTAGTGCAACCTGCTCTAACACTCCTTGTAAGATAACCTTTACATCCCTTTGTTCTGCAGAAGAAAGAAATTGTCAGATAACTATTTCATTATTATAGTCTGGTTTTGCTGTATTAGTAACATCTTGCACAGTAGATTATCGTTTTAACAATTAAATGAGGAATCAAATAGGGGCTTTAGCCTGCTAACTTCCCAACACATATGCTAGACATTTGTAATATCTGTAGGCCTTTTAAGCTGAGAGCATTTAATTTTGGCTTCCCTTTCGCAGCCCTCTCTCTTTTTATTTGGATTGACAGGAAGAACTTCATCTAGTGTTTGAATATAGTTTGTTGTTTTTCAGATCAGAAGGTGGAAGACGGAAAGGGTACATGGGACATTTAACACGGATAGCCAATGCTGTTGTACACAATGCTGAGAAGGGGCCAAACAGTGCATTAATAAATCAGCTGCTAAAAGGTATTATCCATTTGTATATTTTGTGAAAATGCTTCAGGACAACATTTAGTCATTCTGAACTATTTTATTTAGAGTGCATTTTTTGTTGACAGTTTAGAAAAAAATTAAATGGCAGTTTAAATTTGAATGTTCATTTGGCAAGAGAGACATGCAATTATCTCCCATGTGCTTAGGTGAGATACTGTCCTTTTGTTTTCTATTGGTGAACAATTTGAAACAGACATTGGTCATTTAATAACCAATGACCTTTAGCTTTTTGTTTCTGCTGCCTTGGCTCAGCTCTGAATGAACCTGCTTAAAGTTACTGGAGGAAAAAGTGGCTACCATATATACCTTAAAGTCAAGTTTATTCAAAGTGGAGTTTATTGTCATATGCACAAGTACAATGGAAAACTTACTTTAGTGGCCACTTTATTTGGTGTACCTATAGTCTGTTGATTAATGCAAATATCAAATCAGCATATCATGTAGCAGCAACTCAGTGCATAAAACCATGCAGACGTGGTCAAGAGTTTCACCTGTTATTCAGGCCAAACATCAGAATAGTAATAAATGTGACCGATAATGGTGCTAGAAAGTTTGTGAATCGTGTAGAATTTTCTCTATTTCTGCATAAATATGACCTACATACAGTGTGGTCAGATCTTCATGCAAGTCCCAAAACTAGAGAACCCAATTAAATAAATAACACAATAAACATTATACTTATTCATTTATTGAGAAAAATGATTAAATATTACATGTATTTGTTGGAAAAAGTATGTGAACCTTTGCTTTCAGTAATTGGTGTGACCCACTTGTACAGGAATAACTTCAACAAAACATTTCCAGTAACTGTTGATCAGTCCTACACATCGGCTTGGAGGAGTTTTAGGCCATTCCTCCTTACAAAACTGCTTCAACTCTGGTATATTGGTGGGCTTCCTTGCATGAATTGCTTGTTTCAGGTCTTTCCACAACATTTCTGTAGGATTAAGGTCAGGGCTTTGACTCAGCCATTCCAAAGCACAAATTTTCTTTTTAAACCATTCTGTTGTTGATTTACTCTGTCTTTTGGATCATTGTCTTGTTGCATAATCCAACTTTTATTAAGCTTCAGGTGATGAACTGCTACCTGGCATTCTCCTGTAAAACATCTTGGTAGAATTTTGAATTCATTGTTCCCTCAACGATCGCAAGTTGTCCAGGTCCTGAGGCAGCAAAGCAACTCCAAACCATGATGCTCCTTCCACCATACTTCACAGCTAGGATGAAGTTTTGGTGTTGTGTGCGGTGCTGTTTTCACCCCAAACATAGCAATGTGCATTTCTGCCAAAAAGTTCAACTTTTGTCTTATCTGTCCACAGAACATTGTCCCAGAAGCGTTGTAAAATATCCAGGTGGTTTTTTGCAAACCTGAGACTTGCAAAAATGTTTTTTTGTGGAGAGCAGTGGTTTCCTCTGTGATGTCCTTCCACGATCACCATTCTAGTTCAGTGTTTTTCTTATAGTGGACACATGAATGGAGACTTAGCAAGTTCTACAGATTTCTGCAGGTCTTTTGCCGTTATCCTAGGGTTCTTTTTCACCACCTGCAGCATTGCACATTGTGTTCTTGGAGTGATCTTTGCAGGATGCCCACTCCTAAGGAGAGTAGCTACTGTACTAAATTTCCTCCATTTGTAGACAATTTCTCTTATTGTGGACTGATGACCACTCAGGTCTTTAGAAATACTTTTGTAGCTTTTTCCAGCTTCGTGCATCTCTACAATTCTTCTAAGGTCCTCTGAAAATTGTTTTGATCAAGGCTTGGTAAACATAAACAGATCTTTTTTGAGAAGAGCAGACTCTGTCAATAACCTGACTTTGTGTATCCTTTTTTCTAGGGCAGGGCACTTCTACAACCCACATGACCAATCTCTTCTCATTGATTGGAACACTTAACTCCAAATCACTTTTGTAGAAGGCATTACCCCTGAGGTTCACGTACTTTTTCCAACAAATACATGTAATATTGGATCATTTTTCTCAATAAGTAAATGAACAAGTATAATGTTTTTTGTGTTATTTATTTAATTGGGTTCTCGTTATCTAGTTTTAGGACATGCATGAAGATCTGATCATACTTTAGGTTATATTTACACAGAAATAGAGAGAATTCTACAGGATTCACAAGCTTTCTACCACCACTGTAAGTGATTTTTGATCATGGAATGATTGTTGGTACCAGACGGGATGGTTTGAAATGTCTCAGAAACTGCTGGTCTCCTTAGATTTTTACTCACAACAGAATTAGAATCAGAATTCTCTGGTCTCATGGAGTTTACAGAGAATGGTGTGAAAAACAAAAAAAATCATCCAGTGAGTGGCAGTTCTATGGGTGAAAATCCCTTGTTAATGAGAGAGATCTGAGAAGAATGACCAGACTGGTTCAAGCTGACAGGAAGGTGACAGTAATTCAAATAGCCACGTTACAACAGTAGTGTGCAGAAGAACATCTCTGAATGCAAAACATGTTGAACCTTGAAGTGGATGGGCTACAGCAGCAGAAGACCACAAACATATGCTCATTAGCCACTTCATTAGGTACAGGAGATAACTAATAAAGTGGCGACAGTGTTTAAACGGCATTCATCAAGGAAACCTATTACAATTCAGCATTCTGGAGTTCAATTCTCATGCCAACTGTAAGCAGTCTGTACCTCCTCCCTGTAGAATGCTTGGGTTTTTCCTGGGTGCTCTGATTTCCCCCCACAGTCCAAAGACTTATCAAGTAGGTTAGTTGGTCATTGTGATTAGGTTAGGATTAATTGGGTTTGTCGGCGGTTACTGGGGCAGTGTGGCTCAAAAGGCTGGAAGGGCCTACTCCACACTGTATCACTAAATAAAATTAAATCAAACAGTGTTTCTTAAACCATTTTTTGTAAGAAAACAGAATTGGAACAAAATAAGTCAATATTTGTGCAAAGTTGCTAAACTGCTGTAGGCTTTGCTGGTTGGTTCAAGAGCTGAATAGTTGCAGAGAGGTAACTGTTCTCAAATCTAGTAATGTGGTTTTCAAGCTTCTATACTTTCTACTCAGTGGTAGCTGTGAAAAGATGGCATGGCCCAGATCATGGGCATCTTTGATAGATGTTGCCTTCTTGAGATAGCACCTCTTGTATAGTAGGGAGGACGTGTCTTTGTATTGGGCTGGGTCCACTGCTCTGCAGCGCTATGTTATGTAGCTTTATTACTATACTTCATTGAATTACTGAATTTTTTAATAATTTAAATGTGTTTGAGAACCAAGTATATACAGTTAAATGAAAAATACCACAAATAAAAGTTTATAAACGAGTAGCAAAGTATAGTTTAACATATTGAAAATGTTGCCTGTCCTGAAGAATGGTCTTGACCCAAAATATTTACTATTTACTCATTTCCATAGAAATTTTGTGTGTGTGTTGCCATGTATTTTTTCCTCCTTGTATTTTACTAGATGAATCAGACTGCCCATAAGACCATAAAATATAGATGAAGAATTAGGTCACTTGGCCCATCGAGTCTGCTCCACCACTTCATTATACTGATTCATTTTCCCTCTCAGCCCCAACCTCCTGCTTCTTTCCTGTATCATTTCATGCTTGA
Organism: Mobula hypostoma; assembly: GCF_963921235.1. NCBI lineage: Eukaryota > Metazoa > Chordata > Chondrichthyes > Myliobatiformes > Myliobatidae > Mobula > Mobula hypostoma. The sequence continues at coordinate 36,664,061 of NC_086107.1, read as the reverse complement.
CTAAGCAAGAATCTGTCAACCTCTGCCTTTAAATATGCCCAATGACTTGGCCTCCACAGCTGCCTCTGGCAAAGAATTCCACAGATTCACCACTCTCTGGCTAAAGAAATTCCTCCTCATCTTCATTCTAAAAGGATGTCCTACTATTCTGAGGCTGTGTCCTCTGGTCTTGCACTCCCCCATCACAGGAAACATTCTCTCCACATCCACTCTATCAAGGCCTCCTCTGAACCCTTTCCAATGTCAGCACATTCTTAGATAAGGAGCCCAAGACTGCTCACGATACGCCAAGTGAGTCCTCATCAGTGCTTTTATATTCTGGTCCTTTGGAATGAATGGTAACGTTGCATTTGCCTTCCTCGCCACTGACTCAACCTGCAAATTTACCTGTAGGGAATCCTGCCTGAGGACTCCAAAGTCTCTTTGCACCTCGTATTTTTGAATTTTCTCTCCATTTAGAAAATAGTTTACTCTTTTACTACTTCTACCAAAGTGCATGACGGTACACTTCCCAACACCGTATTCCATCTGCCACTTCTTTGCCCATTCTCATAATCTGTCTTAAGTCCATCTGTAGCCTCTCTACTTCCCCAAAACTACCTGCCCCTCCACAAATTTAGCCACAAAGCCATCAATTCTGTTACCCAAGTCATTGACGTATAACATAAAAAGAAGTGGTCACAAGACAGACCCCTGTGGAACACCACTAGTCGCTAGCAGCTGACCAGAAAAGGCTCCCTGTATTCCCACTCTTTGCCTCCTGCCAATCTGCCAATGATTTATCCATGCTAGTATCTTTCCTGTAATACCATAGGCTCTTACTTGCTAACAGTGTCAAAGATCTTCTGAAAATAAAAGTGTACGACATCCACTGATTCTCCTTTGTTCACCCTGCTTGTTATTTCTTCAAAAAATTCCAACAGATTTGTCAGGCAAGATTTTCCCTTCAAGATAACCATGCTGACTCAAGACGTATTTTATCATGTGCCTCCAAGTGCCCCGAAAGCACAACAATCGACTCCAACATCTTTCCAACCACTGTTGTCAGACTAACTGGCCTAAAATTTCGTTACTCCTGCCTCTCTTCTTGAAGAGTGGAGTGACATTTGCAATTTTTCATTTTTTCAGAACCATGCTAGGATCAATTGAAAGATCATTACTAATGCCCCCACAATCTCTTCAGCCACCTCTTTCAGAAACCTGGGGTATACGCCATCTGGTCCAGGCGATTTAACTTACCTTCAGATCTTGCAGTTTCCAAAGAACCTTCTCCCTAGTAATGGTAACTTCACGTAATTCTGACCCCTGACACTCTCAAACTACTGGCATACTGCCAGTGTCTTCCACAGTGAAGATTAATGCAGAATACTTAAACACGAGGAATTCCGCAGATGCTGGAAATTCAAGCAACACACATCAAAGTTGCTGGTGAACGCAGCAGGCCAGGCAGCATCTCTAGGAAGAGGTACAGTTGACGTTTCGGGCCGAGACCCTTCGTCAGGACTAACTGAAGGAAGAGCTAGCACAACTTTCCAGTGGGCCAATATCTATTCTCGCCTTTCTTTTACACTTCATGTATCTGAAGAAACTGTTGGTATCCTCTTTAATATTATTAGGTAGCTTACCTTCGTATTCCATTGTTTCATTCCTTTTGACTTCTCAATCCTCTAATTTCCCACTAATCTTTGCTCTATTATATGCCCTCTCTTTGGCTTTTATGTTGGCTTTGAAACATAGAAACATAGAAAACATACAGCACAATACAGGCCCTTCGGCCCACAAAGCTGTGCTGAACATGTACCTACCTTAGAACTACCAAGGCTTTACCCACAGCCCTCTATTTTTCTAAGCTCCATGTAGCCATCCAGGAGTCTCTTAAAAGACCCTATTACTTCCACCTCCACCACTGCCGTCGGCAGCCCATTCCATGCTCTCACCACTCTCTGTGTAAAAAAAAACTTACCCCTGACATCTCTGTCCCTACATCATAGAACATAGAAGAACATAGAATAGTACAGCACAGTACAGGCCCTTTGGCCCACAATGTTGTGCCAACCCTCAAGCCCTGCCTCCCATATAAGCCCCCACCTTAAATTCCTCCATATACCTGTCTAGTAGTCTCTTAAACTTCACTAGTGTATCTGCCTCCACCACGGACTCAGGCAGTGCATTCCACGCACCAACCGCTCTCTGAGTAAAAAACCTTCCTCTAATATCCCCCTATACCTGGACTTTCAGAAAGCCTTTGATAAAGTCCCACATAGGAGATTTGTGGACAAAATTAGGGCACATGGTATTGGGGGCAGAGTACTGACATGGATTGAAAATTGGCTGGCTGACAAGAAACAAAGAGTAGCCAGACAAAGAGTAGCCAGAACCAGAGGCCACAGTTAAGGGGTAGGCCATTTAGAACGGAGTTGAGGAAAGACTTTTTCACCCAGAGAGTGGTGGATATATGGAATGCTCTGCCCCAGAAGGCTGTGGAGGCCAAGTCTTTGGATGCTTTCAAGAAAGAGATGGATAGAGCTCTTAAAGATAGCAGAATCAAAGGTTCTGGGGATAAGGCAGAAATGGGATACTGATTGTGGATGATCAGCCATGAGCACAGTGAATGATGGTGCTGGCTCGAAGGGCTGAATGGCCTACTCCTGTGCCTATTGTCTATTGAACTTCCCACCCCTTATCTTAAAGCCATGTCCTCTTGTATTGAGCAGTGGTGCCCTGGGGAAGAGGCGCTGGCTATCCACTCTATCTATTCCTCTTATTATCTTGTACACTTCTATCATGTCTCCTCTCATCCTCCTTCTCTCCAAAGAGTAAAGCCCTAGCTCCTTTAATCTCTGATCATAATGCATACTCTCTAAACCAGGCAGCATCCTGGTAAATCTCCTCTGTATTCTTGCCAGAGCTTCCACATCCTTCGTATAGTGAGGCAACCAGAACTGGACACAGTACTTCAAGTGTGGCTTAACCAGAGTTTTATAGAGCTGCATCATTACATCGCGACTCTTAAACTCTATCCCTCAACTTATGAAAGCTAACACCCCATAAGCTTTCTTAACTACCCTATCCACCTGTGAGGCAGCCTTCAGGGATCTGTGGACATGTACCCCAAGATCCCTCTGCTCCTCCACACTACCAAGTATCCTGCCATTTACTTTGTACTCTGCCTTGATGTTTGTCCTTCCAAAGTGTACCACCTCACACTTCTCCGGGTTGAACTCCATCTGCCACTTCTCAGCCCACTTCTGCATCCTGTCAATGTCTCTCTGCAATCTTTGACAATCCTCTACACTACAATACCACCAACCTTTGTATCATCTGCAAACTTGCCAACCCACCCTTCTACCCCCACATCCAGGTCGTTAATAAGAGTCACAAAAAGTAGAGGTCCCAGAACAGATCCTTGTGGAGCACCACTAGTCACAATCCTCCAATCTGAATGTACTCCCTCCACCACCACCCTCTGCCTTCTGCAGGCAAGCCAATTCTGAATCCACCTGGCCAAATTTCCCTGGAACCCATGCCTCCTGACTTTCTGAATAAGCCTACCGTGTGGAACTTTGTCAAATGCCTTACTAAAATCCATATAGATCACATCCACTGCATTACTCTCATCTATATACCTGGTCACCTCCTCAAAGAACTCTATCAGGCTTGTTAGACACGATCTGCCCTTCACAAAGCCATGCTGACTGTCCCTGATCAGACCATGATTCTCTAAATGCCCAGAGATCCTATCTCTAAGAATCTTTTCCAACAGCTTTCCCACCACAGACGTAAGGCTCACTGGTCTCTAATTACCCGGACTATCCCTACTACCTTTTTTGAACAAGGGGACAACATTCCCCTCCCTCCAACCCTCCGGTACCATTCCCGTGGACAACGAGGACATAAGGATCCTAGCCAGAGGTTCAGCAATCTCTTCCCTCGCCTCGTGGAGCCGCCTGGGGAATATTCCGTCAGGCCCCGGGGACTTACCCGTCTTAATGTATTTTAACAACTCCCAACACCACCTCTCCCTTGATATCAACATGCTCCAGAACATCAACCTCACTCGTATTGTCCTCACCATCATCAAGTTCCCTCTCATTGGTGAATACCAAAGAGAGGTATTCATTGAGGACCTCGCTCACTTCCACAGCCTCCAGCCACATCTTCCCACCTTTATCTCTAATCGGTCCTACCTTCACTCTTGTCATCCTTTTTTTCCTCACATAATTGAAGAATGCCTTGGGGTTTTCCTTTACCCTACTTGCCAAGACCTTCTCATGCCCCCTTCTTGCTCTTCTCAGCCCCTTCTTGAGCTCCTTTCTTGCTTCCCTATATTCCTCAATAGACCCATCTGATCCTTGCTTCCTAAACCTCATGTATGCTGCTTTCTTCCACCTGACTAGATTTTCCACCTCACTTAGTCACCCATGGTTCCTTCACCCTACCATTCTTTATCTTCCTCACCGGGACAAATTTATCCCTAACATCCTGCAAGAGATCTCTAAACATTGACCACATGTCCATAGTACATTTCCCTGCAAAAACATCATCCCAATTCTTCACATCCGCAAGTTCTAGCCTTATAGCCTCATAATTTGCCTTTCCCCAATTAAAAATTTTCCTGTCCTCTCTGATTCTGTCCTTTTCCATGATAATGCTAAAGACCAGGGAGCGGTGGTCACTGTCCCCCAGTTGCTCACCCACTGAGAGATCTGTGACCTGACCCGGTTCATTACCTAGTACTAGATCTAATATGGCATTCCCCCTAGTCGGTCTGTCCACATACTGTGACAGGAATCCATCCTGGACACACTTAACAAATTCTGCCCCATCTAAACCCTTGGAACTAATCAGGCGCCAATCAATATTGGGGAAGTTAAAGTCACCCATGATAACAACCCTGACATTTTTGCACCTTTCCAAAATCTGCCTCCCAATCTGCTCCTCTGTATGTCTGCTACTACCAAGGGGCCTATAGAATACTCCCAATAGAGTAACTGCTCCCTTCCTGTTCCTGACTTCCACCCATACTGACTCAAAAGAGGATCCTGCTACATTACCCACCCTTTCTGTAGCTGTAATAGTATCCCTGACCAGTAATGCCACCCCTCCTCCCCTTTTTCCACCCTCTCTATCCCTTTGAAAGCACTGAAATCCAGGAATATTGAGAATCCAGTCCTGTCCTGGTGCCAGCCGAGTCTCTGTAATGGCCACTACATAATTCCATGTATGTATCCAAGCTCTCAGTTCATCACCTTTGTTCCTGATGCTTCTTGTATTGAGGTACACACATTTCAGCCCTTCTACCTTACTGTCTTTACACCGTTTATTCTGCTTCTCTTTCCTCAAAGCCTGTCTGTATGTTAAATCTGGCTTTACTCCATGCACTTCTTTCACTGCTCTATCGCTCTGGGTCCCATCCCCCTTGCAAATTAGTTTAAACCCTCCCGAACCATGCTAGCAAACCTATCTGCAAGGATATTGCTCCCCCTCGAGTTCAGGTGCAACCCATCCAATCTGTACAGGTCCCACCTTCCCCAGAAGAGATCCCAATGATCCAAAAATCTAAAACCCTGCTCCCTGCACCAACTCCTCAGCCACACATTCAACTGCCATCTCCTCTGATTCTTACCATCACTGTCACATAGCACTGGCAGCAATCCTGAGAACGCCACCCTTGAGGTCCTGTTCTTCAGCCTCCTGCCTAGTTCCCGAAACTCACACTTCAGGACCCCTTTCCTCTTCCTGCCTATGTCTTTGGTCCCAACATGTATCACGACTTCTAGTTGCTTTCCCTCTCGTACCAGGATGTCGTGCACCTGGTCAGAGATATCCCGGACCCTGGCACCTGGGAGGCAACAAACCATGCGGGTGTCCTTCTCACGTCCACAAAATCTCCTGTCTGCTCCCCTGACTATAGAATCTCCAATGACGACAGCTCTCCTCTTCTCCGTCTCACCCTTCTGCACCACCGGGTCAGACTCAGTGCCGGAGGCCCTGCCACCATGGCTCACACCTGGTAGGTTGTCCCCGCCAACAGTATTCAAGCATCTTAAAACTATGCCTTCTCATGCTAGCCATTTCAGCCCTGGGGAAAAGCCTCTGACTATCCACATGATCAATGCCTCTCATTATCTTGTACACCTCTATCAAGTCACCTCTCGTCCTCCGTTGTTCCAAGGATAAAAGGCCGAGTTCACTCAACTTATTCTCATAAGGCATGCTCCCCAATCCAGGCAACGTCCTTGTAAATCTCCTCTGCACCCTTTCTATGGTTTCCACGTCTTTCCGAAAGTGAGGCGACCAGAATTGAGCACAGTACTCCATGTGGGGTCTGACCAGGGTCCTATATAGCTGCAACATTACCTCTCAGCTCTTAAACTCAATCCCACGATTGATGAAGGCCAGCACACCTTATGCTTTCTTAACCACAGAGTCAACCTACGTAGCAGCTTTGAGCGTCCTATGGACTCGGACCCCAAGATCCCTCTGATCCTCCATGCTACCAAGAGTCTTACCATTAATACTATATTCTGCCATCATATTTGACCTACCAAAATGAATCACCTCACACTTGTCTGAGTTGAACTCCATCTGCCACTTCTCTTGTCGGTCATAGTTGTACCATCCTGCCTTTAGAATACTTTTTCCTCTTTTTGGGATGTATATATCCTGTGCCTTTGGAATTGCTCCCAGAAATTGCAGCCATTGCTGTTGTGCCATCATCCCTGTCAGCGTGCCCTTCCAATCTACTTTGGCCAGCTCCTCTCTCATGCCTCTGTAACTCCCTTTCGTCCACCCTAATACTGATATATCTGACTTTAGCTTCTCCTTCTCAAATTGCAGGGTGAATTGTGACATAGTATGATCACTGACCCCAAGGGTTCCTTTACCTTTAGCTCTCTAATAAATTCTGGTTCATTGGACAACATCCAATTCGGAGTTGCTGAACCCCTTGTGGGTTCGACCATGAGCTGCTCTAAAAAGCCATCTTGAAGGCATTCTAGAAATTTCCCCTCTTGGGATCCAGTACCAACCTGATTTTCCCAATCTACCCGCATATTGCAATTCCCCCATGACTATTGTAACATTGTCCTTTTTGCATGCCTTTTGTATCTCCCATTGTAATTTGTAGACCACATCGTTATTACTGTTTGAGGGTCTGTATATAACTCCCATCAGGGTCTTTTTACCCTTGCAGTTCCTTAACTCTACCCACAGCGATTCAACACCTTCCGACCCTGTGTCACCTCTTTCTAGTGATTTTCACCAAGAGCCACGCCACCCCCTCTGCCTAACTGCCTGTCCTTTTGATACAGTGTGTATCCTTGGACATTAAGCTCCCAGCTATAGCCTTCTTTCAGCCATGATACATACATGCAAATCTGTAACTGTGCTACAGTTTCATCTACCTTACTCCATAATCGGCACGCATTCAAACATAACACCTTCAGTCCTATATTCACCCTTCTTCAATTTTGTCTGTAACTCATTGGAACTCATCCTATTGACTGCATTTTTGCACTATCAATAGCCTCTCCTGCCTCAGTAAGGACCTGGACCCATTGCAATTTGCCTATTGCCACAATAGGTCAACGGCAGACGTAATCTCAATGGCTCTCCACAAGGCTTTAGACCACCTGGACAGTACAAACACCTACATCAGGATGTTGTTCATCGACTATAGCTCAGCATTTAATATCATCATTCCCACAACTATGACTGAGATGTTGCAGAACCTGGGCCTCTGTACCTTCCTCTGCAATTGGATCTTCGACTTCATAACCGGAAGACCACAGTCTGTGTGGATTGGTGAAACATATCTTCCTTGCTGACGATCAACACTGGCGCACCTCAGGGGTGTGTGCTTAGCCCACTGCTCTACTCTCTGTTTACACATGGCTAGGTATAGCTCAAATACCATCTACAACTTTGCTGACGATACAGCCATTGTTGGTAGAATCTCAGGTGGTGACGAGGGCATACAGGAGTGAGATATGCCAACTAGTGGTTTGGTGTCGCAGCAACAACATGGACTCAACGTCAGTAAGATGAAAGAGCTGATTGTGGACTTAGGGAAGGGTAAGACAAAGAGCATACACCAATCCTCAGAGGATCAGAAGTGGAGAGAGTGAGCAGCTTCAGGTTCCTGGGTATCAAGATCTCTGAGTCCCAACATACTGATGTAGTTATAAAGAAGGCAAGACAGCAGCTACTTTATTAGGAGTTTGAAGAGATTCAGCATGTCAACAAATACACTCAAAAACTTCTACACTTGTACTGTGGAGAGCATTCTGACAGGCTGCATCACTGTCTGGTATGGAGGGGTGACTGCACATGACCGAAAGAAGCTGCAGAGGGTTGTAAAGTTAGTCGGCTCCATCTGGGGTACTAGCCTACAAAGTACCCAGGATATCTCTAGGTAGCGATGTCTCAGAAGGGCAGCGTCCATTATTAAGGACCTCCAGCACCCAGGGCATGCCCTTTTCTCACTGTTACCATCAGGTAGGAGATACAGAAGCCTGAAGGCACACACTGAGCGTTTCAGGAACAGCTTCTTCCCCTCTGCCATCTGATTCCTAAATGGACATTGAAGCTTTGGACACTACCTCAATTGTTTTAATATACAGTATTTCTGTTTTTGCATATTTTTAAAAATCTATTCAATATATGTAATTGATTTACTTGTTTATTATGTTTTATTTATTGCTTTTTAAAATTCTGCTAGATTATGTATTGCATTGAACTGCTGCTGCTAAATCAACAAATTTCACGTCACATACTGGTGATAATAAACCTGATTCTAATTCTGATTCCTTGCTCAGAGTCTCACTACACGCTGCCTCTGTTCTGTAAACCAACTATCTCATCCTCAGCACTATCACTCTGGTATCCACCCCTGCCAAATTAATTTAAACCCTCCCAAACAGCTCTAGCAAACCTGCTGCAACTATAGTGGTCCCCCTTGGGTTCAGGTATAACCCCTCCCTTTTGTACTGGTCATAGTTTCCCCAGAAGAGATCACAATGATCCATATGTCTGAACCCTCAGGCATGCAATCATCTGCCAAATCATGCTATTCTTACTCTCACTGGTGCATAGCATGGGCAGCAATCCAGAGGTGACCACCCTGGAGGTGCTGTTTCAGCTTCTGCCTGGATCCCTAAAATCTTTCTTCAGGACCTCTTCACTTTTCCTACCCATGTCATTTGTGCCAATATGTATAATAACATTTGGCTACTCACCCTCCCATTGAGAATGCCATGGACTCAATTCAAGACATACCTGACGCTGGCACCTGGGAGGCAACATGACATCTGGGTGTGTCTAGTGCAGAATCTCGTCTCTGTTCCTCTGACTATCACCACTGCAGTCCTCTTCACCCCTCTTCTCTTCTGAGCCACAGAACCAGACAGCACTTTCCTAGCAGGGCATCCCCTTCAATAGTATCCGAAGTGGTATACTTAACTGAGAGGAACGGCCACAGGGATACTCTGCACTGGCCGTCTATTTCCCTTCCTTCTGACAATTACCCAGTTTCCTGCTTTCTGCAACCTCAGGGTGACTACATCTCCATAGCTCCTATCTGTCATCTTCTCATTGTCCCGTATGATCATCAAGCTACAGCTCCATTTGCTTAATACGTTCTCTGAGGAGCTACAGTTCGGTGCGTCTGGTGCAGATGTTGTTATCCGGGAGACTGAAGGTTCCCTGTATTCCCACATCTCTCTCTCTCACACAAAACTTAAAGAATTAAGAATAAAAAGAGAAACTTACAATATACCTACCTATTTCAAGCCTAATGAGCCAAAACCACTCCAAACACTAGCCCACTCACCACAATGGCCGCTCTGCTTGTACTTGCATTATTTTTATTTGCCCTTTCTAATGAATCCTGTTCAGCGATTGATTGTGGCCCCAACTCCAAAAAAACTGCTGAGAAGTTTTGCCTTTTTAATCTTGACTGCGACCCTTATTAAAAAGGTAGCCCTCTACTTGGGGATTGTTGCTCAATGATAAGATAGGTGAAGGCATTTACTGGGTAGCCTCCAACCTGATGGCATGAACATTGACTTCTCTAACTTCCATTAATGCCCCACCTCCCCCTCCCCCTCGTACCCCATCCGTTATTTATTTATTATCGTGTGTGTGTGTGTGTGTGTGTGTGTGTGTATATATTCATATTCTTTTTCTCTCTCTCCTTTTTCTCCCTCTCTACCTCTCACTATACTCCTCGCCCATCCTCTGGGCTTCCCCCCCCTCCCTTTCTTTCTCCCCGAACCTCCTGTCCCATGATCCTCTCATATCCCCTTTGCCAATCACCTGTCCAGCTCTTGGCTCCACCCCTCCCCCTCCTGTCTTCTCCTATCATTTTGGATCTCCTCCTCCCCCTCCCACTTTCAAATCTGTTACTAGCTCTTCTTTCAGTTAGTCCTGATGAAGGGTCTCGGCCCGAAACGTCGACTGTACCTCTTCCTAGAGATGCTGCCAGGCCTGCTGTGTTCACCAGCAACTTTTATTTGTGTTGTTTGAAGGCATTTATGACTGAATTAAAAAAAATAGTATCCTGTCCAAGGGCATCTCATTTTTTGACCCCCATTTGAAGAGATTTACTGGATAATTAGGCAAGCAAAATAATATTTCCGCAGATCTGTTGCAGCTCACTGAATTTTAAAAAAACCTGCTTAGAAATGGAAAAGGCTGGGGAGTGAGGGTTCACACCTTTTGAATGTTTTATCGTGTCTCAAACTTGTGTTTTCAGATCTTGATGAAGACTACAGGGAAAGATGGGAGACATTTACCACTGGTTCATTAGCAGAAACCAATAAGAAAAATACTGTAGATTTGGTAAGTTTTGGAAAAATTTGAAATTAATTTGGCTATTCTCTTCAATGTGCATTGTTTCATAGGTGGGAGTAATGAAGATTTGAAGTTAAAATTTGAATTTATTATTTGTTAATATTCAAGTATTAACTTGAATATTAAATTTTAACTTGTTAATATTGCAAGGTTGTAAGCAGTATGATTTGCAATGAGACAGACTAAAGCAAAGGGTTGTATTTTATCAATTTATAAATGTGTATTAGAATTACAGCTGCCAACTTGGTCCTCATAAATGAATCTACATGGACTATTTAATTATGCTCAAAATTTTTTTAATCAAATATTCCCATACTTTGAATTAGAATCTTAATTACATATTTTACATGATTTTTAAAATTTGAAGTTAGTGTCTTCAAACTATTCTGCAAAGTAAATTGTTAATCTTTTCTTAGAACTGGGTTCATAATTTCTACATTTTAGGCAGAATTTTAACTTCCTTTAAAGTGAGGTTATAGTTTAGAAATATGTAGGAATGCATGAATTGAAGTAAAATTGCTTGTGTTGAAAAGTTTTAAGTTTACTAAAATATTTTCTGAAGAATGGAGAGTTTGTAAAACAAAAAAAAAGCCATATATGCTATTATGTTTTTCAAGTACTAAATCTGAAAGAAGCTAGGAATTGTAAAATACATTAGAACTATTTGATATAATAAGATACTTGATGATACTAATAGGGAATCTATTTTGAGTAGTGTGGAACCAGATGACTTAGAATGGAATCACTTGATTCTGTAAATTTAATTTCAGGTAAGCGCGCACAGTATACATTCATCAAGTGATGAAGAAGTTGATTTTAAAGAACAATGTTTTGCTCCAGACTCAGGGTTACAGCAAGTAAGTAGTTGTACAATTTTATTTCACTTGTGAAACACTGGTGGTTTGCATGAATATGAATAATATAACTTTTAAACTGACTTCAGCTGTTTATCTTCTCCTAAGTATATAAACTTTTTAAAATATCAATGCAATAAATGCACTGTTTAGCAAAAAGTGTTAAATTCATCACTTGCCCAATTTTCATTTCAGCTTCCAGTGTTTACTCAGCCCTTGCATCTCAATTTAATGGTTGTTGAAATTGGGGCCAAAAATCGAGTTTAACTGATTCATGACTGCTTAATATTTATCTAGAGTCTGTATGATCACAATATAGTAAGATTCTGATTATTTGCTATTCAACTATATGGAAATCCTATGGTTGCTCACTTGGTGCTGATTCCTGTGCTCCCTTCTGACTCACCAAGACCCCTATACTTATGCTCTCTTCTGACCTCAGAAATGTTATCGTTATTATATTATGCAACATTACAAAAAGAATTAAAACTGTTTGAAATAATATCTTACTGTTTAGAATATCTACCCATCCACTAAAGTCCCAGGCATGTCAGATGAATGCAGTTAAACTTGAACTTAATTTTTATTTAAGGCTCTAGGAAAAGAATACATCATCAGTCAGTTTGCTTATCAAATAGAAATCCTCAAACTGCAATGAGTGAGTGAAAACTATAACCTGTCTGTTGAAAGGAGTATAATACTTGGTGACTGAAATGAAAATACATGGATAAATAAAATGTATTGTTAAACTAAAATCTATCTTGTTAAACAAAATCAATCATTAAGTGCAAATCATAAACTATTAGAATGATAGCCCTCTTATGAGTTTTCATTTTGATATCATAGAAGGCAGTTGTTAAATTTACTTTGAGGTTATAAGGTATTTAGTTAAACCTGTTTTGGCAATCAATTGGTACATTTTTAATCTAGATATTAAAAAAAACAGAACTCAAACTTGAAAGGTTGTTTTAGAAAAATATCTTGTAGCTGTAAATGTTGAATCGTTTAAAGCTGTGTAGGCTGGCACCATAAACCACTGGAAAGATTATCACTGTCCCACTAAGGTCATCCAGCCTATTAAATTCTTTTTTGCAGGATTTTCAGCATCTGCAGAACTACTTGTGTTTAAGATTCCAAGAAGTTGAGATAATCGTGGATTAAAATTGGTCAACAGATAGAAAACAAAATAGGAATAATTAAGCCTTGTAGCTTGGCAGGCTGTGACTATTGGGGTCATAATGCCTTGCCACATTTACGTGGGGCTGAGTGAGACTGGAGCACCGTGCATTAGTCTTACTGGGGTACTTTGGTCTCCTAATACAAAAAAGTGATAAAAATGCCATAGAAAAGAGTGTAACAAAGAGTCACTATTCTGGTATTTGGGAGGCATTTCTTTTAAATCAGGCAAGAGTGAGATAAATTAGACTCTGATTAATAGAACAGAGAATTGCAAAGAATGATCACTATCAGCACAGGTGCACCATAAGGCTTTGTGTTTTGCCCCTGCTTTACTCACTCTATACCTATGATTGTGCAGCTGCGTACAGCTCCCATACCATATTTAAGTTTGCTGACAACAACATAGTTGTTAGCCAAGTCAGAGATGGTGACAAATCAACATGGAAGAGATTGAAGACGAGCTTGAGTGGTGCCACAACAATAGCCAGCACAGTAGCGTAGCAGTTAGTGCAGAGCCAGGGATCCGGGTTCAATTCTCACTGCTTGTTTGTAAGGAGTTTGTACGTTCTCCCTGTAACTATGTAGGCTTCCTCCCACATTCCAAAGATGTACAGTTAGTGGTTGATTGGTCACAAGTATAATTGGGCAGCACAGATTCATTGGGCCTGTTACTGTGCTGTATCTCTAAATAAATAATAAAAGTAAAATAGCTTCTCACTCAACATCAGCAAAACTAAAGAGCTGCTTATTGACCTCCGGTAGAAGAAGCCAGAGGTCCATGAACCAGTCCTCATTAGAGGATCAGAGTTGGAGAGGGTCAGTAGCTTTACATTCCATAGGATTATCATATCAGAGAATCTGTTCTGGGACCAGCATGTAATTCCCATCACAAAGAAAGCATGACAGCACCTCTATTTTTCCATTAAAGTTTACATGGATTCGGCAGATCACCAAAACCTTTGATAAACTTCTGTCCTAATTGGTTGATTGTGGTATTGCATCAAAATACCAATGTCCAGGAATGGAAGTCTACAGAAAGTGGTAGATACAGCCCAGTCCATCACAGGCAAAGTCCTTTCCACCAATTTGCACATTTACATAGAGGGCTGCCATAAGAAAGCAGCATACATCAAGGATCTCCACCATTCTCTCTTCTTGCTACTACCGTTGGCAGGAGGTACAGAAGCCTTAAGTCCAACACCACATTCAGGAACAGTTATTACCTTATGACCATCAGGCTGCTGAACCGGCATGGGTAACAGCTGACCACAACACTGAACTGATTCAACAGCCTACAGACTCTTTACAAATTGTGTTCTCGGTAGCATTTTTTTTTATTGGCACAATTTGTCTTTTGCACATTGGTTGTCTTTCAGTCTTTGTTTAAGTATTGTTTTCCATAATTTCTGTGTATCTCTATTTTCCTGTAAACACCTACAAGAAAATTAATCTCAAGGTCGTATAGTATATGGTAACATGCATACTTCTGATATTAATTTTATTTTGACTTAGACTTTGAGGAATGTCATTGAAATTAATAAAATACTGCAAAGGCTGGACATGATGGATATGGGAAAGATATTACCCCTTCTTGAGGACTTTTGGATTTCTGCAGTTTTAAAATCTGTTAGCTGAAGGGAGCATCAATTGAACAAAATTAACAAATTTGTTTATTCAAACATCCTTGCACTGTTCTTGTGGGAAATTGATGACAAGATTTGTTGTTATTGAAGACTCTGGAGTCACAAATTGATTAAAAGGTTCTTCTTTGAAATGCTGTTTATTCTTAAGATCTAAGCTATAGTTGCTGCTAAAGAGCGTGAATGTGAAATATGTTTAGTTTCTCTTCTCCCCCCCATGCTAATTTTTGGTGCTAAATCATACAATCTCGTCTCTCCTTTGATCTCTAAATTGACCTCTTAAGACAGCAGTGAGAATCCAACCTGATTTATTTAATTTTGGATGTAATAGGTTTGCATTGCTAAGGGTCAAGTGGGTGGTACACACAGGGATGAGAGTCAGTAGAGCAGACTTTATACTCATTTCAGCTTCAGATTCATCTGGAACTGAAGCCAGAATCATCATTGCACAATCAAATGAAGGGAACTATTTGTTTCTGAACTACTATTTAGTGTGTGCTTCTGGAAAGTGAAAAAGATGAAAATATACCTAAATGTCAGTAGGGGGCCACTAGTGCTTGGATTGTTTACCAGCATTGATTTGTGTGAGACATTACCTTGAGAAATGGAAAGTGAGGAACATGTTTCTTTGTTTGAAAATTGATAGAAACATAGAAAACCTACAGCACAATACAGGCCCTTTGGACAAT
Organism: Mobula hypostoma; assembly: GCF_963921235.1. Classification (NCBI taxonomy): domain Eukaryota; kingdom Metazoa; phylum Chordata; class Chondrichthyes; order Myliobatiformes; family Myliobatidae; genus Mobula; species Mobula hypostoma. The sequence goes on along the minus strand of NC_086107.1, from coordinate 36,648,845 downwards.
GCTGTGCCAAACGTGCACTTACTTTAGAAATTACCTAAGGTTACCCATAGCCCTCTATTTTTCTAAGCTCCATGTACCTATCCAGGAGCCTCTTAAAAGACAGTATTGTATCCGCCTCCACTATAGTCGCCAGCAGCCCATCCCACTCACCACTCTCTGCGTTTAAAAAAAAAACTTACCCCTAACATCCCCTCTGCACCTACTTCCAAGCACCTTAAAACTGTGTGCCCTCTCGTGTTAGCCATTTCAGCCCTGGGAAAAAGCCTCTGACTATCCACGCAATCAGTGCCTCTTGTCATCTTATATACCTCTATTAGGTCACCTCTTATCCGCCTCCGTCGCTCCAAGGAGAAAAGGCCAAGTTCGCTCAACCTGCTCTTGTAAGACATGCAATTTTAGCAATTTTTGATGTTACTTTATATTTCCTACATTTACAGCTATAGGGATTTTCTATAACTTACCTGTTTGCAACCTCCTGTTACTTAAATGTTTGGGTCCCCAATTAAGTGCATTTCTTTATGTGATTGAGTATCAAGATTATATCCCTATCATTGGTCCTGCGTTTGCCAGGCCTTTTCTGATTATCAGATGCAACAAATGACGTCCAATTTTATTGACCAGTTCGGCTTCAACGATGAGGAATTTGCTGATCAGGAAGACATGGTGAAGTAAGTATACTTTGCTTGATTCTGGTGTATGTAGCTTGATTTGGGTGATTAGCTATGAATCTTTCTAGTAGCATAAAATTCTTTTCAAATGAAAAATTGAGGTGAGATTGGGGTCTATTTATACTTTCCCTCTTCTATTGTCCATAAATTGATCCTCTATTTGGAATATTGGATTTCTACTACTTTAAACTGCTTTGGGATTTTGGGTGCTTGTCCTTTGGAATCTGTGTTCTCTTCTGACAAGCATGTATTGTAGAGCTGATTTATTTTAATCTGTGTATGAAAATTTCAGTTTTGGTTCTCAGCTAATTATTTGTTTAATAAAGTAACAGGATTACAGTACAGGGATGTCCAACATTTTGGATCTGCCAACTTGACACAAGAATCAAAACCAGTAACAAGGCTGCAATGATAATATACTAATGAGGCTGTGCACATAAAAATTCTGAGCCCCTACCGCCCCCCCCCCCACCAACTTAAGACCCATTTTGTTTTTATTTTCCTGGTTGCAAGAAGTAAACCTTCTTTCATGCTATAACACATTTCAGCAAAAGCTTGGAAACTTGAATTCTTCAGTACTGGCTTTTTATATAGCCAGGTCTGATGGATTATTTAAAAGCCCATGGGTTTTAAAAATAAATGTATTCCTTAACAGGTGGAATATCTGAAGCTGAAAGTAAAGCCATCTTTCACAAAAAAAAATTAGAATTAGAGGTGGCTTTGCAGGCTGCTAAAATTGCTCTGCATGTTGGATGTCCCTGTTGTGTGCTAAATGAAATCATTTTGATCAACATTATTGATTAAGAAAGTTTTAAGTTTGGTGTATGATTGTCCTGTAGTTGTGTTACAGTTACTTAAAATGGAAAATGTCCTCAGTGAACTTAATGGTTATTTAGCCATGGAGCTCTTTTTATTAATAATATCAATTTTGCATTCTCCATTCTGGGCTGTCAGTTTTATGCGCCACAGTAGCGTAGCAGTTAGTGCAACGTTATTACAGCTTGGGGCCTTGGAGTTCAGAGTTCAGTTCCAACATTCTCTGTAAGGAGTTTGTACATCCTTCCTGTGTGGGTTTCCACTGGGTTCTCCCAACTTCCTCCCACAGTCCAAATACGTACCAGTTTGTAGGTTAATTGGTTATTTATAATTTGTCATGTCATTGGGCTACAGTTAAGTAGATGGGCTACTGGGTGGGCTAGCTCATTGGGCCCAAAGAGCCTGTTCTGTGCTGTATCTCTAAATCAACAATCAATCGATCGTACCAATATCAACAGCACTTCTGTTAACCACTTTAGCGTTGTTTTTAATTGTGTTCAGGCTGAGTTCACTGCATTTTCAGACTGGTAATTTTGAAAGATTTTTTTTGAGTTAGCTTAGGAAATTATTGTAAAATTTTGGCTTGTTTTGCTTAAATTATTTTAGTATTTTGTTAAGATATCCTCATGAGGAAGCAGCTTCAGGTAGATCTAATATATGCAGATTACGGCTAATTCATGCTTTAATTAGTAGTTACTGATCCTTAGTTATTTCTCAAACTATCTCTGTTGTCTTTATCAAAAGCTGTATAACTAAGTAAATGGTGAAGATATAATTGTCCTCTTCCTACTGTTGGAAAAAGCCTGTTGGTATTTAAACAGTGCTCTTTCAAATTAAATATCAAAGCGTCATGTCTGCTGATGAACTATCCATAATTGAATTATCTGCTCTAGGTGGATGAGCAGAAAAGGTGAAAATTCAATTTTGTACTGATTTAATATTAGAATCATGGCCTTTGGTCAACTTACAAGGCACTTTCATTTTTCTGTTGTTGTGCAACTGTGTCATGTTTGCAGATTATAAATTCAGTATATTATTTTTATAGCAAATACATTTTTTAAGTTTGTGTTACTTTACATTAGGTTTGCATTTAATGGTTGTCCATCATGTATTAGGTATATACCAGTGCATTTCTCTTTCATTCCCTTGTTCTGTGATGGGAAGTCACAGCTGATGTTCATCATCTTCTTTTGCAGCATCTTGGTTTCAAACTGCCCTTTGGACAACAACTTCACTCCACTATTATACTTGCATTGATGTTAAACACGCGCTGATATTTCACTCCGCTTTGGTACTTTCCCACACCAAACACTGATCTCAGCCCAATAGGTTTTTTGCTACTCTTGAAGATGTTACATCAGTTGCGCAAAATTACTCATGGATGATTAGTTTCCTCCTTAGAATATTGGATCCTCTATATATTTGGAAAATATGAAGCTTGGGTTGAGTCATACTGAATGTATAAATGTATATTCATGGTGGGAGTTGGTGCAGTGGAAAGGAGTGATAAATAAGTTGGTGGTATTGCTTATCCTTTGCATAAATATGAGTTTGTTTTACTGAAAGCTGCTATTGAAGCAATCCCACTTCATATTAGTGGCATTAAAATTGTTCCCCATGGATTATCTTGGCACAGAAAGTTCTCCATCTCTCTGCTGGACAAAGATGACATATGTGGTCTGTTATAACTACTGCGAATTTCCTCCCCAACTGACTTTTAAGGAGAGCTTTCACTATTAAAAAGGGGGAAAATCAAATAATTCCATAATAAATTAATATCGATGATCACTGTTGTCAAAATGACAAGATGTATGTGATCACCAAAACCTGTCTTCACTAGGGCTCATGTATCATTTGCAAGAAGTAACCTTTCCTTGTGCTTATTGGTGAAAGAACCAGCTTAAATCATAACTCTTAGATAATCCAGAAATAGTTAACTCTTAATAACCATGGACATTGGTGTAGTCAATCTTACAAAATATTTCTTGTTATAAGAAATGGCTGTGCTGTTCCGTGCCGAATAGCTGTTTTGACCCAGCCTTGAGAAACATTGGGTTTGGTTTCAAACTACCGTTTGGATGACAACTTCACTTTTCTTGTTCCATCATAATTGCGCTGGTGGTAAATATTGTCGTCTTCGAAGTTGTTTATGGTATAGTCTTAGATATTACTGAGATTACTGCCTTTACTGGTGGGAGACTTTACTACATAGGCCATTTTGTATTTTGAATCTTGCTGAATTTTAATTGAATTTCTCAAACAATGGAAAGATAAGGATGATGCTTTAGCACACCTGAATTATGCACTGTTTTCTTAAAGCTCTTGTCTGACATGCTTCAAGCTTGCTGTTCCTGTTGTGTCAGATGTTTGCTGTTTCTGGGACAGATGGAAACTTCCTAATTCCCAGACTTGTTACGCATTTGGCTTTCACCTTTATTGTGGTTTCTTATACATTTCGCTCAGAAGATGCCTGAATGGCAGTGGATAATATTTGGAGGTAGTTTTATTTCCATTGCTGGATCTTGGTGATAGTGGAAGTACAGTCTGAGTTTGATATCTTCTCTGGAAAATTGAACCTTGTATCTGAAAGAAATCGTACATTTGAATCAGGAAGGTATATTTTCACTGGATAAAAACAAATGTATTCAGTGGCTGCAACTCTAAATCCTTGTGAAAAGATGTTTCCGCTGCTGGATAATGCGTTAACTGGTGAACTATTTCAACATGTACTGTTGATCCTTTCTATGATTCAGGCCTTTAAAGTATAATTTTCTTTTCCCACAGTCATACAGTGCTTCCTGTGAATGAAAGGGTACATCTTGCGTCTTCTGCCCTTGCAGAGGTTTAACGCAGCCCAAGTCAAACAATTAGCTAATTTGAGGTAAATTCCATATTGCACTTTACGTGGATTTGTTCTACGGTACTTTTTTCTGTCTGCAGAAAATGGAATATTGCCATATATTCATTTGCTTGAAAGCTAAAATATTTACAAATTCAAATATGAGTCATCATAATTAAGCAAAGAACCTGAAGGATGCTAAGGTGTCGTCATTCCATTAAACATAGTTTGGATGATTGTTTAAAACCTGTTTTGATATTTTACCACAAGTCTGCATCTAAAATTGCTTGGAGAATTATATTTTGGGAGGTTAGATCTCTACCCAACCACCTGATATTGTGGATACATACCATGGAGCCCAAAGATTTGATGGTTATCCATTTTCATTTGTTCATGCTGCAATTGTTTTTGGTGAATTTGATTAAACCATTGAAATAAAATAAAAACAGTATTTTTCATTGAATCTAACAGACTACACCCCAAACTTCAAAAATACCAAATCTTGTATTCTGCATAGATTTTATTTATTAGTAAAATAAGAGCTAAAAAAATCCATTTCAAAACTTCAGCTTCTCATAATTCATTTGGGGTAAATCAGCAGATGAGCATATATAAATTCTTCAAGGATACAGCTGATCAAAGTGTATAGTGTCACAGATGAATTATTGAACACTTTTGTTTTGAACCTGAAGCAGTCCTTGCTTCAAAACTTGGCTGGGTATCTTGATTTACCCTCTTCAGCAAAGAAACTCCATTTTTGAAATCTTGACTATCTTTGCTCTCCTTTCATACATCAGCTTTCAGATAAACTTTATTAACACGAGCACTGAAACAAAAATAACAATGAAATTAGCTGAATTTATTTCTATATTCATTCCAGGATACAGAAAAATAGTACACTATATAGAAATGCATATACCAATGAAGATTTTTACACTTTGCCTGCATCAACTGGAAACCTGAGTATTGCATATTTTTATGGATGCATTAGTGTCAGATATTATCAACAGCTTATAATAAATCTCCAGGAATTGTTTTTTCTAGAGCTAGTGCTTAGTCAAAGCACTCTTTTCCAAATCTCATCTGTATTTTGCCTCTTGTTCCACTAACCTATCCTTAGATCCCTCATCTAATCCAGTGTCAGTGCAATCTCTTTATGCATCTGCTCCTGGTTCTGATAAGTTGAATCTAAATTGTTGTTGACAAAATGACAAATTTGAACAGTAGAGGAAGGGAAAACAGCCCATTGTGTAAACCAACTTTAATAATACCAACTCAAGCGAAGACTACTTGCACTTGAAATGCATTAAGTATTACATAGGAAGGAAACAATACTAACAAGGCCTAAGTCAAGGTACCTGTGTATTAAATATTCTTACAATAGAGACAAGAAGGAGGCATTAAGCTAATCTTCCAAAAGCATACGGTATGTATCTTGCCAGTATGAAATGGGAGCAAAATTTGTTCACGTGCAGTTTTAATAGTGAAGAAGTAAAGGCTGAACAGATAATCTTAAGGGAACCGAAAATGTTGTCATCACTCGAACATCTTTGAAATAACAGCTGTGGAGAGAGCTACAGTGCCTATAAAAAGTATCCATCCCCCAAAGAAAAAGACACTATCATGTCAAAATGAAATTATTTCTCTACAAAGTGATCTAAATTAATTACAGCTATAAAACACAAAATAATTGATTGCATAAGTAATCACCCCCTTTATTATAACACACCAAATTATCACTGGTGCAGCAAATTGCTTTTAGAAGCCACATAATTAGTTAAATGGAGATCACCTCTGTGCAGTCAAGGTGTTTCAATTGCTTGTAGTAAAAATACACCCGTATCTGGAATGTCCAACTGCTGGTGAGTCAGTATACTGGGGGGGAAAAAAAACTACACCATGAAGACAAAAGAACACTCCAGGCAACTCTGCAAAAAGTTTATTGAAAAGTACAAAGAGATGGATACAAGAAAATTTCCAAGTGACTGAGTATCCCTTGGGGTACAGTTAAGAAGTGGAAAGAATATGGCACAACTGTAAATCTGCCTAGAGCAGGTTGTCCTCAGAAACTGAGTGACTGTGCAAGAAGGGGACTAGTGAGGGAGGCCACCAAGAGACCGATGACAATTCTGGTAGAGTTACAAGCTTCAGTGGCTGAGAGAGGAGAGACTGCGCATACAACTACTGTTGCCCAGGTGCTTCACCAGTTGCAGCTTTTTGGGAGAGTGGCAAAGAGAAAGCTGTTCAAAAAGGTTCTACGGTCTGGTTATATCAAAATTGAGCTTGCTGGCTATCAAATTAAACATGCACATCATCAAAAACATACTATCTCTACCATTAAGCATGGTGGTGGCTGCATCGTACAATGGGGATGCTTCACTGCAGCAGTCCCTGAAAGACTTGTGAAGGTAGAGGATAAAATTAATGCAGCAAAATACAGGGAAATCCTGGAGGAAAACCTGATGCAGTTTGCAAGAGAACTGCAACTTGGGAGAAGGTTTGTTTTCCAGCAAGACAATAGCTCCAAGCGCAAAGCCAAAGTTGCACAGGAATGGCTTAAAAACAACAAAATTAATGTCCTGGAGTGGCCAAGTCAGAGTCCAGACTTTAACCCAATTGAGATTTTGTGACTGGACTTGAAAAGGGCTGTTCACTCACTATTCCTATGCAATCTGACAGAGCTTGAGCAATTTTATGAAGAAGAAAGATGATGTCAAAGGTAAGTTTTTCCACACAGAGTGGTGGCTTCGTGGAATGCACTGCCAGCGAAGGTGGTAGAGGCGGATACAATAGGGTCTTGTAAGAGACTCTTAGGTAGGTACATGGAGCTTAGAAAAATAGAGGACTATGCAGTAGGGAAATTCTAGGCAGCTTCTAGAGTAAGTTAGATGTTCGGCAAAACATTGTGGACCGGCGGGCCTGTAATGTGCTGTAGATTCTCTGTGTTCTATGTTTCTATGTTCTAAGAATGGGGGGAAATTGCAGTGTCCAAATGTGCAAAGCTGACCGAGACCTATCTATACAGACGCGAAGCTGTAATTGCAGCCAAAGGTGCATCTAATAAATACTGACTTGAAGGGGATGAGTAATTACTTTGTGTTAATAAAAATAAATTTAGACTAATTTGTAGAAATTTGTTTTCACTTTGACAAGAGTCTCTTCTGTTGGTCAGTATCAAAAAAGCCAAATTAAATGCACTGTGATTCAATATTGTAAAACAATAAAACATGAGAATTCTCAGGGGGGGTGGTGGCAAATACTTTTTATAGGGACTGTAGATGTAGATTTATAGGGTCAAAGACTCTTGGGGTCTTAGGTCAAACAGAGATGCTGTTTCAAATGTAAGTATTTTCAGTTTTTTTGCTTTTATTTCCAATTTCCTGCATCTGACTGACCTTAATTTTCATCCCCTCCAGAAAATGATTTGATCATTTTATTGTCATGATGAAGGTAGCTTGCTTTTATTTTACTGGGGTGTCTATTTTAAATCACAACAAACTAGGTTTTCCAGGAATCTCATGGTTGAATGCATATGTGAAGAATTGAACATGATGTAAATGCCTCTGCAGTATTGCTTCTGGTTCAAGAGGAATGGAAAAGTTTGCTTCTAGCTCAATCCAGCTGTGTGCCCACTTTCTCTCACTGCATCCAAAATCAGATTGCTTGAGGTTTTATTTCCTGTAGCCTTCTTCCCTCCTCCATGCCTTCTCTGCTCCCACAATCTCACTCCTGTCAACCTAGATTTGTGGTCTTTGGAATCCTGAATCTGGCTGCCATCTATAAGGATCTTCAGTAAGTCAGTCCAGCTGCCAGGGAGTGAACGGTACTTATTAGACTGGTATCTGGATGGTTATTTAGAATGCAAACTAGTATCAGCATTCATTGGGTGGCCTGAAGGATTTAGAGCTGAAAACCTGTATTGTCTTTGCCATTGAGAGCAAAGCTGGGACTAGTCTTTTCATTGCAATACACTGGAGGAACTCAACATGTCAGGCACCATCTATTGAGAGAAATAAACAATCAACATTTCAGGCTGAGACCCTTCAGCTTGACTTGGGAGAAAAAAGGAGGACAGAAGCCAGAATAAAAAGGCAAGAGGTACGGAAGAACCATACGCTGGTGGATGACAGGTAAATTGAATTGAGGAGGAATTGTAGGAAGGTGGAAACGGGTGGGGGGGAGGGGGGAAGAAGGAAATGATATGAGAAGCTGCAAAGTGACTATTGGAAGAGTCAAAGGATTGCCCTTTTTCTTCAGTCCTGATGAATGGTCTTTGCCTGGAAAGTGGACTGTTCATTTTCCTCCATGCATGCTGCTGCTTGACTTGCTAATTCCTCGGGGTGTTGTGTGTTCTTCCAGATTTCTAGCGTCTGCCATCCCTTGTGTGTCTAGTCTTTTCACAGAATAGAGTTGGAGAAAATTGAAGTGATCAGTTAGATCCAAATTTATCTATTAGGTTATAGACTGTTATGATAGTGGAAGAGACCTTGTGCACTGGAGGAGAGGGCAAGGAAAGAAATATTGGTATAACTTGATCGAAAAGTGGTTAGATTTGACAAAAGGGTAAAGGGGATGGAAGGTGAGGGTCTTTTTTTTTCATTATTAAGGGAGATGCTCCAGATTTAATCTATTGTGTGGAAACTGATTTGTACATATCACAATAGACTTTGGCTGTTCAGGTATGTGGATTTGGACAAGCTATGTCATAGTAGTATGTTTTTGACCAATTTTGCCAAGAGTACATTTGCAATTTGATTCTATCACATTACTTCAAACAAAATTGACTGCTTATATATCAGCCATTTGTGTTCTAGGATTGTGTCGTGAATCTGATGGAGTTGTTACATTTTGATGTTTTTATTATTCTACATTCATGTTGTTTTGACAATACACTGAACGTAGACTCCAACTTCCTACATAAATTCCAGATTTATACTCAATTGTCAGACTCCTTCAAGAGGAACTCCGATAGAATCAATGATTCTATAGAGCACAGAAATAGACCTTCAGCCCAACTGGTTCATGACAATCCAGATTGCTCTTCCAACTAGTCTCATTTGGCCTATAACCTTCTAAAACTTTCCCATCCATGTACCTGTCTACATGTCTTTTAAAAGAAATTGCCCCTCAAGTGCCTATTAAATCTTTCCCCTTTCACCGTAAACCTATGCTCCTCTAGTTTTTGATTCGACAAACACTGGGAATAGTATTGATTTCATTCTTCCTGTTTATGTCCCTCATAATTATGTATGCCTCTATAAGAAAATACTCTCGTCCTTTGTTCTAAGAAATAAAGTCTCAGCTGCCCAACCTTTCCCTATGACTTACTCTTTCAGGTCTTGACAGCAATGTTGTAAATCTTTTCTGCATCCTTTCCTATAGCAGGGTGACCAAAACTGAACACAATATTTCAAGCATGACCTTAACAATGTCCTGTACAACTGCACCATGACATCCCAATGTCTAAACTCTGCCCTGATTTGTGAAGGCCAGCACGTCAAGAGACACCTTCGCCATACTGCCAACCTGTGAATCCACTTTCAGATAATGAATCTTATGCAATTTCCGCTTCCTATGGGGGAAGAATAGTTTGCTAACTGATATCTAACATCATCCAAGAAATGAATTTCAACTCATTGAACCTCCACAGTAGCAAGTTCTTTCTTTTATTCTAAGGAAAGTCATTCCTTTTAGGACCAAAAGGATTATGATAGGAAAACTACTTCATTAACAAGAATCAGAAACCATTTAAACAGTGGGTGGGGCGAAGGGGGAATGCTCTCTCTAGGATCAGCTGCAAATCCTTTCTCTGCTCACTAATCAGCTGTATTAGTTTCAGATCACTTGATGCATTTCTTCCAGGTCTTTTTGTGAATAGTGTGGCTGTTGATGGGGATGAACTTGTAAAGGTAGGGTTTTCAGCAAGTCAGGCAGCACCTATGGAGGGCAATAAACATTTGTCATTTTGGGCTGAGATCCTTCACAGTCCTGATGAAGAGTCTTGGCCTGAAACATCGACTGTTTATTCCCCTCTGTAGATGCTCCCTGACTTGCTAAGATCCTTAAACATTTTTTGTGTGTTACATCTGTAGAATTTCCTGTATTTAGGGTATCATCTTTAATGATGGATCATTTTCACAACAGAAACGTTTATTTAAATAATGTGAATAAATGAAGTCTTTTCCACTCCTGTAAAATCATTTATTGCGGCTTTCTTGTTTTGGTATCAACTTTTGTTTGCAATCACAGCTTGATCTTCATTAGAGTTCATCAGTCAATGTAACCCCTCACCTAGAGTTAATGGAAAAATATTTTAGAAATGCATGTTTTATTGCATGGGTTGCATATTTGACTCTAAAGATACTATTACATTTACATTTGGATTGAACTATATTTACTATTGACTGAGAATTTCATGTTAGAAATGTATACATCTAGAGAGTTTTGATTAATGATTAGACATTAGTACTAATCAAATGCTAATATCCCTATTGAGGAATGCTTTGCCAGGTGAACTATAAAATATCTTGTATGCTGGCAAGTTGATAATGGGAATGAACAAGCAGCAATTTTACTCTTTTGTTTCAGCCTATGTGGTAACTAGGCCACTTCAATGATAGCAACATTTAAAACACATAAACAGGCAGGAGGTGAAGGGATAAAGATCTCATGCAGGCAGATGGGATTAGTTTAAATTGGCATCATGGTCAGCACTGACATGGGTCTTAGGGCCTGTTGCTTGTGTGGAGCAGTTCTTTTATAAACAATATAAATTCTCATGAGCCTTTGAGATGCGTCAAAAATTCACACGAGCTATTTCTTTGCTGCTTTTAACACAAACTTCAGGCATGTGGGATATTGGTTCCTTTAAACTGCCTTTCTTCTTTGAATGCAACCTATCCTTTGAATGAGTTGTTGACATTCTACACCACCATTTTTGACTGGGAGTATTACCATCTTCAGTTTGTTGTTGCATGTTATCTTCAGTTCTCATCATCTTCATTTTGGATATGACTACAGATGTTTAACAATATTAGGCATTATTTACATGGAAGTATAACGTAAGAATTAATTGGACAATAGATTTCTTCTGAAAAGAACTTGCTTTTGGTCTGTTAGCAGGCCTTGAGAACAGCCTCTGAAAAGGACTTGGATTTACTATGCTGTCTAACGTATGCTTTGAGAATGGAAAAGAGGGAATGCCTACAAATCATATAATCTTGGTCCAACTTTGTACTTATGACATTCTGACTTGTGGACAGTAAGCCTATCCTACTTTATCATATTTTTAGGCAAGCTATATCTGCTTACAGATGGTAGGTAATTTGACCCATTGATTTATGAAAATAGCAGTTACATCATTTTTCTAAGCTCTTGGTGTGCTGGCTGAGATTTGGTATGTGCTGGTAAGTAATTTACTTGATTTTTTTTCTCTCTGCTTAATACATAAAGCAAGCAGTAGTGAAGTATTGCTGTATAACATGTGGAGTTAACAGGAAAAGAATTTTGTTTTCCTTAAAATAATTCATACACTTAGAAGATTTATGTTTGAGGGTTCTCCATATTGATTCTTATAATCAGAATGCATTATTTATATTCTCTATAAAATTAGCTCACATTGTTTAAAGTCATTTTTACTACCATTTTGTAATCCTAGCCAACATTTTGAATCATTTGCAGTGTCCCCTTTGAGCGAATTGGTGATATCAACTTTTCATTGAATACAAATGATAGTGTAAGTATTATGTTTTTGTCCAGTGGGGAGCAGGGTGAGGTCTGTTAAGAATGGTCATTTAATTATAAAATGGGTTAAATAAAGTTAAATGCATCAATTTCTTTAAAAAGTGTGGCCCAGAATTTTATCAAATACAAACAAACCAGGAAGGGCCTAATTTTACTTGCTAAAATCATTCATGTCAGTTGACAATGGGAATGATGTAATTGACTCTACCTATATAGATGCACCAAATAGAGATATAAAATGTAACTGAAATAATTTAACTGAACTTTGCTGTATAATTCTCTAGACTCAAGTTGCAACAGACATTCTGCATTGTCATTTCCTAAATTGATCTAATTCAGTGTTGTGTTTAGCATCTAGGTCCGGCTGAGTTCAAAATAAAAGTAAAATGTTTCCTTTGAGTGAGACCAGCTTGGTTTCTGTTTCTTTTATGGTTAGTTTGATACACTGTTGTTGACTTGGAGCATAATGAAAATCCACCTGGAGAAAAATTAACATGAAAGCAGTTTCTCCTATGCTGGGGTAATGGGTGAGAGAGGCCTTGGGAAGTGGGAGATGGTGCACTGACAGGAATTTCTTAATAATTTACATGTGAGTGTCAGTGTGTCTTGAGGTGATGGCTGGATTCTGGTACAGGGGAGTGTAAGTGAGTTCTAGTAAAGATGTCTGGAATAAATTGGACACCATGGTAGTGTAGAGGTTAGAGCAACACTATTAGAACTCGAGGAGTTCTAGAGTTCAAAGTTCACTTCCAGCACCGTTCTGTAAGGAGTCTCTGTACATCTTCACCATGGAAAGCATGGGTTTGTCCGGCATGCTCTGCTTTCCTCACACAGTCCAAAGATGGACTGGGCAGGTCAATTGGCTATTGTAGATTGTCCTGTGCTGAGGTTAAGATTAGACGGGGTTGTGAGTTTGCAACCAGGAGGGTCTACTCTGTTCTCTATTGCTGAATAACTAAACAAACTAAGTTACATGTGTGGGTGAAGAAGCTGCCAGTAAGAGCCTGCACTTCACCCCCACTTATCCAAGGTGGACCATGATCACAGGGTGAATTGGATTCGTTTTGGAATATCTCTAGAGGCTGGAGAAGACTAGAAATCTATCTTGATGCAGTTCATTCAAGAGCAATTCCCAGACCATCACAGTGATGGTTGCCTTTAGTCTTCTTGTTGTGGTCTTTGGCAAGCAGGTGCATCAGAACCACTTCTTTGGTGGAGGAAGGCTGAATGCAGGCAACAGGAGTGTATAATTAGTATGGTGCCACAGCTGCAAGCATGATTGGGGAATTGCAAAGTAGAACATTAATCCCGAGATTTCTTTGTGCAGTAAACCTAAATTTTGTGCGTTTATTCAGTACTTGTAACAATTGCCCATTCTTACTGTTCTTTCTTGAAGTTGAAGTACACTGAGGTCTTTATTGTTAGAAATGATGTGTTCTGATGAAATATGGTTCCTGGCCCCACCAATCCTGTTTAATCAGCTCATTGTGATACATTAATTTCTCTGCTAATTTGTATGGAAATTTCTATTTTGCATTATTAGTCCTCAAGTACTTTCAGAGTACTAATTTATTACTTTCAGAGTCTTTTGCTAAAATTTGACTTGTTTTATTTTTTGAGATGTTTTGACTTTTGACTATTTTGCTGTAGGCTAATGCACTATTTGAGGCATGCTGTAAAGAAAGAATACAACAATTTGATGACAGTGAGTCTGATGAAGAAGATATTTGGGGTGAAAAGGACCTAACCTTTGCACAAGATGCAAAAAATCGGCACAGGTGCGTTGCCTGGCAGAATGCAGCAATAAACTGTTGTTCTGTTAATTCCAAGACATCCGTATTCACTTCTTGCTTTCCATACACGCTCCCTTACCTTACCCTTCTGCTTCTTTCACTGAGCTGCTTCAGCTAATAGGAAGAGATTAATTTTGCCAAGTAATTTTAAAATTGATTTTTGTATTACATGCAGAAGCTCAGGTAGCACAGACAGTGAAGAAAGCACAGATTCAGAAGATGAGGATGGTGATAAACGGAATAATACCTTTGAGCCCAGTGGTTCCAATCCAGATGATAGGATGGAAATAGATGCAAATGATGGCAAGTAGTGAATGCGTACATTTTCTTTTATTTTGATGATTCTGATGTATATCAACTGAAAATTGTTCATGATTTAGTGCTTAATTTAAGAAGTGGGATTTCTCTGCATGTCTCATCTCGCTATCTAGCTTCAAATGATGAATTGACCGTGCTATGGAATAATGGTTTCCGGTGAGGATTTGTTGAATGTGACTCTTCTCAGTTATCATTTTCAGCCATGTGGTATCATGAAATTACGTAGCATGATAACAGGTGCCTCAGCCCATCTCATTCATGTTGACCAAGGTGCCTATATGAATTTAATAAGTTTGCCTACATTTGGCCCATATCTCTTTCAACCTTGCCTATTTGTATACCTGTCCAAATGTCTTCTAAATGATGAAATTGTATCTCTCTACCACTTCAAGCAGTTCATTCATATACCCATGATTTTTAAAAGAAAAACTTGCCTTTTAATTACCCTTTAATATTTCCTTTCTTGCTTTAAACCTATGCCCTCTAGCTTTAGGCCATAAGACATAGGAGCAGAATTTGGCCACTTGGCCCACTTTATCTCCTCCACCATTCTAGCATGGCTGATTTATTATTCCTGTCAACCCCATTGTCTTGCCTTCTCCCCTTAACCTTTTGACACTCCTACGAATCAAAAACCTATCAACCTTTGCTTTAAATATACTCAATGACTTGGCCTCTACAACTTTTAGAGAATATGTACAAGGACTCCCAAGTCTTTTTGCACCTTTGCTTTTAAAATTTTCTCCCCATTTAGAAAATGGTGTATATATTTACTCCTTTTTAGCAAAGTGCATGAGCATACACTTCTCTACACTTTATTCCATCTGCCACTTCTTTGCCCATCCTCCCAATCTGTCTAAGTCCTTCTGCGGACTCCCTGCTTCCTCGACACTGTCTGCTCCTTCACCTATCCACATTCCATCTCCAAACTTGGCAAAATTGACAATAAACTGGACTGGTCAAAGAACACTGAGGCTGTCTACAAGAAGGGTCAGAGCCGTCTCTATTTCCTGAGGAGACTGAGGCCCTTTAACATCTGTCGGACGATGCTGAGGATGTTCTACGGATGTTCTTCGATGGCCAGTGCGTTCATGTTTGCTGTTGTGTGCTGGGGCAGCAGGCTGAGGGTAGCAGACACCAACAGAATTAACAAACTCATTCGTAAGGCCAGTGATGTGGGGATGGAACTGGACTCTCTGACGGTGGTGTCTGAAAAGAGGATGCTGTCCAAGTTGCATGCCATCTTGGACAATGTCTCCCATTCACTACATAATGTAGTGGTTGGGCACAGGAGTACTTTCAGCCAGAGACTCATTCCACCGAGATGCAACACAGAGCGTTATAGGAAGTCATTCCTGCCTGTGGCCATCAAAATTTACAACTCCTCCCTTGGAGGGTCAGACACCCTGAGCCAATAGGCTGGTCCTGGACTTATTTCCTGGCATAATTTACATATTACTATTTAATTATTTATGGTGCAACTGTAACGAAAACCAGTTTCCCCCAGGATCAATAAAGTATGACTCTGACTATGACAATCCATCAATTTTGTCATCCAAATCGGTGACATAATGTGAAAAGAAGCAGTCCCAACACCGACCTCTGTAGTCACTGGCAACCAAACAGAGAAGGCTCCTTTGATTCCCACACTTTACCTCCTGCTAGTCAGCCAATCTTATCCATGCTAGTATCTTTCCTCAATACTAATAAGCTCTTGTTAAGCAGCCTTATGTGCAGCACATTGTCAAAGGCCTTCTAAAAATTCAAGTAAAGTACATCCGCTGACTCTTGTCTATCCTGCCTGTTTTCCCTCAAAGAATTTCAACTGATCTGTCAGGCAAGATTTTCCCTTGAGGAAACTATACTGAATTTGGCCTATTTTTTCATGCGCCTATGAGTATCCTGAAATATCATCCAGCATCTTCTAAGCTACTGAAATCAGATTAACTGACTTATAATTTCCTTCCTTCTGCCTCCCCTTGAAGACTGGAGTGATATTTAAAATTTTCCAGTACTCTGGAACTATTCCAGAATCTAGTGATTCTTGAAAGATCATTACTAATGCAATCTCTTTAGCCACTTCTTTCAGATTCCTGGAGTGCAGTCCATCTGGTCCAGGCGGCTTATCTACTTTCAGGCCTTTCAGTTTCTCAAGCACTTTCTCCTTATTAATAGCAATTGCACTCACATCTGCCCCGACACACTTAAATTTTTGGCATACTGCTAGCAACATCCTCATGAATCATTTCAGCACCCTCTCCGGCTTAATTACAACTTTGTGTGGGGTGTGCATTATGGAGGAACAGAGAGATCTTGGGGTCCAAGTCCAGAGATCTCTCAAAGTTGCCACATAAGTTGATAGGGTAGCTCAAGTAGCATATGGTGTGTTGCCGTTCGTTAGTTGTTCTTTGAAGAAATAACAAGCAGAATAGACGAAGGAAAATCGGTTGATTTTGTGCACTTGGATTTTCAGATGGCCTTTGATAAGGTGCCACACATGAGGCTGCTTAACAAGCTACGAGCTCATGGTATTACAGGAAAGATTCTAGCATGGATAAAGCGGTGGCTGATTGGCAGGAGGCAAAGGGTGGCAATAAAGGGAGCCTTCACTAGTTGGCTGCCTGTGACTAGCTGGGACTGCTTTTTACATTATTTGTCAATGATTTGGATGATGGAATTGATGGCTTTGTTGCAAAGTTTGCAGATTATAGGAAGATAGGTGGAGGGGCAGGTAGTTCTGAGGAAATAGAGAGGCTGCAGAAGGACTTAGACCGATTAAGAATATGGGCAAAGAAATGATGGCAGATGGAATGCAGTGTCGGGAAGTGTATGGTTATGCACTTTAGTAGAAGAAATGAAAGGGTTGACTGTTTTCTAAATGGAGAGAAAATACTGAGGTGTAAAGGGGCTTGGGAGTTCTTGTGTAGGATTCCCTGAAGGTTAATTTGCAGGAGTCTTTGGTGAGGAAGCCTAATGCGATGTTAGCATTCATTTCAAGAGGACTAAAATGTAAAAGCAAGGATGTAATGTTCAGACTTTATAAAGCACTGGTGCGACTTCACTTGCGGTATTGTGAGCAGCTTTTGGCCTCTTATCTTAGGATATGCGTTCCGACTACCGCTGTACCCCTGCATGCTTCGCAGCCTGGTATCAGTCCGGGGCCTGGAGGTTGGGGACCACTGGATTAAAGAACATGTTTTATGAGGAAAGGTTGAGTAAACAGGAACTCACTCAACACCAACTCTCAGCTTAATTTGCTGCTGTTTCATTTAAAAATAGAAATAAAGGCGTTGAAGTGGCTTTATAATAGGCACATGAATGTGCTGAGAATGAAGAATATGGACATTGCACACACAAGGGATTAATTTAGTTAGGACTGATCGTGGAGTAGGTTAAAGGTTGGTACAACATCATGGGCCAAAGGGCCTGTGCAGTGCATTATTGTTCTTTGTTCTCTAGTGAGACATGATTTCTAGCGTTCAAAGCCATATTAACTAACTCCAATCAGCGTTTTCCTTTCCAAATTTAAACACATCCTGTGTCCAGCTTATCCTTGCAGCCCTTCTAAAATAAATGCACAATATTACCCACCCTATTATCCCCTGTATCCTAGGATACACTTGGTCAGGCTCCAGGGATTTATCTTCCTTAACATGTTTCAAGGCTGCTAACACCATCTCTTTTGTAATGTCAATATACAGTGTTTCAGGATATTACTGTTTTCTTCCCTGTATTCATTAGGTTTCTCATCACCCTGCGTTCCCTAATCCTGCCAACCTTACCCCTCGCTCAAATGAAACACGTTGGCTCTTAACATTCTCTATCGTTTTTAAAAGCCTTCCACTTACCAGGCATCCCTTTACCCTTCAACAAAATCTCCCATTCAAACTGTAAATTCTTGTCTAGAAGTTTCAAAATCGGCTTTGCCATGATTTAGGAATTTAACTTGTAGATCAGTGCTATCTTTTGCCATAGCTATTTTAAATCTCATGGGGGAAGCTCTTTCCCCCCACCCCCATATTAACCGAATTTTATAGGAGTACCACAGCAAGCTATCTCTCCATCTGGTATGGGAACAGCCGAGCATCAGACTGCAAGTCCGTACAAGGGACTGTGAGAACTGCTGAGAGGATCGTTGGGGTCTCCCTACCAACTATCGGGGATGTTTATCAGGAGAGCTGCGTATACAGGGCCCTTAATTTTATCAGTGGTCCCACCCACCCATCCATCCAGCACCCTCTTTGACTTTCTGCTCCCAGGCAGGAGACTCTGGTGTATAAAACAAGAATGGTCAGGATGGGAAAAACAGTTTCTTCCCTCAAGCCGTTAGGTTTCTGAACTCCCTGCTGCATTGCATTCAAAGTGTCACCACCGATTAATCTGCACTGTAACTGACAATATTTAATTTATGTACTTTATTTATGCGTAATTCATCTGCAGATTTTATCCTTACTTTCCTAAGTTATCGTGTGTTATGTGCACTATGCTTTACACCTTGGTTTGGAGAAATGTCTCATTTGACAGTGTACATGTATATAGTTAAATGACAATAAGCTTGACTTGACTTAACACTGGTCCCCAAGTGCTAACCCACTCATGCAACAGCCTCGTTTCCTCAGAAGAAGAAGAATGTAGGCCTTTCTCTAACAGCACTATTTATATATTGTTTGAGAAAACTTTCTTGGATACACCTAACAAATTCTGCCTCATCTAGTCCCGTAGTATTGTAATCATCCCAGTCAATATTAGGGAAGTTAGTCATCTGTTATATTCTTGTTATTGCTACATCTTGTCATGGTCATCTTATTTCAGAGTTCCACCTATATAGCCTCACTGGACATTCCCCCAGGAATATCTTCTAAATAATGCTGTGACACTGTCCCTAATCACTGTCAGCATTCTTCCTCCTCAATTACCTCCAACTCCATCAAGCCTGAAGCATCTATTAGTTGCCAGTCCCTGCCCTAGCCTTAATCATATTCTTTTAGATTAGATTATGAAGACACGCAGTCCTCTTTTATTGTCATTTAGTAATGCATGCATGCATTAAGAAATGATACAATATCTCCTCCGGTGTGATATCACAAAACACAGGACAGACCAAGACTAAAAAAACTAACAAAACCACATATAGTTACAACAGTGCAATACCATAACTTGATGAAGAACAGTCCATGGCACAGTAAAAAGTTCAAAGTGTCTCAAATGTCCCACATCTCACGCAGACGGGAGAAGGAAGAAAAACTCTCCCTGCCATGCCTGACCACAGTCCAGCTCTGAGTCGTCCAAAAACTTAGAGCCTCTGATCAGCTCTCCGACACCGAGTACCGAGCACCATCTCTATCCGAACGATTTGATCTCAGTCGCCAACAGCAGGCAAAGCCGGGGATTTGGGGGCCTTCCCTCTGAAGATTCTCGATCGCCCAGTAACAGCGGCAGCAAACCTGCGTTTCAGTAATTTCTCCAGATGTTCCTCTGTGCTTTCATGTCTGTCTTCATCAAATCAGAATTGTTCACGGCCCCTATTTAACAGATACGATATTTTCACCGGAGGGCTGCGTGCACGTGGCGCGTTGCTATCTCCTCCTCCTTGGAGCTTGTTATAGCTATGACAATCACTTGTACTGGCCCATACCCTGAATTAACCTACATTACTTGCCAGGCTTCTTAGATTAAAATAAATAGTTTATCCTACAAGACCTTCCTTGCTCCCTGTGCTGCTTACTGGGTTTGTTCCAGATGAGGGAATTATCAAATTGCCAATTTGTGTTAAATGGGCTTTGGTAAAAGCCTCCTGATTATTGTTAGACGTGGTGGCAGTTATGGAAAAATATTTTTCATAGTACAAGTACATTAAAGGTTTGGGGCTTTTATGAGTTCAGAAACATACTAACCATAATGGAAAGCAGCGTATAAGTCAATCATATGCACTTTTGTTTGAATTGAAATCAATGACAGTAAAGAACTAATGAATTTCAGTGAACGCCTAATAAATATAGCAACTTTTTTACAGCCCCAGGGTGGACAGCGAATTTTGAAGTGCCTATGGAAACTACAAACATAGCTGTAGCAAATGCTAGTGGACCTACTTTGTGGAGTTCAGGTGACGCAGTACCACAGGAAACCGGATGGGCTACTTTTTCAGATTTTTCCTCTCAGTTAAGGTAATACTTGTATATTGTAAGTCATGTTGATAATTATTACTGTTCCTAATTATTAATGTTCTCCTCCAGTCTACTACAATCAGATTGAAGTGCTAATCCCCTAAGGTTGCCTTTTGAATAGTCTTACTGTTTGGACAGTCTTTTATTTTTTGGAATTTTTCTAAAAATCTATTTGATTTTACATTGACTCCTCACTGGCATACCAACTCCCTTTTAAAAAGTGAGGTGATGTGTATTTGTTAAGAAATTTCAGTGTTAATGTGCAGTACTTGAACCAACCTACATCATACTTTGATTTTAATCACAATACTTGTAATTTCATTTCAAATTGCCACTACCTCTTTTGTTGCTGGGAAGATCACATGTCCAGCATAAATTAAAGGTGTCATGATTTTGGTGTACTGAAATTCCATACACTGGTCAAATGTCAATTGTTATGGAATCTGTACCTGATTAATGTAACAAAATCTTAGATGAATAAGGCCGCCTTATTGCACCATTCTCATATGGAGGCAGACAATAATGAATTTCGCTTAAATGGTCTGTATAACATAAAAGTTACTTCTCTGCTTTTGTGCTTATGGGTTCCAGAAGTAATATGTTCCTTGCTGAGTTAATAGTAAGTGAATTTAGAAAGTCCCTGAGTCGCTATATTGAATTTTTGACCAGATCATTATTTTGTTTAATTCCAATTTTTTTTCTCTCTGGTTCAAATCTTTTTCCTTTTGCAACAGAGTTTAGAAATTATTTTTTGCTCAATTGGATTCAGAAGCAATGGCATTTCTTTTGAGATTGGTATAAATGAGCATATATGTACTGCGTGATTAATGTACAAAATTAAAGTGAATGTGATTGGAGAAATTTGGGACAGTAAAATTAGTTCCCCTTCAAAATTAATTCAAGATTATTAACTCCTGACAGTATATTTATGCTTACCCAAGATGTTTATATTTTCTCAAGTATGAATAATGGGCACAATGGTGAATGCTGTGTAAGGTTTAAGAAAACAAATGTTTTTCATTTAGTTCAAAGGATCCTTTAAGAAGCAGCTCTCCAATTGCAATGGAAACCAGTTTGGACCCAGTGGATGGCCCACACAGTTGTGTAACAACAAGTCATGAAGGTAGTCTTTTAATTGTTGCAAAAGTTGAATTGCTGTGCTATGATTGATAATATTTATAATACTCCTGCAGCTTTCATTCTTCAAATTGTAATTTTGCCAGGCATTCAATCTGACATATTAATTGCTTCAAGGATTTCACAGCTAAATATCATCCAACTCACTGCTTGGGATCTGCTCTTCACAGATATTTTTAAATCATTTTAGGATTAAAATCTCTGTCAGACAGATTGTCTTAATAACAAACCAAGTTCAGCACCAAGAAAATAGTGGTTTGTCATGGCGGTCTAGTCTCAAGCTAAAACTGGCATCAATTATTAAGGACCTGATGATCTTGATTACTTGCATTCTCCTGATTTATGCAAATTTCAAGAATGCAAATAAATTTGACTATTTGGAGGGAAGAATGGTTTGAAACCAAAATTTGTATCACATGTTTTCTTTTTCAGTAAATTATTCTTGAAAACTGTTTTAGGAACAAAGTATTTTCCTGTTAGTTGATGTTAATCATATCAGTAAGTAAAACAAAAGACAG
Source organism: Mobula hypostoma (assembly GCF_963921235.1). Lineage (NCBI taxonomy): Eukaryota > Metazoa > Chordata > Chondrichthyes > Myliobatiformes > Myliobatidae > Mobula > Mobula hypostoma. The sequence continues at coordinate 36,626,849 of NC_086107.1, read as the reverse complement.
TATTATACACTTCATGAGCAAATGAACAACCAAGTTTTAAAATGCATTCTTTTATCTGATGACAAGTTAATTGTCTTCTTATTTCTAATCCTGCCTTTAGATTTTGTTACAAACTCACAGCTTACCTGCAAGGAACAGAAAGCAGAGTCAGCCACATTAAATTTAGAACCCAACTTGTCTGATGGTGAGGATGAAGAGGTGGCGACAGACCAAGTAACAGAGACAGTCACAAATGGTTCCATGAAGGAAACAGTAAGCCTTACTGTAGATGCCAAAACTGAAACTGCTGTATTTAAAAGGTAGGTTGCTGAGGTGAAAGTTTTCTGAATATTTTTCACCATTCAGATATTGTTAAGAAATAAGACATAGGAACAGAATTAGGCCACTTGGCCCATAGTGTCTCCTGCATATCCATCTCAACCTATTCCCCCGCCTTCTCCCTGGAACCTTTGGTGCCCTGACTAATCAAGAACCTATCAACCTCTGCTTTAAATATACTGAAAAGACTTGTCCTCCACACTGTCCGTGGCAATCAGTTCCACAGATTCACCACCTTCTGACTTAAAAAAAATTCCTTCTCATCTCTGTTTTAAATGGACATCCCTCTATTCTGAGGCTGTGCCCTCTGCTCCTATATTCGCCCACTATAGGAAACATTCTCTCCACATCCACTGTATTTAGGCCTTTCAGTATTCCAGGTTTCGATGAGATCTCCCCTCTTCCTTTTAAACTCCAGCAAGTACAGGCCCAGAGCCATCAAACGCTCCTCATATGTTAACCTGTTCATTCCCGGAATTATTCTTGTAAATCTCCACCCTCTCCAATGTCAGCACATCTGTTTTTTAGACAAGGGACCTAAAACTGCTCGCAATATTCCAAGTGCTGTCTAACCGATGCCTTCCTTATAAATCCTTGTTCTTACATTCTAGTCCCTTAGAAATGAATGCTAACATTGCATTTGCCATCATTACCACAGACTCAACCTGCAAGTTGACCTTTAGGGAATCATACACAAGGACTTCTGAGTCCCTTTGCACCTCTGATTTTTGATTTTTCTTCCCGTTTAGAAAATACTCTATCCCTTTTTTTCCTTCTAATAAAATACATAACCATACACTTCCCTACACTATATTCCATCTGCCTCCTTTTTGCCCACTTTCCCAATCTGTCCAAGTCCTTCTACAGACTCCCTGCTTCCTCAACTTTTCCTGCCCTTCCACATTTCTTTGTATTGTCTGCAGACCTGGCCACAAAGCCATCAATTCCATCATCCAAGTGGTTGACATATAATGTGAAAGGAAGCGGTCCCAATACCAACTCCTGAGGACCACCACATGTCACTGGCAGCCAACTGGAATAGGCCCTTTTGCCCCCTTTGCCTCCTTCCAATCTGCCAGTCTTCTATCCATGCTAGTATCTTTCCTGTAATACTATGAGCTCTTGTTAAGCAGCCTCATGTGTGGCACCTTATCAAAGGCCCTCTGATAATTGGAATAAATAACATCCACTGACTCTTCTTTGTTGTCCTGCTTGTTATTTCTTTAGGGAATTCTAACAGATTTGTCAGGCAAGATTTCCTTTTGAGGATAGTTATGTTCTTTTTATATTATTGTTTTGTGCCCCCAAGTATTCCGAAATGTCTTCCTTAATGGTGAACTCCAACATCTTACCAACCACTGTAGTCAGGATAACTGGCCCACAATTTCTTTTTCTGCCTTCCTCCCTTTTTAAAGAGTGAAGTGACATTTGCAATTTTCCAGTCCCCTGGAACCATTCTAGAATCTAGTGATTCTTGAAGGAGCATTACTAATGCCTCTAAAATCTCTTCAGCCACCTTTTTCAGAACCATGGACTGTAGTCCATTTGGTCCAGGTGACTTAGCTACTTTCAGACCTTTCGGCTTCCCACACACCTTTAGTAATAGCAACTTCACTCACTTCTGCACCTTGACACACTTGAATTTCTGGCATACTACTAGTGTCTTCCACAGTGAAGGCTGACATAAGAGCAGGAGTAGGCCATCTGGCCTATTGAGCCTGCTGTGCCATTGATCTGCATGATATGTATGATCTGGCCGTGGGCTCTTCTCCACCTACCTACCTTTTTCCCCCATGACCATTTAATTCCACTACTATGCAAAAATCTATACATTTACTGAGGTAGCCTCCACTGCTTCATTGGACAGAGAATTCCACAGATTCATTACTCTGGGGGGAAAAGCAGTTCCTCCTAGTCTCTGTCCTAAATCTACTCCCCTGAATCTTGAGGCTATGTCTCCTAGTTCTAGTCTCACCTACCAGTGGAAACAACTTTCCTGCCTCTATCTTATCTATCCCTATGTCTCTATAAGATCTCTCATTCTTCTGAATTGCAGCAAGTACAATCCCAGGTGACTCAATCTCTCCTCATAGTCTAACCCCCGCATCTCTGGAATCAACCTGGTGAACCTCCTTTGCACAGCCTCCAAGTTCAATATATCCTTCCTGGAGTAAGGAGGCCAGAACTGCATGCAGTACTCCAGGTGTGGCCTCACCAGTACCCTGTACAGTTGCAGCATAACCTCCGTGCTCTTAAAGTCAATCCCTCTAGCAATGAAGGCCAAAAATTCCATTAGCCTTCTTGATAGCAAGCTGTACCTGCAAACCAACCTTTTGTGATTCATTCACAAGCATTCCCAAGTCCCTCTGCACAACAGCATGCTCCTTTTTTTTTAATCATTTAACAAATTATCTGATCTATTTTTTCTTCCAAAGTGGATGATCTTGCATTTACCAACATTGTACTCCATCTGACAGGCACTTGCCCACTCGCGTAACCTATCTATATTCTTTGCAGACTCTCTGTATCTTCTGCACAATTTGCTTTTCCACTCAATTTAGTGTCATCAGCAAATTTAGATACACTACATTTGGACCCCTCTTCCAGATTGTTGATCTATATTGTGAACAGTTGTGGGAATAGCACTGTTGCAGGGATATGCTCACCACTGATTGCCAACAGAGTAACACCCATGTATCGCAACTCTCTGCTTTCTATTAGCTAAGCAATCCTCTGTCCATGCTAATACATCACTCCCAACTGTATGCATCCTTATCTTATGGATAAGTCTTTTATGCAGCACCTTATCAAACGCCTTCTGAAAATCCAGGTAAGTAACGTCCATCTGTTCCCCTCTATCCACTGTGCTCATTATATCCTCAAAGAACTCCAGTCAGTTTGTCATACAGAACCTACCTTTGCTGAATCCGTGCTGTATGTCCCTGATGGATCCATTTCCTTCCAGATGCCTTGCTAGTCCTTCTTTAATGATAGCTTCAAGCATTTTCCCAAATACAGATGTTGAACTAACTATTAGTTACCTGCCTTTTGCCTGCATCCTTTTTTGAACAGTGGCATGACATTAGCCGTCTTCCAATATGCCAGGACCTGCCCAGAGTCCAGAGAATTTTTGTAAATTATCACCAAAGCCTCTACTATAACTTCTGCCATTTCTTTCTGTATCCTGTGATAAATTCCGTCAAGACCAGGGGACTTATTTCTCTTCAGGCCCAGAAGTTTGCTCAGCACTACCTCTTTAGTGATAGCTATTGTATCAAGGTCCTCACTTCCCATCGCATCCATAACACCTCTCTTTGGCATGTTAGGCATGTCCTCCACTGTGAAGACCAATACAAAATAGTCATTCAAAGCCTCAGCCATTTCCTCATTACCCAATATCAATTCCCCCTTCTCGTCCTCTGAGGGACCTATATTCACTTTAGCAACCTTTTTCTGCTTTATATAATTATAAAAACTTTTACTATCTGTTTTTATATTTTGTGCAAGTTTATTTTTGTCATCTATCTTCCCTTTCTTTATGGTTCGCTTAGTGATTCTTTGTTGCTTTTTAAAGTTTTCCCAGCCTTTCAGTTTCCCACTACTCATGGTAAATTTGTACGCACGAGCTTTTAGTTTGATGCCTTCTTTTATTTTGTTAGTTATCCAAGGCTAGCTCTCCCTACCCTTACTGTCCTTGCTTTTAACTGGAATATAGTTTCGTTGAGCAGCATGAAAAATCTCTTTGAAAGTCTTCCATTGTTCGTCAGCTGTCCACCATATAGCCTGGGTGCTCAGTCTACACTGATGCAAAAAACTTATTTTCATCCACCATTTCTTTGTCCTCCATTACTACCTCTCTAGAGTCATTTTCCAGCAGTCAAATATCCACTCTTGCCTCTCTTTTACTCTTTATATATCTGAAAAATCTTTGGGTATCCTCTTCAATATTTTTGGTTAGCTTACCTTCATATTTCATCTTTTCTCTGATAGTTTTAGTGTGTTTGGTTTGTTTTTAGAAGTTTCCCAATCCTCTAACTTCCCACTTTTTTTTTTGCTATATTATGCTGTCTTTGACTTCCCCTTGTCACCCACGGTTGCCTCATCCTCGCTTTAGAATACTTCATCTTTGGGATGTGTCTATACTGTGTTTTCAGAATTGCTTCCAGAAACTCCAGGCACTACTGTTCTGCCATCATCCCTGCTAGTGACCCCTTCCAATCAACTTTGGCCAGCTTCCCTCTGATGCCTGCACTGCAATACTGATACATCTGAACTTATCTTCTCTTTCTCAAACTGCCAATTGAATTCTATCATATTATGATCACTGCTTCATAAGGTGTTCCTTACTTTAAAGATCCCTAATCAAATCTGGTTCATTACACAACACCCAATCCAGAGTTACCTTTCCACCAGTGGGCTCAACAATAAGCTGATCTAAAAAAACATCTCATAGGCATTCTACAAATTCCCTCTCTTGGGACCCAGTACCAACCTGATTTTTCCTAATCTACCTGCGTATTGAAATTCTCCATGACTGTCATAACAGGTCTTTTCTATTTCCCATTGAAATTTATATTCCACATCCTGGCTACTGTTTGGGGGCCTGAATATAAATACCATCAGGGTTTTTTACCCTTGCACTTTCTTAATTTTACGCACAAGGATTCTACATCTTCAGATCCTGTGTCAGCTCTTTCTAAGGATTTGATTTCATTTTTTTTTACTAACTGAGCCACCCCACCCCACCTGCCATTTCAATACAATGTATATCCTTGGATGTTAAGCTCCCAACTATAATCTTTCAGCTATGTCTCAGTGATGCCCACAATGTCATGTTTGTCAATCTCTTAACTCTGCTAGAAGATCATCTATTTTATTCTGTATACTGCATGCATTTAAATATAGCACCTTCAATCCTGTATTCATCACCTTTTATAATTGTGCCCCTACGTTACCCTCCACCTCATCCCATTGGCTGCAATTTTGCCTTATCGTCTGCCTATCCATCTTCACAGTCTCACTACACACTGCAGCAACTTGCATACCAACTGTCCCATCCTCAGCCTATCACTCCGGTTCCCATTCCCCTGCTAATTTAGTTTAAACCCACTCCAAAAGCATCAGCAAACCTGCCTGCAAGGATATTGGTGCCCCTTAGGTTCAGGTGTAGCCTGTCCTTTTTATACCGGTCATACCTTCCCCAGCAGAAATCCCAATGATCCAGTCTGAAACCCTTCCCCCTACATCAGTTCCTCAGCACTCATTCATCTGTACCATCATCCTATTCCTGCCCTGACTAGTACGTGGCACGGGGAGTAATTCAGATATTACTACCTTGGAGGTCCTGTTCTTCAGCCTTTTTCCTAACTATACTCACTGTGCTGTACCTCTTCCTCCTTTCTACTTAAGTCATTGGTGCCAATGTGCACGGCACTGTCTGGCTGCTCACCCTCCCTCTTGAGAATCTTCTGCAGCTGCTCTGAGACATCCTGGACCTAGCAGATAGGAGGCACACACTATCCTGGCTTCTCTTTTGCTGTCACAGAATCTCCTGTCTGTCCCCCTAACTTTCACATCTCCTATCACTACTGTTCTGCCTGACTTTACACTTCCCATCTGCCTCAGATCCAGCCACATGCCCTGATAGGTCATACTCTTCCCCACCTCCCCCAGCTGTACCCAAAGGGGTATATTTGTTGATGAGGGGAATGGCCACAGGGGAACCCAGCACGGAGTGCTTACTCCCTTTATCCCCTGCTAGTCACCCATCTACTATCTGAAACCTGCATTTTTGGTGTAACTACCTCAGTAAAAGACTTATCTATTAGGTTTTCAGCCTTCCAGATGGTCCTGAGTGCATTGAGCTCCAGCTCTGGTTTTTTGACCTTATCAGTCAGGAGCTGGATTTGGGTGCACTTCCTGCCGATGTACTCATCAGGGAGACTGTTAGGTGCCCTGAAGTCCCACATCTCCTCATAGGAGGAGCATTTCACTGTCTGAACAACCATCCTGGCTACACTTTTATAACATCTCAAACTTGCGTTCTAGACAGTGCCTGTTCTCCTCCAGGCCTGCTGAGCCAAAGCCTGACCACTCTTAACACTGCCTACTCATACAATGGCTGCACCGCTCAAACCCCGCTTCTTTTTATTGGCCCTTGCTAATTAACCCTAGAGTTACTGTTAACTCAAACAATCTCCTGCTCTGCAGACAGGTCCCGACAGACCCCAATTACTTTTTAAAATTGGCGCATAAAGTCCACAAAGATCTGTCTCCAACTAGTTCCAATATTATTAAGATTAATAATAATGTTGTTAAATGTTAAGTGAACTATATTCATAGATTAGCAATTTACCAGACAAAATGGAATCAAGGAATTTCGGGACTGCAGCTTGTCATGGAGGAGGTTAGCATTAAAGCATTTGTTACGTGATTGGATTGAAATATTGACATTTTAAAATGATGATATGCTCTTCCAGATTTATGCTTGGCTTGGATTTTGATAGCTTGAGGGAATTGTGTGCTGTGGAGATTGTGCTAATATGATGGGCGATAATGTTTTCCAATGCCTCTATTGTACAAAATTTTCATGACATCACTGATAACTGGCATCATCAGAATTTTGTTTCCTATTTATTAGGGTCTCAGTAAACAAATTAACTTTCCAGTTTATTGCTGCCACATAGTGAGGTGAAAGAATGTTGCAATGTCCTCATGTTTGCAATGTGGTATTGCCTCTTAATTGAAAAGGCAAAGTACAACCATTTACAGCTTGCACAGTAAGCTACCTACCAAGAAATGGGTGATTAATCAGGGATTCGTAATACGTAGCTACTCCTTTCTGAATGTTGGTCCTAGGTTGTCATGCTATTCTGAGGTTTGGTAAGTAGTTAAAGACTGTTTTTCAGGATCCATCTCCCTCCTATCATTTCATTCTCCTTTGAGATGTACAACATCCATAGTCTACTCCAGGTCTGATCCTTTTCAACCAACTTTGTTCCTTTGCAGCTGGACTGTGGTTATTTTGGATTATCTTCTCCGTTTTCCAGTTTGCCCAATTATGTAGCATCCTAATTGTTAATACTGAGCGCGTATAGGGTGTAAAGAATTGAATTGCTCATTTATGAAGGTTGATAGACATTATTCCCAATGTGGATTGGATGGCCAAGTCTCACCACGTACATATTTAACTGTGTTGGCACACAGCTCCACTATCTGCCTTTGAGACATTCAGTACCATTGGAGATATCTTAGAGTGGGTCCATTGTTTTATTTTACTCAGAGGTCAATTTTGTTGTTTCTGATTTGTTAGGCCTCTGAGACCTTGGGTCTTGGTAAAGTAAGCTAGTTTCCCAATTTATCCCAATGAGTTCTGATGAAGGGTTTCGGCCCGAAATGTCAACTGTTTACTCTTTTCCATTGATGCTGCCTGGCCTGCTAAGTTCCTACAACATTTTGCGTGTGTTGTTCGGATTTCCAGCATCTGAAGATTTTCTCTTGTTCCAAATTTATCCATGCCACTTAGTGAAGTGAAAGAATGCTATATCTCTTACCTTGTGCTGGATGTGTCAACAGTTTTACCTAGATTTTGGTGTATGAATCTTTTCCATTCTTAAGCTCAATATTAATTTCTCACAGTTAAATAATTCCTCTTTGTTTTACTAAAATTTAAGTGTATTTTTTGACTATGTATATTAAGAATAAAATTAAAACTCAGAAATTTACAACAGTTCATGAGAATAACAATATTTTCTGTGTTAGATTTCCTAGAATTTACAGCACGTAAGCGGGGCACTTGGTACAGCTGGACTTCGCTAGTCCTTGTTAATTGCTTCCTTTCCACTCTCCTGCCCCATATTCCATTATTCCTATTTTCTTGAGTATACATCAGCTCTCTACCTGAATGTGTGTAAAACATTTCATCTAACAGAGGGCTCCATATTTTTTCCATTTACTAAACTCCGCATCTGTTTTGTTGGTAGCTATATTTTTATTTTCTGAGGCCATTGTAAGTGGGAACAGTTTAGAAACGTAGAATTTCTAGGCAATTTCATGGAGCCAGACTTACCCAACCATCTGAATTTGCTGACTGGTCACCCCACATCGATCCACACTTGCACTTTGCATCACGGGTCCCATGGCATAGCATAGTCCGAGTGGCAACAGAACCTCTGGCAGCAAGGATTTGAAGACCTGTCTCAAAGTGGCTATAACAGTCAGTTAAAGTGCTGTCATTTTTACAACTATTAAAATTGAAATAAATTTTAAAAATAAATGGTGACTAAAAAATAATGTCAAAGTAAAGATAACTTCCTCCTTTGTCTTCTAATTCTTACACTGCAATGGAGATTGAAGTATTTACAGTTTAGTTTATGATCTTTCAAGATATTGCAAAGTCAGTTCTGATGATCAGAGTGTGTTTGGTGGAAACCTGCAGGGAATGATTCTCACATTAAAATGGAAATATGCCAAATGTTTTAATACAGATGTACTAAGAAAAAATTGATTGTGAATCTTTGAAAATCATAAGCAAGCTCATAGTAGTTCAATTGGAGGTTTTCACAATTTAAGCTTCCTTTCTCTTTCTCTCGTGCATTTGGCTTCAGAGTGTTGAAATCCTATCGGTATGTATGACAATTAAGTGTAAATTAATTGAATGCTGTATGTGTAAACAAACAGACTTCTGTTATCATAGAATTCCTTTCATATGATGGCATGACTTTGAGTCAACATTTGAAATAATACATCAAGGTTTAATGTTGCCTGCAAGATGATCGTCATTCATTCATGCCTTTCCACACCCCCCTCCCATTTGCATGTGAAATTTTTCACAAACTGCATGATTGGAGAGTGAGTTTCATAACAAGCGTGAAAGTATTATTATTCTTTAAACTTCGCAGCTATTTAATCAATTTGCCTTTTTCCCTGTCTAGTGAGGACATAAAGTTGTCTACCTCTGAAGATGTTTCTTCAAAATATATGTCTCAAGATAATTTGGAACCTCTGAAAGTGACTTCAACATCACAGTCTAATGATTATCGAATTGATGGGTATGCAGATTTTATATTGTAATGAATTTTGCTCCCTGATAATGTATGAAAGATGAATAGTTTACTACATATCTTGCATGGTGGGATCATTGTTACAAAGGAGAATGAATTTGAGTTATTTACTACAACAGTTTTGTTTTTACTAAATAGACTATTTTATTTCAAGGTTATATGTTATCTGTTTTTTATGTTTGTAAAATGCAAATAATCAGCTGCACGATTTGTCAAAGAATTTCTCTAATTGTGTATCAAGTGACTCTTAATGGGCACAAAGAGCACATTTTCAGTACAGAACAGTAGGGCATTGATGGCTGCGTATGTCTCTTTATTATGGAAAGGAAACATGGAGAGCAGAGTGAGGTGGTGGGTGGTGCACTAGTTGGGGTTGGTTTTTCAGAGCCAACTGACCTGAGTTGACAGCTGCAAAGAATGAATGCTTGATGGCTTTTAGTTTAGATCACACAGAATGACCATCAATGATTGTGAACCATTTTTGTATTTCAATTATCTAGATTTGTTTTTGTTTCATTCGGGGCTGATAATATCAACACTAAAAGCAGATGATTTTCACTTAATTGAGTAACAAATGATTATGAAGAATTGGTTGAAGTATAATAATTATCAGATCTTGAGGTCTAATTTAACACTTAAGCAATATATGCTTTTGCTTAATGAAAGTTTGGGCAAATGTATCTCACATTTTATCTAGGAAGTTTCTAGGTGTCAAGCAAACCTTTTTGGGCTGCAACAGAATGATCAAAAATGTGCTTGATTTTAACTGTGTGATAGTGACATATTAAGCATTAGTCTGTCTGGTCCACTGGTGTGCTTGGTACAGAGGAGACAGGCAAAATGAGTTTTGGGATTGAATGCTAGGGAACTTGGAACACGAATTTGAAAATTAATTCCTGTTAATGTAACAAAGGTTAGTAGGTGTCAACCACAATGTTTTTTTATTGCAGTTTAGTCTTTGTTTAACAGTAGATACTCTTTTAACAGCTTGAGGCACTCTGAAGAGAATACAAAATCTCGAGTAAAAGAAACCATGAATGGTCCCATCGACAATGTAGCATCAATGGAAGAAGTCAAGTAAGCATCCGTTGTAATTTCCTTTTTACCCTGATAGAGTATACAACTTTAGTATTCCTTATATATTTTGTGATAGCCATTCTGTTTTTTTAATCATTGACAGTACTTTTAGTTTGCATAGTACAAATGATTGCAATCTCTGTAATATCCAATTATTTTCTGGCAACTTGTTACTGAATTGTGCATTTATATTAAAAAAAACACTTGATATTAAGACCCAAACTGTTTATTGTCCTAACGTTGACGACTTTTGACATACGATAAACATTTAATAAATAGTCGATGCTTCCGGCTGAGACCCTTCATCAGGATGGCCTGATGAAGGATCTCGGCCCGAAGAGTCGGATGTTTGCTCTTTTCCATAGATGCTGTGTGGCCTGCTGAGTTTCTCCAACATTTTGTGTGTGTTGGTGTGGCCCCGCCTCTAGAGTAGAGTGAATTTGTGGTCCCCTAATTTAAGAAGGAATATGCTGGAGTTGGAGGCAGTCTAAAAGATATTCAGAGGGCTAATTCCTAAGAAGATTAAAGCTGAAGTTGGTTTATTTTTGTAGCATGTAACAAGGTGCAGTGGAAAAACTTCGTTGTGCTTGTCATCTATACAGGTTTCATCATACTGCATTGGAAAGGGAATATGTACAAGGGAAAGCAATAGAATGCAGAATGAGATTTTAGTGTTATAGAGAAAGTGCAGTGCAGGTAGACAATAAGGTTCAAGGCCAAAGTGAGGTAGATTGTGAGGTCAAGAATCCCATCTTCTGCACTGGGGTCCATACAATAGTCTTATTACAGCCGGATAGAAGCCATCCTTGAGTCTGGTGGTACATGCTTTCATATTTTTATATCCTTTGCTCAATGGGAGAGGGAGAAGAAATGTCCAGTGTGGCTGGGGTCTTTGATTATGTTGGCTGCTTTACCTAGCCAGCGTGAAGTGTGGATGTAGTTTTGGTGATGGGCTGATATGTGTCCACGACTGCAGTTTCTTATGGTCTCAGGCAGAACAGTGGCCATGACCAGTTCTTTTACAGGTGGCGAAAGAAGTTCAATTTTGTATTCTTTGGAGTTTAGATGCATGAGAGATGATTTAATTGAAAGCTATATGATCCTAAAGTGACATGATAAAATGGTGAGTTGTTTTATGTCTGGAGAATGTCATGAACAAGCAGACAAAATTAGAAGACAGTGGGTCAGTGATTTAAAATTGAGGTGCCCAGGAATTTGCTGAGATTATGTACTTCCTCTTTAAATACCTACCAAGATTGGCCACAGAGCTATTTAAAAAGAAGGTAACTAATTTTATTTTGCTACATTATGGAACTAAGGGCTATAGGGAACAGACACAAAAGAGAAGATAAAGCCTGGCACAGACCAGCCATGATTATATTGAAGGTAGGCTTGAGGATCCAGGTGGCCAGCTTCTCCTTGTGTTGCAGAGATTGATGTCAGCTCTGATAAATCAGAAGAAATTAAGACAGGTATAAGATTTCTGAACAAAATAACTGCTATTGATGGAAAATTAGCTTCATCATTCCAAATGTGCATGCAGCCCTGGGCCATTTGAACTAGCTCATTGTATATGACCAGTTTTGGTCAAATTTGTTTATAATACAATTACAGATGATCATTGAGTAATATGAACTGAGTTGGATAGCAGGATGGTTGCTTTCTTACACAAAATCCTAACCTTGGTGTTCATTAGCTGGAGTGTACCCAAATTCATGTTTCTTATCATATTTAAGCTTCTTTTGGAACTACCTTCCGTCGACTGCATGCCGTGGTTAGTCCACTATTTATAATTTTACACTTTTTTCATATTGAACTCATTTATGTAACCTATGTGATTATATGTTTACAGTATAAGCTGTTGAATTTTTGATGCAAATCCATTAGTTACTTTTTTAACTTTCATTCCTTCACGTTATTTGTGTTGGAGCTTTATAGGGAGCTTTATTCTTTTCTATTTCCTGTTTTTCTGTACTTGACTATGTTTCCATAATGTTCATTATTATCACTTGCTGCTTCAGAGAAAAAAATTATTTGATGGCAGATATTTTGAAAGAAATATCTTCAAGCTTAAAATAAAAATGAAAATTGCCTGCAGTGTACAGCTTGTTATTGGAACTATTTGTTCCCTTTCCCACAGATGGAGGCAATTCAGTGATTGAGTCAGTACAGACTCCCAGCAGAGCAATCACGTCAGTCCTATTATCCCTGTAACCTGTTCTCTGTCACACCCATCAATTTTATCCCAATTCTTCAGCCACCCAGCTACACTGATATCCATGGACAAAGATGATAGGTATATAACAATTTCCCTTTTTAAAAGAATAAAAAGCTGCAGAATAGAGAGATTTGGGGATCATTGTGCACAAAACATAGAAAGACAGCACACGAGGGAGAGTAATAAAATAGTGCCCCTTATTTCAAAGGAGTATTTACATCTCATTGCTGTTGTACAGGGCATAATTAAGATTTTAGGAGAGCTGCAAATAATGTTGGTCATTCTCTTTGAGCAAGGTATTAGTTTTTAGGAGATGTTTGGAAGAAGGTTCCTTGGAAGATTATGGACATGGAAGGATTATTCAATGTGGAAAGGTTAAACTGGTTGAGATTCATTGAAGGTTAGAAGAATGATAGCTGATCTTATTGAAACATAATTTTTTTATTCAGAAGTACAGCACAGTAACAGGTTCTTCCAGTCTAACAAGACTGCACTGCCCAATTGCACCCATGTGACCAATTATCCTACTTACCTGTCCGTCTTCAGAATGTCCGAGGAAAACTGAGTACCCAGAGGAAACCCACGCACACACGAAAAGAATGTACAATTTCCTTGCAGATGTGGAGGGAGTTGAACCCAAATCGCTGGCACTGTGAAGCGTTACAGTGCCACCCCCTATTTATCTGTGCCTCAGCATAAATGCTGAGAAGGTGCTTCCTACGGTGAGAGAGCCCAGAATCAGAGAACACAAAATCAGATAACTCAGAAGGGGTGGGGGTGTACCCATTTAAAACAGGAATAGATTTTGAGAATGCAAACACGAGGAAATCTGCAGATGCTGGAATTTCAAGCAACACACACAAAAGTTGCTGGTGAACGCAGCATTCCAGGCAGCATCTCTAGGAAGAGTTACAGTCGACGTTTCGGGCCGAGACCCTTCGTCAGGACTAACTGAAAGAACAGCTAGTAAGAGATTTGAAAGTGGGAGGGGGAGGCGGAGATCCAAAATGATAGGAGAAGGCAGGAAGGGGGAGGGATGGAGCCAAGAGCTGGACAGGTGATTGGCAAAAGGGATGAGAGGATCATGGGACAGGAGGCCTAGGAAGAAAGAAAAGGGGTAGGGGGGGGAAAAGCCCAGAGGATGGGCAAGGGGTATAGTGAGAGGGACAGAGGGAGAAAAAGGAGAGAGAGAAAAAGAATGTGTGTGTATATAAATAAATAACGGATGGGGTACGAGGGGGAGGTGGGGCATTGGCAGAAGTTAGAGAAGTCAATGTTCATGCCATCAGGTTAGAGGCTACCCAGACGAAATATAAGGTGTTGTTCCTCCAACCTGAGTGTGGCTTCATCTTGACAGTAGAGGAGGCCGTGGATAGACATATCAGAATGGGAATGGGACGTGGAATTAAAATGTGTGGCCACTGGGAGATCCTGTTTTCTCTGGCGGACAGAGCGTAGGTGTTCAGCGAAACGATCTCCCAGTCTGCGTCGGGTCTCGCCAATATATAGAAGACCACATCGGGAGCACCGGTCGCAGTATATCACCCCAGCCAACTCACAGGTGAAGTATCACCTCACCTGGAAGGACTGTCTGGGGCCCTGAATGGTGGTAAGGGAGGAAGTGTAAGGGCATGAGTAGCACTTGTTCCGCTTACAAGGATAAGGGCTAGGAGGGAGATTGGTAGGAAGGGATGGGGGGACGAATGGGTAAGGGAGTTGTGTAGGGAGTGATCCCTGCAGAAAGCGGGGATGGGGGGGGGGCTCTTCTTTCAGTTAGTCCTGATAAGGGTCTCGGCCCGAAACGTCGACTGTACCTGTTCCTGGAGTTGCTGCCTGGCCTGCTGCGTTCACCAGCAACTTTTATGTGTGTTGCTTGCAATAGATTTTGAGATTTATGAGTCTTTGAACTTCTTACTACAGAGAGCCATGGGGACAGAGTTCTTGTATTTATTTAAGTCTGCAATTTAGATATTTCTAAGGAATGGAAGAATCTTGACATGGGTAAAGTACAGGAAAGTGGACATGAGGAATGTTGGATCAGTCGTGATCCCATTGAATGCCAAAAGTAGGCTCCAGGTACTGAGTAGCCTACTCGTGTTCCCAGTCTTTATACTCTTGTTTTCAGATTTAGTGACAAGAAGGATCCTGCAAGATTGGGTCTGGGAATCCAACTGTTCATATTCTTTATTAGTGACTTAGACAGTAGGGCCTAGAGAAGTGTTTCCAACTTTGCTGAGGAAGCCCAGCCAGTTGGCAGTGTGCTCTAGGACAGCGGTCCCCCCAGCAAAGCATGTGCTACCGGGCCGCGAGGAAACAATATCATTTGGCGATATGAGTCAGCTGCATCTTTCCTCATTCCTTGTCACACCCACTGTTGAGCTTGAACGCACACGAGGTCATTACCCGCGCGTCATCCATGTCAGCGCGGGAAGGAGATCAACTCCTCGAGCTTGCAAGTGACAACGGGCTGAAAAGTATGTTTGACATAACATCTCTGCCGGCATTCTGGATCAAAGTCAAGGCTAAATATCCTGAGATAGCCACGAAAGCACTGAAAACGTTGCTTCCATTTCCAACATATTTCTGCAATTAATGCAACGAAAACTAAATTGCGGAATAGACTGGACATAAGGAACCCCGTTCGCGTATTGCTGTCTCCCATCACCCCTCGATCGGACCGTGTTGTTGCAGGGAAACAAGCCCAGGGCTCCCACTGATTCAGCGATATTGGTGTGTTGCAATGATTTTATATGATTCTTACGGGGAAAATATGCGCTGTATATTTAATATCCAAACGTTACTTAAAATGTTATGATGCTATTGACTTTTATAACCATATAATAATTACAGCACGGAAACAGGCCATCTCTGTCCTTCTAGTCCGTGCCAAATGCTACTCTCACCTCGTCCCACCGACTTGCACTCAGCCCATAACCCTTTCCTGTCCATATACCTATCCAATTTTTCGTTAAATGATAATATTGAACCTGCCTCTATCACTTCTACTGGAAGTTCATTCGACTCTTACTTCAAGCTCCCCTGTCCTCCCCTGATAATAGACTTATCACTATATTCATGCGAGGAAAATATGCGCTGTGTGTTTAATATTAAATTCGTTAGATAAATCCTTTTAGAAACGGAATTGAGTGTATTAGCCACTTATCACCTATATTCCTGTCGTGATTACCCCCCCCCCGAGACAGAATCACTAAAAACGATTTGTAGAAAAAAATCGGCACGTACACACATGCGCAATGTCACGCATGCGCACTGGTGCCCGCGCAAGGCATCATGGTCATGGTAGTCTTTCTCAGGGTAAACACAACATATTTGACTTCTACTTTTGTCGCAGCCCCCCCCCCCCCCGGGGTCGGCCAGTCCGCAAGAATATTGTCAATAATGAACGGGTCCACAGTGCTAAAAGGGTTGGGGACCTCTGGTCTAGGAGATGATACAGAGGAGTTTCATGAACATATTAAAGTGTGGAGTCATGCACTGCGTTAGCAAATAAAGAAGTATATATTTAAATGTTGTAAGATTGAAAGGTGCCAGTGAATCAGAATGACGTTTATTATCACTGATATGTCAGGAAATTTGTTTTTATAGCTGCATACTTTTACTGTGTTATAATAAAAACTAAAATAAATAGTGTAAAAGAGGAATAGTGAGGTAGTATTCATGGACTGTTCTTAAATCTGATGGAGGAGGGTGGAAGAAGCTGTTCTAAAACATTGTTTGCATCTTCAGGCCTCCTCCCTGTATCATTCAATACCTCCTCTATGATGGTAATCGTGAGAAGAGGGCACTGGTATGATTGTTGCCCTTTTGATGTAGTTGGGAACCACTGACTGCAGCAGTGAGAGATTGAAGATGTTCTTGAACACTCCAGCCAGTTGGTTGGTCAGGTATAACATCAGGCCCTGACACCTTGCAAGGGTTCACTCTTTTGAAGGATGTGTTCTGATGTGGACACCTGAGCCAGAGGTCATAGGGTAGCCAGATACTGTGGGATTTGCGCGGGTGTAGTGTTATTCACCCTTTCAAAATGTGCATCGAAGCCATTTATGCAGTTAGGCTTTGCTTTATAGGACGTACTGGCATGCAAACCTTGCCACAGCTGTTGTGCATACGATTGTGTCTTTAACTGCAGATGGAATTGCCTTTTCACTCTTATGATGGCCTTCTATAGGTTGTACCTGGGTTTCTTGTAGGCTGGTTTGAAAAATCTAGCCCTCAGTATACTACAAATCTCTTGGTTCACCCAGGGCTTCTGTCTGTGGCATATTCATTCAGATTTGAAGATACTGAATATTGTCCAGTCCACCGATTCAAAGCAGTCCTGCAGACGCTCCTGTGCTTCCTACTCCTGTTGCGGTCCTCACCACTGGTAATGCTCTCCTCAGTCTCTGTCTGTATCTGGGAGGGAGTGAAGTAAGGCCAGGTGATCAGACTTGCCAAAGTGCTTTTTTTTTAAAAAAAAAGATTGGTATGTCCTTAAACATAAGTCACACTGAAAATAGACATGCTGGCTGAGCAAGGATATACTTATTGATGAATGCAGGAAAGGTTCACCGCATTGAATTCTGGGATACTATCAGGGGTATCATTAGTTCACTTATCAAAGCCAGTCACAGTTGTACCAAACTTACATAGAATAGAGGCAGCAATATTCTTGCCAGGTAAAGGTGAATGTGCAAAGAAGAGTTTGAATGAAATGTCCTAATGAGGCTATCACATGTTGGCAGATGTGAAAAACTTGTGAATGAAGCACATCTGGAAGAAATGTGGCAGATAAATGGCTCCTTAAGGGCTTGGTGCATAAATAATGGGATATGCTTCAGAAAAAGAGATGTGATGATGGAGAAGTTATTATAGTCAGCGCAAATTTTGAGTCTGATCTAAATATCAGCTGAAACTTAATGGATTGAATAGATGATTTTTATCCTGTGGATTCTATCCAAATTAAGAGGATTCAAATTGGTGCTGAATTATCTGAGAAAAATGCCAAAAGCTGTATTTATTAGGCTGATTGCATTTTGTCAATTTAATAAACCATCCCAAATGCCACTTTAATTTATGAATATTCCTTGCATTCTGTATGGATTTCAAAATGTGCATCATGTATCAGGGAAGAAAAGTGTCAGTTTGTGGACTGAATCATGCTGATTGCTGAATCTGTGAAATTGCTTTATGCTGTACTCCCTAGAAATGTTCAACTGTTCAACAGAAATTTCACTCTATTTTCTTCAGTTCACTGAAAATTGCTTTTTCTTTTATCTTTTTAAGGACGGCTCAACATGTCTTGTCACCTGAAGCTTCAATTAATGGACCTGCATGAATAATTCTGCCTGCTGTTGTCTACTCCAGTCTGAGCAGCTACTATCCAGGGGTATCAGTGGGGTTCACTGGAGGCACTGGGCTTAGGCCTATTAAAGCCAGTCACTGCTGCACTAAATTTACATGGGATCAGGACCAGCAATATTCTTATGAGATTTTTTTTTTTTAAAGATGGATGTGCAAAGAAGAGTTTGAATGAAATGTGTAAATGAGGGTATTACATGTTGGCAGATACAAAGAACTCTTGTGTGCATTTGTATAAAATACATGTTCTTTTAAATGGGTTAATCAGTCCATTAAATATCTTGCCACTCACGTGATAATTAGTATTGTTGCCATAGTAAATGGTTATAAAAGTAGAATATTTTATAAAAATGTGTATACTTAAACCTAACGTATATAATTGCAGTATACCAATTGGAACACATAGTGTGACCAAAGTGTTTAGAAATTTTCATACTTTTTTTCATCTTGTATAAGATTTTAACTTTCAGTGTTTCTTCCAAGTGGGCAGTGTAAATTGTAGAGGTGAAATGCAAATGTAAAAGTGTTATTTTGAACGAGTTGCCTATATTAAACCAATTGCTAGAGGAAATTCTAATTCCAAATGTTCAAGGGTGGCTCTTTCCTTCAGATTTTATTTGTAAGCAGTTCTTGAAATCTAGAAGATGAGTATTGGAAATTCTTTAATTCAGAACTTAAACATATTTGCTACTGAAGATGAGTTGATCATTTGGTATGTCACTAAATAGCCATAAATATGATCATCCTTCTGCGTTTTATATTTTCAGAACAACAAATTATTCAAATCAAAGATGAAAGATACTGATGATTAGCTTTGAATTGCATGTGGCTATTGTGTAGTTCTCTAAACTAAAGATCTGCATCAATTTTACTGTTTTATAAAAATTCTATTGAACCACTTACCAATTTGTTTTTAAGTTCCCTTTATTTTAGTTGCCAGGTCAATAGAACTTGATCAGGGTGAACTGATACCTGAGCACTTAATATGATATTAGTAGGCTAGAAAATTCTGTTAAAATAAACTTTTAAGGAGTGAAGAGCCCTATTTGAGGAAAGTATGACATAATTTCTACTTTTAAATTCAGGGAATTAAAGTGTTAATGGCATATTGACCCTCTTCATGGGACTTTACTGGACTGTTTATCGAGGTGAGAGCTAGCACTCGGTTCTGCTAAGGCAATTTTTAAAATGTCATTTGACAAAGTGCCTATGGTACAGGTTTAAGGCTGAAAAGAGATGATGATAATGCATGATAAATTTGTGGAAGAATACTTTCACATTAGAAAATAGTGTCTGTTCCAGGAAAGTAGAATGAGATGTGCACTCACCTATTAGTGTGGCCTGTTCTTTGCAGCATCTACAGTAACGATATTGTTGGATCCTTCAAGCACCTTAATACATTCAAAGTCAATGAAATATTTTATATCAACTTCATCACTGTTTTTAAAAATTAATAACAGCTTGGGTTTAGAGTTCTAGAAATAAATATTGAAAAAATAATCAAACCAAGCAATGCAATTTTCTGTGATCTTCCAAACTGCTTTGGGGTGGTAAAATCCAAATTCAGTTGTTAATGCTTGATTCACCACGTAAACCTCTAAAATATTTGATCACAGATACTTGAAGATTGGGATGCTCAAGCATCCCTTGCAGTGTAGCAATTACTTAAAACTGTGGTAGGAATATAGTGTACATTTTTTTAAGTAACAGATGAGGAGGAGATGGAATATTTCCAAAACAAAATGGTGGGAGTAACAATGTTGTATAGCTGTGGCTGCCAAATTGGGGATAAAAGTCTATTCCATCTTGACAATCTTTTATTTGCAAGGTTTATGTGTTTGGTTGCATGAGAAAATGGCAACAAACTTTTTTAGTATATCGCTAGGATGGACATAAACCACTGACACAAGTACAAAATGTAAAAAAATATTGGCTTTTTACTGTCAAATTATTCTGGTTGTATAATACGTTTCATTTGTCCAATTTCAGATGTGCATCCAATATACAATGTAAATATACCTTGTTAAAATTAATGCCTTTAGTTAAAGTTTGCAATAAACTGAATTGCTTAAGTTGTATGAAAGTGTATTGTTTAATTTTTGTGAACGTGGTGATTCCATTTTTAGTTTAGTGTTCCATGATGGCAATTATTGCAAAATGCTCAATTCTCAGATGTATGAAAACCAACTTACTCGTAACTGGCGTGTCAGCACTATGCTTTAAATTTATTCACAAGAATAGAGGCACTCTTGGAAATCCGCAATTAGTTTAAAAAAATTAATCATGGATTGTAAAGAATACAATGACTACTTTTGGAAAAGTGCTTGTATGATACTTCTAATTAAATATTGTTTACAAATTAGTTTAAACTACTTAAGAAATATATTTTGTCAAGTTATTCAGCAAGGTTGTTGTACATGGGAAAATTATTACCAGGATGATTGAAGTGATTGTATATTTGTCTCTTTGAAATAATTTGTATCCCACTGCATTGAGCTAGTATGGATTACTTAATAGATTACATTTGGTGCCAAAGCCATATTTTGTATGCCACAGTTCCCAAGGAGACATTGGATTGCATAGAATACATGGGAGTTTAGACAAAGCGAGTGAGGGCAGTGGACACATTTTGCAGGCCACGGTTCCCGAGGAGTCATTGGATTGCAGAGGCAGAGAGTTTAAAAGAAGCAATCACGGGCAGTGGGCTCATTTTGCATGCTCCAGTTCCCAAGAAGACATGTATGTGGGCACATAATTAGCACTTGGCAAGGTCCAATAAAAAGAAGTTAGGTAAGCAGAGCGGCCATTGGGTGAGTGGGCCAGCGTTAGAGTAGGTATTTGAGGCTTTGGCTTATCAAGGAAGATGGAATTTAAAAACAAGAAATTCTGCAGATGTTGAAAATACAAAGCAACACACACAAAATGATGGAGGACCTCCCTGCGGGGAGTAGGAGGAAGGTAAAGATTTGTTTGGTGGCAAGACCCTTCTAGATATGGCAAAATATGTGGAGAATGGTGTGTTGGATGCAGAATTTCATGAGGTGTTGGGTTAGGACTCCTGTTATGGAGGCAGGACGATGGGGTGAGCGCATATGTCTGGAAAATAGGGGAGATGTGGGTGAGGGCAGCATCAATGATGGAGGAAGGGAAACCCTGTTCTTTGAAGAAGTAGGGTGTCTCTGATGTCCTGAAAAGGAAGTAAAGAATATGGCATGTAACTGAAGATCTCCATCAGTTTTTGGATTTCTGCAGAGATTATATCTGCTCTTAAGGCCCTATTTTTGAGATGGGTTATGACTGTCAGTCTTGAGTGGAAAAGAGGCAAGATTGCCCAAATATCCCTCTGTGGGATGGAGTTAGGGGCAGTTGCATTTACTTCTGATGAAGGATTCTTTGAAATATTCCATCCAGTGGGTGTTTCTGTTCCTGGCTCTCAGGGGGATGGTATCGTGGCTGTTAAGGCAGTAGATGGGTTAAACAATGCTGAAAATCTTGAGCACGTTGCAGCTATCAGCAACCGCAGTATTGACAGGACTGCAGATGATGGAATCTGGAACTACAATCAATCTACTGCAGGAACTCATCTATAGGAGAAAAGGTAATCAATCCTGATGTAGGAATTTGGCCCAAAATTTCAACAATTGCTTTATTACCCCAGATGCTGTTTGCCCCACTAATTTACTCAAACAGATTTGTAGAGATCATGGTACACCTAGCTTTTGACTTTTCATTGAATCGGTCACAGATCCCCATTCCTACAGTGAACTCCAGGATGTTGTTTTGTATTTGTAATGTTGACCATCAGATGGTTAATGTTTTGCTGGATGCAGTCATTGTTGGCACTGTTGAGACGCAAATATCTCATATTTCAAGAGTCTGAATGCAGTCACAGTTTTGATGCATACCAGTTATAGGTTGCCTTAAATTAGCATATATGTTTGCATTATGTTCTAAAATTAGAAATGGGCAAGGCCATTAAAACGTGAAAACTAGTTTCAGTGGTTGGAATTAAATAAAAATGGTTAAGCAGGATCTATGTAAATCCACAGTAATACTAGCAACACACATCAAAGTTGCTGGTGAACGCAGCAGGCCAGGTAGCATCTCCAGGAAGAGGTACAGTCGACGTTTCGGGCTGAGACCCTTCGTCAGGACTAACTGAAGGAAGAGCTAGTAAGAGATTTGAAAGTGGGAGGGGAAGGGGCGATCCAAAATGATAGAAGACAGGAGGGGGAGGGATGGAGCCAAGAGCTGGACAGGTGATTGGCAAAAGGGGTATGAGAGGATCATGGGACAGGAGGCCCAGGGAGAAGGAAGGGGGGGGGAGAACCCAGAGGATGGGCAAGGGGTGGTAAATAACTTGCCCATCCTCTGGGTGTTTTTTAATTCCCTCCCCACCCCCTCTCCCCTCCTGTCTTCTCCTATCATTTTGCATCTCCCCGTCCCCCTCCCACTTTCAAATCTCTTACTAGCTCTTCCTTCAGTTAGTCCTGATGAAGGGTCTCAGCCCGAAACGTCGACTGTACTTCCTAGAGATGCTGCCTGGCCTCCTGCATTCACCAGCAACTTTGATGTGTGTTGCTTGAATTTCCAACATCTGCAGAATTCCTCGTGTTTACACAGTAATACTACTGTTTTCTATTGGATTGAATTCCACTTGGCCAATTGATGAGAGTATAGGTAGCTTTCCTTAAATGTTAACTTACCCAGAGGTAATTAAGATGCCCTGTATTTTTCAAGAGTGGAGGAAATCATGGGATAATTTTATGATGGAGAGATGATTAGAGTAGCAGGCTATTAATGTAATGAAAATACCACAAAACATTTCACAGGTGTAATTGGACAAAATCAGCTGCCAGATTACAGGAATATCTTCAAAAGCTTAGTCAAAGGTAGGTTTTCAGTTACTAAAAATAGAAGCTGCAAAATTCAGAATGTGAATTCCAGAGGTTAGAATCAAGGCAAAGGATTGGTCAAATGATGAAGCAATGAAATTAGGAATAGACAATCACAGAAGTAGGCTGCACTGAGGTTCTTACTGGGTCTGAATAATTACAACTTTAAATTAGTTGCTGTCAAACAAGGAACTAAAGTATGTTGATAAAGTATCCTTGATATTTCTCCCTTGGTGCCAACATGCCATTCCAGAGGGATCTGTTTTTGGACCCCTGCTCTTTGATAATTTTATAAATAAATTGGAAAAGGAAATTGAGAGGTGTGTTAGCAAGGTTGCAGAAGATTGGTGGTGTTGTGGTTACTATAGAAGGATGTCATGGATTACAATGGAACATTGGAAGAATGCCGAGTTGCATTCAGAAGTGGCAGGTGGAGTTCAAACTGGAGAACTGAAGTGATTCACTTTGGAAGGTTGAACTTGAAGGCAGACTACAAGGTTAATGGCAGGATTCAAGAGCTGTGCAGAAATGTTGCAGCTCCACATTTTATTTAGTTTTGGTTGCCCTATTTTCAGAAGGATGTGTAAACTTTGAGAGGGTGCCAAAGCATTTCATTAGGATGGTGCCTGGATTAGAGAGGAAAGATTGAGCAAGCTGAGCCTTTTTCTTTTGAAGTCATGGAGGATGAGAGGTGATTTGATAGTTGTGTTAATAGTTGTATAAGAGGCATAGAGTGGATAGCCAGCACCTTTTTCCCCAGTGTGGCAATGGCTAACATGAGATGACATTTTAAGGCAGGGGTTCCCAACCTTTTTTATGCCATAGACCAATACCATTAAACAAGTGGTCCATGGACCCCAATGCTGGGAGCCCATGTTTTAAGGTGATTGGAGGAAAGTATAGGGGGGATGGCAAAAGTTTTTTTTTGTGTACAGTACTGAGTGCATAACCTCTTTGACAGCAGGAGGCACTACACAACCACCAAACTCCGTAGAGAGCGGGTCTTGGATCTGCAGTATGCAGACGACTGTGCTCTTGTGACCCATACTCCGGAGGATCTTCAGACCATCCTTGCTGTGGCAGTGAAAGCGTACAGCAGGATGAGGCTGACTGTCAATACCACCAAACATAAGTGGTTTGCCAGTGGAGTACCAGTGTCCCACCCACTCTATCTGCCTTCACTGATGGTGATGAAAAGCTGGCAGTAGTGCCATCTTTCAAATATCTGGGGAGCATTCTTTCTGAGGATAGCGGCATTGACGACGACATCCAGAGCCGCATTAAACAGGCATCAGCTGCCTTTGGGAGACTTTGGCATAGAGTCTTTTAGAACAGGAGCCTTCGTCCCTCCACAAAGGTCACCGTATACCAAGTGGTCTGTGTCACCAACAGGAATTCTGCAGATGCTGGAAATTCAAGCAACATACATCAAAGTTGCTGGTGAACGCAGCAGGCCAGGTAGCATCTATAGGAAGAGGCGCAGTCGACGTTTCAGGCCAAGACCCTTCGTCAGGACTAACTGAAGGAAGAGTGAGTAAGGGATTTGAAAGCTGGAGGGGGAGGGGGAGATGCAAAATGATAGGAGAAGACAGGAGGGGGAGGGATGGAGCCGAGAGCTGGACAGGTGATAGGCAGAAGGGGATACGAGAGGATCATGGGACAGGAGGTCCGGGAAGAAAGACGGGGGGGGGGGTGACCCAGAGGATGGGCAAGAGGTATATTCAGAGGGACAGAGGGAGAAAAAGGAGACTGAGAGAAAGAATGTGTGCATTAAAAAGAGTAACAGATGGGGTACGAGGGGGAGGTGGGGCCTAGCGGAAGTTAGAGAAGTCAATGTTCATGCCATCAGGTTGGAGGCTACCCAGACGGAATATAAGGTGTTGTTCCTCCAACCTGAGTGTGGCTTCATCTTTACAGTAGAGGAGGCCGTGGATAGACATGTCAGAATGGGAATGGGATGTGGAATTAAAATGTGTGGCCACTGGGAGATCCTGCTTTCTCTGGCGGACAGAGCGTAGATGTTCAGCAAAGCGGTCTCCCAGTCTGCGTCGGGTCTCACCAATATATAAAAGGCCACATCGGGAGCACCGGACACAGTATATCACCCCAGTCGACTCACAGGTGAAGTGATGCCTCACCTGGAAGGACGGTTTGGGGCCCTGAATGGTGGTAAGGGAGGAAGTGTAAGGGCATGTGTAGCACTTGTTCCGCTTACACGGATAAGTGCCAGGAGGGAGATCAGTGGGGAGGGATGGGGGGGACGAATGGACAAGGGAGTTGTGTAGGGAGCGATCCCTGCGGAATGCAGAGAGAGGCGGGGAGGGAAAGATATGCTTAGTGGTGGGATCCCGTTGGAGGTGGCGGAAGTTACGGAGAATAATATGTTGGACCCGGAGGCTGGTGGGGTGGTAGGTGAGGACCAGGGGAACCCTATTCCTAGTGGGGTGGTGGGAGGATGGAGTGAGAGCAGATGTACGTGAAATGGGGGAGATGCGTTTAAGAGCAGAGTTGATAGTGGAGGAAGGGAAGCCCCTTTCTTTAAAAAATGAAGACATCTCCCTCGTCCTAGAATGAAAAGCCTCATCCTGAGAGCAGATGCGGCGGAGACGGAGGAATTGCGAGAAGGGGATGGCGTTTTTGCAAGAGACAGGGTGAGAAGAGGAATAGTCCAGATAGTTGTGAGAGTCAGTAGGCTTATAGTAGACATCAGTGGATAAGCTGTCTCCAGAGACAGAGACAGAAAGATCTAGAAAGGGGAGGGAGGTGTCAGAAATGGACCAGGTAAACTTGAGGGCAGGGTGAAAGTTAGAGGCAAAGTTAATAACGTTAACGAGTTCTGCATGCGTGCAGGAAGCAGCGCCAATGCAGTCGTCGATGTAGCGAAGGAAAAGTGGGGGACAGATACCAGAATAGGCACGGAACATAGACTGTTCCACAAACCCAACAAAAAGGCAGGCATAGCTAGGACCCATACGGGTGCCCATAGCTACACCTTTAGTTTGGAGGAAATGGGAGGAGCAAAAGGAGAAATTATTAAGAGTAAGGACTAATTCTGCTAGACGGAGCAGAGTGGTGGTAGAGGGGAACTGATTAGGTCTGGAATCCAAAAAGAAGCGTAGAGCTTTGAGACCTTCAAAGGAAAGGGGCTTCCCTTCCTCCACTATCAACTCTGCTCTTAAACGCATCTCCCCCATTTCACGTACATCTGCTCTCACTCCATCCTCCCACCACCCCACTAGGAATAGGGTTCCCCTGGTCCTCACCTACCACCCCACCAGCCTCCGGGTCCAACATATTATTCTCCGTAACTTCTGCCACCTCCAACGGGATCCCACCACTAAGCACATCTTTCCTTCCCCACCTCTCTCTGCATTCCGCAGGGATCGCTCCCTACACAACTCCCTTGTCCATTCGTCCCCCCCATCCCTCCCCACTGATCTCCCTCCTGGCACTTATCCGTGTAAGCGGAACAAGTGCTACACATGCCCTTACACTTCCTCCCTTACCACCATTCAGGGCCCCAAACAGTCCTTCCAGGTGAGGCATCACTTCACCTGTGAGTCGACTGGGGTGATATACTGCGTCCGGTGCTCCCGATGTGGCCTTTTATATATTAGAAACATAGAAACATAGAAAATAGGTGCAGGAGTAGGCCATTCGGCCCTTCGAGCCTGCACCGCCATTTATTATGATCATGGCTGATCATCCAACTCAGAACCCAGCCTTCCCTCCATACCCCGTGACCCCTGTAGCCACAAGGGCCATATCTAACTTCCTTTTAAACATAGCTAATGAACTGGCCTCAACAGTTTGCTGTGGCAGAGAATTCCACAGATTCACCACTCTCTGTGTGAAGAAGTTTTTCCTAACGTCGGTCCTAAAAGGCTTCCCCTCTATCCTCAAACTGTGACCCCTCGTTCTAGACCTCCCCAACATCGGGAACAATCTTCCCGCATCTAGCCTGTCCAATCCCTTTAGGATCTTATACGTTTCAATCAGATCCCCCCTCAATCTTCTAAATTCCAACGAGTACAAGCCCAGTTCATCCAGTCTTTCTTCATATGAAAGACCTGCCATCCCAGGAATCAATCTGGTGAACCTTCTTTGTACTCCCTCTATGGCAAGGATGTCTTTCCTCAGATTAGGGGACCAAAACTGCACACAATACTCCAGGTGTGGTCTCACCAAGGCCTTGTACAACTGCAGTAGTACCTCCCTGCTCCTGTACTCGAATCCTCTCGCTATAAATGCCAGCATACCGTTCGCCTTTTTCACCGCCTGCTGTACCTGCATGCCCACTTTCAATGACTGGTGTATAATGACACCCAGGTCTCGTTGCACCTCCCCTTTTCCTAATCGGCCACCATTCAGATAATAATCTGTTTTCCTATTTTTGCCACCAAAGTGGATAACTTCACATTTATCCACATTAAATTGCATCTGCCATGAGTTTGCCCACTCACCCAACCTATCCAAGTCACCCTGCATCCTCTTAGCATCCTCCTCACTGCTAACACTGCCACCCAGCTTCGTGTCATCCGCAAACTTGGAGATGCTGCATTTAATTCCCTCATCCAAGTCATTAATATATATTGTAAACAACTGGGGTCCCAGCACTGAGCCTTGCGGTACCCCACTAGTCACCGCCTGCCATTCTGAAAAGGTCCCGTTTATTCCCACTCTTTGCTTCCTGTCTGCTAACCAATTCTCCACCCACACCAATACCTTACCCCCAATACCATGTGCTTTAAGTTTGCACACTAATCTCCTGTGTGGGACCTTGTCAAAAGCCTTTTGAAAATCCAAATATACCACATCCACTGGTTCTCCCCTATCCACTCTACTAGTTACATCCTCAAAAAATTCTATGAGATTCGTCAGACATGATTTTCCTTTCACAAATCCATGCTGACTTTGTCCGATCATTTCACCGCTTTCCAAATGTGCTGTTATCACATCCTTGATAACTGACTCCAGCAGTTTCCCCACCACCGACGTTAGGCTAACCGGCCTATAATTCCCCGGTTTCTCTCTCCCTCCTTTTTTAAAAAGTGGGGTTACATTAGCCACCCTCCAATCCTCAGGAACTAGTCCAGAATCTAACGAGTTTTGAAAAATTATCACTAATGCATCCACTATTTCTTGGGCCACTTCCTTAAGCACTCTGGGATGCAGACCATCTGGCCCTGGGGATTTATCTGCCTTCAATCCCTTCAATTTACCTAACACCACTTCCCTACTAACATGTATTTCGCTCAGTTCCTCCATCTCACTGGACCCTCTGTCCCTTACTATTTCTGGAAGATTATTTATGTCCTCCTTAGTGAAGACAGAACCAAAGTAATTATTCAATTGGTCTGCCATGTCCTTGCTCCCCATAATCAATTCACCTGTTTCTGTTTGCAGGGGACCTACATTTGTCTTTATCAGTCTTTTCCTTTTTACATATCTATAAAAGCTTTTACAGTCCGTTTTTATGTTCTCTGCCAGTTTTCTCTCATAATCTTTTTTCCCCTTCCTAATTAAGCCCTTTGTCCTCCTCTGCTGAACTCTGAATTTCTCCCAGTCCTCAGGTGAGCCACTTTCTCTGGCTAATTTGTATGCTACTTCTTTGGAATTGATACTATCCCTAATTTCTCTTGTCAGCCACGGGTGCACTACCTTCCTTGATTTATTCTTTTGCCAAACTGGGATGAACAATTGTTGTAGTTCATCCATGCAACCTTTAAATGCCTGCCATTGCATATCCACCGTCAATCCTTGAAGTGTCATTTGCCAGTCTATCTTAGCTAATTCATGTCTCATACCTTCAAAGTTACCCCTCTTTAAGTTCAGAACCTTTGTTTCTGAATTAACTACGTCACTCTCCATGTTAATGAAGAATTCCACCATATTATGGTCACTCTTACCCAAGGGGCCTCTCACGACAAGATCGCTAATTAACCCTTCCTCATTGCTCAAAACCCAGTCCAGAATAGCCTGCTCTCTAGTCGGTTCCTCGACATGTTGGTTCAAAAAACCATCCCGCATACATTCCAAGAAATCCTCTTCCTCAGCACCTTTACCAATTTGGTTCACCCAGTCTACATGTAGATTGAAGTCACCCATTATAACTGCTGTTCCTTTATTGCACACATTTCTAATTTCCTGTTTAATACCATCTCCGACCTCACTACTACTGTTAGGTGGCCTGTACACAACTCCCAGCAGCGTCTTCTGCCCCTTAGTGTTACGCAGCTCTACCCATATCGATTCCACATCTTCCCGGCTTATGTCCTTCCTTTCTATTGCGTTAATCTCTTTTTTAACCAGCAACGCCACCCCACCTCCCCTTCCTTCGTGTCTATCCCTCCTGAATATTGAATATCCCTGAACGTTGAGCTCCCATCCCTGGTCACCCTGGAGCCATGTCTCTGTGATCCCAACTATATCATAATCATTAATAACAATCTGCACTTTCAATTCATCCACCTTATTACGAATGCTCCTTGCATTGACACATAAAGCCTTCAGGTGAGACCCGACGCAGACTGGGAGACTGCTTTGCTGAACATCTACGCTCTGTCCGCCAGAGAAAGCAGGATCTCCCAGTGGCCACACATTTTAATTCCACATCCCATTCCCATTCTGACATGTCTATCCACGGCCTCCTCTACTGTAAAGATGAAGCCACACTCAGGTTGGAGGAACAACACCTTATATTCCGTCTGGGTAGCCTCCAACCTGATGGCATGAACATTGACTTCTCTAACTTCCGCTAGGCCCCACCTCCCCCTCGTACCCCATCTGTTACTCTTTTTAATGCACACATTCTTAATCTCACTCTCCTTTTTCTCCCTCTGTCCCTCTGAATATACCTCTTGCCCATCCTCTGGGTCACCCCCCCCCCCCGTCTTTCTTCCCGGACCTCCTGTCCCATGATCCTCTCGTATCCCCTTCTGCCTATCACCTGTCCAGCTCTCGGCTCTATCCCTCCCCCTCCTGTCTTCTCCTATCATTTTGCATCTCCCCCTCCCCCTCCAGCTTTCAAATCCCTTACTCACTCTTCCTTCAGTTAGTCCTGACGAAGGGTCTCGGCCTGAAACGTCGACTGCGCCTCTTCCTATAGATGCTGCCTGGCCTGCTGCGTTCACCAGCAACTTTGATGTATGTTGGTCTGTGTCACCACCCTGCTTTATAGCTATGAAGCCTGGGTAACCTACAGCCATCACTTATCAAGTCCTTGGAGCGCTTCACATAAACTGCCTCCAGTGCATCCTGGGAATTACCTGACGTGAGCAGGTACCCCACACTGAAATACTTGTAAAGACCAACTGCAGAAGTATTGAGGCCATGATCACCCAGCATCACCTGCAGTGGCTGGGGCACGTGATAAGGATGCCCCCAAATCGGCTACCCCGCAGAGTGTTATACGGCCAGCTACATCATGGTTGACGCTCAGCTGGAAGGCCAAAGAGCTATAAGGATCAGATGAAGAATGCTTTAAGGAAGTGCAAGATTAAACCCGAGGACCTGGAGGATGTTGCTGCTGACCGTACCACTTGGCGACAGCTGTGTAGGGACGGGGTTCGTATTCTGGAGATGGAAAGAACAACCAGAAAACAGCAGAAGAGAGCCAGGAGAAATGCAGTCATGATTGCCACCACTACTACATATACATATCCCACCTGCAATAGAGCTTGTGGGTCCAGGATAGGACTGTATAGTCATCAAAGATCTCACCATCAAAGGAGTGGACATTGTCATCGGATTTCGATGGACAACCGAAGAAGACTGTGTGCATGGAATGAACTGTTGGAGCTGGTGATAGGGGAAGTTACATTAGGGACATTTAAAAGGATTATATTGATCTTTGAGTAAACAAAAGGTCAGCATATCATGCATCATAATCACAAACACATCAAACACTAACTCTGAGCTTAATTTCCTGTTACTACATTAAGAATGGAAATACAATAGATGTTCAAGACACTAGGATAGGCAAATGAATGGGCAGAGAATGGAGGAATAGGACAATGTGTACACACAGAAGGGATTGGTTTAATTAGGCATTTAGTTTATGGTTTGAT
Organism: Mobula hypostoma; assembly: GCF_963921235.1. Taxonomy (NCBI): domain Eukaryota; kingdom Metazoa; phylum Chordata; class Chondrichthyes; order Myliobatiformes; family Myliobatidae; genus Mobula; species Mobula hypostoma. The sequence continues at coordinate 36,595,849 of NC_086107.1, read as the reverse complement.
TAGTGCAGCACAACAGCATAGGACAAAGGGCTTGGTTTTGTGTTGTACTATTATGTTGTAAAATTTCAGACCAGTCACCCCACTGTGGCTGTTCTTCTGAAAGGAAAATAAATTAACCTGCCTACTTATTAATACAAAAGATTCTGCATACACTAGAAATCAGAGCAACACAAAATTCTGAAGAAACGCAGTAGGAGAGGAATAAACAGTCAACATTTCAGACCGAGACCCTTTGTCAGGACATAATTACGTACCCAATTCCACTTTCCAGCACCTAGGCCATAGACCAGCTCTTCCAGCCACTAGTTTAAAAGAACAGATGTAGCATATTAAATAAGCTACACTGATTCTTCATCCCAAAAGACCAACTGTATGTACAAAATGCCGCAGGAGGTCCAAGGTAAGACACACTATTAAGTATTTTTGATGCTAGAAGACAACTTCATTGAAAACATGCAGTATATTGAGTGTCACTGCTAGTCTCATGCATAACCAAATGCATAATTGTCTTTTCATTTCTGGATGATTTTCAGGGCTCCACCATGCTGTGTAGTGGGAATTTCCAAGCCATCTACATGAAACACCCTTTGGGGAAAAAAAAATTCAGGAAAACTTTAGAATGACTAGGTGTGGGGTTTTGCATGAAAATTAGACTTTATGATGTCAGTGTCAAACAAGGATACATGTATTACTTACTAAGTATCTTTTGGGTGAGTGGTGAAATGGGAGAAGATAATTTCATTATTCACATCTTTTACATCTACCAAGCCCAGCACCATACAATCCAAACAATTTATTTTTCCCACATACCCTTCACACCTGCACCTAGCCAGTAATTTTAGGCAATTTTATTTTATAATGAAACTTGTGATATAATACACTATGACTATTCAACTCGTGATATATATCTTTACAACTAATATACATTTTAATAAACTCTTGAGTAACAACAATATTCTGGGAAAGCATTTGACAACCAATCAATGTGCACAGAATTCTGCAGGATGTATAACAGGCCCACTGCAAAAATCATAAGCATCAAGTTAAAACAAAGCTCAGCGGAGAACCTTTTCATAAGTATTATCCGCAAGATGATTGCACCAGCCTCTCTGATCTTAAACATATGCACTAAGATTATGGAATGCTCTAAGTTTAATACAATTACAAACTTTTAGTACAATGTGCAGATTACTGGACACATGCATTCTTAAACCAGATAAATTAGCTGATAAAGCTCAAAGTCCTTGATGCAGAAATACTTCAGTTATGATGAGGTGTTGGCAACATTGATTGACCATATTTCTACGACTCTTCATTCATCTGAAGCAAGGAGTTAATTGCTGCATCCTTGTTGCCTGCCTGTGCTTCCAACACTGTTCGGATCACTTCTCTGTCCACGTTAGGGAACATATCCTGAATAGATTTGAGATCTTCCTCACTGTACAGACTTTGTGGAGCAGAAACCTGTGTTGGTGCTCCAACAGGGATCATTCCTTGTGTATAAACAGTTGGCACGCCTGTAAAGATTTAACAATATTTATTTAAGACAACATGCCAAAAATCTAAAATAAATGTTAAGTACAACAGGGATATGGAAATGGCTCAGCATGCAATATACAAGCCTCAGCAAGTGACATTTTGTATATATTTAACTTACCAAATATGAAATACTGAAAGAATTGTTCAGGAATGCCATGTTGAATTAAATTAACATGTACCTAATGTGTACATTATTTTGAGTAAAACAAGCATTGACACTTGTGTTGCAAGCTAAACCATATTTTGTGCCATTTATAATTGCTAAGTGCGATATCAAACTTTACAATTCCAGTCTTCATTATCCAGTATATGGATAATGGAAACATGATCAAATTCATTTTAAATGTAATTTTCAATTAGTATTTTTAAAAATACAGGCACATTAATACCCTAAAAGAGGGTAATTATACCCAGTTGTTGCCCTAAGTAATTTAAAATAAATGCACTTTGTCAATAATACTATCTAAACTTCCCAGGTAGTATAGTGCTCTTGATCCTGCTAGACTCTAACAATAATGTACCTATCCCCTGCCCCACATACTTTAAAAAGATGCTTGTTCTGACTGTATACTGTTATACTGAAAACCTGGCACAAAGCCTGGTGCTCCTGCAGTAAAATGGTGATCACATCACTACTAAGTTTGGTGTGGAGTAAACCAGGTAACAGGCAGAGGCAGATTCGAAGAAGGAGTCTGAAAGTCTGAGTGGGAGTGCCGAGAAAGACATTTTTGAAATTTTCGTTATTTTTTTTTCTCCAACGGCGTTCTGAGAGGCGGGACTGCGCAGGCGTGTGACGTCGGGCAGTGCAGCGCGGCAGATTTAAAAGGGCAGAAATCCTGCTTCAGGTTTGATTCGACGAAGGAGTCTGAGAGTCTGAGTGGGAGTGCCGAGAAAGACAATTTTGAAATTTTCGTTATTTTTTTTTCTCCAACGGCGTTCTGAGAGGCGGGACTGCGCAGGCGTGTGACGTCGGGCAGTACAGCGCGGCAGATTTAAAAGGAACAGAGCCTCATAGAGTGGGCAGTGTAGTTTGCGGGCAGCGGAGTAAGCCGGGAGCAGAGTGAAGACTTAAGGGCTTCGGCTCAACGGGCTTAGGCGGAAACGGGCGAGGCGAGGAAGGTTTGGCATTCATTTTCTGTTGTTACTTGAGGAGAGGGGCAGTATGAGTGTGAGGGCAGTTTGCTGTTCTCGGTGTCGGATGTGGGAGGCCCTGGAGTCTCCAAGCCTCCTGGACGTCTACATCTGCGCCAAGTGCATCGAGATGCAGCTCCTAAGGGACCGCGTTACGGAACTGGAGCTGCAGCTCGATGACCTTCGTCTGGTCAGGGAGAGTGAGGAGTTGATAGAGAGGAGTTGCAGGCAGGTGGTCACGCCGGGGCCACGGGAGGCAGACAAGTGGGTCACGGTTAGGAGGGGGAAGGGGAAGAGTCAGGTAATAGGGAGTACCCCGGTGGCTGTGCCCCTTGACAATAGGTACTCCTGTTTGAGTACTGTTGGGGGGGACAGCTTACCCGGGGGAAGCGACAGTGGCCATGCCTCCAGCACAGAGTCTGACCCTGTAGCTCAGAAGGGTAGGGCAAGGAAGATGAGGGCAGTTGTGATAGGGGACTCGATAGTAAGGGGGTCAGATAGGCGATTCTGTGGATGCAGTCCAGAGACCCGGATGGTAGTTTGTCTCCCTGGTGCCAGGGTCCGGGATATTTCTGATCGTGTCCAAGATATCCTGAAGTGGGAGGGTGAGGAGCCAGCGGTCGTGGTACATATAAGTACCAATGACATAGGTAGGAAAAGGGATGAGGTCCTGAAAGGATAATATAGGGAGCTAGGAAGGGAGTTGAGAAAAAGGACCGCAAAGGTAGTAATCTCGAGATTACTGCCTGTGCCACGCGACAGTGAGAGTAGGAATGCGATGAGGTGGAGGATAAATGCGTGGCTGAGGGATTGGAGCAGGGGGCAGGGATTCAAGTTTTTGGATCATTGGGACTCTTTTGGCGCAGGCGTGACCTGTACAAAAAGGACGGGTTACACTTGAATCCTAGGGGGACCAATATCCTGGCAGGGAGATTAGCGAGGGCTACTGAGGTGACTTTAAACTAGAATGGTTGGGGGGTGGGAATCAAATTAAAGAGGCTAGGCGTGAGGAGGTTAGTTCACAACAGGGGGATGGGAACCAGTGCAGAGAGACAGAGGGGTGTAAAGTGAGGGTAGAAGCAAAAAGTACTAAGGAGAAAAGTAAAAGTGGCAGGCCGACAAATCCAGGGCAAGCATTAAAAAGGGCCACTTTTCAACATAATTGTATAAGGGCTAAGAGAGTTGTAAAAGAGCGCCTGAAGGCTTTGTGTGTCAATGCAAGGAGCATTCGTAATAAGGTGGATGAATTGAAAGTGCAGATTGTTATTAATGATTATGATATAGTTGGGATCACAGAGATATGGCTCCAGGATGACCAAGGATGGGAGCTCAACGTTCAGGGATATTCAATATTTAGGAAGGATAGACATGAAGGAAGGGGAGGTGGGGTGGCGTTGCTGGTTAAAGAAGAGATTAACGCAATAGAAAGGAAGGACATAAGCCGGGAAGATGTGGAATCGATATGGGTAGAGCTGCGTAACACTAAGAGGCAGAAGACGCTGGTGGGAGTTGTGTACAGGCCACCTAACTGTAGTAGTGAGGTCGGAGATGGTATTAAACAGGAAATTAGAAATATGTGCAATAAAGGAACAGCAGTTATAATGGGTGACTTCAATCTACATGTAGACTGGGTGAACCAAATTGGTAAAGGTGCTGAGGAAGAGGATTTCTTGGAATGTATGCGGGATGGTTTTTTGAACCAACATGTCGAGGAACCAACTAGAGAGCAGGCTATTCTGGACTGGGTTTTGAGCAATGAGGAAGGGTTAATTAGCAATCTTGTCGTGAGAGGCCCCTTGGGTAAGAGTGACCATAATATGGTGGAATTCTTCATTAAGATGGAGAGTGACATAGTTAATTCAGAAACAAAGGTTCTGAACTTAAAGAGGGGTAACTTTGAAGGTATGAGACGTGAATTAGCTAAGATAGACTGGCAAATGACACTTAAAGGATTGACGGTGGATATGCAATGGCAAGCATTTAAAGGTTGCATGGATGAACTACAAAGGTTGTTCATCCCAGTCTGGCAAAAGAATAAATCAAGGAAGGTAGTGCACCCGTGGCTGACAAGGGAAATTAGGGATAGTATCAATTCCAAAGAAGAAGCATACAAATTAGCCAGAGAAAGTGGCTCACCTGAGGACTGGGAGAAATTCAGAGTTCAGCAGAGGAGGACAACGGGCTTAATTAGGAAGGGGAAAAAAGATTATGAGAGAAAACTGGCAGGGAACATAAAAACTGACTGTAAAAGCTTTTATAGATATGTAAAAAGGAAAAGACTGGTAAAGACAAATGTAGGTCCCCTACAGACAGAAACAGGTGAATTGATTATGGGGAGCAAGGACATGGCAGACCAATTGAATAATTACTTTGGTTCTGTCTTCACTAAGGAGGACATAAATAATCTTCCAGAAATAGTAGGGGACAGAGGGTCCAGTGAGATGAAGGAACTGAGCGAAATACATGTTAGTAGGGAAGTGGTGTTAGGTAAATTGAAGGGATTGAAGGCAGATAAATCCCCAGGGCCAGATGGTCTGCATCCCAGAGTGCTTAAGGAAGTAGCCCAAGAAATAGTGGATGCATTAGTGATAATTTTTCAAAACTCGTTAGATTCTGGACTAGTTCCTGAGGACTGGAGGGTGGCTAATATAACCCCACTTTTTAAAAAAGGAGGGAGAGAGAAACCGGGGAATTATAGACCGGTTAGCCTAACGTCGGTGGTGGGGAAACTGCTGGAGTCAGTTATCAAAGATGTGATAACAGCACATTTGGAAAGCGGTGAAATCATCGGACAAAGTCAGCATGGATTTGTGAAAGGAAAATCATGTCTGACGAATCTCATAGAATTTTTTGAGGATGTAACTAGTAGAGTGGATAGGGGAGAACCAGTGGATGTAGTATATTTGGATTTTCAAAAGGCTTTTGACAAGGTCCCACACAGGAGATTAGTGTGCAAACTTAAAGCACACGGTATTGGGGGTAAGGTATTGATGTGGATGGAGAATTGGTTAGCAGACAGGAAGCAAAGAGTGGGAATAAATGGGACCTTTTCAGAATGGCAGGCGGTGACTAGTGGGGTACCGCAAGGCTCAGTGCTGGGACCCCAGTTGTTTACAATATATATTAATGACTTGGATGAGGGAATTAAATGCAGCATCTCCAAGTTTGCGGATGACACGAAGCTGGGTGGCAGTGTTAGCTGTGAGGAGGATGCTAAGAGGATGCTGGGTGACTTGGATAGGTTAGGTGAGTGGGCAAATTCATGGCAGATGCAATTTAATGTGGATAAATGTGAAGTTATCCACTTTGGTGGCAAAAATAGGAAAACAGATTATTATCTGAATGGTGGCCGATTAGGAAAAGGGGAGGTGCAACGAGACCTGGGTGTCATTATACACCAGTTATTGAAAGTGGGCATGCAGGTACAGCAGGCGGTGAAAAAGGCGAATGGTATGCTGGCATTTATAGCAAGAGGATTCGAGTACAGGAGCAGGGAGGTACTACCGCAGTTGTACAAGGCCTTGGTGAGACCACACCTGGAGTACTGTGTGCAGTTTTGGTCCCCTAATCTGAGGAAAGACATTCTTGCCATAGAGGGAGTACAAAGAAGGTTCACCAGATTGATTCCTGGGATGGCAGGACTTTCATATGAAGAAAGACTGGATGAACTGGGCTTGTACTCGTTGGAATTTAGAAGATTGAGGGGGGATCTGATTGAAACGTAGAAAATCCTAAAGGGATTGGACAGGCTAGATGCAGGAAGATTGTTCCCGATGTTGGGAAGTCCAGAACAAGGGGCCACAGTTTGAGGATAAAGGGGAAGCCTTTTAGGACCAAGATTAGGAAAAACTTCTTCACACAGAGAGTGGTGAATCTGTGGAATTCTCTGCCACAGGAAACAGTTGAGGCCAGTACATTGGCTATATTTAAGAGGGAGTTAGATATGGCCCTTGTGGCTACGGGGGTCAGGGGGTATGGAGGGAAGGCTGGGGCGGGGTTCTGAGTTGGATGATCAGCCATGATCATAATAAATGGTGGTGCAGGCTCGAAGGGCCGAATGGCCTACTCCTGCACCTATTTTCTATGTTCTATGTTTCTATGAGAGCTGGTTTGTCCAGTCAATACTGCCATTTGACATTGAGGTACCAGAGCAAATCTTCAGGCTGAGTTGCTGTAAAGCTAAACAAGGGGGAGGAATGGGGTTTAAAATAGCAACATCCATCACCTTCACACCAGCAGGATCCAAGTGATCTGACAACACATGGAATAGAAGTTGCTCCTGCACCTTAATGCCAAGTAATTATATGCCCAGTACAAGCAGTCACTGCCTATTGCCTGGTACTGAGTCAGAACAATGAAATCACTAACCATATTGTGAGTGTTGGTGTGCCAGAGGGCTGAGCCCTCAACCAGATTGAGCAGGTGTTCATACCAGGTTCCTGGCACTGCAGTACTGACAAGAAACACTTCTCCGCATGCATAACATGAATATTGACCCGTATGTGCTGATTCCACCAGCATTCTTGCTATTGGGAATGCATCTCAAGCACTAAGTGAGGTACCAATGAACCGCTTTTGGGCAAAATCAAAAAACTTCTTTGCATGCAATATTTACAAGTGTTTCATATTACTGAAACAGAATTAAAGTTCACCAACTTAATTCATGCAGGCTGTTTGCAACTTGTCAGAATAACTATTAAAGTATCTACACTTATCCAACGGAATAATTTTGTGAGCTGGAAGTTTTAACCAAAATATTACTCGAATTTCAATTTGTCTGTCATGCCAGTACAAATTCCATAAAACTAGTCACTTAACTAATAGTCTGAAAGTAATACTTCTGCAGATCAATACTAGGTTTAACACGAAAAGCTTTCAAAACAAGGGTGGTTTTAGAGGAACACATTTTAAAGTGTGCACCTACTATGCTGGCAAAACATCTGTAATTGGTGCAAGTGTGAAGATTTAGTTTGCAAGCACAAAAATAATACCAATGCAGGTTAGTTCAATATTAAACTAGACTTCATTTACTGATCCAATGCAAACATTATGCAACAGCCACTTTAAAGTACAAAGCAAATGCATATTGAAGGTGTTCATGCAGACATTTTACCCTGTGAGAAAAATCTTAAAACTTACCCAATGCAAAATACTCAAGCCCTGAAGTGGGAAATAGGAAATTTAAAGCAGCAAAACACCAAGGAGCACATTAATAACATGTCCGAATAAATTTAATTAATTAGTAAGCTAGCCAAACAAATAAACAATTCAATTTACAACCATAACCCATGCATAACAGATTCTAATAATTTGATTCCTGCACAGAAATTGAAACATGTATAGTAGGTTCCACGGGGAAGAAAGATTTCCAGCACTAACAGAACGACAATGAGTAGTGGTTATGCAATACTAATCTGCTCAATTTCTAAGTACAAATGGATCAGAAATAACTTTAGTCATGAACATTTTGATATGAGTATGCAAACATTAAAAGTTCGTCTCTCGCTCGGGTTAACTAATCATGATACAAAAGTCCAGAAAAATCTCTTAAATCTACTCCAGTTTCAATTATATGATTGGCAGTCAGATGTTAAAACTAAATCTTTAATGAAAAAGAATATTTAAATTGATGTATTATATGCTATTACTGCTAATGAAGAACTTTTTATGATTTTAAAAGTTAATAGTTGATTTTGTTTTACGGGTTAGACATCTTTTGTCCCAAAATGGGCACTGCACAGTGTAGGCAATTAGCAATCTAAAGACTAGCCTGGCAGTGGACATCAGCATTCCCTATAACTAGAACCAGCCACCCACTACAATACTGGTCCCTTGCCCACATCTGGTAGGGAAAGAAGAGTTCAATACTTTAACAATCTTTAAGAGTTGCTTTTTAATCAAAATCCAGTAGTTTGCATTCTTTGGGAACAGTTATTACATAGTGAAGTAATCATGGTGATATTTAAACAAAACTTTTAGGGTTCATTAGTCCAAGATGCATTTAACAAAATGCTACTTAATTGATAACATCTGATTAGTTATGAACTATATAGCACCTTTAAAGGAATTCTTAGGAATTCTTTTAAAACTTTAAAGGAATGGATTATATAGGTCATATAACAGTGGACTGGATATGTCATTATACAGGTTAAAAATCCACTTCCTTCAAGTTTATGGTCATTTCTTCACTTACCCTACCTCTGAATTGCTAAAACATTTAAGACCTTGTCTCATGAATAATGCACAGTGAAGTCATCAGTGAGCTGGGGACCACTTAGCTGTTTTGTGCATGCTGATAGTGATTTACAAGAATAGTTGGTGTAGATTCTCTTTTAAAACTTTAGCCCTAGTAAACGAAAACAGGTCTTCCCTTGAAAAAAAGAAAAGCATTATCCAATTGCTTTTCACAGGGTGCAGTTTGGTAGAAAAAAAGCTACATGCACTAATACAGACAGAAACACACAGATGGCATAAGACCTCAAAGGTAAGAACAACAAGCACTAACATAATTAAATAGCATTACTACACCTCCACTGGTGAATGTGCCAGGCAATTATTATAAAGACATAAAGACACAAGGCCTGGTTTCTTAGGGCAAGAAGGCTGCAAAAACAAATGTTGGGCCAATGTGGTTGATGCACCATATTTGAAAGTTGCTGATTAACAACTATGAAATCAAAGAGCAATTTCTCCTTCCTGCTGTGCTGCAAACAATACTCAAAAAAATACAGGCAGCTAGCTATTCAAATTGCAGAACATTCTTCAAAAGTTTAAACAGATTACTTCTAGTACATCCAGTTAGATTTTAATGGACTCATTCTTAACCACAGCATAACATAATGATCTATTTTTCCAGGTGAGCAGGCACCAACTCTCTCCTAAAAGAGGTTCCAAATAGAACACTGCAGCACAGCAGGCCTTTCAGCCCACAATGACATACTGATTTAGTTCAATCTAAATCTTCCCTTCTATGTAGCCCTCCACTTTTCTTTCATCATGTGTCACTCCAGCAGCACATTTTACGCTATAAAAAAACCTACCAGACTTACCCCCTATACTTTTCTCCGATGACCTTAAAATTATGTCCCCTCCATATTAACTATTTCCACCCCAGGAAAAAGTCTTTGGCTCTTCACGCCATTTACGTGTTATACACCTCTCATCCTCCTTCACTCCAAAGAGAAAAGCCCTAAATCACACAATGTACCTCATGAGACACGTTCTCTAAATCACCCTGGTAAATCCCCTCTGTATCCACCCTATAATGAGGCAACTAGAACTGAACACAATACTCAAAGTGTGGCCTGACCAACATTTTAGAGCTACAAAATTGACTCTCAGCACTTGAAATCAATTCACCAACTAATGAAGGATAACACACAATTCAATTTCTTAATCACCCTATCAACTTGCGCGGTAGCTTTGAGGGATCTATGATTGTGGACCCCTTGATCCCTCTGTTCCTCCACACTGAGAATCCTGTCAGAGGCTGTCCTCTGGCACAAGCCTGAGACAGTGTGTTCTACAGGCCAGTGCCACAACTGGAAGGCCATTGGGGAAATTGAAAGGTCAGTGGTTCAGTATCAAGGCACACCCCCACCCACATACCCACCTTCCAGCCAGAAAGACCAGTTGGCAAGCCAGATCATCTGGCTCAGTATGATTAAAGATACGCTGCCCATACACTAAACCATCTGCATACTGGAATCCTCCTTAACCTCTACCGCCTCAAATATCTAATTTACCAGAAGCTCACCCTTGTTTTATTCACTCATTACCTGATGTTTCAATGGAGTGGCATGGTGCTCAGATTTTCCTGGAGAACCTTGGGATGTGGTTTTATGTTGTAGGTATTTACTGAAAGGCACTTCATTATGGATGGTCCAATCATTTATACAAGATTATTGAGCAGTAATAAATTTTAATGAATTTACTAAAATTCATACGCAGCATAAGCTTCAGATTAAATCATAAAACAGAAAGAGGAAAATAAAAAAGTTTGTGACATTCATTCATCTCATCTTTCAAACACAGATGGTTTCCAGTTCATTACTTAGAAAGATTCAGAGTGCAAGCACAACTATTTCTATTTGATGATCAATTTTGTCTTTAAAAACAGATTGGCAGTAGGTTACGCAATGCCGAAAATCAAACAGAAACAGCCATTCTATGAGACACTGGACACTGCAACTGTCATGCCTTCATCACAGGACAATTCTGAGTCTGCCACTATTGCTAATTAGCCAGTTACAGTGCCTAGAAAAAGTATTCACCCCTCCCCCCCAGAAGTTTTCATGTTTTATTGTTTTGCAATATTGAATCATAGTGGATTCAATTTAGCTTTTTTTTTACATATACTGATCAACAGGAAAAGACTCTTGCGTCAAAGTTAAAAGTGATCTAAATTAACTACAAATAATTGACTGCATAAGTATTCACCCTGTTTAATATGACATGACAAATCATCATTGGTGCAGCCAATTGGTTTTACAAGTCACATAATTAGTTAAATGGTGATATGTTTTTGGAAACCAGTTTGCAGTCAAGGTGTTCCAATTACTTGTAATAAAGTACACCTGTATCTGGAAGGTCCAACTGCTGGTGAGTCACTATCCTGGAAAAAAAACTACACCATGAAGACAAAAGAACTCTCCAAGCAACTCCACAAAAAGGTTATTGAAAAGCATAACTCAGGAGATGGATACAAGAAAATTTCAAAGTGACCGAATATCCCTCAAACATCAAGAAATGGAAAGAATATGGCATAGCTCTATATCTGCCTAGAGCAGGCCGTCCTCAAAAACTGAGTGACCGTGCAAGAAGGGGACTAGTGAAGGAGGCCACCAAGAAATTCTGGAGGACTTTAAAGCTTTAATGGTTGATATGAGAGAGACTGCGCATACAACAACTGTTGCCCAGGTGCTTCACAAGTTGCAGCTTTATGGGAGAGTAGCAAAGAGAAAGCCATTGTTTTAAAAAAAACTCACATGAAATCCCAGCTAGAGTTTGCCAAAGGCATGAGGGAGACTCTGAAATCAGCTGGGAGAAGGTTCTATGATCTGATGAAACCAAAATTGAGCTTTTTTGGCCATCAGACTAAACAGTATATTTGGCATAAGCCAACCATCACATATCATCAAAAACACACCATCCCCACCTTGAAGCATGATGGTGGCTGCACCATGGTGTGGGGATACTTTACTGCGACAGGCTCTGGATGCTGGTGAAGATATAGGGTAAAATGAATGCAGCAAAATACAGGGAAATCCTGGAGGAAAACCTGATGCAGTCTGCAAGAAAACAACAACTTGGGAGAAGATTTGTTTTCCAGCAAGACAACAACCCTAAGCACAAAGCCAAAGCTACACAGGAATGGCTTAAAAACAACTAAGTTAGTGCCCTGAGTGGCCAAGTCAGAGTCCAGACCTTAATCCAATTGAGAATTTGTGGCTGGACTTGAAAAGGGCTGTTTACTCATGATCCCCATGCAATCTAACAGAGCTTGAGCAGTTTTGTTAAGAAGAATGGGGAAAATTGCGATGTCCAGATGTACAAAGCTGATGGAGACCCATCCACACACAATCAAGGCTGTAATTACTGCCAAACGTGCATCTACTAAATACTGATTTGAAGGGGGTGAATACTTATTTTAAAAGGATTAACACCAGTTCTGTCCTTAGTGAAATCGGATGCAAGATTTGCAATATGCAGTTTTCAGTGCTAATAACTTAATTTTTTTTTAATTATGAGTTCAAGTTTATTGGATTGGATCAAAACAATTACTCTAAAAATAGTGTACAGTTCTAATGAGATAGCAAAAATCAGCCTCCTGTAATGTGCTGCTTACATGAGCATAAGAATTCTCTATAGAGTTCTGATGATCGAAGTTACTAAAGGTTTCTAAGATTCTTTTAGGATTTTATTTAGTGTATATTCTTAGCAAATAAAAAATTACATTTTTTTTAAAACGTGCAAATAAATTTAAAGAAAGATGATAATGCCGAAATTGGAACATAAATTCAAAAGAAGATTCTGCAATATCAAAGTGGGTACCTCTAACACATTTTGGACTGTAAACAACAAACCAGGTGTAAAAGAAACGGAAAAGGTGCTTGCTTATACTGTTCAGTATTTGGCAGGAAGTGATCCAAAATTAGTTTTCCCATAGGACTACAATTCCAACCTCAACTGAAATTCAGTCCCACATACCATGACATGACAAATTACACCAGCCACACCAGTGTTGCTGGATGCAATATTACAAGTAATTCTACTGTTCATTCTGCTCAATTCTGTATACCTGACAGACACTGTATGGTGTTTAAAAAAAGTTTCTCACTCAGAGGAAGGGCAAAGTTATTTTTTAAAAAATAGGGATGGGAAAGATGAAACAAAATCAAAAATAATTAAACATGCAAAATGTCTAATAACACCAACATCCCGTGAAAAGAGAAAAATGTGAAATAGCATGCGAGTAAGTCCAAGATGCTTTCCCGTCAACCTTCAATCTCTTGCATATTGGAGGAGGATCCCTCTACAAGCATTGTCACCCGATGGCACTTCTTTCATGCTGAAGTTCAATGAGCAGTGGAGCCCTTTTCAGCCACAGAGTAAGGTAATTAAATGAAGTTAAATTTCCACAATGATCAGGAAGCAACTTTGGTTGATTTTCCCCACTTGCCAAACCAGGAAACTGTCATATTACAGCTGTCTCCTCAACTGAGCAATATAATCAATAAAACTTTGTATTTTAATCAATAAAGCTTGTTAAATAAATAAACAGCTTGTATGAACTCGGAAACAATAAAAGGGCCCTGCAGCCTCTTCTCCAATTGAGAACATTTGTTTTACTTGAACATTTGAATCATGTACATCCTGGTGGATACAAACAGATTAGAATGTTAAAAGAAGAATCTGAAAGATTTAATCATACCTGTAATTGGCACATATCCTAATCCCTGTTGGTAGACAGTGGGCATCAGTACTACTGGTTGTGGCTGCACAAACATGTTTGGTGGCAGAATCTATTTGAAGAACGAATAGAAACATTACAGGAGTGCAGTACTTTCCTTTCAAACTGTATAATTAAATGAAGGTGTTGTGAGATTTTTTTAAAAAAATCAACTTATCCCATATAATCTTTGTTTCAACTGCAACATTCACCAGAATAATACAGCAGCAAAATTATCCAAATGGAAGTGAGTGAAACAAACCAATATCTTAAAACAAATTCTGCCGAGGAGTGCATCTAATCATTTAGAAAACATAGCAGGGTAAATATTACAATTTGGAGTTACCTAGTACAAACGATGAAAATACCTCTGTACAGGTGGCAAAAACAAAATGCAGGTTCATGATTCCTAACATGCAAAAATCCCCATTTCATCTTTGTCATGCTAAACTCCTGGTTGGTTTATACTCTATCCTCAAAGTAGGTCATCCAAAACACTAACACCCACATTCTATCTCTTACCAAATCTCATTGTTCACTGAAGTACACAAAATAAAATTCTCGCTCTCAATTTAAAACCATTGGTGAGCTTTCCTAATTGTGTAGAATGTAGTATCAAAGGTGGAGAGGGTCAGCAACTTCAAATTCCAGTGTGTTATCGTTTCAGAGGATCTGCCCTGGATCCAGCACACAAAGGCAATTACAAAGAAAGCGTGGCCGCGCCTGTGCTTCCTTAGGAGTTTGCGAAGATTCAACAGGACATCTAAAATTCTGACAAACTTCTATAGATGTGTGGTGGAGACTGGCTGTATCACAGCCTGGTATGGAAACACCAATGTCCTTGAATGGAAAATTCTGCAAAAACTAATGGATACGCCCCAGTCCATCATGGGTAAAGCTCTCCCAACCATTGGTCTACACAGAAAGTTACTGCAGGAAAGCAGCATCCATCATCAGGGAGTCCACTGTCCAGGACATGCTCTCTTCTCATGGTGGTACAGGAGCCTCAGGACTTCCACCACAGTTTCAGGAACAGTTAATACCCCTCAACAATCTGCCTCTTGAACAAAAGGGGATAATTTTACTCAACTTCACTTGCCTCATCGCTGAAATGTTTCCACAACTTATGGACTCACTTTTAAGGTTTCCTTATCTCATGTTCTCAATAGTATTGCTTATTTATTATTCTTACTTCTTCCACCCCCCTTTCTTTTTGTATTTTCACACTGGTTGAATGCTCAACACAAAATAATCTGTAGATGCTGGGGTCAAAGCAACACTCACAACACACTGGAGGAACTCAGCAGGCCGGGCAGTATCCGTGGAAAAGATCGGTCGACATTTTGGGCTGGAACCCTTCGTCAGGACTGTAGGGGGAAGGGGCATTGACCGCTTCGTCGAGCACCTCTGCTCCGTCCGCCAAAACAGACAGGATCTCCCAGTAGCCACCCACTTCAACTCTGCTTCCTATTCCCATTCAGATATGTCCATACATGGCCTCCTCTACTGCCATGATGAGACTAAACTCAGGTTGGAGGAGCAACACCTCATATACCGTCTAGGTAGTCTCCAGCCCCTGGGTATGAACATAGAATTCTCCAACTTCCAGTAATTCCCTCCCCCATCCCTATGTCACTCTGCCCCCTCCTCCCTCTTGGTTCCGCCTCCTTCTACTACCCATTAGGTTTTCCCCTATTCTTTCTTCAACTTTCCTGCCTTATCACTTCCCTGCCTCGCTTTCCCCACCCCTTTATCTTTCCCCTTACTGGTTCTTTACCTGGAACCTACCAGCCTTCTCCTTCCCATCCTCCCCCCACCTTCGTTATAGGGCCTCTGCCCCTTCTCCCTACAGTCCTGATGAAGGGTTCCAGCCCAAAACATCGACCGATCTTTTCCACGGATGCTGCCCGGCCTGCTGAGTTCCTCCAGCGTGTTGTGAGTGTTGTGTTGAATGCTGAGGGTGGAGGGTGAGAGGGTGAGAGTGTGAGAGTGTGTGTATATACATACGCGCACGCCCTTAACTCCGTCGGGGCACCGTCATGACAAGCTATTATGCTCATCGTACAGCATGTCTTGGGTATCTGAAACCTGGCAGAGCCCATCCCTCTCCAGGTGTTTGTTTTTTTTTACAAAGTCAAGTTGTTAGCTCGACACCCAACGCCGGGAATGGATGGAGAGCATGCAAGGGAGCCGGCCGGATTCGAACTCGGGACCTCTCGCCCCGACGTCCAGCGCTGATGCCACTATGCCGTACTTTGATAATAAATTTACTTTGAACTAACCTTCAGTTTTAATTGTTACATTTCACTGCCAACCTGTTTGACAGGTCTTAAAGTGTATTGTTCCATTAGAAATACAAGTAGACGTAGGTCATTCAGCTCATTTGGTTTTCCTCTGCCATTTGTCATGACCATGGCTGATTTTTTTTTTAATTCAGTGCCAAATTTAATACACCATGAGCCTTGATTCCTTTAATATCCAAAATGTATCAATCACTGTTTTGAATACCTGCTGCGTGAGCCTCTGATGACATCCCTCCCTCCCTACAGTGCAAACAATGACAAAGTCCCCCACCCTCTCGAAATTTCTTCCAAACAAATCCATAGTAACATGCTCAAAGTGAAAAGTTTGCATTTCACTTACTGCATAAGACATAGCAAGGTTGATCATTCCTTCTTTGTCATCACCCTGTCGCCCACTAAGGCTGTACCATTCATCCACCACTTTTCCTTCTTTTAATGATTCCGGGATAGTTATGTGAGTCCAAGCAATTCTGTCGTCCATGGAGAAAGCTCGCTGCAAGTAGAAAACATATGCTTCAATAAAATATATATAGATGCAACTAAAGGCAAGCTAAAGATATTCAAAAGCAAGGTTAGAATTGTAAGCAAGACAATATTACGATTTAACTTCATTCTATGATCCTCTGCAAATGGATGGAACTTTACAAAATTATCACTTAGCACAGAATTCTTCGGGTCAGATTTTATATTCCCATCTTCATCAATTTTGCATACACACCAGGTCCAGGGTTTGCTTTTGATGTATGGACAAGATCACTCTGGAGTCAAGAGTAGAGCGCACAGAAACAGGCTCAAAGGTTTCAACGGTACAATTTAGTGTCAGAGAAATGTATACAATATACATCCTGAAATGCTTTTTCTTCACAACTCAGTTCAACTCATCCATTCCAACCGATATATATTCAGGAGCTAGTCCCATTTCTCTGCATTTGGCACATTTTGCTCCAAATATTTCCTGTCCATGTACGTGGTCCAAACCGTTCCTTCAGTTTGGAACACTCAATGGATCACTGCTACTTAAGAAGAGCAAGAAAGGAAAACATGGAAATTATAGACCAGTTAGCCTATTATCAGGATTCAAGAGAGTTATTAAAGGTGAAAGTACATTTATTATCAAAGTACATATACATTATATAACCTTGAGATTCGTGCATATATATATATTTTTTTTTCACATAATCGCGGCTTCGATTCGACATGTGCCAATCTTTCATGCTCTTCCACGCTCTTAGCAACAGTCCCTCTGCCTCGCCTTCCATTGGTTCTGTCACATTGAATTGCCTCCAAGTCCAAAGGGACTTGGGATGATTGTTTGCCAGAAAAAAGTGTGGTTAACAAAGTATTTAGTTGCTATCCTTGGATTTATTAGCCACCAATCAGAAGTCGCTGAGGTTCCCCAATGCCATCTTAAACCACATTAACAACAGAGTTAGAAAACACCTAGAAAGCTTCTAACTGATCAGTAGAAACTAGCATTGATGTGTTTAAAAAATCACCTCCAATTAACCTGAGGACAAGGGTGTGTCAAGGTATGAGATAAAAAGTTTCAGAAAAAACTTAACTTAAATGGCCTTGAAGGGAAAACATTGCCTGTTTAGGAAACTGATTGACCACCTGGAGGCGCGAGTTGGGATGATAGGGAAAATGCTGAAATTGCCCAGATATGGCTAGTGGTAGCTTCATAGGATCTGTGTTGTGGGTGTATTATTCACTGTAGTGATCAAATGACACATTTAGATAGAAAGACATCAGTCCAAATTGGCGCGTGGCCAAGTGGTTAAGGCATCGGTCTAGTGATCTGAAGGTCGCTAGTTCGAGCCTCAGTGAGGCAGCATGTTGTGTCCTTGAGCAAGGCACTTAACCACACATTGCTCTGTGACGACACCGGTGCCAAGCTGTATTGGCCCTAGCGCCCTTCCCTTGGACAATATCGGTGGCGTGGAGAGGGAAGACTTAGAGCATGGGCAACTGCTGGTCTTCCATACAACCTTGCCCAGGCCTGCGCCCTGGAAACCTTCCAAGGCGCAAATCCATGGTCTCACGAGATGACTAACAATCCAAATATTAACAATCCTAATTGGCTAATGACAAAACTGGAAGATATTGTAGCATTGTCAACGGAACCATTAAATTGTGGTAAGTTTCTTTTTACAGAGATTAAGCAAACAGACAAGGAAAACAGCGGCAAAGGACTTCAATGAAATATCAGTTATACAGAACTGTAACAAGCCCCAGTCCAGAACCACCAATTTTAAGTTAATTGTAATTTATTTACCTACCTTCACATCTACCCCTCCACCAGATTTACCACTAATACCTACCTACGTATTAGGGGCAATTTACAGTAGCCACAACTTTAGAATATGGAAAGCAACAAGAGAATCCAAAAAGAGACCCACACAGTCAGAGGGAGAATATGAAAACGCTATGGAAATACCACCAAAGGTCAGAATTGAAAACAGAGGCATCAGGCCGCACAAATTTAAATAAATGCACAATAATTAAGTAAGCGTAAAAAAAATTGCAGACATTTTAAAATTTAATTTCTTAGCAACTCTGCTGAAAAGCAACAGAGATAACGTGAAGATGTTGTGTTAGAAAATTACCTCATCAAATATCTCCAGGTAGAAGGAATCAACCCCAGGTGGCACAGTGCACTGTATAACTTTGTTCCATCTTGGGTTTTTTGCTCCATTGTGTGCTGTGGGCGTCTCATAAACAGCATAACCAAGACGTATTCTGCAATATGGATCCATGCGTGTCATTCCATAGTTCTTTGCCAGTTTTGCCTATGAAATTTACATACACAATTGGATAAATAAAATGCAACATAAACTATTAGATATCAGCTGCAGAAATTCCAGTATTGTTAAGGCTCTAACCAGCTAGGATTTTGTGAAACTGCTTGCCCAAATAGATCCTAATCAGGGATGCCAATATGTCAAATGTATCCACAATTCTGTAATCATCAAGCGGCCCATAATTCCAGACTAGATGTGGATGGCCTTTCCAACTAAAGAATGAACCCCAGTATCACTAAATAATAAGTCCGATGTCCCTTCAGTTTATTCTTTGAGCACCTTTATAAAAAGTGCAAAAATTAGGTAATGCATTTCCTTCTACTAGCAAATGGCATGTACTCTCTTTGCTGAAGGAAGTAAATAAAAACAGAACAGGAGAGGGAATAATTACATTTTACTACCTAATGTTTAAATGTTTCAAACCCAAGGGAGTCACAGGCTGCCAACCAAATAATGCGATCAACACAAATAATATGCAAGTATCAGCTTTTCTGAATCACTTAGCAGAAAAAGTCTACAAAATTAGTTTCTGTTATCAAAAGAACTATGGGGAAGAAATATTTTAAGCTTCTCAGTTCACATAGGATCATTTTAAATGTGAAAACTTAAAGGCAGGTTGAATTTGAAAGGGAGATTCAAATATCTACGCATTTAACAACTGAGGGAGAAATTCGCTCCTTCTCCAATCTTATCCTTGATCCCTAAACTGTTGTTGTTGTAGTTGTCGACTCATGGCAATCCTAGTGCAGTCCTGGCAAGATATGGAAGTGGACTGCCAGACCTTTCTTCCACACAGAGTTGCCCAGGTTAGGACATGGCCATATGCAATCTCAGGACCATCCACCTCAAAGTCCAATGCTGACACTACTACACCACTGGCCAGCCCGACCCTCAAACTACGACAAAAAAACTACACCTTCTGGCACCTTTAACTAATAATTGGAATGATTACTGAAAGGGAAAAATCTAATCATTTATTGGGTCCTTGCTAATTGTTTTTTTAGGTATTTGGAAGGAAATTATATCGTAGGAGTGTCGACAAAAATCAACACGAGTGTAATTACTTTTAATATACACTTTATTACCACACAAACAAATGGCAATATCATATATACATCAGAGAAAACCTCGTCCCCCCCCCCGCCAAAACATAATAACATGCAACGTAATATGTAACATACAGGATGAACTTAACTCTCAGTCTGGGTGAGTTCTGCCTAATGAAATTAAGGAGTCCCTACAGTACTAATTTTTTTTAAAGTAACTGTGAGACTTACAACAACCTACTGATGCTCACCACTAAAATCGAGGTGAGAAGACTGCAACTAGCGGGGCACTGTCTATGCCACCCCGAGCTACCTGCCAGCCTAGTCATCATATGGGAGCCCAAGCACGGGATGATGAACCCTGGGAGCCCTCGCAAGACTACGGTCAACACGCTCCTAGAAGGCAGCGGTGCGGCTCATGTAGATGAACTGAACACACTGATGAGGGAAGGAGAAGTGGAGAGTCTGTCATCGTGCCCAACGCCAGGCCCCTAGGCCTGAGTTGAGGTAGTAGTAGTATGATTAATGACCAACAAACATGTTCAAATGCTATTAAATGAGCTTCTCAGTTCAAATTCAGCTAATTAGACCATCTGTAGTAATCATAAATAATCTAGTGTAATGAAACTTTCAGAATGCTTTTACAGTTCTCTTAATTCAGTAATATCATTCAGGGAAGGAAATCTGTTCTCCTTGATGTAGAGTGGCCCACGCAGACTACAGATCCACAGCAACATAAAGGACACTTGACTCCGCTCTGAAAACTATCAATTTGTCTAAAACTTCTGTTACAAAATCAGACTGACCACTCAGTATCGATCTGAATGAAACAAAGGAATGTGCTCAAAACAACTTTATTTTCTTTTTGTCCAAGTATCTGATAACTTGTGCCCAAGATGGGAATCAAACCATTAAGCAGCAGCCCAATGTTATACTCACAAAAATCATACTTCTGTATATGTATCAACTTCTTTCAGCTACCTGGACAAATCCTCTCCCACCACTAGAAGACTAACTGGACTCAATGACACAAATGACAGTGCTGGTGGCAGGGACAGAATAGTGACGCTCTTAACCAGCACTACAATCATTCTAGTTCTGATACCCTGCTCGAGGGGGTAGCTCAAGGTATTGTTCTACCCTCAGTTGCGCATCATAACGATCTGTAGTGAGATGTCTAAATTCATTAGTACTTTCCCAGACAGTGACTGCACATGCAAGATCTGGAGACAGTAAAAACATGGTGTGAAAGTTCTATGTTATAATCATACAGGTGCCAGGCCACAACCATTTCTGAGATAGAGCTAAAGCACCTTTCCCCAATATTGCCATCATCATAACATTTATGTCCAGAAACATAAATCTCTTATGAAAGTAGGCTGAAGGTGAGAAATTCTATGGTGTTATTCACCTATGACTCTCAATGACATTTTTGAAATCTACAAAGCACAAATCAAAAGTGTGATGTAATACTTTCCAAATGCTTAGATGAATACAGTACCAATAACACAAGAGTGATACACGCCCCCCCCCACAAGAACAAACCAATCCATTTGATTGGCTGCCACGATACATTTACCATCACAACCAGTGGCAAAAATGTACCCTCTACAAGATGCACTACAGCAGCAATTCAGTGATTCTTCTGAAATGGTACTTCTTAAATCTGCAACCTGTACAATCAAGTTATATAATATCCTGACTTGTGTGAGGGGGTTTTCAATGTGTCTTCTCTGGCTAGGAGGGCGGCTAAATCGCTTGCAGTGCCGGGGGATCATTTCAGGGGATCAGCCCCTCTAGTTGTTCAGCTGATCAGAGAGGTGTCGGGAAACTTCGTGGAGGCCCAGTGGGGGCACAGCTTGGGGTCTCTGGGGAAGCACGTTCCCAGCAATGTACCAATGAACTTCCGCAAGGAAAAGACCCTATTCCTGAAGGCTTAGAGGGACCACGCCCCAGGGTGTTGTTATGGATAGAGGGAAGCGATGCTAAAACCATCCTCGACCCCGGGGCACAGATCAAGTTGTTATATAGTTCGTTTTACAACCGGTGTCTGAAGCATTTACCCTTGACAACCGCAATGGCACCGGAGATTTTGGGTACCAGTGCCAGTAGTTATCCAGAAGACGATGATTGGTTAATGACCCTGGAGTTCATGGGGGCATTGTCTGGGCACCCAGCATGTCGAGTTGCTTCTGAGGACGTGTGTAGCAGCCTTGAGCCCTTACCAAATTTAAGCGAGACCCAGCGGTGGTACGGCCTGGGGGAGGTATCTGAGGGTGAGATCCTCTTAGTAGATGCTCCGAACTACCACGAGGGAGGGGAGTTGAGCATTGAAGACACCTCAGTGAGAGAGAGAGGTCGCAGCAACTGGACCCTGGTGCCGTGGAAGATGGAGGCAGCGTGTGTGTGGATTATGCGACGTGGTTTAATGTGCTGGATCTGAGAAGTGGAGCTGTCGAGCCGAAGATGGCCGTTATTAGTTCCCTAGGATTCTTCCGATCCCAAGATGCCCAAGGGCATATCCGGAGCCCCTGCATCCTTCCCGCGGGGCATGAGGAAGACCATGGGGGAAGTGAAGGTGTGTGGAGTTTTGGCGTATGTGGATGACCGCCTAGAGCTTGGATTCGCCTGGGGGGACTATGAAGCGAGGCGAGTAGCTGAGCCCGGGCGACAGAAGCGAAGTGTCAAATATGGAGGAGTTTTTGGCTGGGGGAGTTTGGTGCAATGTGAGAAAAATGACCCGACATACCAGTTGAACTTCCTGGTGGTGGAGCCCTGGTTACTATGACTATATGACTATTTGATGTGCAATGCACAGAAATTCCCTCTGAACCCATGTACCTATTGTATCTCTTTAAAAGTCAACTCTTTGACCATGATTTTGGGTTTTGCTGATATGATCAACGCTGGCTTTTATACATACTGTGATTTTTCCCCTCAAAAATGAAAGTTATTCACAAACAGAGTGAAACAGAATATAACTGTGTCTCTTGTTTGCTTATAAACATAAAACTACTGATTTTGACTGAAATACAAAAAAATGCAAAGGTTGGAATATCCTCTATATTATCTGTATAACTGGTTATTGCAATATAAAGATTTAGAATTTCGAGCCATTACGAACTTTAATTCTGGAAGTTCAAAATCTAACTGTTTTAACCTTTCAGGTTCTATTTCAACCTTTAATGTTTTTTAACAATTACGTTGATCTACTAAGGCCTTCGGTCAGTTTCTGATTTATAAATAAAAAATAAATTCTGTTAACATTGAAAAACTGCAGCTAAAAGGAACTAATGAACCAGCCAAACATCAAAGATACTTGACAATGATTGCAATAGTAATTCTACCTTAATCTGTTTGAAGGGTTGTGTAACGTTTCAAACTACATTTCCAGACAAGTGCTATTTTATACTCAAATCATTTGACATTATAATTACAATACAAAATTAGAGTTCTAAGTTGTAAGAAACTGTAGCTCAATATGCCAGTGAAAAAATATTTCCATAAACTTTTTTTGCACAGCTAGAGCAAGTAACAATAAAACTGCTGTTGATATGCAATTGATGACCTCCGTATCAGCTGGATAGATTGCTTTCGTCCCAATACGATACACTAGCTTACATCAAAAAGTTGTAGATTGGCTTACTGATACCCAAACTGCTTTTGGTCTGAGGTGCAAGTCCATGATGCCCTAGTTGTTCAATAAATATGCATTCCCTCCTTGAACTATAAAAGGTACAATTTGGTACAACCCAATATTTCTACTGTAGAAGTCTGCAACATAATTGGGGAGCATTTCCAACTAATGCAAGTTTATAAGAAATTTAATAATCAAGAAACATTCTTGACATTACATCACGATTCTAAAGTGCATGGACCTATTCAAAGAGGAGCAAAGTGTTATGCTGTACACACAGGAACAATTTCCACTTTAAACATTTAGCAACTTGTTCAAAGATTTTTGTGCAGGTCAGGAATGTGCTTTATACCAACAGTTAGCATTGGAACTGAATGGCCTTTGAATAGTGTTCAAATATAATAACAACCAAATATTGATTTACTTCAGCAGCAGGATCACCTAATCATATTGGTTCCTAATATTAATAGATGAAGCCAATATGAAAATAATTGATTGAATGCTGTATTAGCGCTCAACAGTACAACACCTTGTTGTAAGGGTGGTTCCTGAACTGACAGGTCTGAGGCTAAGGAAGAAGAATAGAAAGTTATGAAGGTAAAAGATTAAACAAAATGAGTGTTATTTTGACAATTTCCTCACGTTAGGAATAAAATTTAATGGCTAACTCATTAAGAGAAAAGGGAAAAGAGGAAGGGGAAAGCGAGACCATATATCTTAGTAAAATTCATGGAGAAAGATGGCAGGATTGGAGCTTCAGATATTAACAATAATTTAAGGATTAATCTGTGACATACCATAGCAGGGTACTATCCAGTTCTATTACATATTTAATATTTTAGTAATAATCTTGTAAATATATTCTTTAAGCATTCCTTGTTGTTCATATAATTTCTTATGGTTATATGTAAAAATACGTGAATTGCATACATCACGCTCTGTGATATATGTGCACCCCACTTAAACTAAAACAAAGTTACCCACATTTTGAACTCCCATCTTTTCCTTTTAACTAGTTTAATGCTTGAGTTATAAAACATAAAATTGGCAACAAGGTATTTTTAAAATGAACGACTACCTACTTGTGGAAGCTCAGCAAGACATTAGAGTTTAAAAAAATACGGTGTAGCATGTGTTCTTCAAAGGAAAGACACAGCAGAGTTTTTAAAAATGTTGAAAATGAAAGAATTTACAGGTTCATAAACATAGAAACATAGAAGATAGGTGCATGAGTAGGCCATTCGGCCCTTCGAGCCTGCACCGCCATTCAGTATGACCATGGCTGATCATCCAACTCAGAACCCTGTACTGGCTTTCTCTACATACCCCCTGATCCCTTTAGCCACAAGGGCCATATCTAACTCCCTCTTAAATATAGCCAATGAACTGGCCTCAACTGTTTCCTGTGGCAGAGAATTCCACAGATTCACCACTCTCTGTGTGAAGAACTTTTTCCTCATCTCGGTCCTAAAAGGCTTCCCCTTTATCCTCAAACTGTGACCCCTCGTTCTGGACTTTCCCAACATCGGGAACAATTTTCTGCATCTAGCCTGTCCAATCCTTTTAGAATTTTATACGTGACAATCAGATCCCACCCTCAATCTTCTAAATTCCAGTGAGTATAAGCCTGGTCGATCCACTCTTTCATCATATGAAAGTCCTGCCATCCCAGGAATCAGTCTGGTGAAGCTTCTTTGTACCCCCTCTATAGCAAGGATGTCTTTCCTCAGATTAGGGGACCAAAACTGCACACAATACTCCAGGTGTGGTCTCACCAAGACCTTGTACAACTGCAGTAGTACCTCCCTGCTCCTGTACTCAAATCCTCTTGCTATGAATGCCAGCATACCATTTGCCTTTTTCACCGCCTGCTGTACCTGCATGCCCACTTTCAATGACTGGTGTATAATGACACCCAGGTCTCGTTGCAGCTCCCCTTTTCCTAATCGGCCACCATTCAGATAATAATTTGTTTTCCTGTTCTTGCCGCCGAAGTGGATAACCTCACATTTATCCACATTAAATTGCATCTGCCATGAATTTGCCCACTCACCCAACCTATCCAAGTCACCCTGCATCCTCTTAGCATCCTCCTCACAGCTAACACTGCCGCCCAGCTTCGTGTCATCCGCAAGCTTGGAGATGCTGCATTTAATTCCCTCATCCAAGTCATTAATATATATTGTAAACAACTGGGGTCCCAGCCTTGCAGTACCCCACTAGTCACTGCCTGCCAAACAGTGAGCACTGTGTTATAATTGTCATAAATTTAAAAAAAGAGCAGAAATGGCTGGCTACATCGGAAAGATTGAAGTGTTTTATTACACACAGGTAACTGGATTTTGTATACTGAACAGACTGAGCAATATTTTAAAGCAAATGGAGCAGCCAATGAGAAACAGGTACCAATTTTGCTGAGTGCACTGAATTTAAAGACATACAGTTTGCTTTGAAGTTAAACTGCTTTAACCAAACCAACCAAAATGAGCTTTGCTAATATAATGAAAGTAATGCAGGAACATTTAGAACCAAAATCATTGTTGATTGAAAAACATTATATGTTTCATAAGAAGAATCAAAAGGAAGGGTTAGTTCAATGATGGGTTTAATGATACAAATGAGAGATCGTTTTGTTGGTGGAATTTTACAAGAAAGCATTCAAAAATGGCTTGTAACAGCAGCACAACTTTTAAAACAGCAAATGAAATAGCTGTATCAGTGGAAACAGCAGATAGAAACGAAATTGAGTTGCAGTCTGGGATAAAAGAGAGCATGAACAAAATTGCAATGTCTAAACAGAAACTGACCTGATCGAACAAATTGTGTTACTGTTGTAGCAGGGGCTCACATACACCAGACCAATGCAAGTTTAAAGGTGAAAGTTGCAGAAAATGCAATAAAGTAGGTTACATACAAAGAGCATATCAGACAGACAAAAATGGCCTGCACAGAGAAGATTAAAAGATAAAAATTCACCTTGCAGTTTCAAAAAGAGCATGAGTCAGCATGCTGTTAATGAAAAATCTGATAATAATGAGAGTAACACAGGGCTAGCTAGCTTTGAGATTTACAAAATAAAAACTAACAATAGACAAGCAATAAGGAAATGAACGGCAATTTAATTAAATTGGAATTGGACACTGGCTCGGCTGTTTCAATCACTCCACAAAATGAATTTGAACACCATTTCAAAACTACTAAACTGAAACCTACAGATATTGAACTAAGAACTTATACTGGAGAAAAGATAACTCCTGTGGGAATGACATTTGCAACAGTGAAATGCAACAACCAGCAAGCCGCATTGGGCTTTTCTGTGGTAAAAACAGGAGAGCCAGCACTGTGTGGGCATGAGTGGCTGAGACAACTACAACTTTTGTATGTCCACCATTTGCATGTCAAATTTCCTCTAATAGAGGCAACCAGAAGTGAATTAAGAAAGGTACTGGATGATGGCACAACTGTTCCCATGCTGTACACCATGAATCGTTGCCCAACAGAGGGCAGACAGGTGTCAGTGCCAACCTCTATCTCTGCTTTTTTAAAGCATATTGGACCAAGGAAGGACCAGCTGCTCAGAGGAACCGTGAAAGTTACGAAAGCAATTGTCCGACTATAACAGTTTTTGTAGGCAACAAACCTTCTGATATGTTAATCATGCAGTTACTTGTAAAATGTGGCTTGGTTTTACTCTGGAATAGAGTTGAAGGAGCTTCAGGAAAGTTGCAAGTATTCGGTTTTTTTGAGTATAATGAACCAGAGTCTACTCTGTGTGCATTAAGGATAGTGCATGTACTTTAAGTGGGAATCAAAAAGCTGCTAGTAAAAGTAAATGCAAAGACCAAAGTCCAGCTGGATGAACGAAAGACCAAAAAGAAGTCAATGCAGATACGAAAGCAGGAGGATTCATCAGATGATATTCTGGATGAGCGAACCAAAAGAAGTCATTTAATAAGACCATAAGACATACAAGCAGAAGTAGGCCATTCGGCCTATGAAGTCTGTTCCGCCATTCAATCATGGGCTGATCCAATACTTCCAGTCATCCCCACTCTCCTGCCTTCTCCCTATACCCTTTGATGCCCTGACTAATCAAGAACCTGTCTATTTCTGCCTTAATTGCACCCAATGACTTGGTCTCCATAACCGCCCATGGCAATAAATTCCACAGATTTACCACCCTCTGACTAAAGCAATTTAACTGCATCACTGTTCTAAATGGATGTCCTTCAATCCTGAAGTTGTGCCCTCTTGTCCTGAACTCCCCTACTATGGAAAATAACTTTGCCATATCTAATCTATTCAGGCCTTTTAACATTCGGAATGTTTCTATGAAATCCCCCCTCATTCTCCTGAACTCCACAGAATACAACCCAAGAGCTGCCAGACATTCCTCATAGAGGAACCCTTTCATTCATGGAATCATTCTGGTGAATCTTCTCTGAAACCTCTCCAATGTCAATAATTCCTTTCTAAAATAAGGAGCCCAAAACTGCACACAATACTCCCAAGTGTGGTCTCACGAGTGCCTTATAGAGCCTCAAAATCAAATCTCTGCTCATATATTCTATACCTCTAGAAATGAATGCCAACTTGGCATTTACCTTCTTCGCCACTGACTGAACCTAGAGGTTAACCTCTAAGATATCCTGCTCAAGGACTCCCAAGCCCCTTTGCATGTCTGCATTTTGAATTCTCTCCCCATCTAAATAATAGTCTGCCCATTTATTTCCTCCACCAAAGTGCATGACTATACACTTTCAAACATTGTATTTCATTTGCCACTTCTTTGCCCATTCATCTAAACTACCTAAGTCTCTCTGCAGACTCTGTTTCCTCAACACTACCCGCTCTTCATAAAGGGAGCAATAGAAAAATTAATCAGAGAAAACTCCAGTGAACTAACTGCACCTTCCCAAGATCAAGATACACAAACTAGAAGAAAGGTGTCCATACTCAGGGCTGTCGGACCACTCTACAACCACTATGGAGGAGCCGCTAGAACCTAAGATTGTTTCACTGCCATTAGTCTCACCTCCCAAGCACACAAGTAAGAAAGCCTCCACAGTGATTAAATCTTTAGGCCTGAATGAGACAATTTTAAGTTTAACTATACTGTGTATGTCTGTATAGTAGTTGTATTACATAGAATACTGTGCATACAGTTGAGATGCATTCTATATAGACTTAGAGCTTCATAGTTAAGCAGAGGAGTGTTGTTTATTTAATATTTCAGTAATATTTGAGCAATGCTGTAAATATATTATTTCAATAAGCATTCTTTTCAAATTTTTCTATTGCATTATAATCAGTTAAATGAACATATCAATAATAACAATACCAAGAGAACAGGATCACAATAATAGCAATCATATATACAAGCATAAGTTTCAAATAATATATCCAGACAGGTCCCCCCGATCTCTTGATAATTGAAACCGAAAAGAAAAGTTCAAAAGATTTGTTCAAGAAAAAAAAGTTCAAAAGATTTATTCAAAAAAAACCCTAAAATAAACAGAAAACAAAACAGAAAATAAAAACTGGGCTGCCATAATTTGTCAATTATAATTACTCTGTCCTTGACTCCATTCCTCCTTCCATAAAGAATTAGATATTACGAAAAAGGATTCAAAAAGAAAATCAACTTAAGTCATATGTACGGAAATATTGAATAAAGGACTCCAAAGTTTCCACGAGTTTGATCAAGGAATTAACCGTGATTTTTTTCTAGGTTTAAACAAACTATAGTTTGAGAAAACCACTGAAGAGTAGTAGGGGGATCAAAATCTTTCCACCTAAATAAAATGGATCTTCTGGCCATCAGCGTAACAAATGCTATCAAACGGCAGGCTGAAGATGATAAATAATTAGAATCAATCATTGGTAATCCAAAAATTGCAGTAATAGGATGGGGTTGTAAATCAATATGTAAAACTGCTGAAACAATACCAAAGATATCTTTCTAGTATTTCTTCAAAAGAGGACAGGACCAAAACATATGGGTTAAAGCAGCAACCTCAAGAGTTACATCTGTCACACATAGGGTTTATATGGGAATAAAAATGGGCTAGTTTATCTTTTGACATATATGTTCTATGAACCACTTTAAATTCTATTAAAGTATGTCTCGCACACACTGAAGTAGTATTAACTAATTTAAGAATCTTTGCCCATTCTTCTGCGGATATATTTACTTGAAGTTCTCGTTCCCATTCATTCTTTATTTTATCAGATACGCCGAAGGGATTTTCATGATCAAGTCATAGATATTTGTTATTACGCTCTTTTGTAAGGGGTTTAAACTTTTAGATTTTTTTTCCGTAGTATCAATTTGATGTGATATCAGAAAGGTAGGCAAAGTAACAGTCAAAAAATTTCTAATCTGTAGGTATCTAAAAAAGTGTGATCTAGGTAAATTGTATTTATTAGATAGCATTCTTTGTTTATGTAATTCATAATGGTTATATGTAAAAAGGTGCAAATTACACATGTGATGACGCTACCACCTGATACATGTGCTCCTTGTTAAGAGTGAGTTTTGGGGTAGATGATTCATTTACACTTAAATGACTTTGGCCACCAATCTTCTGTTTGACAAAGAACTGTGGAGTGAGTTCATAACAATGCATTTCCTAAAAGCTGTGAATACCAGACGCTGCTGACGCCATAGTTTGACCAGATGCTGTAGTTTCGAAGACAATATTATCTATACTTTATAAATATGAATTGTCCTCTATGTTAGCAAGTAAAATACCAAATAAATGTATTGTGGATTTAACCTGCATTTCTAAAGACTGTGAATACCAACCCAGATATGCAGGCGTCAGGAGGAAAGGATGAAGTCAGAAGGTGTGATGTTTTATATGTAGCTTCAAAAGAAAGCATTGTCTATACTTTGTAAACAGGAATTGTCCTTTGTGTTTAGCAAATAAATATCATGCCCTGTCACAGGGCTAGCAGACCTTTCTACCGAAAGCGTCTCCGTCTGTATGACGCCTGCCGTACCTTGTTTTGTCGAATAAAGAAGCTGCTTTGTATCTACCAGTAACTCTGTCTCTCCAGTGATTTCATCCACCCCACAACACTCCTCACTTAAAGAAAAACCAAATTATACACACATGTCGAATTCCTATCTTCTCCTTTTAATTAGTTTAATGCCTTGGATTTACAAAACATAAGTTCATAGTGCAAAACAAAAACACCTCTAACTGATTTTATTTGAGTTACACATTTCGATGTGCCCAAGGTAAAATTAATACATTAAATTACTGCAACATTTGACAGCTAATAAAGACAGTGCATGGATAAGCAGAAGCAATTTACCAGAACACGGTAAACAACTTCTACAGCATTTTGGGAGACTAGCTCTTTTTCAATTATTAGTGAAAAAGCACAATTTCCACAAGCAATTTTACAGTAGATAAAGAGGAAAAAAAATGTGGCCCATTCCTGATACCAAAGCTTTGACTCAAAAATGTCCTACCTGTACCACTGTGATGCTTAGTCTGCCCATAGTAGCTGTTTCTGTTCCAAACTGCATTTGCTGAGCTGCCTGTGCATCAAGCTGCACTTGCTGCTGCTGCTGAGTCGGTACAATGCGAAGGAAATCTTGTGGCAGCTCTCCGATGAACACCTTCAATAAAAGAGCAACATTTATACAATTTATTTGCTTCCAGCATACGTCATAATCAACTGACAATAAAACATAATAGAACTGTATTTTAATCTGAACTCCATCTTCCTATTTCTTACTATTCTATTCCTATAAATTGCAAAACATCAAGTTTGCTTTAAACATACACAGTGAGTCAAAATCTACACCTCTCTGAGGTTAAGAACTGCAAAGATTAAGAATGTTTTAATTTAAAAGAAAAAGTCAACTCATTTCTAATTGGCTCATTAGAATTAGAATTCAAAATTTTACTAGCGTGTGACAGTCCCTCCTGGCTTTCTGACTGGACCATGTATAATAACTTCAACTGCCTGGCAAATGGACTGATCAGGAATACAGAAACAAAGATGAGTCCGCCCTTATACAGACTGCTGTGAGAAAACAATAAGACTACTGAACCATTCCTCCTTTTAATGTCACTCCAAAATAGCTGGTTTTCCCATTTACAGAGCTGTTAGTCAAAACATAAACTGCCACCTCCAATATAAATGAATAAACCCAAACCTCATGCTATCAGAAAAATCTTTCAAGATACACCAGACATAGAAAGTAAAATGCCTGATATTCTTTCATTCTTGGTATCAATGGACTATTGTCCAAACAAAAGAAAATATATGTACAAATGGAAGCACAACAACAGGATGAGAATGGAAATGCTCACATATTTTCCATCAAAATAAATGATTACATTATGAATAAATAGAACCACATTCATTCTCCTGCAGGATCGATTCAAGTTGCCAGTCTTCTATGACTGGTGAAAAATTATGGGAATTTAAAAACGTGGGAATTCATGGAAAGAAAAAAAAAGATACGTTGGAGAAAAAAACGTAGTTATATTTTGGAGACACAAGACACTGCAGATGCTTGAATCTGAAGCAACAATCAACATGCTGGAGGAACTCAGCAGGTCAGACAGTATCTATGTGGAGGGAAAACAATCACAACAACCCTTTATTAGGACCGGACCCGTTGACTGTGTACTCCCCTGCATAGATGTTGCCTGATCTGCTGAGTTCCTCCAGCATTCTGCGTGTTGTTCAGGATTTTCAGCACCTACAAAATCGCTTGTGAAGTGTCCCTCAGTGAAGTGCGTGTAGGTTAGGTGTAGGAATAGAGGTAGCAATCCTCGACCCGTTAAATTCCTCCAGCTGACTTTTCGTTGTTGAGGTCATATTTGTTTATGCGATTTTATTTCTTAATTTAAAGATGTCGGAACTGCGAGAACGTCCAACTATACTTCCCAAATCTCTAATTAATAATCTGATCACTTTCTCCTGAACGAGTGGTCTCTCTCTCACACACACACACTCGCACGATGAAAACATTAGAAATCGATTCTGGGAGCAGCAGATACGGCAGTCAGTGTAAGTGTCATGTGATGAAACTCCGAGGAATATATTTAATTGCAGTCGATTACAAAAAAAACATATTTTACATGTGATCGTAGAAGGAAGAGAATTGCTTGGTCTCTGTAGATCATATCAAGCTAATTTTACAGTAGTAGAACCGAGTGATCGTCTCTTTAAAATACAACTTGGGGTGATTGGCCACATCAAACCTTTCCCTGAGTCCGGCTGACTACCGAACACTTGATGGCGTTTAATTCTTTAAAAAAAAACGAAACAGACGATGAATTGCAAGACAGCTGTTGAAAATAGACATAAGGAAACCGACAACTAGGGACGAGCGACCGACGCCCCGTCGGCTCTGGTACTGCTGCAGTAGAGCCGGAGCGCGGACTGTCGACCGGTTTGCGAGGCCGCGGGAACTCCCCTCGGGAGCCGGAACAGGGCCGCGGCATCGGTAGGGTGGGTGACATCTTACCGGGCCTCTCTGGGTGGAGATGGTGGTGGCCGCCATGACGAGGAGGCTGTCCGAGTTGTGCCGCCTCGGGTCGACGCGCTTGTCCAGCCCAACCTCGTCCTGTGCGGATACCCTAAGCCGCAGGCTACGGAGCGCCGTCTACTCGCGGCCCTTCACCAGCGACTGGCCGCGCCCGCTGACGTCAGCGCCCGCCCGCCGCCCGCCGGCGCCGTCGCTGCGGATCTGAGGCTGGGGCTCCTGCATTGAGTCATGACTTCTCGGAACGGAGCTGAGGAAGAATTCCTCCAGCCAGAGGCTGTTGAATCTGTGGAATTCATTGCCACAGACGATTGCGGAGGTCCACCACGATTTTGTGTGTGTAATTGGATTTCCAGCATCTGCAGATTTTCTCTTGTTTATTGTCAATTCATTGGGGATATTTAAAGTGGAGGTTGATATGTTCCTGATTAGTAAGGGCGTCGAAGATCACGGGGAGATAGTAGGAGAATGGGCTTGAGAGGGATAATAAATCAGCCATGATGGAATGGCAGAGCAAACTCGATGGACCGAATGGCCTGGGTCCGCTCCTATGTCTTATGGCCTTATATTCCGAGGCTGTGTTTCGTGGGAGAAATTGGATTTGGAGAATTTTTTAGTGCAGTACGAGAGAGTGCTGCAGTGTGGGAGATGTTTTGGCTAAGATGTTAAAATAAGTCTGCACATCTAGGTAGATGAAAAGATTTCCCTTAGTTTTATTTCAAATTTTTTTTTAAATTCTTCGTCGTCAATATTTATCCTTACGCAACCGGTCTCTCAGAGATCACATGGTCATAATAGCAATACACACAAAATGCTGGATGAATTCAGCAGGCCAAGCAGTATCTATGGGAAAAAAGTACAGGTCCTACTGAAGGGTCTCAGCCTGAAATGTCCACTGTACTCTTTTCCATAGATTGCCTGGCCATCTGAGTGCCTCTGACATTGTGTATGTGTTGTTTGGATTTCCAGCATCTGCAGATTTTCTCTTGTTCGTGACGTCGTCATAATAGGATCTCTTAAATAATAAACGATTCTTTCTGCCAGCCATCAGTTAACTTTTGTTAAATTGGAAAATACCCAAAGAATCACTCGATATACCTCTACGTATTCAGGCCTTAAAGGTCTCTGTATTTTTCTAAACAAAAGACTCAACCAGTTTCCCTCCACCACCAACCTCCTCCATCCTCCTCCATTTGGCAGAATTGGTCCTCACACTCAACAATTTCTCCTTCAGCTCCTCCCATTTTCTCAAAACTCAGGGGGTAGCCAAGGACACCCTCATGGGCCCCAGCTATGCCTGCCTTTTCATTGGCTACATGGAACAGTCCATGTTCCAAACCTTCCCTAGCAATGCTCCTCAACTCTTTCCGCACCATAATAATGATTACATTGGTGCTGCTTCTTGGACCCATACCAAGCTTGTCAATTTCATCAACTTTGCCTCCAACTTCCACCATTCCCCTAAATTCACTGGGTCCATTTTTGACACCTCTCTCCCCTTTCTCGATCTCTCTGTCTCCATCTCTGGAAACAAACTGTTAACACCATCTTGTATAATCCAAATAATTCCCACAGCTACCTTGACTATTCCCCACCCTGTGCCCTGTAAAAATGCTTTTCACTTTCTCAATTCCTTCATCTCCAACGCATCTGTTCCCAGGATGTGGCT
Source organism: Mobula hypostoma (assembly GCF_963921235.1). NCBI lineage: Eukaryota > Metazoa > Chordata > Chondrichthyes > Myliobatiformes > Myliobatidae > Mobula > Mobula hypostoma. The sequence continues at coordinate 36,561,255 of NC_086107.1, read as the reverse complement.
TTCCTTTCCAGGCCTTATTAAAGGAATTGAGTTTCACTTCCTTCACTATTGATGCTATCCTCACCTGCATCTCTTCCATTTTCAGAACATCCATGCCCACCTCATCATCTCCATGTTCCGCTTGTCCTCACATACCACTCCATGAGCCTCCGCATGCAACACATCGTTCTCCACAGCTTCCAGCACTTTCAACAGATTCCTACCTCCAAACATATCTTTCCTCCCCCCCACCCCCACTCTCTGCTTTTTGCAAGGTTCACTCCCTCCATGATTACCTTGTCCATTAGTCCCTCCCCACTGATCTCCTCTTGGCACATAGCCCTGCAAGTGACAGATGCAACACTTGCCCATTCACTTCCTTTCTCACCTCTGTTCAGGGCCCCAAAGTGTCCTTCCAGGTGAGGCAACACTTCATCTGCAAATCTTTTGGGGTTGTTTACTGTATACGGTGCTCCCGATGCGTCTTCCTCTACATTGTTGAGACCCAGCATAAACTGGTGAACCACTTTGTCGAGTACTGCCACTCCATCAGCCAAAAGTGGAATATCCTGGTGGCCAACCATTTTAAATCCTATTGCTGTTTCCATTCTTACATGTTAGTCCATAGCCTCCTCTTCTGCCATGATGAGTCCCCTCATATTCCATCTTGGGAGCCTCCAACTTGATGGCATGAACAATAATTTCTCCTCCCCCTTCTTCTTCTATTCCCCTCTCCGGCCTCTTACCTCCTCTCCTTACTTGCCTATCACCTCCCACTGGTGTCACTCGTTCTGTTTCTCCCATGGTTACTCCTCTCCCCTCAGATTCCTTCTACAGCCTTTTACCGTTTCCACCCACCTGGCTTCATCCATCATCTTCTAGCCTGTCCTCCTTCCCCTCCACCCACCTTTTTATTCTGGTGTCATCCCCCTTCCTTTTCAGTCCTGAAGAAGGGTCTTGGCCCGAAACATCAACTGTTTATCAATTTCTGACCTGTTGAGTTCCTCCAGTATTTTGTGTGTTTTGCTCTGGATTTCCAGCATCTGAAGAATCTCCCGTGTTTAGGAATAGAGAAGTTTAGGGAGAAATTCTGGGCCAGAAATAGAAGAAACATAGAAAAAAATTACATGATGTGCATAGGGTGAGATCTGGGGTAACAAAGAGCCTTTCAACACTAGAGACATTATAGATACAAACGGACAGCTATTAACTACATAAAACTGTTCAGATAAGAATTTTAAAATAAAACAGCATTTTGAAGATACATACTAGTAACTATTAAATCAAAGAATAAATAAGCAGTTTCTGTGGAAAAGCAAATACAAAATACGCATTTTTTTTATAAAATTAGCTTTATTTGTCTCATACATTGAAACATACACTGAGGTGTGCTGTTTGCGTGAACAACCAACACAGTCGAAATATGAATTGTAAGGCAACCCAAATGTGTCACCATGCTACCGATACCAATATAGTTTGCGAGTGTGGGCATGCTATTACTAATCCGTATACCTTTGGAATGTGGGAGGAAACCAGAGTACCCAGTCATAGGAAGAATGTACAAGCTTGTTACAGACAGTGGCGGGAACCCCGATTGCTGGTGTTGTAGAGCATTATGCAAGCCACTGTGCTGTCGTGCTGCCCATTTCAGGCAAGGTTATTTTTAATTAAGGGCATTTTAGATATCTGTGTATGCTTAAGTTATATAGAGTAATCTTTTCTCAATTAGCTATCCGTTTTTGCTTACAAATGATAATTTAAAGTTTGATAGATATTCACTTCTATCTCATGTTTGCTTTCTAAACACAAGCAGCTGCCACTTGTATGATCAAAAACAGATGCAAGTAAACTTTTAAATCTATCATTTGTTTTACTTCTGCTTGAAAATGAGTGTCAGTCTTCATTTCTTAAAACGTAAATGGAAAGCAGTAATCAACTTGAAGTTAAAAGCACAGCTTTGAATACAAGCTCTATATTTTTCATATGCTCCATATGAAAAAGCAGATGGTAGTTCACATCATTCCCTCTTGCTGCTGGAGAAATGTAGTACAAGACAATGGGTTGTCTAATTTGGGGTGTTAGAAAAGAAAAACTGACTCTTAAATTGCTTAATTCAAGGAAGCTTGCAAAACAGATGGATATTGTAATTTAGCTATTCAATAACTGATCTGTTTATAGTTTGCAGTTTATATACCCTTAAACGTTGGCTTCATAACATTGATAGAAGATAGTTGAGGTCTACATCTACAAAAGATTTTAGACCATTTGTGTTCAAAGGATATCTGAGGAAATATCATATATGTATGAAGTCATCCTGTAGAGCACAATTCAGGCTATTAGGAATGCAGTAAGGAGCATCAAGAAGAAACGTGGAAGAAAGATAAGTCCATTCCCCCAGCTTCAGGATGACTCATTCGTTTGCATATTATCAGTGTGCCTTATTAGTTCATGGGAACTATACCTGTGTTTTGGAAATCCTTTGTCTTAGAACTGTTTCGTACTTTCTGTTTCAAAATGATTTGTATTTTAGAAACAGTTTGTAATTTAGCAATATTTAAGAGAAATCCTCTGTAAGTTGTAAATGTGTTTTAAGTACATTATTCGGATTTGAACATGTATCACTGTAAATAAATGAACCGTGTTTTAAACTACTTTGTTAGCTGGAAGTATTTTCTCCTTGGTAGGGGGAAGGGATCCATCCCTCAAATAGTGGGTATTGGCAGCTAAACTCGCCATGGAAAATGAACAGGGAAGTGAACTAGTTCTTGAAGGACATTACAGTATAACCTCCATTTAGTGAGAGTACTCATGGCTGTTTATATCCAATAGGCCTAGAGGTCTTCGCTTGAGTTTAGAACTTCGCAGTCAGCAAACACAGTATCATCACAGTTGTTTTCCCTGAGTTGCAGGGGAGGGAGTGAACGTTTGAAATGAGCCCTGTCTCTTTGCACATATAGTGGGTGAAAGATGAGGCTGGCTTCACGGCATGTGCTCAGTTTCATACTCTTCTCCATAATATTGATGGGGCTTCTGAATGTTCCCTCCGTCTGGAAAGGAGTACCTTGGTCTAAGACCTACCGTGTGTAGGATCCCTTTAACAACCTAACTTCATTCATGTATCAGGAGTTGATTAAGGGCTATACTGCACATGGTGCGGGGTTTTTCACTAGGATAAAGGGGTAACTTTATGAACTACGTCCCAGTTTGCCCCTTCCATTTGTTCTCCAATCTTATAAACTGGTACTTAGTCCTGACCATTGACTATTTTACTCAATATGGTACTGTGTCCTCTGTGAACAATTCCAACATTTAGTTGTTTATAAATCCACACACATGTCTGATATGGATTTCCAAACTTGTGTGGAGGTGGTACCAAGAAAGGGGAAATAACATTGATAAGAATTGCTGAATGGGTTGGGGAGTATGACTGGCCCAGAAGGCTTGTAACCTCCCTGCATTCTCTGAAGTACAGGTACCCACTTCAGAATTCCATCCATATCAGCTAGAGGCGTGTGCATACTGTTTGCAAACTTTGAATAGTCAAAACTTTTACAAGATGACACCTTAAAGTGGGAATACGTTCCTGAGAGCTATGATTTACACCCTTAACTATCATGGAAGATGCAGAACCGTCCTCTCCACAACCCAATATAGTTCAGCATCCTTTAGAGCATTGTTCTAAAATATGGTACAGTGATGGATCAGTAACGAAAATCCAGAAAGATGGATCCACTCAGTTATAATCGCTGCTCTTGATCATAAAAGGAATTTTTTTTTTTTTTAAATAAAATCGCCAGCTGAATTTCAGAATCAGGTTTACTATCACCGGCATGTGACATGAAATTTGTTAACTTAGCAGCAGCAATTGAATGCAATACATAATCTAGCAGAAAGAGAGAGAAAAAACTAAAATAAAACATCATAAACAAGTAAATCAATTATGTATATTGAATAGATTATTTTAAAAATGTACAGAAACAGAAATACTGTATATTAAAAAAGTGAGGTAGTGTCCAAAGCTTCAATGTCCATGTAGGAATCGAATGGCAGAGGGGAAGAAGCTGTTCCTGAATCGCTGAGTGTGAATCACATTGAATCACATTGTTTGCAAGTGCAACTTCAGGGAATCATACAACCTTATTTTTCAGAGGCTAAGGCACTATAATTATGTATAAAACAAGTAAATGCAGCAAAAACAGTCTTGATCTGTACTGACTCTAATTATGTTAGGAATCGGGTCTCTGGCACTGAGTCTGGTTCCGTGGTGCAGAAGGGAGAGAAGGTGATGAGGAATGCGATAGTCATAGGGGATTCCATAGTGAGGGGAACAGACAGGAGGTTCTGTCAGCCTGATAGAGATACCCGTATGGTGTATGGGTATGGGATGTCTCCGATCGGGTGCTGAGTATTCTGAAGGGAGAGGGTGAACTGTCAGAAGTCTTGAGACACGTTGGTACCAATGACATAGGTAGAAAAATAGGTAGACGATGCTGAGGATGTTCTACGAGTCTGTGGTGGCCAGTGCTATCATGTTTGCTGTTGTGTTTCTGTGCCCAGAACAGGTCCTCCGAAATAATGACAATGATGAATATAAAGCTGCTGACCCTCTCTACCTCTGATCCTCCAATGAGGACTGCCTCAAGGACCCCTGGTTTCCTCCTCCTGAAGTCAATGATCAGCTCATTAGTCTTCCTGACATTGAGTAAGAGGTTGTTGTGGCATCACTCAGCCAGATTTTCAGTCTCCCTCCTATATGCAGATTTTAATTTTAATTCTAATTCTAATTTTACTTCTAATATTTTTGCTTATAATACTGTTCACTTCAACCTTACTTACCATTAGTTTTTTGCAGGCAAAGTTGCATTTACTACAGAAATTGTCTTATCTGATTCAGATATCCCTAAAACTTAATGGCTCAGAGAATATTGGATTGATGGGATCTGTCAGCAATGATGATTCCAACTTTTTTACTTAAGGCACCTGTTAGTCTTGCGAGACCATGGATCTGCGCCTGGAAAGTCTTCACTCTCCAGGGCGTAAGCCTGGGCAAGGTTGTATGGAAGACCGGCAGTTGCCCATGCTGCAAGTCTCCCCTCTCCACTACACCGATGTTGTCCAAGGGAAGGGCACTAGAACCGATACAGCTTGGAACTGGTGTTGTCGCAGAGCACTGTGTGGTTAAGTGCCTTGCTCAAGGACACAACACGTTGCCTCGGCTGGGGCTCAAACTCACGACCTTCAGGTTGCTAGTGGAATGCCTTAATCACTTGGCCACGTGCCCACACTTAAGTATCACTAAATGGCCCTTACCTCTTGATCATAAGTGAACTAATACATTGGAATCTTTCATTCTTGCCTTAAGCAAAGTGATCATTTCTGTCCACTTAAATATTCATTCTGACCATATTGTAGAGGAAATGAACTTAGATACATGAGAAGGCAAAGAATTATTTACAAAATTAATTAATAACATCCTCACAAAACTGAAAGATACCAGTCCAGATATTGGAGGTAAACGAATAAAGGAATTCCTTGACATGGATCCCTCTACACGTGAAGTATAGACGCTGTTACATCATTGAATGATCCTGCTCATAGGAACATGACATCGAAATCGTTAGACTGGAGCCTGGTAAAAACCTTGTTTTTTAATGAAGGAATTGCAGGTTTCCTAGCAAAGATATTTAAATCATCCTTAGGGACAGGTGAGGTACTGGAGGATTAGTGGATAACAAATGTTGTTCCGTTGTTTAAGAAAGACCCTCCAAGTAAATCAGGAAATTATAGGCCGGTGAGCCTGACATCTGTAGTGGGAAAGTTATTGGAAGGTATTCTAAGAGACCAGATATATGAGTATTTGGATAAACAGATTGATTAGGGATAGTTAGCGTGATAGTTTGTGTCTAACCAATCTTTTACAGTTTTTTGAGGATGTAACCAGGGAAGTTGATGAAGGCAAGGCAGTGGATGTTGTCTACATGGACCTCAGCCAGGCCTTTGACAATGTCCCGCATGGGAGGTTGGTCGGGGAGGTTCAGCCACTTGACATTCAAGATGAGACAGTAAATTGGATTAGACATTGGCTTTGTGGGAGAAGCGAGAGAGTGGTAGTAGATGGTTGCCTCTCTGACTGGAGGCCCGTGACTAGTGGAGTGCCACAGAGATCGGTGATGGGTCTGTTATTGTTTGTCATCTATAGCAACAATCTGGATGACAATGTGGTTAACTGACTGCCCATTACACCACTGGCGTTTAGGGCAGCAATGAAGGTCCTAATCTCTGTCTGACCTTGGCCATTTTCTCTGTTGTGCCTCAGGTGTGATTCAGGCTCCTCAGTCGCACACAGATATAGATGGGACTAGGCAGTTTAAATGGTATGGCATGGACTGGATGGGCCAAAGGGCCTTTAGTGTGCTGTAGTTCTCTATGACTCCAAGACTTCTCCATTTGACAGATGTCTTATTGCACTTACCTTTATGGCCAACAGGTATATGAACATACTTACCATAAAGATTTTAGACAGTTCCATTTCTCCAATTATATCCATTGATCCACTCCATTGTTTAACGTCAAGGTAGCATGACAATTTTCTACTTTCTAGGTTACGTTCTAAGTGGTTCAGTGAAGCTTGTGATCCCAGTTTTTGCATGGGAAGATACAATGGAAGGATGCACTGAAGCAGAAGCTAAGATAAAACAAAAATGATTACCTCCCTGTTCAACTGAAAGTAGGAAGTCCAATAATATATGTATTTTTAGAGACAATTTAGTCCTATAGACTATTGTATCTACCCAGAATTCATATTTGCCTTAATCAAACAGTCATTAATAGTCCTGAAGAAAGTCCTCGGCCTGAAACGTCAACTATTTACTCTTTTCCATAGATGCTGCCTGCCCTGCTATGCTCCTTCCAGAATTTTGTGTGTGCTGCTTGGATTGCTGGCATCTGCAGATTTCCCGAGTGTTTGTAATATTTGTGCTGTGGTGCTTAAAATACCTTACAACAAAAGTTGTAAACTAAAGAACTACTAGTGGCCTTTTAAATTCAGCTTCTGTACATTTCAGATAGATCTTGACTCCAAGCTGAGAAATGGGCCAATAAGTCTAGGACAGATTTTACTGTTGAAGAGCAACTGGGGTTACAGCGATAACTTTACTTTCTAAATAGACAATGTTAAATGCACAGACAATGCTTAAGTTGCTGCTGTGTATTTGGTCAGATGATGTTATGTTCAACAGGTAGAGAGAAAGAATGATTTATAGAAACACAGAAAACCTACAGCACAATACAGGCCCTTTGGCCCACAAAGCTGTGCCGAACATGTCCTGACATGAGAAATTACCTAGGGCTCCCCATATCCCTCTATTTTTCTGAGCTCCAGGTACTTATCCAGGAGTCTCCACCTGCACCACCGTTGCCAGCAGCCCATTCCACACACTCACCACTCTCTGTATGAAAAACTTACCTGTGACATCTCCTCTGTACCCGCTTCAAAGCACCTTAAAACTGTGCCCTCTTGTGCTAGGCATTTCAGCCCTGGGGAAAAGCCTCTGACTATCCACATGATCAATACCTCTCATCATCTTATACACCTCTATCAGGTCACCTCTCATCCTCCGTCACTCTAAGGAAAAAAGGCCGAGTTCTCTCAACTTATTCTCATAAGGCATGCTCCCCAATCCAGGCAACATCCTTGTAAATCTCCTCTGCACCCTTTCTATAGTTTGCACATCCTTCCTGTAGTGAGGCAACCAGAACTGAGCACAGTACTCCAAGTGGGGTCTGACCGGGGTCCTATGTAGCTGCAACATTACCTCTCGGCTCCTAAACTCAATCCCATTATTGAGGAAGGCCAATACACCATATGCTTTCTTAACCACAGAGTCAACCTACGCAGCAGCTTTGAACGTCCTATGGACTCGGACCCCAAGATCCCTCTGATCCTCCACACTGCAAAGAGTCTTACCATTAATACTATATTCTATCATCATATTTGACCTACCAAATGAACCACCTCACACTTATCTGGGTTGAGCTCCATCTGCCACTTCTCAGCCCAGTTTTGCATCCTATCAAGGTCCCGCTGTAACCTCTGACAGCCCTCCACACTATCCACAATACCCCCAACCTTTGTGTCATCAGCAAATTTACTAACCCATCCCTCCACTTCCTCATCCAGGTTATTTATAAAAATCACAAACAGTAGGGGTCCCAGAACAGATCCCTGAGGCACATCACTGGGGGAGGGGGGAGGAGGAGATCCAAAATGATGGGAGAAGACAGGAGGGGGAGGGAAGGAGCCAAGAGCTGGACAGGTGCTGTCGTCTCCTATCGTTTTGGATCACCCCCTCCCACTTTCAAATCCCTTACTAACTCTTCCTTCAGGTAGTCCTGACAAAGGGTCTCGGCCTGAAGCGTCGACTGTACCTCTTCCTAGAGATGCTGCCTGGCCTGCTGCGTTCACCAGCAACTTTGATGTGTGTTGCTTGAATTTCCAGCATCTGCAGAATTGCTGTTGTTTGTGTTTTTACAGTATTTTTTTTTGAAACACTGAAGTCTGCAAGGATAAAAATTTGACTTCTGCCTAATGTATATCATTAAATGGTATGCATGTTTCTCGCTCCATCTTGAGGGGGGTGGAGGTGTGTCCGTCACGAAGAATTGATCTAAATCCGCAAACCCATGAAAAGATGAGTCAACAAATCAAAGTTGCTGGTGAACGCAGCAGGCCAAGCAGCATCTGTAGGAAGAGGTGCAGTCGACGTTTCAGGCCGAGACCCTTCGTCAGGACTAACTGAAGGAAGAGTGAGTAAGGGATTTGAAAGTTAGAGGGGGAGGGGGAGATCCAAAATGGTAGGAGAAGACAGGAGGGGGAGCGATAGAGCCAAGAGCTGGACAGGTGATAGGCAAAAGGGGATACGAGAGGATCATGGGACAGGAGGTCCGGGAAGAAAGACAAGGGGGGGGACCCAGAGGATGGGCAAGAGGTATATTCAGAGGGACAGAGGGAGAAAAAGGAGAGTGAGAGAAAGAATGTGTGTATGAAAGTAAGTAACAGATGGGGTACGAGGGGGAGGTGGGGCCTTAGCGGAAGTTAGAGAAGTCGATGTTCATGCCATCAGGTTGGAGGCTACCCAGACGGAATATAAGGTGTTGTTCCTCCAACCTGAGTGTGGCTTCATCTTTACAGTAGAGGAGCCCGTGGATAGACATGTCAGAATGGGAATGGGATGTGGAATTAAAATGTGTGGCCACTGGGAGATCCTGCTTTCTCTGGCGGACAGAGTGTAGATGTTCAGCAAAGCGGTCTCCCAGTCTGCGTCGGGTCTCGCTAATATATAAAAGGCCACATCGGGAGCACCGGACGCAGTATATCACCCCAGTCGACTCACAGGTGAAGTGATGCCTCACCTGGAAGGACTGTTTGGGGCCCTGAATGGTGGTAAGGGAGGAAGTGTAAGGGCATGTGTAGCACTTGTTCCGCTTACACGGGTAAGTGCCAGGAGGGAGATCAGTGGGGAGGGATGGGGGGGACGAATGGACAAGGGAGTTGTGTAGGGAGCGATCCCTGCGGAATGCAGAGAGAGGTGGGGAAGGAAAGATGTGCTTAGTGGTGGGATCCCGTTGGAGGTGGCAGAAGTTACGGAGAATAATATGTTGGACCCGGAGGCTGGTGGGGTGGTAGGTGAGGACCAGGGGAACCCTATTCCTAGTGGGGTGGCGGGAGGATGGAGTGAGAGCAGATGTACGTGAAATGGGGGAGATGCGTTTAACAGCAGAGTTGATAGTGGAGGAAGGGAAGCCCCTTTCTTTAAAAAAAGGAAGACATCTCCCTCGTCCAAGAATGAAAAGCCTCATCCTGAGAGCAGATGCGGCGGAGACGGAGGAGTTGCCGAGATTGCGGCCCCTGCCATTGATCTCGGCGGCTCCAACACCTCAGGGCATATTCAAAACCCGGACTCCAGCAATGACCATGGACACCTTCACAGCGATTGCGCAACCACCAACTGTGACTCCAGCCTTGAACTCCAGGCCGGGTCTTTATGTGCTGCTGTTGTGACTCCAGTCTGCCCTTCCCCCACCACCACTCCGCAGCCCCGTCTTCCTCAGATCCCACCGTCAACTCCTGGGCCCTCAGAGGCTCCATCTTCCTCTCACCCCAACCCTCCCCTCTCCATTGACACCCCCAGCCTCCCCCCTCCCCCCCCTCTGATCCCAGCTCTCATCCGTGCCGGGTCTTTACCATCCCCTCCGTCCTTCAACTGTCGGAGGCAGAACGCTCTGTTCTCAGTAAGGGCCTCACCTTTGTCCCCCTTTGCCCACACCTCAGCGAGTTCCGTGTTCGCCATGATGCGGAACTTTTCTTCCGCCGTCTCCGTCTCCGAGCCTACTTCTTCGGCAAGGACTCTTCCACCCCCACCAATGACCCCTTCTCCCGTCTTCAACCCTCCTCTTCTTCATGGACACCCTGCTCTGGTCTTCTGCCTGCTCTGGATCTCTTTATTGCCAACTGCCGACGGGACATCAACCGTCTCGACTTCACCGCACCTTGTCCCCATTCCAACCTCACTCCTTCGGAACGCTCTGCTCTCCACTCCCTCCGCACTAATCCTAACCTTATTATTAAACCCGCTGATAAGGGGGGTGCTGTTGTAGTCTGGTGTACTGACCTCTACCTTGCCGAGGCACAGCGACAACTCGCGGATACCTCTTATTTACCCCTCGATCATGACCCCACTAAGGAGCATCAGGCCATTGTCTCCCACACCATCGTCTCCCACACCATCACCGACTTTATCCGCTCAGGGGATCTCCCATCCACTGCTACCAACCTTATAGTTCCCACACCCCGCACTTCCCGTTTCTACCTCCTACCCAAGATCTACAAACCTGCCTGTCCTGGCCGACCTATTGTCTCAGCTTGCTCCTGCCCCACCGAACTCATTTCTGCATACCTCGACACTGTTTTATCACCCCTTGTTCAATCCCTTCCGACCTATGTTCGTGACACTTCTCACGCTCTTAAACTTTTCGATGATTTTAAGTTCCCTGGCCCCCACCGCTTTATTTTCACCATGGATGTCCAGTCCTTATATACTTCCATCCCCCATTAGGAAGGTCTCAAAGCTCTACGCTTCTTTTTGGATTCCAGACCTAATCAGTTCCCCTCTACCACCACTCTGCTCCGTCTAGCGGAATTAGTCCTTACTCTTAATAATTTCTCCTTTGGCTCCTCCCACTTCTTCCAAACTAAAGGTGTAGCTATGGGCACCCGTATGGGTCCTAGCTATGCCTGCCTTTTTGTTGGGTTTGTGGAACAATCTATGTTCCGTGACTATTTTGGTATCTGTCCCCCACTTTTCCTTCGTTACATCGACGACTGCATTGGCGCTGCTTCCTGCACACATGCAGAACTCGTTGACTTTATTAACTTTGCCTCCAACTTTCACCCTGCCCTCAAGTTTACCTGGTCCATTTCCGACACCTCCCTCCCCTTTCTAGATCTTTCTGTCTCTGTCTCTGGAGACATCTTATCCACTGATGTCTACTATAAGCCTACTGACTCTCACAGCTATCTGGACTATTCCTCTTCTCACCCTGTCTCTTGCAAAAACACCATCCCCTTCTCACAATTCCTCCGTCTCCGCCGCATCTGCTCTCAGGATGATGCTTTTCATTCTAGGACGAGGGAGATGTCTTCCTTTTTTAAAGAAAGGGGCTTCCCTTCCTCCACTACCACTTTGCTGAACACCTACGCTCTGTCCGCCAGAGAAAGCAGGATCTCCCAGTGGCCACACATTTTAATTCCACATCCCATTCCCATTCTGACATGTCAATCCACGGGCTCCTCTACTGTAAAGATGAAGCCACACTCAGCTTGGAGGAACAACACCTTATATTCCGTCTGGGTAGCCTCCAACCTGATGGCATGAACATCGACTTCTCTAACTTCCGCTAAGGCCCCACCTCCCCCTCGTACCCCATCTGTTACTTACTTTCATACACACATTCTTTCTCTCACTCTCCTTTTTCTCCCTCTGTCCCTCTGAATATACCTCTTGCCCATCCTCTGGGTCCCCCCCCCCCTTGTCTTTCTTCCCGGACCTCCTGTCCCATGATCCTCTCGTATCCCCTTTTGCCTATCACCTGTCCAGCTCTTGGCTCTATCGCTCCCCCTCCTGTCTTCTCCTATCATTTTGGATCTCCCCCTCCCCCTCTAACTTTCAAATCCCTTACTCACTCTTCCTTCAGTTAGTCCTGACGAAGGGTCTCGGCCTGAAACGTCGACTGCACCTCTTCCTACAAATGCTGCTTGGCCTGCTGCGTTCACCAGCAACTTTGATGTGTATTGCTTGAATTTCCAGCATCTGCAGAATTCCTGTTGTTTGAATCAACAAATATTATTTTTCATTTACCTGTTTGGATATTGCATAATTACTTTCTAACATGTGTAATGTTTTATATATAATATAATATTATATATAGAATATTTTATTTATAATATAATATGGTTCTTATATAATGTACTTTGTAAATGAGTTGTTCATTGCTAACGATGACATTATACTACTGTATTATGGTTTACACCTTTGACTTTTAAAACCATCTAACCATCTACATCTTGTGTGTTGTTTTACAATGGTGAAAGACTTACCAGGAGGAGAAAGGTAGCTATCCCAGAGGAATGCTATGCTCTTGATAACCTATTTACCTATTCTGTTGTGATCTCTTCAGAAATGGCAATGTAATCTAAGGGCCTCCAAGGTTTACAAAACATTATATTGTTGCAAGGTGGAGCTATTTGAATGTGTTTGCTGTTGCTTATTATTTTGCTATAAGCATATATTGAGTATCTGCTACTCCAACAATGCACCAAGTAGGATCACCAGGTTTATTAATGCAGCTATTTGTTTTATAAATAATGTTACAAGAATAATTTGTATACTTAGTTGATAAAATCTCATGGTTTGACTGAAGTAGCCTTGCGTAGTTAAAGTTTTCTGGGAAAACACAGAATTTGGGAAGATGAATCAATTTTTCACAGTTAGGCCCAAACCTTAACAAAGCAAAGGGAGGAGCCTTGAACAGTTAAATACAGAGAACAGGATCACTGAAGTGGGAAGAAACCTAACAGGCGCTATTGTTAGTATCAGAATGTTAATTTACAGCATACCAATGAGTGTTCACACCCATGGGAGGGACATAACCAGCCATTATGTTTTGACATGCTTTTTTCTGGGAGCTTAGAATTAAAGGTATAGACAGAATCCTCAAAAGAGGAACTGTGCACTTTGTTACTTTTGTAAATGCTTAATATTTATGTATATTAGAAACATAGAAAACCCTCAGCACAATATAGGCCCTTCGGCTACAATGCTGAGCCAAATATGTACTTACTTTAGAAATTACCTTGGGTTACCCATAGCCCTCTATTTTTCTAAGCTCCATGTACCTATCGTATCCACCTCCACCATTGTCACCAGCAGCCCATTCCACGCACTCACCACTCTCTGAGTAAAAAACTTACCCCTGATATCTCCTTTGTACCTGCTTCCAAGCACCTTAAAACTGTCCTCTCATGTTAACCATTTCAGCCCTGGAAAAAAGCCTCTGACTATCCACACGATCAATGCCTCTCATTGTCTTTTCCACCTCTATCAGGTCACTTCTCATCCTCGTCGCTCCAAGAAGGGAAGGCAAATTTTCACAATATTATTATATTGTGATACCATGTAGCTGATGAATAGAATTCTCTCTAATTAAAAAGTTCATGTTGGCGCGTGGCTAAGTGGTTAAGACATCGGTCTAGTGATCTGAAGGTCACTAGTTCGAACCTCAGCTGAGGCAGCGTGTTGTGTCCTTGAGCAAGGCACTTAGCCACACAATGCTCTGCGACGACACTGATGACAAGCTGTATGGGTCCTAGTACCCTTCCCTTGGACAACATCGGTGGCGTGGAGAGCGGAGATGCAGCATGGGCAACTGCGGTCTTCCATACAACCTTGCCCAGGCCTGCACCCTGGAAACCTTCCAAGGCTCAAATCCATGGTCTCACGAGACTAACGGATGCTTATATAAGAATTAAAATGTGATATCGCTAATCCTTAGACAAAAGAAGGCAGCAGTACACAATGAGCATCTTGATTGTAAGACTTGTTTTCAGGAAAACGGAGTAAAGTCATACATCTCATCGAAAGCAATGCTAACACCTCTATCTTCAATTTATTGAAAGACATTGCCAGATGACCTATTGAAATAATGGCGACAGTGATAGTGATTGAAACTTGCATCAAGGAAATGGCAAGAACTGTTTGTGGGAAGAAGATAGACTAATATGTGTCATTGTTGCATGTTCATGGAACTTATAATTGTGCTTTGAGTTTTGAGAAATGTGTGCAGCTGAGATTAAAGAAGCGAATACCCTAAAGACAAAGATCACACAGAAACCCCTACATTGGGAAGTACTCAATAGGTGCTTTGATCGGAGCAAAGAAAGCCTTTTTAGTACCAGCTCTGAAACAGATGGCAGAGTAATAGTCTGTTCCCAAGAGGAGTCATGGCAGGCATCTTGATCTCAAAGCTGGTATCGGTAGGAAGAAGCTGAGTTATAAATCTTCACTTAGCAAGAAGAGGGCGTGATAGATATTCACTTCTGTCTCATGTTTGCTAAGCTTGTTTTCTAAACACAAGCAGGTGCCACTTATAAGATCAAAACCAGATGCAACCATATGTTTTGTTTATCTTCTGGTCGTAAGTTAAAGTCAATGTTCAGTTCTTAAAATATAAATGGAAAGCAGTAATCAACTTGAAGTTAAAAAAAAATACAGCTTTGAAAACAAGCTCTGTACTTTGCAAATACTCTTGTCTGTGAGAGCCGATGCTAGTTCATAGCATCTTCCCTTGCTGCTGAAGATATGTAGTATAAGATAATGGGTTGTTTTATTTGTGTTGTTTCAAACAGAAATGCTGCCTCTTAAGTTACATAGTCCAAGGAATTTTGCAGAACTGATGGATATTATAATTTAAGCATATCAATAACTTATTTGTTTATAGTTTATGTACTCAGAAAAGTTGGCTTCATAACATTAATAGAAGATAGTTGGGGTCTATGTCTGCAAAAGATGATTTTTGACAACTTGTGTTAAAAGGATATCTGAGGAAATATCATATTTGTGTGAAGTAATCATTGGGGAGAGAAAGTGTCAAAATGTAGAGAGCAGTTCAGGCTTAGTAGGAATTGGGTAAGGAGCAACAAAAAGAAATGTGGAAGAAAGAGGAAGTGAACAAGAATCTATTCTCCAGCTTCTGTTTTTGCAATGGATGACTCATTCATTTGTAACTTTTTGGTATGTCTTTTTAGTTAATTGGAATTATACCTGGGTTTGGAAATCTTTTGAGTTTGAGAAACGCTTTGTGCTTAGAAATGGAATGAGTTTTAGAAATCATTTGACATTTGGAAATATTTAATATAGAAATCTCTGAGTTTTAAATGTGCTTTAAGGGTGTTATTTGGATTTAAGTGTGTGTCACTGTAAAATAAATGAACTGTGTTTAAACTACTTTGTTAGATGCAAGCATCTTCCTGGTAGGAAGAGGGGATCCACCACATGACTAGTGGGTATTGGCAGCTAAACTCGCCATGGAGAATAAACAGGGAAGTGAACTAGTCTTTGACTACTATAGGCGCTGTAGTAATTTAAATGATTTGAATTCTTTGTCCCTAGGCAGCTCTATTATCATTGTTGTACATGATGTTAAATTAAATAGTGCAAAAAAAAAGGGAACAATGAGGTAATGTTCATGGCTTCATGGACTGTTCAGAGGTCTAATGACGGTGGGGAAGAAGCGGCTACTGAATCTTTGCGTGCATGTTTTCAGACTCGTATGCCTCTGCTCCACTGATAACAACAGTAAGGGGGCATGCCCCGAGTGGTGAGGGCTCATAACGGTGGCTGCTGTCTTCCTGAGGCACTGCCCTTTGGAGAAGATGCTTCCAGCTCACAAAGTAATGTAAAACATAGCTCATTTATTTACAGTGATACACATTTAAACCCAGACAACACTCTTAAGATACATTTAAAACTCAGGGGGGTTTCTATCTAAAACCTTTCCAAATTTCAAATGATTTCTAAAGCATAAAACATTTCTCAAACACAAAGGATCTCCAAAACATAGGTATAATTCCTATTAACTAAAAAGACATACCGAAAAGTTGCAAATGGTAGTGAGGAGGGTTGTGTCTGCAAAGGGGCTGGCTGAGTCTACAATCCACTGCAGCCTCTTTCGACCCTGTGCGTTAAAGCGGTTGGATCTCCGTTTAATTTCTGATCCTTAGCATTCTTCTGGGAGTCAAAAATGGCGAGCAGTCTTAATTCCAAGATTTCAGTTTATTTTAGAGTAGAAGCAAACATACAAATACTGAGCAAACCAAATAAAGAGCTGAGAAAAAAAATACTAATGCAAAGGGGTGTAAGACAAAGGAATGAAGATGGCATTTAGAAACATAGAAAACATACAGCACAATACAGGCCCTTTGGCCCACAATGCTGTGCCAAACATGTACTTAACTTTAGAAATGACCTGGAATTACTCATAACCCTGAATTTTTCTAAGCTCCTTGTACCTATCCAGGAGTCTCTTAAAAGACCCTATTGTATCTGCCTCCACCACAGTTGCTGGCAGCCCATTCCACGCATTCACCACTCTCTGCATAAAATACTTACCCCTGACATCTCCTCTGTACCTACTTCCAAGCTCTTCAAAACTGTGCCCTCTTGTGTTAGCCATTTCAGCCCTGGGAAAAAGCCTGTAACTATCAACATGATCAATGCCTCATCGAGGCGAGACTGCAACTAGCGGAGCACTGTCTACGCCACCCTGAGCTACCTGCCAGCCTAGTCATCATATGGGAGCCCAAGCATGGGAGGATGAACCCTGGGCACCCTCCCAAGACTATGGTCAACATGCCCTGAGAAGACAGCAGCGCGGCTAATGTAGATGAACTGAACACACTGATGAGGGAGAGGGAGAAGTGGAGAGTTCGTCATCGTGCCTGATACCAGCCCCCTAGGCCTGAGTCAACATAGTAGTCGTAGTAATGCCTCTCATCATCTTATACACCTTTCAGGTCACCTTTCATCCTCAGTTGCTCCAAGGAGAAAAGGCCGAGCTTACTCAACCTATTCTTATAAGGCATGCTCCTCAATCCAGGCAAAATCCTTGTAAATCTCTGCACCCTTTCTATAGTTTCCACATCCTTCCTGTAGTGAGGTGAGCAGAACTGAGTACAGTACTCCAAGTGGGGTCTGACCAGGGTTCTATACAGCTGTAACATTACCTCTAGGCTCTTGAACTCAATCCCACAGTTGATTAGGGCCAATGTACTGTATGCCTTCTTAACCACAGAGTCAACCTGCACAGCAGCTTTGAGTGTCCTATGGACTCGGACTCCAACCCCAAGGTTTCTCTGATCCTCCACACCGCCAAGAGTCTTACCATTAATACTATATCCTGTCATCATATTTGAGCTACCAAAATGAACCACCTCACACTTACATGAGGAATTCTGCAGATGCTGGAGATTCAAGCAACACACATCAAAGTTGCTGGTGAACGCAGCAGGCCAGGCAGCATCTCCAGGAAGAGGTACAGTTGACGTTTCGGGCCGAGACATCGACTATACCTCTTCCTAAAGTTGCTGCCTGGCCTGCGACCTCACACTTAACTGGGTTGAACTCCATCTGCCACTTCTCAGCCCAGTTTTGCGTGCTATCAAGGTCCTGCTGTAACCTCTGACAGCCCTCCATACTATCCACAACATCCCAACCTTTGTCTCATCAGCAAATTTACTGACCCATCCCTCCACTTCCTCATCCAGGTCAACTATAAAAATCACGAAGAGAAAGGGCCCCAGAACAGATCCCTGAGGCACTCCACTGGTCACCAACCTCCATGCAGAATATGACCCATCTACAACCACTCTTTGCCTTCTGTGGGCAAGCCAGTTCTGGATCTACAAAGCAAGGTGCTCTTGGATCCCAGGCCTCCCTACTTTCTCAATAAGCCTTGCATGGGTACCTTATTAAATGCCTTGCTGAATTCCATATACACTACATCTACTGCTCTACCTTCATCAATATGTTTAGTCACATCCTCAAAAGATTCAATCAGGCTTGTAAGGCATGACCTGCCTTTGACAAAGCCATGCTGACTATTCCTAATGATATTATGCCTCTTCAAATGTTCATAAATCCTGCCCCTCAGGATCTTCTCCATCAACTTACCAACCACTGAAGTAAAATTCACTGGTCTATAATTTCCTGGGCTATCTCTACTCCCTTTCTTGAATAAGGGAACAACATCTGCAACCCCAATCCCAATTGATGATAAAATGATCATTGTCAGAGGCTCAGCAATCTCCTCCCTCCCCTCCCACAATAGACTGGGGTACATCTCATCCAGTCCCAGTGACTTATCCAACTTGATGCTTTCCAAAATCTCCAGCACATGCTTTTTCTTAATGTCTGTATCCTCCAGCTTTTCTGTCCACTGTAAGTCATCCCTACAATCCCAAGGTCTTTTTCCATAGTGAATACTGAAGCGAAGTATTCATTAAGTACCTCTGCTATCTCCTGCAGTTCCATACACACTTTTCCACTGTCTCACTTGATTGGTCCTATTCTCTCATGTCTTACACATCTTATCCTCTTGCTCTTCACATACTTGTAGAATGCCTTGGGGTTTTCCTGAATCCTGCTCGCCAAGGCCTTCTCATGGCCCGTTCTGGGGCTCCTAATTTCATTCTTAAGCTCCTTCCTGCTAGCCTTATAACTTTCTAGATCTCTATCATCCAGCTTTTTGAACTTTTCATAAGCTTTTCTTTTCTTGACTAGATTTTCAACAGCCTTTGTACACCATGGTTCCTGTACCCTACCACCCTTTCCCTTTCTCATTGGAATGTACCTATGCAGAACTCCACACAAATATCCCCCGAACATTTGCCACATTTCTGCCGTACATTTCCCTGAGAACATCTGCTCCCAATTTAGGCTTCCAAGTTCCTGCCTGATAGCTTAATATTTCCCCTTACTCCAATTAAATGCTTTCCTAACTTGTCTGTTCCTAACCCTCTCCAATGCTATGGTAACGGAGATAGAATTGTGATCACTATCTCCAAAATGCTCTCCCACTGAGAGACCTAACACCTGACCAGGTTCATTTCCCAGCACCAGATCAAGTACAGCCTCTCCTCTTGTAGGCTTATCTACATATTGTGTCAGGAAACCTTCCTGAACACTCCCAATAAACTCTACCCCATCCAAACCCCTTGCTCTTGGGAGATACCAATCAATATTGGGGAAGTTAAAATCTCCCACCATGAAAACCCTGTTATTATTGCACTGTTGCAAAATCTGGCTCTCTATCTGCTCCTTGATATATCCTATTACTATTGGGTGGTCTATTAAGAACACCCAGTAGAGTTATTGACCCTTCCTGTTTCTAATTTCCATCCACTCAGTAGACAATCCCTCCATGACTTCCTCCTTTACTGCAGCCATGATACTATCTCTGATCAGCAGTGCCACATCCCCACCTCCTTTACCTCCCTCCCTATGCTTTCTGAAACATCTAAAACCTGGCACTCTAATTAACCATTCCTGCCCCTGAGCCATCCAAGTCTCTGTAATGGCCACAGCATCATAGCTCCAAGTACTGATCCACACTCTAAGCTCATCTGCTTTGTTCATGAAAGCTATCACTTTGATGGATAAAATAAGGGAAATTCCTTAGGATTAAATTAGTTAATAGGATATATCATTAAAACAATCACATCACATGAGTAATGTGCTAATACATAGCCAATGAAAAATGAGAAAGGTGATAAACTGTTAGTTTAGTTGCTATGCCACTTTCTACCAGCGAGTGTGAAAAATGCACGAGTTTGTTAAAAAGTACAAATCTTATAAAACATGTTATTAAAAAAAACACTGATTTCAACAGAGTCTCCATACCAGGTGGTGATGCAACCAATCAGAAAGCTCTCTACCAAGCATTTGCAGAAATCTGTAAATGTCTTTGGTGATATGTCAGCTCTCCTCAAACTCCTGGTGAAGTGGAGCCACACATGTGCCTTCTTTGTGATTGCATCAATGTACTTCATCCTCCGAGATATTAACACTCAGGAACTTAAAGCCCCTCTGCAAATACTGGTGTGTGCTCTTGTTAATGGCTTCAGATTTTAGCTCCATTTCTCTTCCCATATATTAAGTCTGCCCTATACTTTTGCACTTTTTAAAAATCATTTACTTGATTGCTTAATGAGTCTATTCAACATTCCTTACCTTATCCTGAAGCTAGCCAATTTTCTTGTCATTGTCTCACTCAGGAATTAATCAATGGATCAACACCTGGGGAGAATATTCCACTGTCTAGTTGGCAGAATGAGCATAATTATTCACTATTGTATCAAGATGGAAATTACTTCTTTCATCTTATTAGTTACAACAGTGGTTACTTCATTAGTTATTGAAAAAAATGAGAAATCCTGGAAGAACACAACCATGTTCTACATTGCAAGAAATTGATAAGCATCTGGATTGATTTGTTGACATTAATAATGGTGAGTATAGCAGTCCAGTCATTTTTTTTCTGTAAAGGCTGCTCTTTCACTCAGCTTGAGCTGTTTCATAAAAAGGGATAGCCAATCAGCAAAAATAAATTCCTTCTTCAAGCTTCCAAACCACAAAGAAGAAAACAAAGAAAGAGAATCACAGCAAACTACATTTGGACTTGCTCAGCAACATTAAGGTTTGACTTTGTCTGTTTTCATCAAATAATTTGGTATTTTTAGCTTGTGATAATTAAATACACAATCAAAAATCCTGCAGGAAAAATAATTTGGTTATTGCAGATTCACAGTACTCAAATTCCTAACTCCTTTATTTCCTATTGTTAAGATTCGTTTTATAATGTAATTTTCTTAGGAGTTTATTTCAAAGCTTCTTACAAATGTAACTATTGTGTTAGAGCTGAAGTACCCCTATTTCTCTACAGGATAAGAACCCCCTTTTCTCTATCACTTTTTCTTATTCACGTTTTTTTCACTCACTTCCATCTCATTAACGTGATTGCTTTCTTCCTTTATCAAAGAGTTTAATAGGATTGCCATTTCATTTTTAGACAGATTGAGTTGGTTCCTCTGAAAGTTGCCAGCAATTCAGTGTCAAATATATTTCAGACTGACAAACATACATAATAAATTGTAGAAGCCTGGAACTCATTGATAAGTGTAGAAGGATGAATATATCAATTTACTCCACTGTAGACACCCACGAGAGGTCTAACAGTTAGAGCCCAGTCTTCCTGGAATTGCCTAGGGAATTAGCTCTTGTCTCCTGCACAGGCATGGCATGGGATCCAAGATGATATTAATATCAATCAAGATTTTTGGACAAAAAGTCAGGAAGTAAAAGGGGAGTTACTTAAAGTAAATTTATTTCAATGTTTTTTTAAAATTACTGGGCTTTTATATGTTTTAGTTAACATTTCAAAATAACTTTTGACTTTTAAAAAATTATTTCAATTTTAAGTTTTTAACAATTTTCTGAAGTGAGATTTAAAAAAAATACTATAAAAATCAATTACAAGTTTTACAACTGGTCTGCCTGGTATTGAAGGGTATCAGAACATAGCTCTTCAAATATCTGTCAGAGGACTTGATGTTGCTGAGAGTACAGCTTTTGGAATCTGGGATATGGAGGCAGAGCACAGGCCTGCCACATGGCACTTCAGACAATGTAAATGCTGATCTGAGTCTGGGGAAGGAAAGCAAACCAGCAGGATTTTACCGGTTTGATTAGACCATAAGACAGAGCAGCAGAATTAGGCTATTCGGCTCATCAGGTTTGCTCTGCTACTCAATCATAGCTGATTTATTTTTCCTTTCAACCCCTTTCTTTTGCCTTTTCCCTGTAACCCTTACCAATCAATAAAATATGGACTTCCACTTTAAATAGACCCTATGGCTTGCCTCCACAGCAATCTGTGGCAATGAATTCCACTGATTCACTACCATCTGTCTAAGGAAATAGCTCCTCATCTCTGTCCAAATGGGGTGTCTTTATATTCTGCCCCTGGACTCTCCTGTTATTGAAGACATCCTCTCCATGTCCACTCTATCTAGGTTTTTCAATATTTGTTAGTTCCCCTCTCATTTTCCTGAACTCCAGCAAGTACAGAACCAGAATCGTCAAATGTTCCTCATAGGTTAAAACTTTCAATCTGGGATCATTCCAATGGACCCTGTCCAATGCAAGCATATCCTTCCTTAGATATGGGGTGCAAAACACTTTCAATACTCCAGTTGTGTTCTGACCAATGCTTTAGAAAGCCTCAACATTATATAGTTGCTTTGGGTCAGCATGGTGGCACAGTGGTTAGTACAACACTTTATGCACCAACAACTTGGGTTCAAATCCTGTCATTGTCTGTAAGAAGTTTGTACGTTCTCCCCGTGACCACATGGGTTTCCTCCGGGTGCTCTTGTTTTCAACCACATCCTAAAGACATACAGATTAGTAAGTTGTGGGCAAGCCTATGTTGATACCAGAAGCAGAAAGTCACTTGTGGGCTGCCCCAGCAAATCCTCGGACTGTGTTGATCATTGATGCAAATGCCATATTTCACTGTATGTTTTGGTGTTTCTATGTACATGTGACAAATAAAACTCATCTTATTTCTATTCCAGTCTTCTCAAAATGAATGCTAACATTGCATTTATCTTCCTTACTACCAAGTCAACCTGCATGTTAACCTTTAGGGAATTCTGCACTAGGAATCCCAAGTCCCTTTGCACCTCAGATTCCTAAATTTTCTCCCCATTTAAAAGATCGTCTCTGCCTTTATTCTTTCTACCAAAGTGCCTGACCACACTTCCCTATGTTGTATTCCATCTGTCACTTCTTTGGCCATTCTCCTAATCTGTTCAAGTTCCTCTGCAGACTTCCTCCTTCCTCAACATTACCTGCTCCTCCTCTTTGTATCATCCACGAATTTGGCCTCAAAGCCATCAATTCTGTTATCCAGGTCATTAACATATAACATGAAAAGTAGTGGACCCAGCAGAAAAGGTCCCCCATTATTTCCATTCTTCAGATTTTGTCAGTCAGTCAATCTTCTATCCATGCTTGTACCTTTCTTGTAATACCATGGGCTCCTTGTCAAAGGCCTTTTGAAAGTCCAAGTAAACAGCGTCTACTGATTCTCCTTTGTCAATCCTGCCTGTTACTTCCTCAAAGAATTCAAACAGATTTGTCAGGTAAAATTTCCCATTAGGGAAACTCCGGTGACTTCAGCCTATTTTATCATGTGCTTCCAAGTACCCCAAAATCTCATCCCTAATAATGGACTCTTAACTTCTTCCCATCCACTGAAGACAGGCTAAATGGCTTGCCTCCCTCCTTTTTTAAAGATTCGACTGATATTTGAGATTTTCCAGTCCCCCAGAACCATTCTGGAACCCAGTGATACCAATGCCTTCACAATCTCTTCAGCTCCTCTTTTAGAACCCTGGTGTGTAATCCATCTGGTCCAGGTGACTTATCTACCTTTAGATCTTTCTGCTTCCCCAGCACATTTTCCTTAGCATTTCACTCACATCTGCCTCCTGACCCTCTTGAATTTCTGCATGTTGCTGATGTCTTCCACAGTGAATACTGAGGCAAAATCATTATTCGGTTCATCCATCAATTCTTTGTTTCCATTACTACCTCTGCAGCAACACTTCACATCCTGGCAACTATTCAGAGACCTGTATATAACTCCCATTAAGATCATTTTACACACAGTTTCTTAACTCAAACTACAAGGATCTACAAAACATCACTTCTTTCTAAGAATATGACTTAGTTTTTTACCAACAGAGCCACTTCACCCCTCTACCCACCTGGATGATTTTTGTTAGGGCTGTGATCAACATGACTGTGATACCCACAACATTGTACCTGCCAATTTCTAGATGTGTTGTAAGTTTATCCATTTTATTTCATATACCGCGTGTATTCAAATATAACACCTTTAGTCCTGTATTCACCACACTTATTCTTAAATCTGTGTCCATGTTGTCTGAAATTAAATTCCTATTAAACTCTTATGCCTCTCTAAACTTGCTGTTTTATTCTTTATCCTGGAGACTTCAATAACCTCTTCTACACTCGCCTTCCCTTTTACTTTACTTGTTCAAGCTCTTGAACCCTTTCCCAGTACATTATTTAGTTCAAAGCCCTATCCACAGCCCTAGTTACACAACTCACCAGAACCCTGGTCCCAGTACTGTCCAGATACTGCAGATCCCATTGAAACAGTTCCCTCCTTCCCCAATATTGGCGCCAATGTCCAACAAATCCAAATCCACTTCTCCCACATTTAACTTTATGATTTTATTACTGCTGTGCTAATTTGCATGTAGCTCAAGTAATAATCCAGAAATTATTATCTTTCTGGTTCTGTATTTTAATTTAGTCCCAAACTGCTCAAATTCCCCAGGAGAATCTTTTTCTTTGTTCTTCCTATAATTCCGGCATATGAAGAGAACAGTCTTTCAACTGTAAAAATGTTTGGAGGAAGATAATTACAGTAGTGAAACAATTCAGTAAGTATATTGATGGATGGCATATTTCCTAATTTCATTTCAGAATTCTGTAATGTACAATCTTCCAGTATTCACGCATTTCTCATTAATTTTTACCTTGAATTAGACCATAAGACATTAGAGCAGCATTTGGGCATTTGGCCCTGCGAGCCTACTCCACCATCTTATAATGGCTGGTTCATTATTCCCCTCAACCCCATTCTCCTACCTTCTTCCTGTAACATTTGACACCCTTACTAATCAAGAACATATCAACCTCTACTTTACATATACCCGACTTGGCTCCCACAGCCATCCTTAGCAATGAATTCCACTGATTCACCACCTTTCACTAAAGAAATTCCTCCCATGTCCCTTTTCATCTCTGATTTTTGAAATCTCTCCCTAGAAAATACTCTACACCATTAGTCCTTATACCAAAGTTCATGACCATACACTTCCCTACACTGTATTCCATCTGCCACTTCTTTGTCCATTCTCCCAATCTGTCAACCTCCTTTTGCAGACCCCCTGCTTCCTCGAAACACACACAAAATTCTGGAGGAACTCAGCAGGCCAGGCAGCATCTATGGAAAAGAGTACAGTTGATGTTTCGAGCTGAGATCCTTCAGCAGGACTGGAGAAAAATAGCTGAGGAGTAAATTTAAAAGGTGGGGGAAGGGCTGAAATCAGGAGCTGGGAAGTTGATTGGTGATGGAGATACAGTGCTGAAGAAGGGGGAATCTGATAGAGGAGGAGAGAAGACCATGGAGAAAAGAAAAGGAGGGGGGAGGGAGGAACACCAAAGGGAGGCGATGGGTGGGCAAGGAAATCAGGTGAGAGAGGGAAAAGGGGACAAGGAATGTTGAAGGAGAGGGGCATTACCGGAAGTTTGAGAAATCAATGTTCATGCCATCAGGTTGGAGGCTACCCAAACAGAATATAAGGTATTGTTCCTCCAATCTAAGTGTGGCCTCATCATGATAGTGGAGGAGGCCATGGATAGACATGTTGGAATGGGAATGGGAATGGTTACTGGAATTAAAAAGGGTGTCAACTGGGAGATCCCTCCTTTTCTGGTGGACAGAGCATAGGTGCTCAGTGAAGTGGTCTCCCAATCTACGTCAGGACTCACTAATATACAGGAGACCACGTCGGGAGCACCGGACACAGTATGACCCCAATAGACTCACAGGTGAAGTGTCGCCTCACCTCAAAGGACTGCTTGGGGCCCTGAATTGTAGTGAGGGACAAGGTGTAGGGGCAGGTGTAGATCTTGTTCCGCTTGCAAGGATAAGTGCCAGGAAGGAGATCGGTGGGAAGAGATGAATGAACAAGGGAGTCACGTAGGCAGTGATCCTGCGGAAAGCAGAAAGTGGGGGGGGAGGGAAAGATGTGCTTGGTGGTGGGATCCCGTTGGAGATGGTGGAAGTTGTGGAGAATTATGTGTTGGACTCAGAGGCTGGTGGGGTGGTAGGTGAAGACGAGAAGAACCCTATACCTGGTAGGGTGGCAAGTGGATGCGGTGAGAGCAGACTTGTGTGAAGTGGAAGAGATGTGGCTGAGGGCAGCGTTGATGATGGAGGAAGGGAAGCCCCTTTCTTTGAAGAAGCAGGACATCTCCTTCGTTCTTGAATGAAAAGCCTCACCCTGAGAGTAGATGCAGCGGAGACAGAGGAATTGAGAGAAAGGGATGGCGTTTTTACAAGTAACAGGGTGGGAGGAGGTATAGTCCAGATAACTGTGAGGGTCGTAGCTGTCTGAGGACCCGCTGCTTTCTTGTCTACCTGCCCCTCCAGCTATCTTTATATCATCCGCAAACTTGGCCACAAAGCCATCAATTCCGCCATCCAGATCATTGAGATATAATGTGAAAAGAAACGGACCCAACACCAACCCCTGTAGAACACCACTCGTCACCGGCAGCCAACCAGAAAAGTCTCCCTTTATTTCCACTCTTTGCCTCCTGCCTGTCGGCCAATCTTCTATCCATGCTAATTGACTTAACATTTTGATTATTTTCTAAAGATACAGGGGAAATAACCCAGATCTGTATAGAACTGCTCATCCAAATGTACTCATGATAATCCTAAAGATGTTTCCTTCACTCTCGTAGGCTGATGAAATTTCTGCACATTTCACCTGGGAGAAACTCCCATAATTCTCTGCCTTAGTTTCAACATGCACATTCCTCCCTCTAGTGGAAGCAACCAGCAACCCTTCAGTTTGTAACTGAAATATTTTAACGTATGATGGAAAACTAGAAATAATTTGGTATATTTTTCAACAGTGAGCCAGTTTTAGGTTTGTGCTGGACTCAAAAGTATAGCTAATGTAATTTCTAATCTGAAAATTCTAAAAGGATTGCCACCTTGGATAAAATGAATAAATTTACAATTATGTTTTATTTTGTGCATTTAGTGCATAATTTCGATTTAATTTTAGTGATTGGCTTGTTCATTCAAGCATTTTACGATGATGTATCTTCATAAAAGTAGAAATAACTTCACTCCTTTAATAATAGTGGATTTACACTGCCATCTACTGGATAAATACTATTCTTTTATGAGAATCATTTTGGGTATTGTTTTCTCTTAATTTTAAAATTAAGAGAGGCAAAATGTATATAAAATCAGCGCTAAGGAAAACTATATTCATTTTTCAGTATGAAGCACTTAGCAAACTTAAATTAGTTTCAAAAATGTATAAAAGTATGGTGTTTTGGCATTTGTGGATTTTTTATAAACATTCAAAGTTCAAAGTAAATTTATTATTAAAGTATATATATGTCACCACATACAACCCTGAGATTAATTTTCTTGCAGGCATACTCAATAAATCCACAATCCGGAATAATAACCACAAGAGTCAATGAAAGACCACGCCAACCTCGGTATTCAACCAACTAGTGTGCAAAGCAGACCAATTCTGCAAATAAAAAATAAATAAATAAACAATAGATACTGAGAACATGGGATGAAGAGTCCTTGAAAGTGAGTCCATAGGTTGTGTTGAAATACTTCAATGATGAAGTGAAGTTGAGTGAAGTTATCCCCTCTGGTTCAAGAGCCTGATGGTTGAGGGTTCTAACTGTTCCTGAACCTGGTGGTGTGTAGTCCTGAGGCTCCTGTACTTTCTTCCTGATGCACTCAGCAAGAAGAGAGCATGTTTTGGGTGGTGGGGATCCTTAATGATGGATGCAGCTTTCCTGTGACAATGTTTTGTGTAGATGTGCTCAGTAGGGTGGAGGGAAAGGCTTTACCCATGATGACCTGGGCCATATTCATTACTTTTTGGAGGATTTTCCAAACCAGGCTGTGATACAACCAGTCAAGATACTCTCCACTACACATCTGTAGGAGTTCGTCAAAGTTTTAGATTTCAGGCCAAATCTTCGCCTACTCCTGAGGAAGTAGAGGCACTGCTGTGCTTCCTTTGTAATTGCACACACGTGCTGGGCCCAGGACAGGTCCCCTGAAATAGTAACGCCGAGGAACATAAAGTTGCTGACCTTCTCCATCTCTGATCCCCAGATGAGGACTGGCTCGTGGACTCCTGTTTCCTCCTCATGAAGTTAATAATCACCTCCTTGGTCTTTCTGATAGTGAGTGAGAGGTTGTTGCTGAGGCACAACTCAGCCAGGTTTTCAATTTCCCTCCTATATGATGATCCATCACCACTTTGATTTGGCCTACAACAGTGGTGTCATCAGCAAACTGAAATATGGCATTGGAGATGTACTTAGCCACATGGTCGTAAGTGTAAAGCGAGTACAACAAAGGGCGATGCACACCGGCTTGTGGTGCACCTGTGCCGATGGAGACCTTGGAGGAGGTGTTGCTGCCAATCCGGACTGTCTGAGGTCCACAAGTGAGGAAATCGAGGATCCAATGGCACAAGGAGGGATTGTGGCCAAGGTCTTGAAGTTTATTGACTAGATCTGAGGGGATGATGGTATTCAATGCTGAGCTGTAGTTGATAAAGAGCACCCTGACATGTGCATATTTGTTGTCCAGATGTTCCTAGGTTGGGTGAAGAACCAGTGATATGATATCTGCCTTGGACCTGTTTAAAGAGTAACACCATATTTACAAGTAGTGGCTTTCCAGTTACTGCAGTGTTAGCATGCAACGAGAGCCTGTGCCATGATGGGTGAGGGAGGGTGAGGGGTCTGAGTATAGTGCTCCTGTGAGAGGGAGTGAGAGAGGGGTTGCAGGAGAATTAGTAATGGTGACTAAAGAACAACCCATGCAAAAGGCTACCTCCAAGTACTTGAATTTGCCGGGGAGGTACCTGAGTGTGGCTCTGTATGCCTGAATTTTGGTAAAACCAGAATGGTGCCCAATGCCTCTGTCGTCACTGAGTGCTGAAGTCACATTACTTTTTCAACTTCCGGCTAAAGTTTGTAAACAACATATGATTGCTTTGGCCGGGACATTATTAGGCATTGCTTCAGCACTTCTAACAGGGCCATAAACTGCATATTCAGCTTGTAAGCTCTTGTTAAATTTGACAGATGTGGAGACACAGACATGACACTGGTCAGGGGAATGCAAAAGAAAGTATTCCAGAAGGTCACAAACTTATTGTCAAGCAGCTACTGAAGGAAGAAGTTTAAAGTGAGAGGGGAAAGATTTCAAGGGAACCTGGGGGGGGGGCAAGTTTTTAAACACAGAAAGTGGTGGGTATATTGAACAAGCTGGCAGTGGTAGAGGTCAGGGCAATGAAAACTGTTAAAAGCTATTTGGATAGGGGCATGTTAGGAAAGGTTTAGAGGGATATGGGACAAATGTAGGCAAACAGGACTAGCTCAAGTTGGCACCTTGGATGAGTGTTCCAAAGGGCCCGATTCCATGCTGTATAATTCTGTGACTCTATTAAGGTGCTTTATCCATCGTTACTACCACAGTGCAGACTTGGGGGAAAGCCAAACACTTCCATTTTGTCCAAGTGCTATTAGGTCGATTGGAACTCTTTACTTTAATCCTTACTTAATTTCAATTTCTCTGAATTCCCCCCCCCCCCCCCCGGAAGTCAAACATGCAAATAACTTGATATCTAATGCCCCTTGGTATGGGCTTTGCAGATGACCTTCAACAATGTTTACATATATCACTCCATTGTTGGTGTACAGCCAGTGAGGTGTGTTTTAACCATATGCAGCACCTGGGTAGTTTTTCTCACTTCCAGGAGCCATCACTGTTGAATGACACTTGGATAACTGTTGGCACAAAACCAATTCAAGCCCCACATACAGAACTGACAATTTTGTTTTTCAGAGAGTCTACAAACAAATGATCACAAGCAAATGTGGTTTCCATGTCTTTTTCTATGACTGAACTGTTATCTGTAGAATACACTTTGCTTTGCTGGAGCTTTGATCTCACACAGTATCATCAATTGTGAGTTCTTCTTCATCAGTGTTGGGGACAGTTGTAGTTACTGCATACGTGATCTCTAACATGAAACCCGATGCCCTCTCAAAATCAGAAAAGTATCACCAGTCTCCTGAGATTACAAAGAATCTTGGATTTGAACAACAGACACAAAATGCTGGAGGAACTCAGCAGGCCAGGCAGCATCTATGGAAAAAAGTACAGTCAACATTGCTCGGATTTCCAGCATCTGCAGATTTTCTCTTGTCTTGGATTTGAATATCATTTGTGATTTTAAAAAAATCACAGCAATTGCATACATTCTGTATGACAGCCAAGACAATGCTTCATATCATTTCATTGTCTATCTATATAAGGCAATTCTTGAATACTTCAAGATCCTTGATCCTTGTCTCAATCCTCTAGGGCTGTGCTAATGCATGAACTCTCCCTCCAGCTGGTTGGAGTACACTAATGATAGATAGCTGGCCTTGTGAAAGTTGTCACTCTAGCCTACGTGTCTTCATAGTACCAGTAATTGAGATGTGCTTGGACCAAAGGATGCAAGGTATCCTTCCTCTATACTTGTTCCTTCTTTCTCTTTCTTCTTTTCCTTCTCCTCTTCCTCTCTTTATACAACTAATTCATTTTTGCAAATGGTTTCTCTCTGGCGAGCTTACAAGGGTAGATTGACAGTAGTGCTTGCCCGATAGTGGAAGGCAGTCAACACAGGTGCAGATTCTTTTTGACAGGACGGTTATTTGAATAGAGAAAGATGAGATGATGTGGGAACTTTCATATATCAGTGTTTTACCTCTTCAACACTAACATCGTTATGAATCCCAGCTACCCCAACAGTCACGATGAGGGGGAGCTTCGCATTCTGTTGAAGGTGTGTGTGTGCGTGTGTGTGTGTGTGTGTGTGTGTGTGTGTGTGTGTGTGTGTGTGTGTTACGTATCTGAAATGGTCTGATTATGTTCATTGACGTTGATCAATTAAACAATGAAGGACAATTAAGGTCCTTGTGCAAGCCTTGTACCTCTCACATCAACCCATCTTGAGTAATATCTATGCCATGACGCGTATTTTGCCATTGATCAATGCTCAGTAGAGTTATATGTCCATTGGAGACCTTGATTGCTTCTCTTGTGGTTCTTCTGCACCATTGTCCTTAATGTTCCTTTGTCCCTCACCTCAAGAGTTAAGACTTCTAAGTTAAGACCCCTGGCTGATGAACCTGGACAGACGTCCCTAACTTCTCCATCCACTCAGGTACACCTTTTGCAGTATTGCGATGTGATTGTAATGTGCTGTGTAAAGATTGACATTTTTAGGGCTGGTGCCCTGCACGTTGGATGCAAAGTAACATGATCTGGTAACAATAATCACAACTGCACCTGTCCTTATTAGAAAGCATTGCCTTGTAATAACCTGTTTAGATCTGTGTTTGGAACTGCAATCCTAATGCTGCAGCCTGAACCAGCATAGGTAAACTGTGCAATGATGTTTGAAATCTCCTATTAAGGAGCAAATGAATTTCTAGTCTGAATTGGTTTTCCTTAATAATCACGTCATTAAAAAGGTACTTGCATTTGTAATTATTAGGTCTCCATAAATGCACTGGAATTAGTTCATATCAGCCATTTAAACACAGTAGCTTCACACCATTCAAACACATAGTACAAACAGCAAAATGCCATTTTACAAAGCCATTAGCAGAGAGGCACAAATTAGAAAGTAATTTTAGATTTTAACATTTAATCTCATGTTTAACCTGAGACTGAAATTTGCTTGTTTTTGGCTTCATCATTAATTAGACAATATAATATGGTTATGATCATCCACCAAAACTTGCGTTCTCTCAAAAACGCAGCAGTGAAGAACATCTGAGTCATGTTGATGACAAAAATAAATATTACAGTAGTTATTAAACAATGGTATCTTTGAGCAAGAAAAATTATGATTCATGATGACATTTAGTATCTATTCTTACATTTCAATTCATTTCTTTTCTTATTAATTATGGAAATTATCTATTAACATTAACTCATAAGCATGACGGCACTGTTTGACTATCAACCTTTAATCACAGGTTCTGTGCATATTTCTATTCTATTGCCATGTCTGGAGCTAATAGATTTTGTGTTTTTTAATGTAATGTAAGATCTGAATTTACATTAATTTTAATTCCCACTGTACAGTGGGCATACAGTGAAAAATTCTAAGTGACAGTTTTGGCCTTTCTATCCTTAAGAGTATAAGATAGAGAAGCAGAATTAGGCCTTTTGGCCCATCAAGTCTGTTCTGCCATTTCATCATGTTTTTCTTTCTGTGCAAATCTCTGCTTTCTTCTAAGAAACCTTCATGCCCTGACCAATCAAGAATCTATCAACCTCTCCCTTAAATATACATGAAGACGGCCTCCACAGCTGCCTGTGGCATGGAATTCCACAGATTCACCACTCTGGCTAATGAAGTTCCTCTTCATCTCCATTCTAAAAGCACGTCCCTCTATTCTGAGGCTGTGTCCTCTGGTCTTAGACTCTCCCACCATAGGAAACATCCTCTCCACATCCATTCCATCAAGGCCTTTCACTATTGGATAGCTTTCAATGAGGTCACCCCTCATTCTTCTGAATTCTAGAGCCCACCAGATGCTCTTCATATGACAAGTCCTCATCAGTGCTTTGTAAAGTTTCAACATTAGATCCTTAGTTTTATATTCTAGTCCTCTTGAAATGAACGCTAACATTGCACTTGCCTTCCTTACCACAGACTCGATCTGCAAATTAAACTTTAGGGAGTCCTGCACAAGGACGTCCAAGTTCCTTTGCACCTCACTTTTTTTGTATTTTCTCTCCATTTCAACCTTTCCATTTCTTCTACCAAAGTGCATGACCATGCACTTCCCAATACCATATTCCATCTTCCATTTCTTTGCCCATTCTCCTAATCTGTCTGAGTCCTTCTGTAGCCTCTCTACTTCTTCAAAACTACCTGCTCCTCCACTTATCTTCATATTGTCTGCAAACCTTTCAAAAAACCTGTCAATTCCATCATCCAAATCATTGACAAATAACATAAAAAGAATCAGTCCCAACACACACCCCTGTGGAACATCACTAGTCACAGGCAGCCAGCCAGAAAAGCCTCCCTTCATTCCCAGTCTTTGCCTCCTGCCAATCAGCCACTGCTTTGTCCATGCTAGAATCTTTCCTGTAATATCATGGGCTCATAGTTTGTTAAGCAGCCTCAGGTGTGGCACCTTGTCAAAGACCTTCTGAAAATCCAAGTACGCAACATCAGCCAATTCTCCTTTGTCTATCCTGCTTGTTAGTTCTTCATAAATTCCAACAGTTTTGTCAGGCAAGATTTTCCCCTGAGGCAACCATGCTGACTACGGCCTATATTATCATGGGCCTCTGAGTAACCTGAGATCTCACCCTAAGTAATCGACTCCAGCACCTTCCCAGCCACTGAAGTCAGACTAAGTGGCCTATAGTTTCCTTTCTTCTGTCTCTTCCCCTTCTTGAAGAGTGAAATGATACTTGCAATTTTCCAGTCTTCTGGAACCATTCCAGAATCTAGTGATTCTTGAAAGATCATTACTAATGCCTCTACGATCTCTTCAGCCACCTCTTTCGGAATCCTGGGATGTACACCATCTGGTCCAGATGACTTATCTTCCTTCAGACCTTTCAGTTTCCCAAGAACCTCCCCTCTAGTTATGGTAACTTCAAGTTTCTTTTCTGTCCACAGATTTCTTTATACCATCAGCAATGGCTTCTGATGACTGTAGGATCCTTCAAATCTAAAGCCCACAATCCTTTGTTTTAAAGTTCAAAATATTCAGTAGTGCTGTTTTATGGAAGAGAATAACAGTCTAAAGCCACCCAACTCTCACTTATTTCAGTTTGAGACACACTCTGATGTTGCCTTCTCAATTTCTTCCTCTGTGTGCTCACACCCACATTTATCTTTACCTTCAAACTCATGCCTGCACCACTCTTCTTCATTCCAGTCCGAATGTTTCTTCTCTTCCTGTGGTGCTAACCTGTACATTTTATTTTCAAGTTGTCACGACAGACCAGCAATTGTAACTCTGACAGGATCTTGAGACTCTACTCATCTTAACAGACATTTTGAATATATTGGTTTATTGTAATACAAGTCTTTTTGCCATTGTGTTACATTTAACTGCACTTTATGCTGTCAACAATCCCCTTATTTTGAGTTCTCTACAAGACATAAGCAGGAGGAATTTTTATGGACCGTCTACACTCTTGCTTGAATGGGGAATCTGCCCAAGAACTCACAGAGTATTATTGACTGAGATGCCCCTGTATCTTCCAAAAGATGAAAAGAATCTGAGCAACTAGCAATTAAACTGACAGGATTTACTTTCAGATAAAATGATGAGAAGAGGCCCAAACAATTTAAGGTATTGAGTTCATGTAATTCTTAAAGCATAGGTCCATAAATAAGAGCTTAACATACCTTCTTAGAATGTATTTCTCAGAGTTTGACAAATGGTTACGTCTGATTAGTTTGTAATCATGATCCATACAGAAATTATGTTCCTCAATTCATTCACAGAGTATATCACTCTCATTAAGAACTAAAAGCGAGAAAGCAAAGCTTTAATTTATGCCATACAACGCACACAAAATGCTGGAAGAACTCAGTAGGCCAGGCAGCATCTATGGAAAAGATTACAGTCAATGTTTCAGTCCTGATGAAGGGTCTCGGTCTGAAATGTGGACTGCACTCTTTTCTATAGACGCTGCCTGGCCTGCTGAGTTCCTCCAGCGTTTTGTGTGTGTTGCTTGGACTTCCAGCATCTGCAGATTTTCTCTTGTTTGTGATTTATGCCATACAATTACTTTCATTATAGAACTATCTTCTTTGAGTGTAATAGATTGGACTTTTTGAGATGTGAGGTTAAATTTCCATTTCCAATCATAGACAGGTAGCCCTGCAGATAAACCATTCTCCTTTCTGAACCTGTCTCTGATCTGCTGTGTAATCTAATCTAATGTGTTAATCCTCCAGGGACCTCCATCACTGTTCTGGACAGAAGCAATTTCTGATAGGCGAATTGGAGTTGTATCAAAAGTTCCTATGTGGCACGTTTAGAGGCTGCCTGAATAGCTGATATAGCAGCAGTTTCCAGATTCTAAAATATATTCCTGAAGCTACTTCAGAGAGGCTAAGAGAGTAAGATCATTGAACAATGGACTCATTAGAGGGTGGTACAGGCAAAGCACAAGACACTTCTATACACAGCATAGGTGCACTAAATGTGTATTATAATGTACATTGAATTCATCCTCTAACTTTCAATTCAAGTGAAAGCAATGGAACTAAATTTTAGATACAGAGTTCACCACATCGCCTGTTTACAAAGGAAGATGACCACATACCCCATTCATCACTACTCCCTCCAGCTACATAATATCAAGTACAACTGGGGTGTATGGGGTGTCAGGGAGGGGTAGCATCTCTGGTGGGGAACATGTCACGTCCTTTTCAAGGTGATTTGTCCACATTTGGTCCCCACCTGGCACTCAGCTCTCACCTGTGGCTCCCCGTAGCTGTTTGCATGCGACAGCGGCCACACCCCGGGCAACGGCTTCGACAAGCCAGCTAAACCAGGTGAGGGTAGCCGACGGGTCTCAGACCCTTGGTGAGATAGGGAGTTGTCTATCCCAGCATGTGAAGGCAGACTCCGGCGGATTGAGTGGACGAGACCAATGGAGGGCCCAATGTTCAAGTGGCGGTCTCTGCAAGCGTTGTGGAACGTATAGAGCAGGACAAGACACAGGAGACGTCCTGGTCATCCACTGCACCCAGTCCCATCTCCAGCCGTCTCGACTCTGTCTTGCCACTGGATCCAAATGGGAATTGGGAAGAGAGAATGAGGCTGACGCTGCGCAACTCTCCCTCACTTAAATCCAACCACGCGCTAGTCTCGACACCGTCGTAATGGTGTCGAGGCCCTCATTGACGTTGATGATGGATGAACACGAACACACCAAGTACAACCAAAAAGAGATCAAATGACTTCACCAAGTTATCTGAGAAATGTCTAGGCAATGGAACCATTACACATTTGCCAATGATCATTCATTCATTCATCTCTTTCCTGGTCAATTTCTCTTTCAGCAGGTGTCAGGGAAATTGAGCAGTGAGATTGGGCACAGTGATCACAGTCCAGGTCAGAGAAGTGGCCTGAGTAGGGTCTTAGAAAAAGTAGTTCTAACATTCTACTGGATGCTGCAAAGAACTCCATGCCCCCTGTGCAGAGGTGCCCCGATGAGAGTTTTGTAGCTGCCCATCCCATTTTAATGAGTCCTGGCACTGACTTGAAAATCTAAAAGAACAAAATTAGAGATTAAAGATTAGCTTTATTTGTCACATGTACATCGAAACATCAAAACATAGAGTGAAATATGTTGCTTGGGCCAATGACCAACACAGTCCGAGGATGTGCTGGGGGCAGCCCACGATTGTCACCATGCTTCCAGCGGCAACACAGCATGCCCCAAAATTTACTAAACCTAACGCGTATGTCCTTGGAATGTGGAAGAAATCTGGAGCACCTACAGAGTCACAGGAAGAACGTTCAAACTCCTTACAGAGAGAAGTGGGGAATAAAGTCAGACTGCTGGTGCTGATTGTTCAAGTGGCTGCTGACAGCATCTGTCACCAAGGACCCCCGCCACTGAAGCTATGTTCTCTTCTCACTGTTGCCATCAGGAAGAAAGTACAGGAGCCTCAGGACCTACACCATCAGGTTCAGCAACAGTTATTACCCCTCAGCCCCAGGCTTTTGAACCAGTGAGGATAACTTCACTCCACTTCAGTCGCCCCATCACTAAACTGTTCCCACAGCCAAAGAGTTCATCTTTAAGGACTCTCAATATTTATTGCTTATTTATTTATTTTCTTTTTGTATTTGCACAGTTTGTTGTCTTTGGCACATTGTCTGTCCTTTTGCCTGTGGTCTTTCATTGATTTAAGTAAATGAATCTCAGCATTGTATAAGGTGACATCTATGTTCTTTGATAATAAATTTACTTTGAACTTTGAAGATCCTGGACAGTATCACCCAGACATAAATCCAGTTTGATGGTTTTGATGACGTGAGAATGAATACATGATAAATAGGTTCTGATATTTAGTTAATGCCATACATAATTCAAAATCCATTTCAGATTTGTAGCAGTGCAAAAGCATCACTGGGTCTCAATGTGTGTGGTATTACACCCCCAATTTTAATTACCATCCCAACAAATGCTTCACTTCACTTTCTTCAAAAACCAAGTTTTATTTGTTTTTGTCATGGTGTGCACCCAGGTATGAAGAAATGGCAGGATCTCCTGGAAGAGACGAAAGCAAGAGGTTAGATGTCAGAATACCAACAGAGCCTAGAGGAGCAATTGAGCGACACCACGAGACAACTCATTCTCCCCAACACAATGGCCCTACGCACCGCACTCCGTCACCCTCTACCAACCCCGACCAAGGCACTGAATGAGAGACCTCGTTAAATAACCATAGAATGTGGGAAACATATGCCAGCCACAATTAACTTGACAAGATTAAACCAAAAACACAAGGGATTAACAACTCTAGTTAAGATATTAATGAAAAGATACAAGTGCTCAAAAACTCAAAACTCAATGCAAACTGCATGGCTTGTGACAGTTTTGTTAGTTTTTCTCTAGTTCTTGTATTAAATGAAAGTCACATTATCAAAGCAGAATTATAATATCTGGTGAGGTTACACATGACCATTTGGTGAGTGCAGCTACAATACAAGCTGATAATATAAAATTTATCAGTGTTCAGTCTTTCGAGTTAGTCAGGTTCCCCACTCAAATGTAATGCCTGCCATCGCTTGGTATAATTGGTATAGGTCTCTGCCAGTGAAAATCCAGGTTAATGTACCTGTTGACTCAGGGTTAATTAGCCAGGATTCCAAGTAATAATTGAGGAACACAAGGTACATTAAATTATTGATTTTTTAATTCTGGATTTTCTGTATGTTCTTATTGTCAGAGAGAACACTTTGCATCAATTGAACATGTTAATTGTAAGGACTTGGCTCACAAATCCTTTTTGCTCCGAGTAATTGAGTTGCCGTTCCAATTATAATTTATTATTTGTACTTAGATTATTTTAGATTTTAACTTCAGATTAACCCGAGAACATTTCAGTATTCCTGAAATGAGATAAAGCAAACCATTTAGAATTTAGAAATGCTTCTGAAGCTTATCTTTTAACATTCAGAATCAATATATTCAAATGCATAAAAATTGTCAAATGCTAGCTGCAGAAAACAGCAATTAATCTAACAAAAGAAAGATACTGACACTGTTTTACCTGATGAGTTCAGTCCATCCACTCTACCCCCCCCCATGTAATTTCAGAGTGTCCACTTATCCAGGCCTGTTTGCCATCGCTGTCTCACAAAGAGGAATAGTCCCCAAGGAGTGACTAGATCTCAGGTAAACCACCCCAGATTGCTCCTTTGACAGTTCACTGCTGTTAAAGCTTGTTACACTTGTTTTTAAACGTCTCTGATCATGAAGCTTTAAGACACACTTTGAAGTAGCCAGGACATGCCATATGACATGCATGGAATGGCATGTGAGATTGAATCTCCATTTTTCCAATGATCTGTGTGCTCCCTTGAGGGACATTCAAATCAATGAAATTTAAAAAAAATAATTTAAAGAAACTATCTTTTAATCTCTTTTCTGCTCATTGGCCTAACTCCTGTGATTGTGTTGGCTTGAATCAATACACATAATCCAATTCTCTTTTTGATGGAAAAGAATGTTTAGATAGGATCTGGAAGGCTGCAACATGCCCAGATGGATGGTGAGATATCGGTCCTTCCGTTTACTTTTGGCCTTGTTGCAATGGTGCAGGAGGTCACAGAAAGAAAGGTCAAAGTCAGAGTGGAATGGAGTCGCAGAAGTGGACTGAAAGCAGGGGCTCTACAAGGCAATCACCCAATTTGCATTTGCTTTTCCAATACAGACACCACGTTGTGAGCATTGTATGCAATATGGATTGATTGGAAAGTTTCACAGGACAGGGAGCCATTGGATATGGAATAGGCCTTTAGCTTATGATGATTTTGGATCATTAGGCTTTCTTCCAGGGAAGGTGGGACCTGTACAGTAGGGACAATTTGCATCTGAACTGGACAGGTACTAATATCCTAGTGGGAAGGTTTGTTAATGCTGCACAGTGGGTTTTAATCTAGAGTTGCAGGGGGATGGGAACCAGAGTCCCAGACAGAAGAGTTTGTGGAGGCAAATGTTGGTAAGACCTCAAACAAAGTTAGGAATCGAGAGGTTGAGTGTGGTGTTGACTGGTGTCCTGGGCTGTATATATTTCAATGCAAGAAGTATTGTAGGAAAAGTGGATGAAGATGAGGTAGCTGGTTTACAAGCAGGGGCAATGTATAGTGAAGAGAAGCTGCTGATAGGGCAAAATTGGAGTCAACAGGATGATTTGCAACATAAAAGATGGGCAAAATCAGAAAGAGTGAATACAGGACTGAAGGTATTATATATGAATGTGCACAGAAAATGGAATAAGGTAGGTGAACTTCAGCACAGTTGCAGATTGGCAGGTGTGATGTTGTAGGCATCACTGAATCATGGCAGAAAGATGATTATAGCTGGCAGCTTAATGTCTAAGGATACACATTGTATCGAATCACAGGCAGGAAGTCAAAGGGAGCGGCACTGCTCTATTGGTTAAAAATGAAATCAAATCATTAGAAAGAGGTGACATTGGGTTGGAAGGTGTTGAATCACTGTGGATAGAGCTAAGGAACTGCAATGGTAAAAAGACTCTTATGGGAGTTGTATACAGACTCCCAAACACTAGCAAGGAATTGAATTGACTTTATTCCTCACATCCTTCATATACATGAGGAGTAAGTATCTTTATGTTACATCTCTATCTAAATGTGCAATGTGCAATTTATAGTAATTTGTAATAAATAGTATGTACAACAGGACAGTCAATATAGCATAGAAATACAATTGTATTAGCATGAATTAATCAGTCTGATGGCCTGGTGGAAGAAGCTGTTCTGGAGCCTGTTGGTCTGGCTTTTATGCTGCAGTACCGTTTCCCGGATGGTAGCAGCTGGAACAGTTTGTGGTTGGGGTGATTCAGGTCCCCAATGATCCTTCAGGCCCTTTTTACATACCTGTCTCTGTAAATGTCCTGAATAGTGGGAAGTTCACATCTACAGATGTGCTGGGCTGTCCGCACCACTCTCTGCAGAGTCCTGTAATTGAGGAAAGTACAGTTCCCATACCAGGCAGTGATGCAGCCAGTCAGGATGCTCTCAATTGTGCCCCTGTAGAAAGTTCCTCGGATATGGGGGCCCATCCCAAACTTCTTCAAATATCTGAGGTGAAAGAGGCCCTGTTGTGCCTTTTTCACCACACAGCCAGTGTGTACAGACCACACGAGATCCTCAGTGATGTGTATGCTGAGGAACTTAAAGCTGTTCACCCTCTCAACCCCAGATCCATTGATATGGTCTACAAATTATAACAGGATATAGAAAATACATATCAAAAGGGCAATGTTATAATAATGATGGGGAATTCAATATGCAGGTAGATTGGGAAAACCAGGTTGGTGCTGGATTCCAGGAGGGGGAGTTTCTAGAGTGCCTATGAGGTGGCTTTTTAGAGCAGCTCATGGTTGAGCTCACTAGGGGACCAGCTATTCTGGATTGGATGCTGTGCAATGAACCAGAATTGATTAGAGAGCTTAAGGTAAAAAAACCCTATGAGGAAAGTGATCATAAGATGGAATTCACCCTGAAATTTGAGAAGAAGAAGCTGTCAGATGTATTAGTATTACAGTGGAGTAAAGGGAGTAAAGCTATCTGGTGGTGCAGTGACATCAGCGCCGGACTCTGGAGCGAAGGTTCCCAAGTTCGAATCCAGTTGGGCCGCTCCCAGGTATGCTTTCCATCCGTGCCAGTTTGAGTGTCGAGCTCGCAACTCGGCCTCGTAAAAAAAAACTGCGCTGTGAGAAGGACGTCGGGGACCACTCACAGAATCTTTCCTCCAAGACGACCACTTGAAAAGTGGTCGCCAAGGCTCTGGCAGAGTGTGGCACACACGCTAAAAAAGGGAATTACAGAGACATGAAAAGGAGTTAGCCAGAATTGATTGGAAAAGGACACTGGCAGTGATGATGAAAGAGCAGCAATGCACAAGGCACAGGATACATACATCCCAAAGAGGAAGAAGTCTTCCAAAGGCAAGATGACACAAATGTGGCTGACAGGAGAAGTCAAAGCCAACATAAAGGCCAAGGAGGGGTCATATAATAGAGCAAAAATTAGTGGGAAGCTTCTAAAAACCAACGGAAGGCAATTAAAAAAAGTCTTAGGAAGGAAAATATAGAATATGAAGGTGAGCTGGCCAATAATATTAAAAATAATACCAAAAGTTTCTTCAGCTATACAAACTGTAAAAGAGAGGTGAGAGTGGATATCGGACCACTGGAAAATGATGCTGGAGGTAGTAATGGGGGAGAAGGAAATGGGGGATGAACTGAATAAGTATTTTGCATCAGTCTTCAATGCAGAAGACGCTAGCAGTTTGGCAGAAGTTCCAGGTGTCAGGGTCATGAAGTGTATGAAGTTACCATTACTAGAGAGAAGGTTCTTGGGAAACTGAATGGCTTAAAGGTAGATGTCACATAGACAGGATGGTGTACCCCCTCTGAAAGAGGTAGCTGAAGAGATTGTGAAGGCATTAGTAATGATCTTTCAACAATAACTAGGTTCTGGAATGGTTCCAGAAGACTGGAAAATTGAAAATGCCATTCCACTCTTCAAGAAGGGAGAGAGGCAGAAGAAAGGAAACTATAGGCCAGTTAATCTGAC
The DNA here is from genome assembly GCF_963921235.1 of Mobula hypostoma. NCBI lineage: Eukaryota > Metazoa > Chordata > Chondrichthyes > Myliobatiformes > Myliobatidae > Mobula > Mobula hypostoma. The sequence continues at coordinate 36,519,328 of NC_086107.1, read as the reverse complement.
CTTAATGGTTGGGATGATGTTGAAGTCGATTATTAAGGATGAAGTCTCAGGTTACTCGGAGACACATGATAAATTAGGCTGTAGTCAGCATGTTTTCCTCAAGGGAAAATCTTGCCTGGCAAATCTGTTGGAATTTTTTGAAGAAGTAACAAGCAAGATAGACAAAGGAGAATCGATTGATGTTGTGTATTGGATTTTCAGAAGGCCTTTGACAAGATGCCACACATAAGGCTGCTTAACAAGCTATGAGCCCATGGTATTATAGGAAAGATTCCAGCAAGAATAGCAGTACTGATAGGAAGGAAACAAAGAGTGGGAATAAAGGGAGCCTTTTCTGTTTGGCTGTTGGTGACTAGTGGTGTTCCACAGGGGTCTGTGTTGGGATTGACTCTTTTTACATTATATGTCAATGATTTGGATGATGGAATTGATGGCTTTGTTGCAAAGTTTGCAGACGATAGGAAGATAGGTGGAGGGGCAAGTAGTTTTGAGGAAGTAGAGAAGGACTCAGACTAATTATGAGAATGGGCAAAGAAGTGGCAGATGGAATACAGTGCTGGGAATTGTACAGTCATGCACTTGGGTAGAAGAAATTAAAAGATTAACTATTTTCTAAATGGAGAGAAAATTTTAAAAACTGAGACAAAAAGGGACTTGGGAGTCCTTGTGCAGGATTCCCTATAGGTTAATTGACAGGTTGAATCTCTGGTAAGGAAGGCAAATGCGATGTTAGGATTGATTTCAAGAGAACTAGAATAGATAGAACATAGAATAGATAATGTGGAGGGCTGTCAGAGGTTACAGCGGGACATTGATAGGATGCAAAACTGGGTTAAGAAGTGGCAGATGGAGTTCAACCCAGATAAGTGTGAGGTGGTTCATTTTGGTAGGTCAAATATGATGGCAGAATATAGTATTAATGGTAAGACCCTTGGCAGTGTGGAGGATCAGAGGGATCTTGGGGTCCGAGTCCGTAGGACGCTCAAAGCAGCTGCACAGGTTGACTCTGTGGTTAAGAAGGTGTATGGTGTATTGGCCTTCATCAATCGTGGAATTGATTTTAGGAACCGAGAGGAAATGTTGCAGCTATATAGGACCCTGGTCAGACCCCACTTGGAGTACTGTGCTCAGTTCTGGTCGCCTCACTACAGGAAGGATGTGGAAGCCATAGAGAGGGTACAGAGGAGATTTACAAGGATGTTGCCTGGATTGGGGAGCATGCCTTATGAGAATAGGTTGAGTGAACTCGGCCTTTTCTCCTTGGAGCGACGGAGGATGAGAGGTGACCTGATAGAGGTGTACAAGATGATGAGAGGCATTGATCGTGTGGATAGTCAGAGGCTTTTTCTCAGGGCTGAAATGGTTGCCACAAGAGGACACAAGTTTACGGTGCTGGGGAGTAGGTACAGAGGAGATGTCAGGGGTAAGTTTTTTTACTCAGAGGGTGGTGAGTGCGTGGAATGGGCTGCCGGCAATGGTGGTGGAGGCAGATACAATAGTGTCTTTTAAGAGACTCCTGGACAGGTACATGGAGTTTAGAAAAATAGAGGGCTATGGGTAACCCTCGGTAATTTCTAAGGTAGGGACACGTTCGGCACAGCTTTGTGGGCCGAAGGGCCTGTATTGTGCTGTAGGTTTTCTATGTTTCCATGTTTCTATAAAGGGAAGGATGTAATGTTGAGACTTTATAAAGCACTGGGGAAGTCTCACTTGAAGTTTTGTGAACAGTCTTGTGCCCCTTATCTTAGAAAGGAGGTTCCTAAAAGGAAGAGGGTTCAAAGGAGGTTCATGAAAACCTGCAATTAACTGGGTTCTCTCTATTTATGTTGAATCTTCTACAGTGCAGTATAGAAAGATAGATACTTTACTAATCCCAAAGAAAATTACAGTGTCACAGTAGCATTACAAGTGCACAGATATACAAATATTAAAAGAGAAGTAAGAAAGAATAAAAGGTAAGTTTTCTCAAACAGTCTGACAGGAGGGAGTCATCACTTCTCCGCCTATAGGTTGGCTTAGTATAGAGCCTAATGGCTAAGAGTAAGAAGGACCTCATATAGAGCTCTTTGGAGCAGTGCAGTTGTTTCAAATTTGGCTGGATTAAGCTCCACCTGCCATTTCTCTGCCCATATTTACAACTGATCTATATTCTGCTGTATCCTTTGGTAATCTACACTATCTGCAACACCACTAATCTTTGCATTATCTTTAGACTTACTAACACATCTGTTCTCATCTTCGTCCAAGTCAATTATATGCGTACAAATATATCACAAACAGTAGAGTTCCCCATATGGATCCCCATGGAACACCATTTGTCATGGACCTCCCCTCAGAATAAATCCATTGGCCAAAACCCCCTGTCTGTTATGGGCCAGCCAATTCTGAATCCATTTGGTTAAGTTTTTGTGGATCTCATGCATCTTCATTATCCCTGTTTCCATTCTTGAATCAGGGAACAACAGTTGCTACCCGTCAGTCCTCCAGCACCACACATGTAGCTAGCAAAGATGCAAAGATCTTGGTCAAGGACCAGTAATCACACCTCTCATTTCTCTCAATAACCTGGGGTATATCCCATTGGGCTTTTGGAACTTAACCACATTAACGTTTTTCAAAAAAACCTAACACTACCTCTTCCCTAATTTTGAAATGCCTCTACGTCTTAACACTTTCCACTCTGATCTCACTATCCTCTACATCCCTCTCCTCAGTAAACACTGATGTAAAGTACTCATTTGGGATTCTCTTTAATCCTACTTGCCAAAGACTTTTCATGACCCCTTTTAGCTCTCCTAAGTCCCTTTCTCGGTTATCTTCTGGCTCCTTTTAGTCTGCAAGCATCCTGTTCATTTTCAGTTTCCTAAGTCTTATGCCCTTCTTCTTCTTCTTGACTTATGTAGTAGCTCTCTCGACATCCAAATTCTCAATACCTTGCCATCCTTGTCCTCTCCTCTAACCGGTAGGTGGGTGGGGATATGTCTTCTTGGTCAGTGCATATGGAAGGTCTTTCTGAAAGCATTCCCTGACCATTCTCTCAGAGAGTGCTATCAAACGACATTCTCAGACAGGGTCCTGGAAGAATTTTTTTGGACAATCCTCCTTCACACTTCTCAATTGTGAGCTTAATAACTTAATTCTGTGTTGTAGAATTCACTGCAAGTAAAGCACCCTGATTTTCATTCTGTTGTTATCTATTATTTTCCACTTTCACTTGGATTCATTTTCTTTTGCATAGACAGATCCATCTTGCAAGTTTGGACTTTTAAACTGCACGTGTCACTGAAATCAGTGCTTATTTCATATCTCCTGAAAACTAGACTGTCTAAGCATAATGAAAAGAGTGAAGGGAGAATCCTAATATACTTCATTAACCAGAGTTATCACATTTATGTTCTCTTTTCAGTTCAGAGATGTGTATACTCTCTGGTATACGGGATCAGACGATCAACTATGGATAGATATAATTTAGGAAGAGGTACAGTCGACGTTTCAGGCCGAGACCCTTCGTCAGGACTAACTGAAGGAAGAGCTAGTAAGAGATTTGAAAGTTGGAGGGGGAGGGGGAGATCCAAAATGATAGGAGAAGACAGGAGGGGGAAGGATGGAGCCAAGAGCTGGACAGTTGATTGGCAAAAGGGATATGAGAGGATCATGGGACAGGAGGCCCAGGGAGAAAGACAAGGGGGGCGGGGAACCCAGAGGATGGGCAAGGGGTATAGTCAGAGGGACAGAGGGAGAAAAAGGAGAGTGAGAGAAAGAACGTATGTATAAAAATAAATAACGGATGGGGTACGAGGGGGAGGTGGGGCATTAGCGGAGGTTAGAGAAGTCGATGTTCATGCCATCAGGTTGGAGGCTACCCAGACGGAATATAAGGTGTTGTTCCTCCAACCTGAGTGTTGCTTCATCTTTACAGTAGAGGAGGCCGTGGATAGACATGTCAGAATGGGAGTGGAAGGTGGAATTAAAATGTGTGGCCACTGGGAGATCCTGCTTTCTCTGGCAGACAGAGTGTAGGTGTTCAGCAAAGCGGTCTCCCAGTCTGCGTTGGGTCTCGCCAATATATAGAAGACCACATCGGGAGCACCGGACGCAGTATATCACCCCAGCCGACTCACAGGTGAAGTGTCACCTCACCTGGAAGGACTGTCTGGGGCCCTGAATGGTGGTAAGGGAGGAAGTGCAAGGGCATGCGTAGCACTTGTTCCGCTTACAAGGACAAGGCTGGGGTGATATACTGTGTCCGGTGACCACTACATACATCTTAAACAAGAAAATTCTCCCAGATGCTATGGAGACCTAATACAAAAATCTGTCTGAACTGGATTACTCGGGTGGACAGAACCATGAATCAAACTTTGTAGTCTGCTCTCACGTAAATTACTGAGGTGACCACTGTGCTTTATAACTATCCCTTTTCTGTACCCAGTTATATTTGTCAGTGAAACCACATGATATAAGTCCCCCCACTTAAACAAAAGAATATGAAGTAAGAATTAATATACCATGCATATTCAGTAACAGAAAGGCACATTAAAAGCTATATCAAATGAGCAAATACAATATTTTAATATGTATTCCATGTATTTATATATGAAATTAAAATTGGTATATTTAATTTTTGTTGGCCAGTGCTCATGCTAATGGTGTGGATTTAGTTAGCAGAAGGGAAGTAATGGGCATAAATGTTAAATGAGGTGAAGGAGAGGATAATGATAAATTTGACATTTTGGTGAACCAACTCATTATACAGCTGTAGTCAGAGAAACCTTTTTAACTCAACTAAAAGTTCAGTTAATTTTATTGAACCAAGCGTAATATAGTTCATGATAAACTGATTCAAAACATTTCTTAATTTTATATATATTTATAGCTTGCCATCAACAAAACTATTTACCATTCTTCAGTTGCTGGCCTTAAATCTCATGTGAATCTCCTAAGTATACTGAAATGGTTATTTGTTTGTTGCAATGATACTTCTTTTGGTGCCAGATAAATGTGTTGATCAGGAAAATCCAGTCCATGCATTTGTCATTAAAGAAAGCTTGTTTGGCCTACAGCTACCCAGGGCAGAGATACAAGAGTCTGTAGATGTTGTAATTGTAAGTAAAAACAAAATCCTAGAAGCATCTGTGGCAGCAAAGGGACAGCAGATGTTTTGGGTCTGAAAGCGTAAAAGGAAGATCACCAATATAAAGCCATGAGGGGGAGGGGTGAGGCAAAAACGGATGAGTGATTGGTGGATCCAGGTGGGGAAGGGTTGATGGGCAGCTGTAGCCAGTTGGAGGAAGAAGGAAAGAGGGAGTGACAGAGACTGAGAGGTGATTGGTGGAAACAACAAAGGGTGGCAGAAAATGCAATCTGATAAGAAACGAAGGCAGTCAGTGAAATGATCTAATCTAATCAAATCTAATCTAGATAAGGGAGAGATGCAGGTGGGCACAAGGAAACAATGGGGAGAGGGGAGAGGAATGAGTCAGTGAGCCACAAGCAGACGGAATCAGGTAGGGGAGAGAGGGCAGTGGGTAACATGGGACTGGGTGTTGAGAGAGGGTGCTTTGAAAAGAAAGGGTTGTGTGAGAGAATCTGGGGGGATCAGGAAGGGAAAGTGACAGAGGGGCTACAGGTTATCCAAAATTGAGGAATTCAATGCCCACGCTGCTAGACTGTCGTCTACCCAGGCAACACGTGAGGTGTTGCTGTTTTTGCTTGCATATGGCTTCACCCTGGTCCTGGAATAGGCCAAGGGCAGATAGGTGGATGTGGGAACGAGGAGGGGAGTTGAAATTGTTTGCAGCTAAGAACTGAAAATAGTTACCCCAGACTGACCACAGGTACTTGGCAAAATCATCAACTGGTATGTGCTTGGTCTCGCCAGTGGAGAGGAGGCCATATCAAAAACGCTGAGTCCAATAGACAGAGATGGAGGAGGTGCATTGTGAACCCATGCTGTTTAGGTCCCTGAGTAGTGGTGATGGAGGATGTGTAGGGACAAAGTTTGCATAGTCTGTGGTTGCAGGGGAAAGCAGACATCCCACCTCTCCCAGAAGTTCTGGGAGTCTCCCGCATATTAATAGCAGCTCCCTGACACCCGCTAATTATATACAATATCCTGGAAATGAGATCAATAAAGTATGACTATGACTAGAGGGAGAGCGGGAGTGGGAGCAGGAGCAAGAACGAGCATGCTGATTGGTCTCTCTTTGTGCTAAGTAGACCTATCAGTTTTCTCTGTGGGCGGGCTTTACAGTTGACCTCTGTCTCTCCATCAGTTCAGTTTCGTGTCCTGCACCGCCATGGCAAAGTGTTTCAAGAAAAGAAAAGAAAAAACGCACTTCACCCCAGACTACACCAAAGTGTACCCCTGCCTAACAGGGGTCAAAAATGATGACAGTGTTGCTCACTGCACTGTTTGCAACAGTGACTTTTCTATCACCCATGGTGGGTTAAGACTGTAAAAGACAAGTTGAGGTGAGTTTAACAGGTGTCATTCATTCATTAGCATAGCTAACGTTATTTAAACTAGCTGGCTAGCTGCTAAGGAGCTACTCTATTGATGTCCTACATGATGAGGCCAAACTCCTTGCAGACATGCTTAAAGTTGTAATAGAATTAAAAAAACGACTCCATGATAATATATAAGTACATACTGTATTTTAATATCACATTTTCTACATATACCCAGTTTACAGATTACAGATTAGACAAAATCACTAAACAAAGTATTACATAAGACAATATAATAAGGATACACCTTATGCTTTCATTTCTTTTAGGGACCACAACATATTAGGGAGGCTAATCACAGGGAAGGCTGCTGAAGTATTTCACAGTGCTTTTCAGCAGAGCCACTTCACAGTACAAGGAAAGTTTGCAAAAGAAAGAGAGAAGCTATTTGCATTAGCACTGGGATTGCCAACAAAATACTCAACAAGGAATATATATATGTATATCTGTGTGTAAGTAGTTTCAATATGTGTCAAATAAATTGTTGTGTTCTCTCATAATCAAATGTTCCATATACATGTGCCCTTAGAGGTCGACCGGGGGGGCGGGGGGGCGCGCGCGCGCAGGGATATGGGGTTGCGGGGGGCGGGGGTGCTACCTCCCTGAATTGGTGGTGCTATCTCCCTGAAATGAGTTTTTGAAGGGTGGGATATCTGGGAAAGTGCCTTTAGATAGGGAAGGATGAGTGGTCAGGATGGAGTCACATCGCTATGGAAATCAGAAAGGGGTGGGAAAGGGAAGATGAGGGCTGCAGTGGAATCGCAATGCAGCTGGTGGAGATAATGAAGGATGGCGTGCTGGATGTGGAAGCTGTAGGGGGGAGAGGTAAGGACCAAAGGAACTTGACCTCTGTTCTTTTTTGAGTTGAGGTAAGAACCGAAGTATGGTAACTGCAGAGACAGGGATGAGGACTCCATCAACCACATCTCCTCAAGAAGGAGCAAATAGGCTTATCGAGAGCAAAGGAGGTTGAGGTGGAGAACGTGACGCCCATATAAAACAGGGTGACCTGGAGCTGTAATCCAGGAGCTGGGGGAGTTGGTGGGTTTGTAGTAAATATCAGTGGACAGTTTGTCTCCTGAGAAGAAGTCGGAGAGATTCAGAAATCCAAAAAGGGGATGAATAAGTGAATGGGGAAGGGGGGGTGAAAGTTTGCATAAAGTTGCTAAAATTGATGAGGTGCGCACTAGCGCTGGAGACAGCACCAATGCAATAGTCAGTGTAGTGGAGAAAAGATTGGGGAGTCGTGCCAGAGCAGGTTTGAAGCAAGGACTGCTCTAGGTAGCCAGTGATAAAGCAGGTGTAGTTAGGGCCCATGGCTACCCGTTTAATTTGTAGTAAGCGAGAGGAATCAAATAATGAACTTGTTCAGGGTGAGAAATATTTGGCCAGGTAGAGAAGAATGTTAGTGGAAGGGAACTGGTTAGATCCATGTTCTAGAAAGAAACGGAGGGCACTGAGGCCTACCTGATGAGGAATGGACAGGTAAAGGTACTGAACATCCCTGGTGAAGATGAGCAGTGTTGGCCAGGGTGTCCCAAATGTAGGTGGGGAAGCTAACGAGAATCCACTCATTATTAAATTAATTCAATGTAGCAACATCATAGTAGGTTATTTCCATGAATTGGTTCAAATAATTGAAAATCTAGGTTATCACTGTAAATTCCTTTCAACTGAGTTTATTATTCCTATTGTTCTTGAAAGTTAACATTTCTATATAGAAGGAAATTGAAATAAAATTGAAAAGGTTGACATAAATAAAAAAAACAGCAGGGTCTATGTTTTGTGTCTTACCTTTAATATTTATCCCAAATCCAAGATAATGATATCTAGGATCTGAAAAGCCCAATGATCCTTTTAATTTAGGTCAATATTTAAACAAAGTAATTAAGTACGAACAGTATGGTATTCCACCTCAGGGTGAGATTATTAGGGAGGTAAATGAACCATCTGCTTTCTCAAATGTAGAATGAAAATCTTTGTTGTGACTTCTTTTAAAAGCCATTTCATTACTTCAGAACAATATGCAGTTTAATAAATGCAAAAGGCTAATTTTCAATGTAGATTGAGCCACAGGACGACACATTATCCAAGGAATTCCAGGTTTATTATTATTTCTGATCCATGCACCAACCCAAGATGAGCACTTCCACGGTATTTTTCATAGGTTACATTAAAATTGATGTCTTCACAAAGCAGAGAATGTTATGAGAGAAGGTCAACACAATCCGCAGTGGTACTGTATAGCTCTAAGTAATGCAGCAGAATTCCTCATCTCTTCCAGACAAGGTTAATTAGTGTTCCTGTTTTATTCCCAGTTTGGCTATCATTATGGAGACAGGACAAAAAATTAATAGCTGAAGTTCCTTATTAGTGACTGCAGGAGAGTCTTTATGTTACTGAACCAATAATCTAGAGACTTGAACTAATGATCAGGAGGAAGGAGTTCAAATCCCACCATGGAAGCTTGAGAGTTCATATTCAGTTAATTAAATCAAGTAGAATGAACAAAAACATATATCAATAATGGTGAACATGAAGCCACTAGGATGTCATAAAAACCCGTCTGGTTCATACTGCCTTTTGGGAAAGAAGTTTCTGTCCTTCCCAGCTAAGGTCTGCCTAGTGAGGCACCAAAATGACTTCATAAAATTGAAAAGATTGCTCTTGAGGGAAGAATACTCTTTACTCGCTGCAATCAGAACTGACAAAAAGGTTTCCGACTGTCGGATCCAATCATCTCCGGAGTTTCTGAGAACAACCATCTCCCACTATTTCATCAATAACCCTCTATTTATCATATGGAGTTCAGGAACGTGTATTGATGTTTTAAAAGACTTACTTAGCAATTTTTTTTTGCATAATGATGTTGTCCGTGAGATTGTAACAAAACCTGGACAGCAGTCTGAGATTGGCTGATAGGTGGCATCCAACATTTGGACTACACAAGTCACACATAATCAACATATGGCTGTCAAGAAAGAGTCTGATCATCTCCCTTTGATGCTCAACAGGCTAAAGTCACCTAACCCTTCAAATATTTTCATTTATAGGACTTGAGTCAACAGGGTAGTATAGAGTACTTGTGAATGCCACTGGGACAATATTCTAGAAACACAGCACTGCTCAGACTAAAGCAGCACTCACATAATCAATACCTCGTTTTGACCTTAACTATCGATGACTCCCCCTGCCTTTAACAATCTGTAACTGCAGTATGAACCATCTGCACTGACGTAACCTGCAGAGGCTTCCTTATTAGACAATCATTAAACCTTCAACTACCAGAAATCAAGGGGGAGGGGGGGGTTGCAAGTAAGAATGTCACTGCCAGCAAGTTCTTCAACTCACACACCATCATCACTTGAAAATATTTTGTTATTCCTTCACCATCTTTGAGAAGTATTGGAATTTCTTACCTAACAGCACCGGGGGATACTGGATCACACAGATAAGTGCACAAGAAAGCAGTTCATAACCACTTTCTTCCTCAATACTTCCAGCAAAGGTCCTAGTTAATATTGCCTCTATCTTTCTGCTATATATTTTCTTAAGTTTATAATTGCCAGAAGGAGGTCCATCAGTCCATCAGAGCCATACTGATTCTCAAGGAATTGAGAACTGCACTAGTCCCATTCCTCTTCTATTTAATTCACTGTATCTCTCTCAAGGGTGTGCTGTTATGGCTGAAATGCTAAGGGAGAGACACTGAAGAGGATGAACAGTTCACTGACTTTTACTAAGAACTGTGCAGAATTAAAGGAAAAACAATAAATGCCAGGCCTACTGGGCCATTGACTAAAACTCTCAAACTGAAAGCTAATGCTGACACTGTGGCTCGGAATCAGTATCTTAACACTAAATAAGTACCTCTCCTTCACGCATCTTCTTCCCCAGAACAAGGACAAAGCTGAGCAGGGAGCGTTGACGTTGCTGTGTTTTGGTCAAGACTCAACAAGACTGAAATGAGAGGAAGAGAGTTAAATACCATCACAATGAAACACTAATTGGCTGGAACATGCACGCACACAAGTGTGATGGCTGACCCCATTCACCAGCCCATCTGCAATGGTGCCCAGACCCCTCGGTAGAATCTGTTGTTGTGACAGGGCCCCCCTCCCTAGGCACAGGTCATGAGGTGCCAGTGACCTGTGCCCGCTGGAGGTCCCAGATGAGGGACTTGTCCAGGATACCCTGAGCCAGATCCCAAGAACATTTTTCAGAGCCATACCCCTCCCATTCCATGAGATACTGCACTGTGCCCCACATGCAGCCAGATACCAGGAGGCGCCGCATAAAATAGGCCAAGGACCCATCCACCAACTGGGGAGGAGGAGGGGAGTGACTGGAGCAAGGAGAGAGGAGTCACTGGCTTGAGTTGGGAAACAAGGAACACTGAATGAATCTTCACTGATGATGCTAGGCACAGACTATATGAGACTTCGTTACTAGCCTTATCCATTTCCACATATCATGGGGCCAACCTGTGGCTCTTGACTTTCAAAGGAAGATCTTTAGATGTCAGCCAGACTTTCTCCTCTGGCTTGAGAGGGCTAACCTGTTGGCAGAGCCAATTATCCTGCTGGGCATGTTGTTTCTGTTCGTGCAACAGAGAAGCCCTGGCCCGTCTCCACGTGCGCTTGTAGCATTGGACCAGCTTTCAGCAGCAGGAACTCTCAAGTCAGCCTCTTGGTCAGGGAAGAGTGGTGGCTGGGATCCCTTCTGGCATTCAAAAGGGGACATTCCAATGAAGAATGATCAGAGGTTATTGTGGGCAATCTCTGCCCAGACCAATTGGGAGCACCAGGTCGTGGTGATGGAAGAGATGAGGCAGTGCAGGGTTATCTCCAGCTCCTGATTCACTCTCTCAGCCTGTTTGTTAGATTGGGGTGGAAACCAGATGAGAGTCTGGCTGTGGCTCCCAAAAGAGAATAGAAAGCCCACCAAAAATGGGATGTGAAGTATGGTCCTCGATCAGGCACCACATCTTGGGCCGTGCAGCCTGAACACATGCTGAACCACAAGTGTGGCAGTGTTGTGAGCTGATGGGAGTTTGGGGAGGCCAATGAAGTGGGCAGCCTTGGAGAACTAGCTCACAAACTGCAGACTGGGAGTGTTTCCATCTGATGGGGGGCAGGGGCAGACTAGTGATGACATCCACCAAGAAGTGGGTCCAGAGGTGGTGAAATATAGGCAGCAGACAGAGCAGACCCACAGACCGCTAAAGTGACATCTTGTTCTGGGCACAAGTAGGATAGATAAGATGAAGTTGTGGACACTCTGGGACACAGACGGCCACCAAAATCATCTTTTTACAAAATCCAGGGTCCAGACAAGAAGAGTGACACCGCTCCAACACTCTGGGGTGCACAGTGGCAAGAACTTACACTTGTCAAACTACCATTCATCTTTGGATTGTGGAAAGAAAGTGGCGTGTCTGGAGGATTTCCACAAAATTATGTACAAACCCCATCCAGACAGGTGGGGTCTCTGGTACTGCGAGGTGTTAACATTAACCAGTCCTCATCGAGGGATTGGCAGTGGAAAGAGCGAGCAGCTTCAAGTTCCTAGGTGTCAGTATCTCTGAAAATCTATTCTGGGCCCAACATATTGATGAAAGTACGACAGGGGCTATATTTTATGAGGAGTTTGAGGAGACTTGGTATGTCACCAAAAACTCTCGCAAATTTCTGCAGGTGTACCACGGAGAATATTCCAACTGGTTGCATCACCGTCTGGTGTGGAGGGGCCACTGCACAGGATTGGAAAAGGCTGTTGAAAGCTGTAAACTCTGTCACCTCCATCATGGGCAACAGCCTCCCCAGCACAGAGGAAACCTTCAACAGGTGACGCCTCAGAAAGGTGGCATCCATCAGTAAGGGCTTTCCTCACCCAAGGCATGCTCTCTTCTCATTGCTACCATCAAGAGGAGCCTGAAGGCACACACTCAGTGTTTCAGGAACAGCTTTTTCCTCACCGCCTTCAGATTTCTGAATGGACAATGACCTCACGTACATTACCTCACCTTTTTTATTTCTTCTTTTTGTGTGATTTTTGCTCTGTTTCATTACTTGTTTAATTTCATATGTCTGTCTTTTTATACACAGTGAATTTCTTATTGTTTATTGTTATTACGTATTGCATTGTACTGCTGCCGCAAAACAACACATTTCACGACATATGCCAGTGATATTAAACCTGATTCTGATTACTACTGCTCCACTGTGCTGCCCCAAATCACATTGTTGTTTACATTTTAATCTGTTATTTGTTTTCTTCTTTCAGCATTCTACGTCATGCCGAAGTTTGTGCCTATATTCCTCATTCTATGCCACTTTTGTGTATGATAGTTTATTTCAGTACTTGCAGACCAATAAACATCACTGTTAAAACTAAGCAACGCACACAAAATGCTGGAGGAACTCAGTAGGCCAGGCAGCATCTATGGGAAAATGTGCAGTTAATAGTAGATGATAGTAGCGGGCAAAAGAACCCCACCTTTTCTCAAAGTCAAATCGAGGTTCAAAAGTTCAACTTCCGATTTTCTCCAAACTGAGACATAGCATCTATCATCTGATTTGAGTTAATTAAGATGGTTTCCTTCTATTCTTGTTTAAATGGATTTGAGTGGGGGATTGATGTTTTTCTTTTATGGAAGCTTGTATGGCATATAGCTCCGGGGTTGTGCTCCCAATGGTTTTTTTTGCTTTTTTTTTTGTTGGTAGGGTTTTTTTGTTTTAGTTAGTAGGGGTTCTTTTTTCCTTTCTTTTTTTCAAAAATAATAGTTTTAACACTTTATTTTCTATTATTATTATTATTGATATATTGTTTAGCTTTGTTAATTAGTTATTTGGTAATTTAATTTCTCATTGTACATACTGACATGTTGGCTTGATTACTTAAACGTATTTTTTTGTTGATCTTCAATAATAATTAATAAAAAAAGATCTTAAAATGGAAAATGTACAGTTGACATTTCAGGCCGAGACCCTTCATCAAGGCTGGAGAGAAAAAGATGAGGAGTCAGAGTTAGAAGGTGGGGGGAGGGGAGGAATAGAAGGTGGGGGAGGGGAGGAAGAAACACAAGGTGATAGGTGAAACCGGGGGCGAGGGAAGGGGTGAAGTAAAGAGCTGGGAAGTTGATTGGTGAAAGAGATACAGGGCTGGAGAAGGGGGAGTCTAACAGGAGAGGACAGAAGGCCATGGAAGAAAGAAAAGAGGGAGGAGCACCAGAGGGAGGTGATGGGCAGGTAAGGAGATAAGGTAAGAGAGGGAAATGGAAATGGGGAATGGTGAAGAGGGGACGTTACTGGAAGTTCAAGAAATCAATGATTTCTTTCTGCTCTCTCCTATCAGATTCCCACTTCACCAGCCCTGTATCCTTTTCACCAATCAACTTCCCGGCTCTTTACTTCACCACCTCCCCCTCCCCAGTTTCACCTATCACCTTTTCTTCCTCCCCTCCTCCCACCTTCTAACTCTAACTCCTCATCTTTTTTCTCTAGTCCTGATGAAGGATCTCAGCCAGAAACGTCAACTATACTCTTCTCCATGGATGCTGCCTGGCCTGCTGAGTTCCACCAGCATTTTCTGTGTGTTACATGGATATCCAGTATCTGCAGATTTTCTTTTGCTACTATTAAAACTAGTCTTGTAAATCGAAGTTAGATTTTGGAGAACAACTTCATTCATTGATGGCAATTGTACATTCTAATTAATGAACAATGCTAACACCTCAATTAAGTGTGTACAATTGTCTAGATAATCCATTCATTCTACTTAGGCAGCTCTGGTCTCCAAGTTATGATACTCAGAGTTCGGAAGACAACCTAGATTAAATCCTAAAATTCAGCTCTGGTTGCTGAATGCTCAGTCTCAAGATTTAATTGTTTGTGCTTCCAAGATCTGATAATCCTATAGTACTATTCTTGAAATAATCAAAACCAGCACAATAACAAATTTGATTCTACTACAGTACATTCAAGTTTAGAGTTCCGCAGCTACCCAACTGTGGGTATATTGATTTTTAATTCACAACACAAACCCTTGCTGCAAATGCTGATAGCGATAGATTCATGCACATATTAAAGAAGTGTGTCTATAATGGTCTGGCGCACACTTTATCTTCCAGGCAATACTTGACATTGTTGTGTCTGTGCTGTGCCAGATCCCACTTCATCAACTACAACAACGTATTCTTCAACAGAAGAGAACTGCTTAACTTGCATTATCGCTTTGCAGCAGCAACATAAATACAGAAGGAACCTTTCTCTGTGCGCTGATCAAATATATAATTCTTGACACTGAAATTAAAGTTTTTGAGCACATACTGAGCAATAGTATGTGATTAAAGTGAACAATCCATGAAGCACATTACCTTTTGCCGATTTGATTCCATTTAACAGCTTAAAGAAAACCCTTAAAAGGACACTAGTGAAGGGTTACTCTACAGCTGGACCTCGGCATTTGTAGACTGGATAGATCACTGACTCTGGTGGTTATGGAATTAGATAGTGCTGCCATCAAATTGTAAAATCAGACAGCGCCTACTTGCAAGAAGAGGTCATGCTCTCTTCCCGCTGTTGTCATCGGGAAGGAGGTACAGGGAGACTTAGGCTCCACATCAACAGATTCGGGAATAGTTACACTGGGCTTCTACGCCAGGTGTGGGGGAAGAATAACTTCACTCACCTCGACTCTGAACAGGTTCCACAACCAATGGGCTCACTTTCAGACACTCCACATTTCATGTTCTCAGTATTTTTTATCTACCTATCTAACTTGTTTGTTGTTCCTTTCCACAACGGGTGGTGACTTTGTCATTTCTTTAGCATTTGCCTGTATCTCACGAGGCTGATTTGCTAGCTCAGAGCTCAGCCTAGCACGATGGAAAACGTGCAAGGAGCCGGCCTGATTTGAACCCTGGACCATTTGCCTTGAAATCCAGTGCTGATACCACTACACCATTTAACTTGTCTATCGATTTAGATATTCATTTTTGTATTTCCACACATTGGTTGCTTGTCAGTCTTTGTGTGTAGTTTACGTTGATTCTATTGTGATTCTTTGTTCTGCTGTGAATGCCTGCAAGAAAATAATTATCATGGTGGTGTATAGTGACATATATGTACTTGGATAATAAATTTACTTTGGACTTTTGAATTTTGCACTCTCATTTTCAGCTGTAGGAAGCCCCATTTCTTTCGAGGACAGGCTTATTTAGCCATCTGCCTGCTGTGTTTTAGAAAGCTTTGACATTCAGTTTAAAAAGGGTATGCTAGTAATTGAAAAAAGTGATGCTCCTCATTTAACCAAACTGCTGAGGGAAAAGGGGATGTTTTATAGAAAAAAACCCACATAGTCCGAGTAAGAATCAGGTATTTCCTCAAGTAAAATGTCCCGGATGTGGGAATGATATCATCTGCTCAAACTTTCAGTGATATACATGACAAAAATGTTTGAGCAGCAATCTGAAGATGGAGAATGTATAATTGAAGAGGCATGTCACTAAATAACTTGCACTTGCCGTTCAGGCAGAAGATATCCATTCTTATAGGTATTTATTGATATCTGAAATCATTAGGTTCAGCTCCCTCAGGCCTTCGTGGCTTGGCTGTTTATTTCTTGAAGCTCAAAGTCATCATTCTGTATTAATAAAAATGTTGTTGATTATCTCAAAGAAATAAAACAAAAAACTGAAAACAAAATTAAGCCGATACATCTAGTGTCTTCTCAATGTTTTACACATGATTAGACAATCCCTTTAATAGTCCCATAAGGAGACAGGGCACACAGAAATATGGATCAAAACGCAGAAAAAAGACTGCTATAATCACTGCTCCACCTTGCATGGGACTCTCAGCAAATTTATGCCATGTCTTCACGCATATTAAACTATAGATTAAATCAGTACTTTCAAGCCAGTGCTACACTAATAGCTATTTACCCCTGCGGTTATGAGATTAAATTAAAATGTAATAGAATACCAGGAGCCCAGCAAAAGAAATGCACATGAATAGCCATTCACCCTTGGGGCGTGTTCACTGACTATAAGGAGGAGTGGCATAAACTAGAAGCTAGAAACTAGGATTAAAGAGAAAGAAATAAACCGATGACCTCGGGCAAGTCAACATCAGTTCTTTTTCTGAAGCATTGGACAGGATTTTAATTTCCTGATGTACTGGGGGTGCCACGTGGATGTGCAGGATTTAAGAAGAGGGGTACGGACAATGGCAGGGATCTTGGCAACAAGGAACTCTGCGAGTAGGTGCATGATGTTGGTCAGTGACCTTTTAACGTGGCCACTGAAATACAGAACCACTTCTCACTTTCCCGACTACCCAACGTCAGCACGTACAACTGCATGAGTCAATTTCCGCTCCGGCATACGAACAGCACTCGAAGCAGCTGGTTGCCATAGCAGACACAAACTGTTGTTGGTACAGTGTTGTGAAGTTCAAAGGCTGGGACTTATTATACTGGTGGCTCACTAGGTACTTTGCTGGAGTTACCCACAAAAACACACCTTTTCCTGGAGCATGTTGCCATAATGCTGAATAAGTGCCAATAGTTTTTTTAAATTCAATCAAGGATGGGAACATAGGCTGAGCCAGCGTTTAATTGCCCATACGTACCGCCCTTGAGAAGGTGTTGGTGAGTTGCCTTCTTGAAATGCTGTAGTCCTTGCGGTGTGGGTACACCAACAACACCCTTAGGGAGAGAACTACAGGAACTTGACCCAACGACAGTGACAGAAAACTGATAAATTTCCAAACCAGGATGGTGTGTGGCTTGCAGGTGGAGTTACAATGCCATTGCTGCCCAGACCTTTCCAGCTTGTCGAGGTCGTGTGTTTGGAAGATGCTGCCTCAGGGGACCTGCTGAGTTGCTGTAGTGCATCTTGTAGATGATGCAGGCTGCCACTGCTGTACGTTGGCGGATAGATGGTGGACTGAGTCTTTGGTTGTAGATCGTGTGCTTATCAAGCAGGCCACTATGTCCTGTATGGTGTTGAGCTTCTAGAGTGTTCCTGAAGCTACACTCATCCAGACAAGAGGAGGGTGTTCCATCACACTCCTTACTTCAGGCCTGTAAATGGTAATGGTATTAGTTAGTTAATGCCTGGTACGCCGCTGGCATTCAGGGCAGCAACAAAAGGTCCTCCATCTCTATCTGCCCTTTGCCAGCTTCTGTATTGTGCCCCAGGTGTGGCTCAGGGTCCTCATTTCTGCCTCTACAGTATAGCGCCAAGTTGTCTTTGGTCTCTTGGGCTTCCTCCACCTTTCAGGGAACCTATGAAGTACTGTCTTGATGATAGCGTTGGCCTCTCTTCTCACAATGTGCCCAATCCAACCTCGATATTTCCTCATGGTGATTGTGGCCATGTCCTCTTGGCGACACTGAAGGAGTAGGGTGTGGGTGGGGATCCTTCTTGGCCGGAAAATACAGAGGTTCTTGTGGAGGTTAATAGTGTGGAATGATGACAGCGTGCAAGGTTGTTCTCTGTCATGCCCCAGCACTTTGACCCGTACAAGAATGTGGACAGAACACAGCTCTGCCACAGCTTCACCTTGGTTGATCCCCACATGTTGCAATGCCTTTCTTCAAAATGACAGCTGATCCATCATGATGCTGACCAGCTTCCCTTCCTGAGTATGAAACTGTTTCACCAGTTGCTGCCTTTAGTCTGCCTGCCCCTGTCCATTTGCTTTCATTGACGTCTAATGTATGCAGGTTGTAGCAATGCATCTCTGCAGTTATCTGTGCTAGTTTGCCAGTGTTGTACATTCCAAAAAGCAATTTTGCTCTTGATCTTGGTGGTGTTCTGGGCTTTCTTCATCACGCCAATAGCTTCCTCACAGTTTTCACTACTGTCAGTCATGCAAATGACTGGTGGAGATTCAGGAATACTGTCACAAACTGATATAGGATTTTTCATTGCTGTTTCTGTAACAATTTTTTTGTCCAGTCAGGATTGTTAACCCTGAGCTGAAACACCAAATCTGGAGGACTGGTGGACCACTCTTACACTCTTACACTCCTAATCTGGCCTCTACCTTATGACCTGGGTGACCCTACCAAGAGTCAAAGTACAAGGGCCTGACTCCAACCAACATAGGTGTCCCAGTCACTGAGGCACAGAAGTCTCCAAGCCCTATGACAAGGTTGTGGTGCTCGTGGAGGAGATGGAGTTAGAAGGCCAGTTGCTCACTGCAGATTCCTAGCATCTAACTTTCTCTTGTGGCCACATTATGTATGTGGCTCCTGCAGCTCATTTCTGGTCAATGACAGCCCATAGGGGTTGATAGTTGTTTTTTCTCCTGTTGGATTCCATTATGGCCTTGGCATTTGTGTGGTGTGAATGTTAATTGTCAGCTAACTGCCCAGGCCTGGATATTATGTATCTGGTTGTAGATTGCTTGACTGATAATAATTTCATGCCCTAATCAGACCAAAACAGGTTGGTATATGCTCTTGCAATCTAATTTGCAATTACTCCACCCATTATTCTGACTCCTGCACAATAACCTTTTCTTGCAGATATAGACAAACATCTCTATCAGTGCATTTCCTCGCATTTTTTTCCACCTATTCATCACTGACTTTCATTTTCATCTGTACACATCATGCTTCGCTCATGATCAACCTCAACAAATGTTCTCCATCCATCCTTTCAATTCTCCTTCATACTCATTTGCCACTAGTCTCATTCATTAGTCTTTTCCTTTCCTCTTGTAGGAGAAAAACAGAGAATCAGAAGGGATCTTTTAACTATCTTCCTGTCACTGGACAAGAGCAGCTAGTGCGTCTTGCTGCCAGAGATGGAAAGTCCATCTGACTTATAGTGTTCATTCACATTGATTTAATGTCATCAGAGAGTAAATTATGATTATTTGCATAATGATCACTTAAAGCATTCTCACTTAACTGTTCCTATTGTAGCTGCTCAAATCCTCACAGATTAATGTAACTGGGAGTTCACTTGATGACTTAGGAGCAAGAGCAGATGATAAATATAGGGAAAGTAGTGGAAAGTTTACAGTAGATGAAATAGAACTGTGCTCCTGACATAAGCTAGGTGTATACATAGAGTATGTGGGTGCATTAGGTATGTCCGCTTAGTTGGGGATGGTATATCTCAGGTCCACTCATGAGCTGGTAGTAGGATGTAGAGTTTCCTAGTATTGGACTCCCCTACCAGGGGAAAAGTCTGTTACTCTCCACATTATACATATAGGCATCCATTAGTCTCGTGAGACCATGGATTTGCACCTTAGAAGGTTTCCAGGGTGCAGTCCTGGGCAAGGTTGTATGGAAGACCGGCAGTTGCCCATGCTGCAAGTCTCCCCTCTCCGCGCCACCGATGTTGTCCAAGGGAAGGGCGCTAGGGCCAATACAGCTTGGCACCGGTGTCGTCGCAGAGCAATGTATGGTTAAGTGCCTTGCTGCCTCAGCTGAGGCTCGAACTAGCGACCTTCAGATCACTAGACTGACACCTTAACCACTTGGCCACATGCCAACACACATTATACATGCCCCTCAATTTTAAACATTTCCCTAAGCTTGTCTCTGATTCTCCAACATTCCAAGGAATAAACAACTGTCTGGCAAACCTCTCCCTATAATTCAGGCCCACTGGTCTGAGTAACATCCTCATAAATCTTTTCTGCACTGTCCCGTTTAATTACATATTCCCTATAAACAGAGTGACCAGAACTTATACAGCCCTCCAAGTGCAGCCTCACCAATGACTTATACAGCTACAAAATAATGTCCCATCTCTCTAGACTCAGTTGGTGACTGAAGGCCAATGTGCTAAACGCCATTGTCTACCATGATGCCACTGACAATGCACTATGCATGTGTAGCCCTAAGTCCCTCTGTTCCATTCCATTCTCTAGTTCCCTATCATTCATAGTACAGACCAATATGCATCTTTCCAAAATGCATCACCTCACATTTATCTGTATTGAAATTCATTTGCCACTCCTCAGCCCACGTCCCCAACAGATCAAGATCCCCCTATAATCTACTGTACATGCTGAACACCCATGTACAGTAGAGACTGCTCATTACACAGGATGTACAGGCAAAGCAAAACATCCTTGATGTAATGGAGCCCTGGTCTCTTAGAGACCCAAAATTCTATGTCAGACGATGGCATATATCTGCAGCCTACAGGTATAAAGCTCACTTCCGCGGTCATTAAAACCTAATGATCTCAGATTAAGTAAATTGAATTCTATAAATATAGCTGATGAAAAAAAGACTAAAAACTAGGAAACAAATTTTTTGTTCAGAGAGTTATCAAGTTCCATCACACATAGAACATTATGTACAATTATTGTCACAACACTTCAAAATGCATAATGTGAATATTAATGGGAATTGCAACAGAACTAGACTGTTAAAATTCCAGCATTAGTGTTCCAGTTCTGGTGAAAATTGCACTGGTGCTTCCAATGTGGAGTAAGGATAGGCTTTTGAAAATGTTATTATCACTGATTTGCTCACTTTTATTTTATTCTATTATAATAGTCAGCATTATTAGTGTAATACTCTGTTTATACCTCGATTAGTCTTATCTAACCTATTCTAGAAGTGATCTATATCTTTACTATCTAGCCTTTACTTCACTGTGTCAGTGATTTGATGTGTTCCTTACTTTCAATGTGACCTAAGCCTATGAACTATAGATCAACTAACTCACTTTGAGACTTCATACCAGCCCATATATTGAATCTGACCTTTTCAAATTAACCCAGCTTGCATAATTCCCAAATACAACCCCGTTCACTCACAATGGCTACGACCCCTGATCGTCATGGGCAGGTATCTCGGCCTCGTGGAAGATAAGGAGCATTTTAATCTGTTAAGGATTATGGTTTTTCCCCCTTATTTAATCTAACATAAGAGATCACATTTTATTTGATTCCTACAGAATGTTCTGTTTCTTTTCATTACCTGCTGTAGAGTTTCAGCAATCTGGCCTTGCAGAATATTATTTCTAAGACGTGTTTTGCAGTGGAAGACATGCTGAGGAACATGTTGTGAATAAAGCCAGCTTACTAAATCATGCAGGAACAGACAGAAGTGTTAGTGTGCCACAGTCAGTGCAGGCATATAAATTATTGGGTTCCATGGTGCCTTTTTAATTGTAATGGAAAAAAACAACATTTTTATCAAAACTGAGGAGCTGCAGTGATTCAATTGGAATTTCAAATGTGTCATCTTTTTTTTTAGTTACATTCCATTTCATACACGTTGTGGATATGATTATAATTTATCATTGTATTATTTGGTTTCACTCTTTTAACTTGGAAGTATTTTAACTCTTCATCATTTGTAATGAAGAATGACCCCTTAGTACAGAGATGAGGAGGAATTTTTTTATCCAGAGGGTGATGAATCTGTAGAATTCATTGCCACAGGTAGCTACAGAAGCCAAGTCATTGGGTATATTTCAAAGTTTCAAAGTACATTGATTATGAAAGAATGTATAAATGATACAACCTTGAGATTTGTTTGCCTACAGGCAGCCACAAAGCAAGAAACCCAAAAGAACCCAATTAAAAAAGAGAAATAAAATAAAGACCAACACCCAATTTGCAGAGAAAGGGGGAAAAGCACAAATCATACAAACAATAGAAGCGAGCAACAGCATTCTGAATCAAAATGAGTCCTTAGCTCCAAATTCCTGAGCAACCTGGAATAGGCCCAAAGCCTCGGTATTCAGTTTGTCATATCAGCAGGTAGGGAGCACAGCAGCCAGCAATCTTCACAGGTTCAGCGCCATGGAGAGAAGAGTGAGCATCATGGGAGAGCGAGAAAAACTGGCTCTTGCCTCTGATCGTGACACCCTATCTATCTATCCGGGCCAGCATATAAATTGTCCAAACAGCATATCGTGCCCCACACTAGGAGCTGGGAACTGTTGCATTGAAAAGATCCAGCCTAGACCATGCCACGCAGTGACTGGCTCCGCGCCCAGATTTCACCGCCCAGCCCAAAGCTGCTCTCGAATTCTCTAAATCGGCTCAGTGCCCATAGCGATCCAGCCTCGTACCCAGGCCAGTTGTACGGGCATCAAAACTCCTGTGCCTCAAATTCTCCACTCTGAATGGCTCACTCCACCTGTGTTGATTCTGCAACTGTTCATCCCTCGAATTTGCTTCACTTTCGCTCGCCTCTTCATTGTTTGCAGTGATAATTTACCACAATTTACAAAGTACTCCAGAAAAGGTATTAGTGATGTTTTTAGTTGAATTTCTTGCCTTTTGAACTACCACTGAGCTGCTGCTTGTGTTTGGCAATGCCATCTTAAACTGGAAGTTTAAAGCAAAGTTTGATATGTTCTTGATTAGACAGGGCATCAAAAGTGATGGGGAGAAGGCAAAGGAAGTAGGTTCAGAGGGAGAATAAATCAACCTGTATTTCTCAATTTTCCGGTCATTTTTCATGTATGTCTCAATTAGAATGGACCATTTGAAAATAAGTTGAGCCAATCATTGTCTAGTCTATTATCATAAGACCATAAGACATAGGATTAGGCCATCTGGCCTATCGGGTCTGCTCCGCCATTCAATCATGGTTGATCCTTTCCTTCTATCTCCTCCTCAACCCCAGTTCCCTGCCTTCTCCCCG
Organism: Mobula hypostoma; assembly: GCF_963921235.1. Classification (NCBI taxonomy): domain Eukaryota; kingdom Metazoa; phylum Chordata; class Chondrichthyes; order Myliobatiformes; family Myliobatidae; genus Mobula; species Mobula hypostoma. The sequence continues at coordinate 36,496,174 of NC_086107.1, read as the reverse complement.
TAACCTTTGATGCCATGTCCAATCAAGAACCTATCAATCTCTGTCTTAAATACACCTAACAACCTGGCCTCCACAGCTGCATGTGGCAACAAATTCCACAAATTCACCACCCTTTGGCTAAAGAAATTTCTCTACATCTCTGTTTTGTAAGGGTACCCCCTCTATCCTGAGGCTGTGCCCTCTTGTCCTGGACTCTCCCACCATGAGAAACATCTTTTCCACATCTACTCTGTGTAGGCCTTTCAACATTCGAAAGGTTTCGATGAGATCACCCCTCATCCTTCTAAATTCCAGTGAGTGCAGACCCAGATCCATCAAGCGTTCCTTGTATGATAACTTTATCATTCCTGGGATCATCCTTGTGAATCTCGTCCGGACCCTCTCCAATGCCAGCACATCTTTTCTAGGATGAGGGGCCCAAAACTGTTCACAATACTCAAGGTGAGGCCTCACCAGTTCATTATAAAGCCGCAGCATCACATCCTTGCTCTTGTATTCTAGACCTCTTGAAATGAATGCTAACATGGCTTTTGCCTTCCACACCAGCAACTCAGTCTGCAAAATAACCTTCAGGGTGTTCTGCACAAGGACTCCCAAGTCCCTCTGCATCTCAGATTCCTGGATGTTTCCCCCTGTTTAGAAAATATTCTACACATTTATTTTTACTACCAAAGTGCATGACCATGCATTTTCTAACGTTGTATTTTATTTGCCACTTTCTTGCCCATTCTCCTAATCTGTCTAAGTCCATCTGCATCCTACCTGTTTCCTCAACACTACCTGTCCCTCCACCAATCTTCATATCATCTGCAAACTTGACAACAAGGCCATCTATTCTATCCTCTAAATCATTTATATACAGCATAAAAAAGAAATGATCCCAACACTGACCCCTGCAGAACACCACTAGTCACTGGCAGCCAACCAGAAAAGGATCCTTTTATTCCCACTTGTTGCCTCCTACCAATCAGCCAATGCTCTAACCATGTTAGCAACTTTCCTGTAATATCATGGGCTCTTAACTTGGTAAGCAGCTTCATGTGTGGCACCTTGTAAAAGGTCTTCTGAAAGTCCAAATATACAACATCCACTGCATCCCCTTTATCTATCCTACTTGTAATCTCCTCAAAGAATTCCAACAGGTTCGGCAGGCAGGATTTTCCCTGAAGGAAACCTTGCTGACTTTGTACTATACATCAAAGTTGCTGGTGAACGCAGCAGGCCAAGCAGCATCTATAGGAAGAGGCGCAGTCAACGTTTCAGGCCGAGACCCTTCGTCAGGACTAACTGAAGGAAGAGTGAGTAAGGGATTTGAAAGCTGGAGGGGGAGGGGGAGATGCAAAATGACAGGAGAAGACAGGAGGGGGAGGGATAGAGCCGAGAGCTGGACAGGTGATAGGCAAAAGGGGATACGAGACGATCATGGGACAGGAGGTCCGGGAAGAAAGACGGGGGAGGGGGACCCAGAGGATGGGCAAGAGGTATATTCAGAGGGACAGAGGGAGAAAAAGGAGAGTGAGAGAAAGAATGTGTGTATGAAAGTAAGTAACAGATGGGGTACGAGGGGGAGGTGGGGCCTTAGCGGAAGTTAGAGAAGTCGATGTTCATGCCATCAGGTTGGAGGCTACCCAGACGGAATATAAGGTGTTGTTCCTCCAACCTGAGTGTGGCTTCATCTTTACAGTAGAGGAGGCAGTGGATAGACATGTCAGAATGGGAATGGGATGTGGAATTAAAATGTGTGGCCACTGGGAGATCCTGCTTTCTCTGGTGGACAGAGCGTAGATGTTCAGCAAAGCGGTCTCCCAGTCTGCGTCGGGTCTCACCAATATATAAAAGGCCACATCGGGAGCACCGGACGCAGTATATCACCCCAGTCGACTCACAGGTGAAGTGATGCCTCACCTGGAAGGACTGTTTGGGGCCCTGAATGGTGGTAAGGGAGGAAGTGTAAGGGCATGTGTAGCACTTGTTCCGCTTACACGGATAAGTGCCAGGAGGGAGATCAGTGGGGAGGGATGGGGGGGACAAATGGACAAGGGAGTTGTGTAGGGAGCGATCCCTGCAGAATGCAGAGGGGGGGGGAGGGAAAGATGTGCTTAGTGGTGGGATCCCGTTGGAGGTGGCGGAAGTTACGGAGAATAATATGTTGGACCCGGAGGCTGGTGGGGTGGTAGGTGAGGACCAGGGGAACCCTATTCCTAGTGGGGTGGCGGGAGGATGGAGTGAGAGCAGATGTACGTGAAATGGGGGAGATGCGTTTAAGAGCAGAGTTGATAGTGGAGGAAGGGAAGCCCCTTTCTTTAAAAAAGGAAGACATCTCCCTCATCCTAGAATGAAAAGCCTCATCCTGAGAGCAGATGTGGCGGAGACGGAGAAATTGCGAGAAGGGGATGGCGTTTTTGCAAGAGACAGGGTGAGAAGAGGAATAGTCAACCCCCCACCCCCCTTGTCTTTCTTCCCAGACCTCCTGTCCCATGATCCTCTCGTATCCCCTTTTGCCTATCACCTGTCCAGCTCTTAGCTCTATCCCTCCCCCTCCTGTCTTCTCCTATCATTTTGCATCTCCCCCTCCCCCTCCAGCTTTCAAATCCCTTACTCACTCTTCCTTCAGTTAGTCCTGACGAAGGGTCTCGGCCTGAAACGTCGACTGCGCCTCTTCCTATAGATGCTGCTTGGCCTGCTGCGTTCACCAGCAACTTTGATGTATGTTGCTTGAATTTCCAGCATCTGCAGAATTCCTGTTGTTTGACTTTGTACTATCTTGTCTTGTGTCACCAAATACTCCATCACCTCATCCTTAACAATTGACTCCAACATCTTCCCAACCACTGAGGTCAGGCTAACTGGTCTATAATTTCCTTTCTGCTGCCTTCCTCCTTTCTTAAAGAGTGGAGTGACGTTTGCAATTTTCCAGTCCTCTGGCACCATGCCAGAGTCCACTGATTTTTGAAAGATCATCTCTAATGCCACCACAATCTCTAATGCTACCTCTTTCCCTAGAGCCCTAGGGTGCAGTTCCTCTGGTCCAGTTGACTTATGTATCTTTAGGTCTTTCAGCTTTTTGAGCACCTTCTCTCTTGTAACAGTAACTGCACCCACTTCTCTTCCTTCACACATTACAACATCAGGCATACTGCTAGTGTCTTCCACAGTGAAGACTGATGTAAAATACTCATTTAGTTCATCAACCTTCTCCTTGTCCCCTATTATTATTTTCTCCTGCCTCATTTTCTAGCAGTCCTATATCCACTCTCATTTCTCTTTTATTTTTAACATACTTGAAAAACCTTTACTATCCACTTTGATATTATTTGCTAGCTTGCTTTCATATTTCATCTTTTCCCTTCTAATGATTTTTTTAGTTGCACTCTGTAGGTTTTTAAAAAAACTCACAATCCTCTATCTTCCCATTAATTTTTGCTTTGTTGTATGCCCTTTCTTTTGCTTTTACAATAGCTTTGACACCCCTTGTCAGCCACAGTAGTACTATTTTACCACTTGAGTATTTCTTCATTTTTGGAATACACATGTCCTGCACCTTCCTCATTTTTCCCAGAAACGCACACCATTGCTGCTCTACTGACATTCCTGCCAGCAGCTCCATCCAATTTACTTTGGCCAACTCCTCTCTCATACCACTGTGCTTTACCTCTCTCCACTGAAATACTGCTACATCAGACTTTACTTTTTCCCTATCAAATTTCTAGTTGAACACAATCATTTTGTGATCACTGGTTCCTAAGGGTTCTTTTACCTTAAGCTCCCTAATCGCCTTCGGTACATTACATAACACCCAATCCAGTATAGCTGATCCCCTAGTAGGTTCAACAACAAACTGCTCTAAAACGCTATCTCTTAGGCATTCAACAAACTCACTCTCTTGAGATCCATTACCAACCTGATTTTCCCAATCGACCTGCATGTTAAAATCTCCCATGACTACCATAACATTGCCCTTTTGACTCACCTTTTCTATTTCTTGTTGGAACCTGTGGTCCACCTCTCAGCCACTATTGGGAGGCCTGTATATAACTGCCATCAACGTCCTTTTACCCTTGCAGTTTCTTAATTCAACCCACAAGAATTCAACATCTTTTGATCCTATGTCACATCTTTCTACTGATTTGATGCCATTCTTTACCAGTAGAGCCACACCACTCCCTCTGCCTACCTTCTTATCCCTTTGATATAACGTGTAACCTTGGACACTCAGCTCCCAATTACAACCATCCTTCAGCCACAATTCAGTGATGGCTACAACATCATACCTGGCAATCTGTAATATTGCAACAAGGTCATCCACCTTATTTCTCATATTACGCACATTTAGATACAACACCTATTTGCTATCCTTTCTGACTCCTCACCCCTAATGATTTGATACTCAGCCTGTTGGCTGCAGCTAAGTCCCATCACCTCCCTGCCTTTCATGAAAATCTGACTGCGCACTATCTTTACTTTTTACCATCCGTCCTTTCCTGAGTCCCTTCACTCCAGTTCCCACCCCCCTGCCAAGTTAATTTAAACCCTCCCCACCCACTCATGCTCAATGGCTTAGAGACATTATGTCCTGCTTAGACCTTGAAAAGATTCATTATTCACTTCTTAATTTGGACATAAAGTTCCATAAGGTGTGGGGACCTCTTCTTGATTATTTTCATAACTCCTCTTTAGATTAAAGGTTTATCTTCCTTTTTCTTTCAGTGATTTAGTCCCTTACATTCAGCATTTTTTTCTGGTTAATTTTTATGGGTTTTTTTCATGATGTGAAATATATTATAGTTTAGGTAGTAGACAATACACCTTTTTAAAATATTCACAGCTCTGTGGCGGCAAAAGCTCTGATGAACTTTTCTTTATATCATAATGGTTGGCTTGGAGTGCGTAGTGGGAGGGTGGGGTGGAAACTAACTTTATATGATTTTATTTTGGGTGCTTTTTCTTTACTGTTATCAATTGTACATCAGACACATTGGTTTTGCACTGTATAAATCTCCTTTTTGTTGGTGGGTTTTTTTTTTGTTCCAATGTAGAAATTCATTAAAAAATTAATTTTAGAAAACCCTCCCCAACAGCTCTAACAAACCTGCCCACGAGAATACTTGTCCCTTTCTTATTCCCCCAGAAGATATCCCAATTATCCAGGAACCTGAAGCCCTGCCCCCTGCACCAGCTTCTCAGCCATGTATTTATCTGCCAGATCATCCAGTTTCTACCCTCACCGACACATGGTACAGGCAGCGATCCAGAAATTGCTACCCGAGAGATCCTGTTTCTCAGCTTTCTACCTAGATCTCTAAATTCTCTTTTCAGGATCTCATTGCTTTTCCTTCCTATGTCATTGTACCAAGACATCTGGCTGCTCCCCCTCCCTCTCCAAAATGTTGTGGACACGATCTGACACATCCCTGACCCTGGCACCTGGGAGGCAACATACCATCCGGGTGTCCTGTTCACGTCCACAGAATCTCCTGTCTGTTCCCCTCACTATTGAGTCCCCTATCACCACTGCTCCCTTCTTCTCTCTCTTTCCCTTCTGCACCACAGACCCATGCTCAGTAGCTGTAACCCAGTCATATTCATTTAGCTTGAACAAGGATCACAAGGCAACAAATAAACTATGGCTATTGTTTTTTTTAAATGTACCATTTGCAACCTTTTCCAGGTCAAATCATGAAATTCAAAAGAGCGCTAGGTATTCCAGACATATTTCCTGAAGCAAGCCCATCAATGATCACTCCCTAGACCTACCACACCATTTTAACACCAACCTCTCCCCTGACCCAATCTGCTTCCCTCTTCCACAACCTTCTTAACGTGCAGCAGATCTCGTGAGTACTCCTTCCTTGCTTTGATACCAGTTCCAATGCTAGCCCACCACCCTCCAAAGCTTATGTTTCTAATCTGCTTCCCTTCCCATGTGACCTTATGTGTCATGCAGTGTAACCAATGAAAGGAAGTTAAATCATTCCATGCTCATCACCACTCGAAGTCCTTAGCCATCATCGTAGGACACAGAACATGGAACAGCACAGAGCAGGAACAGGCACTTCAGCCCACAATGTTGTGCCAAACCAATTAAATTAGTAATCAACTGGCTAACTAAACTAATCTGTTCTGCCTACACAATGTCCATATTCTTCCATTTCTCTCACATTCAACGTGCCTACCTAATTGCATGTTGCCTATCTAAATGTCTCTTAAAAGTTCCTAATGAATCTGACTTTTCCATCACCACAAGTAGCACATTCCAGGGACCCACCACACCGTGTAAAAAATGTCACACCTCCTTTAAAATGATCTCCTCTCACCTTAAGTGCATGCCCTCTGGTATTAAACATTTCAAACTTAGGAAAAAGATACTGTCTCTCTATCTATGCTTCTCAAAATCTTATAAATCTCCATCGGATCTCTCCTCAACCTTTGCCACTCCAGAGAAAACAACCCAAGTTTGTTCAACCTCTCATTATAGGATATGCTTAACCATGGCAACATCCCAGTAAACCTCTTCTGCACCTTCTTCAAAGCCTTGACATCCTTCCTATAATGGATGACCAGAAATCTATGCTATACTTCAGATGCTTGAGTTTTATAAAGCTGCAACATAACTTCCTGACTTGAACTCAGTGCCTCCACTAATAAAGACAAATACGCCATATGCCTTCTTAACCACAAGCAAGAGAGAATCTGCAGATGCTGGAGATCCAAGCAACACACACAAAATGCTGGAGGAACTTAGCAGGCCAGGCAGCAGCTATGGAAAAAAGTACAGTCGAAGGATCTCAGCCCAAAATGTCGACTGTACTTTTTCCATAGATGCTGCCTGGCCTGCTGAGTTCCTCCAGCATTTTGTGTGTGTTGCTTGCCTCCTTAACCATCCTATCAACCTGTGGAGCTAATTTCAGGGAGCTATGACTTTGGACTGCCTAATCCTTCTTCCCATTAATACTCCCACTTGTTATATTTTGTAACTCTAAAACATAAAGCTAATTGAAAATAAAAAGACCGGAGCCTTTGTTTTTTTTTACTTTAAGCAAGGTGCACACATATGATGTAGTGGTGTGATGACGTTTGCCGTTTATATACTTTTACATATAATACATATAATGCATATAGAAATTCAATTATTTAGGGAGCACGATAATATCTGATGATAGGGCTGATGCTGAAATTAGAAGGATTGGGTTTGCTAAATACACGTTTGAGCAAGATGCTAAAGAGTAACATAGTTTCTATGGACAGGAAACTCGGAGTGTCACGGTGCTCAGTACATTCCACACTAACATATGGAAGCAAATGTTGGACAATGTCAAAGCAAAATGAGGGAAGTCTCAAAGCTGCAGAAATGTGGTTTTTGAGAAGAATGATTAAGATATTGTGGAAGGACAGAGTAACAAATGAGGAAGTGTTGTAAGAAGAGAGCTGATATCATCAATCAGAAAACAGCAGTTGGAATTTCTGGGACAGGTACTGAGGAAAGAAAAGCTTGATATTTTGCAGTGATGGGAAAAATTGATGAAAGAAAAAGTCGCAGTTGACAGCACAAGATATTCATGGGTTCCTTCAAGGGATGGACAGGCAAAAGTTTTGAAGAGCTTATTAGAACTTTTTAGATTAATGGCAAATGGTCACCCACATCATATGACGTGGCATGTAATGATGGTGACGGTTATAGCAACAAAGCCCTTTGTGAGTGTTTATGGTGAGAAACACTTTGGATTCTTCTTCCATCTCCATCCATAGGTAAGCCTCAGCTACGTCCATTTTGCTGAAGTATTTACATCCAGAAATGTTTGAAGATATCCTCTAATAGGGCAGGGAGTATGGATCTATTTTCAGAACTAGGTTGATGGAAACCTCAAAATCACCACAGATCCTAACAGACCTATTCTTCTTGGGTCTTGAGACCACTGGTGTTGCCTCGGAAAGGAGACCTTCAGCTGTCATGCGATCAAGCTCACTGGCTGTTTTATCATGGATGATGTAAGGAACCAGACGTTTTGCAAAACGTGGGTGTGGCATTTTCATTTAACACTATTTTACCCTTGATATGTTTGAGTTTCCCAATGCCATCCCTGAACACTGCTGTGGCATCATCCAGTACATTCTTAAATTCACTTGCAATTGACACAATTACACGGGATGTGGCATGCAAATCGTGCCTGGATCTCCAATCAAGTTGTAGTTCTCTCAGCCAAAAATTCCACCACCACCCCCGCACAGTGCTGGCCCCTCTGTTTTTACCACAGACAAGCCCAACGGGGCTTGTTGGTTGTTGTTTTATTTCACTGTTATGAATATCCCACAGGAGTTATCTTTTCTTCTGCAGTTGAATATCTGCAGGCTTCGGTTTAGAATCTTTGAAATACTGTTTAAGTTCTTTTTGTGGAATGACTGAAACAGCTGAGTCAGTGTCCAATTCCATTTTAATTAATTTTCCATTCACTTCTGGCATAAACCATATTACCTGTCTTTTTAAAAATGCAAGCACGAGGAAATCTGCAGATGCTGGAATTTCAAGCAACACACATAAAAATTGCTGGTGAATGCAGCAGGCCAGGCAGCATCTATAGGAAGAGGTGCAGTCGACGTTTTGGGCCGAGACCCTTCGTCAGGACTAACTGAAAGAAGAGATAGTAAGAGATTTGAAAGTGGGAGGGGGAGGGGGAGATCCGAAATGATAGGAGAAGACAGGAGGGGGAGGGATGGAGCTGAGAGCTGGGAAGTTGACTGGCAAAAGGGATATGAGAGGATCATGGTGGCCTGCTGCATTCACCAGCAATTTTTATGTGTGTTACTTGTCTTTTGTTAGTTTTCACCTTGTAAATCTCAAAGCTAGTCAATCCTGTGTCACTCTCCTCATTATCAGATTTTTCATCAACAGCATACAGATTAGTGCTCTTTTTGAAACTGCAACTTGAATTTTTATCTTTTTCTCTTCCCTGTGCAACCCATTAATTTTTGTTTGCCCGACATGCTCTTTGTATGTGTCCTACTTTGTTGTATTTTTGGTAAGTTTCACGTTTAAAACTACCTTGGCCTGCTGCATGTGAGCCCCTGCCACAATGGTAACACAATTTGTTCGACCAGGCCAGTTTCTGTTCATGTTCACTTTCATTCCTGACTGCAACTCAATTGCATCTTTGTCTGCTGTTTCCATTGATATAACTATTTCAACTGGTGTTTTAAAAGTAAGTTGTGCTTCATTTAGGAGCCATTTTTGAAGGCTTTTTTTTGTAAGATTCCACAAACTTAGTGCACTTACATCCGTCAGTGCAACATTAAACTCATTACCGAACTGACAATGCTCAGGTGATCTCTTCATTTCAGCCACATATGCTAATAAAGACTTCCCTTTCTTTTGACTCTGTTTATGAAACCTAAAGCATTCTGCAGTCAACAATGGTTTCAGTTTTAAATGTCCCTGCATTACATTCATGATATCAGCAAAGCCCATTTCGACTGCTTTGGTTGGAGCACTCAAAAGTGTATGCTTTCCACCCAATGCACTCAGCAAAACAGGAACCTGTTTCCATTTGCTTTAAAATACTGTTCAATTAGCTCAGTATACAATATTCAGTTATCCTTTGTGTAATTGAACGTGTCTATCTTTCTGATGTAGCCAGCCTTTTCTACTTTTTTAAGTTATATGTAACGCGCTGGCGAAGATTTTATTGCTAATGTTGTAGAGTATTTGGTTTAATGGCTTTCTGTAGAAGCAGTGTGTTCTGCTGGTAGTATTTCTGTTACTGTTAAAGGTAAAGGGGTTGTGATGTTCCTGCTTAGGAATGTCGTGTCGTCCAATCAGAATGGTGGAATTGGGAGAAGGTTCTAGACAAGGCTGGGCAGAGAGGTTTTGTGATGGACACTGAGGTCGGTTGATGTCTTTTTTGATGGGAGATGGAGAGAAAGGAAGCTTGAGAGAACCGGCCATAGGATTTGATCCAATGGAATTCATGACTCAATGGAGTCCAAGAGGGTAAATACTACCGATGACCGATGTGTTGGCACATCGGACACACCAGCTTTTGGAAGATTTGAGCTCCAATCTGTGCATATTTAACTTTTAGTTATGATGGCCCTTTTTTCCTTTTTTCCTCTTCTTTAATAACTGTTTGGTTAACATTTATAAATACACTTCCTTTATAATTGTATGCAGTGTATGACCTGTTATTTCTTGCCAACAGGCAATTGCATGAGGCCAGTATTCACCCAGATTGAGGTCTGGGTGGGTGAGACACCCCAACTTCCCTGTTCTGATAGGACCTAAGTCATATCGACCACAGGCATACGGAGTCTGAAAAGGTGGTTTTCTGACCCCGAGTCCGGTGACTGTTAGTGAGGGGTTAAGAAGTTGTACGTCTAGAGACTCCTGGGAAGAAGGGGTTTCATATGATTATTATCATCCAGTACTCACTGTTTGTGGACCCATAAATCATCAATTTTCTGCCATCTTTTAAACTCAACCATTTCTCTCTTGCAAAGAAGGTATGCTGCACTTTAAAAAAAAAATCTCAAAAGTCTCTCTGCTTTTTTTCAGCTTGAACATCTCTCTGCGCTTCAACAGGTAAGTAGTTGTCTTGGGTTCATTTTAAAAATACCTTATCACCACTGTTTGTTTTGTAGCTCTAAAACATAAAGCTAATTGAAAGGAAAAAGACGGGAGTCCAGGAAAACATTTTGTTTTACTTTAAGCGAGGCGCACACTAATGGCGTAGTAACATGATGATGTATGCCATTCATGTACTTTCACATATAACCTGCAATGCATTGCAGAAATAACAAAGGATGCTTAATCAAATGAGAAATTTACAGTATTACTCAAATACTACTGAAATATCAAATGCACAACATTAATTATCTTGTCCTTAACAGTGTACTGTCTCTTTACATTTGACCTACCAAGGTGCAACATAGTACATTTGGCCAGGTTAAAATCCATCTGCCATATCAGCATCTGATCTATATTCTTTGCTAGTCATCTACAGTATTCACAACACTGCAATTCTCTGTATCAGCTTCAAACTTACTAAATTACCCACCTACATTTTCTTGCTGGTCATTTATATAATCACAAACAGCAGGGGTCACACTACGGATCCCTGCAGAACATCACTAACCACAGACCTTCAGCTATAACAAGTCCCATCAAGCCTCACCCTCTGTCGTCCATGGGCAGGCTAGTTCGGTATCCAAATGGCAAATTGACCATTGATCCCATGTATCTTAATCTTCTGAAGAAGCCACCTTTGAGGTCCTTGTCAAATGCCTTACAAAAATCCATGTAGACAACAACGACTGCTCTACCTTCAAAGATCACCCTTGTCACCTCATCAAAAACCTCTGTCAAGTTGGTAAGACACAACTTGCTCCCTACAAAGCCATGCTGTCTCTCACTAATTAGGCCATGATTTTCCAATTGCTCATAAATACTATCCTTAAGAATTCTCTCCAGTGACTTCCCTACCACTGACATGGGATTCACCGGTCTATAGTTTTCAGGAATATCACTAGTTCTCTTCTTGAGCAATGGAAAAACATTTGCTATCCCCAGTCCTTTAGGACTTTGCCTGTGACTAGAGTGGACATAATGATATTGGTCAAGGCCCAAGCAATCTCCACTTGCCTTTCTCAATAACCTGGGATATATCCCATCAGGCCCTGGGACTTATCCACCTTAATGATCTTTTAGAGACCTAATACTACCTCCTCCTTTACTTATAAATGCCTTGGCATACTAATACTCTTGACACTGATCTCCCTATCCTCCACAGCAGTTTTCTTAGAGGATTTTGCAGATTTAACATGAAATCTAAAATGTTGACAAGCATCTATAGCTGCACAGTGGAGAGTATCTGTTACCAGGTTCGGATATGGCCCAAGTGCTGAGTGAGAGACACTGAAGCAGGTCAATAGATCACAGACTGTAATACGAACAGAGTTAAAGGGAAAATAAAACAATAAACGCTAGGCCAAACAGGGCCATTAACTAAAATTCTCAAAAGGAAAACGAAGCCTACACTGTGGCTGAATAGGACATCTAAACATTAAATGAATACTGCTAGTCTTCAGAGTCAGTTGACTTGAAAGTCGAATATCTCAAGGATGGCTGAATGCAAACAGCAGCAAAGTGTTGCTGTGCTCTGTCCAAGTCTCGACAAGCACTATGACGACAAGTATGGAGTTAAGTTCTATCATGATTAAATAATAATTAGCTGACACATGCAAACTCACAAGCGCAATTACCGTATCTACTGTGCTGCCGAAACCGTGGTTGTGACAGGGCCCCCCTCTCTAGGCTCAGCCTCTAAGGTGCCACAGACCTGTGTCCGCTGGAAGTCCTGGATCAGCAACTTGTCCAAGATGCCCTTCGTCGGGATCCAAGTACAGTCTTCTGGGCCATACCTTTCCCAGTCCACAAGGTACCAGCTTGAACTGGGAAACATGGAATACTGGGTGGATCCTCAGTGATGCTGGTAGACACAATCTATAGGACACCTTGTTGACAGCCTTTTACACTATAAACGGTCCCACATAGCGCGGTGCCAATTTCTGGTTCTCGACTTTCAGGGGAAGATCCTTTGATGCCAACCAGACCTCCTCTCCAGGCTTGAATGGCCTTGCCTGTCGACGGATCCGATCAGCCTGCCGGGAATGCTGTTTCTGGGCGCGTCTCCAGGTGCGCTTGTAGCGCTGGGTCAGCTGTTCAGCAGCAGGAACTCCTACGTCGATCTCCTGATCAGGGAGGAGTGGGGGCTTGAATCCCTTCTGGCATTCAAAGGGAGGCATACTGGTGGAGGACGACTGGAGATTATTATGGGCAATCTCTGCCCAAACCAGTTGGGAGCTCCAGGATGTGGGGTTGGAAGAGACAAGACAGGGGAGTGGAAGCCAGACAAGAGGCTGTCTGTGGCTCCTTCAAGAGAGCAGAAAGCCTTCCAAAAATAGGAAATGAACTGTGGTCCACTGTGGTGATATGATGTGTCAGAACGTGATTGGAGAGAGTTCTGAGCGTGCGCAGAAATGATAGAATGATTGAGAACATGGTACTGTAAAAATGTGGTTTGGTTGTTGCTGTAAATAAAAGTTCTATGTCTTCCAGAAGATGTTTCTTTATTATTAACCCACAGTACATATAACTATAAAGAACACAACATCATGTCAGAAGTTGGTCTGGAAGAATAATACGTTTCCTAACATGGGAGAATCAAAGATAAAAAAGAGTTTGAACTGTTTTGGTGTTCTCTAACAGATTTAACAATGGAAGGTTTGCAGCCTCCACCGACACTTCAATTGTCTGGGAACGTAGCTGAGAATTGGGGAAAATTTAAGCAACGTTTTGAACTGTATTTATTGGCAATCGAAGCAGATAGAAAACCGGAAAAAACGAAAGCGGCGCTTCTACTCCACATAATTTGTGACAATGCAATTGAGGTATATAATCGTTTTATTTTTGAAAATGGAGAAAAGTAAAAGCTAGAATCGATAATGGACAAATTTGAAACATTTTGTATACTGAAGCATAATGTGATGTATGAAAGGCATATATTTTTTACATGGGCGCAGAGAACTGGAGAAGCAATTGATCAATATGTTACTGAGTTGAGACACGAGAATAAAACATGCGAGTTTGGAGAACTGACAAACTCTCTCATTAAAGACCGAATTGTTTGTGGCATTCGGGATAATGGTCTGAGAGAAAGACTGTTAAGAGAACAAGACTTAGACTTGGAAAAAGCTTTGATGCTCTGCAAAGCTTTGGAAACCGTGACGTCACAGGCTAAAGACCTTTTCATTGAGAGTTGAAACGTAGACATTATAAAAAAGCGCAAACATATTAGGAAAAATAATAAAACAACAGCAAGACATCATCTGACAGAAAAAAGCTATATGATTGCTGTAGGCAGCAGCATCGGCCAAAAGAGGGTCCAGCATATGGGAAAATGTACAATGACAGCGGTAAAAGTAATCATTTTTCACGCTGTTGCAGAAGTAGAAAGAAAATTAAACACGTAAATGCAGTGCTTGAAAATGAACTTGAGGAGTTTTATATAGACGTGCTTTGTGAAAACAAACAAAGTCGGCTTTCCACAGATGAGCGCTGAGAGAGGACAGCTCCAATGCCTACATCGGATGCATCCACCTCGACAATGACTGGCTGAGATGGGTCTGGGTGTTGCAGCAGCTTTAGCTCAGAAATGCTTGGTCGGCATCGTCTGTCCAATGGAATCCTACCGAGGTCTCCTCAGTGAGTGCATTAATTGGTACCATGATAAAGCCGAAATTCCGGATGATGCGGCGATAAAAGTTCACAAACCCCATGAAGCGCCATACCTGTTTGACTGTAGACGGTTTGGGCCACTCTGCAAATGCCTGAACTTTACTAGGGTCCATTTGAACACTGGATAGGGTAAGTATATAGCCCAAAAATGACACCTGGTCTTTATGGAATACACATTTTTCAGGCTTGGCATACAGGTTATTTTCAAGAAGGTGTCTGAGTACTCTCCGGACATGCTGGACGTGCTCCTGATGAGAGTGGGAATAGATAAGGCTGCCATCTAAATACACAAACACAAACTGGTTCAACACGTCCCTGAGCACATCGTTAACCATGGCCTGGAATACAGCGGGAGGTGGGGGGCGGTTGGCCAGACCAAAAGGCATCGACAGGTATTTATAGTGGCCATTAGAGGTGCTGAAAGCCGTTTTCCACTCATCCCCTTATATGCAAAACAGATTGTAAGCATTGCGCAGATCAATTTTGGAAAATATTGTTGCTCCCTGGGGATGTTCAAACACAGACGCCAGCAAGGGAAGAGGGTAGCAGTTCTTCACAGTGATGCTGTTCAGGGGCCGATAATTGATGCTGGGATGGAGCTTGCCATCCTTCTTGCTCACGGAAAAGAAGCCCGCTCCTGCCGGCAAGGTTGACGGACGGAAAAACCCCATACTCAATGCCTCCCTAATGTATTCCACCATGGCCACCGTTTCAGGACGAAAGAGGGAAAAGAGCCGGTCGCGGGGACGACTAGTTCCAGGTAGGAGGTCTATAGCAGTCGTATGACCAGTGTGGGAACACAGTGGTGGCCTTTCTTCTACTGAAAACCTCAATATATATTCAGCCAGAATCCCTGACAGGTCCACATCCTCAGCTGACACCGGAGAGGATTCATGGAATGGAGCTTGAGCTGGACCCAGACAGGCAGACAGGCATGCCGGTCCCCACGCTTGGAGTACCTTCAGAGACCAATCCATCTGTGGGTTGTGTCGGGATAACCAGGGGAGACCAAGTACCAGTGGCAGTTCAGGTGAATTAACCAGATAGAAAGATATTTCTTCATGATGGTTGCCTTCGAGCACCAGTTGGAGGGGTCGGGTGGAAAGGTGGATCTGGCCGGTTCATAGAGTTCGACCGTCCAGCACCTTGACGTTGATATTTTCTCTTAATTCCAGAGTTAGAACTCCTCATCTTTGAACGAGAGAGATGTCCATAAGATTCCCGGCTGCACTAGAATCAATAAACGCCTTAAGTTCATGGGTCTGAGACCTCCACGACAAAGAAGCTGCGAGCATTACATGTCATGGTCTGGCTGTCCCCCATCTCACTTCTATCTCCTTCATTGTGCCTTAATTCCCATCGTCTGATTCCCATTTGCTGCTCGCTCAATTAATTACAGCACACCTGGTTCCCATTAGAGAACATAGGATAAGAACCCTGGCGGCACAGTCATGGGTCGCCAGTTTGTCGGTCGATTCTAGTGTGTGTAAACCTCGTTTCCTAATCCCTTAGGACTGTTAGTTCTAAGCTCTGCTCCATTCCCTGGATACTCTACGTAAACCTTGTCTCTGAGTCAAGATTCCCCTGGTTACCTGTTCCACATTCACGACTGTGCTAGCGCCTCTCGACCCTGCCTCGGTGCCTGTGTCCTGCACTTGGGTTCATCCCCAGTCACTCCCTTGCAACATTACAGAATTGGGGGAAGCTGACTGAAGAGAGAACCGACCCGCCAGGATTCCCCTCCCTGCTGACGGGTATTCTCTTTTACAGGACACTTGGAACATGCCGCCCGGAAGTGTCCTGGATCACCACAATAGAGGCAGAAACCCATCCTCCAGCACCGCTCTCGTTCCTCCTGAGACAGGCGCACGTGCCCCACTTGCATAGGCTCCTCCGTGGGCTGGGTAGTAGGTGGTGAGAGAGGGGGAGAGGGCAATGAAAGATGGTGGTCTGGC
Organism: Mobula hypostoma; assembly: GCF_963921235.1. NCBI lineage: Eukaryota > Metazoa > Chordata > Chondrichthyes > Myliobatiformes > Myliobatidae > Mobula > Mobula hypostoma. Next base: position 36,479,935 of record NC_086107.1, on the reverse strand, counting down.
AGCACGAAGGAAGTTTGAAACATTCTTTCCTTGCGCCACTCAGTTACCCGATCGTCAACTCGAATATCCAGATTAATCAGGTCATCCAGACTATAATGCTCGTCCCGGACAGCAATCTCATGCCAGACCCCTGCATTCAGTCCACGCTGGAAGGCAGTGATGAGAGATCTCTCATTCCATCCCGTCTCTACTGCAAGGGTACAGAATTTGACTGCATAGGCTCTCACCGTTCCTCTGCCTTGGTGCAGGTCCAAGAGTCAGTGGGCAGCCTCCTGACCCTGTACTGGAAGATCAAAGACCCTCCTTAACTCCGCCACTAACTGTTGGAACAACTGGGCTGTGGAGTATCCTTGCTCCCGTAAAGAGTTGAACAGGCTGAGTGGAGGTCCATCAAGAAGATTGACCATCTACGTCAATTTTCGTGCATCATCAGCAAGACAACCAGGCTGGGCTTGGAATGTCAGCTCGCATTGGGTAATAAAATTCCTGCAACCATCGGGATCACCAGAATATCTGCCTGGTGGTGGAATGCTCAGTTCCTGAACGGTCGTGGGAGTCGGCTCTGTCCAGACGCGGGAGCGGGAGCATTAGTAGCAGAGATTGTCGAGGCAGCAGAAAAGGAGGACCTGCGAGATGCTGGGATTGGGTCTGAGGTGGCCTGAAGCTGCTGAATTGAGCTGGCGAGAGCGTTAATGGCTATCAGCTGATGCTGACTGTTCACAGCGAGTTCGTGGACAGCGGCCGTGAGTGCGGAAATAGCAGACGCCTGAGTCCGATTGTCTGTAGTGAGCTCTGCCCAAGTCTCGACAAGCACTACGATGATAAGTATGGAGTTAAATACTACCACGATTAAATAGTAATTAGCTGTCACGTGCAAATTCACGAGCGCAGTTGCCGTATCTACTACACTGCCGAATCCGTGGTTGTGACAGTATCCTGCGTGGTTATACCACAGCCTCGTATGGAAATATCAATGACTCTAAATGGAAAATCCTACAAAAAGTATTGGTCCAGCCCAATCTACCACAGTATTCTTCCCACCATTGAGCACGTTCACAAGGAGTGCTGCCACAAGACAGCAGAATTCATTTTGAAGGACCTCCACCATCCAGGTCATGCCCTCTTCTCACTGTTGCCATCAGGGAGGAGGTACCTGAGCCTTAGGCCCCACATCACCAGGTTCAGGAACAGTCATTACCCTTCAACTATCAGGGTCCTGAACCAGCGTGGATAACTTCTCACATTGACACTCAGCTGATTCCACAACCTATGGACTGACCTCCAAGGACTCTACAACTCATGTTCTCAATACTATCTATTTATTTATTGTTCTTGTATTTGCACAGTTTGTCTTCAGTGGGTGTTTTCCCACTTCGTGAGTAGCTTTTCATTGATTCCATTGTGTTTCTTTGTATCTACAGAAATACCCCAAGGAAAATTAACTTCAAGGTAGTATATGGTGATATATGTGTACTTTGATAATAAATTTGAACATTGAACTCTGAAGTTTACAAGTTTTGGGAATTTTTTTCCCAAGTAGGACTATCAAAGAAAGAGGGCACAGATTTAAGGTGAGACAAAGGAGATTTAAAAGGGGTGGTTGTTTTTTTTTACAGAGAGTGGTTAATATCTGGCTATCACTGCAGGAGAAGGTGGTGGAATCGTATACAATCAATATGTTTATGAGCCATTGAGATAAGCACATGTATAGGCAAGGCATGGACATATAGGCACAGACTTAATGTGGGCAAATGGGATTAGTATAGATGGGCAGGAGTGGCGGGGTGGAGATACCTCTCTACCACAGGAGGTGTAAGGAGTTCCTTCCCTCCACTAGCCTGCAGGTTACCCTTGAGTAAGGTGTAACACCTGCATAGCCAATACCTCCCCCCCAAACCCCTCCAGCAGGGTCACGTGAAGCCATGGAGCAGGTGGTGGACGGTTGCATGAGCAGTTGTGGCATGTGGCGCGTGGCCAAGTGGTTAAGGCGTTGGACTAGTGATCTGAAGGTTGCGAGTTCGAGCCTCAGCTGAGGCAGCGTGTTGTATCCTTGAGCAAGGCACTTAACCACACATTGCTCCTGCACATTTATAGCCCAGCAGTGGCAGCTGGTGCAGTATAAATATATATAATTTATAATATATCACCAGACCTGACTATGTGACCGTTGACATCAGGCAGACAATCTCCAAAGAGTATTAATAATGGCCAGATTCACCCGTCTTGTAAAGACACTTCAGAAAAACAGGCAATGGCAAATCATTTCTGTGGAAAAATTTGCCAAGAACAGTCATGTTCATGGAAAGACCATGATCACCCACGTCATACTACAAGGCACGTAACAAACGAACGATAGATGGGCAAAAATTTTGCCATGGCTATGGTGGACTGAGTGAAATTTCTGTACAGTACAACTCTATGATTCTGACTTGTTACCTTCCTATAAAATCTAGCCAGATGCATTTGTCAAATCAAGCATGCGTTCCAGATTATATTATAAATACATTTTGCATTAGTCTAACCATGATGAGATGAATCATGTTGAGATATTGATGAATATCCATCTCTTAATAGTGTACAGTGTATTTTTTCACATATTTTAAATCATATCAAAATATAGATAAGAATACATAGTATTTCTGTAATTGAGTTTTAAAGGATTGTTGACTCATCATATATATGACCAGCTATTCGACAGCCATCAATCATTTTCCATTATTAATGGAAAGGTACGAACTGTACAGATGATTACTTTTCCAATAAGCATTGAATTCACATCATCTCTGTAGTACTTAGTCCTATAAAAGTCAACATGGTATTCATTTTATTTAATGTTTGTGACTGCAAATTAAATTCTTGTTTCTCCTTCAGGCTGTTATTAAGGATTTGATTTGCGTAATATATTTTCAATTTTGCCTCTTGGAGCTATTTTCCTTTTCTTCAGCAACACATAATTTGCTGAAGGAAATCAGTGGTCAAACAGCATCTACAGGAGGAAAGGATTTGTCGATGTTTCAGGTTGAAACCCTGCATCGGTCCTGAAACATCAGCAATACTTTTCCTCCCAAAGACACTGCCTAACGAGCAGAGTTCCTTCAGTAGATTGTGTATTACTCCAGATTACAGTAGCCGTGGGCTCTTTATGCCTTTCTTTTTAAAATTTGTTCGTTCCTTGTGTGGAGGATCTCACCCATCCCTCCATTTCCTTTCCTCATTGTCACTTATTCCTTGCACGAAGAAGGTAGTCAAGCAGTTTAGTCTTTTGACATCCCTTAGGATGTGTAGCCTGGTGCTTTTCTTATTGGGTGAGTAAGCCAGAGCCTTAGTTTAATAGTTCTGAGAATTCAAGCTGGAAATAAAAGCTATGTTGGTTGAAGTAGTGATGAAGCTCTTGATTGGTTGTAAGACCAAAGTGGCTCCTGTGTTTTTTAGTGAAGTTATCACCCCTGCCACAACACGGTTAGCATTCTGTCTAATGCCTGTAATGCCGCAGGCGTTTAGGGCAGCAATGAAGGTCCTCCAACTCTGGCAGTGTACAGGGCTTCCTTCATCATGTCTGTAGCTCAGTTTTCACTACTGCCAGTCATGCAAGTTTCCTGTGGCCTGTGGAGACTCAGGAATACCATAGCACACCGATGTAGAGCGATTCTCCATTGCTGTTTCCGTGACTAATGTGTTTTTCCTGTCAGGGTTGTTAGCCTTGAGTTGAACTTCTGTACCTGGAAAATTGGTGGAACACTCTTAGTCTGGCCTTTACCCTTTGACCTGTTTGTCATGGGTGACCTTACCAAGAGTCAAAGCACAAAGTCCTCATTCCAGCCAATATAGCTCTCCAGGTTATTGAGACACACATACCTCCGAACTACAACAAGGTTGCGGTCCTCTTGGAGGTTGGTTAACATTAACTCACACAAAATGCTGAGCTCCTCCAGCATTTTGTATGTGTCACTCTGAATTTCCAGCATCTGCAGAATCCTGTGTATTTAACTCTATGTAGCAGAGAAAACATCGATATTCAACCAAAAGAGGGTGTTTCTAGGAGTCCTGAACATTCAGTCCAGAATTTAGGTGGATTACCACTTATTGCCCTCCATCAGTTAATGAACAATGTCCCTCCATGTTCAACACCACCTTGAAGAAACATAGATAAGATTGAGCAGAAGGAATGTGTTGTGAACAAGGAGTTTAAATGCCCATGACCCAGTTTACATTGGTACCACCAACATGGATGAGCTAGTTGAGCCCTAACTTACACTGCAACTATCTAGGAAAGGACCAATGTAAGGCAATAACATAGTCACCTCTGAAGGAAGCATGTGCCCATGCATTGGAATAAATACCACAATAACATTTCTGGAGATAAGCAAAATCATGATTATGTTGTGTGGCAATACTCTTGCAGTCACTGCAATAAATATGAATACATCTGAACTTTCAACCCTTGGCTTCAGGAGGAACTCTGTACCTTCAGCCGCAAAAGAACTGTATGTCTGTAACCTTCCGCTCTGGCATTCCCTGACTACTCCATCATCATGAAGCCAGGTGACTAAATGGTGGTCCAGTGAAAAGTGTTCAAAGAAGAGCAAATTGGGTTCAGAGGGACATGAGAAAGAACTGCCAAACTGGCGAAACGATAGCATAGGTTCTGAAAATAGTCAGAGAACAAAAGTAGCTGCAACTCAGGTCAAACCTCTGCAATTGTCATGGAACAGGTTGAGAAATTTAAAAAATGAAGAAAGCATAATGCTCTAAGAATATCTTGGCCATTGATAAATCCATTCACAGAATTACAATGAAAGGGCTATAGCTACCTTAAATGCTATATGGTTGATCCTGGGCAAGCTGTTCCTTACTATTATCCTAAGTGTTCAACAGTGGTAACTTGTATTTTTGTGTTGTTTTTCATGTAATGAAACATCCCATGGAGTCCACAACCATGACCAATCAAAATTTAACACAGAGACACATAAAGAAATTGTGACAGGTGCCCAAAACTTGGTTAAAGAACTATGTTTTATTGAGGGTCTTAATGGAGGAGAGGGCTTCGGAGGAATTTCAGAGCTTATAGCCTTAGCAGATGAAAGCATAACCACCAATTTCAGAGTGATTACACTTGGGTTTGAACAAAGGGCTGATTGCAGATATACTGGATAATAGGACAGAGGATGTTATAGAGATGTGGAAGTCAAGAGCAGGGAAAATTTCTGCTCATATGGTACTGAAAATGTGATAATTTGAAGTAAATAGAGGAGTGAAGAATGATGATGAGGTAAGTACTGGGCATTGTTAACATATAAGTAGAAATTAATAGTATTCAATCTCCATGTAATTGCTTCAAAGGTGAGTGTTTGACTGAGATGCATCACAGATAAGCTCAATTTTCGTTTTAAATTGCTTGGTCCACTGGAAAATGATTAAGAGCAGAAAGCTTCCATTTGTATTTTAACTAATGCCCCAGGTTGAAATCAACTTCATTAAATCGGAAGCTTTGCTGTTACGTTATGGATCTTTATTACACTAAGCAATGCATTTACACATAGTTGGAGGGACTTTAGAAAAATTTTTCAGTACTATTAGAAAAATAAATTAGACATATATTCTCTATGTGAATTACTTATGCAAGTAAGTGAAAGTCACAACTGATTTTGCACTATGCAAACCTTTTAAAAATCAGGTCTGTAGGACAATTCATGTTTCAAGTTAGTTATCGGGAAGTAGACCCCAAAGTGATATTTATGCAAGTGAATGGGCTCCAGTGCTATTACCTGTCCATGTTTGTATGCCTTTAATGGTCAATTGTCAAGGTTTTAAACTTATATTCAGCTCATTCTCCGAGGTTTTAAACCCATGTTCAGTCCATTCTCTGTTTATAGATCACCAGTAATAGTCTAGGTAAATTTTAAGCTTCTTTTGATCTTTTTCTCGAATAATAGGACAGTTACACTCTCTCATTAAAATGTAATAACACTTTAATTGGAATGAGGAAGAGAACTCTGAAATTTTGGAAAGACGTTGAATCTAATGACACAGGCATAAATATTTCCTGAACATTATATTCAATAATTTCCCACAGTAACTCTTATTCATTTCATTGTTGCTCTGTCAGAAATGACTGAGTTACTTCTTGAATCAATACATGTATCTGACAGCACCCTGCTTAAAATTGCTTTTCAGTATGGGCCTAAATCTTATTGAAGTAAAAGAGGTAGAATTTGAATAGTTTTCTAATGAGGACATGATTTGGTTTTCCTTTCCATTTTTAGTGAAGATTAATAAAGAGCTTATCATTGCTGCATCAATTTTATGAGAACATCTAGAACTGCGAGCAAGCCAGTATTATTACATTGAGCTCAAAAGAAAACGATAGGAGGTCTACAAAAACTAAATTGGCATAATTATTGCAAGAACTTTGAAAATGGAAAATGGAATTTAATGGACTACTATTAGCTCAGGAAGAACGTATTTCTGACAGAATTATAGAGATTAAGAAAAATAAGATGTTGCTTCAAATGCTTCAGAAAATTGATGTTATAGATATTCCTTGCAGGAGGGGTAAAATAATTTTACAAATCATCTTGCAAAGTGAAACAACCAAGGGGAGACAAAATTCCTTGGACGTTCCTGTATATTTCACAATAATTCTGGCAGAAAGCAATTGGACTATTCAGAATATCGTTTGGCATGAGGAAGGTCATATCATGATCTAATAACCTTGATCCCTATATATTTTGACACAAATCTTCAAACAATCCAAACAAATAGACTAATGTTAAGGATGTGTGATTGAAACTAGGGGCAGATACACAGGGAGGCAAGAATTTCCAATGTATTTTTGATGGTATTGCTGTTAATTTTCTTGATGCCATAAAGATAGGCAGAAGGAAAATAAGTGGCCATTGTGGGAGCAGTCATTGTTGGATTGTGACAGTGTTAGAGTGGCTTGAGGCTTTGGCTCAAAAGGCTCTCATGGATGCTAAGTTTATGATGTTTCCATTTTTGTTTATTAGTGCATGGCGAGTGCAGTGAGAATGGGTCCAGGACTAATGGTGTGCAGGTTAATTGCGGCAGGTTTGCTGCAGCTGTTGAGGTGCCTTTAAACTAGTTTGGAAGGGGGATGGGAACCAGAGTGATTTGGTAGGATATGGAGCAGTTGGTATACAGGTAGATGCAGCATGTAGAGAGACTTTGAGGAAGGATAGGCAGTTGATTGGGCAAAACCGCAGTCAGTGAGATGGGTTGAAACCTGTTTTAATGCGAGAAGTATCTGGAACGAGGGTGATGAATTCAAAGCATGAGTCGGTACATGGAACTACAATGTTGTGACAAGGGCAGGAACGGCTGCTGAATGTTCTGGGGTTCGGATGTTTCAAAAGGGAAGGGAGGGAGGGAAAAGAGGTGGGAAAATTGTATTGCTAATCAGGGATAGTATCACAGCTGCAGAAAGACAGGATGTCGTGGAGGGATTGTCCACTGAGTCAGTGTGGGTGGAAGTCAGAAACACAAAGGTAGCATTCATTCTATTGACCCCACCCCAATAGCAACACAGACACTGATGAACAGATCAGGAGGCAGATTATGGAGAGGTGCAAAAATAACAAGGTTGTTATCATGGGGTACTTGAATTTTCTCTAATATTGATTGGCACCTACTTAGTGCAAAAAGGTTCAGATATGGTGAAATTTGTTTGTTGTGTGCAGGAAAGTTGTGACAAAATGTGTGGACGAACTGACTAGAGGCGAAGCCGTACCAGATCTGCTGGTAGGCAATGAACCATGTCAGGTGTCAGATCTCTCAATGGGTGACCATTTCGGAGACAGTGACCACAACTCCCTGACCTTTACCATAGCCTTGGACAGGAACAGCAGCAGATGGAATGAGAAGGTATTTAGCTGGGAGAGGGGAAATTATGATGCAGTTAGGCTGGAACGTGGGAGAGTAAATTGGGATGAGGAGGATGTTTAGGGAGCACTTGCATGGGTTTCGGATTAGGTTTGTCCCATTGAGCGGGGAAGGGATGATAGAGTGAAGGAAATGTGGTTGCCAAAAGATGCAGAACATCAAGTCAAGACAATGAAAGAAACATATTTGAGGTTTAGGAAGCAAAGATCAGACAGAGTTCTAGAGAGTTACATGGTAACCAGGAAAGAGCTGAAGAATTGTGTACAATTCTGGTCACCTAACTATAGGAAGGATATCAGTAAGATTGAAAGAGTGCAAAGGAGAATTACTAGGATGTTGCCGGGTCTTCAGGGGTTGAGCTACAGGGAAAGATTGAACAGGTTAGGACTTTATTCCTTGGAGCGTAGAAGAATTAGGGGAGATTTGATAGAGGTTTACAAAATTATGAGGGGTATAGACAGAGTAAATGTGGATAGGCTCTTTCCACTTAGATTAGGAGAGATAAATACGAGAGGACATGGCTTTAGGGTGAAAGAGGAAAGGTTTAGGGGGAACATTAGGGGGAACTTCACTCAGAGAGTGGTGGGAGTGTGGAACGAGCTGCCATCTGATCGACTTCTCTAACTTCCGCTAAGGCCCCACCTCCCCCTCGTACCCCATCTGTTACTCATTTTTATGCACACATTCTTTCTCTCACTCTCCTTTTTCTCCCTCTGTCCCTCTGAATATACCTCTTGCCCATCCTCTGGGTCACCCCCCGCCCTCCTTGTCTTTCTTCCCGGACCTCCTGTCCCATGATCCTCTCGTATCCCCTTTTGCCTATCACCTGTCCAGCTCTCGGCTCTATCCCTCCCCCTCCTGTCTTCTCCTATCATTTTGGATCTCCTCCTCCCCCTCCAACTTTCAAATCCCTTACTCACTCTTCCTTCAGTTAGTCCTGACGAAGGGTCTCGGCCTGAAACGTCGACTGCACCTCTTCCTACAGATGCTGCTTGGCCTGCTGCGTTCACCAGCAACTTTGATGTATGTTGGTAAATACTCTTAAGTTTTAAGAATAAATTGGATAAGGACATGGATGGGAGAGGTCTGGAGGGTTATGGACTGGATGCAGGTCAATGGGGACTAGCGGAATAATGTTTTGGCACAGACTAGAAGGGCCAAATGGCCTGTTTTCTGTGCTGTATGGTTCTATGGATCTATGAGTAGACTTAGGAGAGCTGAAAGGGAGCATGAGAAGACCTTGGTGAGTAGGATTAAAGAAAACTCCAAGATGTTCTACAAGTATGCAAAGAAAAGGAGAATGACTAAAGTGAGGGTAGAACTGATCAGACATAGCAGAGGAAACGTGCCTGGAGTTGGAGAAGGTAGGGGAGGTCTGAAACATCAATGAATGGGACCTTGATGTTTGGGAGGATAGTGTGAAACAGGCTGAAATGCTTGATGCTAAGAAAGAGGACATGCTGGAAATGTTGAAAAACATTGGGGTAGGTAAGTCCCCAGGCCACAGGCAGGATACACTCCAGTTTACTATGAGAAATGAGGGAAGAGATTACTGCACCTTTGGCAATGATCTTCACCGGCCATAGGAGTTAGACCAGAAGATTGGAGGGTGGTAAATGTTACTCCTTTATTCAAGAAAGGGAGCAGGAATAACCTTGGAAATTATAGTCCAGTGAGTCTTACTTCAGTGATGAGCAAATTATTTGTGAAGATTCTTAGAGACAGGGTTTACGAGCATTTGGAGAAGCATAGTCCAGCTAAATACCTTCTCATTCCATCTGCTGCTGTCTCTGTCCAAGGCTATGGTAAAGGTCAACGAGTTGTGGTCACTGTCTCCGAAATGGTCACCCATTGATTAGGGGTAGTCAGTATTACTTGTGAGGTGCAGGTCACGCCTCACAAGCCTGATGGAATTCTTTGAGGATGCGATGAAGCACATTGATGAAGGTAGAGCAGTGGATGTGGTGTATATGGATTTAAGTAAGGCATTAGATACTGTTTGTACGGTTGGCTCATTCATAAATTCAGAAGGCATGGGATCCAGGGAAAGTTGGCTGTGTGGATACAGGATTAGCTTGCCCAGAGAAAGAGGAGCGTGATATAAATGGAGTGTATTGGTTGGTGACCAATAGTGTCCCTCAGGAATCTCTGGGATCTATGCTCATTGTCATTTTTATCAATAACTTGGATGAGGAAGTGGAAGTGTGGGTTAGTAAGTTTGCAGATGATGCAAAGTTTGGTGGTTTTGTGAATAATGTAGCAGGTTGTTGTAATCGCGGTGGGACATTGACAGGTGCAGAAATGGGACAAGAAGTGGCGTGTACAAAATGCTGGAGGAACTCAGCAGGTCAGGCAACATCTATGGAAAGGAATAAGCAGTTAATGCTTTCAGCCAAGACCCTTTTACAAGACTCCTGAAGAAGGGTCTCAGTCTGAAATGCTGACTGATTGTTCCTTTTTGAAAATTCTGCTAGGCCTGCTGCATTCCTCCAGCAGTTTGCACATGTTACTCTGGAATTTCAGCATCTGTGGAATCTCCTGAGTTTATGAGAAGTGGCAGGTGGAGTTCAGTCAGGAGAAGTGTGAAGTGATTCATTTTGGGAGGTTGAATTTGAAGGCAGGCTACAAGGTTAATGGTAGGATTCTTAGCAGTATGATCTTGGGGTCCACATCCACAGAACCATCAAAGTTGCCATTCATAGAGGGATTATCAGTGGAGGTGAGGGGTTGATCTCACGAGCTGCAAGGCAATGGTGCAGCTCTCTAAACCCCTGGTTAGACCACACTTGGAACATTGTGTTCAGTTCTGGTCGCCTCATTCTAAGTAGGATGTAAAAGCTTTGAGAGAGTGCAGAGGAGATTTACCAGGAGGTTTCCTGGATTAGAGCACATGTCTTATGAGGATAGGCTGAGTGAGATAGGGCTGTTTGCTTTGGAGCGAAGGAGGATGAGAGTTTACTTGATAGAGGTTACAAGAGGCTAAGAGGCATAGATCGAGTGTATAGTCAGAGTCCTTTTCCCTAGGGAGCATAATTTTAAGCTGATTAGAGGAAAGTATAGGGGTGACATCAGTGCTAAGTTTTTATCACAGAGTGCATGGAACACTCTCTCAGGGGTGGTGGTAGAGGCAGGTACATTAGGGGCATTTAAGAAACACTCAAATAGGCACATGGATGTCAGAAAAATGGAGGTATATGTAGGAGGGGAAGGGTTAGATTGATCTTAGAGTATGCTAAAAGGTCAGCACATTATTGTGGGATGGAGGGCCTGTACAGTGCTGTACTATTCTATGTTCAATGTAAGTTATGGGGAGCACATAAAGAGGCTATAAAGAAATAGAAAAGCAAATATCTTCGGAGATTCAAAATCTGAAATATTTATTAGGTCAGGCAGCATCTGGAGAAAGAGAAACAAGCTTAATTTTTCTGAACAGGTAAAGCCAGTAAGTAATGTGAATGTTATTATTTATTGCCAGGTGAACTGAGTACAAAAGTAGGGAGGTGATGCTTCAGTTATATAGACAACTGTGCGATTACATCTGCATCAGTTACTTTATTTAAGGAAGGACAATAACATATGGGAAGCAGTTCAGAAAAGATTTAAGACTAATACCTACAATGGTTGTCTTATGATGCAAAGTTGGGCATGTATTTATGGGAGTTCAGAAGAGGGAGAGGATACTTGATTGAAACATATTAAATCTTCAGTAGACTTGATTGGTTGGATGCGAAGAACTATTTTCTCTTATGGGAGTATCTAAAACAAGCAGTCACCTTTTAAAAATTAATGTGTTAATTATTTAAGTCAGAAGTTAGGTGTATTATTTTCTCACAAAATTCTCATGAGTCTTTGAACTCTCTTCCTCAAAGGTTCTTGGAAATAAGTCCTTAAATATTTTTAAGGCAGAAACAGACACTTGATAAGCAAACAGGTTAAAGGTTACCAAGGATCAACAGGAATTGATATGGTATTATGAAACTGAAGGGAGGTTTGAAGAGCCAATTGACCTGCTCCTGCTCCTAGTTTGTATGTTCACGTGTTTGTATATGCAATAAGAAAGAGAGCTTATTTGAATAATTCATTAAAAAGTGACATCATTATCAATAAAGAGATTATTACACAAACCAAACCTCTCAAGGGGACCAAAGTGAGCTGCCTTCTTGAACTGCTACAACATAGTACCACTGTGATGCAAGGCAGGATGGGTATGACGATGTACAGATAATATTGCCAAGCATCTGCTGCCCTTATCTTAAGCATCAGCAAACACAGGATTGGAAAAAAAACATCTGATGAAAAAGCCTTGAGCAGAACAAGCTGAATCTCTCTTCCACCTATCTATCTAACATTGGGTTATTCAATGATAGTAATACCATTCAGTGTCAAAGTGATGTTATTCGAATCTCTTTTTAGAAAGTTAACATTACCTGCTGCTTGGCCAGCCCAAGCCTGAATGTTGTCCATATTTAGCTCTATGTAAATACAGACTGTGCCTTTGTCTGGGAAGCTACAAAATGGAACTGCTCCTCAGTGAAGTCAACAGTAAACATATTCAGTTCCGACCCTTTGAAAAGGCAAAGTTATTTATGAAGCGCATTGTTACTGTATATGTAACGTATATATCAGGCTGTTATTCACTGACTACAGCTCAGTGTTCAACATCATCATTCCCTCATAACCTGTTGTCAAGCAAGACCTGGTCCACAGTGCCCTCCTCTGCAATTGGATCCTTGAATTCCTCACTGGGAGATCTGATGCAAGGCTTCAAAACTGGAAATTATTTTACCCTACAGATGCTCCAGCAGATTTTATGTTGGTCCGGTTTCCAGCACCTGTGTCTTCAAATCTGTGCTGTTTCTGGATATACTTGTTGCAATAGGAGAAGGAGTCTGAGAGTCTGAGTGGGAGTGCCGAGAAAGACATTTTTGAAATTTTCGTTATTTTTTTTTCTCCAACGGCGTTCTGAGAGGCGGGACTGCGCAGGCGTGTGACGTCGGGCAGTGCAGCGCGGCAGATTTAAAAGGAACAGAGCCTCATAGAGCGGGCAGCGTAGTGAGCCGGGAGCAGAGTGAAGACTTAGGGCTTCGGCACAACGGGCTTAGGCGGAAACGGGCGAGGCAAGGAAGATTTGGCATTCATTTTCTGTTGTTACTTGAGGAGAGGGGCAGTATGAGTGTGAGGGCAGTTTGCTGTTCTCGGTGTCGGATGTGGGAGGCCCTGGAGTCTCCAAGCCTCCTGGACGTCTACATCTGCGCCAAGTGCATCGAGATGCAGCTCCTAAGGGACCGCGTTACGGAACTGGAGCTGCAGCTCGATGACCTTCGTCTGGTCAGGGAGAGTGAGGAGTTGATAGAGAGGAGTTGCAGGCAGGTGGTCACACCGGGGCCACGGGAGGCAGACAAGTGGGTCACGGTTAGGAGAGGGAAGGGGAAGAGTCAGGTAATAGGGAGTACCCTGGTGGCTGTGCCCCTTAACAACAGGTACTCCTGTTTGAGTACTGTTGGGGGGGACAGCTTACCCGGGGGAAGCGACAGTGGCCGTGCCTCCGGCACAGAGTCCGGCCCTGTAGCTCAGAAGGGTAGGGCAAGGAAGAGGAGGGCAGTTGTGGTAGGGGACTCAATAGTAAGGGGGTCAGATAGGCGATTCTGTGGACGCAGTCCAGAGACCCGGATGGTAGTTTGCCTCCCTGGTGCCAGGGTCCGGGATATTTCTGATCGTGTCCAAGATATCCTGAAGTGGGAGGGTGAGGAGCCAGAGGTCGTGGTACATATAGGTACCAATGACATAGGTAGGAAAAGGGATGAGGTCCTGAAAGGAGAATATAGGGAGCTGGGAAGGGAGTTGAGAAAAAGGACCGCAAAGGTAGTAATCTCGGGATTACTGCCTGTGCCACACGACAGTGAGAGTAGGAATGCAATGAGGTGGAGGATAAATGCGTGGCTGAGGGATTGGAGCAGGGGGCAGGGATTCAAGTTTTTGGATCATTGGGACCTCTTTTGGCGCAGGCGTGACCTGTACAAAAAGGACGGGTTACACTTGAATCCTAGGGGGACCAATATCCTAGCAGGGAGATTAGCGGGGGCTACTGAGGTGACTTTAAACTAGAATGGTTGAGGGTTGGGAATCAAATTAAAGAGGCTAGGCGTGAGGAGGTTATTTCACAACAGGGGGATGGGAACCAGTGCAGAGTGACAGAGAGGTGTAAAGTGAGGGTAGAAGCAAAAAGTACTAAGGAGAAAAGTAAAAGTGGCAGGCCGACAAATCCAGGGCAAGCATTAAAAAGGGCCACTTTTCAACATAATTGTATAAGGGCTAAGAGAGTTGTAAAAGAGTGCCTGAAGGCTTTGTGTGTCAATGCAAAGAGCATTCGTAATAAGGTGGATGAATTGAAAGTGCAGATTGTTATTCCAGGGTGACCAGGGATGGGAGCTCAACGTTCAGGGATATTCAATATTCAGGAGGGATAGGCATGAAGGAAGGGGAGGTGGGGTGGCGTTGCTGGTTAAAGAAGAGATTAACGCAATAGAAAGGAAGGACATAAGCCGGGAAGATGTGGAATCGATATGGGTAGAGCTGCGTAACACTAAGGGGCAGAAAACGCTGGTGGGAGTTGTGTACAGGCCACCTAACAGTAGTAGTGAGGTCGGAGATGGTATTAAACAGGAAATTAGAAATGTGTGCAATAAAGGAACAGCAGTTATAATGGGTGACTTCAATCTACATGTAGATTGGGTGAACCAAATTGGTAAAGGTGCTGAGGAAGAGGATTTCTTGGAATGTATGCGGGATGGTTTTTTGAACCAACATGTCGAGGAACCAACTAGAGAGCAGGCTATTCTGGACTGGGTTTTGAGCAATGAGGAAGGGTTAATTAGCAATCTTGTCGTGAGAGGCCCCTTGGGTAAGAGTGACCATAATATGGTGGAATTCTTCATTAAGATGGAGAGTGACATAGTTAATTCAGAAACAAAGGTTCTGAACTTAAAGAGGGGTAACTTTGAAGGTATGAGACGTGAATTAGCTAAGATAGACTGGCAAATGACACTTGAAGGGTTGACAGTGGATATGCAATGGCAAGCATTTAAAGGTTGCATGGATGAAATACAACAATTGTTCATCCCAGTCTGGCAAAAGAATAAATCAAGGAAGGTAGTGCACCCGTGGCTGACAAGAGAAATTAGGGCTAGTATCAATTCCAAAGAAGAAGCATACAAGTTAGCCAGAAAAAGTGGCTCACCTGAGGACTGGGAGAAATTCAGAGTTCAGCAGAGGAGGACAAAGGGCTTAATTAGGAAGGGGAAAAAAGATTATGAGTGAAAACTGGCAGGGAACATAAAAACTGACTGTAAAAGCTTTTATAGATATGTAAAAAGGAAAAACTGGTAAAGACAAATGTAGGTCCCCTGCAGACAGAAACAGGTGAATTGATTATGGGGAGCAAGGACATGGCAGACCAATTGAATAATTACTTTGGTTCTGTCTTCACTAAGGAGGACATAAATAATCTTCCAGAAATAGTAGGGGACAGAGGGTCCAGTGAGATGAAGGAACTGAGCGAAATACATGTTAGTAGGGAAGTGGTGTTAGGTAAATTGAAGGGATTGAAGGCAGATAAATCCCCAGAGCCAGATGGTCTGCATCCCAGAGTGCTTAAGGAAGTAGCCCAAGAAATAGTGGATGCATTAGTGACAATTTTTCAAAACTCGTTAGATTCTGGACTAGTTCCTGAGGATTGGAGGGTGGCTAATGTAACTCCACTTTTTAAAAAAGGAGGGAGAGAGAAACCGGGGAATTATAGACCGGTTAGCCTAACGTCGGTGGTGGGGAAGCTGCTGGAGTCAGTTATCAAGGATGTGATAACAGCACATTTGGAAAGCGGTGAAATGATCGGACAAAGTCAGCATGGATTTGTGAAAGGAAAATCATGTCTGACGAATCTCATAGAATTTTTTGAGGATGTAACTAGTAGAGTGGATAGGGGAGAACCAGTGGATGTGGTATATTTGGATTTTCAAAAGGCTTTTGACAAGGTCCCACACAGGAGATTAGTGTGCAAACTTAAAGCACACAGTATTGAGGGTAAGGTATTGGTGTGGGTGGAGAATTGGTTAGCAGACAGGAAGCAAAGTGTGGGAATAAACGGGACCTTTTCAGAATGGCAGGCGGTGACTAGTGGGGTACCGTAAGGCTCAGTGCTGGGACCCCAGTTGTTTACAATATATATTAATGACTTGGATGAGGGAATTAAATGCAGCATCTCCAAGTTTGCGGATGACACGAAGCTGGGTGGCAGTGTTAGCTGTGAGGAGGATGCTGGGTGACTTGGATAGGTTGGGTGAGTGGGCAAATTCATGGCAGATGCAATTTAATGTGGATAAATGTGAAGTTATCCACTTTGGTGGCAAAAATAGGAAAACAGATTATTATCTGAATGGTGGCCGATTAGGAAAAGGGGAGGTGCAACGAGACCTGGGTGTCATTATACACCAGTCATTGAAAGTGGGCATGCAGGTACAGCAGGTGGTGAAAAAGACGAATGGTGTGCTGGCATTTATAGTGAGAGGATTCGAGTACAGGAGCAGGGAGGTACTACTGCAGTTGTACAAGGCCTTGGTGAGACCACACCTGGAGTATTGTGTGCAGTTTTGGTCCCCTAATCTGAGGAAAGACATCCTTGCCATAGAGCGAGTACAAAGAAGGTTCACCAGATTGATTCCTGGGATGGCAGGACTTTCATATGAAGAAAGACTGGATGAACTGGGCTTGTACTCGTTGGAATTTAGAAGATTGAGGGGGGATCTGATTGAAACGTATAAGGTCCTAAAGGGATTGGACAGGCTAGATGCAGGAAGATTGTTCCCGATGTTGGGGAAGTCCAGAACGAGGGGCCACAGTTTGAGGATAGAGGGGAAGCCTTTTAGGACCGAGATTAGGAAAAACTTCTTCGCACAGAGAGTGGTGAATCTGTGGAATTCTCTGCCACAGGAAACAGTTGAGGCCAGTTCATTGGCTATATTTAAGAGGGAGTTAGATATGGCCCTTGTGGCTACGGGGGTCAGGGGGTATGGAGGGAAGGCTGGGGCGGGGTTCTGAGTTGGATGATCAGCCATGATCATAATAAATGGCGGTGCAGGCTCGAAGGGCCGAATGGCCTACTCCTGCACCTATTTTCTTTGTTTCTGTAAACACCTTTGCAGGAGCCGAATCCACCTAAGTTTGCAAACATGTGAAGCTGCAAACTCACTCTTCCCCCCAAAAAAGCTTCTGTTCTGTGTATATGGAAACCTTATGTCCCTGGATTTGTGGGACAAAACTAAAATATGGTCACCAGTACTGAGCATATGGAAAAGTAATAGCTGTTGAAAATATTCAGCTTTGTACATAGTGATTAATTGTTGCTAATGCTTTTTCTATTTCCAAATAATTTTAAGTGTGTTTAAGATGGAAGATTAACATCAACACACTTTGTATTTTAAATAAAATATTCCTGAAATTATATGTCTTCAATATGATATTAAAAATATGACAGAGTAATTATTATGCTTCGTGTAATTACATATTAAGCACGTGTTTATATAAGAGAGACTAATAAAAAATCATAAACCATTAAACAAAAACACTTAAACACAGTTTGCCAAACACAGCATGTGAAAGGTTTCGTTCTTCTCTGTTTTCCTCAGATTTGGGATCTTCAGTGCGTGAGTTCAGCCTTTGAGTTAAAGGGAAAGAGGCAAAGACAAGATGGGTTCCTGAGCTCCATTCAGAACAGTCAAACTGCTATATTTTTAACTGCAGAGATCCAGGGTCAAATTTGGAGAGCTTCCGTGAACAGTCACCACATCTTTATGGAAAGAAATGTTTCCTCATAGCTTTGGGCCTTACGTTGTTGTCCATCACTGAGAATTAAACCTGAAAATACACTTAACAAAATTGAGTATACAGATAGTACAGGCCAGCCTTTCTCAACCTTTTTGCCCCCGAGGAACCCTTGAAATAATTTTCAGGTAACATATACAAATCTTACAAATGCTACAACGTGACATTTATTGGTGAAATCTGTTGACCTATCAACCTGGATAGAGAAGCTGTTATTTTTCAGTTTATCACACAAAATTTCTTCAGCATCATGTGACATGTCATCAATATATCCACTTATCGTACCGTTTGAGAGTGAAATCTTTTCAATTTCTTGTACTGCATCTGCTCCTCACATTTTACCCACTCTAATTTTACATGATAGCATCATGAGGTTCTCACCAACTGTGTGACTTTTCCTTTTCTGGGAATGTTCTGCTTCTAAATGCCTTGCTTCCTGAATCTTTTTACTGAATTTTTTTTGTGTCTGTTGTTGCACTAGTGCAGTGAAATGACTCTGAAGATTGTAATTCTTCATTATTAACTTTTTCAAAATTGTCTGTAGGCCCAGGCCTTGAATCCTCCTCTTCCATCTCATACCTCCTCTTCAAAAATTGCCACATTGAACCATCAGACATGTCTGTAAAACACAGGGGTCATTAAAATATTAAAATGAGTGAGACAATTCAATGCTCAGAAAATGCACTTCATGCTCCTCATCAACCTACCACCCTCCCCTCTGTGCAATACTGCGCTCACCAATTATCAACGGCCTCCCCTATCTCGCGTCAAAAACTGAGAATGGGCTCAACCAAGTAAGCACAGGCCTACTGCACACTGCCATACTGGGCTGAGATTGCTAATGGGGCTGCTCGGTCGCTGCCCACCACTGCGAGCACTAGCATTGTTTACTTTTTAATCACGATCTCTCACGGAGTCCCAGTGAGAAACCCTGGTGTTGGCAGCAGACATCTTTTCCTCAGGTTGAAATGTCCAATAGTGGAGGGTATGCATTGAAAGTGAGAGGAGTTAGGTTCAAAGGAGATATGTAAGGCAAGGTGAGAGCCTAGAGTGTGCTGCCAGGGATGGGGGAAAGCACAACTGAAGCACTCAGAAGGATCTTAGATAGATATATGAATGTGCGGAGAATGGAGGTACGTGCACCTTGTGTAGGTGGAAGGGATTAGTTTCGTGAGGCATTTAGAAAGGCCCTTCATTGGTTGGGACCAACCATAGATATTGCATCCTGGCTGTCTACATGATACACAAGCCAGGGCAGTCGGTTCTGGAGAGCAAGCTGTTACCCATGCAGACTCCCTCTCTCCACACAGCGCATGAATCCAAAGGACCAATACAGTTTGGCACCAGTGGCGTCACAGGAGCTGCTGGTCAATGTTGAACTCTACGAGGACTACCATTGAGACTCCAGCTCTGGATTTTTTTTCTCGGAGTTTACTCCCGAAGCCTTGCCTACGAGTGGGTACAGCTGAACGGCAGCAGAGGTTTGAGGTCAGTTTTCCTTCTCCTGGATGAGCTGTGAGCCATGGCTGATGAGACCCATCTGCCCAAAACAACTAGTAGCCTGCCTTTGGCTCTTCTCCTGTCAGTAGAAATGGTTCCGCCGGGCGTAGTAGCTAAGCCACACATGAGGGCCAGGTGCTGGACTTGGTTGTTAGAGGCTATTTGAGCTGTACGCCATTGGGAGCTTACCTCCACTACCTCCCCAGCTATGTTAAACTTAAGAAACCTGAGGCATTTGATGACTTTATCCAGTCCAGCACAACATCACAGGCTGTTCTGGTGCTGTACTCTTCTATGTTTTATGAGGCTCCAATGCCTGGTATTTTATGTAAGGTGAGACATTACTTCAAGTACAGATCGCAGAGCATCAGAAGCACTGATCATTACTAGATGTGATGCTATTATAGTTAATAATGTGACGCCAAACCAAGCTATTGGACGATTGATGCTAATGAGAGAGATAAGAGAGACAATGGAGAAACATTCAAAATGCTAATAAGAGAGGAGAGAGGGATTAATGGAAAAGAAACACAATTCAGAATATTGACAGACCGGTTGCTTTGAACCTGAACTGTCTGAAGTTTGATGGACAGGTGATACCCCAGCAGGGGGATAAAAAGAGCAGGTTTGCTAAGGCACAGGACACCACGAGACCACGAAACAACGAGACCCTGGAAAGAGCGGTGGTGGGAGTTTGGAGGTCCGGTTTGCGGGAACCGAACATAGGCTCACAGGGTGAAAAGGTACGATCGGTGGGAACCTGATGTGTGTGCCCGTCCTTGCCTGGGTGCCGGGTTAACTGTGGAAAAACGATCGTATCTGGAACGATGGGGTCACAGTCGGTGACCACAGTGGGATAGAAGACATCAAAGGTCTGCTTGAACAAAATTGCATCCCCTCTCTCTCTCTCTCCCCAACAGTGCAACAGCGATTACTGCGAACTGCACTAAACTGAAATGAACTCTGCGTCACTGCAAGACTGATCATTTTACCCCTAGACTGTGATAGAGCTTGGTTGATTCCTATTACCCTAGTTCTGTGTACAGGTTTGTATTATCATTGCTAACCTGTTACATTTATATCCTTATGATTAGAGCACTGTATTATTTGTTTCTTTAATAAAACTTTATTAGTTCCTAGTAATCCAGACTCCAACGAGTGTTCCATTCCTGCTGGTTTGGCAACCCAGTTACGGGGTACGTAACAATAATCATGAAGAAATTTTAAAAACATAGGAACATAGAAAACCTACAGCACAATACAGGCCCTTCGGCCCACAAAGTTGTGCCGAACATGTCCCTACCTTAGAAATTACTAGGCTTACCCCTAGCCCTCTATTTTTCTAAGCTCCATGTACCTATCGAAAAGACTCTTAAAAGACCCTATCGCATCTGCCTCCGCCACCATTGCTGGCAGCCCATTCCACACACTCACCACTCTCTGCGTAAAAAACTTACCCCTGACTTCTCCTCTGTACCTACTCCCCAGCACCTTAAACCTGTGCCCTCTTGTGGCAGCCATTTCAGCCCTGGGAAAAAGCTTCTGACTATCCACATGATCAATGCCTCTCATCATCTTATATCCCTCTATCAGGTCACCTCTCATCCTCCGTCGCTCCAAGGAGAAAAGACCGAGTTCACTCAACCTGTTTTCATAAGGCATGCTCCCCAATCCTGGCAACATCCTTGTACATCTCCTCTGCACCCTTTCTATGGTTTCCACATCCTTCCTGTAGTGAGGTGGCCAGAACTGAGCACAGTACTCCGTGGGGTCTGACCCGGGTCCTGTATAGCTGCAACATTACCTCTCGGCTCCTAAATTCAATTCCATGATTGATGAAGGCCAATGCACCGTATGCCTTCTTAACCACAGTCAACCTGCACAGCAGCTTTGAGCGTCCTATGGACTCTGACCCCAAGATCCCTCTGATCCTCCACACTGCCAAGAGTCTTACCATTAATACTAAATTCTGCCATCGTATTTGACCTACCAAAATGAACCACCTCATACTTATCTGAGTTGAACTCCATCTGCCACTTCTCAGCCCAGTTTTGCATCCTATGATGGTCCCGCTATAACCTCTGACAACCCTCCAGACTATCCACAACACCCCCAACCTTTGTGTCACCGGTGTTTTAGGCCTAAATCTTCCAAGTCTTCATTCTTGGGAACTGGGAAACAATTGATTTATAAATTACATGGAATCAAGTTGTTTATTTGAGTTTTTGTGCATGGAAAGGCTTTCTAGGTAGAATTTGTCTTGGTACATTTGAGTAGGCTCCCAAAAGCAATGATGCCTAGATAAATAATGAATGCCAGTCCAAAATTTACTCAAGTTTACTTCTCAACATTGATAAGAATATTTTGTAAAATACTGGTTGATTGGTTTGTGTTCTCCCAAAGATTCACTTTTGTACAAGATGGGATTTATAAACACAGTTTTTAGCACCTGTTAGCTACCACTTGTAGAGTCTTTAACTGGAATATAAAATCACATTGGATGCTGAGAAGTCTGCCTGTTTGACAGGTGGCTGTATTTATGAGCACTTGCAGCAATTTGGCCTTCAAAGAAGCCATGTAGCCGCCATTCATCAGGAGCAACATATCCAAGACACTACATGGGATAATCATCATTATCTTTTGTGTCTGTATAATTCCGATGTTGTTTTTGATTTCCTATTGAATGCAAGGGCCTATTTTTTTTTCTTGGAAATGGAATGAGATACATGAATATTGGCTGTACATAAATCTGGTTGAACATGAGGTAAGAATTAGGAGAAGGAATCTCATCAAGCTTACTCTGTCATGGCTGGTCTATGCCAGCTCGTGCTCATGTACTATATTCATATTCTTTGATTCCTTTAATAGCGTGAAGTCTATTGACCTATGCTTTGAATCAATTCACTACTGAGCCTCCACCATTACTGTAATTGAGAATTCCGAAGATTCACCTGCCTCTGTGAAGAAATTTCTTCTCTCTTAAGTCCAAATGGCCTCCCCTATTACTGTTCTTGACTGCTCTGACAAGGAAAACAATCTCTTGTCCAGCCATGTAAGAATTTTGTGTGTTTCAATGAGATCACCTCAAATTATTCCAAACTCCAGGGAATACAGAGTTAGTCTACTCAACCATCTGGGTAATCTCCAACCTGATGGCATGAATATTAATTTATCCTTCTGGTAAAATAAAATTCTCTCCCACTCCCCTCTTCTTCTGTTCCCCTCTCTGGCCTCTTACCTCTTCTCACCTGCCTATCACTTCCCCCTGGTGCCCCTCCTCCTTTTCTTTCTCCCATGGTCCACTCTCCTCTCCTATCAGATTCCTTCCTCTTCAGCCCTTTACCTTTCCCACCCACTTGGCTTCATCTGTCAGCTTCTAGCTAACCTTCTTCCCCTCCCCTATCTTTTTATTCTGGCGTCTTTCCCCTTGCTCTCCAGTGCTGAAGAAGGCCCTTAGCCTGAAACATTTCCATGGATGCTGCCTGACCTGCTGAGTTCTCCCAGCATTTTGTGCATGTTGGTCTACTCTATCTCTCTTCGTACAGTAAACATGCCAACCAAGAATCCAGTCTGGTGAATCTTTATTGTACTCATTCTCTGGCAATTATACTCTTATTTAGGTAAACAGACAAATACTGTGTATAATACTCCAGATGCCTTCTCATCAGTCTCTTTATAATTGTGGTAAGACTCTTCTATTTTTCTCTTTTAATTAACACAAATTGACCAATTGCCTTCCTGAATTTTGATGCATCTACATGTTTGCTTATAGTGGCTCATGCACAAGGACATTTAGGTCCTTTCAACAATCAACATTTCGCAACTCATCACTTTTTGAAAATTACTCTGCCTTTCAATTTTAATCACTGTAATGGATGACCTCAGATCTTTTCACATTGTACAAATCCATAGCATTCTTAAGCACATCAGCCCACTGTGCTTACAATTTTGGAAACTGGTATTTGGCTTCCTTAGCCCAGGTTTTGATATACCAATCTCAGTAGTACCCCACTATAACAATCTCAGAAAAATCCATTTATTTCCACTCACCTTTTTGTCCATTAACCAATTTTTCTTTCTTAAATATTTGAATCTCATTAGCAACCTCCAATCCCTAATGACCATTCCACTATTCTACAATCTTGAAAGATGATAACAATGCATTCGCCATTTCTGCAACCACCTCTTGAAAAACTCTTTTTAAAGATTATAGACTATTGGGCTCTTTCAGACTCCCCAACTTCCATAGCACTATATTTTTTCAAATACAGTTGATTCTGGTTAATTGGCCATTGGCTTGTCAGGGCAGCTGCTTATTTGGGCCAACTCTTAAAGAACAAAAACTAATCGTGAAAGTACCTGGAAATCCCTTCTATTATTTAGGACACTATGCCACTTAATTGGGGCAAGAGTCTGTTGCAGAACAGTTTTTAATTCGTGCCAGTGCCGTGCTCATCATGCAGTCGTACTTAGAGATAACAGTTTTTAAATTGCATGCGTTTGTGTTCAAAAAGCAATGAATTTTGTAACTGATATTTGGCGAGAAATAAGCAGTAAGACAATTTAGAATCGTTTTGTTCAATGCATTTTCAAGCATTCAGGCTTGGGGAGAGCACGAACAACCGGGAGTAAAAATGAAACAAGTTAGGAACTAAGATGAATATGAAGGTATTGGCAATCATCTTGAACGCTACAATGATATCAGGATTTGAAAGGTGCAATCATTGAAAGCATTTTATGAAGGCAGTCCATTATCTGCATGACAGGCCAGGCAGCATCTATGGAAAAGAGTACAGTTGATATTTTGGGCTGAGACCCTTCAGCAGGACTGGAGAAAAAAAGATGAGGAGTAGAGTTAAAAGGTGGAGGGAGGGGAGAGAGAAGCACAAGATGATAGGTGAAACTTGAAGGGGGTGGGGTGAAGTAAAGAGCTGGGAAGTTGATTGGTGAAAGAGATACAGGGCTGGAGATGGGGGATCTAATAGGAGAGGACAGAAAGGCCATGGAAGAAAGAAAAGGAGGGAGGAGCACCAGAGTGAAGAGAGTAAGAGAAGGGGATGAGGAATGGTGAAAGGAGGACAGGTTGCAATTACCAGAAATTTGAGACATCAATACTCATGCCATCAGGTTGGACGCTACCTGAACAGACAATAAGATGGTGTTCCTCCAACCTGAGTGTGGCCTCATCACGGCAGTAGAGGAGGCCATGGATAGACATATTGAAATGGGAATGGGAAGTCATCCCCCTCTTTAAATTCCACCATTGATTCTTGAGACTTCGGCGAAAACATGTCCCACTAAGAAAAGTGCTAATTCCGTTCAAAATAAATAACTCTTTCTTATTTAAAATAATCAGGGTTGATCATCTGAGGGTCTTTTGCACAAATGCAACAATTTTTCATATGTTCATTTTTAATTTTATAAATTATATGATTACATGAGAGCCCAGTACCCACAAAATCAGTTGTCCACAGGCAAGAGATTATCATTTCAATTTGATAAAAAACTGTGAAAAAATCATTTAAAATGTATAATATATATGGCAGATGAAAGAGTAGAGTGAAAAACCTCTTTAAAACTAAAAACAGTGAATTTTCAACAATATCTACTCTTATTTTGTGGTTGCTCAAAATGTGTCTCAAATTCTTGTCAACACCATCAGATACTTATTTAAAAAAAGCAATAAAATCAGGCAACCACATGGTCAACTATATTCCTGAGGACCCCCTTTCCAACCTCCTCATCTGCTAAATGCAACAAGGTCAAACAAGCTCCTGTAAGTTTGCTATTTTTTCAAATTTTTTTACATATTAATTGCTGTTGCTACTGTCACAACCATGATGTGTCAACACTGTTTCTTTTGTATAGAAAGAATTATTTTAAATTATGACATAAATGTATGCATTTTAAGTAGAGGCCAGAGGCAGCTAGCAACAGAGGGAAAACAAGATGTCTCCTGTATACAACTCATGCATGTCACGGAAAAAAGTGTGTTTTGTCATCACTGTCAGACGTCAACACCGCCAGGTTTTCTGCCTGATGGTGGTGACATGTAGTTTTCTGGTGTTGACAAAAACATCCAAATCATTCTCAATGGAGGCTTGAGTATAATTTATGATCACAATAAATAGTAATACAGCTTGTAATGTTTCATTAACCTCTTTATTTATAATATACATAATTTTCCCTTTATTTCTTCCACACACAGGCCTACAATACTTCCTTACTATATGTATTCCCAATGACTAAAACCATAAATGCATCTCTCCCATTTCACACACATCTGCTCTCACCCCATCCTCCCGCCACCCCACAAGGAATAGGGTTCCCCTTGTCCTCACCTCCCACCCCACCAGCCTCCAGGTCCAACATATAATTCTCCATAACTTCCGCCACCTCCAACGAGATCCCACCACTAAGCACATCTTTCCCTCCCCCCCCCACTTTCCACAGGGATCGCTCCCTACGTGACTCCCTTGTCCATTCGTCCTCCCCATCCCTTCCCACTGACCTCCCTCCTGGCACTTACCCTGGTAAGCGGAACAAGTGCTATACATGCCCTTACACTTCCTCCCTTACCACCATTCAGGGCTCCAGACAGTCCTTCCAGGTGAGACAACACTTCACCTGTGAGTCAGCTGGACAGATATACTGCGTCCAGTGCTCCCTTCTATGTATTGGCCAGACCCGACGCAGGCTGGGAGATTGTTTTGCTGAACACCTATGCTCTGTCCGCCAGAGAAAGCAGGATCTCCCAGTGGCCACACATTTTAATTCCACGTCCTATTCCCATTCTGATATGTCTATCCACGGCCTCCTCTACTGTCAAGATGAAGCCACACTCAGATTAGAGGAACAACACCTTATATTCCGTCTGGGTAGCCTCCAACCTGATGGCATGAAGATTGACTTCTCTAACTTCCGTTAATGCCCCACCTCCCCTTCGTACCCCATCCATTAGTTATTCATTATTATTATTTTTTTCTCTCTCTCTCCTTTTTCTCCCTCTGTCCCTTTCACTATCCTCCTTGCCCATCCTCTGGGCTCCCCCCCTCCCCCTTTCTTTCTCCCTAGGCCTCCCATCCCATGATCCCCTCCCTTCTCCAGCCTCATATCCCTTTTGCCAATCAACTGTCCAGCTCTTAGTTCCATCCCTCCCCCTTCTGTCTTCTCCTATCATTTCTGATCTCCCCCTCCCACTTTCAAATCTCTTACTATCTCTTCTTTCAGTTAGTCCTGACGAAGGGTCTCGGCCCAAAACATCGACTGTACCTCTTCCTAGAGATGCTGCCTGGCCTGCTGCGTTCACCAGCATTTTTTGTGTGTGTCAATGAATTTAGTTGCACCATTTCATAATCATATTACAAAATTTCACCAAATGAAACTAATTAAATTCATAGTAATTTTGCACAATTTCATAGTAATTCCATTAAATTCTGATCTTCCTTTTGTGTACTTAAGGAAGTTATGGCTAGGCAGCAGCTATCAGTGGAGGAACAAAGGAGAAGAAACAGGGAATACCAAAAAAAGCAGAGAGAGAAAATATATAGTGAGCCAGAGTTAAAGGAGGAATACCTGAGAAAGGAAAAGCAAAGATGGAAGAAGATAGTAGAGGATGGAAAGATAAAAACTATCAGTGATTTGAATGAAAGGGAAAAGAGGAGTAAGAGAAAGGTGTGGAAACGTAGACAGCAAGAGTCAAGAGAGCGTAAGAGAAAGGGGCCAGAACGCCCAGAAACTCCCCCAGATAGTCCATTGGATCAGACTATACAGGAGCCAGTTCGCAGTAGGCAGTCTACAGCAGGGGAAAGGGAAAGAAAGAAAACACGAGCAAGATACTTGAGAGAGATGAAAGCTTTGAAAAATAAACTTATAAACTTCAAGAGATAATAAAAGATAGAACAAACTGAAAAAGCGTTGGCGACGAGAGCAAACTAGAAATAAAAAAAACACAAGAATCACCAGGAAAAAAAACAGAGCAGATGCTACAGGGAAGCAAACTCAAAAACCCCTCCATCAAAAACACCCTGCTCTTCCACAACTGTCTCATTCAAGAAGTTAATCAAAACAAAATTAATTCACAGTCTGCTCAAAAATCAAAGAACTTGACTCTGTCAGGCAGGGTTCTAAAGAAATATTGTCTAATACACCAGACAAAGCGGTTTGGGCTGACATACAACACACTGCAAAAGAGAAGGACTACTGACAAAAAACCCTCTTACGTTCAAACAATAACCCAGATGGTTCAGGATTTCTACGATAATGCTGCACGAATGACGACTGACAAACAGGACACAATAACACGGAAGAAAATAGCATCAGAGAATGATTCTGACTGACACAATATTCAACCTCCACAGAGAGTTCATCAAAAAGGAACCAACTGTAAAACTCAGTTCTTCAGCCTTCTGTGCTTTACGTCCATTCTGTGTCACAGCACCAAAACTATCATGCCAATGCGAATACCATGAAAATGCAAAGCTGATATTTGAGGTCCTAAGAGCATATGGTATTATCAAGTCTAGCAAATTGGAGGATGGTTTTGAACGTGTGTTGTTCTCAGATAAGCGAGGTATGTTTTCTGCACTCCTGCACCCAGTGTCTCCACAAGCACACACTTCCCACCCCACAGCAAGAGTTGACCGATGTTGAGTGGCAGCAATGGGAATGAGTTCAGGACCAAACAGCAGATGGAATTCACTACAAGACTTGTGAAGCACAATGTCACACTGGCAGGGCTCATCAAACTGTATGAAGACAAACTAAAGAGTGAAACAACGCATATGTGCTTGGTTCAGAACCAGTCCAGGGAATACAGGAGCATGATACAGAACTGCAATGAAAGCACTGTAATTGTTCATGTGGACATTTCTGAGGCATGGAAATGCAAATATAGTTCTGAGGTACAGTCATGTCATTTTGGTCGGAACCTCCCACAGCTCAATCTGCACACTGGCATGTACTACACAAAAGAAGAGAAAGCAGGATTTTGTACAATATCAGAATCCAAGCGACAGGATGCTTCTGCCATTTGGACTCACATGGAACCAGTCCTCAGAGATATTCGTTTAAAATTTCCAGAAGTTGATACCATTCAATTTTGGTCAGATGGCCCCAGCAAGAAGTACAAAAACAAGAAGAACTTCTCTCTCCTCTGCAACATCCCTCCAACACTGGGTTTCCAGAGAACAACCTGAAACTTCTTTGCCACTTTACATGGGAAGGGAGATCCGGATGGCATTGGGGGAACTGTGAAAAGGACTGCAGACAGCCTTGTACTACGGGGGAATGACATTGTGGATGGCAAAATCTTCTATGAGATGGTTGGGAGAAGCCTTTGCAGTACTCAGCTCTATCATATTGCTGAAGGTGACATGCAGACATATGATGCACTCCTTTCTCAATCACGAAAACCTGTACCAGCAACGAGGAAAATCCATCAGGTCATACCTTACGGAAACAGCATCCATTGCAGATTATTGTCATGTTTCTGCAGTGAGCCACAGATGTGCCCGTGTTTCAGCCCAACAATATTTCAGTTGACTGAAAATATACATGCCAGGCTACAGGCTGAGGAGAATGATGGCCCTACCACAACGGGAAAGAACAGAGGGCCTTTCGCAATGCTGATGGAGGAAATAGAGTAGGAACCCCAGAGTGGTCCTGATGGGACTACAACAGATATATCTGCTAGTGTTACTAATTGTGGAGATTGGCTTGCAGTTATTTATGACCAAAATTGGTGGTTAGCTAAGGCTGTCACTGTGGATGCTCATCATCAAGATGTTCAGGTGGAGTTTTTCCACCCTCATGGACCTAACACGTGCTTCCATCCAAAACCAGGTGGAAAGGATATGTGCTTCGTACCAGTTGAAGATATTCTGGTCAAACTGATGGAGCCTTCATCACTGGATTGTGCAAACAGGATGAGGGAGATCTACCAACTGTCTGCTGAAGTCATGGACTTCATAGAGAAGGAGCATATTAATCGTCTACTTCCTGATAAAGCTGACTGAACGTCTTCGAAGATTTTCAAGCCCAGAAATGGATGGAATTTTTTTTTTAGTTCCTGGTGTGTTTTCTGATATTTAAGCTTAAACATTGCAGTTGTACTATAGTTTTTATTTTGCTGTTTACCATTGTTAATATTTACAGAAGGATAAAATGTACATGACAAATTGTTATTTGTTGTACCAAATTGTTAGATAAAGTTGTTCAGCAAGGAAGCATTGACTTGAGTGGTGAAGAGGTTGGAATTGTTTGTTGTAATTAGGCCACTGCCACCACCGTCAGGTCTCAGTCACCACCATCAGATGGAACTTTCTTTGTTTTAAATTAATATGCTTACAATCTGTTCCTCCAAAACAGTTGATTTATTAAAGGAATTGTCTCTTTAAAATTAAAAATTTTTTTTATGTCCAAAATTGTTATTTTGTATATTTAATACTAATGATAAAAGTTGCATGATGTAAGAGTTTTTAAAGGACTACACGTGAAATATGTTTGTGGTATAAAAAATGAACAAAAGTGAATATTCAACATTTAACAGTATATATATGTACCTCTGGTGTGGACACAATGATTTAAAGGCTCTATATCTATATAAGGCTAAATAAATTGGAATAATTTGCTTTTTATTGTGTCTGACTATGTTGACAAGAACTAAGTAATGACAGGAAAAACACATATTTTATGAAAAAATTACAAAATCAGGAGGCTGCACTGAAATATTGCTTGATTGCTGAGACCTATAAACATGTAAGTTTAGATTTCTTAACATTTAATTTTTTTTTCTTTTCAAAATTAAAACCTGTTTTATCCAAATTCTCAAGAATCAGTGCCACAATAAATTCCTGCTATTATTTCAGAGGACCTGTCCTGGGCCCAGCACATAAGTGCAATTATGAAGAAAGCACGGCAGCATCTCTACTTCCTTAGGAGTTTGTGAAGATTTGACATGACATCTAAAACTTTGACAAACTACTATAGATGTGTGGATTGCAGCCTCGTATGGAAACACCAATGCCCTTGAATGGAAAATCCTACAAAGAGTAGCAGATATGGCCCAGTCCATAACAGGTAACCCCACCCTCCACAACCACCATTGAACACATCTACACAAAATGTTGTTGCAAGGAAGAAGCATCCATCATCAAGAACCCTTACCACCCAGGACATACTTTCTTCTCGCTGCTGCCGTCAGGAAAATGGTACAGGAGCCCCAGAACTCACACCATCAGATTTAGAAACAGTCTGAACCAGTCCTTATGAAGGGTCTTGGCCTGAAACATCAATTGTACTCTTCCATAGATGCAGCTTGGCCTGCTGAGTTCCTCCAGCATTTGGTGTGTGTTGCTCAGATTTCCAGCATCTGCAGATATTCTCTTGTTTGTGATAAGAAAAAGGTTAGATGTATTATTGTACAATCACATAAGCTTATTCTTGTTCTTGTTGTATACAGGCCTTTAGGAAAGAATGCCTAGGAGCCGAGAGAATTTTGAGTTTGATAGTTTAATATAGTTCAATCTGAAATTTGAGTCTGAAATCTAAACAAATAAATGACAAGGGAACAAATTGGCTGCATCTGATTGGGGAAGAGGCACCAAACTGGATAAGCAATGCCCACATTTAAAGAGAAGATGAACCGATATATATATATTTAATACAAATAAAACAAACAGGAAAAATGACTCAGGAGAACTTAAAGAAAATATTAAATCAAAGGTTTAAAGAGGACTAAGGGCATTTCAGCGGTCAGCAAACGAGGAACAACAAATTGATAAAGAAAGGGAATAAAAGAGTAAACTGGCAAGAAACATGAAAATGGATTGCAGATATGTGGAAAAAAAAAACAATAGTGAGAGAAATGTTGAACCCTAACCACCAAAGGCAGAAGAATTTATAATGTCGCAGAAAATTGCAGAGAAAGTAATTAAATACAGTGGATTCCAGTTAATTGGGACACATTGCGACCAGTACCTTTTGGCCCAATTAAGCAGCTGCTCCAATTAGCCAAAGTTTTATGGCAGTAGTTACTCTTCTCCACAGAAGCTGCCTGGCCCGCTGAGTTCCTCCAGAATTTTGTGTGTCTGATCTTTTCCTTTTCTGTTGGTATCTAAACATCATCACACATTCGTTGCACAGATTTTTTTTCACCTTTTTCCACTAAGTTGTCTAGTTCAATCTACATATAAATTATAATATTCCACAATTACTGTGTCACCTTATTTCTATGCACCTCTGTTTTCCTGGTTTATGCCACGCCCAACATTAACACTTCTATTTTGTGACCTATAAGTAGCTTTAACCCTCTGCTGTTTCTTGAAACTATCCAAACTGATTTGAATTCTGCATCACGTTCTTCTGAACAAAGTCCATCCCTTACCTCTGCACTGATAGACAGTGTACCTATAGAATAGATATTTATAGGACAACTGCATCTCCTTTTTTGTTTTGCCTGTTCTGCCTAAATGTTTAATGTTAAACATTCGTCTCCGACTCTGGTCACCTTGCCACCACATTGACACAGAAGTTATTAGATCAACTCCGATTATTTCTAATCATGCAGTTAAACCCTCTACCTTATTGAAAATATCACATGCATTCAGATAGACTGTAGTAGCCTGAATTTTTCCCTTTCAAACATTTATTCAGGCCTTGGCCCCAATTTGTAGCTGTTTTTATTCCCTCTATTTTTCTTTTTGAACACTGACATTTGTTTTTTATATTACTTTCTAACATCCACTTTCTTCATTGTTTCTCTGCTTACTGTACCTGCTCGCTCAAGAATTTAAGTGCTTCATTCCTAACAGATATTAATATGGCGCAGTCCATGCTGAATATATTTTGGCCTCTCTTTAGTCAAAATAACACATGGAAGGAAAGCTCACAATAGGAAGTTTGATTGACAATATGCTTCTGTATGAATCACAAAACCCCAAGCAGGACCAGCATAGAAGGCGCTAGTCTAAAAGCAAAATACTATAGAAATGAAAAGAGTAAGTGAATGAATACCTGCTGAATATTTTCTGCTTTCTGCTATATTTATAAAATGGCTTGACAGTGTAGTCAAAAGAGAATTTCTGATAACACCTAGTAAGGTGGCAAATTTCACAAAGGCAATATTCACCTATTCGTCTTCAATTCACTTGGTCCTTTTCGGACACCTTCTTTCCCTTTCTCAATCTTTCTATCTACGTCAAAATTCCCACAGATACGTTGACTATAACTCTTCCCACCCTATCTTCTGTAAACATGCCATTCCCTTTTCTCACTTCCTTCGTCTCTGCTGCATCTGTTCCCAGCATGAGGTTTTCCTTTCCACAACATCTGAGGTGTCCTCCGCCTTTAAAGAAAGGGGTTTTCCTTCCTCCACCATTGCTGTTCCCTTACTGCACCTTCTCAATTTTGCAGATATCCATGCTCACCCCATCTTACTGCTACCATAACAGAGACAGAGTTCCTCTTGTCCTCACCCCTAACCCACGAGCCTCCGCGTCCAACACATTCTCTGCAACTTCCACCATCCTCTACAGGATTCTACCACCAACCACATCTTTACCTCCTCCCAACTCTTCACTTTCTATGGGGATCACTCCCTCTGCAATTCCCTTGTCTCATGCTGGGTTCAGCTGCAGATAAAAGCAATCCAACTTATGTTAAAGGGAGCGAACACTGAAGAGAAGCACCAACATGAGTGCGGCCTGCAGGGGCCGGCCCCCAACACGGCACAGATTTCGGCACGCCCGCCGAGCCTCTGGTCTCTCCCACATCTCTTCCCCTGGGTGGCTGCAGCAGGCAATAGTGAGGCATGAGAGACTAATTTGCACAATAACCATGGCCACACAGTTCCCTCGCTGTCATTCTTACCAAAGAACTGGATTTTCAGAATATTATGTAAGAGCTTTCTTCTTTTATGTTACTGCAAAGACTAATAAAATGTCTTCTCTGTAATGCTAACTGCTGTGTGTGACGGGGTCCTGAATTACCCGTATGAACTGTGCTTTTAGAGAGAGAGAGAGAGGTATTTAACACCGACATCTTGTTTTTAAGAGAGAGAGAAAGAAAGGGAGAGAGAGACGAAGACTGCTTTGAGATGGTGTTATGAACCACTAAGGTTCATATTTCCTGTGGACTGTCACTTTAAGGCACAAAGAGGAACTGAGACTAACTTTTGGATTTCTGCTGAGTTCGGAGAGAGAGGGTACCAAGTAGCTCATAAGTCACTATGGTGACCGAGGGCGGCATTATTTGATGGACAATCGATGTTATAGTTTCTCTGGAGCATGTTTATACTTCCCAAGGACATTCTTACGCAGACAAAAAACGAAGAGTTATTTGAATAACAGTTGGTACTCAGTACGGTGAGATAAATAGGAGGTCAGATGATAGACCTGCAACACATGTTTTTGGACACTGAATGAGCTTTATTGTGCCCACAGAAAAAGTGGATTTTTGGAGGATTGATCAAGCTCTTGCAGTGAGAAAAGGGATTGACCAGTGGGGAGTTGTCCATGTGTCCAATCTTTGCCTGGGCTGATGATTCCACCACACAAGAATGGTCCCCTTTGTTGAAGTCACAGTTGGTGACTTTAAAAAGATTTCGGAGGACAACGGGAAGATCGACGGCGTTAGCTCACCTGAAGACTCAAATCTCTCCCTCTCTCTCTCTCCATCACTATTCAACTCAATACCACGAACAGGACTGAACTTTACTCATCATTGTAAGATTGTATCTATTTACCCCTAGACTTGAAGAAGCTTGGTTTTCATGTATATTCCACACTTACTTATATATAATCATTGCTAACCTGTTTGATTTATCTATGTTTGTACATATATGTTACTGTATTGTGTAGTTACTAATAAATAATATTAGTTAATAGCAATACTGGACTCCAAAGTATTTCCCATTTCTGCTGGTTCTTTAACCCATCACTGGGTACGTGACATGAATTAACGGTAGCAGCTTGTTTGGGTTATAATTACTGATAACGAGAATTGTATTCATTTGCTAACCAATTGGGATAGATGTTATTCTTTCTTGTGTGTCTGTAAGCTATTGTTTTTGCGAGCTATGGGCAGAAGGCGCGATGGGGACAGAGAGAGGAGAGGCGATGCTGTAAGCTGGGTGATGGAACGGACCCCAAGCGGGAGTCCGAGGCCCAGGGTCTTCGGCGAGGAGAGTAGACGAGGACAGACTCGAGTAGAGCGTTTGGTCGATCACCGAGGGTGGCCCCATTCGTGGGTCAGCAGAGTTCGGAGGACATTGACTGGAGGGAGGGGGACCCGGTTCTGTAAGAGCTCCAACGATGTGTGCACAAACTGGTTAATAATAATGGCACCTTTTTCTTTTTTTTAAACAGTTAAACAGTTCTTATTTTGGTCCTTTACTATCCACATAGTCAAAATAAGAGTCATAAAGTGTAATCATTTAATCGCATATAGTGTACGGTTTGTTTTTTGGCAGGGTGGGGTACATCACACAGCATCTACACAAACTTGATTACCCAGTTTGGCCGGGCTGAAGACTGCTCCCCCTAGACGAAAGCGAGCTGAGTGAGCCTGAGGCTTACCAGGAGGTTACATTGTGAGGGCCATCGTTCAGGTTTGGATTCCGTTCGATGCTGTGTGATCGCCCTGTTTAAATTATGCATGCTGTGGGGCCGGAAAGCTGGTGTGTCTCTGTGGGATTGCTGTTTATTACTGCATGTGTGTTGGGTGGGGTGGCTGTTGGTACCCCGGAGGTCTTTGTTCGAGTTCAGACTAGCGCTGACGAGATAGTGGTGGGTCTGCCAGTATCTATTGGTTCCCCAGGTGAGACAGGACCGTGGGCTGTCCATACTGTTAGGAGAGAGAGGAAAGAGTGGTGTGATTCGTAGGTAGTGTCTGTGAATAAATATTCCAGCTATGGCAGGCTGTGCCTGGTTTTTGGGATAATGTCCACCCCTAAAGGGGCGGAGCTGTATGAGACGTGGGCGGAGCAGATCTCTCAGTTGTTAGATGAGTGGCAGTGCTCGGTTGAGGGAAAGCAACAGGGATTGGTTGAAAGTTTGAGTAGGCGGGCTGGTGACAGTGTTAGAACCGTCAGGTTCAATTACCCCGTAGTGACAGCTGCCGGTTATCTGAAAGCGGGGGAAAATGCATCTGGTTCGACTGGAAGTAAAATGCAGCGTCTGGGGGGCTTTCCATACCTGTGTCAGGAGATTGGGGAAAAGCTTTCAGTGTATCTTCTCTGGCTGGGAGGGCAGCTAAATTGCTTGCAGTGCCAGGGGAATCATTTAAGGGGATCAGCCCCTCCCTCAGTTGTTCAGCTGATCAAAGAGGTGTCGGGAAACTTAATGGAGGACCAGTGGGGGAACAGCTTGGGGTCTCTGGGAGAGCACGTTGCCAGCAATGTACCAAGGAACTGCAAAAAGGAAAAGACCCTATTCCAAAGGTTTAGAGGGACCTGTGTCTCGTTACAGATAGATGGAAGCTATGCTAAAGCCATCCTTGACACCGGGGCGCAGGTCAAGCTGTTGTACAGTTCATTTTACAACTGGTTTCTGAAGCATTTACCCTTGACAACATTAAGGGCACTGGAGATTTGGGGTACCAATGTCGGTGATTATCCAGACAACGGTTATTGGTCAGTGAAACTGGAGTTCTTGGAGGCCAATGTGTGGGTGTCAGAGGGCCGTGAATCGTTAATGCTGATGTGTCTGGACCCTGGTGCGACGGGCAATGTTTCAATTCGGGAGGGGACTAACACCCCACTGGTGAGGAGGTGCAAGGAGGCCTGCCGGGAGGAGGCGGGTGAAAGCTATTCGGGGGCATTGTCTGTGCACCCAGTGGTTCGGGCTGTTTGTGAGGACACGTGTAGCAGCATTGGGCCGGTACTGAATTTAAACGAGAGCCAATGGTGGCACGGCCCGCCGAGGAAAGTATCTGAGGGTGAGACCCTCTTAGTAGACGCTCTGAAATACCACGAGGGAGGGGAGTTGACCACTGAAGACACCTCGGTGAGAGAGAGGTCACGGCGACTAGCCCCTACAGCCGTGGAAGGTGTAGGCAGCATGTGTGAGGATTATAGGACTGAACAGGCACGTTGTCATTGACCAGAATATGGTCCTGAGGGCCGAAGACGCGATGGTCTGTTTGAGTGATGCGACTTGGTTTAATGTGCTGGATCTGAGGAGTGGATGTTGCCAGATCCCGATGAGTGAGGCATACAAGGAGAAGATGGCCGTTATAGGTCCCCTAGGATTCTTCCGGTCCGAAAAGATGCCACTGGGCATATCCAGAGCCCCTGCAATCTTCCCACAGGGCATGGGGAAGACCATGGGGGAAGTGGAGGTGTATGGAGTTTTGGCGTATGTGGATGATCACCTAGGGTTTGGATTCGCCTTAGGGGATGATGACGTGAGGCGAGTGCCGGAGCCCAGGCGACGAAGAATTAGCGAGTGCCAGACCTGGAGAAGGATACAGATCCTGATTGTTTGGCTGAGAGAGGAGATTTGCATCGCTGAACTGAACTCTCAGAAATGCAGGCTGGAGACTGAGTGCTGCAATTTTGGGACAACCATTGAAGAATTGGAGCCCACGCTCATCAAAGTGGAGACAGGGAAACGGAATTCCAATCCGAAACTGCGGTCATTTACTGATGAATTAATCCAGAGAGATGAAACAATGACCAACCTTCGAAAGGATCAGCAGAAACTCGGGAAATCAATCCAGAACAGATTGGAAGAAGCTGGTGGTGTAATTGCGTCCTTGATGGAGATGGACATGAAGCGTGAGTTAGAACTGCTGAGACTGGGGCAAGAGTTGGAGGAGTCAAAGAAGAAGCTGATGTCTCGACTGCAGGAGGCTGCAGAGGCAGCCCAGGCTAAGTGCTTCAGTTTGGAGAAAATCAAACAGCAGCTACTGATCGAGGAAATGAGGAAGAATACGGATTCGAAGGATGATGTGCTGGATGTGTGGAACATGCTGCCTTTCGTTAACCTCCCCTTGATTGAGGAAGAGACTTTTGGCCCTTCTCCCGCTGAGTCAGGTGTAGTGGGGAGGGCTAGCTGTGGGCAGCCTGGGTTACAGCAGGACCCTAAAGGAAAAGAAGCGGGGCCCCGGACACGGGACAGGGGGCTCCGAAGTGCAGTGGAGGCATGAGTGAGAGATTGAGAGAGGAGTTGGCAAGCAGACCAGAGGTACCCCCAGCTGTGCCCAAGCCTGAAGGGTTTAGGTGAGGGGGTATGGAGGTCTCAGAGGATTAGGATAGTAGTCGTCAACCACCGGGCTACAAAGCAGGTACTACCGGGCCACAAGAAAACAATATGAGTCAGCTGCACCTTTCCTCATTCCCTGTCACGCACTGTTGAACTTGAACATAGGATTGCCAACTGTCCCGTATTTGCCGGGACATCCTGTATATCGAGCTAAATTGGTTTGTCTCATACGGGACCGCCCTTGTCCCATATTTCCCCCACTAAGGTAGAACGTTCCTATGAAACCTTTTGTGCCGAAATGGCGTAAAGCGAAGAAGCAACTACCATTAATTTATATGGGGAAAATTTTTGAGCGTTCCCAGACCCAAAAAATAACCTACCAAATCATACCAAATAACACGTAAAACCTAAAATAACACTAACATATAGTAAAAGCAGGAATGATATGATAAATACACAGCCTATATAAAGTAGAAATAATGTATGTACAGTGTAGTCAGGAAGATTAAGCCAAAACCGATTTGTGGGGAAAAATGTCGGCACCTATGTGCATGCACACATCACGCATGCGCACACAGGTGCCCGCACAAGGCTTCATGGTCATGGTAGTCTTTCTCAGGGTAAACCCAAGTGTCCCGTATTTGACTGCTACTTTTGTCCCTTATTTGGGAGTGAGAAAGTTGGCAACCCTAACTGTAAAAGACATGTTGAGGTGAGTTTAACCCCACTTGAACACACCCCACCTCCCCGGTTGGGCAGTCTGCAAGAATATTGTCAGTATTAAACTGGTCCACAGTGCAAAAAAGGATGGGGACCCCTGCATTAGGAAACTCCCAGATAGGTTGATCTATGTAGCGCCTGAGGAACAGGATGTAAGGTCTACTGTTTGGGGAACAATGTCACTGTTTGTACCTGGAATGGGTTTTTGTGTCTGCAGGAAGGGTCGGCGAGTTATTTAGAAGTCATAAGGACATGGCCAAATTTGAGAGTGTAAGGGGTTCTTCTTTTATGTTATTGCTAAGGCTAATAAAATGGCTTCTTTGTTATGTTATAATGAAATGGCTTCTCTGTAATGTTAACTGCTGAGTTAATGGTAGCAGCTTGTTTGGGTTATAATTACTGATAACGAGAATTGTATTCATTTGCTAACCAATTGGGATAGATGTTATTCTTTCTTGTGTGTCTGTAAGCTATTGTTTTTGCGAACTATGGGCAGAAGGCGCGATGGGGACAGAGAGAGGAGAGGCGATGCTGTAAGCTGGGCGACGGAACGGACCCCGAGCAGGAGTCTGAGGCCCAGGGTCTTCGGCGAGGAGAGGAGACGAGGACAGACTCGAGTAGAGCGTTTGGTCGATCACCGAGGGTGGTCCCATTCGTGGGTCAGCGGATTTTGGAGGACATCGACTGGAGGAAGGGGGACCCGGTTCGTAAGAGCTCCAATGATGTGTGCACAAATTAGTTAATAATAATGGTGCCTTTTTCTTTTTTTTTAAACAGTTAAACAGTTCTAATTTTGGTCCTTTACTATCCACATAGTCAAAGTAAGAGTTATAAAGTGTAATCATTTAATCGCATATGGTGTATTGTCTGTTATTTGGCGGGGTGCGGTACATCACACAGCATCCACACAAACTTGATTACCCAGTTTGGCGGGGCCAAAGACTGCTCCCCCTAGACAGAAGCGAGCTGAGCGAGCCCGAGGCTTACCAGGAGGCTACAATTGTATTGCCAATATCCTACAGGGTCTTGCAATCACAAGAAAAATGTTTAAGACAAACATTTGTTTCATTTGTTGGATCTGGAGAGGTTGCTGCGATCAGTAATACCACCATCTTACCTGAAGTTTAAGAAATGGCAAAGGCTCTGCTGAAGTAGCAATTAAGACTTGTACTCTACATGCTATTAAATCTAGTCACATCCAGCTACAGCACAGGTCTACCAATTATACGCATGTCCTGTCCTTGCAAAACCAGAGGAATCCAAACTAGCCAACACTACACAACTGTCTATTAAACTGAATGATATCTGATACAAAGGGTAAAGGTATGACTGATGAAGATCAGATATCTTGGCTCTAAGCTATCACTGCAGGAGATTAGTTCAGTTACAAAATTCCCTCGACTTGTTTTTCATAGCTGTGCGGATCAACCATTGCTCTGAGCAGGAAATGTTTACATGGCCAGAAAACCGTGTAGCTCCCTGGTAAGCCTCGGGCTCGCTCAGCTCGCTTCTGTCTAGGGGAAGCAGCCTTTGGCCCCGCCAAACTGGGTAATCAAGTTTGTGTGGATGCTGCGTGATATACCGCACCCCGCCAAATAACAAACAATACACCATATGCAATTAAATGATTCCGATTTATAGATCTTACTAAAACTAGGTAATTAATAGAGATAAAATATAAAAGGAAAGTAAAAGGCACCAAACTTATCAAAGTTCAACTACTTCATGCATACAGCTGGAGCTCAAGTAACAAGAGTCTTCTTTCCACCATTCGATCCCCTGCGACCTCCTCGACCAGCCACTTGGGACCAACCACGGTGGTCAGCCAGACGCACCACACGAGTCTGCCTTCGTCTCCTCTCCTCACCAAAGACCCTGGGCCCGGACTCCCGCTCGGGGTCCGTTCTGTCACCCAGTTTACAGCATCGCGTCTCCTCTCCTTGTTCCCATCACACCTTCTGCCCCAAAGCCTGTGAAAACAATAGCTTACAGATACACAAGAAGGAATAACATCTATCCCAATTGGTTAGCAAATAAATACAACACTCTTATCAGTTATATAACCCAAACAAGCTGCTAGAGAGAGAACTTTCTCAGCAGTTAACGTAACAAAGAAGCCATTTTGATTAGCCTCAGCAGTAACATAAAAGAAGAAACCCCTTACAACTGCATCCAACTTTAATTTTTTTTATATAATATGTGTACTATATCTTATGGTCTCTGAAATACTATGAATATTTAAAATGAAAATTGAAATATCACATACTTTTGTTTATTGAATGATGCAGTGAAATACAGTGCAACAGAGAAAAATGTCACATTTAGTAAGTTTTTCCTCATCTGTCTTTATTACAAATCCATTGTCTGTAAGCACTGTCCATATTAATTTCACATCCACATGAAAGATACGTCTTAGTCCTCATTAGATCATTCAAATATTCCACTTCTAGTCTGTTTCAGGATTTATATTTGATTAATTTCTTAAGACTGAATCCACGTTCACAGTCAGCACCAGAAGTCTGAAATGTTCCAACAATGTCAAAAAGCACTGACAGTTTTTCAAATTCTTTGTTTCTAAGCACCTAGCTCAACATATCAGTGAATGTCTTAATTGAACCAGTCTTAACTTTCTTAGAAACACCATATTGGAAATCACAGTATTGAGGTAATATTTTTGAGGCAACACTTTTGTCATAATTCAAAGGAACATTTTATTGTCAAAGTACGCACATACAATGCAAATCTGATACTCACCTTCTCCAGATAGCCATGAAATACAGAAAAACATGGAAGTCATTGGAAGAAAAGGGAAGAACCCCCAAACCCCGCCCTTGCAATAAAAAAAGCAGTAACAACCTCAAGCCCTCAACCCCCTCACCTGCAAAAAAAAATGAACAGTGACAACACCACCAAGCCCCAAACCCCTCTCTCACACACAAAAACCAACAGATCTCCCACACATAAAAAAATAAGAATGTCAAACCCCAAATCCCCAACCCCTCCCTTGCACAAAAAAAAATACATCGTCCACCTAGAACCCCAACCCGCCAATCAGCAATAAGGAAAAAAAACACAGAAAACTGAAGGACAGCAATATAAACTACAGTCCAATAATCACACAAATTTCAGAATTTCTAAAATATGTATTTTAGAATAAAAAATATTCTAAAATATCCCTCTGCCAGAACTGAGGGGAGCCAGTCAAATTATGCAAGTGATTACACAAACATTTATATTGCTCCACAAAGAACAACCACTGCACCACCGACCAGGTTACCAACCACCGTCGACCTGCGTCCTCCATGCAGAACAACTGCTGACCTCCTCGGCATTCACCTCGATGTTTCAGTCTTCCTCAACACTTCAAAATGGAGTCCATCATTGCCCTGCACCCCACCTCTGGTCTTCTTCACAAGGCAGACATGCTCGTGGTCCTTGCCGAGGATAGCAGAACGCCACATCACTCGATTGCATTCCTAACTGCGTGTCACAGGCTCCAGCAGTCTCTGAAACATAATCAAGACAAAAAGAACAAGCAGAAGGCGTAGAAAACGTGAAATAATTGAAGAGATTGGCTATCTGGAAGATGTCGTCCGCGGAATTGTTGTTCGCTGGCGCAATCTTAACAGTAATTTTAGTTTGTAATTATAGCTGAGTATTTTCACTTTTCCAAATTCAAAACAGATTGCGTTTGCAATAGTAATAGGGTCAAAAGCTTGCCATTCTCTTAACTAACCATCAGGAAATCTGTTTCAAAGGTACATTTAATATCAGAGAAATTTATACAATTTACATCCTGAAATGCTTTTTCTTCACAACCATCCACGAAAACAGAGTGCCCTGACAAATGAACGACAGTTAAATGTTAGAATCCCAGAGTCCTCCCCTGCTCCGCTCCCTGCCGCGTGTAAGCGGCAATAAGCAACACTCTCCCTCCCCCCACCAGCAAAAAAAAAGCATTGGCACCCACCATTGAACACTCAAACATGAGCAAAGCAACAGTAAAGACACAGACTTGCAATTACCCCAAAGGCTTCGCATTTCACCCGGTATTCGACAGAT
Organism: Mobula hypostoma; assembly: GCF_963921235.1. Lineage (NCBI taxonomy): Eukaryota > Metazoa > Chordata > Chondrichthyes > Myliobatiformes > Myliobatidae > Mobula > Mobula hypostoma. Next base: position 36,437,675 of record NC_086107.1, on the reverse strand, counting down.
CACATGCTCTCTCTCTCCTTAATAACGGAGAAAGAGGTGTCTCTGTTTCACAGTGAGAGGGGAGACATAACAAACAACTCGCTGATTTACGATGTTAAAAGTCCGTTATCTCGCTTTTCTCGAGCTCTGTGCCCAAAGATCTCAGGTCTCTGGGCATACAGCCATAGATATTCTGATTCCACTGAGAACACACGGATCTCCTGCTGTGACACTGACCTTCAATCCTCCCATGTCCAGAGCCCCGAGATCCTAAACCTCCAAAGTCAAGCCAAACTCTTGGGCCAAGCCCTTAGTGTGCTGAATAACAGCCAGTTGTGAAACCCTGAGAGCGGGTCCCATTCCCGCAAGGAACCGAATTCAGCGTGTAACTCCAGGTCAGAGCTTTTAAAAGAGCCCTGAAAGGGAAAAAATAGAGATATTAAAGATAGAAATGTAGCTGTTTCTGAAAATGCAAGCAAAGGAGTCGCCATTTAGTGCCAGGTTATGCAAGTGATTACAGGAACATTGAATGAATCGAATAGTAGGTGCAGTATTGATGTCAGAACTTATAGATGCAAGCAGATCTTTCACTTTGTCACTCCAATTGCCAAAATACTGTGGCCATAACTTGTAAATTTTTGCTTTTGCATACTGCAATGCTTCAGTTGTATTCAAACAGCTTTTCTGAAGGAATTTACAAAGAGATGCCAGATCTCTAAAACAGCTTTAAGGACAGTTAATGCTATTCAATATGTATAGTGGATTGGTCAAAATCTTCGGGCAGTAGTTCCTGACTGGATCATTACATTCATTAACTTGCTCTTTGCAATACTGAATACAAACTTTGCAATTCCTCATTAAAGCAGTAACGACAAAATATCTTAACAGCCATCTTACTTCGTTTAGTGGTCTAAATGACACATCACACTCTGTGACATTTGTTAATTCTTCTAGCTTTCCTTTACTAACCAACAACCTGCTGAACATTGTATACATTGTCCGTAGCAGTGTTTCTATATCCTGCATATTGGATACTTTTTTCCATGTGTTGTTTCATCCCAGATCTACTCTGTGTACAGCACAGTTTTGCTCAGACAGACACTTTATTTCTTGTTGAAGAATTGCTGCCACACCATTATTCCTTCCAGGCATGACATTTACCCTGTCTGACTAAACATCATCATCTTTTGAAATTCAGTATTATTGTTGATATAATTTTTTAATCACTTCACCAATAATGATATTGTCACATGCAGATAGTTTCAAAATACCCACAAATTCAGTCTTATAGGAAGTTCCATTTTCCAGTTGAAACTTAAAATATGAAATTAACATTTTCTGGACAGAAAAGTCTGTACTTTTATTTGCAATTAGTGTATAGAAAACAAATTTCCACAATTCTTCCTTTATCTGTTTCCAAACCAAAAAGCTGATGCACTAAACAAATTCAAATGCATAGCATTGCTGCACCAACTCTCTGGTATATTTACATATTTGACCACATGTGGATGAATTTCTTGCATGGAATGCATAGAAGCATTAATGTTAATTGCTAAGATAATGTTATCAGTTACCATTTTGACCATAGCAGAATTAGACTTCTTTCACACATCTTGTTTCACTCTTGCTTCACACTCCCTTGGAGTTTCAGCTAACATGCGCAAAATTCTTCTGGTGGTGTAATTTGGTAACTGCATCTATATGAATTCGTTGGTTAAGATGACATTTTAAGTAATATAGTTTCCATTCTTCCCATTTTTCACTACTGAACTTGCTCCCAACTTTCACTTCAGCACAAGTGGTGCATACAACATTACTAGCATCTTAATTTGTAAAAATATTACCAATTTAGTTTTTGTGTTTGATGTGAAAATGGAAGTTAAGTATCTACTGTATGAGTTACAAAAGCCATTCTACTTCAAATTTTGTACAAGCTGCATTCTTCAAAGCATTTCGCTCTTCTGCTTTACTTTTTCGATACCCTTAATATAATAAAATAATAATTATTGATATATGAGAATACTAAAATAATTTATTGTTATTATTTGAAAACTTTAACAAGGTAAATCCATAGATTTATAATTTTAATAAAATAACCACAGTTCTGCAAACAATTTTATAGAAACAAATTCTTAGCTTGTTATAACAACTTTTTTAATTTAACAATTCTTATCAGATTATGATTTTTTTGGAAAGATTACTTCACAAAGAAGTCAGAGTATAGAACTTTTCAAATCAAACAAACACAAACCACAACTCACAACACAAATAAATGATGTCAGGCAGTCAAAAGAACTGGCAGGCATAATGGCAAAAGTAAAATGCTTTGGCCAGACAGCGTCGATGTATGGCGGGTCAGTGGTTTATTAAGAATGAACTACCAACTTCCATTCTGTGTTTATTGTTACAATTTGTTACAGTGCTGTAACTTGAAACACTGACAATGTAAATGCATTGAAGCTCTAAAATGTTTCAAAGTAAAGTGATACATTTATTATTTTAGAAAAATCTATATTCATATAGATTTCAAAATTATATTAACATTATATAAAAGAAAACTCCAGCCGAGCAGCAACAAAGGTTATGAACACATGATCATTTCAGTTAATGCACAGCCACGCACCCATATATCTTAGAGGGATCAGTGGTTCCCAAACACATTCAGTTGTTTCTTAATAAATTTTCTCCCAGTGCAAGGCTGAAAATGAAGATGTTTGCTGAAGACTGCATTTGCAGCTCCTCAGATAAAGAAACACTCTGGGCATGCCAAGAACTGAACACCATTCAGACTTAGGATGACAATTGGCAAAGAACATTCAAGCTTGCCAACCAATAAACTTTTCCTAAAAGGGATTTTAACCATCTCTTCTTAATATTCAATAATGTTATAATCCCAAAATCCTAATTAATTTTCTATTAAGTTGCTGTTGACCAAAAGCTTGAAAGGGTCAGGCATTCAGGTGTGTGACTACAAGGATGTCAGGGGCCAGATATCCTTTGGCAAGTAACTCCACCTCTTGATATCTGAATGCCTTTCTACAATTAAAAAGCTCACCAGTACTATGATGGAATACCCCACTTACCTGGATGAGTATAGATAGAATAAAACTCAGGAAGCTTGGCTCCCTCCAGAGAAAACCAAGACACATAATTTGCAATTCTCCCACTAACCTGGGCATTCTGTCCATATGTTACATTTGCACCATGACTGAAGGGCCTACATTTACAAAGTACATTTTTTGACTACACAAGATTTCTACAACATCTCCCAAATTAATGATACCTGGGACCTATAAGAGCAAGAGCAAGGAGGATCTGTGAACAACCACTTGCATCTTCCCATCGAAGATGCACTTAACAATCCAGGACTGGATATATATGACTACAGTATTCTGTAATATTGATATATGACTATTAGGTTGGTGTCAAAATCCCCTGTTCCTTTATTTCAGTGGTGGTATGTGCATTGTGTAGACTGCACTGTTTTAAGAAGGTAGCTCACTGTAAAAGTCTTAAGAGCACTTGGGGATGAGTAGTAAACACTGGCCTGCTACATATGCTCATGCTCAACATCCCATGAGAAATAAATATATTCCCAAACATCACATCAAAGCACCAGTATTTCCAATAACATACACAAGTGCTGGAGGAATTCAGCAGGTTAGGCCGCATCAGTGGAAATTGATGATTTTAGCTGAGACCATTCCTCAGGACTGGAAAGGCTAGAATAAAAAGGTGAGGGGAAAGGATGAAGGTCTAGCTAGAAGGTGGTAGGTGAATCCAAATGGATAAGAAAGGTAAAGGGCTGGAGAAGAAGGAATCTGATAGGAGTGGAGAGTAGACCATGGGAGAAAGGGAAGAGCAGTGGGGAGAGGTGATGGCAGGTGAGGAAAAGAGGTAAGAGGCCAAAGTGGGGAAAAGAAGAAGAGAGAAGCGAGGGGGAGAAAAATTACTGGAAGGAGAAATTGATGATCTTGCCATGCCATCAGGTTGGAGGTTACGATATGAGGTGTTGCTCACCCACCCCAAAGGTGGGCTCATCATGGCAAAAGAGGAGGCAATGGACTGAGATGTCAGAATAGGAATCAGAATTAAAATTGTTGGCCACTTGGAAATTCCGTTTTGTCGGATGGAATGGAGGTTCTTGTCAAAGCAACCCCGGAATTTACATTGGGTCTCACCAATGCAGAGGAGGCCACATCGGGAGCATCAGATACAATAGATGACCCCAAAGGCTTCACAGTTTAATTGTTGCCTCACATGAAATGTCTGTCTGGGGCCTTGAATGGAGATAAGGTAGGAGGTAAATGGGCCAGTGTAGCAAATCTGTTGCTTGCAGGGATATATGCCAGGAGGCACGTTTGTCCTTGCAGAAACATGGGTCCAGGACAACATTCCATGCACCATCCGTCTTCAGGCCATGCCACGCAGGGACTTGCGCTAATATTATTTTGTGACTGTATGTGCTACGTGCTGTGTGCCGTGTGTGACTGCATGAGCTGAGTTTTGCACCTTGGTCCTGGGGGAATGTTGCTTCATTTTGCTGTATACCTGTGTATGGTTGAATGACAAGTAAACTTGAACTTGAACTTAAACATGGAGTAACGTAAATTGCCTGACGACTGGCTCCTGTGGCAATTTGGGCTCCAGCAGTTGGCTTAGAAGTATCAACCACTCAATTCAAGGTGTTACATGCCACAGCAACCACTTTTGCTTTATTACTCTGGGCTCTAATATCATTGTCTGCAAGGATGTTCATGGAGCCTCTTCCTCTCATTGGTTTTGGGGTTGTCCACCACCTTTCCTGATTTGACATAGCAAAACTGCGGAGCTTCTAGCTTAGCTTGGCATATATTCAGTTCCACATTGTAGCATTGGCACCTCTTTTGGAATGTATGCCAACTGATATTTGCAACATGGTTTTCTGTATCCCTTGTTCAACACAGGTTGGTCCCCTGGCTTGATAGCAATGTAGATAAGAGATTTGCCAGTCTAAAAGGTTTCCACCATACTTGTAAAACTATTCTGTTCCTGCTGGAGGTCCACAGTGCCTCATAGATGCTCAAGTATGAGCTACTAGATTTATTCCACATCTATCCCGTTTAGCACATGATAGTGCCACTTAATATATTGATAGGTATCAAGGTGTAGATAGTACCTTGTTTCCATAATGTGCCTCTTACTAGTACTGCCATAACAAGGTGCTTTAGTGACAGGAATATATATGAAAATAAGATTTTACCAATACTGCCATGGTGAAGTGGAGTAGTGACAGGTCTATTTGTCAGAATAAGGTCAAATAGTTTCTTCTCTTTCACCATCTGTCTTAATTTGCTTGACATGTGGTGTCAAAGCTGTCAGTCTGTGTCAAACAGTATTGGTGGGATCCAGCCACACTTCATATGAATGAAAGAGTCCAAGGTTCACCTGCTACCTTCCACTCAACCAGGGACAACTATGTTATCATCTCTTATAGGTTTAGTCTGCTAGTGGGGCATTGGCATTCACTACATCATTTAGCTGTTCCAATTTAGGTGCAAAGGTGTTCACAGGAAAGTTCTCCAAACTAGGCTATGCGGTATGTGTACTTGTCGTGCCCAAATTGGGTTGAAATCTATTATGCTCCTTACATACTTTTGATACATTGAGTAGTTTTCTGGGTCATTTCAGAGAGCAGATAAGAGTCAATTGCAATGCTTTGGTTACATATAATCACTGGTAGGCTAGACAGACCTTCCTAAATGATTACTGAAAAACTAGACAATCTTAGTTCCAGTTATGCTGATTTAGTTTATTTTTAATTCACTCTGACTATTTAACTAATTGATTTTAAATTCCCCAGCAGCTATGGTGGGATGTAAACTCACATCTCTGAACTTCAGACAAAGCCTCAAGATTCTTAGTTTGGGAGCACAGCCATAAAGTTACTATTTCCTTTACTGATTAGGAATTGGGTTAATGGATAGTCAGTTGATAAAGACAACCCACCAATAAAAGTTCATTCTAACTACAGGAAGAGAGGATACTACAGATGAAAAAAGTCATATAGATTTCTTGTATCAGGTTTCAACCAAGAATGCCTGAATATTGTCGGGAGAAACCAGATGAAAGCAATCTTTATCCCCTTTCGCTCACTTTTTATATGAAGTCTATTAAGAACTAAGAAAATTAGGTTGGGCACCACTGCCCACTCTGGAAAATGCTATCTCAAGCGTTGTACACAATCACACACAATCAGGTTGTTCTTCTTACAGTTCTTCACTGTGCATTTTGGAGATCTGTTGAAGATTAAACATAGAGCATAGAAATCTACAGCTCATTACAGGCCCTTTGGCCCACAATGTTGTGCCAACCGTGGAAACTGCCTAGAATTTCCCTAGCACATAACCCTCTATTTTTCTAAGTTCCATGTACCTATCTAAGAGGCTCTTAAAAGACTGTATTGTATCCGCTTCCACGACCACTGTCAGCAGTGTATTCCACGCACCCAACACCCTCTGTGTGAAAAACCTATCCCTGCCATCCCCTCAGTACCTATTTCCAAGCACTTTAAAACTGTGCCCCCTCGTGTTAACCATTTCAGACCTGGGAAAAAGTCTCTGACTATCCACACAATCAATGCCCCATATTGTCTTGTGTACATCTATCAGGTCACCTCTCATCCTCTGTTGCTCCAAGGAGAAAAGGCCAAGTTCACTCAACCTATTCTCAGAAGTTAAACCCTCCAATCCAGGCAACATCCTTGTAAATCTCCTCTGCACTCTCTCTATAGTATCTACATCCTTCCTGTAGTGAGGTGACCAGAACTGAACACAGTACTCCAAGTGGGGTCCAACTAAGGTCTTATATAGCTGTAACATTACCTCATGGCTCTTGAACTCAATCCCACAGTTGATGAGTGCTAACACACCACACGCCTTCTTAACAACACTGTCAACCTGCACAGCAGCTTTAAGTGTCCTATCAACACAGACCCCAAGATCTCTCAGATTGCCCACACTGCCAAGAGTCTTACCATTAATAATATATTCTGTCTTCAGATTGAACCAACCAAAATGAATCACTTCACACTTATCTGGGTTGAAGGCCATCTGCCACTTCTCAGCCCAATTCTATATCCTATCGATGTCCCGCTGTAAACTCTGACAACCCTCCAGACTATCCACAACAACCCCCAACCTTTGTGTCATCAGCAAACTTACTAACCCATCCCTCCACTTCCTCATCCAGGTCATTGATAAAAATCACAAAGAGGAAGGGTCCCAGAACAGATCGCTATGGAACACCACTGGTCACCGACCTCCATTTAGTATACGAACTATCCAACCACTCTTTGCCTTCCGTGGGCAATCCAATTCTGGATCCACAAAGCAAGGTCTCCTTGGATCCTATGCCTCCTTAACTTCTTGAAAGAGCCTTGCATGGGGAACCTTATCAAATGCCTTACTGAAATCCATGTACACTACATCTACTGCTTTACCTTCAATGTGTTTTGTTACATCCTCAAAGAACTCAATCCGGCTCATAAGGCACAACCTGCCATTCACAAATCTATGCTGACCATCCCCAATCAGATTATGTCTCTCCAAATGCTCACAAATCCTGCCTCTCAGGATCTTCTCCAACAACTTGTCCACCACTGAAGTCAGACTCACTGGTCTATAATTTCCTGGGTATCTCTACCCCCTTTCTTGAATAAAGGAATAATATGTGCAACCCGCCAATCCTCCAGCATTTCTCCCGTCCCCATTGACGATGCAAAGATTGTTGCAAGAGGCTCAGCAATCTCCACCCTCGCTTCCCACAGTAACCTGGGGTATATCTCATCCGGTCCGGTGAGTTATCTAACTTAATGCTTTTCAAAAGCTCCAGCACATCCTCCTTCTTAATGTATATATGCTCAAACGTTTCAGTCCGCCGAAAGTAATCCCCACAATTGCCAAAGTCTTTTTTCCCTGGTGAATACTGAAGCAAAGTATTCATTAGGTGCCTCCACTACCTCCTCCAACTCCATGCACACATTTCCACTATTGCATCTGAGGTTCATACTCTTGCTCTTCACATAGTTGTAGAAGGCCTTGGGGTTTCCCTTAATCCTGCCCACCAAAGCCTTCTCATGGCCCCTTCTGTCTCTCCTAATTCCATTCTTAAGCTCCTTCCTAGCAACCTTGTAATTTTCTAGAGCTCTAACCATACCTAGTTTCTTGAACTGTTCGTAAGCTTTTCTTTTCTTCTTAACTAGATTTTCTACATCCTTTGTACACCATGTTCTTTGACCCTGCCATCCTTTCCCTGCCTCAATGGAACATACCTATGCAGAACTCCATGCAAATATTCCCTGAACACTTGCCACACTTCTGCTGTGCATTTCCCTGAGAATAGCTCCCAAGTTCCTGCCTAATAGCATCATATTTCCCTCTACCCTAATTAAATGTTTTCCCAAATTTTCTGCTCCTATCTCTTTCCAGCGCTATTGTGAAAGAGATAGAGTTGTGGTCACTACCTCCAAAATGGACTCCCACTGAGAGTTCCGATACTTGACCAGGATCATTTCCCAATACCATATCAAGTACAGCCTCTCCTCTAGTTGGCTTATCTACATATTGTGTCAGGTAACCTTCCTGAACACACCAAACAAACTCCACCTCATCTAAACCCCTTGCGCTAAGGAGATGCCAATCAATACTAGGAAAGTTAAAATCTCCCATCACAACAACCCTTTTATTATTGCTCCATTCCAGAATCTGCCTCCCTATCTGCTCCTCGATATCCTTGTTACTATTGGGGGGGTCTATAAAAAACTTCATTAAGATGCCATATAAAGATCAGAAAACAGATCCTGTGGTGTAAACATGGAGTAAAATAGATTGCCTGACGACTGGCTTCTGTGGCAATTTGGGCTTCAGTAGCTGGCTTAAAAATATCAACCACTCAGTTCAAGATGTTACTATTTCATAGAGTCTTAGAGCCATAGAACACTACAGCACAGAAACGGCCCATCTGGTCCAGGTTGAACTATTATTCCGTCTAGTCGCATTAACCTGCACATGCAGTATAGCCCTCCATACCCAACCATCCAACTTTATCCAAACCACATCCACTTCTGCTGGCAGCTCATTCCATACTCTCACCACCCTCTGAGTGAAAAAGTTCTCCACATTCCCTTAAACATTTCACCTTTTACCCTTAACCCATGACCTCTAGTTCACCCAACTTCAGCGGAAACGGCCTACTTGCATTTACCCTATCTATACCCCTCATAATTTTGGACACCTCTATCATATCTCCCCTCATTCTCCAACAGTCCAGGGAATAATATCCTAATTTATTCAACTTTTCGCTGTAACTGAGGTCCTCAAATCCTGGTAACATCCTTGTAAATTTTCTTAGCACTCTTTCAATCATATTGATATCTTTTCAGTAGTTACGTGGCCAGAATTGGACAGAATATTCCAAATTAGGCTTCACCAACATCTTATATAACTTGAACATAATATCCCAACACCTGTACTCAATACTTTGATTTATGAAGGCCAATGTGCCAAAAGCTTTCTTTACAACCCTCTCTACCCGTGATGCAACTTTCAAGGAACTATAGATCTGTATTTCCAAATCCCTCTGTTCTACCATCCTCCTCAGTGCCCTACCATTCACTGTGTAATTCCCACTCTGGTTTGTTCTCCCAAAGTGCAACCCCTCTTGTGACACTTAAATTCCATCTGCTATTCTTCAATTTTTCCAGCTGGTCTAGATTCCATTGTAAGCTTTGTCAGCCTTCCTTGTTGTCCGCTATGCCTGATCTTGGTGTCAATTGCAAATTTGTTTATCGAGTTTACCACATTATCATCCAGATCATTGATATAGATGACAAACAACAGCAGACCTGGCACTGATCCCTGTGGGACACCATTAGACACCAGCCTTCAGTCAGAGGGGCAACCATCCACTACCTCTCTTTGGCTTCTCCCACGAAGCCAATGTCGAATCAAATGTACTTCCTCATCCTGAATGCCTGTGACACAGTAGTCACAGTAATGTGTCTCATGGTGATAGTGCAAACACTACTCATTGTGACTAGTGTCACAATGCCAAGCAACTGAACCTCCCATGTGGGATCTTGTTAAAGGCCTTGCTAAAGTCCATGTAAACAAACATCCACTGCCTTTCTATTATCAACTTTTTTGGTAACTTCTTCAAAAAACTCTATAGAATTGGTTAGACATGACCTATCATGCACAAAGCCAACAACTATCCTTAAACAGTCCCTGCCTATACAAATACAATTTCTCAGAGCACAGGTACTTTCCAATAACTTACCCATTATTGATGTCAGGCTCACCGGCCTATCATTTCCCATCTTATTCCAAGAGTCTTTCTTAAACATTAGCTATCTAGCTATCTTCCAATCCTCTGGCACTTCACCTGTGTCTCAAAATGTTTTCATTTCCTCCGCTCAGGCCCCTACAATTTCTGCACTAGCCTCTAACAAGGTCCAAGGACATATCCACCCTAATTTGCCTCAAAACAGCAAGCACATCCTCCTCTGTAAGATATAAAAAAAAACGCTGGAGGAACTCAGCTGGACAGGTAGCATCCATGGAAAGCAATAAACAGTCAACATTTCGAGCTAAGGCCCTTCATTGGGACTCATCCTCATCTGCAACCTTTTGTGTAGCCCCCTGGCAAGCCTCAGGCTCGCTCAGCTCGCTTCCGTCTAGGGGGAGCAGCCTTCGGCCCCTCCAAACTCAGTAATCGAGTTTGTGTAGATGCTGTGTGATTTACCCCACCCCGCCAAATAACAGACAGTACACCATATGCGATTTACAGAATACAATTTATAGATCTTATTGGAACTATGTAATTAACAGAGATACAATATAAAAGGAAAGTAAAAGGCGCCAAACTTATCAGAGTTCAACCACTTTGTGCACAACCGTTGGAGCTGAATGATCGGGTTCTTCTTTCCACTATTCCATCCCCTCCGACCTCCTCGACCTGCTGCCTGGAACCAACCACGGTGGTCGACCAGATGCTCCACACGAGTCTGTCCTCGTCTCCTCTCCTCGCTGAAGACCCTGGGCCTCGGACACCCGCTCGGGGTCCGTTCCGTCGCCCAGCTGACAGCATCACGTCTCCTCTCTCTGTCCTCATCGCGCCTTCTGCCCCAAAGCCCACGCAAACAATAGCTTACAGACACACAAGAAAGAATAACATCTATCCCAATTGGTTAGCAAATTAATATAATTTTCTTTATCAGTAATTGTAACCCAAACAAGTTGCTAGAGAGAAGCTCTTTCTCAGCAGTTAACATAACAAAGAAGCCATTTTTATTAGCCTTAGCAGTAACATAAAAGAAGAAACCCCTTACATGTATGCGGGACATGACCTCACTACTGTTTTGTATCAGTTCTATTGACTGTGTCCATTTCCCAACCAATCACAGATGCAAAAAAATCCACTTAAGATCTCCCCCATCTCTTTCAGCTCCAGACATACAAGTAGATGACCAGAATGGCCTTCAAGAGGACCAATTTTGTCCTTTGTTATCTTTCTGCTCTCAATATACTGTATATGTAGAAGCTACTGGAATTCTCCTTCATCTTGTCCGCTAGAGTAACTTTTAGTCCTCCTGATTTCCTTCTTAAGTGTTATTTTGCATTTCTTATTCACCTGAGGAATCTCATTTGTTTCTTGCTGTCTATAGCTGATATGCACATTCTTCTCCTTAATCAGGGCCCCAATATCTCTCAAAAATCAAAGCTTCATAACCTTGTTATCCTTGCCTTTTTTTCGGGCAGGAACATAAAACTTTTGTAACTCTCAAAATTTAACTTTTGTAAACTTCCCACTTAAAGGACGTCTTAACCAGAAAATAACCTGTCCCAATCCTTACTTTCCAGATCCTTTCTGAGCTATCAAAATTGGTCTTTCCCCAATTTAGAGTTTCAACCCAAGAACCATCCTTCTCAATCATTATCTTGAAATTAATGGAATTATGATCACTAGATCTTAAGGGTTCCCCTGCAAACACTTCTGTCACCTGCCCTGTCCTGAACCCTAATAGGAGATCCAGTATCATACACACACTTGCTGACACAAGCTGTCTCCGTAAACTTCGCATTGATGTCAAGGGCAATTATGGTTGTCAAACATAAAGTTACTTTTCTTTAAAGCAGTGCAGATTGACTATAGCTTTGCAAAGGAGACTTCATAGTTACTTTATGGATAACAAATTACGATTTTGCAGTCAGAAATCTTTTAAGATTAGATTAGATTAGATTAGATTCAACTAATCTAATCTGTCATTGTGCCAAGTACAGATACAAAGCCAATGAAATGCAGTTAGCATCTGACCAGAAGTGTAAAAGAATAGTATTATTTACGAAATAACTGCAAATAAAAAGTAAGTGCTACAGCACACAAATATAAAAGTACTGAAACAGTACAATGTGGGTACAATATTGCTTAGCGCCATGATGTGAGGTTCAGCAGGGTCACAGCCTCAAGGAAGAAGCTCTTCCTGTGCCAGCTGGTGCGGGAGCGGAGGCTCCTGTAGCACCTACCGGATGGGAGGAGAGTAAAAAGTCCATGGTTAGGGTGAGATGCATCCTTGATAATGCTTTTCACTCTGCTCAGGCAGCATTTACGGTAGACATTCTCAATGGTGGGCAACTGGGTGCCGATAATCCACTGGACAGTTTTCACCACCCGCAGGAGTGCTTTGCGGTCTGATACGGGACAATTGCCATACCACACTGAGATGCAGTTGGTGAGTATGCTCTCAATGGTACAGTGGTAAAAGTCCGTCAGTATCCTGGGACAGAAGTGAGCTTTCTTGATGCTCCGCAGGAAATAAAGGTGCTGTTGTGCCTTTTTGATCAGGATGGAGGAGTTCAGGGACCAGGTGAGATCATTGGAAATGTGGACACCAAGGAATTTGAAGCTTGATACACGCTCCACTACAGCTCTGTTGATGTAGATAGGGACATGAGTGTGGCTCCTAGCATGTCTGAAGTCCACAATAATCTCCTTGGTCTTCTGGGTGTTAAGGACCAGGTTGTTATCAGCATACCACGCAGCCAGGTGCTGGAATTCGTCCCCGTAGGCTGTCTTGTCATCCCTCTGATCAGGCCAACCACTGTGGTGTCATCAGCGAACTTGATTATGGAGTTAAAACCATGTACAGGAATGCAGTCATAGGTGAAAAGGGAGTACAGAAGAGGGCTCAGCACACAGCATTGAGGCACGCTGGTATTCGAGGAGGGAGGAGAAGATGGCTGCGTGACGCAGCACGAGCGGCCGTTCCGAATGATATCGTATGTGTTAACTAGGATGCCATGCACAATCCTGATTTGATGGAGACAGCCATGAGAAGCACAGAGGAACACCCGGAGAAACTTCTGAAATGCCTGTTTCACTGCCACTGCTACTGTGTAACCGAGAATCTCCAGAGGGCAAGGCCCCAAATCCTCAGCTTTGCCTATTGTCTGTTGCTGGGGCTGAGGTCGAAGTGCTCGGCAGAGATGGTGCTCGGTTTCGGAGAGCTGGTTGGAGGCTCGGAGTTTTTGGACAGACTTAGAGTCAGATTGTGGTCGAATGCTTCCAGGATGCTGCATCAGCAAGTTTGCGGTGCTGGAGGTTCACCGTCTACGTGAGATGATGGGACTTTCAAGAGACTTTGAGACTTTTACCGTGCCATGGTCTGTTCTTATCAAATTACGGTATTGCTTTGCACTGTTGTAACTATATGTTATAATTATGTGGTTTTTGTCAGTTTTTCAGTTGGTTTGTCATGGGTTTCTGTGATATCATTCTGGAGAAACATTGTATCATTTCTTAATGCATGCATTACTAAATGACAATAAAAGAGGACTGCGTGTCCTCATAATCTAATCTAATTCAGGGTGAGAATGGAGGAGAAGAGGCAGTCTAATTTAACAGATTGGGTTCTGCTAGTCAGAAAGTCCAAGGTCCAACTGCAGAGGGATGAGCTGATACCAAGCTGGTGAAGTTTGGCTATCAGCTTGGAGGGGATCACAGTATTGAATGCCGAACTAAAGTCAATGAACAGCATTCTGACGTAAGAGTTTAAATATTATTTCAGTGCAAATCTTTTCTCTTCATGAAATTGGTTGAGCAGGCTTGATACAAGTATGGATAACAGCCCTCTGAAGAATTCTGCTATCAACTAAAATCTATACGTTTTGTGCAAATAATGGCTTCTTTCCACATACATGTGAAAGTGTTGGCTCTTGCAAAGCATTACAGATGTCAGTTGCTTGATCTAAATCCATATTGCAAACTGCCTGATGTGGCATATGTTTCCCATGGTGACTTGGAAGGATGCTGTGACATGAAAGCTTCATGCTGTGGTAACTGTCACTTCCAGAGGAAAAGTCACATCAGATGCAGAAGATGCTTGCAGATCACTGAGCAGCAGATGGCAGAACCATGTAGCTCGCTGTCTTGGGAAGTGGAAGAAGAGAAAATAGGTTCCACGTCAAGTTACAGTCCTACAGCAGCGGCAACTAAAGCCAACATGCCCAAAGATTTGTTGATCTTTCACAAATTACTTTTTATTTTAACTTTTAATCTTTAATTAATACTTATCCTTGGGGTTTCCCAAATTGCTTTCTCTGAAGTGGCAGTCATGAATAATGAAGAGATTAGTGGATTAAAAATAAATTAAAAGAAGAGGTCTTTTTGAGGAAATCAAGAAATGTATAAACCAAAGTGCAAACAAGAGATTATTAAAAACTTGGAAAATATAATAGGAAATCTTATCACCTACCTTTACAGTGATTCACAGAACTGATAAACTCATGAAGGTATTTTTACTATTGCAAGGATGCTTCAGCTTTAAAGGCAACACAGAGCAGAGACGAAATGAGATGACATCATCAATGAGATACCCAAGTATAAGATTAGGTTGAAAAGTATGGAATTGTTTATTATAGAAAAGACAGGTACATGGCAATTATTAAAGTAATTTTGATAATGTGGTTCATATTGCCACAAATCATAAGAAGCTGAGAAAACTAGAAAGGAATTGCTCCAATCTGAATAAAGGCTGGTGAATTTGTTGCTGGATTACAAAGGAAGAAGTTTACATTAACTAACTTACATGGGCCTGATACTTGTATTGTAAAAGAGGAATTGGAGGTACAAGAGTAATTCAATTTAACAAAATCGTAGGGTAATTGAATCATTCTTTGGAACCACCAAGAGGATTTTGTCCTGAGGTTTCATGTTTTTCTATAAAATATTTCCAATTTGCTTCTAAATCATATAATGGAGACTGTATATAACCTGGGATTCACTTTTTATGTGAGTCCATTCTCAGGAGGGTAATGCGGCTTTTTACTGCAACTTGATAAATTACTCACAATTTCCTGAAGGACCAAAGGCGAAACTTATAAGCTTGGTTAAACTACTGCAGGATGGATCAAAGAAGTGGGAATTAGTTAATTTAACTGACTCTAGGACCATCTCTCAGATGAGAAATTTATGCTTGTGTATTTTCCTTACCAAAACTGTCTCCAGTCACTGGAGATGTGGTAACACTGCAGTGAAGTGCCAAGTCAAAGATGATTTAACAGAGACAGAAACAGAGAGTGATGAAAAATGGTCACATCAATGATTTCCGAAAATCAGTACTGTATCCTTTAAGATTGAGACTCCTTCGGTGACCTACAGACACCGATATAAATTCAAAAATCTCTCATCATTGTTTGTAGGATTTGTTTCTTCAATGTAATTTGAACATTAAAAAAATCTTTCACAGCTGAAACTAAATTGGAAGATGTTGTAAGCAATCATCAGGTCAGTCCAAATGTTTCAGTTGTCATTAATGGTATTTGAACTGAAACTATCACTGTTCCTTTCACTACCGCTACTGCCTGATCTGATCAGTGTTCCAAGCGTTTTCTGTTTTTATGTCTCAGATGTTTTATTCTCATTATGTAAGCAGTGCTATTTGGAATTTAACTCACGATAGCCCAGTGCTGACCATCATCTGCCAAAAACTGACTAAAATCTTACCCAGCATGCTACAGCAGGTTTGAACATTATTATCGTACATTATAATTGCACATTGGTAAATTACTATCGTGCATATTATTATTCAGTACTTTATTATTAGTTAAATCTGCACACTGCTAAGTGTGTTTTAAAATGTTGCTGCTGTAATGAAAGAATTTCCCGCTCAGGGTCAATGAAGCATTTATTATTATTGTTATTAGGATACTCTACAAAACCTTCTTTAAAGCAATACTTTTTTTAGAAGGCTGCAACTTGAATAAACAGCAAGGATGCTGCCTTCCTGGACACAAACAAGATCAACCTGATGATTTATATTATTCATTTTGTTAACAAGCTGACCATCTATGGAATTTCAGTAGTGTAGGGACTTCTCAAGGAGCTGATAAATTTGGAAGTTTTACCTATCTTTCCGTGAAAACTGGTGACGTGATTAATTAGACTAATTAGGCTCAGATGCATGGGACTTTGAATAAATAAACAGGGTAAGAAAAAGCTATCCACAAAGGGAGAGGTTTACATTGACTATCGGACATGATAATTCTGTATTATAAAAGAGGATTTGGAGGTGAACCAAGGATAATTGAAAGAAACTGCAAATGGGTTTGATCAATACGTGTAAGTGGGGGCCATCAACAGGACAAGTTGTGTATGGAATTGAAGTTAAAGATGAGAGATGAAGTTATTAGTTACAGTAAAGATTTAAAAGCTATTTATGATTACAGCACAAAATTACAGTAGTGCATGGTACTTCATTACAGTCTGTTACACTCTTATCATATAATCCTATATCATGTAATTATTTTGTAATTTAAATGCAATATCCTTTACTATATAATATGTAGTGTTTTGAATTATATTAGTTACTGTAATATTTAGAAATCTTCTTTAAAAAGTTAACCGAAATTTATTTTTTTGTTGTGCTGCTCAGTCGATCTTGGCTAGCTTTACTCCAGCAGGATGAGTTCAGAGCTGAAAACAATCCTACATGTCAGGAAGGATTGCCTACAGAATAGATACTAAAGTGGGGTTTGAAGGTGGGGGGACAGGGGAAGGGAGAAATGTTAGCTAAGGTAGAACAATGTTTGAGGAAGAAGTAACCTTAGAAACTGGAATGGACATTCGTTGCTGCTGCACTTAATTCAATCAGCAATCAGGAGGAAACTCCTATAATTGAGAAGAATCAAATAAGATTAAAATGTCTTCTCAGCACATAAACAAAAAAAAACATCAGTTAGTTCAGGAACTTCAGGAAAGAGATGAAACATTGGAGGTGACAGTTGAAATGTTCATTGAAATAGATGTACAACTGTTGAAAAAGTGATAAAATAAATTTCAGGAATAGGTTCTAAAGCTTCACAAAAAATATGTTGTAACAGCAAAGTTGACAAATGAAGTACATGATATTAGGCAGGAGAGAAAAGTTGGAAGGAAACAAATGAAGATAAAGTAGTGCTCTTAGGAATCACAGGCAGTTGAGTTATAACAGGATCTCAGAAAGCTGTGAAGAGCAAACAGAGTGAATATTATCTACTGTTTGGCAAGTCCAGTTATTCAAGGGAGTGATCCAGGTGATGCAAGAACTAATATTGCAAATTTGCTGGAAACTATCAAGACCATAAGACAAAGGAACAGAATTAGACCATTTTGCCTATTGAGTCTGCTCTGCCATTTAATCATGACTGATTTATTATCCCTCTCAACCCCATTCTCCTGTCTTTTCCCCATAACCTTTGACACTCTTATTAATCAACAAACTATCAACCTCCACTTTAAATATACCTAATGACTAAGCCTCCACATCTGTCTGTGGCAATAACTTCCACAGATTCACATCCTCTGGCTAAAGAAATCTGTCCTTACCTCTTTTCTAAAGTGATGTCCTTCTATTCATAGGCTGTGCTCTCCGATCCTAGACTCCCCCACCATATGAAACCTCCTCTCCATGTTCACTCTGTCTAGGCCTTTCAATATTCAATAAGATCTCCTCTCATTCTTCTAAACTCCAGTGAGGACAGGTCCAGAGCCATCATACTCCCCTCATTCATTAACTCTTTGATTCCTGGACCTCATCTGGACCCTCAATTTGTACAGTCTTCTAAACTAATCCTTCTGCGGACTCCCTGCTTCCTCACCGCTACCTGCCCCTCCACCAATCTTGGTATCATCTGCAAATATGGCCACAAAGCCATCAATTCTGCCATCCAAATTACTGACATCTAATGTGAAAGGTAGCGGTCCCAACACCTACCCCTGTGGAAAACCATAGTCACTGGCAGCCAGCTGGAAAAGGCCCACTTTATTTCCACTCTTTGCCTGGTGTCATTCAGCCAATCCTCTATAAATGCTAGTTTCTTTCCTAAAATACCATAGGCTCTTGTTTAGCAGCTTCATGTGTGGTAACTTGTCAAAGGTCATAAGTTTGAGAAGCTGGAGGTATAACAAGAGTAGGCAGGATGGTAGTTCAGGCAGTGGATTGCTCCTCCTGTGAGATGTGGGGTTTCAGCGCACCTAACCGTCTCTTGACGACAACATCTACAGGAAGTGCACCCAACTTCAGCTCCTGACTGACAAGATCAGGGAACTGGTGCTTGGGTTGATACACTGAGGAGCATCCAGGAGACTAAGAACCTAATAAAGAGACTTCTACTGTGAATCTGAAAGATGAGAACCTTTAAGATTATCGAGATTCCATTGGTGACATATAGACACTGATACAAATTCCAAAATGTCTCATCATCAGTTGTAGGAATTGCTTCTTCAAGAGTTTCTTTCAATGTAATTTGAACATTAAAAAAAATCTGCAGAACTGAAATTAAATTGGAAGATGTTGTAAGCAATCATCAAGTCAGTCCAGATGTTTCAGTTGTCATTAAGGATCTTTGAACTGCAACTAACTGTTCCTTTTACTGCAGCTACTGCCTGATCTGCTGAGTTTTCTCAAGTATTTTCTGTTTTTATGCCTAAGATGTTTTATTCTCATTATGCCATGCAGAAGTATTTAACTCATAACCATCATCAGCTGAAAACTGACTAAAATCTTACCCAGTAAGCTAAGATACACTAGAAAATTTTCTTTACAGCAATAGTTTTTATGAAGTCTGTCATTTGAATAAATAGCAAAGAAGCTTCCTTTCTGCACACAGAAATGATTAACCTGACAATTTATACTATCTATTTTGTTAACAACCTGACCATCTATGGAATTTCAGTAGTGTAGGAACTTCTCAAGGAGCTGATAAATTTGAAAGCTTTATCTATCTTTCAGTGAAAACTGGTGACACGTGATCAATTAGACTAATTAGGCTCAGATGCATGGACTTTTAAGAAATGAACAGGGTAAGAAAGCGATACCCACAAAGGGAGAGGTTTACATCAACTGGTGGTCTGGCCCTGTGGTTCAGAGAGGTAGGGAAAGGAAGAGAATGGCAGCAGTAATAGGGGACTCCATAGTTAGGGGATCAGACAGACAAATGCAGGAAAGAAACATGGATGGTAGTTTTCCTCCCAGGTGCCAGGGTCCGGGATGTTTCTTATCATGTCCACAATATCCTGAAGTGGGAAGGTGAACAGCCAGAGGTTATGGTACATATTGATACCAATGACATAGGTAGGAAAAGGGAGGTGGTCATAAAAATGGACTACAGGGAGTTATGAAAGAAGTTGAGAAGCAGGACCTCAAAGTTAGTAATCTCGGGATTACTACCTGTGCCACGTGACAGTGGCTATAGAAATAGAGTGAGGTGGAGGATAAATGCATGGCTGAGGGATTGGAGCAAAAGAGTTGGGGGCATGGCACTGCTGATCAGCGATAGTGTCACGGCTGCAGAAAAGGAGGAAGTCATGGAGGGAATGTCTTACTGAGTCTCTGTGGGTGGAATTTAGAAACAGGAAGGGGTCAATAACTCTACTGGGTGTTTCTTATAGACCACCCAATAGTAACAGGGACATCGAGGAGCAGATAGGGAGACAGATTCTGGAACGGTGCAATAATAACAGGGTTGTCATGGTGGGAGATTTTAATTTCTCCAATATTGATTGGCATGTCCCTAGAGCAAGGGGTTTAGATAGGGTGGAGTTTGTTAGGTGCGTTCAGGAAGGTTTCCTGACACAATATGTCGATAAGCCTAAAGAGGAGAGGCTGTACTTGATCTGGTATTGGGAAATGAACCTGGTCAGATGTCAGATCTCTCAGTGGGAGAGCACTTTGGAGATACTGATCGCAATTCTATCTCCTTTACCATAGCATTGGAGAGGGATAGGAACAGACAAGTTTGGAAAGTGTTTAATTGGAGTAAAGGGAAATATGAAGCTATCAGGCAAGAACTTGGAAGCATAAATTGGAACAGATGTTCTCAGGGAAATGTATGGCAGAAATGTGGCAAATGTTCAGGGGATATTTGAGTGGTATTCTGCATAGGTACGTTCCAATGAGACAAGGAAAGGATGGTAGGGTACAGGAACCATGGTGTAAAAAGGCTGTAGGCAAGAAGAAAAGAAAAGCTTACAAAAGGTTCAAAAAACTAGGCAATGACAGAGATCTAGAAAATAATAAGGCTGGTAGGAAGGAGTTTAAGAATGAAATTAGGAGAGCCAGAAGGGACCATGAGAAGACCTTTGTGAGCAGGATTAATGAAAACCCCAAGGCATTCTATAAGTATGTGAAGAGCAAGAGAATAAGACATGAGAGAATAGGACCAATCAAGTGTGACAGTGGTAAGGTGTGTATGGAACCAGAGAAAATAGTGGAGGTACTTAATGAATACCTTGCTTCAGTATTCACTACGGAAAAAGACCTTGGTGATTGTAGGGATGACTTCCAGTGGACTGAGAAGCTTGAGCATATAGACATTAAGAAAAAGGATGTGCTGGAGCTTTAGGAAAGCATCAAGCTGGATAAGTCATCGGGACCGGATGAGATATACCCTCGACTACAGTGGGAGGTGAGGGAAGAGATTGCTGAGCCTCTGGCAATGATCTTTGCATCATCACTGGGGATGGGAGAGGTTCCAGAGGATTGGAGGGTTGCAGATGTTGTTCCCTTATTCAAGAAAGGAGGTATAGATAGCCCAGCAAATTATAGACCAGTGAGTCCTACTTCAGTGGTTGGTAAGTTGATGGAGAAGATCCTGAGAGGCAGGATTTATGAACATTTGGAGAGCCGTAATATGATTAGGAATAGTCAGCATGGCTTTGTCAAAGGCAGATCATGCCTTACAAGCCTGATTGAATTTTTTGAGGATGTGACTAAACACATTGATGAAGGTAGAGCAATAACATAGTGTATATGGATTTCAGAAAGGCACTTAATAAGGTACCCATGCAAGGCTTATTGAGAGAGTAAGGAGGCATGTGATCCAAGGGCACAATAGAAAGGGTGCAGAGGAGACTTACAAGGATGTTGCCTGGATTGGGGATCGTGCCTTATGAGAATAGGTTGAGTGAACTTGGTCTTTTTTTCCTTGGAGCAATGGAGGATGAGGGGTGACCTGACAGAGGTGTATAAGATGATGAGAGGCATTGATCGTGTAGATAGTCAGAGGCTTTTCCCAGGAATGAAATCGCTAACACGAGAGGGCACAGTTTTAAGGTGCTTGGAAGTAGGTACAGAGGAGAAGTCAGGGATAAGCTTTTTTACGCAGAGAGTGGTGAATATGTGGAATGGGCTGCTGGCGACGGTGGTGGAGGCGGATACAACAGGGTCTTTTAAGAGACTTCTGGATAGGTACATGGAGCTTAGAAAAATAGAGGGCTATGGCAACCCTCGGTAATTTCTAAGGTAAGGACATGTTTGGCACAGTATGTCCAATGGGCCTGTATTGTGCTGTAGGTTTTCTATGTTTTCTATGATACTTCTGTATTATAAAAGAGGATTGGGAGGTACCCCAAGGAACATTGAAAGAAACTGCGAATGGGTTTGATCAATATGTGTAAGTGGGGGCCATCAACAGGACAAGTTATGTACGGAATTGGAGTTAAAGATGGGAGATGAAGTTATAGTTACAGTAAAGATTTAAAAGCTATTTATGATCATTACAGCACAAAATTACAGCAGTGCATGGTACTTCGTTACAGTCTAACATTTTTTTATCATAGTATCCTACATCATGTAATTATTTTGTAATTACTTGCAATATCCTTTCACTCAGAGGGTCATGAATGTGTGGAACGAGCTTTCCAGTACAAGTGGTGCATGCAAGCTCAATTTCAACGTTTAAGAGAAATTTGGATCGGTATATGAATGGTAGGCATATGGCGTGCTATGGTCCTGGGACAGGTCAATGGGAGTAGCAGATAAATGATTTTGGCATGGACTGGGTGGGCCAAGGTCCTCTTTCTGTGCAGTACATTTCTAAAACCCTAGATAGTGTGTAGTATTTTACATTATATTAGTAACTATATTATTTAGGAATCTTCTGTAAAAAGTTAATTGAAATTAATTTTTTTGGTTGTGCTGCTCATTGAGACTTGGCTAACTTTTTCCCCAGCAGAATGTGTTCAGAGCTGAAAACAATACTGCCTGTCAGGCATGACTACCTACGGAATAGATTCCAAAGTGGTATTTAAGGGGTACGGGTGGAACAACGTCAGCTAAGGTAGAACAAGTGTTTGAGGAAGAAGTATCCTTTAAAACTGGAAAGAACATTTATTGCAACTGCACTTGATTCAATCAACAATCAGGAGGAAAGTCCTGTAATTGAGAAGAATCAGAGAAGATTGAAATGTCTCCTCAGCACATTGATGAAAAAAGCAGCAGTTAGCGCAGGAACTTCAAGAGAAAGACAAAATATTGGAGGAAACAGTTGAAATGTTCAAGGAAATAGATGTATAACTGTTGAAAAAGTGATAAAATAAATTTCAAGAATAGGTTCGAAAGGTTCACAGAACGTATGTTGTAACAGCAAAGTTGACAAATGAAGTATGTGATGTTAGACAGGAGAGAAAAGCTGGAAGGAAACAAATGAAGATAAAATAGTGCTTTTAGGAATCACAGGCAGTTGAGTTATAACAGGATTTCAGAAAGATGTGAATTGGGTGAAAACAATCGACTGTTTCACAAGTCCAATTACTTAAGGAAGTGATCTAGGAGATGCAAGAACTAATATTGCGAATTTGCTGCAAACTATAAAGACCATAAGACAAAGGAACAGAATTAGACCATTTTGCCTATTGAATCTGCTCCTCCATTCAATCATGACTGATTTATTATCCCTCTCAACCCCATTCTCCTGTCTTCTCCCTATAACCTTTGACACTCTTATTAATCAACAAACTATCAACCTCCACTTTAAATATACCTAATGACTAAGCTCCACAGCCCTCTGCGGCAATAAATTCCACACAGTCACCACCCTCTTGCGAAAGAAATTCCTCCTTATATCTTTTTTAAAGGGATGTCCTTCTTAGGTGGTGCCTTCTGGTCCTAGACTCCCCCCATGATAGGAAACCTCCTCTCCACATCCACTCTGTCTAGGCCTTTCAAAATTCCATATGTTTCAATAAGACCTCCCCTCATTTTTCTAAACTCCATTGAGTACAGGCCCAGAGCCATCACACTCTCCTCACTCATTAACCCTTTCATTCCTAGGATCATCCTCATGAACCTCCTCTGAAACCTCTTTTTCTCCACCTTTCCCGACCCCTGCAGAACACCACTAGTCACCAGCAGCCCACTTTTTTTTTCCCACTCTTTGCCTCTTGTTAGTCAGTCAATCTTCTATCCATGCTAGCATCTTTCCTGTAATACTATGGGCTCTTGTTTAGCAGCCTCATGTGTGGTAACTTGTCAAAGGCCACAAGTTTGAGAAGTTAGAGGTATAACAAGAGTAGGCAGGATGGTAGTTCAAGCAGTGGATTGCTCCTCCTGTAAGATGGTGGATTTCAGGATACCTAACAGACTCCCATGATGACGACATCTACAGGAAGTGCACCCACCTTCAGCTTCTGACTGGCAAGGTCAAGGAACTGGAGCTGGAGCTGGATGAACTCAGGACCATCTGGGAGGATGGAAACCTCACTCTTTTGCTGAGGTTATCACACCCAGAGTGCAGGCATCTGGTAGAGGATGGGTGACCACCAGGAGAAGTAAGGAGAGTAAACAGTCAGGGCAGCGTTCTCCTGTGGCCATTCCCCTCAGCAACAAGTATACCCCTTTGGATACTGCTGTGGGGGTGGGGAGTTGAAGATGTAACCTATCAGGACACAGCAGCAGCAGGCAGGCCGGTGACACTGTGGCCACCTCTGAGGTTCAGCAGAGAAGGGTAAAGTCAAGCAGAGCGATAGTGATAGGAGACTCGGCAGTTAGGGAGATAGACAACTGCAAATGAGAAGCCAGGGTAGTATGTTGCCTCTCAGGTGCTAGGTCCTGGGATGTCTCAGAGCGACTGCAGAAGATTCTCAAGAGGGACGGTGAACAGCCCGAGGTCGTGGTGCACATTGCCACCAATGACAAAGTAGAAATGGGGAAGAGATGATGCACAGTGAGCACTGCGAGTTGGGGAAAAAAGACGAAAAGCAGGACCTCTACATTACCACGTGCTGGTCAGGGCAGGAATAGGATGGTAGTACAGATGAATGAATGGCTGAGGAAGCGATGCAGGGTTTCTAGATCTTTGGGATCTCTTCTGGGGAAGGTATGACCTGTCCAAAAAGGACGAGTTAAACCTGGACCCAAGGGGGGATTGACATCCTTGCGGGCAGGTTTGCTAGAGCTGTTGGGGAGGGTGTAAACGAATTTGGCAAGGGGATGGGAACTGGAGTGATAGGGCAATTGGTGTTCAAGTCCATGCGGCATGTAGTGAGACTGTGAGGAAGGACAGGCAGACAATAAGGCAAAATTGCAGTCAGTGGGATGAGTTGAAGTGTAACATGGGGGCAAAGTCGAAAAGGGTGATGAATGCGGGACTACAGGTGTTATATTTGAATGCACACAGAATATGGAATAAAAATGGATGATCATGTACAGCAGTTCGAGACTGGCAGGTATGAAGTTATGGGTATCACTGAGTCGTGGCTGAAAGAAGATCATAGTTGGGAGCTTAAGGATACACCTTGTATCGAAAGGACAGGGAAGTACCTAGAGGGGTTGGGGTGGTTCTGTGGTAAAGAATGAAAACAAATCCTTAGAAAGAAGTGACATAGGACCAGAAGATGTAGAATCCTTGTGGGTAGAGTTAAAAAACAACAAGGGTTAAAAGAACCCTGATACAGGCCTCCAAATAGCCAGGATATGGGGTACAAATTACAATGGGTGGCAGAATAGGCATATAAAAGGGGCAATGTTACAATAGTCATTGGAGGTTTCAATATGAAGATGTATTGGTAAAATTAGATTCAAGTTGAATCCTAGGAGAAGGAATTCGTGGAATGTCTGCGAGATTTCTTTTAAGAGCAGTTGTGGTTGAGCTCACTAGAAAAAAGGCAACTCCAGATTGAGTGTTGTGTTATGAACTAGATTTGATTTGAAGCTTAAGGTAAAGGAATTCTTAGGAGACGGTGAGTATAATATGATAGAATACCCCCTGCAGTTTGAGAGGGAGAAACTTAAGTCAGATGCCTCAGTATTACAGTGGAGAAAAGGGATCCACAGCGGCAAAAGAGAGGAGCTGGCCAAAATTGATTTGAAAGGGACACTAGCAAAGATGATAACAGAATAGCAATTGTTAGAGATTCTGGGAGCTATTCAGAAGGTGCAGGATAGATACAGCCAAAAGGTGAAGAAATATTCTAAAGGGAGGACGAAGGCAACGACAGCTGACAGCATAAAAGCAAAAGAGAGAGAGCATATAATATAGTAAAATTTATTGGGAAGTTAGGGGATTGGGAAATAAACAGAAGGCAACTAAAAAGGTAATGAGAAGAAAATAGATGAAATTAGATAGCTAATAATACCAAAGATGATAACAAAGGTTTTATTTTCCAGAAATATTATGCGTAAAAGAGCGGTGAGAGTGGATATTGGATTGCTATGACAGTGGAAAAGTAGTAATAGGGTCAAAGAAATGGCAGACAAACTTAATAAGTATTCTGCATCAATCTTCATGGTGGAAGACACCAGCCGCATGCCAGAAATTCGGGAATGTTAGGGGGTAGAAGTGGGTATAGTTGCTATTACTAAGGAGAAGGTCTTTGGAAAGCTGCAAGGCTGGATGGTCTAACACAGGGCATGACCATACAGATCTCTACATTGTACTCCATCTGCCACTTCTTTGCCTGTTCTCCCAATCTGTCCAGGTCATTTTTCATACTCTCTGCAGACTCAACACTACCTGCCCCTCAACCTATCTTTGTATCATCTGTAAACTTGGGTACAAAGCCGTCAACTCCATCATCCAAATTGTTGACATAGAACGTGAAAAGAAGCAGTCCCAATATTGACCCCTGTAGAATACCACTAGTCACCTGCCAATCAACCAATTTTCTATCCATGCTGGCATCTTCACTGTGCTACCATGGGCTTTTATCTTGTTAAGCAGCCTCATCTGCAGCACCTTTTCAAAGGCCTTCTGAAAATCCAAGTAAACAACACCCGTTAACTCTCCTTTGTCTCTCCTGCCAGTTAATTCCTCAAAGAATTCCAATGGATTTGTCAGGCAAGGTTTCTCCTGAAAGAAACCATGCTGATTTTGGCCTTTTTTATCATGTGCTTTCAAGTACCCCGAAACCTCATCCTTAATAATGGATTCCAACACCTTCTCAACCACTGAAGTTAGGCTAACTGGCCTCTCCTTTCCTTTCTTCTGCCTCCCTCCCTTCTTAAATAGTGGAGTGACACCTGCAATTTTTTCACTCGTCTGGAACCGCATCCCAGAACCTTGTGATTCTTGAAAGATCATTTTGCCTCTCCTGCCTCTGTAAATCCCTTCACTCCACAGTAACACTGACACATCTCCCTTTATCTTCTCCCTCTCAAACTACAGGGTGAATTCTATCATATTATGATCACAGCCTTTGAGGGTTCTTTTAAGCTCTCTAATCAAATCTAGTTCATTACACAACTCCCAGTCTAGAATTGCCTTTCCCCAAGTGGGCTCAACTACAAGTTGCTCAGAAAAGCTATTTCATAGGCATTCTACAAATTCCCTTTCTAGGGAACCAGCACCAACTGATTTTCCCAATCTACCTGCATAATGAAATCCCATAGCTTTTCCCAATCTACCTGCATAATGAAATCCCATAGCTGTCATAACATTGCCCTGATTACACGTCTATTTTATTTCCCATTGAAATTTATATCCTACATCCTGGCTATTGTTCAGGGGCCTATATATAACTTGCCTGTATATACATCTTCCGATCCTATTTCACCTCTTTCTAAAATTCAAAACTAATTTATTATCAAAGTACATTTAAAACCCTGAGATTCATTTTCTTGCGGGCATTCACAGTAAAAACCAGAAACACCCTGGCCTCAATGAAAAACCACACCCAGCAGTATGGTCAAACAATCAATGTGCAAAAGACATCAAATTGTGCAAAGACAAATGGAAAAAAATAATAATAAGGAATAAGCAGTAAATATTGAGGACATGAATTGAAGAGTCCTTGATTCCATAGGTTGTGGGAAGAGTTCAGTGACAGGGCAGGTGAAGTTGAGTGAAGCTGTCTCCTCTGGTTCAAGACCCTGATGGTTGAGGGGCAGTAACTGTTCCTGAACCTGGTGGTACAAGTCCTGAGGCTCCTGTACTTTCTTCCTGATAGCAGTCCTGGGTGGTGGGGGTCCTTGGCGATGGGTGGTACTTTCCTGTGACAGCACTCCATGCACGATGGGGAGAGGTTTACCTGAGATGGACTCAGCTGTAGCCATTACTTCCTATAGGCTTTTCTGTTCAAGGGCATTATTGTTTCCATACCAGTCCATGATGCAACCAGTCAATATACTCTCCACTGCACACCTATA
Source organism: Mobula hypostoma (assembly GCF_963921235.1). NCBI lineage: Eukaryota > Metazoa > Chordata > Chondrichthyes > Myliobatiformes > Myliobatidae > Mobula > Mobula hypostoma. The sequence continues at coordinate 36,409,759 of NC_086107.1, read as the reverse complement.
GAAGTTTGTCAAGGTTTTAGATGGCAGGCCAAATCTTCACAAACTTTTAAGGAAGTAGAGGTGCTGCCGTGCTTTCTTCGTGATGACACTTAAATGCTAGACCCAGGACAGACCCTCTAAAGTGATAATACTGAGGAACTTAAAGTTGCAGACCATTTCCACCGCTGCCCCCTCTCCTCCCCCAATAAGGACTGGCTCATGGGCCTCCAATTTCCTCCTCCTGAATCAATATTTGATTTCATTTTATTTTACCAACAGAGCCGCCCCAACCCTTCTGCCTACCTGCCTGTCCTTTTGATACAATGTGTATCCTTGGATGTTACACTCTCAAAGATGATCCCCTTTCAGCCACGACTCAGTGATACCTATAATACACCTGCCGATCTCCAACTGTGCTACAAGTCCTACATTCAACACCCTTTTTAATTTTGCCACTATGTTACCTGTGTAAGGGGTTTCTTTTTTATATGTCACTGCGTAGTCTAATAAAAATGACTTCTTTGTTATGTTATAATTGAAATGGCTTCTTAGTTATGTTAACTGCTGAGAAAGTCCTCCCGCAAGCAGTTTGTTTGGATCATGTTACTGATACGAAGGGGTTATGAACCAATTGGGATAGTTGTTATGCTTTCTGTGTGTCTGTAAGATATTGTGATGCGCGGGTTTTTGAAGAGAAGGTGGGAGAGAGAGAGACAGAGGATGGACCAGGTGCTGTGAGTCTGCTAACGGGGTGGGACCCCGAGCAGGAGTCCGAAGTCCAGGGTGTTCGGCGAGGAGAGGAGATGAAGACGGACTCAAGTGGAGCGTCTGGTCAACCACCGTTGTTGGTCCCAGGCAGCAGGTTGAGATAGTCTGAGGGGATCGCAGAGTGAAGTAGGAGGGTCCTTGAGCTCCAACTGTTTGTGCATGAAGAGATTGAACTTTGATAAGTGTGGCACCTTTTATTTTCCTTTTATATTTTATTCTTTATTAATTATATAGTTCCAGTAATATCTATAAACTGTAAATCATTTAATCGTATCTGGTGTATTGTCTGTTATTTGGGTGGGTTGGGGTACATCACACAGCATCCACACAAACTAATTACCCAGTTTGGCGGGGCCGAGGGCTGTTTCCCTAGATGACAGCGAGATGAGTGACCCTGAGGCTGGCCAAGGGGGCTACACCTGGAATTAATTTCTTATGTCTTTTGAAACTACACACTGCACCTATTGTATACCAACTGCTCGAATACACCAGCTCTCGTTCCCCTGCCAAATTAGTTTAAAACCTCCCCAAATGCTCTAGTAAACCTGCCTGTCAGGATATTGATCCCCTCTGTGTTCAGGTCTAACCCACCCTTTTTGTACAGGTTATACTTTTCGAAAAAGAGATGCCAGTGATCCAGAAATCTGAACCCTGTACCTTGCACCAATTCCTCCGCCGCACATTCAGCTGCCAAAATGTGTACTCTTACACTCACTGGTGTGTGACATAGGCAGCAGTCCAGAGATTACTAACCCTATGCTGTTGCTTTTCAGCTTTCTACCTAACTCCCTGTATTGTCTCTTCAGGTCTTCATCCCTTTTCCTGCCTATGTCATTGGTACCAATAAGTACCAATGACCTCAAGCTTTAGAATACTATGGACCCAATCTGAGACATCTCTGACTCTGACCTGGGAGATACCATATCATCTTGGTCTCTTTCACACCCACAGAATCTCTTGTCTGCTCCTCTAATTATGGAATTCCCTATCATCACTTCTCCCCCTTTCCTTCTGAGCCACAGAGCCAGTCTCAGTACCAGGGAGCTTCTTGCTACGAGGTTCCCCTGGTAGGTCATCCCCCAAACAGTATACTTGTCGGTGAGAGGAAGCCTCCTACAACTTCGGGGTGACTACCTTCTTGTAACTGATACCTATCACCTCTTCATTCTCCCATATGAGCCCAATGTCATTCTGCAGCAGCCACAGTTTCCCGTCACGGTTTGTAAGGAGCTGCAGCTGGATGCACCTCATGCAAGTGTGTACTCAGTGGCCACTTTACTAGGCACCACCTAATAAAGTGACGGTTGAGTGCACATTCATGGTCTTCTGCTGCTGTAGCCCTTCCACTTCAAGATCTAATGTGTAGTATGTTCACTGATGCTCTTCCACACCCCACTGTTGCAACGTGTGGTTATTTGAGTTATTGTCACCTTCCTGTCAGCTGGAGCCAATCTGGCCATTCTCCTCTGAACTCTCTCACTAACAAGGCATGTTTGCCCATGGAACTGCTGCTGACTGGATGTTTTACGCTTTTCGTACCATTCTCTGTAAACTCTAGACACTGTTGTGTGTGAGAATCCCTGGAGGTCGGGGTTCTGAGATGCTCAAACTACCCCGTCTGGGACCAACAATCATTCCACTGTCAAAGTCTCTTAGATCACATTTCATCCCCATTCTGATGTTTCACCAGAATAACAAATAAATTCCTTGAACGTGTGTGCATGCCCTTCTGCATTGACTTGCTGCCAGATGATTGGCTGATTGGATATTTGCATTAACGAGCAGGTGCACAGGTGTACCTAATAAAATGATCACTGAGTGTAGTTATCAGGGATACTGGAGGTATCCCAGAATTCCCACATCTCACACAAAGAACATACCACCGACCCTTGGCCTGTTTATACCGCACTAGCTACATATGTACTAATAGACAAAGAAAATTAAAATCTTACTAGAAACTTACTTAGAAACTTTGCCTCTTCTTACCAAAGCCTCTTGAGCCAAAGCCTGACTACATTGACACTGTCCACTCCCACAATGGCTGTTCCACTTACACCTTGCTTCTTTTTATTGACTCAAATAAAACTCACTCCCAACAAGGCGAGTTGTTTTTAAGTGGCTCCTGCTCTGCAAAGATCTTGCTCCCTCACTAACTGCTTCAAAATTAAATATAATTCGGTGCATGAGATTCCTACATTAATAATTGGGATTTTAAAAATCAGTTTGAAAATTTAGATTGTATACCTCGCCCACTAATTTAGTCACACTTTAAAGCCCACATGTGGAAATGAAGTTTAATGGTTTGCCTATTGATTTAAGCGACAGCAGTTAATGTAGCAAGAATAGCTTATAATAGAAGCTATTCTATTTAGACTTGGCAAAAGTGTATAGTGAATTAAGGAAAGAAAAGCTGCAGATTAAAAGCGTCCTGCAGACATAACAAATTATGAGATTTCTGTTGATGTGAGTTTTATGAACTGTTAAGTTATAGAACAGTTAATTTGGCCAAGTGTAATGTGCTGTACTGCAACACTCTACAATATTTTATTTATAGTGATGACCTGTCAAGCCCATTTCTACACACTGTATCTTTTATTTGCCTATTCTGTTAATGTCAGCAGGCTTAGTAAGCTTTACACCAAGGAAAAGAACCAACTATTTAGAAACATAGAATTTGTATATGCAATCAGCAAATTTGTTACGATATTAACCTGCTTGGACTCCAGACTAAAATAACCAACATACTAAATGATCATGATTCCAACTAACACATTGTGGGAACAAAAGCAAAGACAAAGTGATGTGGGAAGAGACATACAAAAACATCTGAATTACCCAAATTATCCGAACTGCAAAGGGGGAGAGAGAGTTTAAAAGAAGCGAGTGGGGGCAATCGGCATATTTTATGCTCTATAGTTCATGAGGGGACATTGGATTGTGCATAATTAGGCCCTTGGCAAGGACCAATAGAAGTTAGCTTTAAGCGGAGTGGACATTGTGGGAGAGGGCCAGAATTAGAGTGGGGAGCTGAGGCTTTGGCTCTTAGAGAGGTCATGGGTTAAGGTTGCAAGGTGAAATGTTTAAGGGGAACATGAGGGGGAACTTCTTCACTCAGAGGGTGGTGAGACTATGGAACGAGCAAATGATATAGCAGGGTTGATTTCAATATTAAAGAGAAATTTGGACAGGTACATGGATGCGAGGGCTATGGTCCAGGTGCAGATCGATGGGACGAGGCAGATCAGTGTTCAGCACAGACTAGATGGGCTGAAGGGCCTGTTTCTGTGCTGTGGTGATCTGTGACTCTATAACATTACAAGATACACTTAGAGCTCCAACCCAATAAACTAGTGATAGCACAGAACTGATTTGGCTAATTTGGTTCAGACACATGCCTTTGCCAGGAATGAACTAAGCACAGAAGAAACAAAGTCAGCACCAATCAACTGTTACAGGTTTGATTTTTTTTTTGCCTTATTAAAGGAGGGTTGAGGAGTGAACCAATATGATTTGCAAAAAGCGCGTAACAGCTCAAATTAGTCAGCACAGTACCTCCAACACTGCAGCTACAAGCTAAAACTTGTACATTATCATTAGAGCACAATAGTGGCAGCAGTACAAAGTACTCTATTAAAATTTGCAGTAATTCTTATCATATAATCCTATATAATATTGTAATATCATATGTTACATTATTTGTAGTATTTTACATTCTATCAGTAGAAGTATTATCTAGTTTCAAAGTACTTCTAGAGAGAATTCTGACTCTTGGCAAGCTTTTCCCTGACTGGATAGGCTTCGGTCCAAATCCAGATGAGTCTCCAGGCAGGACATCCTAAAGTTGATGCGATTTTTCTCTTGCATTCAAAACATTCTGCCTAAACACTTTTTGTTTCAGAATGTACCAGCGGTCTCCTTGGGATGGAAATACAAGCCTTAGTGGCGAAGTCTTTTCCCAACAATTGTTATTCAGAGAGCACAAAGTGCTCCACAAATAACACCATGGGAACCATTCAGATCACAGCCTAAAAGGTTGTGAATGCTCCAGGTCCCATGCTGATGATTAAATGCAACATCTTTTCTTTTTCCCCCCAGAGAAACATACACTGAACAGTAAAATTTTTGGGACAATGTCTTGCAGTGCCTTCGAGCTTTCTCCTAGTCTCTCTGTTGATATTCCCAACATATTCAAGTACTACTTGTTTTTCTAGAACTTAGTGTGTTTGATTTTTTTTTGCAATGTTGCTATATTTGTTAATTTTTCAGCATTCTAATGTTTAATTTGATATAGAACTTGGATTTTCTCTGTAAGAGCTTATAGCTTTTTAGTCTCAGCTGAAACATAAATAATGGAAAAGGCAAGGGACATGGTGGGAGTGTGGGGAGAAAGTGGAAGATTTGAAATGCAGGCCAAATGGGACATAATCCGTGTCGAAACATATTTCCCACACCACTCAGCTCATTGAATGAATTTTTCAATAGGAGCATATCTTTGACCAACATAGAAATTGTGTGTTTTGAAACAAAAGTCTTTAACATGTATTAAAAAATTTGAAATTGCACGTACTTCATGCAAGCAATGTTTGTAATGTGTTTGTTTTGTATCTTATTGCTAAATGCTTACATTTGTTCGCAGTTATAATGAGAATTATAAATGATAAGTTGCCAGATTGTAAACATCTCACCACCCCAAACCACATAACATCCCATGGTACTCAAGCAGACAACCTTTATCCGCTGACTCAGATCTAATAACATTGGTAGGGTGGGGGACACGAGACCCTTTAGCCGAACCTGTCCATGCTGACCAAGTTGGCTACCTGAGCTCAACCCATTGGCTTCTATTTGGCCTATTCCTGCTAAACCTTTCTATCCTTTAGCCTGCTCAAATCATTTTAAAAAAGTTGTAATAGTACCTGCCTCTACAACTTCATCTGGCAACTCGATCCACATCCCCACAGCACTCTGTGTGAGAGGTTTATCCCACAGGGCCCCTTTAGATCTCTCCTCTCACCTTAACCCTACACAATCTAGATCTTTGATGAAAATCACAGATAGTAACAAAGTGGTACACAGGTGTGAGATAAGTCAGCTGGTTGAATGGTGACATTGTAACAACCTATCATTCAACATCACCAGGACCAGAGAAGTGGTTGCAGACCTCAGGAAAGGCAAGTCAGATGCACATGCACCAGTCCTCCTTGAAGGGGTTGTGGTGGAAAAGGTAGGCCCAACAAATAGATGCAACCATAAATAAGGCATGCCAGTGTCTCCACTTTTTTTCTTAAGTTTAAGAAGATGCAGCATATTTTCAAAGACTCTGACAGATCTCTACAGGTGTCCAGTGGTAAGCATTCTGACTGGTTGCATCTTGACTTGGTATGGAAATCCCAACGCAAAGGAACACAAGAGGTAATGGTGAGTGATGTACTCAGCCACTTCCATCCAAGTACAGCTCTCCCCACCACTGAGGATATCTACAAGAGGCAATGACCCAAGAAGGCAGCATTTATCATCAGGGACCACCCAACCCCCTACCATCTGTCTGTGATCGTCATTCAGTGCTGAGTGACTGGAACCTGAAGATCCATGTCTCAGTTTTCAACAACAGCTTCTTCCACATTGCCATCCAGTTCTTGAACCAATATGAAAAGCTTTGACAGCCTACAATCTTTCCATCTCTCTTTCAATCCTGCACAAGTGTTATTTACTTTGCACACGGGTGGAGCGGTAGTGTAGTGGTTAGCACAAAGCTTTACAGTATCAGCGATCCGGGTTTAATTCCCACTGCTGCCTGTAAGAAGTTTGTATGCTCTGCCCGTGACTGTGTGGGTTTCTTCCGGGTGCTCCAGTTTCCTCCCACAGTCCAAAGACATATCAGTTCGTCAGATAATTGGTCAGTATAAATTGTCTTGTGAATAGACTAGGGTTAAATCTGTGGGTAGCTGGACATAAGTGTGCAATTTATGTATAGGTTATGTTAATTTAATTTGCTGTTAACTCTTTTTGTCTGGTCTTGTACTGTGTTGCAAAAACCTGCAAAAGCTTTATTTTTACTGTGTATGTTGGCCTCACAACAATAAACTTGAACTTAAACTCTAGTTTTAGACTTACCTACCCTGGGATAAAGACTGTGACTATTCAACTTATCTATGCCTCTCATGATTCTATATCAAAGTTCCAAAGTTTCATTTTATTGTCAAAATATGCATGTACAATACAACTCTGATATTTGTCTACTCCAGATAACCATGAAATACAGAAAAACGATGGGTGATGGTGCAAGGAAAGTCATTAACTCCACTCCCGCCCCCCTACCAACCAGCTTAATGAGGCCTGGATTGGAGAGCATGCCTTATGAGAATAGGTTGAGTGAACTTGGTCTTTTCTCCTTGGAGTGACCGAGGATGAGAGGTGACCTGATAGAGGTGTATAACATGACGGGAGGCATTGATCATGTGGGTAGCCAGAGGCTTTTTCCCAGGGCTGAAATGGCTAACACAAAGGGGCATAGTTTTAAGGTGCTTGGAAATAGGTACAGTTAAGTTTTTTTTACACTGAGAGTGGTGGGTATGTGGGTATGTGCACTACCAGGAACATGGTTGAGGCAGATACAATAGGGTCTTTTCAGAGACTCTTAGATCAGTACATGGAGCTTAGGAAAATAGAGGACTATGCAGTAGGAAAATTCAAAGCAGTTTCTAGAGTAGGTTACATGGTCAGCACAACACTGTGGGCCTGGGGCCTGTAATGTGCTGTAGAATTATGTTCTACGAAAAAAAAACAAAACAAAACATGCAATCCTCAACACTCCCCCCCCAACTTGCAGCAACCAACAGCCACAATAACAATCAACAATGCCCTGTACATAACAATCCTCGACCTCCTCACTCTCCGAAAGGAACAGCAACAGTAGCAGCAAACCCCCAATCCCCACCTCTTACAAATAAAAAATTAACAGATCACCCACCTGCCAATCATCCACAGAATGAAAACACCAAAAACTGAAGGAAACCGATATAAAGTACAGTCTAATAATCACATACATTGCAGAATCTCGGAAACGTCTTTTCATCTGCATACAAGGAGAGCAGCCCGACAAACTCAGTCCTTCTGTGAAGAGTGACTGCCAACTCAGGTCCGGATGCTGTCGATCGAGAGCCGGACGCGCTAATCCAACTGCTGACCGTCGCTGTTGGGAGCGATTGCTGACCGCTCCACATTCACCTCGATGCTTCAGTCTTCCTCATCGCTTCAAGATGGAGTTGTTCGTGACTTTGCGCCTTGTCGCTGGTCTTCCATGAGTCAGCTTGTGTCCTCGGACCTTTTCGACCTTTATAAATTCATCCAGCTTCCTACATGCCCCAGCCTAGCCAATTTATTGTTATAACTCAAATCTTCCAGTCCCTGTAATATCCTGGTATATCTTTTCTGCATCTTTTGAGTTAAATGACATCTTTCCTATAGCCATCTGACCAGAACTGCAACTATACTCCAAGTGCAGCCTTACCAATGTCAAGTACAGTTGTAAGATGATACATTAACTGATGAAGATGAATATGCCAAGCATCTTCTTCACCACTATGTCTACCTGCAGTATCATTTTTAAGGAGCCACGTACTCGTACCCATAGGTATCTCTGTTCTACAATGCTCTCCAGGTTCTTTCCATTGACTAAGTAAGTCTTGCCCTGGTTTAATTGCCAAATTGCAACGCGTTGCATTTGTCAACATTAAATTCCATCGGCTATTCCTTGCTCACTTTTTCAGTTGATCTAGACCCTGTTGTAATATTTGACAACCTTCTCCACCGTCCACCACACTAATGATTTTTGTGTTTAACCATGCTATCTACATGCACATCCAAGTCATTAATGCAGATAACAAACAACAAGGGCCCCAGAACATGCCACAAGTCGCAGGCCTCTAATCCAAAAAATAATTGTCCACTACCACCCACTGACTGTCAACAAGTCAATTTTGTATCTAGTTGGCTAGCTCACCCAGGATCCTATGTGATCTAACCTTCTGTCCCAGTCTACCATGTAGGAACTTGTCAAATGCCTTGCTAAAGTCCATAGAGACTTGACCCAATTTAGAATTTCAACTTGTGGACCAGTTTTTCTTTTATAACTATATTAAAACCATTAGAATTATAATCTCTGGCCCCATAATACTCCTCCACTAATACTTTACGTACTTACCCTGTGCCATTTCCCAATAGAAAATCTGTTTTGCCTCTAGAAGGGTCATCTATATAATATATGAGAAAACTGTGCTGGGAAGTCTTAACAGATTTCATCCCTTCCAAGCCTTTAGCACTAATCCCCAGTGCTCTAATGCTGCTCTGGTTCTAAGTGAAGTTACTAATTTATAAACCTTTTTTTGTTTGGGCATTTTTTGTATAGTGGGAAATGAAGTGAGATTTTCAAGGTCACCCTTCCAAAATAAAACTTGCATGAAATTTAAATCAAACTGTTAAAACTTTTACCCTTAGTGTGTTAACAGCTTGGTTATGATTGAAACAAAGAGCCCAGTTATATTGGTCTGTGTGCTTTGATATTGATTTTGTGAGGGAAAATACAACCCTCTGTGTTATCTCTCTATGGGGAAAATACATCATAACCTTGTATTTTTCTTCAAGATATTTGTCATCAAATAATGTACTAATATTGAGGTGATCATGTTATTGGTTTGTCTGGTAGAAGACAAGTCATTTTCAACCATGAAACTCGTAACATTTTGTGACCTTAATACTTCACGGGTATATCGAGTAAGCCCTTTGTTTTTGTGCATTTTAACCCCTTTCCACCCACAATTCCCTAGACTTTCATGCTCCTCAAGTCACTCTTTCCATGTTATATGTATGTGAAATGTCCAATTTTAGTTATTTAGTCCTCCCCTAGTTATATTTCCATTGTTTCCTCTCGACGCAACCAGAACCTTTTATGTACACTGGAATATATTTATCGTTATTCTCTGCAACTGCTATCAATTGGCCAAGTGGCCAAGTGGCCAAGTGATTAAGGTGTTCATCTAGTTATCTCAAGGTCGCTAGTTTGAGCCTCAGCTGTGGCAGCAAGTTTGTGCCCTTGAGCAAGGCACTTAATCACACATTGCTCCAGTCTGTGCAAGGAGTGGCGCCCCACACAGACTTCCAATCTGCGCCTTGTAAGGCATGAAAATGCCCGACGCAGGCCTCTCATGGTCTGAGTCGATGTCCCCGCGATCAGTTGGGCACCATTTCTGTAATATTAGGTGAATCCTAACAAAATTTCCTCCTATGAGTAGTTAATCTTCTACAATACTCCATATGGCAGTCCAATTGCTGATAGTTGTGGAGATGACAGACTGAAGATTCGACATGTGTGCATCTTTTTACCATTACAGAGGATCTATCGGATATCTGTGGTTTCCAAAGAACCACGCTTTTCAGGAATCAGCCAAATCTTAATCACTTTCATTTACATATCAAGTGGCTGCCTTTGTTCACTAAAGCTTTACACTGAGGAACTACTAACCTGTAGTTTTGCAGTTTGCCCTCAGACCTAGAAGTTTTATGCCACCTGTGAATGCAAAACAATACCAATGCACACATCTCTGAAAAGCTGGCAAACATTTTCAAAAGAACTGATACACTCTCAAAGTTGCATGTACTTTTGAGAAACTGTTCTAAATAAGCCCTGTGATGTAGGCTAAATAAATAACACATTTCCATTTACTGCACCGAACTTCAAAATGTTTATTAATAATTAGATGCATTTTTCAATTTAATTGCATAATGTGCTGGCTCAGCAGAACTGGATGCCCTCTAAATATCAAAAGGATAATAAATATTACACTAGCTTCAATTAAGATTTAAGAAAATTATGAATTGATTTTAATCTCTTTTTAACTATTTTGTCTTAGCCTAGGGTCAAGTTACATCGTATAAATACTAAAATTTGATATTAAGCAATTGAGATAATCTATCAATCAGCATCACTAATCTATGCAGCAGTGTTGAAGAAGGTTAGATTTAGGATGAGGAAACTGCAGGAACATTAGTTTTAGATGCATTGCTAGATAGGTGAAGGCATTTGCTTAATTTTCAATACTAGTCATAGCGATCTACTGAGCTAGAATCCAGAGAATGTAGAAAAGTTTAATATCTGAAGTACAGCACTAACTAAAATGTTGGGAGGAGCATAAATTACGTTTGTCCTACCTCTGAAATGTTACATGTATTTGCAAACGTAATTTAGTATACACTGAGCAGGTTGTGAGGACTGAGTTTGTGGTTAAGGTAATCAGCTGGGTTTTGGTAACTAACACTGTTCAGGAGCATGAAGAAGCCAGAAAAGGAAAAGAGACATACATGTAACTTGAATCAAATGTAAACAGTATGCCAGGAATGACAAAAAGTCTATACATGAAAAACAAGAGAGGAAGGCTGAAAGTTCAAAGTTACATTCTGAGATTATTTTTAATCCAATACTGTCCTGCTCAGTTATGGGTATTTGGTGAGCTCATTGCTTTGACTGTATAGTTCAACTATTTTAGTTTATAAATATCTTGGTTTATCTTTAAATAAATATGATGTGCTCCAAATCTTCTAGGATGCTTTCAAACATGGTGAACTTCTGCATTTACACTCACATCGATGTGTGTTTCCTACTCTTTTCATGGAGGTGTACGTTTTTACATAAGTCTGGAACACACTCAGACCATCAATACTCTGCTCATACAACACAAGACCATAAGATCAAGCAACATCTTAATTAACCATTTGTTGACTGATCCAGTCTTGGCCGCAGTGCAATTTCCTGCTCTCTCACTATACTCCATGACTCCCTTGTTCTCTCTGTTTATTTCTGCTCTGAATTTACTCATTGACTCTGCCTTTGAAGCTCCCTGGGGTCACATATCTTTGAAAATATAAATTCTTGTTCATATCTGTTTAAATGTGCAGCCCCTTGTTTTGAAACTATGATCTCTCACTTTAAATGCCCCTACAAATCCGTTATTTAAGAAGCGTGGGAGGCAGCAAAAAGAAAACTGTAGACCTGTTAGCCTGACATCAGAGGTTGGGAAGTTGTTGGAATCTGTTGTTAGGAATGAGATTACCACAGTGCAAGCCAGCAAGCACTGTGAGGGTCATGTTTTTTGACTTCTCCAGTGCGTTCAACACCATCCGCCCTGCTCTGCTGGGGGAGAAGCTGACAGTGATGCAGGTGGATGCTTCCCTGGTATCATGGATTCTTGATTACCTGACTGGCAGACCACAGTACGTGTGCTTGCAACACTAGGTGTCCGACAGAGTGATCAGCAGCACTGGGGCTCCACAGGGGACTGTCTTGTCTCCCTTTCTCTTCACTATTTACACCTCAGACTTCAACTACTACACAGAGTCTTGTCACCTTCAGAAGTTTTCGGATGACTCTGCCATAGTTGGATGCATCAGCAAGGGAGATGAGGCTGAGTACAGGGCTACGGTAGGAAACTTTGTCACATGGTGTGAGCAGAATTATCTGCAGCTTAATGTGAAAAAGACTAAGGAGCTGGTGGTAGACCTGAGGAGAGCTAAGGTACCGGTGACCCCTGTTTCCATCCAGGGGGTCAGTGTGGACATGGTGGAGGATTACAAATACCTGGGGATACGAATTGACAATAAACTGGACTGGTCAAAGAACACTGAGGCTGTCTACAAGAAGGGTCAGAGCTACCTCTATTTCCTGAGGAGGTCCTTTAACATCTGCCGGACGATGCTGAGGATGTTCTACGAGTCTGTGGTGGCCAGTGCTATCATGTTTGCTGTTGTGTGCTGGGGCAGCAGGCTGAGGGTAGCAGACACCAAAAGAATCAACAAACTCATTCGCAAGGCCAGTGATGTTGTGGGGATGGAACTGGACTCTCTGACGGTGGTGTCTGAAAAGAGGATGCTGTCCAAGTTGCATGCCATCTTGGTCAGTGTCTCCCATCCACTACATAATGTACTAGGTGGGCACAGGAGTACATTCAGCCAGAGACTCATTCCACCGAGATGCAGCACTGAGCGTCATAGGAAGTCATTCCTGCCTGTGGCCATCAAACTTTACAACTCCACCCTTGGAGGGTCAGACACCCTGAGCCAATAGGCTGGTCCTGGACTTATTTCATAATTTACTGGCATAATTTACATATTACTATTTAACTACAGTATTTATGGTTCTATTACTATTTATTATTTATGGTGCAACTGTAACGAAAATCAATTTCCCCCGGGATCAATAAAGTATGACTATGACTATGTGTACCTGGAGGTACATGACAAGATAGGCCAAAGCCAGCAAGAAAATCCTGCTTGACAAACCTACTGCAATTCTTTGAGGAAATTACAAACAGGTTAGACAAAGGAAATGAAGTAGACATGGTATACTTGGATTTTTTCAGAAGGCCTTTGACAAGGTGCCACACATGAGGCTGTTTAGCAAGATAAGAGCCCATGGAATTATAGGGAAGTTACTAGCATGGGTGGAGCATTAGCTGGTTGGCAGAAAACAGAGAGTGGGAATAAAGGGATCCTATTCTGGCTGGCTGCCAGTTACAGGGGTTGGTGATGGGACTGCTGCTTTTTACGACTTATGTCAATGATTTGGACTATGGTATTAATGGATTTTTGGCTAAATTTGCCGATAATACAAAGATAAGTGGAGGAGCGGGTAGTATTGAGGAAACAGAGAGTCTGCAGAGAGACTTAGATAGTTGGAAAGTATATGGTCATGCACTTTGGTGGAAGAAATAAATGGCCAGACTATTATTCAGATGGGGAGAGAATTCAAAATGCAGAGATGCAAAGAGACTTGGGAGTCCTTGTGCAAGATACCCTAAAGGTTAACCTCCAGGTTGTGTCAGTTATGAAGAAGGTGAATGCAATGTTGGCATTCATTTCTAGAGGTATAGAATATAAGAGCCGGGATGTGATGTTGAGGCCCTATAAGGCACTTGTGAGACCACACTTGGAGTATTGTGTGCAGTTTTGAGCTCCTTATTTTAGAAAGGATATACTGACATTGGAGAGGGTTCAGAGAAGATTCACAGGAATGATTCCAGGAATAAAAGAGTTACCATATGGGGAATGTCTGGTAGCTCTCGGGGTGTATTCCCTGGAGTTCAGGAGAATGAGGGGGGGATTTCATAGAAACATTCCGAATGTTAAAAGGCCTGAACAGATTAGATATGGCAAAGTTATTTCCTATGGTAGGGGGTTCTAGGACAAGAGGATACGACTTCAGGATTGAAGGACGTCCATTTAGAATAGAAATGTGGAGAAATTACTTTAGTCAGAGGGCGGTAAATCTGTGGAATTTGTTGCCACGTGCAGCTGTGGAGGCAAGTCACTGGGTGCATTTAAGGCAGGGATAGATAGGTTCTTGATTAGCCAGGGCATCAGAGTGTATAGGGTGAAGGCAGGGGTGTGGGGATGACTGGACGAATTGGATCAATCCGTAATTGAATGGTGGAGCAGACTCGATGGGCCAAATGGCCTACTTCTGCTCCTATATTTTATGGTCTACAAGAGAAAATATCCTATCTGCATTCATAGGTCTATTAATCACATTTCTGAGTGTAGGTTCAATTTGTTCAACCTTTCTTCATGGGCCAACTTTCTCATCCCAGGAGTTATCCCAGTTAATGTTTTCTGCATTGTCTTCAAACCAAGTGCATTCTTCCTTAAATATCAAAGCCAAAATGATAAACAATACTCACCTGTGTGGTCCCACCAGTACCTTTAAAATTGCATCAAATATTCTCTTCTTTCATATTTCAAAATCTTAGCTGTAAAGGCTAATGTTTAATTTGCTATCCTAATTGCTTGCTTAATGTACATGTCAACTCAATGTATTTCATGCACTTGGACACCTAGATCCCATTGTATTGATACATTTTGTAGTCTCACTCCATTTAGAAAATAATTTGCACTTTTATCCTTCCTTCAATATATCTAAACTCACATTTCCCATGTTACATTCCACCTGCCAATTTCTTGCCCATTAACTTAACCTTAGCACTTTGAAGACTCTGTGTCCTCCTCATAACTTGCCAATCTACCCGTCATCAGCAAAATTGGCTACAGTACATTCACTACCCACAGTTATTAACGTAGATTGCAAATAACTGAAACCTTAGCACGTTTCCCTGTGGCCCCTTCTAGCTTCTGCATGCCAACATGAAAATAACCCAGTTATCCTCATTCTGTTTTCTCTGTGCTAGCCAATCCCTTATTCACAGCAATATGTTATCTCTAATCCTGGGTGTTTTAGATTTGATGAGGTATTTTCTCTGAAATCTTCTAGAAATCCAAATATAGTGAATCTGTTTGTTGGCTTAGTCCACACTATTGGTTACATCCTCAAAGAACCCTAGCCGGACAACCATGATTTCCTTCTTATTTAACCATATTATTTCAATTGACTATCTTATGATTTTCTAAATACCCTGTTATTGCCATCTTAATAATGGATTCCATCAATTTTCCAATGACAGACATTCAACTAACTGACCTATAGTTTCACCCTTTCTTGAGTAGTGGTGTTACATTTGTAACTTCTGCAGGACCTTAAGAACTTCCATGTATTATGACCAATCTATGCATTGCTATCTCTAAAACTACGTCCTTCAAGATTCAAGAACCCATTCCATCAGGGTCAGGGGACTTGTAAGTCTTTAGTTCCATTAGTTTACTTCAGACATTAGGTTCCTCCTTCCCTCCTGATAGACCTTCAATTATCAATTATTATTGGCATGTTTTTCATCTATTTGACACTGAAAACTAATTGAAAATAATTATTTAGAATCTCTGCTATTGTTCTATTTCCAATATCCTTCCACCTGGTCATTTAAAGGATCAAAATTGAGCCACCATCTTCCTTTTTAAAAACCTACAGTATAAAAACTCTGACCACATATTTTTACATCGTGTTCTAGTTTATTCTTGTTCTCAGTCTTCTTTGTCTGTATGATTGTTTTGGTCATCCTTTACTAGTTTATAACATTTCTAGTCATCTATTTTGCCACTAATCTTTGCAACATTGCTAATCCTTTCTGTTGATTTGTTTCCATCATTAAGTTACTTAGCAAGCCTTGGATGATGCATCTTTTCATGGATCCTTTCTCAAAAGCTTTTACTTTGTCTACAATTTATGAAATCTCTTTTTAGCTGTCTGCTGCCGCTAATCTACTGCCTTATCAGTTAATCTACTTTCTCAGAGCATCTGTGCCTTAATGCTTTTCTGTTTAAGGTACCAGTTTGTGACCCAGATTTCTCACTTTCTCTACTTCATTTCCATTTGTGTTCTCCATTCATTTATTTTGTTATGGTTGATATGTATATTCATAAAAAGTCCCTTTAATATTATCTGCAAACAACAGGAATTCTGCAGATGCTGGAAATTCAAGCAACACACATGAAGTGATGCCTCACCTGGAAGCCCTCCCCCCCTCTCTCTGCATTCCGCAGGGATCGCTCCCTACACAACTCCCTTGTCCATTCGTCCCCCCCATCCCTCCCCACTGATCTCCCTCCTGGCACTTATCCGTGTAAGCGGAACAAGTGCTACACATGCCCTTACACTTCCTCCCTTACCACCATTCAGGGCCCCAAACAGTCCTTCCAGGTGAGGCATCACTTCACCTGTGAGTCGACTGGGGTGATATACTGCGTCCGGTGCTCCCGATGTGGCCTTTTATATATTGGTGAGACCCGACGCAGACTGGGAGACCGCTTTGCTGAACATCTACGCTCTGTCCGCCAGAGAAAGCAGGATCTCCCAGTGGCCACACATTTTAATTCCACATCCCATTCCCATTCTGACATGTCTATCCACGGCCTCCTCTACTGTAAAGATGAAGCCACACTCAGGTTGGAGGAACAACACCTTATATTCCGTATGGGTAGCCTCCAACCTGATGGCATGAACATTGACTTCTCTAACTTCCGCTAGGCCCCACCTCCCCCTCGTACCCCATCTGTTACTCTTTTTTATGCACACATTCTTTCTCTCACTCTCCTTTTTCTCCCTCTGTCCCTCTGAATATACCTCTTGCCCATCCTCTGGGTCACCCCCCCCCGTCTTTCTTCCCGGACCTCCTGTCCCATGATCCTCTCGTACCCCCTTCTGCCTATCACCTGTCCAGCTCTCGGCTCCATCCCTCCCCCTCCTGTCTTCTCCTATCATTTTGGATCTCCCCCTCCCCCTCCAGCTTTCAAATCCCTTACTCACTCTTCCTTCAGTTAGTCCTGACGAAGGGTCTCAGCCTGAAACGTCGACTGCGCCTCTTCCTATAGATGCTGCTTGGCCTGCTGCGTTCACCAGCAACTTTGATGTGTGTTGCTTTAATATTATCTACTCATTTTTCTTTATTCTGTTACATTCTGTGCCAATTGCATTGTGTTTTTAAATCAACCTAATTATATGAAATAGAAAAGGATTTTCATCACTCAGAAGTGTATTCTTGTAGAAACCAATATGTACAACAAATATATGGTTCAGTAAAGAACTTGGGCTTTCTAAGATTCTTTCTCCTCTGAATCCACGTTAACTCCATTCCTAGATAGGATCAGAACAATATCAATAGATAAAATGCAAGATGCTGTGTGTGGTAGAAATCTGAAATAAACATGGAAAAATTTGAGATTATGCAACAAAGCAACTCATATTTTTGGAAATATGGAGATGTTCCATCAGAACTAAGGAATAAGGCATATCCATCCACCATCAAACCTTTGACACCTTGAAGTAAACCTTCCGATGCCGGGACTGATTAGCTACAAGGTCTTTAGACCTTTAATGTCTGCTACCCACACCATCACTTTGTGTTCTAATTCGGCAAGAGAAAGTGACCAAAACAGACAATGTATATAAGGAGATAGTGAATAGCATCATGGATATGCTCCTAGGGCATATTTGGCAAATAATCAGAATTCTCTTGTTCTTTCATACAGAATGTTCAAAATAACATCGACAACTCTATTCCTATTAATCACTCAATTACCAGTCATATTCATTACTTGCTGAACTGCTGCCTTAATTTTCACAATCACAAAGTTGGTACAAACATTACAAATAAACTCTGAACAGATTTATTTCCTTACTTCCTTTGATGTATGAGAAATTTATTGCTGTGTTTTACCACAGTGATTCTCAGTGCTCCTGGATCGTACATTTAACTTCAGGCACACAACTTTCAAGTTATTCTCCTGTGAAATGAGTTATATGTGCCAGCTGGCTGCAAGGTTTCAGTGACAGCTGGTTGGGATTTCGATAGCCTTATACATCCTGTGTTGTTTCATGTGATGGTCTAACAATTGATTCAGCAATCTCCACTGCTGCTGGCTGGTTCTACTGACTTGCTGGCACATCTACAGACAGTGGAACGTGCTTACTGAATGTGCCAGATGTAGCTTCACTTCAGAGACAGTGAAGGTACCTATACCCACACTTTAAGAATTACAGCACCAGCTGGTTCCATTGCCTAATTGGCACATGTACAGACAATGGAACATGGTTATTGTATGCGCCAGACGTAGCTTCATTTGAGATTCAGTGAAGTTATCTATGCCTGTACTTTTAAGAATTACAGTGCTCCAAACCAAATCATATGAAGCTGGGGTTTAGAAGTTCATTCACACAATGCCAAGAAAACAGTGATATTGAAAATTGGTGAATATGAAGTAGAGAAATTTTGTTCAGATTTCTGAGTGTCTTGGACCATGCTATTCCTCCTAAGATATCTGGTGCATAATCATCTTAACCTATATCAACAGTGGTATAATATTCAAAATCCCTCTGTAGTGAAGTTACTCAGCCTCATTGGTTTGAAAAAAAACAAAAGTTCTTGTTTAATCACTGGAGAACCTGGTTTAATTAATTGTGTTTCCCTTGAAACTTAGCTATTTAAAATCCTCATGCTCAAACCACATTCTTGTATTTCTCAAATCTGTGACTTCGACAATCGCAAAATAAAAACTCTCATATATGTCTTGATTACTCTGTCCTTGAAGGTTAGTGTGAAGGTCACTCCAAGCTTAATTTAAAATCTAATCCTGGCTCTCTGCAGATGGAGATCCATAAAATAACAATAGCATAGTTCAAGTGTTATGCAAATTAGTCATAGTCTAGAACTTGCATCCAATTCTTCCTACAATTTTAATATTTGCAAGCAGTGAAGGTTGAATAGCAATGCCTGACACAGCAAAACTCTCTCCCAACCTGGCATAACTTCTCCACAGGGACTATAGAATGCCTAATGACCTGACAGTAAATTCACTGTGATCAGAGGCTTTTGTTTTGTTTTGAGGTTCTTGAGATCACTAAATGTTGTCTGTTAATAAAATCAAACTGTGAAATATCTGCCGATGTACGTTAGTAAATTCCCCTTCTTTTCAGTTGTAGCTGTATAACTACAACTGAGTAATTGTGATATATTGTATATACTTCCAAAAAAACCTTCTAATTGTGAGAATAAAATTGATGATTTGATGATGGTAGAGTTGCTCCAGATATAATATTTCTATTTTATACTATATTTATTAACTTCTATTTATTTATTGACTATTGACCTTTCTTGTACCAAGAAATATTAACATACTTTAATCTGTGCATCTGTAATCTGTATGGTATTATCTGTCATTTCAAATTTAATACTACTCTACGAGTAAACATTCAATTGAGAAACTATGGTGATGCATGTATGCCTTCCTAACGTATGTTGGTGTGAATAAAGTTCACAGCTAGGAGCCCAGGTCAGTAAAATTTCACTTTACCAAGAATAAATGTTAGTTCCTCTTCTAGGACACAGCATAGGCCAAGTGCAGCATTGAATTTGTCATGGATAAAGACCAGTTATGAGAATTATATTTACAGTTCTAAGAGGAAAAGAAATTCTGAAAATCAAGTCATAACACATAAAGCAAGTTAAAATATATCTCCCTAAGTATTATTTAACATCCAGCTCAATCAACCCTTGGATAAATATGTTATAAGGCTTTATCTGGTACCCAATGCTTGTCTGTAAGAGCATGCTGCAAGGCTACCAGACTACAATGCCCTGGAGAGTTATCCTGTGGGGAAATTGCATGACCTTGTAATAAACATGAAAAGGTCAGATAATCATTTACACAATCATACAAAGGAAATGAACAAGTAAAACCATAGATACAAATGTATCCTTCTAAAAAGATACTGAGTATTGAACAGAGATGCTAAATAGACACTAAACTGTAAGGAGTGTAGTCTTCGAAAACCAAAAACACTGCAGCAGGACGAGAAATTGGTGAGGGCCTACGTTTTGAATTGGTTCGCCATAGCAAATGAAGAAGTGGAAAGAAAAGTTAGAATAAATTTAATTTTAAAGCATGTCTAAAATGAGTACAACAAAGTGTAAGAACAGTATTCCGATAAGCAACAGAAAATTAATTGCCAGGAGCAGAGGAGGCTACAAGAATTGGCTTTAGTTATCTGTAGGATCATTCTATGTCACCATGATATATATTCTTAAATCCTTCTTGGAATACTTACCAAAGTAAATGAAATTCACAGGAGATGAAAAATCAATTTGCAACTTATATTCCAATGTTAAAGTCAGTGACAAGTAACACATTCAAAACATTGGAGGAACTCAGCAGGTCAAACAGCATCTACAGAGGGAAACAAATAATCGATATTTTGGGTCAAGACCCTTCTGTTTGTTTCCCTCCATAGCTGCTGCCTGAACAGCTAAGTTCCTCCACTGTTCCGTGTGAGTTACTCCAGATTTCAGAAGTCTGCAGTTTCTCTTTTGTCTCTGAAATGACTACTGAGTTGTTTCCGCCCAATTTGCACGACGTTGCAAAATGCCACATACACATTGAAGCAAATGTGAACAAATGATGATTGGGAGATTTATGGATGTCAGCACCTGACACAAGGGCATTGAAAGGATTTGTGACAGTAGAATGGTATGCTCCTGGATGGATATATGGTTCTACCCAGTCTGTTTTCATTTCCTTCCATCGTTTCATTCTTCCTTATGTTTACGATCTTCCCCAGTGTAATAATTCACAAGGATCCATGTGGTCATTTTGAATCTGACCTCTTGCACATCTGATTTTGTTGCTCACCTAATGTATTTACAGTATCTGGAACACTGAAAATCCCTTCCTTAAACACGTTCACTTTCTCCCCAGTCTCTTTGGTTAGACTTGTGACCATTCTCTTAAAATATCTTTATGAGGTTTGGTGTCATAGTTTGTTTGATAATGTTCTTACTCAGCTTCTGAATGATTTCTGTCTGGATTATAAGAAGAGGAGGATCATAAAGGCAATGAAAACAGACAGCAAACTGCTCCACTTGCTTTCTGCTCACTTTCTGCTTGCTCAGTTCCTATCCTTGCAATTACTTATTAGGTTGCAAAATTAACATAATTAGGAAGTTGATGCAATGTCTTGTCTTTTAAGCATCTTCTCTGCTGATTCCAATTCCTGCTCACAGAGCGACAGACACAAATATTTCTTTTAATTAGAAATCATTTCAAGGATCAAGAAACAATAACTCCTATTCTTCTAGGATGGTTTTTGGTTCTGGGATAAGTGAATGAAACATTTGGGTATTTTATATTCGAGAAGCAATTGTAGGAAATGTTTTATTGAGCTCTTTGTAATATTTAGGCTGTCCTCTCATTGCATTGGAATTCATTAAAAATTATGTTGGAAAATAATTTTCAAAGAACTGTGAATCTCTTGGATCCCCTTAAAGAGCAAAATGGTTCACTCAGTTGCTGCATGGAATAAACCCTGAACTCCTTTGATTTGCTTGCCCACACTTAAGTACCATAACAACATTACCAACCTTTCAATGGCTTTTGATTTGACCTGGAATCATCACAGCAAATTCAATGGAAAAGGCCAGCCAATCACTTGTATCAAGTTACTAATCATCCCTTTGGGTCACTCATGGAAAAGCATGAATGCCAACCTTTTTAAAGGCACCTACATGTCTGAATAAGTCATTCATAAAAATGTATTGCAATAGTCTTTTATTTTAAGCCTGAAAGATAAATCAGACTCCATTTTTGCACAGGTTCATTTAAAACTACAACATCCAAGTACCGCTAAGAACATTGAAAGAGAAAATACAGGTTATAAATCTTAACAGTTGTTGTTGAAAAAAGTATCTAAATGTACATTTGACTTCAGTGTGAAATTTTGCACAAAATTTTCTATTCTCAGCATCTGGGACTAGGCTGCAAGTCCAAGCAGGAATTTCTAATTCTTTCTTTGATTTGGTTAACTTGATTATATTTTGATTTGTGTGAATAAACGAAGCCTACTCCCATTTGGATAAGCAGGGCAGCACTGTGAGGATCAAGTTTTTTGATTTCTCAGGTGTATTCAGTACCATTCAGCTCTCATTGCTGGAGGAAAAGCTCCATTTAATGTAGGCTGGCACTTCCATTATATCCTGGATAATGGACTACCTGACTGGTAGACCAGAGTTTGTGCAGCTTCAGAGCTGTGTGTCAGACATGGTTATAAGCAGCACTGGGGCCCCACAGGGGACTGTATTGGCTCCCTTCCTGTTTACCCTGTATACCTCAGACTTTAGATACAACACTGAGTCATGTCATCGGCAGGAATTCTCTGATGACTCAGCAATAGTTACGTGTATAAAGGGGAGGACGGGCAGATGAATACAGGGCCCTGGTGTAGGACTTTGTGAAATGGTGCAAGCTGTACAATCTGCAGCGCAACGTCAGTAAGACAAAGGAAATCAGAATCAGGTTTATTAATCACCGGCATGTGACATGAAATTTGTTAACTTAGCAGCAGCAGTTCAATGCAACACATAATCTAGCAGAGAAAAACAATGATAATAAATAAATAAATAAATTACAGTATACGTATATTGAGTAGATTAGAAAACATGCAAAAACAGAAATACTGTATATTAAAAAAAAGTGAGGTAGTGTCCAAAGCTTCAACGTCCATATAGGAATCGGATTGCAGAGGGGAAGAAGCTGTTCCTGAATCACTGAGTGTGTGTCTTCAGGCTTCTGTATCTCCTACCTGATGGTAACAGTGAGAAAAGGGCATGCCCTGGGTGCTGGAGGTCCTTAATAATGGAAGCTGCCTTTCTGAGACACCGCTCCCAAAAGATGTCCTGGGTACTTTGATGGTGACGGACTTTAGGAAGACCAAGACTGCACTGCTTTCTGTTACTATTGATGGTGAAGATATGGATGTGGTGAGGACCTACAAGTACCTGGGGGTGCACCTGGATGACAGACTTGAGTGGAGCACCAACACAGAGGTGTGTATAAGAAGGGCCTCTACTTTCTGAGGAGACTGAGGTCCTTTGGAGTATGCAGGCCTCTCCTTCACGTGTTCTACCAGACTGTTGTGGCCAGTACAATCTGCTATGTGGTGGTGTGCTGGGGCAATGATATCAGCACGGGTGGTGTCAACAGGCTCAATAAACTGATCAGAGGTGTTGGCCCTGATATAGGAGTCAAACTGGACACACTGGCAGGCTGTGGTAGAACAAAGGACCCTACGGAAAATCCTGGCAATTATGGACAATATTTCTCAATGTTTGCATGCCACCTTGGCTGAAAAGCGGATCACTTTTAGTAATAGACTAAGACAACTTCGCTGCTCCAAAGAGGGCTATATCAAGTCATTCTTACCCTCGGCATTAGGCTCTATAATGAGTCAACCTATAGCTGGGGAAGTGATGACCCCCTCCTGTTAGACAGTTTGAGGTAACTCAATTTTTATTCTTTTTTAATTCTCCTCTAATATTTGTATATCTGTGCACTTGTAATGCTACTGTGACACTATACTTTCCTTTAGGATCAATAAAGTATCTATCTATGTAAATTGACACTTTGTAGATTAGCCAAAAGTTAACTTGATATGAGTTAAGAAACCCAAAAACAATTGAGATAAAATCTAAATGCCATGTTCTCCTGATAAAGAGAATTCCTCAAATAAATCATGTCTGGAATTTGTTTGTGAAAAGCTTATTTGTTGCACCTTCAGTTTTAATGAACAGCATATTCTATATTTTCATTTAAGGGAACTTTGCTCAAGTTCAGAGATGACCTTATATTCATGTGAACATAATAGGAACTGAAGTAGGGCATGCAAGCCTTCGAGCCTTTTCTACCATCCAACAAGACAATGGCTGATCTTCTACTTGTACACAATTTTCCTATACCTTATCCCTGTGTCTCTCAATTCCCACAACACCTAAGAATCTATTGTTTTCTATTTTGAATGAAATCAATGACTGAACACCCTAGAGTAGATAATTCAAAAGATCCATTACCCTCTGAGTGAAGAGATTTCTTCTCTCCTCAGTCCTAAATGTCCTACTCCGTATTTTAAGATTGTGTCCCTAGTTCTAGACTCTTAACAAAGGGAAACATCTTCATTGCTTTTTTCCTGAGAGTAGAGGTTACAATGGAATCACGTCTCAGTCTTCTAAACTCAGAAGTCCTTCTTTATCTGACTAATCCGAAATCTCAGCAACCAGTCAGGTGACTCCTCACAGCACTCTTTCTAAAGCAATTACATCCTTGTTTAGGAAAGGAGATCGAAACTCTTCACAGTCCTCAAGCTGTTGTATTATTAAGGTGCGATACAACTTCTGCTGGATTTCAATCAACTTTCAGGATATGAGCATTTCCGGCAATCTCGGCATTTATTGCCCACCCCTTGAGAAGGTAGGGGTGAGCCAACTTAATGAACTACTGTAGTTCTTTGAGTGAAGGTATTTCCGTCATGTTGTTAGATGGAGAGTTCTTGGATTTAGACACAGCAACAATAGTTTGAAACTCAGGAAGGTGGGCAACCCGAAGGGAAGTCTGTAGTTGGTGGTATTCTCATGGTGCACCTGCTCCCTTTGGACCCAATAGCACAGCTCATATTAAATGGTAGTGTAGTAATTAGTGAAACTCTTCACAGTGCCAGCAACTAGGGTTCAATTCCTTCCACTCTCTGTAAGGAGACTTTACGTTCTCTCCATGACCACATGGGTTTCCTTCGGGTAGTCCGATTTCCTCCTACATTCCAAGGGCATAAAAGTTATTGATAGTAAGCTGGTAGCATGTTATGTTGGTGGTAAATAAAGCTAACCTGTAAATCGCTTCTATTCTTGTTACTCAAATAAAGTTCAACATGCCTCCTAACTGATAACTACTCCTGTGGTATATCCTCAGAATATCAACATCCCCCAGTCTCTCCGTTACATTTAATGTTAATGTTACATTTAACCCCCTCAGTCAAACCATCAATAATAGACACGGGAATACGCCAGACATAGATCCCATTGGTGATGATAGTGTTGATGGTGATGGTGATGCTATGATGATAGTCATAGCTGTCATCCCAAGAAGGATCGATTTATTACTACTCTTTGTTTTCTATCTATTCAAATCTTCAAT
Source organism: Mobula hypostoma (assembly GCF_963921235.1). NCBI lineage: Eukaryota > Metazoa > Chordata > Chondrichthyes > Myliobatiformes > Myliobatidae > Mobula > Mobula hypostoma. The sequence continues at coordinate 36,384,568 of NC_086107.1, read as the reverse complement.
ATTCACTTGTATACAGGATTGCTCCTAATTCCATGTGCTCAATCCTTGATCACAAATCTCCTGTGTGGGACTTTATTAAGCCTTTGGAAAACCCAAAGAGATTACATCCATTGGTTCTCCCTAATCAATTTTAGTATCCGCGGGAACTCTAGCAGATTAGTCAAATGTGATTTCCCTTTCATAATTTCATCTTGACTCTTCTCAATCATGTTATTGGTCTAACATCATCCCCCTTGAAACAGATTCCAGCATTTTATCAACTGCTTACTTTCTATCAGGCTAATAGATTAATAGTTCCCTCCTTTCTCTTTTTCTCTTCCTAAATAAATGAATATTCATCATCTTCTTAGGTGCCTACAGAACCTTGGAAGAAGGTTAACAGAATATTTATTATCTTCACAGCCTCTTCTTTCAGATATCCAGGTCTTTGGGTTTTAACAGTTTTCAGTTTCACTACAGATCCTAGTGGCACTTCTTCCTCTTTCTCAATTGCATCGGTGATCGAGTCCTTCTACAAGAATGATGGAAGAGCCAGCATGTGTCTTTGTCTGCTTATAGATGCCCAGATTCCTTGTATACAGTGCCATGCCAGAACCAATGCATGACAGTAACAAGCCTTTTGTAGGTAATGAGGGCTGTGAGCAAAATGCGGACAACTGCTTTGAATCAGAAAGATTGACTTCTGCTGTTCAAAACTAAAGTCCAAGTATTTCAGGCCATTAAGAATATCTTCCATGATTAGAACTGATTATATTTATCCATTTTGTTTTGTAAAAAAAATTGAGAGATGTTGCAAGTCATGAATCACAATATCAAGTTCTGCATGGATGATCGATGTTGCTAAATTTTAAGATTTTACTAAAATAACAGGGTTAGTAGTAGCTGTGTTCCCTCTGATTCAGCAGGTTGTATGTCAGCCAAGTTCCATCACACAGTCCTTGCGACAATCTGGCACAGTGCCGATGATGTACCAAGACTGGGAGCTGTCTTGTTTCTAGAGTGGATGAAAAGATTCTTTAATACAATTTGAAAAAGAGTGGCATAGTTGGCTTTATGAAAATTTAGCCCATAAACAACACAACTGAAGTAATTTAGCTGATCATTAATTTTAGTGGCATTTTGTTATACGGAAATTGGATGTTTTAGAATTGTACTTTAAATGTATGACTGCTCTTTAAAAATAATTTTTTATTATTGGAGTTCTTTGAGACATTATTTCCAACATGATATAAATGGAATTTCATTCTGATGATAGAAATCATACACAGATTAACCACTAAGGGACTATTTAACTTGTATATCACCATTTTAATGGCTTGACATCATGCTTTCCCTTAACCACTACATTTAATTATGTCTGCATTAAATAACAGAATGAAGTGAAATCTTGGACAATATTTTTATATTTAAAAATAAACTAGCAATAAATGTAATAAATTATTCTAATATGTCTGCTTAATGGCTCATAATTACATATTTGGAGTGTATTTTTCAGAATGGTACAAGTGATATTGCTGTACTTAATGAGGAATGAACTTTTATAAGTCTGTAGCTGGCATTGCTGGGGCTGCCACGAATATGGTCAAATAGATTAAACCAGAAGGAAACAAGGCGAGGACTACTGGTTTAGACTGCATGTAATTATGCAAAATATTGCAGTAAATTTGTGAACCACAGAGAGAGTTCATGTTCACTATTTGGAGAAAATGCTAGATTATATAAAATATTGGTTAAGCCACAGCTCCAAAATGGTGGATAATTATGTTTGTAACCCAACAAGACTGATGTGATAGCATTAGAGAAGGTGCAGGGACATTTGCAAGAGAAGAAGAGTTATGAGGATATATTGTCTATAAGATAATTGCTTTCTCTGGAGAAGAGTCTAAGGGAGATTTAGGAGAGGTCTTACATGGTGAGATGTGCAGATGGTGTGAAGAGGAAGAATCTATTTTCATAGCAGGCAGATCAGTAATGAGAATGTTTAAGTTGATCAGCAAAAAGATTAAAAGGGAGGGTTAAAAAGTCATTCAATAAGCAGTGATAGTATGGAAGTCACTTCCAAGAAGGACGATAGAGGCAGAAGTGACACAACAATTTATTTTGTGACTTCATATAAAATCATTTTGGTGCTGTGAAGAAATGGAAACTTAACAAAGGAGATTAAAGGTAGGGGGTTAAATGTGAGATGAACCAAAAGTTAGAATTCAAATATGGAGGAAGTAGGCCTAGATGGTTTACATAGATACATAGATGATTGGTAATGAAGAAAGAAAACTGGATGTTAGGAAATCCCAGGAAAAAAAATTAGATCTATTTCAGCCAAGTTTAATGCTGAATGTTGGACAGTTGTGGATCAAAATAACCCAATTCCACCCTCATTGAAAATATGAAAGGATGAGGTCTGTGCAATTCATATTCATGGATGAGAAGACACTAAAGTGTTTGCTACAGTTACCAACAATAGAGATGAGGGAAAGATTGTGTAATTTGATAAATTTTAAGTTGAATGGAGAGAATAAGTCCAGTTGGTCAGATGCTTGAAAATGCTGCAATAATTTTATCAAGAGTTTTTCCCCGATATGGATTTATGTGAACTAAAGTGGAAGGTTCATCTTGTTTGATTGCTGACATTCTGCTCCAGAACTTTCAGGTAAGGATAGATGAAGATTAATGGACAAGTACGTAAGATTTCCTGAAGCATGCATGACAAGCCACAGAGAAATCCTGCTCCAATTTTGCACATGGAGCCCATCCTTTCCAGCATTGAGATGATGGACAATTCTGTGTTACACTGCTACATATGTCCGGGATGCACACAGATCCATGAGATTCAATCTGAAAATAGTACTACATGTATTATACAGTTCCAGGCATGAATCACGTGATCCAGGAGAGGCTGTCAGAATTGTTTTCGGAGAAATTGATTGCAAGTGGCAGCAGAATCCAGTAGCATGAACATTGCTTGAAGACAAGGAGGTCATCTACTCATCTACTTATGAATGAGAAAAAGAAGCACTGTCTTCTTCAGAGGATTGTACAGTTTTGAACTTCCCCATATGAGAGGACTGAAAATATTCATATTTGTTGAGGTATTTTGGGTAGGGTAGCAAACACCAACAGAATCAACAAACTCATTCGTAAGGCCAGTGATGTTGTGGGGATGGAACTGGACTCTCTGACGGTGGTGTCTGAAAAGAGGATGCTGTCCAAGTTGCATGCCATCTTGGACAACGTCTCCCATCCACTACATAATGTACTGGGTGGGCACAGGAGTACATTCAGCCAGAGACTCATTCCACCAAGATGCAACACAGAGCGTCATAGGAAGTCATTCCTGCCTATGGCCATCAAACTTTACAACTCCTCCCTTGGAGGGTCAGACACCCTGAGCCAATAGGCTGGTCCTGGACTTATTTCCTGGTATAATTTACATATTACTATTTAACTATTTATGGTTTTATTACTATTTATTATTTATGGAGCAACTGTAACGAAAATCCAGTTTCCCCCGGGATCAATAAAGTATGACTATGACTATGTTATTTAAGATTTCAGGAGGTATGGGGATTTGATGTGAAAGTGAAAGGATCAGCTAGGCATTGAATGGTGAAGCAAGCATAGTTGTTCTGAAATACTCCTCTTCCAACTTATTATGTTTCTCTGAGGAACCACAGAAAATGGAGCAGTCAACAGGATAATGTGAAATGGCTTGAATCATTGAAGGAGCACATGAGGCTGGTGCCAACAAGGGAAAAGGTAGCTGAAATGGGAATTTGAAACATTGAACATGAGGTAGAAGCACATAAGTTTCAAGGAATGGTAAGAATGGCACAGTGTGAACTGCTCGCTGAAGGGGGGGGAGGGTAGAAGGTATAATGTGGCAGCAAGAGGCACAGAGCATTGTAGTGAATTTCACAAGGATGCAACAAAAAACAAGGCAAACAGGGAAGCTTTGGTAAGAGGTAAGATGCTGCCACCTTTTTAGTGAAAAATTTGGTATAGAGATTGTGGAGTCACTGGTTCTGTTTACAGCAAGTTGACATTCTGGAGAAAATGTGATAGTATATAAATCCATACGGCATAGGAGCAGAATTAGGCCACTCTGTCCATCAAGTCTTCTCCACAATTCCATCATAGCTCATTTATTATCCCCCTCAACCCCATTCTTGTGTCTTCTCCCCGTAACCTTTGATGCCCTGACTAACCAAGAACTTATCAACCTTCTGTTTAAATGTGCACAATGACTTGGCTCCACAAGTGTCCGTGGCAATGAATTCTGCAGATTCACCACCCTCTGGCTAAAGAAATCCCTCCCTATTTCTGCGGATGTCCCTGTATTCCAGGGGTTCCCAACCTTTTTTATACCATGGACCAATACCATTAAGCAAAGGGTCCGTGAACCCCAGGTTGGGAACCCCTGCCCCTCTGGTCCTAGACTCACTCACTATTGAAAGCATCCTTTCCTCATTCACTCTATCTAGGCTTTTCAATCTTGGATAGGTTTCAAAGATCTCCCCTCATTTTTCTTAACACCAATGAGTAGAGGCACGGAGCCATCAAACGCTCCTCAGATGATAAACTTTTCATTCCTGTAATCATTTTCGTGAACTTTCTATGGACTCTCTCCAATGCCAAGTCTCCTTGTAAGTTCCCTTGTACCTCTGATTTTCGAATTTTCTCCTCACTTAGAAAATAGTCTCTGCCTTTATTCCTTCTACTAAATTGCATAACCATACACTCCCCTGCACTATATCTCATCTGCCACTTCTATGCCCATACTCCTAATCTGTCTGTCCTTCTGCTGACTCCCTGCTTCCTCAAAATTACCTGTTCCTCCACCAATCTTTGTATTGTCTGCAAACCTGGCCACAATTCCATCACACAAATCATTGACATATAATATGGAAAGAAGCAGTCCCAACATCAACTCCTGCAGAACACCACTAGTCACTGGAAGCCAATCGGAATAGGCCCCTTTATACAGACTTTTTGCCTCCTGCCAGTCAGACAATATTCTACCCATGCTAGTATCTTTCCTGCAATTCCATGGGCTCTTATCTTGTTAAGCTTATCTGTGTACAGTACCCTGTCAACTATCTAAACTCAGTGACCACTTTATTAGGTACCTAACAAAGTGGCTACTCAGTGTATGTTCATGGTCTTCTGCTGCTGCAGCCCATCCACTTCAAGGTTCAATGTGTTGTTTATTCAGGGACGTGCTTCTACACACCATTGTTGTAATTCATGGTTATCTGAGTTCCTGTCACCTTCTTGTCAGCTTGAACCAGTCTGGCTATTCACCTCTGACCTTTCTCATTAACAAGGCATTTCAGCCCACAGAACTGCCAATCACTGGATGTCTTTGTTTATCGCACTATTCTCTGTAAACTGGTGTGCACGAAAATCCTTGGAGATTAGTCGTTTTAGAGATACTCAAACCACCCTGTCTAGCACTAACAATCATTTCACGGTCAAAGTCACTTAGATCACATTTCTTCCTATTCTGATATTTGGTCTGAGCAACAACTGAACCTCTTGACCATGTCTGTATGCTTTGTGCATTGAGTTGCTGCCACATGATAGGCTGATTATATATTTGCATGATTAGGTGTACCTAATAAAGTGGCCATGAGTGTATATCTGATCAAGACCAAGAGAACAGCAATGAAAGTGTTGAGCAGAATATTTATCTCCAATTTTGTATATGTTGTGTATTTGGACCAAACTTTTTATGAAGATAGTTGTGTGTAATTTGATTATCTTTTTCTGAACACTAATAAATGCTCAGAGTATCCTGCCTTTATTTACTCCATGGATTTAAGCCTGCGATTGGCTGGAATAATTCTGAAATAAATCAAGAATTGGAATAGGAGAGATGGGCAATGTGGTGCTGCTGTGTAGGGAGGCAGAAGAAACTTGCCTGAATGGATCCTTGCATTTAAGATTTTCATCAAATATTTCTATTTTTCCTATACTAACTGCTATAACTTTCAAATCCTTATTGATTCTCAAGGGGCTAAAATTGGAAGTTGGGCTTAGATTTCAACATTATCATCAAACTTTAAGAAAGTCAATGGGACTTTGGAATATGCATGTGCAATCATACAACAATCAGTAGCAATAAGCTCAAATATTTAACCTGTAACAAACACTCTTTCAACATTTCCTAAGCTGTTAATAGAGTATGTCACCTGATCAGTGTAAATATCACCAACTTTATTAATTGATCTGTGCAGTGCTAAATTTTATTACTAATTGCCTGAAATGAACATGGGTTCTGATTTGTGGCTACCTGCCTCACTATAATTAATACTTATCTGCTGACTTCGTTCTAAAGAAAATTAAAAACAACACATAGTTGGAAATAACAGGAATTCTGCAGATGCTGGAAATTTAAGCAACACACACAAAAGTTGCTGGTGAACGCAGCAGGCCAGGCAGCATCTCTAGGAAGAGGTGCAGTCGACGTTTCGGGCCGAGTCCTGATTTTGTGGATATAATTGGCACTATGCTTTAACCTGGAGTAAGGTACTAGGAGAGTGGGTGGCGAGATGATTAACAAATCTGAGAATAAATGTTGAGTGAATTTTCATTTTAAATCTATTTTAGGAAAATAATTTACAGGATAACATTTTACTTGGATTGTTATAAACTTAGAGCTATTGACTTTCATGTTTATTTACTTTACTTGATGGTGTTTGGTACCAGTAATAATCATCTTATGGGAAAGTGAAACCCCATGAGAGATGTTCAATTTATAACAGTTGGACTGTGTTTTCCATTGAAATCAATGTCTGACGTGTCTTAAGCAGACATCAAAGTCCACCGGTAGCATAATATTATCAGTTAATGATATTCTTTTTCCACTAAAAAACATTGCAATTCATTAAATCAATGGGCAATAACAGTCTTTAAAATTTACTTTTGAGTGCTAAAGAAATAATGTGAATAAGGGGCTATTTGTTTCATTGCCAACCTCATGCTGAGCTGATTGTAGAGATAACAAAAGTGTCAAACTGCGTGCCAATCTTATTCACATATCTGCTGTAGGGTAACAGATGCTGATGTGACTGACACTCTTTTAGACTTCTTGCTTCATCACTGTAATTTTGATGAAGATTTACCAGAAATTCCTTATAATGTACAAACATTATCTATTCTGCAATTGCACCTTTTGAGCAATATAATCATTTAATCACAAACCTAACTTGGGACCTCCACAGTACAATTTCAATACACAGACCACTTCTGTGTTGTAAGATGGCTCCAATTTGTCTGTTGGTTCAAAACTTTAATTTTTTGCCAAATTAAGTACTGTCACATTTTATCTGGAGTTAAATTATTTTTAATGTCCATAGCTCAAATAACATTGTGCAAGTTACTGATAAATGAGAGGGAATGAGAGGGTTAACATATGAGGAATGTTTGTCCGCTCTTAGACTATATTCCTTGGAGTTTAGAAGAACGAGGGGAGACCTCATAGAATCATTTCGAATGTTGAAAGGCATGGACAGAGTGGATGTGGCAAAGTTGTTTCCCATGGTGGGGGAGTCTAGTACGAGAGGGCATGACTTAGGATTGAAGGGCGCCCATTCAGAACAGAAATGCGAAGAAATTTTTTTAGTCAAAGGGTGGTGAACCTATGGAATTTGTTGCCACAGGCAGCAGTGGAGGCCAAGTCATTGGGTGTATTTAAGGCAGAGATTGATATGTATCTGAGTAGCCAGGGCATCAAAGGTTATGGTGAGAAGGCGAGGGAGTGGGACTAAATAGGCTCATGATAAAATGGCAGAGCAGACTCAATGGGCTGAATGGCCAACTTCTGCTCCTTTGTCTTATGGTCTTAAATGACAATTAAATTGTTCAATTTTTTTAGACCTTCAACTAAATAGGTAGTCTAATATTACTTCCAATCAATGCCCACAATCCAACTTTCCAAATTCAACACATTTTATAATATTTTTGATTTGAATTCAATGAGGATATTCAGTCTTAATATTCTGTCAGAAACCACCCATCTGCAGAATCCGATCTCCCATTGTTAAACTCCTTTCTCAATAGTTTTCTGATGGACTGTTCACATGCAATCATTCTGGTAGTTCAGATTTTTCATTTTTTGAGCATAGATTACAATGAGATAAGGCTGGCTGGAGGTGTATGTATAATTATGGGTCAGTGTTTTATCTGATCAGCTGTATGCTTGTCAGAAAGAACAGCAAGCCAACAATAACAAATAAGCTTTTAAATACTGTATAAAATCTCACACACTACAGAAGTATTTTGAGAAAAACTACATTCATTTTTGAATGCCCATTGTCATTGGATGGAATCTTGTTTTCTGACACCATGGCGCTATGAGTCCAAATAAAATGCTGGAAGAACTCTATGTTATGCAGCATCTGTGGAAAGGCATAAAGAGTCATTGTTTTGTGCCAAGACCTTTCATCAGGACTGGAAGGAAGGGGGAAAGAAGCTCGAGCAAGAAGACGAGGAAGGAGTACAAGCTAGAAGGTGATAGGTGAAGCCGGATGGGTGGGGGAGGGGGATGAATTAAGAAGCTGAGATTTGAAAGGTGGAAAAGGTAAAGGGCTGAAGAAGAAGAAATCTGATATGACAGGAGAGTGGACCATGGGAGAAAGGGAAGGAGGAGGGGCACCAGGTGGAAGTGATAGGCATGTGAGGAGAAGAGAAGAGGTTCCCATTCCCTCTTCCGCCATTCCCACTCTGGCTGCCCTCTTACCCCTTCTCTTCTCCTCACCTGCTTATCCCCTCCCCCTTTCTTTCTCCCATGATCCACCCTCTGTCCTATCAGATTCCTTTTTTTCCCAACTTTTCTGCATATCACCTCCTAGCTTCTCACTTCATCTCCCCCCTCCCTCATACACCTGGCTTCACCTGTCCACCACCTTATTCTGGCTTCTCACCCTTTCTTTTCCAGTCTTGATGAATGGCCTCAGCCCAAAGCGTCAACTGTTCATTTATTTCCATAGACACTGCCTGACTGCTGAGTTCCTCCAGCATTTTATATGTGTTACTCCAGATTTCCAACACCTGCAGAATCCCTTGTGTCTATGAATCCACAACTCTATGACACCATTGTGGTCTGAATAATGCAAAATCAGATTGACAGACAAAGAGAAAACACTTTTTGAGGGATATTCAGTGTTAGCTAATGTTACTATGTATTCACAGATCACTTCATTCCCAAAGGTGAAGTGATTAACATATTAAAATATAACTATTGATGTAGTTTAATTATCTTGACTTTAATATATCTAGACAAAATTCAAATAATGATATAGAGATCTTAACTCATTTAAATGGAAATGGATAACATTTTTAATAGCAAATGTTCTTTCAGAATTTAAACAGGCATGAAACAAAATAAATGTGTATGTTAAAAAATATCAAAACTTTCACCAGTATATCTTATTTTTAATCCCATTAAATACTTGGTAGCATCAAAACTAAACTAAAACCAAAACAAAATAATTGTCACTGGTTTGCAACCGCTACAGATTTGGCACACCCTCAGCTCCAATAATTGCTCCAAAAGTTAAATTTATTAGAATTTTTAATTAGAAATTTCTTTATTAGAAATTAGTAAATATTCAGTCTTGAAATGATGAAACTTAAGCACACTCAAGTGTAAGCTAAGGACTATTCAGTGATATTAAGTGTTATATCAGTGGTCAGCAAAAGATACCACATTTGGTGGTCCCACGCTTCAAACTGCAATGAAATAAGCAAGAATACGTAACTTAATGGAATAGATGGCTTTGTTGCCAAGTTTGCAGATGATACAAGGTTTGGTGGAGGGGCAGGTAGTGTTGAAGGAAACAAGTAGGCTGCAGAAGGACTTAGACAGATTAGGAATTGGGCAAGAAAGTGGCAAATGAAATACCATGTTGGAAAATGCATGTTCATGCACTTTGGTAGTAGAAATAAATGTGCAGACGATTTTCTAAACGGGGTGAAGATCCAAAACTCTGAGATGCAAAGGGAGGTGGGAATCCTTGTGTAGAACATCCTAAAGGTTAACTTGCAGACTGAGTTGGTGGTGAGGAAGGCAAATGCCATGTTGGCATTCATTTCAAGAGGTCCAGAATACAAGAGCAGGGATGTGATGCTGAGGCTTTAAAAGTCACAGGTGAGGCCTCACTTTGAGTATTGTGAATAGTTTTGGGTTCCTCAGCTAAGAAAAGATGTGCTGGCACTGGAGTGGGTTCAGAGGAGGTTCACAAGGATGATTCTGGTGAATGAAAGTGTTATCATAGGAGGAATGTTTGCTAGCTCTGGGCCTATACTTGCTGGAATTTGGAAGGATGAGGGAGGATTTCATTGAAACCTTTCAAACGTTGGAAGGCCTAGACAGAGTAGATGAGGCTCAGCCTCAGGATAGAGGGGCATCCACCTAAAACAGAGAAATTTCTTTAGCCAGAGGGTGGAATTTATTACCACAGGCAGTTGTGGAGGCCAGGTCATTGGGTAGATTTAAGGCAGAGCTTGATAGGTTCTTAATTGGGCACAGCATCAAAGGTTACACGTAGAAGGCCAGGGAGTGGGGCTGAAGGGAGGAAAAAAGGATCAGCCATGATTGAATGGCGGAGCAGATTCGATGGGCCAAGTCGCCTAATTCTGCTCGTATTTCATATGGTCTTATGGTCTTATTCTCTTTGCTTGTACCACGCCTCAACTCATATGACTAGATACAATAATAAATACAGTAAATACACAACACAGAATACATAAGCAAATAGAGAACAGATAATTTGTCCCTATATACTTTGTGTTTGCTAAAATAAAAAATGCTTAACAAGGTTAGTGTAGTCAGCCAGGTGTAGGCCAATGTTACTCCCTTTCATTTAGCTTTTAGTCTACAGCAATCTACAAATAATAAAGGAAATACTGTTAACGTCTCTGCATACAACAAACCAACATCGGTCAAACTTTAATAACAGGAGGTAGTAAATATTTGTTGTCAAACAATATTACAGGGGTAGAATATGTTCAAAGAAAGGTTAAAAAGTCAAAAACCTAAAATGTTAGCTCTATTTTTCTTTTTCCAAATGCTTCCTGGTTGGCTGGCTATTTCCAGCATTTTCTGTTTTAGTTATTATTTATGCCTTAGTAATTTAGCGAAACGTGTCCGTTGTAGTCAGCAAACTGCTGCATGCAAATCAGTAGCTATCTATAGGCAGTGGAAATAATTTCTTGTCCAGATGCCTTGCTCTTTAATGTCAATCATATGCTTTTATCATCATATTCTCCAATTACTAGGACAAAGGCATTGCACAAGTTGACACAAATCAACCTATGTCATTTTAAAAGGAATGCTTCTCTTTCTGTAGGCTTTGTTCAGGGGACAGCATAATGTTTCATATGGACTTTCTGATGAGATATTTTCAGTAATTTGCTTAAGGAGAGCATGAACTCATTAATTCATTTATTTATTTCGAGGTACAGCACTGAATAGGACTTTCCGGTCCTTCAAACCACGCCACCTAGAAACCACTGATTTAACTCTACCCTAATCCTGGGACAATTTACCATGACCAATTAACCTACTAACCAGTTAACCAGTACGTCTTTGGATTGTGGGAGGAAACCAGAGCATCCGGAGAAAACCCATGCATTCCATGAGGAGGACATACAAACTCCTTACAGAAGATGCTAGGATTGAACTTCAAACCCTGTGCCGCAAGCTGTAATAGCGTCATGCCAACTGCTACACTACTGTGGCATCTGATTACTGACTCATTTAATGTTAGATGGCTTTGTCCTCTCATATATATTTGGATAGACTTTATATAGAATCTGGACACAAAAATGAGTATGCCCACAAGAAAATGACATATATGTATTTTGATAATGAAATTTGCTTTGAAAATACTTCTAATATAAACGGAAAATACTTCAAATCCTCCAGTCTATCATGTTTTCAGTTAATTGTTGCTCATTCTTACCATCTAATTGTATGAAACATTGAGGAATTGCCATAAAAACAACAGACACTGGAGGTTTAGAAACACCAGATTGTTGACCATGGGATCTCTCGCCAAATGACTGTATTTATTTTAAAGTTTTTCCCCCAAGCAAAACTCTGGTAAAAAGGAAAAGTCATTATGTCGTTAGATTTCAGGGGTTCCTTAGGCAGGAGTGGAATTAACCTTCAGTCTGGCCTAGGAATGATCATAATTAAGCAGGAAGATATACTTGACCTCAAGACACTAGTACTGTATTAAGTCTAATGTAAGCTGCTTCCATTAACAATGAGATGTAGGACCAACCTTGGTCTAATCCGGAGGCCAAACTGGAGAAGGAAGTTAACACAAGGTAAATTCTATTACTGATGACTAAATATGGCAATGTTATTTTGGTTGTATTTTTGATTTTGGTAAGCTCATATGAATATCACTCATAGGCCATGATAGTTAAATTTCTTTCTCTGGTTCCAGGCACTTGACATGGCAGGTGATGGAATTGTAGCTGAGAAATATTTGGATGGACCTCATATAGGATCTGGATGCAGAAATGCAGGTAGAATACGGTTATTATCTTGCACTAGAGCGAAATTCGCTCTTTTATTTCTGGAGTGGCACAGAGGCAGTTGCTTGCCCAGGGTACTCCAAAAGCACTTTTCAAACCCATTATGAAGGATGAGAGCAGTAAGTTCAGGGGAGCACCATCAGTCATGGTTCCAGAGTGCCCCTACTCGAAAATGCACTGCTGGTGCTTCATTGTCACCGGATCTAAATGCTGGAACTCCCTATCCGAGAGCACTGTGGCAGTGACCTTACCAGAATGACTGCAACAGTTGAAAGAGGAGGCCCAACATCATCTTCTCAGGGTCAGCTAGAAATGGGCAAAAAGAGATACTCTTCCCAGCAACACCCACATTATGAAAATGCGAACATAAAATCTAACTACAATTTGGGGCAATCAGGAAAAGGCAATAGGAACAAATACAGCTCAAAATACACAACAATGTAATTAGCATTTGAGGCAGAAAGACAAATTAAGACATTGCAGAGCAACAGAACTACAAAGGCCAATTTGCAATCAATAACATTGCCAATTAAATGTTAACGAACACTTCACAATTATATGTTTTTACTAAGGACAATGCATTACAATTTATTTCCTTAACAATATTTTTTTGAGTTTTCCAGCTAAACAAAATTTAGGAATTGTATCAGGTATTGATGATGGTGTGTCCTGTTATTTAAGGCAATGCTACATAAACCAAATTGATGATAATATCAAGTGTAGAATGGAATATCTCACAATATATAATCTTATTGGTAGCCAACATATAAACACAAGAAATTCTGCAGACGGTGGAAATGCAAAACAACACGTACAAAATGGTGGAGGAACTCAGCAGATCAGGTCTCATCCATGGAAATGAATAATCAGTCGACTTTTCAGGCCAATGTTTCTTCAGGACTGGAAAGGAAGGGGGAAGATGACAGAATACAAAGATAGCGGGAGGGGAAGGAGGATAGCTAGAAAAGGTAAAAATGACTGGAGAGGAAGTAATCTGATAGGAGAGGAGAATGGTCCATAGGAAAAAGTGAAGGAGGAGGGAACACGGGGAAGTGGTAGGCAGGTGAGAAGAGGTAAGGGGCTAGAGTGGGGAGTAGAAGAAGGGGAGGGGGGAGGGAAGTGCTTTTTTACTGGAAAGAGAAGTCGATGTTCATTCCATCGGGTTGGAGGCTACCCAGATGGAATTCTAAGGTGTTACTCCTCCACCCTGAGGGTGATCTCCTTGTTGCACAGGAGAAGGCCATAGACCAACATATCAGAATGGGAGTGGGAATGGGAATTAAAAAGTTGGTCAACTAGGAAGTTCTGCTGTTGGCAGATGGAGCAGAGGTGCTCGACAAAACAATCCCCAAATTTAGGACAGGTCTCACTGATGTAGATGAAGCCACATCAGGAGTATCAGACACAATAGACGACCCCAGCAGATCAGCTGGTGAAGTGTTCCCTCACCTGGAAGGATTGTTTGGGGGCCTGAATGGAGCTGAGTGAAGAGGTGAATAGGCAGGTTCAGAGTTCAAAGTTCAAGTTCAAAGTAAAGTGTATTATCAGAATACATAATTGTCACCACAGACAACGCTAAGTTCTTCTTCTGCAGGTATACTTAGCAAATCTATAGAACAGTAACTGTAAACGGGATCAATGAACAACAAACTGTGCAAATGAAAATATAAATAAATAGCAATAAATAATGAGCATGAAATAACAAGATAAATAGCCTTAAAGTGAGACCATCAGTTGTGGGAACCCCAGAAGTAGAATGAGTGTAGCTATCCCCTTTTGTTCAAAAGCCTGATAGTTGAGGGGTGGTAACTGTTCATGAACCTGATGGTGCAAGTTCTAAGGCTCAAGTACCTTCTACCTGATGGCAGCAGTGAGAAAAGAAAATGACCTGGGTGGTGAGAATCTTTGATGGTGGATGCTACTTTTCTACAGCAACGTTTCATGTAGATGTGCTCAATGGTTGCAAGGGTTTTACTCATGATGTACTGGTCTGAATCCATAAACTTTTGTAGGATTTTCTAATCAAAGACATTGGTGTTCCCATAATGTTGCCAATCAGCACACTTTCCACCACACATCCTTAGAAGTTTGCCAAGATTTTTGAAGACATGCTGAATCTCTGCAGACTCCTGGGGAAGAAGAGGCATTGTTGTGCTTTCTTTGCAATTATATAATCTCTGGCCACTTCAAATGAGCGTCCACGGCAATCAGAAACATGGAGTCCATGAATGGCCCAGCAAAGTCAATATGTACTCTTTGCCATGGTGAAGATGGCCATTCCCATGTGTGTAACGGTGCCTGTGGGGATGCATTTTAAACTTTTTGGCATCCCAAACAGCTTTTGGACAAGTTTTCTATTCCCGGCCACTGCACGTAGCTCCAGATGAGACTCTTCATCTTGACTGTGCCTAGCTGTCCTTCATTCAGATTTTCTGACACTCTGGTGCACAGTTTTGAGGGAACCACAACATGAGATCCACACATCAGCGTTCTTTCACATACAACAATTGGTCTCATTTTGCTGAGAACCCTGGAAACGTAGGGGTACCACGAGCTGGCCATCCCTGCATGGTGATTTCACGGACTGTTGACAATGTCGGGTCATTCCTTGTTTCCCTTGTATTTCAGAATTTTTTACTGGCAACTGTGTGAAACACTTCTGCTGGGTCACAGTATGAAGACTTTTCTTCTTCAGTTGCCAATTGCAGAAGACGTGACAAACCATCAGCTTTGTTGTGTGGCTTGGTACCCTTGAAGTCTATGTCATGAGAGTGGGCTGTCAGGATTAGCGCCCAACGTTGTAACGGGTAGCAGTCATCACTGGAATTCCCTTCCTGGGATTGAAAATGGGTACAAGGGGCTGGTGGATCTGTCACTAGTGTGAACATTTGTCCTTCGTGGTAGCGGTGGTGCTTCTTTATTCCCCATACTAGACAAAGGGCCTCTCGGTTGATCTGTGCATAGTTATGTTCTGCACTCGTCAGCGATCTTGAAGCAAATGCAATCGGGCATTCAGATCCATCTTTCATAATGTGTGACAAAATGGCCTCCACAATGTTTCAGTCTTTAAGCCTGACTGGGGCAATTTAAAATTTACTATGCTGTGGATATCTGTATAGTAGTTCTATTATGTAGTATGCTTTGCTGAGATGCATTCTATATTGAGTTGAAGGTTAAAGTTAAGCAGGGAGGAGTGTTGTGTATTTAATATTGTAATACTATTTAAGTAAAATCTTGCATATATTTAAGTTGATTAAGCATTCTTATTCATTTAATAATTCATTACGTGTTAAATGCATAAATATGTGAATCACATACGTCATCACACTACCATGTGATACGTGCGCGCCTCACTTAAAGTAAACTCAAAGTTAGACCCACAGTCTAGGACTCTCTGAGTATTCCTTTGAATTAGTTTAATGTTTTGAAGGAATGTAACGTAACAAAGACCACCAAATCGTGCCACATGGCTTCCAGATCGATTTGTGCCACAAAGGCCATCAAGCATCCAATGTGCAAAAAACAAGAACAATTTGTGAAAACAATGAAAAAGTAAACAAATAATACACAGAACAAACCAGAGAGTCTCCAAAGTGAATTCACAGCCACGGAATGAACATTGGCAGGAATTGAACCCCTACCTTACAGATAGCACTGTAAAGCCCTGCATTAACTGCTATATCGACATCGATTATTCAGGTGTTTTTGGTTGCGTGTAATCCTCAAATGTTGGAAATTCCAGTATTTGTCAATAATCTGAAATGTATTAATATGAAAGTATTCAACAACCTATCCAATAAACTGGTTCAAGGATGAAATATTGATTTTTCATGCTGTGATGTCTTGTCTCAAAGTAATTGACAGAAGACTAGCTCATCTGTCATTTCAACATATAAGCTCTAATTTCATGATATTGTGAGAAGGCTATTGTGGAAACTTGTCACTGAGGATTTTTGTTAAATGATTTTTAATCAAAGGACAGCAACAATTTGGGATACACGTGGCCCTGTGTAGTTCGTTTTATCATATTTTCAACAGAAAGCTCTTGTTCTGGAGCTGCTCCGGCCTATGGTCAGGCCACACTTAGATCCCCTCCAGTTCGCCTACCAGCCCCGACTAGGAGTTGAGGATGCCATCGTCTACCTGCTAAACCGTGTCTATGCCCACCTGGACAAGCCAGCAAGCACTGTGAGGGTCATGTTTTTTGACTTCTCCAGTGCGTTCAACACCATCTGCCCTGCTCTGCTGGGGGAGAAGCTGACAGCGATGCAGGTGGATGCTTCCCTGGTGTCATGGATTCTTGATTACCTGACTGGCAGACCACAGTACGTGTGCTTGCAACACTGTGTGTCCGTCAGAGTGATCAGCTGCACTGGGGCTCCACAGGGGACTGTCTTGTCTCCCTTTCTCGTCACCATTTACACCTCAGATTTCAACTACTGCACAGAGCCTTGTCATCTTCAGAAGTTTTCGGATGACTCTGCCATAGTTGGATGCATCAGCAAAGGAGATGAGGATGAGTACAGGGCTACAGTAGGAAACTTTGTCACATGGTGTGAGCAGAATTATCTGCAGCTTAATGTGAAAAAGACTAAGGAGCTGGTGGTAGACCTGAGGAGAGCTAAGGTACCGGTGACCCCTGTTTCCATCCAGGGGGTCAGTGTGGACATGGTGGAGAATTACAAATACCTGGGGATACGTATTGACAATAAACTGGACTGGTCAAAGAACACTGAGGCTGTCTACAAGAAGGATCAGAGCCGTCTCTATTTCCTGAGGAGACTGAGGTCCTTTAACATCTGCTGGACGATGCTGAGGATGTTCTACGAGTCTGCGGTGGCCAGTGCTATCATGTTTGCTGTTGTGTGCTGGGGCAGCAGGCTGAGGGTAGCAGACACCAACAGAATCAACAAACTCATTCGTCAGGCCAGTGATGTTGTGGGGATGGAACTGGACTCTCTGACGGTGGTGTCTGAAAGGAGGATGCTGTCCAAGTTGCATACCATCTTGGACAATGTCTCCCACCCACTATATAATGTACTGGGTGGGCACAGGAGTACATTCAGCCAGAGACTCATTCCACCGAGATGCAGCACTGAGCGTCATAGGAAGTCATTCCTGCCTGTGGCCATCAAACTTTGCAACTCCTCCCTTGGAGGGTCAGACACCCTGAGCCAATAGGCTGGTCCTGGACTTATTTCATAATTTATTGGCATAATTTACATATTACTATTGAACTATTTATGGTTTTATTACTATTTATTATTTATGGAGCAACTGTAACGAAAACCAATTTCCCTCAGGATCAATAAAGTACGACTATGACTATGACTAAGATTAAAATATGCTTACCTTTGTTACCCTGATATTTTTGCACTAAAATGTAAAGATACTATGTAATGAAAGCATTAAAATACACACATTGCTTAGAACAGTAAAGCATACGAATAGGCCACTCGCCCACAATGTTGAGCCAAATTAAATAATTTAGTAATCAAATGCCTGACAGTGGAAATGAGGGCTGCCTTCCGCTGACAATCTACCTGCTACCCTTGGAAATTAGTGGTCAGGCTTTGTCTGTAGTTCAGCGTTCAGATTCCTGGGGACTACCATTGCCAATACCCAATGAAGTGGGACGAGCACGTTACGCTCATCACTGGGAAAGCCCAACAGAGATTGGTCTTCCTACGCCAGCTTAGGAGACTCAACATCTCAAAGTGTATCCTGATGATTTTTTTACTCAACCATCATTGACTATATTGTGACCACCTCTATCACTGTTTGGTTTCCTGCTGCCTCCTCCCTCTCCAAGTCTAGGTTGCAACGAGTGGTCCACTCAGTGGAGAAGATCATTGGCGGACAGCTTACGACATTAAAAGACTTACTTGTTGCCAGAACAAAGAAAAGTGCTTTAAAAAATTACTGCTGACTCCACCCACCCTAGCGGTCACTTATTCATCAGGTTGCCATCAGGGAGACACTACACCAGGACTACACATCATCTCCAAAAATTCTTTCCTGCAGCTATATAGCTTCCCAACAAAACTCACTCAGGTGTAATACCCTATTTGTCCCTGTACAACATCTGTTAAGTGGTCTTTCCAGCACACCTTGTTCTGTATATAATTATTTGGTCTGTTCATATGCTCACATGCATTTAAGTTTGATTATTGACATTTGCACATGTGACCGTTCTGCTAATTGTTGATTGCTCATGGCTGTTTGCATTATTGTCTTGTTTGTTGCTATTGTGTTGTCTGTTATGGTATTGTCCTGTGTTTTACATTTGGCACCGAACCACAATCAAGTCAAGTCACTTTTTATTATCATTTCGACCATAACTGCTGGTACAGTGCACAGTAAAAACGAGACAACGTTTTTCATGACCATGGTGCTACAGGAAACAATACAAAAACTACACTGAACTACGTAAAACAACACAAAAACTACACTGGACTACAGACCTACCCAGGACTGCATAAAGTGCACAAACCAATCTGGTATGTTCCACATGCTGGCAGTAAAGTGAATCTGGTTTTGGTTGTAAATACTCCCTTCTGCCTGCACAATGTCCGTCCCTCCATTTCCTGCACAATCATATGCCTTCTAGATGGTGCAAGTGAAGCACCTTTAATAACTCCAAAAGACTGAGGTTGTGTAAAATACCGAAAGGCTTTTATTCGCTGTACAATATGACCTCCACGGTGAGTGTCTGCCCCTGGACTGAGGGGGAGGGGCAAGGCGAAACACCTTTATTCAGGGATCTGTGGGAGGAGCCACAGGGGCAGTCAGCAGAGAGGCGTGTCCAGACAGTTAACCCAGTTACAACATATATACATGGTTTACCACATTCACCCCTCCTTTTTTTAAAAGAGTCCTGCGGGGTGAAGTGACTGACAATATTTAAAACAAGTATATTTACAGGTCAAGTCTATCAGGCGGTCGAGTCCGTCACTGTGATCTACGTAACACCGGTGGTGATTGCACCAGTGACGATGGTTGTGCTGGCTCCGGCCTGACTTGAGGTGTCAGCACGTTAGGCGTTGTTAATCCCTCATGCGTGTGCATCATGCCCGGTATGGCAGTGTCGTGGGGTGTCTGTGTAGGGTTTGGAGTGCGCGGTGTCTCGTGGGTACATACATCGGTGGGTACGGGGTCAATAGTCACCACGGAGTGTTCAGTGTAGGGGCCCGGTTCTCCTGCGGGCGCCAGGTCGCGGATGGAGACCGTGTCCTCCCGCCCATCAGATAAAACCACATAGGCATACTGGGGGTTCGCATGAAGTAAGTGAACCCTCTCGACCATCGGGGAGTACTTATTGCTCCTCGCATGTTTCCGGAGCAGCACTGGCCCCGGGGACATCAGCCAAGTTGGTAGGGTGGTTCCAGTGGTCAATTTTCCGGGAAAAGAAAAGAGCCGCTCATGAGGGGTGGCATTGGTGGCCGTGCATAACAGGGAGCGGATGGAGTGGAGTGCCTCGGGAAGGACCTTCTGCCAGCGGGAGACCGGCAGTCCCTTTGACCTGAGGGCTAAGAGTGTGGCTTTCCACACCGTGCCATTCTCCTTCTCTACCTGTCCATTCCCCCGGGGATTATAGCTCGTGGTCCTACTAGTTGCAATTCCCCTGGCCAGCAGGTATTGGCACAGCTCATCACTCATAAACGAGGACCCTCTATCACTGTGGATATAGCATGGGTATCCGAACAGAGTGAAGAGTTTGCGCAGGGCTTTTATAACTGATGTGGTAGTGGTGTCGGGGCAGGGGATGGCGAAGGGGAACCGCGAGTACTCGTCGATAATGTTAAGAAAGTGCACATTGTGGTCGGTGGAGGGAAGGGGGCCCTTAAAGTCAATATTCAGTCGCTCAAAGGGGTGGGTGGCCTTGATGAGTTGTGCCTTTTCGGGTCGGTAGAAGTGTGGTTTGCACTCTGCGCAGACTTGGCAGTCCCTGGTCATCATCCTGATCTCCTCAACGGAGTAAGGCAGGTTCCAGGCTTTCACGAAGTGGAAAAGCCGGGTGACCCCCGGGTGGCAAAGATCTACACGTAGGGCATATAGCCGGTTGATCTGAGCGCTGGCGCACTTTCCCCGGGTTAGGGTATCGGAGGGCTCGTTGAGCTTCTCAGGCCTGTACGTGGTGTCATAGTTGTAGGTGGAGAGTTCGATTCTCCACCTCAGAATTTTATCATTTTTAATATTGCCCCGCTGCTGATTATTAAACATGAATGTGACTGAGCGCTGGTCAGTCAACAGGGTGAACTTTTTGCCGACGAGATAGTGCCTCCAGTGCCTAATAACCTTCACTATGGCCTGGGCCTCTTTCTCCACTGTGGAGTGCCGAAGTTCAGGGCCTTGAAGAGTACGGGAGAAGAACGCCACCGGTCTTCCCGCATGGTTGAGGGTAGCAGCCAGCACGAAGTCAGAGGCGTCACTCTCCACTTGGAAGGGAATGGACTCATCCACCGCATGCATTGCTGCTTTGGCAATGTCCCCTTTTATGCAGCTGAAGGCCGCGCGGGCCTCGGCTGAGAGGGGGAATGTGGTGGACTTGACCAGGGGGTGGGCCTTGTCTGCGTAGTTACAGACCCATTGGGCGTAATATGAAGAGAAGCCCAGGCATCTTTTGAGGGCTCTGAGGGTGTTGGGAAGAGGGAGTTCCAACAGGGAGCCCATACGGTCGGGTTCAGGGCCAATGACTCCATTCTCCACGACACACCCAAGGATAGCAAGTCAGGTGGTCCCAAATACATACTTGTCCTTGTTATAGGTGAGATTGAAGGCTTTGGCCGCTTGGAGAAATTTTTGGAGGTTGTTGTCATGACCCTGCCGGTCGTGACAGCAGATGATGATGTTATCCAGATATGGGAACGTGGCCTTCGGTTGGCACTGGTCCACCATCCGGTCCATCGCCCTCTGGAAGACAGATACACCATTCATGACACCAAAGGGGATGCGCAGGAATTGATAAAGCCTGCCGTCCACCTCGACGGTGGTGTAAGGGCGGTCCTCCGGGCAGATGGGGGAGCTGATGGTAAGCGGATTTTAGGTCTATGGTCGAGTACACCTTGTACTGTGCTATCTGATTGACCATATCCGCGATGCGGGGTAGAGGGTACGCGTCGAGCTGCATGAACCTATTGATGGTCTGGCTATAGTCCACGACCATCCTATTCTTCTCCCCGTTCCGAACAACCACCACCTGCGCCCTCCAAGGACTTGTGCTTGCCTCAATGACCCCCTCCCTGAGCAGCCGCTGCACCTCCGACTTAATGAAAGCTCTGTCCCCCGCGCTGTACCTCCTGCTTTTAGTTGCCACAGGTTTACAGTCGGGGGTCAGGTTGGTGAACAGCGGTGGGGTAGGGATCCTGAGGGTGGAGAGGCCGCAAGTGGTGTCGGTAGTGTGGCAGTTGGCATGGTGTTGGGTGGGATGTGCGGGTCGGTGTGTGTGTGTGGTCAGTAGCGGGGTATGTGACGTATCCCTACAAAACAGGGGATTTATGACAGTAATTGGTGGGAGAGACCCATCATATTCCATTGTCACACTTTTCAGGTGGCTCTGGAAGTCGAGCCCCAATAGCACAGGGGCACACAGTTGAGACATGACCAGTAATGTAACGTCTCGATATTCTGTGCCCTGCACCACTAGTGTCGCTACACAACCCCCCCACCCTGGGTGTCTGTTGTATGTAACCGTGAAGCCATGGTGACCCTCTGGCTTACCGGCCATACCACGAGTCCACAATGCTGCACCGTGTCCGGGTGGATAAAACTCTCCGTGCTGCCTGTGTCAAACAGGCAGCTTGTCCTGCGCCCCTCCACCAGGATGTCCATCATTGACCTTGTGAGCTGGTGGGGAGCGCTTTGGTCGAGGGTCACAGAGGCCAGGGTTGAGTCGCTGTCTTGGTCCAGCGCGGTGCGGTGCCCCGTGAGCATCCGTTGGTCGTAGGCGGTGGGAGGTGGCACTGACTAAGATGGCCGCCCCTCGTCTCGCACGTGGTGGCAGCGTGCAGGAAAGATGGCGGCCCCCATGTCTCGCACGTGGTGGCGGCGTGCAGGGAAAATGCCGGCAGGCAAGATGGCGACCCCCATGTTTCGCACGCGGCGCTGCTCGATCCCGCTCGCGTTTTGGACTTACAGATCTTCGCGAAGTGGCCCTTCTTTCAGCAGCTGGAGCAGGTAGCTTCTCGGGCCGTGCAGCGTTTCCAGGGGTGCTTCTCCAGTCCGCAGAAGTAGCACTTTGCGGACTCGCGACTGGCAGCAGCCGAGGTCGATTCACCGGCGGGTTGCGGGGACTTGCGACTGGCAGCAGCCGAGGTCGATTCGCTGGTGGGTTGCAGGGTCTGCGGCGCCCACGAGGCCATCAGGGGATCGCGTGCCTGGAGAGCCTCGGAGTTATGCAGAGCGGCCTCCAGCATATCGGCCAGTTCGATCGCCGAACTTAAGGTAAGATGGGCTTTTTCCAACAGCCGCTGGCGCACATACACTGACCTGGTCCCCATGACGAAGGCGTCTCTTACTAGGAGTTCTGCATGCTGCGCCGCGTCAGCTCCTGGCAATTGCAGGCTCGCACGAGCGTCCGTAGGGCCTGGATGAACTCAGCACTTGATTCCCCGGGCCGTTGTTGCCGTGTCGCTAAGCGGTGCCGAGCATAGACACTGTTTATCAGCTGCAGGTATTGTCTTTTGAGCGCGCTCATCGTGCCGTCGTAGTTCGGCTGGTCTCTGATCAGCGAATAGACCCGTGGACTGACCCTGGACAGTAGAACTCTGCGCTTTGCTACGGGGTCTGTCGCTTTAATCTCCTCTAGATACACTTCGAAGCAGGCCAGCCAGAGTTCAAAAGCATTTCCAGCTTCAGGCGTTTTCGGAGTGAGGTCTAATTTGTCGGGTCTCAGTACGTGTTCCATGCTTTAAAATGTACAGCGAATAAAATTGAAGCACCTTCAATTACTCCAAAAGACTGAGGTTGGGTAAAATACTGAAAGGCTTTTATTCGCTGTACAATAGGACCTCCACAGTGAGTGTCTGCCCCTGGACTGAGGGGGAGGGGCAAGGCGAAACACCTTTATACAGGATTCTGTGGGAGGAGCCACAGGGGCAGTCAGCAGAGGGCCGTGTCCAGACAGTTAACCCAGTTACAACATATATATGGTTTACCACAGCAAGTAAACAATGCAACTAATGGCGCCGTCCTGCAGACAGTTCACAAAACTACCGCTTTTATTTCTTTTACTTCTTCTTTCAGATATGATTCCACATCTAAGCATGATTAGAGCCTGTGATTTGCATTTTGATGATGTGTTTCCGGGCCAACTGAGCAATCTGTCTCCAAAGGAGTTTGGTGAGGCTTGGAGTGGAGTGAGTGGTCTGGAGGCCTGGAGGCCTGGAGGCCTGAAAGCCTGAAGATGGGGTGCGAGCCCACGATCGACTCAACTCCATTGCTTCTGACTGAGGCGTCGAGCAAGGTTGAATTCAACAAGAACGAGAGAAGAAAAGAGGCAGGTTTGGCGCTGTCTGTCTTTATTTGAATAGTCTTCCTCTCCCTCTTGCTAGCTCTTCTCAGAGGAAATTGCAGGAGTCTTGGAGCCTGTGTTACAAGGATTGATTGGCAAGGCTCTGGACTCATTTTGGGGGACTTTGACATTCAGTTGCATGTGTTTCTGGATTCTGGTTATTCTTCTTTTGCTGTTTTTGAGCAGTTTGATCAATGTGGATGGAGGTGCTTCGGCTAAGAATGGCTCTGTGTCCAGCAGTGGGGCTGAACTGAACTAAGCTGAATACTTCTGGACTTCTGATTTGATGTTCATTATTCAATGTGTTATTCGCTCGCCTTTTCAAGTTTGCGCAATTTGTTCTCCTTCACACGCTGAGGGTTTGATGCTTTCTTGAACAGGTTCTATGGTGTTTCTTTGTTTCAGGGATGCCTGCAGGTGGATGATTCTCAGAGCTGTATTCTGTATACATACTTCGAGAATAAACGTACTTTGACTTTGACTTTGGTCATATACGAACCTCTTGAATGCCTCTATCATATTACAGTGAAGTCTTTATTATCTCCTCAAGTTCTCTCACAGTCAACTTGAGCCAAAGCAAGTTATTGGCTTAACCACCCACCTGATTTTTCACCCATGATCAGACAGTGGAATGTCAGTAGGTTGCTTGGATGAAGGAAAGATAATAACCAATAATATTCACATCATCCACTTCAGTTCAAAACATTGGAAATGAACTTGTTTTGAAATCATCCAACATGTCAGCAGATGCTAGAGCTAATCTCCTCAGGTAACGCAAATTCCCAGTTAAATATGTTCCTAAATACTACTGCTGGTATTGTACCAGTGACTCTTAATTTCCCGATTTTCTACAAAATTTGCACTGAGTCTTTATTAATGTCATGAGCCATTCAAAATCCTGGCTAAGATTTCTACGTGGTACAGCATCTGAGGCATTTTGCTTCCAATAACATAACAGTTAGTCACCAATATCAACAAAAGTTCTGGAAACTTCATTTCCAGATTAACTCAATATCTTCTATACTCGCTTTCTCCGTCAAAACATGGAAGAACCATCAGACATTCTCACAGCCCCCGAAGACCCCGTGATTTCAGTCTCAAGGCCAATGTGAGAGCAGCTTTCAAGAGGGTGAACTGATGTGGAGCATTTGGCCCAGATGGGATACCTGGCTGAGTACTGAAGATCTGTGCTGATCAACTGCCTGGAGTGATCAGTTATATCTTTAACCTCTCGCTTCGGCAGTCTAAGGTGCCCACCTGCATCAAGCAGGCTTCAATGATACTGGTGCCAAAGAAAAATGTGGTAATGTGACTCAATTATTATCGTGCAGTAGCACTAACATCCAGAGCGATGAAGTGTTTTGAGAGGTTGGTGATGAAACTTACCAACTCCAGCCTGAGAGGTGATTTAGATCCACTCCAAATGTGCCTGGGCACAACAGGTACACTGCAGATGCCATTTCATTGGCTTTTCACTCAACTCTGGAACATCAGGACAATGAAGACGCATACATCATATTTTCTTTATCAACTACAGCTCAGTGTTCAAATCCATCATCCCCTCAAAACTAATCAGTAAGCTTCAAAATCATGGCCTCAATACCTCCTTGTGAAATTGGATCCTCAATTTCCTCACTTGCAGATCCCTGTCATTTTGGATTGGTAACATCATCTCCACAATCCCTGTCAGCACAGGTTCACCCACAAGGCTGTGTGCTTAGCCCCCTGCATTATTTGCTTACAATTATGATTGTGAAGCACAGCTCTCATGCCACATTCAAGTTTGCTAATGACAACACTGTCATAGGCTAAATCAAAGGTAGTGATGAAACAGCATTTAGGAGGGAGATTGAAAATCTGGCCAAGTGGTCCCATAACAACAACCTTTTACTCAATGTCAGCAAAACCAAGGAGCTGATATTGACTTCAGGACGAGGAAACCAGAGGTCCATGAGCCAGTCCTCGTCAGGGGATCAGAAGTGGAGCATTCTGGCAACCTAAAATTCCTCAGTGTTATCATTTCAGAGAGCTTGTCCTGGACCTAGCACGTAAGTACAATTACAAAGTAGAGCCAGCACCTCTACTTAGGAGTTTGCAAAGATTTGGCATGACATCTAAAACTTTGACAAATTTCTCTAGATATGTGGAGGAGTTTATATAGACCAGCTGCATCACAGTTTGGTATGGAAACACCAATGCCCTTGAATGGAAAATCCCACAAAAAGTAGTGGTTACGGCTCAGTTCATCACAGGTAAAGCCCTCCTCACCAATGAGCCCATTTACATGGAGCATTGTCATAGGAAAGCAGCCCAGGTCATGCTCTCTTCTCACTGCTATCATCAGGAAGAAGGTACAGGAGCCTCAGGACTCACGCTCCCAGGTTCAGGAACAGTTATTACCCCTCAACCATCAGGCTCTTGAGCTATAAGTTCACTCCACTTGCCCCATCATTGAACTGTTCCCACAACCTATGGACTTACTTTCAAGGACTCTTCATCTCGCGGTCTTGATATTTATTGCTTATTTATTTATTATTATCATTGTTTCTTTTTTGTCTTTACATTTGTATTTGCACAGTTTGTTGTGTTTTTCACTGGTTGCACCCTGTTGGTGTCATATTTCAGTGATTCTATTATGGCTATTGGATTTATTGAGAAAATGAGGAAGAATATGAATCTCAGGGTTGAATATGGAGACATGTATGTACTTCGGTTATAAATTTACTTTGAACTTTGGAAGTTACTTTTACTTGTTCTAACATCACACACACTTAAAATTAAATGATTTCAATTATTTTCTTTCCCTGGTTAGGATCATTAAGATAAACTAAAACATTGTAGTACTATCCAGAGATTAGAAAATTCCGTGCTTTCTAAATAGCAGCCTTCGCCATCCTTGTGAGGTCACGAAACTTCCTTTCACTGTAATGGAAGCTCATGGAATAACAGGGGTTGCATTCTCTCACCAAAAGCCCACGCTACTCCGCATGGAATTGCCTAAAGCTCATCATGCCTCTCAGTTTTGGTCATTCAATTTCTCAGAGACATCAAAACAAAAATTAGTTGGCTTTTCCAGCTGCAGAATACCCATGTACGATGATTTTTTTTTAATTATCTTCTTGGATGTAGATTTGTGACAGAACTGCATTTTCCTTAGCAGTTACAGAATCAGAATCAGTTTTAATATCACTGACATATGTCTTGAAATTTGTTATTTTGCATCAGCTGTACATTGTAATACAAAATAATAAAAACTATATACTTCAATTAGAAAAACATCTATCAAAAATTAAATCAGCTAGGTGGTGCAAAAAGAGAGGAAAAATACTGGGTTTATTATCCATTCAGAAATCTGATGGCAGAGGGAAAGAAGCTGTTCCTAAAACAATGAGTGTGCTTTTGAGATTTCTGTACCTCATCCTTGATGGTAACAATGAGAAGATGGTAGGTCCTTGGTAATGGAGTCTTTAATGATGGATGCTGCCTATTTGAGGCATTACCTTCTGAGGGTGTTCTCAATGCTGGGGAAGCTAGTGCTCATGATGGACCAAGCTGAGTTTACAACGTTCTGCAGCCTTTTCTGATCTTTTGAGGTGGCCCCTCCATACCAGAAGGTGATGCAACCAGTTCAAGTACCCTCCAAGGTACACCTGTAGAAATTTGCAAGAGTCTTTGGTGGCATACCAAATCTCCTCAAACTCCTAATGAAATATAGCCGTGTCCTTTGTAATTGCATTAATATGTTGGGCCCAGAATAGACCTTCAGAGATGTTGACACCTAGGAACTTGAAGCTGCTCACCCTTTCCACTGCTGATCTCTCAGTGAGGACTGATGTATGCTCATATAAGCCAACAAAAAAGCTAAAGAGAGGGCATATAATAAAGCAATATGGGAAGTTAGAGGATAGGGAAGCTTTTAAAAACTAACGGAAGGCAACTAAAAAGTCATTAAGAAGGTAAAGATGGAATATGAAAGTAAGCTAGACAATAATGTTATAGAGGATACCAAAAGTTTCTTCAGATACATAAAGTGTAAAAGTGAGGTGAAGGTAGATATTGGACCACTGGAAAACAATGCTGGGGAGGGAGTACTGCGGGGACAGATACTAGATAGATACTAGATCAATGAAATAGGGAATAATTTTGCATCAGTCTTCACTGTAGAAGACACTAGCAGTATGGTGGAAGTTATAGATGTCAGGGGCCATGAAGTGTGTGAAGTTAGTCTTAGAAAAGATGTACTGAAACAGGAGAAGGGTTCAAAGGAGGCTCACGAAAATGATTGCAGGATTGAAGAATGTTTGATAGCTCTGGGCCTGTCTCTACTGGATCTCACAAGAATGAAGGGTGAGCTCATTGAAACCTATCGGATGGTGAAAGGTCTTGATAGAGTGGATGTTGAGAGGATGTTTCCTATGGTGGGAGAGTCTAAGACTAGAGGACACAGCCTCAGAATAGAGAGGCATCCTTTTTGAATGTAGATGAGGAGAAATTTCTTTAGCCAGAGAGTGGGGAATCTGTGAAATTCTCTGCCACATGCAGCTATGGAGGCTAAGTCATTGGGTATATTTAAGGCAGAGGTTGATAGATTCTTGATTGGTCAGGGCATGAAGGGATACAGGGAGAAGGAAATTGGGGCTGAGTGGAAAAGTGGACAGGCCAAATGGCCTAACTCTGTTCTGGTACCTAATGGTCCTACGTTCCCTCGACCCCCTTTTTGAAATCTACTGTCAGTTCCTTGGTCTTACTGAGTGCAAGGTTGTTGCTGCAATGTCTCTCAACCAGCTGATCTATCAACAGCAGTAAGTTAAAACAACTGTTTTTCCAAACTTCTTTCCAGTCTTTGGACATTCTCCATTATGACTTGGCAGTGATTTCATAAAGGTATGTATGAGAAATTTCCATCAACACAACAGGAGCAGAATCAGTGCCATAAGCCCCATGTACATCACTCTCCATTTGATTTAGTATGGAAGTGGAAGCACAAGAGGATCACGGAACTGTACTGATTTTAGCCACTTATGCAAATCGACAGGGCATCAATTTAAGTGAGAGGAATGAATTTTAAAGGGGAGCTAAGGGGTAAGTGTTTTTATACAGAAAGCAAATACCTGGAACACTGCCAAAGGAGGTGTTGGAATCAAATAGAATTACAAGTAGCTCCTGCATTATAGGAGGGTTGCGTTTGCTGAAAAATAATCCATATTGTGATATTCCATAATGCAAAGCTGTATCATTTGAGCATGAGGCAAGAAAATAAAATTGAAAAAAATTGTGCTGATTTATTTTACTTTTATTACGTAAATTTCAGGAGAGCTAATTTTATTCACTATCTCAAATTTTTGGGTTATGATTTATGAATTCCATAAGGGCAAATTTCTATAATTGTATGATGGAAGACAGCCTGTACTGCATTTAAGGGGCATTTAGACAGACACTTAAATAGGCAAGATGTAAGTGGATACAGCTTTTTTGCAGGTGACTTATCAAGATCTCATTGCAATTCATTGCAACCTGCTCCACTATCAACAAGACCCCCTGATTTAGAATCATCAGCAAACCTGCTAATCATAGCATGTGCATTAATTTTGATAAATACTGAATAACGGAGGTCCCTACAATAACACCTGGGACACCCCACTAGTCACAAGCCTCCAGATGGACAATTGACCTTCAAATATCAACCTCTGCTGCCTTGCATCGGGAAAATTCTGGATCCACCTCACGAGCTCATCCTGAGTCCCATGTGACCTAACCTTCCCGATCAGACTGTCATACGGGATAGATGACCTGCCTTCACCTATCCCCTTAGTTACTTCTTCAAAAAACTCCAGAAGATTCATCAGGCATGACCTTCCATGCTGACTATTCCTGATCAAGCCATGACTATCCGAGTGATGGTAGATCCTCCCCCTCAGAGTCCCCTCCAGTAACTTCCCTATGAATGAAGACAGGCTCACCAGTTTGTAGTCCTCTGGCCAGTCCTTGTTGGTCTTCTCGAACAAAATGGAACAATGTTAGGCACCCTCCAGTTTATTTTACCTATATATTTAGGGACACAGAACGGAACAGGCCCAGCCAGCCCAATGAGCCACACCATGCAGCATCTCACCTATTTAACCCTAGCCCAATCACAAGACAATTTACAATGACCAATTAACCTACTAACTGGTACTTCTCTGGACCATGGGAGGAAACCCACGTGACTCACATAGAGAAAATATAGATGGCGGCAGAATTGAACGCAGAACTTCGGAGTGCCCTGACCTGTAATAGCACCACACTAATCCTTCTGGAACTTCAGCAGTGGCTAACCATGGAGCAAGTATCTCCATAAGAGTCTCTGAAATTTTTACCGAGCTTCCCATAATGTCCAGGGGTGCTCTTGGTCAGGCCCTGGTGTTTTGCCCACCTTAATGCACTTCAAAGCTGCAAATGCCTCTTTCTTTGTAATATGCAAATGTTCCAAGACCTCACTACATATTACTGTCATTTCTTTGCCATCCATAATATTCTTCTTAGTAAATACCGAGGAGAAATAGATGTTAAAATCTCAAACTGAGAAGATGGCAGCGCGACGCAGTGCGCGCGGCCGTTCCGAATTGATATAGTATCTGTGAAGTAGGATGTCATGCAGATTCCTGATTTGATAGAGACAGACGTGAAGAAGCACGGAGGAACATCTGGAAAAATTTCTGAAATGCCCGCTTCACTGCCGCTGCTACTGTGCGATCAAGAATCTCCAGAGGGATGGCCCCAAATCCTCGGCCTTGCCTGTTGCCTATTGCCGGGGTTGGGGTCGAAGCGCTCGGCGGAGATGTTGCTCAGTGCATCGGTGTCGGGGAGCTGGTCAGAGGCTCGGAGTTTTCGGACGGACTCAGAGTCGGACTGTGGTCGAATGCTTCCAGGATGCTGCATCGGCAAGTTTGCGGCGCTGGAGGTTCACCGTCTGCGTGAGACAATGGGACTTTCGAGAGACTCTGTGACTTTACCGTGCCCTGGTCTGTTCTTATCAAATTACGGTATTGCTTGGCACTGTTGTAACTATATGTTATAATTATGTGGTTTTTGTCAGTTTTTCAGTCTTGGTTTGTCATGTGTTTCTGTGCTATCATTCTGGAAAAACATTGTATCATTTCTTAATGCATGCATTGCTAAATGACAATAAAAGAGGACTGTGTGTCCTCATAATCTAAAATCAAAACTGTGCAACACACTTTCTTCTGAAGCATTACTATACATTCAACACCAATGAATGTTACAATTAAAGCAATTGCAAAGGCATAACACCACAGTAGGCTTCTCTTCATCTTATATTTTTTGTTAATATAGTAATTTCACATTGTTTTCAAAGTCCTATTTAAAAATGCTTATGTCATGACTTCAGCATTTTCCTTACTCTCCTCTGCTTTGCATTGTCATTATATTCCGTAAGGACCGACAACCGGAGTATGCGAATTCTAACTCTGTCTGTAGACAAGCTGAGCCGTTGAGAGTGCCAATACTTCAAGGAACGTAACACATTCTCTGGGGAGAAGCATCCTACCCATTAATTGAGGCACACATGATAAATGGTTTTCATCTTCCACTGTGGCCCATGACTGACTGTTAAAAAAAACCTTGCCAATGAAGTTAAAGACTACATATTAAGTGTTTTATTTTGTGAAGCTGATCATTTTACACTTTGTCAAACCAACAAACATTTGGCATTGTTACATCAGTGGCACTGAAAATAATATTTAAGTTATTATTCACTTAAATTGGAAAGAAAATAATTATTTTTCCGCACTTTTGCCATTTTAGAAAACACATAAATACATCATATGTTGACATGACTTATTGTTCATTATTTTCAAATGAAGTTGTGGCATTTTTCACTGAGTTATTTATGTGACAATTTTATGAAATAGTGTTTAATGATTATCTTCATCTGATGCATGTATGCCCAATATATAAGATTGTGATAGATTGAAAAATAAATATTTACTTCATTAGTGACATTATATTGATACTGCATGCTTAAATTAGATTGAAACAAGGAAAAGCAACTTCATTCAGCCTCAGATTTGAACCTTGTTCTTCGCCTGATTTAATATTAAATACATTTTGGTGCTCAGTAATTCAAGTACCAACATTTTAAGAATATTTAAATAACAAAAAAAATCAGCGGACACCAAGTAACCACATTTGTATAATTTACAGATTAAAAGTCATGTCATTTTGATAAATGATCATCGATTCTGTGTACAAAATAATGTTGTGGCCATTTGCAACATGGGAGGATAATACGGAGTTGAGAAAATGCATGGGCAGTATAATTATTGCAGCTTTTTTTCAGATGGACCATCCAATCTGTGCAAGTTTGTGTTAGTAACTAAAACACAGACACTTCAAAGTTCAAAGTAATTTTATTATCAAAGTATACATATGTCACTATATACAACACTGAAATTCATTTTCTTGTGGGCACACTCAGTAAATCCATGAACCACAACAAAAAATGTTATAAAACTAGCACCCAGCTAATTCTTGTGATATTACTTTTCCTGCAATTTTAATGATCGTATCATACAGGGTGTTTTAAATGTAATGATGAAGAAATTGCGTGCCACCAGTGATAATTATGATGCCTAATTATCTGCAGAATACCTGGTTAAGAAGGGATGCACCTCTGAATGTTCAAACTATTGCAGCATTCTGAAAGCTATCATGTTAGAATAACATCTTTTTGCTGTAGCACACATACTTTCCAAGTTTTTAAAATAAAAGTGATTCCTGAAGCTGAACCAGTAAGTGAGACCATTGTATAGGGAATAATTTTAACCTATCCTTTTCAGTGGGACATTGATCAAATACAAATTACTAGTTACTGAGAATAATTTCTAGAAAATTAGTACGTTTTCCACAATGAACTAATTAAATAATCTACTTGTCAGTTTCATGAATGGTCACAGTGAATTCCTTTTGACAGAAGCAGGAGCCCAGATGTCACTAGGTGGATTAGGTAATATAATGCAAATAGATGATGAAAGACAAAATGATCAGATGAAATAACTGTAGAAATGCAGATGGGCAATAAAAGATTTATTTATTTTAACTTTGCCACATCAAATCGGCACCAGCTGTTTTGAAGAGCTATCCAGCCTATCTCACTCTGCTCATGTATCCGCATTCTGCTCCCCTTCAAATAAAAACGGGAAATGTGTTTCCCTTTTGAGGATTACAATTGAATATGTTTCCATTATGTTATCCAAGTTCAAAGTAAATTTATTATCAAAGTACATATATGTCACCATATACAAATCTGAGATTCATTTTCTTTCAGGCATAATTAATAAATCCATAATAGAATAAGGCAGAAAGTGCAAATTCAAACCAATTATAGTCATATTTGCACCTTTGCTAATCATGTTCAATATACAGGCATAGAGCCCTTGAGAGACAATCTGGCTCACTGAGTCTGTATCAACCATTAACCTCCTATTTACATTAATCCAAGGTCAATCCCATTTTACTTCTGCAAATTTTACCACTCACCCACAAACTCAGTTGATTTATAGTGGCCAATTAACCGAACAATTCACACGCCATTGGGTTGTGGGGGGGGGGGCCTATGTGGTTATCTAGAGATTGCACCAAGTGCATACAGACAGCTCCTGAGGTTAGGATTGAACCTAGTTTGTTGATGTTATGAGGCAGCAGTTCTACAGCTGTTCTAAACTCTTATCGATTCTTCCACTATTGGGCACCGGTTTTGTTTATTTACTTTCATTAATAGAACATGATCATAAACATTTTCGCATCAAACCTGCTCTAAGGAACTAACATTTCTTCAGTGAAGTGTGTCATTATTTTTTCAATGGTTCTTCTTCTGCTCTCACAATGCGTATTTATAAAGCTATGCAGTGAAATAAACACTCTCTCAAAACTCACAGGAGGTGCAAGCTTTCTTCAGGGTCTTTAATGAGAGTTCTTACTCGTGAAACTGCAGAAAGTTAGGTAAAATACATATTAAATTCAATATAGAATTGCTGTGTGCCTAACTAACACTGTTGATTATTCTCGCAATCTATGTTAATCAAGATAATACCCCTACATAATACTCCATAACTGTGCAGTGTAAGCAAAAATAAATCCATGGTGCAACAATATTTTATAATGATAAAAGATAAACATAATACTTCCTTCAAAATATATCTGCTAAATATCAACAAAAACTGAAGAATCACAGATAGTGCTGTTACAAAGGAAAATAAAGAAAGGACGGAGATGAGTGTCTTTCCAGCAAGTGCTTCAAATCAAACCAACATCTAACCTGTACAGGAAATGATGCAAAAAAAAATTACATAAAGGAGGCAGCGCAGTGGTGTAGTGGTCAGCACAACGCTTTACGGCACCAGTGACCCGGGTTCAATTCCCAGCATTGGCCTGTAAGAAGTTCTCCCTATAATCAAGTGGGTTTCCTCCAGGTGCTCTGGTTTCCTCCCACATTCCAAAGACGTACTGGTTGGTGAGTTAATTGGTCATTGTAAATTGTCCCATGATTAGGCTAGGACTAAGTTGGGGGATTACTGAGCAATGTGGCTCAAAGGAGCAGACGAACCAACTCTGCACTGTGTATCAATAAAAAAAAGTAACATTCATACAAAACAAAACTGCGCCTCTATAGGCCAGAACCACTCTAGTAAATCATTTCTCTATTCACTGCAAATGCCCTTATCCTTCCTAACATACGATGCTGAGAATTAGAGGTCATATGCTTTCAGGTGTTGAATTAGGATTACCTCTATTTATCAAGTCCAAAGTCCTGTGAGCTTTATTTATAGCACATTGAAAGATTATTCTTGATTTTCCCCCAAAATATGAAATAGGTGGTTGGTTTTACTAACGGTAACTAAATTATTGTTTTAAAGTCCACCTAATTCACTAATATCCTTCATTGAAAGATTCCTGCTGTTACAGTCAAAAGTCATAACGTAATACAGCACAGATGAGTGTGTGGGTTTCTTCAGAGTGCTCTGGTTTCCGAACAAATTGATGTGGAAATGAAATCGTTGATGACATGGCATAGGCTCAATGGATTGAAATGTTTTCCTTAATTTATTTTAAATAATATTGCAAGGCACGCACTTATGACGTAGTGGTGTAATGACGTATGCCATTCACATACTTTTACGTAATGAATTATTTAACCAAACAAAGAATGCCTAATCAAACAATATATTTACAATATTACTCAAATATTACTGAAACATTAAATACACAGCATTTCTCCCTGCTTAGCTGTAAGCTCCAACTCAATATTGAATGCATTTCAACTATATACACTATGTAACATATAATACAGCTACTATATAGAAATCCACAGCATAGTAAATTTTAAATTGTCCCATTCAGACCTAAAGATTTAATTGCTGTGGAAGCTTTCTTAGTCTTGTGGGATAAGGTCATTTCTGACAAAACGCGTCAAGGCTATCTGCTTGGCAGTGAGACTTGTGGCTGTGAAACAATCTCAGGTTCTGGGGCCTACTCTGTGGTGCCTGTAGGAGTTGACTCTAGGACTGCAGGAAAGGGTTCTGACAGCGCTGGAGGCCCTTCTTCTCTAACATTGATTCTGCTCTCCTCAACTGATTGACATGTTGTCTCCGGATGATATCAGACACTGCGTAGGAGAGTAGTCCACTTCTGTCCTTAATCTTTCCAAGTACCCACATTTGATCACTCCTGTAGTCTCCCATAAGGACTGCTTATTCAGGTGCGAAACATCGAACCTCCTTGTTTGATAAGCTCTGAATTTGTCTCAGCTATTTGTCCTGCATATTCTTTCTGAGGTTGGGTTTGAGGAGATTCAAGCATAAGTACAAGGGACAACTCAGGAACAGCGTAGCTGGTGAGTTGTTTGTTGTGGAGTGTGCTGCATTGCGATGTGCAAGGAGGAAATTGACAAGTTTCTGATTCAGTGTAGTGTGTTCTGCTAACATTGCTCATAGTGCATTCTTTAGACTCTGGACAAACCTTTCCACCAAACCATTTGTAGCTGGGTGATATGGTGCAGATGTAATATGTCTTATTCCATTCATTTTTGGGAATGACTGAAACTGCTCCACAAGAAACTATGATCCATTGTCACTCACTAAGTGTTCTTGAATATCAGTCCTTGAGAAGAAGCATCTCAACACATCAGCAGCGTGCGAGCCTGTAGTGGAGGCTATTGGAAACACTTCTGGCCACTTTGTAGCTGCATCTACTAACACCAAGAAATTTGTGTCATGACTGATCTAGCAAACTCCACATGAACCCTCTGCCAGGGAAATGCAGACCTTTCCCAGAGATGTAGGGTGTTGGTCTTGGCATCTGCTGGATGTGTTGGCGTCGCGGACAGTGCAGGGCAAACTGCTCAGTCTGCAGATCTATCCCATGCCACCAGACAAAGCTTTCATTTTGACGACAATGAGGCGACTGGCATATAGTTCTCAGCTTGGATGATACAACAATCTCAATCCCCACATACAGTGCCTTTAAAAAGTATTCAGCCCCCACAACCATTTTCACATTTTACTGTCTTGTTTTCTAAATTTAAGATAAATCAAAGGAAGATTTTTGAGCTAATCTGCCAAACATTGTGCATCATATCAAATCAAAAGAAAAACTCAACAATTTACTAAAAATCAAAACCCAAAACTGTGAGGCTGAAAAAGTATTCGTCCCCTTTGTAATTACTATGTGAACTTTCCTCAGGTGCAATTCTGCATACTACCTAAGATAGTCACACGATTTTTTAATGTAAGTAATTGGAGGATCACTTGAATAAATGTCCCCTCTCCCTGTAAGGTCCAACAGTGTGGTGATTTTCAACAGATCAAACCAAAATGAAGACAAAAGAGTATTCAAAGCAAGTGAGGGAGATAATTACAGAGAAGCACAAATCTGGAGAAGGGTACAAGATCACCTCAAAGGTACTGAACATACCTGGAAGCTCAGTGCAGCCCACTGTGGAAAAAGAGGAAAAATATGAAACCATAGCCACACTGCCTAAGTCAGGCCACACCTCTAAACTTAGTTGCCAGAGAAGAATGTCTCTTGCAAGAGAGGCTACAGTGACACAATCAGTCACTCTGAGCGAGCTGCAGAAGTCAGTCCCTGCAACTAGAGATGAAGATCATGACTCCAGAACCTTTAGGCCTTGCAAAAAAAAGGTATTAATAGAAAAGTGGCAAGGAAGAAGCTCTGGCTAAAGTAAAACATATCCTTGTCCATAAAGACTTTATAAAGTGTCACTTAGAAGACACTGTAAACATGTGGAAGAAGATCTTGTGGTTGGATGCGAGAAAAGTAGAAATTTTTGGCCACAATACCAGATGGTATGTGTGGCATAAATCTAATACTGCATATCAGCCAGGTAACACCATCCCTACTGTAAAGTATGGTGGAGGTAGCAACATGCTCGCCTCTGCCAGGAAGTTTAATCTGGGGAGGAAATTCATCTTTCAGCAGGACAATGACACAAAGCACACTGCCAGAGCATCCATGGAGTGGTTTCAAATGAGGAAAATTGATGTCCTTGAGTGGACCAGTCAGGGTCCTGATCTTAACCCGATGAACCATCTCTGGCAAGACCTCAAGATTGTTATCTACCGCCGCTCCCCAACTAAACTGGCACACCTTGAGCAATTTTGCAAAGAGCAATGAGCAAATCTTGCTCCATCATGTTGTGCAAAGCTAATAGAGACTGATCCAAAAAGACTACTGGCTGCAATAGCAGCAAGAGGTGGTTCAACTAAGTACTGAACAAAGGGGGATGAATACTTTTGAACTGCTGACATTTCAGTTTTATTTTCATTTTTGGTTTCTCATGCTTTATAATTTTCCCTGTTTTTTGGGCTCTACTGTGAAAAAAAGGAGCATGTGATTCACAAATAAAAGTTCTCAGTAAAATTGATCAAAAGCCTTGGTTGTAATACTCATTTATGTGAACAAAGGATTGGGGGCTGAATACTTTTACAAGGAACTGTAAGGCAATATCTGTCAGGGCAAGTTCATCCCAGCACTGGTAAACTTGAGGGAACTGGGATTTCTGTTGCACATTCTAAGCATTTTGAGAGGCCATGTAGATCTGAGACAGTGTGGGGTCTTTCTTGGTTTCCCTTTGGGGGAACTTAATAGGGAGACTTCTGATTTGCATAAGGGAGAATATATCAAAAGGAGTGTCCAATTTAGTAATTTTTTCAGGTATTTCCTTTTCCAAGGATAAACGGGACAAGCCATCAGTATTTCTATGATTAGTCATCCTCTTGAATTTGTTCTTGGAATTGTGACGTCCAAGAAACAGATTCAATCTTTACATTCGTGCAGCTGTCGTTAGTGGAACATTCTTCTGTGGACTGAAGATTAGATTAGATTAGATTCAACTTTATTGTCATTTTGCCGAGTACAGATACAAAGCCAATGAAATGCAATTAGCATCTGAACAGAAGTGCGAAAGAATAGTATTATTTACAAAATAACTGCGAATAAAAACTAAGTGCTACAGCACATAAATATAAAAGTACTGAGACAGTACAATATGGGTGCAATACTGCTTAGCGCTGTGATGTGAGGTTCAGCAGGGTCACAGCCTCAGGGAAGAAGCTCTTCCTGTGCCTGCTGGTGCGGGAGCAGAGGCTCCTGTAGTGCTTACCGGATGGGAGGAGAGTAAAAGGTCTATGGTTAGGGTGAGATGCATCTTTGATAATGCTTTTCGCCCTGTCCAGGCAGCGTTATTGGTGGATGTTCTCAATGGTGGGCAATTGGGTGTCGATAATCTGCTGGGCAGTTTTCACCAC
This sequence comes from Mobula hypostoma, assembly GCF_963921235.1. Classification (NCBI taxonomy): domain Eukaryota; kingdom Metazoa; phylum Chordata; class Chondrichthyes; order Myliobatiformes; family Myliobatidae; genus Mobula; species Mobula hypostoma. The sequence goes on along the minus strand of NC_086107.1, from coordinate 36,345,685 downwards.
ACGCTGGAATGCTTTGCGGTCTGATACAGGACAATTGCCATCCCACACTGAGGTGCAGTTGGTGAGTATGCTCTCAATGGTACAGCGGTAAAAGTCTGTCAGTATCCTGGGACAGAGGTGAGATTTCTTGATGCTCCACAGGAAATGAAGGTGCTGTTGCGCCTTTTTGATCAGGATGGAGGAGTTCAGGGACCAGGTGAGATCCTCGGAAATGTGGACACCAAGGAATTTGAAACTTGATACATGCTCCACTACAGCTCCATTGATGTAGATGGGGACGTGAGTGTGGCTCCTAGCATACCTGAAGTCCACAATGATCTCCTTGGTCTTCTGGGCGTTAAGGGCCAGGTTGTTGTCGGCACACCATGCGGCCAGGTGCTGGACCTTGTCCCTGTAGGCCATCTCGTCATCCCCTCTGATCAGGCCAACCACCGTGGTGTCGTCTGCGAACTTGATTATGGAGTTAGAATCGTGTACAGGAACATACTCATAGGTGAAAAGGGAGTACAGAAGAGGGCTCAGCACACAGCCTTGAGGCACACCAGTGTTCAGGGTGAGAGTGGAGGAGAAGAGGTTGTCTAACTTAATTGATTGGGGTCTGATAGTCAGAAAGTCCAAGGTCCAATTGCAGAGGGATGAGCTGATACCAAGCTGGCGAAGTTTGGCGATCAGCTTGGAGGGGATCACAGTATTGAATGCCGAACTAAAGTCAATGAACAGCATTCTGATGTAAGAGTTGGGGCTGTCCAGGTGGGTCAGGGCAGAGTGAAGTGCCGTGGAGATGGCATCCTCTGTTGACCTGTTGTTGCGATAGGCAAGTTGATGGGAGTCCAGGGTAGTGGGCAGACAGGATTTCAGATGTGATAGAACCAGTCTCTCAAAGCACTTTGCAATGATAGGGGTGAGTGCAACTGGGCGGAAGTCATTAAATGGACACTATTGTTGATAATCAATAATGATGGTAAAATCTCTCCCATACAAATACTGATTGAAACGTTTTATACCCCAAACCAGATTCGAGTCTTCTCTGTCAACCTGTGTATGATTTTTCTCTGGGAACATGATGCAAACTCTATGGGACATTCACTTCCATCACTCATAACATGTGACATGACTGCATGTATACTATAAGACAAAGCATCACTGAAGGGTTTGGATCATAATCTGTGAGCACAGTGCCTGATGTCACCAGTTCCTTTGTCTTTCGAAAATCCAATTCACACTGCTTTGCCCATTGTCATTTCTTCCCGATCTCAGCACCCTTGTGTATTTAAAAATGCAAACATGAGGAAATCTGCAGCTGCTGGAATTTCAAGCAACACACATAAAAAATGCTGGTGAACACAGCAGGCCAGGCGGCATCTCTAGGAAGGGGTACAGTCGACGTTTCGAGCTGAGACCCTTCGTCAGAGCTAACTGAAAGAAGAGCTAGTAAGAGATTTGAAAGTGGGAGGGAGAGGGGGAGATCTGAAATTATAGGAGAAGACAGGAGGGGGAGGGATGGAGCCAAGAGCTGGAAAGTTGATTGGCAAAAGGGATATGAGAGGATCATGGGACAGGAGGCCTAGGGAGAAGGAAAGGGGGAGGGGGGAAGCCCAGAGGATAGGCAAGGAGTATAGCGAGAGGGACAGAGGGAGAAAAAGGAGAGAGAGAGAGAGAGAGAGAAAGAAAGAACAAAAGAAAGGAAGAAATGAATGAATGAATGAATGGATGAATAACAGATGGGGTACGAAGGGGAGGTGAAGCATTAACGGAAGTTAGAGAAGTCAGTTTTCATGCCATCAGGTTGGAGACTACCCAGATGGAATATAAGGTGTTGTTCCTCCAACCTGAGTGTGGCTTCATCTTGACAGTAGAGGAGGCCGTGGATAGGCATACCAGAATGGGAATGGGACATGGAATTAAAAAGTGTGGCCACTGGGAGATCCTGCTTTCTCTGGCGGACAGAGCGTAGGTGTTCAGTGAAATGGTCTCCCAGCCCTCATCAGGTCTCACCAATATAAAGAAGGCCATATCAGGAGCACCGGACACAGTATATCATTCCAGCCGACTCAAAGGTGAAGTGTCGCCTCACCTGGAAGGACTGTCTGGGGCCCTGAATGGTGGTGAGGGAGGAAGTGTAAGGGCACGTGTAGCACTTGTTCCGCTTACAAGAATAAGTGCCGGGAGGGAGATCGGTGGGAAGGGATGGCGGGGGGGGAGCAAATGGACAAGGGAGTTGCATAGGAAGCAATCCCTGCGGAAAGCAGGAGGGGGGGTAGGGAAAGATGTGCTTAGTGGTGGGATCCTGTTGGAGGTGGCAGATGTTACGGAGAATTATATGTTGGACCCAGAGGCTGGTGGGGTGGTAGGTGAGGACAAGAGGAACGCTATTCCTGGTGGGGTGGCGGGAGGATGGGGTGAGAGCAGACGTGCTTGAAATGGGAGGGATGCGTTTGAGAGCAGAGTTGATGGTGGAGGAAGGGAAGCCTCTTCCTTTAAAAAAGGAGGACATCTCTTTCATCCTGGAATGAAAAGCCTCATCCTGAGAGCAGATGCGGCGGAGATGGAGGAATTGCGAGAAGGGGATCGCAAATACCCTTGTGTATTTCTTATGTCTGAACAGTGTGACAACAGTAAGTGATGCTTGGTTTAAAGAGCTCACATATGTTGCATTGTGTTCTGAGCCCATAATCTTCTAACCCTTTTAACACCATCCTGAGATTTTGGAGATAGTGTTGTCATCCTTACCGGTAACAACAATGCCATCCAAGTAACACTGAGTACCTCGACAGCCTTGTAGTACTGAGTCCATAGCTTTCTGCCAGAGTGCATGTGCAGATGCTACCAGAAAATTAGGCCTGTAATAGCAATAAAGCCTTTACTGAGTGTTTATGGTGAGAAACACTTTGGACTCTTCTTCTATCTTCATTTGTATGTAGGCCTCAGCTAAATCCACTTTGCTGAAGGTTCTCCCTCCAGAAAGGCTTGCAAAGATATCCTCTGTCCTGGGCAGAGGGTCTTGATCTGCTTGCAGCACTGGGTTATTGGTGACTGGTGACCTTAAAATCACCACAGATCCTGAAAGACCAATTCTCCTTGGTTACTGGGATCACATGCATTGCCAATGCACTCCACTCAACCTTGGAGAGAATTCCTTATGCCTCTATATGACCTAACTCACTGGCTAGTTTATGAAGGATAGTACGTATAAGGAACAGGATGGGCTTTGTAAAACTTGGGTGTGGCATTTTCATTTAACACTATTTTACCCTTGACATGTTTGAGTTTTCCAATACCATCCTTAAACTCTGCTGTGGCATTATCCAGTACCTTTCTTAATTTGCTTTCAGTTGATTCTGTTGCAGGGGATGTGGCATGCAATGTCCAATTAAGTTGTAGTTGTCTCTGCCGCTCACGCCCCACAATGCTGGCTCTTCCTGATTTAATTCACTGTTACAAATGTCATTCCTCCAGGGGTTATCTTTTTTCCAGTATAAGTTCTTAGTTGGATATCTGCAGGTTTCAGTTTAGTATCTTTGAAATGTTGTTCAAACTCATTTTGTGGAAACTCTGAAAAAGCCTAGTGAGTCAGTGTCTAATTCCATTTTTATTAATTTGCCGTTCACTTCTGGTGTAAGCCATATTGCTTTTCTTTGGTTAGTTTTCACATTGTAAATCTTAAGACTTTTCAGTCCTGTGTCACTTTCATCATTATCAGACTTTTTATTAACAGCATGCAGATGAGTGCTCTTTTTCAAACTGCATCTTGACTTTTTATCTTTTTCTCTTCCCTGTGCAGTCCATTTATTTTTGTCTACCCGGCACTTACTTTGTATGTGTCCTACTTTGTTGCATTTCCTGCAAGTTTCACCTTAAAATCTACGGTGGTCTAGTGTATGTGAACCCCTGACACAAAGGTAACACGATTTGTTCAGCCAGGCAGTTTCTGTTTAGTCATTTTGGACATTACAATTTTGTTCACACTCATTTTCATTCCTGACATCATTGAACTGACAAAGCTCAGACAATCCCTTCAATTCAGCCATGTATGCTGAAATGGACTACCCTTCCTTTTGATTCTGCTCATGAAACCTAAAGCATTCTTCAGTGAACAGTCCTAAATGTTCCTGCAGTACTTTTATGATATCAGGAAAGCCCATTTCAGCTGTGTTGTTTGGAGCAGTCAAACTTCCAAGCAAACTGTATGCTCTTCCACCAATGCACTCAGCAAAATTGGCACTGATTTCTCATTGGCCATTTAATTTGCTTCAAAATACTGCTCATTTCATATACAGCAGACAGTTATCTTTTGTGCAATTGAGCACATCTAACTTTCTGATGTAGCCAGCCATTTCTGCTTTTTTAAAATTCATTATTTCTCTCACTGTTTATGAACCAGTGAATTTATCAGTTTTCTGCCATTTTTTAACTCAATTGTCTTTCTCCTCTTACTCAGAAAGAAAACAAGCCGTGATTTTTTTTTTCACTCAAATGTCTCGCTGCGATTTTTTAAAACTTGAATGTCTCGATGCACTTCAAAAGGTAGATAATCATCTCGGGTCCATTTTAAATTTTCTCTTTGCTACTGTTATGTTTTGTAACTCCTAAACATAAAACTAATTTAAAGGAAAACATGGAGCTGAGTATAATTTGTGTATGTTGGTTTCATTTTACTGTAGTGAGACGCACCCTTATGACACACTCCTCATAAGTTCACCCTTTCATTCCTGGGATCATTCTCAAGAACCTCCTCTGGACCCTCTCCACATCTTTTCTTAGATAAGGGGCCCAAAACTGGTCACAGTTATCCAAGAGGGGTCTGAACAATGCCTATTAAAGCCTCAGCATTACGTCCTTGTTCTTATATTCTCATCCTCTCGAAATGATTGCTAACCTTGCATTTGGCTTCATTACTATCGACTCAACCTGCAATTTAATCTTTAGGGAAACCTGCATAAAAACTCCCAAGTCTCTTTGCACCTCTGATTTTTGAATTTTCTCTCTGTTTAGAAAACAGTCTACATCATTATTCCTTCTAACAAAGTGTTTAACCATACACTTCCCTATTCTATATTCCATCTACCACGTCATTGCCCATTCTCACAATCTGCCTAAATCCTTCTGCAGTCTCCCTGCTTCCTCAGCGCTACCTGTCCCTCCACCTATCTTTGTATCATCCACAAACTTGGCCACAAATCCATCAATTCTGTCATCGAAATCATAGACATATACCCTGAAAAGAAGCAGTTCCAACACCAGCTCCTGTGGAACACCACTCGTCACAGCAGCCAACCATAAAAGTCCTCCTTTATTCTCATACTTCGCTTCCTCCCAATCAGGCAGTCTTCTATCCATGCTGGCATCTTTCCTGTAATATGATGTTCATTACACAACATCCAATCCAGAATAGCTGATGCCATCACTCAGTTTGCCATCCCCCCCGCCAAATCAATTTAAACCTTTCCCAACAGCTCTAGTAAACCCACCCACAAGGATATTGGTTCCTCCTCAGGTTCAGGTGCAACCTGTCCCTTTTGTAGAAGTCATACCTTCCCCAGAGGAGATCCTAATGATTCAGAATCTGAAACCCTGCCAGCTGCACCAATTCCCTTTCCCTCTCCTGACAGTCACCCAGGTCCCTGCGTCCTGCAATTTATGGGTGACTGCCTCCCTCTGGCTTCTATCACTTCTCCATTCTCCCGTATGAGCCGAGCTGCAGCTCCGGTTCCTTAAAACGGTGTCTCAGGAGATACAGCTTGATGCACCTTGTGCAGATGTAGTTATCAGGGAGACACAGAGGGTACTCTTCTGGAATCAACATTATGTGCAAGCTGGGGACTTAACACCTAAGACGCTGTCAGTAAGGAACAATATAATTAAGAACACAACTGAGGAGAAACCATGTTTAATTGCAGATAAATAATTTAAAGGGAAACAAAACCTTTATGAGAAATCCCAATCCATGGACATTGCAACTGCACACAGAATAGACTTGTCTGAAGTTCTTCTAGTAATGTAAATAATTTTTTACATAAACCATTATATGCTTCTGTATATTTACAGTAAAACATTCAGGAATCTTCATTCTTGCTACCATTAAGCCATACCAAAACCCGAAAGGCACAAGTTCTCAACATTAAATGGCCTTTCAAGGACCCTTTTATTCACAACTAAATTAGTTCTCTGTGTTCTAATTTCCTTGGTTAACCTTCCATTTTAAATTTAGACCTATGCGGTTGTGGAAGAGGGAAGAATATCCACTGAGAATTAAACTGCTATTTTAGACACAGTACAGCAAGTCTGCTGTTTATGAATGTCAATCAGGTAGAAGCCAGAATTCCTCTTTTGATGAGCAGTGTTAGAGAGTCTACCTTATATACAACAATCATGACCAGATAATGAAACAAGGAGGATGCACAAAATTGAAATATTCAGTTTCTGCAGGAAAGATTTTGCAAGTGCTAATGAGCAAATATCAACCAATTATAGTCCACCTGGAATAATGATGCCTTAACACTCCTAAGCAGCTAATGAGCCACTTTAGCAGTATAAATCTCCCAGACTTCATTAATCCAGATGTGGAGTGTGTATTAGAGAATTGCTTACAGGCAAGTTGTTCAATTATTTTTCAGGGAGAATACGTTGTGATGGCTACTGATTAATCGTGAGTAAATAAGATGCATTCTGTTTTTGTTTCTTTTTTTTTGGATATTCACTGGTGTTTTGCAAAACTTGTTTTTGTCTAATTTCTTTTATTCTCAATGATTCCGTTTTTAATGCAAATAATTCTTCTGATCTTTATCAGAGTTCTGGAAGGAAAAGCTCCAAATTTCTGTAATTTTCCAAGAAAATCATTGTTTGCAAATATTGCCTTGGAGTCTTGTGACTACATTTATGCTGTCACAATCCCTAAATTACAAAGAAATATATTTGCATCAATGTCATGCCATTGATAAACATGTAACGTCAATTTGAAATTCAGAGTAAAACATCAAGAAGAAGCCTGATTATTAGTGTAAGTAAATGTTTATAAGATTAAACTGGAGACAAAATACCTACAGAGAAAAACATCAGCACAGATTTTGGCAGAAGCTCATACATATCTCAAAAAGAAAAGTACTCCATCTACTAGCTTGCTGATTATACCACTGTAGTGGGTTGAAGCTCAAATAATTATGAGTCAGAATATAGGAAGGAGATAACCAAGTGATGTAGAGTCACGACAATAATATCAGCAAAATAAAAGAGCTAGTCATTGACTTCCGGAAGGGGGTGAAGCACATGCTCCTGTTAACATCAACGGTGCTGAGGTCACAAAGAGTCAAGAGTTTGAAGTTCCTAAGCATAAACATCACCAGTAGCCTGTCCTGGCCCAGCCATGCTGATATGATGCCACTGTCAAAAAAGTTCACCAGTGCTTCTAATTCTTCAGCAAGCTTAAAATACTTGGCATTTCCCTTTTGACCCTCACTAATTTTTATCAATGCACCATAGAAATCCTCCTATCTGGATGAATCATGGCCTGGTATGACAAGCTCTCTGCCCCTGACCACAAGAAACTGCAGAGTTGTGGACACAGCTCAGCACATCACAGAAACCACCCTCCTCTCTGTGGTCTCTCCACATATCTTGATGCCTCAGTAAAGCAGCCAGCAAAATCAAGAACCCCACCCACCCATCGGGCAGAAGATATAAAAGCCTGAAAGGATGTACTAATAGGCTGAAGGACAACTTAAGCAGGACTCTTGATCTCATAATCTACTTCAAAATGGCCATGCATCTTATTATCTAGTTGCACTGCACTTTCTGAATAATTTTTAACACTTCAATCTGCATTGTGTTATTGTTTTACCTTGTGCTATTTCAATGCATTTTTGTGTTGAAATCTGTTGAACTACAGTTACTACTTACAAGACAAGCTTTTCACTGTACTTTAGTACATGTGGTGATTTTAAACCAATTTACCAAAAGATCATGCAGTAATCTACTTCCATAGGTTAAATTTCCTTGTATTAATCTTTACTATTCTTGTGTTTGAAGGCCAAGATAACTACTCTGAAGGTGAAAATATTGAGCTTCTAATAACCTAAGATGAAGTATTTGGCAATTTTTTTTTTCTTTTTGCAAAAGTATAAGGAATTTACAACCCCTGATCAGCGAGTCCTGGGGTCAGCACTCAAATGTCAGCAAAGTCCATAGTTTGGCATCTGGGGTAGAAAGCCTGAAGATAGAAAACCAAAGTTGGTGAGTCCAGGGATAGAAGCCCGAATGTTGAGTCTGCAGGTCTGGGTCTGGGACTTGAGGTTGGAGGCCCAACATGTACGAGTCAGTAAGTCCAGGGCCACGGACTTGCGGCCCAGAGGTGGCCTATCTATGTGTGTGAATGGCTGGGCGGTGAGAAAGCAGCTTGATTTGCCATTGTTGTCATGTTATGTTGCTGTTGATATTGTTGCTGTTGCTGATACTTGTGGTGTTCTGCTGAATGCTGTGGGCATGCTATGTTGGATCTGGAATGTCTGGCAACACCTGTGGGCTGCCCCTGCACATACTTGGGTGTGTTGGTGGTTTATGCAAAATGGTGCATTTCACTGTATGCTTCAATGTGCAAGTCAAGCCAAGTTTATTGTCACTTAACTTCATACATGTATATATCGTTCATATAGAAACGAGACGACGTTTCTTCAAACCAGGGTGTGAAGCACATAACTCATGATAATTTGTGAAGGTAAGGATAAATTCTACAGATGAATCTCATATAAATAGCAAACTAAAGTGCATTAATATTAAATATTGTAAAGTACAGAACAAATTAACCAGTGACACTTCGAATACAATGAGCCCGGTAGTTCAGAAGCCGAATTGCCTCCAGGAAGAAAATTTTTCTCATCCTGACTATTCTTGTTTTTACGCATTGTAGTCTCCTGCCAGATGGCAGATAGTCAGAGGATGCTGGATGGATGGGTGGGGATCCTTAATAGTACCAGGGCAGTGCTCCTGATGGATGGTAGGGAGACGTTCCGATCCTCTCAGCAGTTCTCACAGTCCTTTGTAAGGGCATCTGGTCTGATGCTCGACTGCTCCCATACCAGATGGAGATGAAACTTGTCAGGATACTCTCAAGGGTGCTCCTGTAAAACGCAGTTAAGATGGTGGGGTAGGGGTGTAATAAATGAATGTGAATTTACAGCAGAAACAGCTTCACTTGTCTCAATACATGTCTGTGCCAATTGAAAAAGAAAAACTCAACCTAATCCCAGTTTATAATCCAGCAAATCACAGAATTTCAAGTAAATATTTGTGCATCGTTTCAGACTGAGTTTCATATCCTTGTCACCATCTAACCAAGATATCTTTCCCCCATTCCTGCTTAATACTTCAGCAATTCCCTGATGGTGCACATTGAGAAGAGAAAAACCAAAGAATATGAATTTGGATTGAGGAAGGAAGGTGTTGCTATGTGTTATCTTCTACTAATGCATACTTTGACAATCACAACCTGGTTCATTTTACTAAGAGAAGGAGGACTGGAGTTGTCATTGTGTCAATGTTGTTGAACAGGATACATGGTCAAGGCCATGGAATCTCACATCCTAAAGAATATTTCTCTCTGCTCTAGTTATTTTAAGAGCAAACTTGTAGCATAGAACTTCCTAGTATCAAGGACAGGGTGTCTTTACAAGAAATAATGGTATTTCTTCATACTTTATTTTTTTTTAAATCCCCAGCTTCTTAAATGGGATGCAGCATCTGTAGTCTTTGCAAAAACCTATGACTGAACAAAGTTGAGTACTTAGCGTTATTGTGAGGTTATTGCTGATATCAGAGCATTTTTAAGAGGGGAGATTTTATGATTGTATTCCAATTCATCACTTTTCCAGTCAAGCCATGATTGAACTGATGCTGCAGGACGTGGTGCAAAGAAAGACTGCCCATCATGGAAGGAACCCATCTGAGGTGGCAGTGTTCGGAGAATAGCAAGAGAAGGGTGAAAGCATCAACAGCACGAGCATTATCCAAGGTAATTCAATTCACTGCGAACGAGACCTCCTCTCAGGATAGTGAAAATAAATGTGAACTTTCTCACAAATATCAAGCTGTGTATAAGCCACGTGACAACAAGCAAGTGCTTCCCATCTGCATGTGCTTATCCAGAGTCCGTGATGCAAAGCAGCAGTGTGTCATGCCCACTTGAGCATGTTTCCCTGGTCACAATTTGCGCACACACACACTTAACAAAACTACTTGGAAGGCTCAAATGCACAAAAGCAGTGGGTGTTCTAACTTTACTGCAACTTCTGTTAATCCATAAAGTGGTAAATGAGCTATTACTCACAGGGTGCCCTGCTGCAGCAGCTGGAATGGAAATCTTGTATACACCTGCAGGAGAACACCATGTTTACAGCAGACAGACACAGCATTAAGAGGAGACCCCCACCCCCCCCATAAGCAAGAAATGAGATAGAGCTGTAGATAAACCCTGTCTAAGGCTCTGTTGTTATTTTATGTTCTCTACCTTGCTATAAATTAGTATCCTGTTTATGGCTTACATTTACACAATCTAATTCGCTATCACCCGGGGTCAATGTCATTGCAATAAGTGGAATGTGCTCATGAAGTCCATGAAAGGATTTTGTTGAATGGGAATGCTTTAGGTGTCAGGAATGAATATAAGTGGACTTCAGTTTTTCTTCAAATCATTCAGAGAAATTTCAAGGATATCATTCAATTCATATAATGTGATTCTTTTGTAGTCTCTCTGAAGTTTTAACCTTCTCTGCTGGCAATAGCTTGTTCTCTGGTTCCTCCACCTTTTGCTTGGTTAGCTGAATGCTATTGCCAGACATGAGGCTGTAGAGAATGCAAAAATCCCTGTGACTGCGTGTAGCTTTCTTTTGTTTATGAGGATATTGTGGATTGATCAAGGCTTTGGAATGCAGTGAAAGAAGTTAATTAATTGCGCTTCAGCTCAGTTTTTTTTAAGATGGAACCCACAAGAGTGTCATTAAGAACAGGAACAATGTTCAAAGTTGTTAGCACCAATCCTTTGATCATTCTCTATCTCAAACAAAGGAAGGGTGAAAGATGAAGACATCATTGGAGTTGTCAGGGAACTTAGAATACACCAGCTTAATTTTGTGCTGTGTGAATTATAGTGTTGCTACGTGATTAAGGAAATAATATGGGCAGAGGAAGGCTGCAGACTGTCAACTAACCAGATTGTACAACAGAGTACCAAAGGCATGCTGCATGATATACTCGGTTCTTAAAGGTACTCCTTCATAATGTACACTACACTGTGTTCATTTAGCTTAAAACAAACTACCACCAACTGCTTACACATAGAAATGCACAGAATAGGTTATATATTTAGGAACACTCACAATGCGCTGGAGGAACTCAGCAGGTCAGTCAGCATCAGTTGAAAAGATTAGTCGACGTTTCGGGCCGAAACCCCTCGTCAGGACTGAAGGAAGAACTTTGGGGAGGGTTTGAAGAATGCTGGTAGTTGAAAAAAACATAAATTTGAAAGACAAAGGGGTGGGGGAGGGGAAGCAGGGAGGTGATTGGCAGGAGAACAATGCAAAGTAGTAGAAGGAGGCGGAACTATGAGGGAGGTGATGTAAAATAGGGATAGAGGAAGGGAGGGGAAGGGAATTACCGGAAGTTGGAGAATTCTATGTTCATACCAAGGGGCTGGAGACTTCATTGGTTATGTGGAACAGTCTGTGCTCCAAACCTATTCTGGTACTGCTCCCCAACTTTTCCTTCGATACATTGACGACTACATTGGTGCTGCTTCCTGCACCCATGCTGAGCTCGTCAATTTCATCAACTTTACTTCAAACTTCCACCCAGCCCTCAAATTCACTTGGTCTATCTCGGACACTTCTCTCCCCTTTCTCGATGTCTCGGTCTCCATCTCTGGAGACAGACTGTCCACTGACATCTTCTACAAGCCCACTGACTCTCATAACTATCTTGACTATACCTCTTCCCACCCCGCCACATGCAAAAATGCCATTCCCTATCCCCAGTTCCTCCGTCTCTGCTGCATCTGCTCCCAGGATGAGGCTTTCTGTTCCAGGACATCTCAAATGTCCTCTTTCTTTAAGGATCGTGGTTTCCCTTCTACGGTGATCAATGATGCCCTCACCTGCATCTCCTCCATTTCCCGCACTTCGGCCCTCACTTCCCGCCACCACAACAGGGACAGAGTTCCCCTTGTCCTCACTTACCACCCCACCAGCCTCCAGATCCAGTACATTATCCTCCGTAACTTCCGCCACCTTCAACAGGACCCCACTACTAAGCACATCTTTCCCTCTCCACCCCTCTCCGCTTTCCGCAGGGATTGATCCCTCCGTGACTCACTTATCCGCACGTCCATCCCCACGGATCTCCCACCCAGCACTTATCCCTGTAAGTGTAAGTGCTACACCCATCTCTACACCTTTCTTGCCACCATTCAGGGTCCCAAACAGTCCTTCCAGGTGAGGCAACACTTCACTTGCGAATCTGCTGGGGTCATCTATTGCATCCGGTGCTCCCGGTGAGGCCTCCTCTACATCGGTGAAACCCGACGCAGATTGGGGGATCGCTTCGTCGAGCACCTCCGCTCCGTCTGCCACAATAGACAGGATCTCCCGGTAGCCACCCACTTCAACTCTGCTTCCCATTCCCATTCAGATATTTCCATACATGGCCTCCTGTACTGCCATATTGAGGCTAAACTCAGGTTGGAGGAGCAACACCTCATATACGGTCTAGGTAGTCTCTAGCCCCTTGGTATGAACATAGAATTCTCCAACTTCCAGTAATTCCCTCCCCCTCCCTTCCTCTATCCCTATTTTATATCACTTCCCTCATAGTTTCGCCTCCTTCTACTACTTCGCATTGTTCTCCTGTCAATCTCCTCCCTGCTTCCCCTCCCCCAGCCCTTTGTCTTTAAAATCACTGTTTTTTTCAACTACCAGCATTCCTCAAACCCTCCCCAAAGTTCTTCCTTCAGTCCTGACGAAGGGTTTCGGCCCGGAACGTCGACTAATCTTTTCAACTGATGCTGACTGACCTGCTGAGTTCCTCCAGCGCATTGTGAGTGTTCCTTTGACAACAGCATCTGCAGATTATTTTGTGTTTAGGTTATATATTTACATGTTTACAGTTATCAACTCAGTCTACAGTTTTTCTTAACTTCTAAGACTTTCTCAACCACAAAAATGCCTTTTGTCATCCATGAAGTGTTCACTGGTAATCATCCACTTCCCATACACACATCTAATGCAGTCCGTTTTGCATCTCTTATGCCTCTTGACCCATGACTTGTCCAGCTAATTCTGCACTGAAATTCATGGTCATCCTGCACTATCTTCTTGGATACTGTGTGCATATACTAATTGATGAAAATCAGACCTCTGACTTCTCTCTCCCATCTGCACCACATAACTTCTGACTTTCAGAACTTTGACAATCTCATCATAGTCCCATTCAACAACTTTCTGTAGTAAGGTGTTGGGATATCTAAGTGTATCCTACTCAAAACTGTGACTTTTGCTACCTCTTTTTGTTCTCTTCCTCAGAATGTCCACCCTGCTCCCTTAGAAGTTTGTCGAGATTGCGCAGAGCATCTAAAACTTTGACAAACTCCTATCAGTCTATCATGAAGGTATGTTGACTGGCTACATCACAGCCTGGTATGGACACGCCAATGCCCTTGAACAGAAAATCCTACTGCCCTGCATAGTGGATACTGCCCTGTCCATCGTGGATAAAGCCCTCCCCACCATTGAGCACATCTACATGAAATACTGTCGCAGGAAAGCAGCATCCATCATCCGAGACCCCCATCACCCATGACATGCTCTCTTCTCACTGCTGCCATCAGGAAGAAGGCACAGGAGCATCAGGACTTGGAACACCAGGTTCCAGAATAGTTGCTACCCCTCAACCATCAGGCTCTTGAACCAAAGGGGATAACTTCACTCAACTTCATTGAAATGTTCCCACAACTAATGGACTCACTTTTAAGGACTCTTCATCTCATGTTCTCTATTTATTATTTATTTATTGTTATCATTCATTCCTTTGTTGTATTTGCACAGTTTGTGGTCTTTTGCACTCTGACTGAATCCCCACATTGGGTGGTCTTGCATTGATTTTAGTAGTTACAGGCTCATTTCACTTCCTTTTGCAGGGGAAATTACATTTGCAAATTCATCCGGCAGTCATCTAACAATGCCTTTGGCAGGATGTGGTACTCACCTGCTTCAAGCAGGCTTCAATTATAGAAGAGCATGGCGACCTGCCTCAGTGACTATCGCCCAGTTGCACTTGCATCCACAGTGATGAAGTGTTTTGAGAGGCTGGTGAGGAAACATATCAGCTCTTTCCTGAGAAGCCACTCGGACCCACTCCAGTTTGTTTACCGGAACAACAGGTCCACAGCAGATGCCTTCTCATTGGTTCTTGGAACATCTGGACAGCAAAGATGCATACATCAGGATGCTCTTTATTGACTGCAGCTCAGTATTCATACCATCATCCCCTCAAGACTAATAAGCAAGCACCAAGACCTTAGCCTCAGTACCTCCTTGTGCAATTGGATCCTGGATTTCCTCACTTGTAGACCAGTCAGATTTGATTGGCAACAACATCTCCTCCATGATATCCATCAGTACAGGTGCCCTACAGGCCCTGTTCCACTCGCTTTACACCTATGAAGATATGTGGCTAAGCACAGCTCCAATGGCATATTCAAGTTTGCTGATGACGCCACTGTTGTAGGCTGTATCAAAGGTGGTGATGAATCAGCATACAGGAGGGAATTGAAACTCTGGCTGAGTGGCGTCATAACAGCAACCTCTCACTCAATACCAGCAAGACCAAGGAACTGATTATAGACTTCAGGAGAGGGAAACCAGAGGTGCATGAGGAAGTCCTCATCGAAGGATCAGAGGTGGAGAGGGTTAACAACTTTAAATTCTTGGGCGTTGCTATTTCAGAGGACCTGCCCTGGACCCAGCACGTAAGTGCAATTGTGAAGAAAGTATGGCGGTGCCTGTATTTCCTTAGGAGTCTGTGGAGATCTGGCATGACATCTGAAACTTCAACACACTTCTCTAGATTTGTAGTGGAGACTGTATTAACTGGAGTGTGGTAGAGAGCCTGGTATGGAAACAAGCCTCTGAATGGGAGATCATACAAAAGGTAGTGGATTCAGCCCAGTACACCGTGGGCAAAGCCCTCCAAAACATTGAGCACTTCTACATGAAACTTTGTCATAGGAAAGCAGCATCCATCATCAGAGATCCCTCCACCCAGGTCTTGCTATCTTCTCGCTGTTGCCATCAGACAAAAGACACAGGAACCTCAGGACTCGCATCACCAGGTTCAAAAACAGTTCTGCCCCTCAACCATCAAACCCTTGAATAAAAGGGGATAACTACACTCATCTGCCTGATCGTTTAAATATTCCCACAACCAGTGGTCTCACTTTAGGAAGTATCTCATTATCTCATGCTCTCGTTATTTTTTGCTATTTATTTATATTTGCATTCGCACAGTTTGTTGTCTTCTGCACTCTGGTTGATCTTTCATTGACCCTGTTACAGTTCCTATTCTATAGATTTTTTGAGTATGCCCAAAGAAAATGAATCTCAGGGCTCTTTATGGTGACATGTATGTATTTTGACAACAATTTACTTTGAACTTTTGACTTGGTAAACAAGTGTTGACTACTGTAGCAGACTACCTCAAAATCTTAACATACGGGAACTCCAAATCACATAACTGAGAAAGTTCAGATGGTTGATTTGGGCTGTCTGCCACGCTGCTCAATGTCAGATGTGATTCTGAGATTATTGAAGATTATAACAATCCTATTCCTCGCATTCCAAGCAACACGCACAAAATGCTAGCGGAACACAGCAGGCCAGACAGCATTTATAGGAAGAAGTACAGTTGACGTTTCGGGCTGAGACCCTTCGTCCTGTGTGTGTTGCTTGAATTTCCAGCATCTGCAGATTTCCTCGTCCTTGCCTTCCAATCTTGCTTTATCACACATTCTTTTCTGGCTTCTAATATGATCTAAAGATGTCTTGTTTCAGTATTTGTCCTCCTTGATGACAATACCCTGATGTGTTTGACATTTCAGACACCTGGGAAATCTCACCTGAACCTATTGGAGCTGATGCCAAAAACTAAAGAGGGCACTTGTTACACATTCGTAGCCACCAGTTCAGAAACTAGCAGCAAAAGACAGTTTAGAAATGCTCTCTGCATGAGATGAGCCTGCATTCATGAATGGATTGCAGTCATGTAGGAGGACCATTAGACATCAGTTCTCCAGAAGATGAGGTCATATATTTCCCCTTATGAGGAGAGAAACCCATCCCTGCTCCATGGTTTGTGGATCATAGTCCTGTTATTGCCGGTTATCTTCCAGTGCTACAATGGCAAATTCCAACAAATTAATGCATGTTGCAAGGGCCTGATGCGGACTTTTGGCCCCAAGTGTCGATTTCTTTCCCTTCTAATGATGTGGAGTTCTTCTAGAAGATTGCTCCAGATTCTAAACACTGTACTCTGTGTCTCCAATGCATGTTGCAGTGTCCGTGCTGCCAATCAAGTTTGCTATGCAGCCATGCAGTACCAAGCTACTCACATTACAATGCTATATTCCACTGCTGGAGGAGACTTTGAGGTTGTGGCGGCACCTCAGCAGATTGCTTTTAGGCACATCACAATACTGCAAATGTTCCACCCAAGAAAGAATCGCCACCTCTATTTAACATGAACCTTCTCTTCTCCATTAGGATTTTAGCATTTGTGCTCACGTCACCTGTTACTCCAGCAGTACCCAGTATTGCAGCCATCTCCCCAACTTGGAATGCTGCTCCAAGAGGTCCTGGAATAAAGGTGTAGTTGGAAGACAGGGCATCTATGATCAGAGCTGTCCTTTAACACCCAGGATGTCCATTTATATCCTTCAATTCCAAGGCAACTTCTATCCACCTGCTTTGTTGCTAACCAAAAGACTCTAGCTACTAGAATCTGGAACAAAGTTGCCGGAGGAACTCAATGGGTTAGGCAGTGGACATCTTCAAAAGGCAGTACCAAAAGAAGGCGGAATCCGTCCTCACCATCCAGGACAGGCCCTCTTCTCATTACTACTATCAGGCAAGAGGTAGAAGAGCCAGAAGTCAGACTCTCAATATTTTTTTGTTTTAGGAATGTTCTGGATAGTTCATGAACACTACCTCGTTATCACTACCCCGTATGGTAACATATAGTGATTCTCATGTCTAGCCATGCATTGTTGTTACAAAACAACAAGTTTCACAATATATGTCAGTGGTGATAATTATAATTCTGAAAGGAATATTTGATGTATCAGAATGAACGCGTAACAGGGAAATTGCCAGCATAAAATGGTGAGAGAGAGAGAGAGAGAGAGAATCTGGGCAAGAAGGGGTTAATGAGCAGCTTCACTGCAGTCACTGAGGTCATTTGGAAGATGGGCATTTTAACACACTGTGTAGGATAATTACTCAGCTACTGTTTAATTTTAGTATTGATTCAATTTCTATAATTGTTTGGCTTGTTGAATTGCATGGTTCTAGTGTTCACAAGGTGTTCAAACAGACACTGAAATGATAGGTAACTGGAAAATGGTCATTTGAGAACTGTATCGTTTTAGGATTCAAGACTTTCCTTTATTGTGTGCAGTCAATTTTGTGACGTGGTTATCAGTGAGAGGTCAACATACTCCTTAAACAGAATTGAAGGCACAGGGAAGCTTCCTGTTTTAGTGCTTGTGATGAAGGAACTCTTTCAGTGCTTAACGCTGCACAGCTCCATGGAGCAAGTAAATAGGAAGGTACTTCCAGGTCAGTTTGCTGAGTGATTTGCAGATATCAGAGTACCTAGGAGATTACTGCTCTTATCTTCTGAGACAGTAGAGTTGAAGAATCTTTGATGTTCTTGTGAGGGAATCTTGATGAATTATTGCTATCCATATTTTACACAGCACGTAGTGGAGGCGTTATTGATCTCTGAAGTGGGAGACAGAGCAGCAGACTACCCTGCACCAACTGAGTCAAATTTAAATCTCAAACACGAGGAAATCTGCAGATGTTGGAAATTCAAGCAACACACACAAAAATGCTGATGAACGCAGCAGGCAAGGCAGCATCTCTAGGAAGAAGCGCAGTCAAAATTTTGGGCCGAGACCCTTTGTCAGGACTAACTGAAAGAAGGGATAGTAAGAGATTTGAAAGTGGGAGATCCAAAATGATGGGAGAAGACAGGAGGGGCAGGGATGGAGCCAAGAACTGGAAATTTGATTGGCAAAAGAGATATGAGGCTGGAGAAGGGAGAGGATCATGGGACGGGAGCCCTAGGGAGAAAGAAAGAGGAGGAGGGGGGGAAAAACCCAGAGGATAGGCAAGGAGTTATAGTGAGAGGGACAGAGGGAGAAAAAAGAGAGAGAGAGAAAAAAAGGGAAAAAAAATAATAATAAATAAATAAATAACGGCTGGGGTACAAAGGGGAGGTGGGGCATTAACGGAAGTTAGAGAAGTCGATCTTCATACTGTCAGGTTGGCAGCTACCCAGACGGGATATAAGGTCTTGTTCCTCCAAACTGAGTGTGGCTTCATCTTGATAGTAGAGGAGGCCGTGGATAGACACATCAGAATGGGAATGGGACATGGAATTAAAATGTGTGGCCTCTGGGAGATCCTGCTTTCTCTGGCAGACAGAGCGTAGGTGTTCAGCGAAACAGTCTCCCAGTCTGCATTGGGTCTCGCTAATATATAGAAGGCTGCAACAGGAGCACCAGACGGAGTATATCACCCTAGCGGACTCACAGGTGAAGTGTCGCCTCACCTGGAAGGACTGTCTGGGGCCCTGAATGGTGGTGAGGAAGTGTAAGGGCATGTGTTGCACTTGTTCTGCTTATAAATCTGTTTTTTTGGAGCTGCCCAAGAATAAATGGATCCCAGTTTTTTGCAAAAGTGATTTATGTCTTCCAAATGATCACTGATGTTAACAAAGTCAGGTGATTGGTTCTAAAAAGCTCCTGTTTTTCCACTGGCCATACTCATGGTAAGATTTTCCATTGCTGGAGATAGGCATTGCTAAGAACAACTGTTATATGAAGTTAACTTGCCACATATCTTCACAATTCTGAATTACTTGCTGGCTCTTGCTAGGTGTGGGCATAGAGTGCTTTTTCTTGTGAGCTATTGGAGTTTGGTCCTCAGCATGGCGATCAAGTTCAAGTTTAATTGTCATTCAACCATGCCCATATATACCGCTAAATGAAACAGTATAATTCTGGGGTCAAGGTGCAAACCACACTACATTCAGACACACACAGTACATGTAGTTACAGTGGCACAAAAATAATATTAACACTGGTCTCTGAGTGACATGGCCTTAGGACTGACGGTGCATAGCATGTTGTCCTGGAGCCGTGTTTCTGCAAGAACAAGTACATAGCAGTTCCTCATGTCCCTCTGGGTTAGCCGCAGATGAAGGCAATCCAGCTTGCCTTCCAAGCAGCACTAATGGGAGAGCTGGCCTATGGGGGCCAGCTCCCAACCCAGCACACTGAGCCTCTGTTCTCTTCCACTCCGTTCTTGGTACTTCCTACCCTGGGCGGCTGTAACAGGTGATGCCGCAGCATGAGTACCTGGTTCATGCAATAACCGAGGCCACACAGAGCCCATGCTGTCAGTCTTGCTAATGAACTAGTGAAACAAACTTCCAGTATCTTGTATTACCATGAGGGTCTTGTGATCACAAGAAAAATGTTTAAGATATACTTTTCTATCATTTGTTGGACCTGGAGTGGTCCCTGCAATCAAGCACACCAACACCTTACTGGAAGTCCAGAAAATTGTTTTCTCCATAACAACCAGACCCTGTGGGTCTGGTTATAATTACACACTCCTATATTGCATTGATGTGAGAGCTTTCCATTCAGCGAGTAAATCAGAATCATTGACACACTGCACTGTATAACAGAAAATGTGTTGTTTTGTGGCAGCAATGCAGTGCAAGACATTAAAAAATAACTAAGTTACAATTAATCAATCTATCAGTCAATAGAACAAAAGAGGAATTGTGAGGTAGTATTCATGGGTTGATGGAACATTCAGAAATCGGCAAGGGAAGAAGCTGTTCCTGAAGTGTTAAGCGTGTTCTTCAAGCTCCTGTACATCTCCCCTGATGATAGTAATGAGAAGAGGGCATGTCCCTTATGGTGAGGGTCCTTAATGATGGAGGCTGCCATCTTGAAGTATCACATTTGAAGATGCCTTCCACTACCTGTTGCAGTGATTGAAATAGTGCCAACTGAAATGAATGAAGCCAGCTTTCCAGTGTGCAGCATTGACAAGAATCTCCTACACCACTAAAACAGAGAAGCTTCTCGGTTTTTGAATATCCCCATACGAAAAACTCTACGCCTTCACAACTACCGCCCAGTTGCACAGAAGCCAACCATTCCTGCCACATTGGACACCCGCCAATATGCTTACCAACAGAACCACTATATGACAGGTGCCGTAGCATCTGCCATGCACGTGGTCCGGACACAGCTAGAAACAAGGATGTTTATGTCAGAATGCAGTTTTTGGATTTCATTTTGGCTTTCGATACTATTGTTCCCCAGACCTTGGAGAACAAACTCAGTCTAAATACACCATTGTGCAGCCAAGTGTTGGACTTCCCAACCAACAGACCTCAGGTGGTCCAAATGTACAACCGCTCCATCATCTTCAACACGGGTGTCCCCAGGGCTATGTGCTAGCCTGTAGCTGTACACCCTGCTCACACATTACTGCACAACCAAACACCAGAGTAATCACATTGTCATCGATGACACCGCAGTGATGGGGCTCATCGTCAACAGCCAATAGATAGCCTACAGAAAGGAGGTGGAAGAGCTCAAGCCCTGGTGCCAAGCAAATAACCTCTTCCTCAATGTCAACAAAACCAAGGAGATGGTTATTGACTTCAGGAGAACTCACACCACTCACCCTTTTTAATACTGGCCCCACAGCAGTGGAAACCACAAGCAGGTTCAAACTCCTGGGAGTGCACACCTTGCACACCTCTGATAGTCCCAGAACACATTATACACAATCAGGAAAGCTCACCAATGCCTCTACTTTCTGAGGAGGCTGAAGAAAGCCGGACTAGGCACAGCTATACTCACATCATTCTACTGTGCATCTATAGAGAGCATCTTATCACTGCATGGTACGGAAACTGCACTGTGGTGGACAGGAAGGCTCCACAACAGTAGTCAAGACTGCCTATTACGTCACTGAAATCAGCCTTCCCACTATCAAGCACGTATATACAGAAAGGTGCCAGAAAAGGGCCAGTAACATCACGAAGGATCCCACCCACCCCGCTCATGGACTGTTTGTCTCACTCTCATCAGGGAGAAGGCTATGAAGTTTCCATGCCAGGATCACCAGACTCAAAACTGGGTACTTACCCCAAGCAGCAAGGCTGATCAACACCTCCACCCACCAACCCACCCCTCCATGACCCCAATCACCACTACTTTATATCTCTTGTCAGTCACTTTAAGTACAGACACTCCTGTGCCTAGTGTCACTTTATGGGAATACAATTAATCTATGCATATAAACTATTTTACATACTTATATTTATTCTGTTTTTATTTATTATTGAGTTTTTTTGTGCTACTTTGGATTTGGAGTAACAATTATTTTGTTTACTTTTACACTTGTGAACTGGAAATGATATTAAACAATCTTGAATCTTGAAATAGTTCAGCATTCAATAACAGAATCCATAGTGTGACTTGTCGCTGTGTGAACTACTGAATAGACTGTGAAAAGACTGTATGTGTATATTAATTGCTGCTTTTCTGAATAAGATGCAGTATTTGTTTATCTTTTTGCAGGGTCTCAATCAGGTACCACATGTTCTTAAAAATTCAAGATGCAGCAGACATCAGCCACCATAGCCTGAAATGAAACAGACACTAAGAAATTGAGGTCACTGTGAACTGGCTGGGAAGGTCCAGGCATGGGCATACTGATGAAATCTGCCTCCAGAGAAGAGATGTTGTTACTACCTGTTTTAAAAATCCTAACCTTTGATACCTTGTTGCCTGGACACATGGAGATGGAAGCATTTAGGTTCAAGGAAATGTGGTCTCCTTACTTTCTTCTTGTTCTCCGTGATCCCTTCTGCTGAGTTGGCCTTACACTTGGACTCTCCCTTCCTGCTTTAAGTTGTAGCAGAGAACCAGAAAGACAACTACTCTGACTTAGTAAAATAGAGGTGTCATGGTCCAGTCTATGAAGTCCACACTCCGGTTCATGGTCCAGTCCATCGACCCTTGCTCCAGGTTTTCCAGTCTACTCTGTTTCTGTTTCTGTTCCTGTTGAGCACTAATTGAGGCAGCTGATTCTCATTGGGGTTGGCCGCATAAAAACCTCCAGAGACCAGGGCGTGGCTGCTGGATTGTTCTTGTCCTTACTCCTTGTATCCCTTCCCCTGCCTTCTGTTTCCTTGCCTGAAGCCTTGCCTTGTCTTGCTGGTAACTCTCGCCTCGCCTGAAGTTCTTGTCTCACCTTGCATTGCCTGAAGCCTTGCCTTGTCTTGCTAGTAACTCTCGCCTCGTCTCGCCTGAAGTCTTGTCTTGGAGCCTCCCTGTACCTAGCTCCCTTCCTGTCCCTTGCCTTCGCCAGGTAAGTCAGACCGTCTTGCCATTACCCCACGGTTTGTTCTGTTCCTTCTTGTCCCTTGCCTCCATCGGGTAAGCCAGGCCGTATTGCTGTAACCCTGCGGTTGGTTCTGTCCCTTGCCTCTGTTGGGTAAGCCAGGCCGTCTTGCCGTTACCCTACAGTTGGTTCTGTCCCTTCCTGTCCCTTGCCTCTGTCGGGTAAGCCAGGCCATATTGCCATTACCCTGCGGTTGGTTCTGTCCCTTTCCTCTGTCGGGTGGAGATCTGCGCCCTGCCCAGGTGATCTGTGCCCTGCCCAGGAGTACCGTGCCTTGCCCAGGAGGAACTTCAAGACCCCAACCCTCAAGCCTCGCCCCTAGCCAAGCTTCAAGACCCCAAGCCTCAAGCCTTGCCTCAAGTCTTTAGTCTCAAGTCTCTGGTCCCCAGCCTCGCCTCAAGTCTCTGGTCCCCAGCCTCGCCTCAGGTCTCTGGTCCACAGCCTCGCCTCAGGTCTCTGGTCCACAGCCTCGCCTCAAGTCACTGGTCTCCAGCCTCACCTCAAGTCTGAAGACTCCAGCCTCATTCTGCCTGCCAGCCAAGTCAGGTCCTTGCCTAGTTCTGGGGTCTGAGCCAGAGGCAAGACCCAGGTTCTGGGTCCTTGTCCAGTCTCTGGCTTGGAGTCCAAGCCTGGGCTCCTAGCTCTCTTTTCCAGTCCTGTTACGGGTTCCCGGTTTTCGTGTCCATGTCCTAGCCCTCACCCTGTATCCTAGTCCTGTCCCTAGTACTTCAGTGTCTGTGTCTTGCACTTGGGTCCGTTCCCAGCCACCACCTTATGACAGGAGGTAGCTACAGTGCATCTTGCACTATGGGGAAGAAAGAAAATATCATCTGTTGCCCTGACAGGTTCAAATGCAGCTCCCCAAAACACAGTGTACCCTCCCACAAGTCAGTTTCCTCAAACCTGAGAAAAGATCCTCTTACTAACTAGTAGAGGCTGTTCTTGCCTGATTTCCTGCATATTGGAACAATGCTAAGTGGCAAAGATTTTGGCTTGTATGCCTCAGTGACAGAGAGCTATGTTAGTTGGAGTCTGGGCTTTAATTCCTAGTAAATATAATTCTTCCCATCAGGAACACTTTTTGACAAGGCCCAAAATGTTCATTATTTTCCCTTTTAGTGACTGCACCTTGTCAGGTTGTCAGGTCAACAATGTAACAAAGGGAAAGTGAAATTCCTACACCAGGTGACGTGTTTCTTCAAATAAAATGGAAGTTTCTGATCAAGCTTTTGGGAACAAACACTGAGTTTGATTTTGCTGGGCCTAGCCCATCAGGTGGGGTCATTGCCCTCATGTGCCCTGACTTAGCCAATCTTGCTGCCTCTACTAGGCCGTGGGATGATAGGTCCCTAAAGAGCAAAGATTTTAGTCCCAAACCCCAATAACCCAAACCAGGGATGGAACTGGAACTTTGACTTTGTCAAAATGATGGCACATTTTAATGGGTTTTAAATGTATCTGCTACCTAGAAACAATTAAAATTGAAATAAATAATTAAGAATAAACAAAGTACATTAAAATCACATTAACGAGATATGATTAAATTTCATTAAAGTGAAAGGGTAAAACCCTTGCCTTATACATTTCGTATGTGGAGAATTTTCATCGAAATGAATTGGAAATGAGTGGCACTTTGCTCCAGCCTAATGTTGTGAAATCCCGCCAGTACTATGCTCCGCCTTTGATTTCACATGGCTAAGTGACAGCTGGGATGGTAGCGGGAAATATACCAACTTCCACACCAGTGACTGAGTGCTGGTGTTTCTGGGTTGCCACTGTATTTCCAGTGTAATACTCCACAAGATTTGTTCATCTGCTTCTGGGACACTCTATCCACCAAAAAGCGGGGTTCGATGTACCTACTTCGTTATTCAGGTAATTACTATAACTTACCACATTGTGTCTATGTGGTAGTTAGATACATTCATCAGCAATGATGTAACTCAGCAATATCCAATTGGAAAATGGGTTCTCAGGGAAGACCACATCTTTATTTTAAATGTGTACCTTGTTTTAAGTTCAACATGTTTGTCTCTATACAATGAAGGAGAATTTTATCAGCAATATTTCAAATTCTCCAATCTTTGGAAAATAAAACTCTCTTCTCCAGAGGATGATTCAAACCTTGCGTTCACTTTACAGTTAACTTGATGAAAAAAGTTATTTTTATGCAAAAAATACTCTCTCAAATTGTAAATTTAATCGAATGTATATATTTTATATTTAAAACACAAACAACTGATGTTATATGGTTATATGTGTCCTGCAGAAGGATCTTTGCCTACAACGTCAACTGTTTATCATTTCCACAGATGCTGCCTGACTTGCTGAGTTCTTTGTGTGTGTTGCTCTGGATTTCCAACATCTGCAGACTCTCTTGTGTTTATGATGTGTGATTGTAATTCTCTCCACTATTAAATAATAGCGTTTGATTGTAGAACACGGAAGGATTTCATTTGTTTTCCACTGGATCATTAGGGTGGTGGGAGATAGAACATAGAACAGCACAGTAACTGGCCCTTTGGCCCACAATGTTGTGCCAAACTAATTAAATTAGTAATCAAATGGCTAACTAAACTAATCTCTTCTGCTCACACAATGTCCATATCCTTCCATTTTCCTCATATTCACATGCCTATCTAAAATGTCTCAAAAGATTCTGAAGTTTATGCCCCTACCTAGCGCAATGCAGGCAATGCTCCAGGCAATGCATTCTAGACACCCACCACTCTCTCTGTATACCCCTCACCTTAAATACATGCCCTCTGCTATTAGATATTTCAACCCTTGGAAAATGTATTGTATGCATATTCTATCTGTGCCTCTCATATCTTATAAGCGTCCATCAGATCTCCCCTTAGGCTCCACCTCTCCAGGAAAACAACCCAAGTTTGTACAATCTCTTATTATAGCATATGCTCTCTAATCCAAGCAACATCCTGGTAAATCTCTTCTGCACCCTCTCCAAAGCCACCAGATCCTCCTTATAATGGGGCAACCAGCACTGTATGCAGTACTCTAGATGTGGCTTATCTTGAGTTTTATAAAGCTACAGCATAACTTCCTGACCTTTGAACCCTGTGCCTCGAATAATAAAAGCAAGCATGTCATATGCCTTCTTAACAACCTGCGTAACCACTTTCAGGAAGTTAGGAACTTGGACCCCAAGATCCCTCTGCTCATCAACACTGATAAGGGTATGCCCCATAATAGTGTATGGTCTCTTTGCATTTGACCCACCAAGGTGCAACACTTCACATTTGGCTGGGTTAAACTCCATCTGCCACTTCTCTGCCCAAATCTGCAAATGATCTATATCCTATTGTATTCTTTGTCAGTCATCCATGCTATCCACAAGACTACCAATCTTTGTTTCAACTACAAACTTACTAACCCACCCATCTACATTTTCATCCAGGTCATATATATACATCACAAATAGCAGAGGCCCCAGTACAGATCCCTACGGAACACATTAATCATAGACCTCCAGCTAGAATAAGTCTATTTGACTATTACCTTCTGTCTTCTACATCCAAGCCGGCTCGGAATCCAAATGGTCAATTCACCATGGATCCCGTGTGTCTTAATACGCAGCCCTCTTGATTTTCTATCGTTAATGAAAGCGGCTTGTCCATAAATCTATTTTAAAGCTACCGTTTATGGCAGAATAGTGTAATGTCAATTTGCCATTTTTTCTGGAATATATTGTAAGTATTATACGTGTTGAATTATTAGAAGTATTTCACATTTGTACTGGGTTAAATTTAAGCCCCAGTTGAGAGGTTCTAGAGAGATAGCCTGGAACCTTAGATTTGAACTTGTGCTTCCTCAGCTGACCGTTGCTGAAGTACTTGGAGCAAAGAACAATATACCACAGCAGAGGACCCTTGGCCCAATTCTTTTACTTACTCCAAGATCAAACTAACCCTTCCATCCTACATAGCCCTCAATTTTTCTTTCATCCATGTGCTTATCTAAGTGTCTCTTAAATGTCCTTGTCGTACCTGCCTCTAACACTACCCCTGGCAGCATGTCCCAGGTACCTAACATGCTCTGTGTAAGTTAAAAAAATCCTACCAACCCCCCTGCATGCTTCCCTCCACTCACGTCAGAATTCTGCCCTCTCATAATCTATGCCTCTTAACATATTTTGTATCTCTATTAAGTCAATGTTTATCCTCCTGCATTTTAACGAAAGGCCCTAACTAACATCCACATCTTTCCTATAATAAGGAGACCAGAAATGAACACAATAATCCAAGTGTGGTCTAATCACATTTTATAGAACTACAGCATTACCTCACTGCTCTTGAACTCAATCCCATGTTTAATGAAGGCCAATATACCATACACCTTCTTAACCATCCTATCAGCTTGTGCACAACTTTGAGGGATCTATGCACATGAATCCCAAGATCTTTCTGTTCTACTGCCATTAACCTGTAAAAATCCTGCCATTAACCTGTAAAACTCCTGCCATTAACCCTGTATTCTGCCTTCAAGTTCCATCTTCCAAAGTAAGACACTTCATACTTCTCTGGATACAGCTCTATCTGCCACTTCTCAGCCCAGCTCTGCATCCTAACAATGTGCTGTTAGAACATAGAATAGTACAGCACAGTACAGGCCCTTCGGCCCACAATGTTGTGCTGACCCTCAAACCCTGCCTCCCATATAAGCCCCCACCTTAAATTCCTCCATATACCTGTCTAGTAGTCTCTTAAACTTCACTAGTGTATCTGCCTCCACCACTGACTCAGGCAGTGCATTCCACACACCAACCACTCTCTGAGTAAAAAACCTTCCTCTAATATCCCCCTTGAACTTCCCATCCCTTACCTTAAAGCCATGTCCTCTTGTATTGAGCAGTGGTGCTCTGGGGAAGAGGCGCTGGCTATCCACTCTCTACACCTCTATCATGTCTCCTCTCATCCTCCTTCTCTCCAAAGAGTAAAGCCCTAGCTCCCTTAATCTCTGATCATAATGCATACTTTCTAAACCAGGCAGCATCCTGGTAAATCTCCTCTGTACCCTTTCCAATGCTTCCACATCCTTCCTATAGTGAGGTGACCAGAACTGGACACAGTACTCCAAGTGCGGCCTAACCAGAGTTTTATAGAGCTGCATCATTACATCGCGACTCTTAAACTCTATCCCTCGACTTAGGAAAGCTAACACCCCATAAGCTTTCTTAACTACCCTATCCACCTGTGAGGCAGCTTTCAGGAATCTGTGGACATGTACCCCGAGATCCCTCTGCTCCTCCACACTACCAAGTATCCTGCCTATGACAAACTTCTACACAATCCAGAACACCTTCATACCATCTGAAAACTTCCTAATCCACCATTCCACTTCCTCATCCAAGTCATTTATAAAAATCACAGAGGAAGTGTCCCAGAACAGATCCCAGCAGAACAGCACTGGTCACCAACCTCAAGCAGAATAAGCTCCATCTCCTATCACCCTCAGCTTCTGTGAGCAAGCCAATTCTGAATCCACGCAGCCACATTTCCCCGGTTCACATGTTTCCTGACTTTCTGAATGAGCTTTCCATAGGGAACCTTATCAATTGCCTTACTAAAATCCATATACACCATATCCACAGCTCTGCCTTCATCAATATCTTTTGTCACTTCCTCAAAGAATTCAATCAGGCCTGTAAGGAATGACCAGCCCCTCATGAAGCCATATTGACGATCACTAATCAGACTATGCTTCTCAAAATACTAGTGAATACTGTCTTGAAGAAACCTCTCTGAAGATTTGCTCATTCTGATGTAAGACTCACTGGTCTATAGTTTCCATGGTTATCCCTATTACCTTTCTTGAATAAAGAAATAAGATTTGCTATCCTCCAATCCTCTGGCACTACTTTTATGGCCAGAGAGGAAAAGGCACAGTAACCCCATCTTTCATTACCTGTAACAACCTGGGGTATATCCCTTCCAACTCCAAGAACTTATATATCTTAATGTTTTTCAAAAGTCCCAGCACATCTTCTTTCTTAATGTTGACATGTTTCAGCATATTAGCCTGTTCTCTGCTGGCCTTGCATTCATGAAGGTCCCTCTCATTCACGAATACTGAAGGAAAGTATTCATTAAGGACCTGCCCTCCCTCCACTGACTCCAGGCACACATTTCCTCTTTTATCCCTGATCTGTCATACTGTCACTCCAATTATCCTCTTGCTCTTCATTTAAGTGAAGAATGCCTTGGGGTTTACCTTAATCCTACTCACCAAGGCGTTCTCATGTCCCCTTCTAGCTCTCATTAGTCCATTCTTAAACTCCTTCCTAGCTACCTTGTAACTCCCAACAGCCCTGTCTGACCCTTGCTTCCTAAACCTTAAATATGTTTCTTTCTTCCTCTTGACTAGATGTTCTGCATCTCTTGTTAACCACAGTCTTTTCACTCTACCAGCCTTTCCATACTTCAATGGGACAAATCTGTCCAGAACCCTTGCAAGTGCTCCCCAATCAACTTCCACATTTCCATTGTGCATTTCCCTCTGCTCCCAATTTACATTCCAAAATTCCTGCCTAATGACATCAAAATTCACCCTCCCTCGGTTAAATACTTTCCCATACCGTCTGCTCCTATCCCTGTCCAAGGCGCTGGTAAATGTCAGGGAGTTGTAGTCACTATCTCCAAAATACTCACCCATGAAAGATCAGTCACCTGACCAGGTTCGTTGCCTTGTACCAGGTCCAATAGGGCCTCTCCTCTAGTTGGCCTGGCTATAGACTATGTCAGGAATCTTTCCTGGACACACCTCACAAATTCTGCCCCA
Source organism: Mobula hypostoma (assembly GCF_963921235.1). Taxonomy (NCBI): domain Eukaryota; kingdom Metazoa; phylum Chordata; class Chondrichthyes; order Myliobatiformes; family Myliobatidae; genus Mobula; species Mobula hypostoma. The sequence continues at coordinate 36,316,133 of NC_086107.1, read as the reverse complement.
TCTAAGTTTTTTTGCACTAAGAATTTTCATATCAATATTAGGGAAGTTGAAGTCACCCATGTCAACAACCTTGTTGTTTTTCACCTTTCAAAATACCTGCCTCCCAGTCTACTCCTCAGTATCTCTGGTGCTATGCGGGGCGGGGGTGTGGTGGTGGTACAGTTTCTATAGATTATACCCAACAGAATGATTGCTCCCTTCCAGTTTCTTACTTACGCCCATGCTGACTCAGTAGATGACCCTTCCAGGCTGTCTTCCCTTTCTGCAGCTGTGATACTATCCCTGATTACTAATGCCACTCCTCTCATCTCTGTACCTCCCTCCCTATTCCTTTTCAAACATCTAAGCTCCGGAACCTCCAGCAACTAGTCCTGCCCTTGTGACAGCCAAGCCTCTGTCATGGCCACAATGTCAAAGGTGAAGGTCGATCCAAGATAAAAAGAGGCAAATGATCCATTCTATAAGACCATAAGATATAGGAGCACAATTAGGCTATTTGGCCCATTGAGTCTGCTCTGCCATTCAATTTACTTTTCCCTCCAAAGACAATTCTCCTGGAATGGGAGCATCATTCTATTGGGTGTATTCTATAGAACCCTCCCCCCCCCACCCCCCGCATAGCAACAGAGACACTGAGGAGCAGATTGGCAGGCAGATTTTTGAAAGATGCAAAAGCAACAAGGTTGTTGACCTGGGTAACTTTGACTTCCCTAATACTGACTGGCAAATTCATAGTGTAAAAAAACTCAGGTGGGGTGAAATTTGTTAAATGTCCTGTGCTTTAAATATATGTAATGAATTGGCCTCTTCATCTGTCAGTGGCAATGAATTCCACAAATTTAGCACCATTTAGCTGAAGAAATCCCTCCTTATCTGTTCTCAGCGATGTCCTTTTATTCTGAGGCTGTGTACACAGACCCTAGACTCTTCCACTACTGAAAATATCCTCTCCACATCCACTCTATCCAGGCCTTTCAATAGTCAGTAGATTTCAAAAAGATAGCCTCTCATAGTCATAAACTCCAGCAAGTTATGGTCCAGTGCCATCAAGCACCCCTCACACATTAACACTTACATTACTGGGATTATTCTTGTAAACCTCTTCTTGACCCACTCCATTGCCAGCACATAATTCCTTCAATATGTCATCCAAAACTGCTCACGGAACTCCTAATATGGTCTGACCAATGCCTTAGAAAGCCTCAGCACAAGGGCTGAGGCTCCTCTAGCACTACCTCTTGGATACCCTACCTACCTCGATTGCAGTCACACCCTCTTGTTCCCGGCCTCAAATCAAATTTTGAAGCAGTTAATATAATGAATGGTGGGGTGGAGATGAATCTTTACCAAAGAAGGTGCAAGGTGCTCCTTCCCTCTGCTAGCCTGCTTAGCACCCTAATTAGAGTCATGTGAAGCCATGGGAGCAGGTGGTGGATGATCGTATGAGCAGCTGGTGCATATCACAAGTTATGCAACACTGATGTCAAGTAGACAATCTCCGAAGGGTATAGATGATGGCTGGGGTCACCTGTCTTGTAAAGACACTGCCCAGAAGAAGGCAATGGCAAACCACTTCTGTTGGAAAAATCCGCCAAGGACAACCATAGTCATGAAAAGACCACGATCGCCCATGTCGTACAACATGGCGCGTAAAGAACGAACGAATCTGATCAATATGATTATATCCTGAATTGTTGTGAAGGATATTGTTGAGAGTATTTGGAGTGCTGCTTCAAGTTTGGTCCCATTATTGAAGGAAAGAATAAACATGTCGATCTGCAATTATATAGGGCATTGGTGTGTTTGCATCTGGAACATTGTCTGAAGCTTTGTTTCCTTTTCTGAAACAGGATATAATAGTAATTGTAAAAGGTTTCAAATATTTGCAAGACTAACTCCAGGGGTAGTGGAATTGTCATATTGTCACACCCTGAGCCAATAGACTGGTCCTGGACTTATTTTCCATCTGGCATAGTTTGCATTTTGTTGTTTGATTGTTGGTGGTTTTTGTATTGCTATATTTACGCTCTATTCTTGGTTGGTGCGGCTGTAACGAAACCAAATTTCCCTCGGGATTAATAAAGTATATCTATCTATCTATATGATGAAAGATTGAATACACTGTTGCAATCTCTAGAATTTAAAAGAACGAAAGATTTCATTGAAACTTACAAAATTCTTGTCGAGCCTACCAGGTCAGGGGCAAGGAAAATGTTTCCTCTGGCTGGGGTTAGAATCAGGGGTCACAACCTGAGAACAAAGGGTTGAGAATTGAGATGAGAAGAGCTTTTGTCATGCAGAGGTTTGTGAATTTTTAAAGTTTTAGAAGGATTGTGGGGACTCAATCATTATATTCATTCTCTACAAATATCAATTAATTTCTGTAAATGATGGAATCAAAGATGGTGTAGGGATTTCATATTGAGGTGGAAAATTAGCCAGGATCTTGACAGTCTTCCATCTTTGTCTCATGAAGCTTGCAGAACCCATGGGCGCATAATTAATTTTGAAACTTTGCTCCAATCCAACAACAATTAAATTGGTAGTTGACCCCTTTAAACACGCAGACAAGCTTTCTAGGGTCCAGTATGGACTTGGGGGTTTGTTGCCAGATGCTCCCAGTTCTCATAAACTTGACTCCATATCTCGATCTGTACTATTCCAAATTAGAACTTCTTTTCAAGAAGTCCATAGTAATTTTTGAAGTAAGCGGTCTTGGAAGGGGAAATCAACTTTAGGTTAGAGCTGTATCATTTCCAATGTTATCTGATTTGTAGAGTTAATTTTAATTACAAATAGCTCTGCTATTTTTGGTGTTAGTACAATTTTGGGCCGGTTCAAATGAAAGGAGAATGAAAACAAAATCCCAAGTTACCAATAGATTTGGAATATGAGATTTATCAATGTACTCCACATTGACTCCAATTCAATCTTGCTGGAGGATTGCCTCTCGTGATCATGGGTTAGGTTAAATTAGGCACAGCACACGCATCATTAATTTTACTGGGCCTTGAAGAGCTGTGGAGAAAAAGAAATAAAGGGAAATACAAGTTCCTTGTTTTTAAGTAATTTTGCTTTTTCCTAATGTTCTAAATTTATACATATTTGTGCTTTAGCTTATTTTAGTTAGTTTTTAAGTCATTATTTATTCATTCATAAGTCTTAGTCATCGCTAGCAATTCTGATATTTATTGTCTAGCCTGATGCTCCTGACTTCAGGAGACATTCAAGAGTCAGCAAAATTAGCAGATCTAAAGTCATGCATATCTAGATCAGGGAAGGACAGCAGATTTCCTTCTCCAAAGAATACCAGTAAGCTTGGTGAATTTTTCTGTAACAATCCAGTAGTTTCATACTTCCCATTTCTGGGACAAACTTTCCTTTATTAAATTCCAGGCTTATTTAATTACCTGAAATTAAATTCCTCTGCTACCATGGGATTTGAACTTGTGTTTCTGTATCAATGAAACCTGGTTACTAATCTAGTTATTTAATCACTGTGCTATTGTGTTCATTGTGATTATGTTATTAAATGTTGTCATTAATACAGTTTGAATAACTTTTATAAAAATATTTGTTTTTCGAGAAATTTTTAAATCTCTATTGTCTTTGTCAGTGGCAAAATCCTTGCAATTTTGACAGCTGACCATATTTAGCTTTGTTGTCTGTTGGAGCTTGCAATGTTTTGAGGTGCGATTTTATTACACTGCTGGAAACTCAGCTTTGGGTTAGTGAGGAGGACCCTCTGAATCCAGAGCAAGTGTTGACAAATGTGTGATATAACACACATATGTTATACACTTTGCATCTGATAAAGGAGCCTTATCCAAGTTAACCTTTAATGTGTGTGACAGAATAGCTTAAAAACAAAACTCAGATCACCAGATTTCAAAAATATAGAAACAGATTTTTATACCTAATAGCTTGGGAAATGCATGCAAATGGACCAAAGCATCATTTAAGGTCCATTCTACTGAAACGTAAATTCTTATCTCCCTGGATTGTTGGGTGCTAGTCCTGGTCTGAGGTTCCTATCCCTGTTCTGTTGTATTTATAAATTTTTCAGTCAGCAGTCCAGATTGGAACATTATGAATATTGCTTAGTCCTTTGTAGGTCTATGTCCACTGAACACATTCAAAAGGAGCCAAAGAAAAACTGAAATTTGGATTCTAATATAGCTATTCCAGCACCTCTGCGGTGATAAATCTAGACCTTACAAAATTCTTTGAGAGACTTGTTACTCAGCAGTTAACTGTATTTTGCTTCAGTCCAGGGAGGTAGAGTGTATTCTGGAATCCACACAACCCTGGTATCTCCTATGCTGATCCATTCTATCTTCTGAGAAAGTCACTGTAAAATATCAAATTAGCATTTCTTTATTGCCCTCACGTGCAATGCCAAAAACCCACAAATAACTTTAATACATTTATATGACAATTGACATTGCTGACAGAGCAAAATCCATTGATTTCAGAGCACCAGTCTCATGTTTTGAATATTGTGCTGCATTTTTCCACAGAAAGGCGCTGTCATTTAGCTGTCTTTTAAGTGTTGTTTACAAGTTTACTCCAGCCATATTCTGCAGCTGCCAAGACAATGAATTGAAGATTGAAGATACAGTAGGATTTTGGTTAATTGGGCAATCAGTTCATCGGGGCAGATGCAATTTGGGACAACTCTTAAAGAACAAATGCTAACCAAAAAAAATATCTGGGGTTCCCTTCATTTATTGGGACAGGAGACTGTTGCTGAATAGTTTGTAACTAGCGTCAGTCACATGCACTTGTGTGGCCGTTAGACACTACACCATGCTGAGAGTGAACAGTTTTTAAATATGATAGTAATGTGAGCTTGTGTTGTGTTATCCATTTGAGATGACGGGCACCAATTCAAAAAGTAGTGATATTTGATCATTTTGTTTTTATTTTGTCTTTAAAAATTTTCAGACCCTTGCCAAAGATGCCACGACAAGATTTGACACTAGCCTAAAAAATTAGCCTGCTGGACCAAATTAAAAGCCACCTACCTAACGTCACTCATCATCAGTTGGCAGAGATAACCAGAGTGCCAAAATCTGCAATCCCACGTTTGATAGATCAGCAAGGTAAACTGTGAGAAGAATAGGCATTTGGCAAGGCACAACAGGGAACATCTCAACAATGAAAGTATGAAGGTAAGGATCCAGATGCCACACTGAGCAGTTCCCTTGGCTACAAACACACAACACTATCAGGTTCAGAGAAAGCAATGGATAGCATAATAGATCAATTATCTGCACGTGTAGAGCTTGAGAGCGGCTTCAGGCTGGGCGATGGAATGTGGGCACGGAGCGAGTCGCTGGGTAGCATGGTCTAGGCCCAGTGCCCGGGTTCTAGTGCGAGATTAAATTCGCTGTTTAGACAATTTAAACATCGGCCCAGATTGGAGGCGCATGCTGATTTGCTCACGGTCTGTGGTGTTCACTCCTCCCTCCAGGGCGTGGACGGACTCTTTCACTGTTCTGTTATTGGGTCAGTTTAAACACCAGCCCAGATACACTGAAAAAACAGGGTGTCGGTCAAGACAAGAGCCGATTTCACTTTTTCTCCGCGATGGTCATCTCCATGGCATTGAGACTATGAAGACTTCCAAGGCTGCTGTGTCCCGTAGCCGCTAATATGATGAACTGATAAGTGAGGCTTTGGGCCTGCCCTGGCAGATGAGGAGTTTGGATCTGAGGACTCAATTTTGGTTCAGAATGCTGATGTTCGCTTCAGTTGTTTGCATGATTTGTAATTGTTTTTCTTTCTCTTGCACAGCTTTTCTTTTTTTTCTTGTTTTTTCTTTTAATTGGGTTCTTTCAGGTTTCTTGCTTTGTGGCTGCCTGTGAGCAAGCAAATCTCAAGGTTGTATAATTTATACATCCTTTGTTAATAAATGAATCTTGATTTTGTTTATTTACAGTTAATCAAAAGAACAGGGCAGTGAGCATTGGCTGAATTCCTCTGCCAATAATTTTGAGGAAGTAACAGAGTTTTACAGTACTGTAACAGTATTGCTAGTGTTTGAATTTTCTGTGTACTTCATTTAAGTACATAATTTGTTAGTTAAATGGTAGTTTGTCTTTTTTAATACATTTTTAACTATTTCCATGGAACTTCAGCTAACTGGGGCAGCCACTTAATTTGTCCAAAATTTACTGGTCCCGATGTGTCCCAATTAACTGGAATCCACTGTAAATTTATAAAACCATTTATGACAATAGTTAATTTGTTATCTTGTTTCAGCAGGATAATAAGATAGCCTCCATTTACCTATTGTTGTTTGACTGTACAGGGAAAACCAAATGAGGCCAGAATCAATGTTACCCAAAAGTATGTGTCATTTATGTTATTGCTTACTTATGTTCAAAAGTTTTGTAGTAAGTGAGGCAAATAAGTTGCATTTATAAATTTCATTCTCTCATTATAAACCAGTTTTTCTAATTGGAAAAGCAAATATAAAAAGCTGCAGATGCTGGCAATCTGAAATAAAACACAAAATCTGGATATATTTGTTTCCTTTGTCCAGTGAAGCACCTTGAGAATGTTATTACACTGAAAACATGACCAACAAAAATAAATTGTATTTAAATTGTATTTGATATTCTATCCAGTTCAGACCACAAGGTGTGTTATTGAATGATCAAAAGTTTTGCAGTACAAGACTTAATTGAAGACATCATTGAATGAACTGTTCAACAGAACCGAACTTGACCTAATATTATTTGCAGAGCTACATTTTATAAATGTATTGTTCTGTTTTATAAACACTTTTTACTATATAAATGCATTACTATGACAAATTGCATAGCAAGCTGATGAAACTTATAATTCTCTTTTTTGCACTCTTGAATAGGATATACATATATTTGATATCATGTTGTTGCAATAGTGTTTAAAGTAAATTTATTATCAAAGTACATATACTGTATGTCACCCTATAAAACCCCGAGATTCAGCTTGTAAAGAGTTGTTTCCCAAAGAAGATATATAGGATGTTAACATGGAACAGTATAGCACAGGAACAGGGCTTGAGGTTCACCATACCTGCACCAACCATGATACCAAACTGAACAAATCCCATCAAGCTGCACACGATCTGCATCCCTCATTTGCCAATTCAAGTGTCTGTCTAAATGTCTGTTTTTACCTCCTCTGGCAGCAAGTTCTGGGCAGCTACCACTCTCTACATGTATCTAAAAAGAAACTTGCCTTGCATATCTCACACAGCAATATGACTTGCCTACGTTCTGGCTGAACACAAGCATACCATGCATTTTCTTCGCCACTCTATACACTTTGTTGCCACTTTCAGGGAGTTGTGAACTTGCACCCCAAGATCCCTCAGTACATTGATGTTCCTAAGGGTCCTACCATTTACTTTTCTCTTGCGTTTGACCTCCCAAAATGTATCCTCTCACAATTGTCACTATTAAACTCCATCTGCCAAGCTTTCCAACTGGTCTATATTCTGCTGTATCCTTTGACAGGTGTTTGACAAAGCTGTTTCCCCAATGTGTGTGGGGTCTCAACAAGTAGAAGAGGCCATACCAGGAGCACTGGAAACAATAGGTGACTCCAGTAGACTCGCAGGTGAAATATTGCCTCACCTGGAAGAACTGTTTGGAGCCATCCATGGTGGTGAGGGAGAAGGTGCTGGGGACAACCCAAAGCTTCGAATGTCTATTCCCTTCAGTAGATGCTGCCTGACTTGCTGAGTTTCTTCAGTATTTTGTGTGTTCCACTTAAACTATGATCACTTGACCATAGACCAAAACAGCTCAGCACAGTACAAGCCCTTCAGCCCTCAATGTTGCAACGATTTTTAAGCTTAATCCACGATCAATTGAATGCTTCCCTCCCACATAGCCCTCCGATTTCTCTTTCATCCATGCGCCTATCTAAGTCTCTTAGATGCCCTGAAGTATCTGCCTCTACCACCATCCCAGGCAGCATGTTCCACATAACCATCTATGTGTAAAATAAGTACCTACCTCTGATATCTGGCTGGTGGGGTGGAGACATGTCTCTACCAAAGGATGTTTAAGGTGCTCCTTTCCTCTCCTAGCCTGCAGTTCACCATTGGGCAAGGTGTAGCTCCAGCTTAGCCTCCCCAGGTGAAGCCTTGTGAGCAGCTGGTGCATATCACAAGTCCTGGTTATTCCATCATTGACGCCAGGCAGATAACCACTGAAGAGTATTGATAATGGTTGTGATCACCTGTCTTGTAAAGGTACTTCTGAAAAGTGGGCAATGGCAAACCACTTCTGTAGAAAGATTTACCAAGAACAATCACAGTCATGGAAAAACCATGATCGTCTACATCATACAACATGGCACATAATGAACAAACCTCTGACGTCACCCTCTAAACTTTCCTCCAATCGCCTTCAAATGATGCCTTCTTGTATCAGACATTGCTGCCCTGGGAAAACGTTGCTGGATGTCTACTCTCTCTACGTCTCTTATCATCTTACACCTCTCATCCTTCTTCGCTTCAAAGATAAAGGCCCTAGCTTGCTCGACATTTCCTCATAAAGTTCAAAGTTCAAAAAAGTACATTTAAAAAAAATTTTTTTTATTGAAGTTCATCATCAAACAAACATTTCCATAAGATGTATTTCAGACACTGTACATATATATTATATATTCATATTTGTCACAAATCTCCACATAATATTTATCTCAGGTATATACTTATAGAAAAGAGAGGAAAGAAAGAACAAGCAAAAGGAGAAAACTAAAGTACATTTATTCTTGAGGTATGTATATATTATACAACCTTGAGATTGGTCTCCTAATAGGCAGTCACGAAACAAAGCTGCCCAAAAGAACTCATATATATATATAAAAAGACCATTGAACACCAAATATGCAAAGAAAAATAAAACAGCATGGCCACAAAAAAAACAAAAAAAAATAAAAGAACCCATAAAAAAGACCATCGAACACCCAATGTGCAGAGAAGAAAAAAAATATAAGGCAAATAGTATTCTGAACTGAAATCTGCAAAGGGAATCCCATAGCCCATAGAGTCCCATAGTTCAGCATAGAGCCAAGTCATGGAGCAGAGATTTGAATCGGAGCCTCTCTTGTCTTGTGTCCTGACACCCTGACTTTTTAATTTGGCCCGGCACTTAAATCAACATCCAAACATTGGGTTCAGTCACCTCAATACCCTCTGGGGTCAGGACCCCACTGCCTCGATTCAGTCTTTACCTGACCTCTCTGATTCAGCACAGTGCTGAAGTCTCCGTTCAAACTTGAGTTCAGTTGAATCAGTATGATCTCTGGCCTGGACACCGCCACCTCAATTCAGCCTTAAAATGATCAAACCTTCACCTTGGCCTTGGTTCTGCCATATCGAATTGCCTTCAAATCCAAAGGGAAGTTACAGACTTACTTGTGAAGATTGTTTGCCAGGAAAAGAGTGATTAACATAGTATTTAGTTGTTTTCCTTGTTTCGTTAACCACCAGCCAGAAGTCGCTGAGGTTCACCAGCACCATCTTAAACTCAAAGTTTAAACTCTCTAGATCAGCCAGCGACCTGCTGAATCTTCTTTGCATCCTGAACTGAACACAATATTCCAAGTATGGTCTTAGAAGCATTTTATAGAGCTGCAACATTATCTCATGGCTCTTGAACTCAATTCCCTGACTAATGAAGGCCAACACACCATACAACTTCTTAACCACCCTATCAAATTGCCCATCAGCTTTGAATGATCTGTGGTATTGGACCCCAAGATCCCTTTGTTCCTCCACACTGCTAAAAATCCTGCCATTAATCTTCTCCTCTGCCTTCAGTTTTGAAGTTCTAGATAGTATCACTTCACACTTTTCCAGATTGAACTCCATCTATCATTTCTCAGCACAGCTCTGCATCCTATCAATGTCCCATTGTAACCTATGACAACCTTCTACACATTCCCCAATGCCACCAACCTTTGTGTCATCTGTAAATTTACGAATTCATCCTTCTACTTCCTCATCCAAGTAATTTGTAAAAATCAGAAAGAGTGGGGGTCCCAGGACAATATCCTGTGGAACCCCACCAGTCACCGACCTCCAGGTAGAATACATTCTATCCACCATCACCCTCTGCCTTCAGCGGCTAAACCTGGATCCTATGTCTGCTACCTACCCTAACGACCCTACATGGGGAACCCTGTTGAATGTCTCACAACACATCACATTCACCACTCATTCATCATTTTGTTTTGTCACTTCCTCAAAGAAGTCAATCAGGCTCATGAGGCAAAACCTAATCAGAATATGCTTCTCCAAATGCTGGAATTCTGTTCTGGAAACTCTCTCCAATAGTTTGCCCACTACTGATATAAGACTCTCTGGTTTATAAGTCCAAGGATTATCCCTATTACCTTACTTGAGAAAAGGAATAACATATGCCACCCTCCAAACTACTGTACTAAACCTTTAGCCAAAGGCACAGCAATCTGTTCCCTTGCTTCCCATAATAACCTGGGCTATACCCCATCAGGCCCAGGGACTTATCCATCATAATATTTTTCAAAAGTTCCAGCACATCCGCTTTCTTAACCTTGACATGTTCCAGCATATTCCTCTCACTGGTGAATATGGAAGTAAAGTATTCATTAAGGACCTCCCCTACCTCCTCTGACTCCAGGTACATTTCCTATTTAATCTCTGATCAGTTCTACCCCCACTCTAGTCACCTTCCTGTTCTTCATTTAAGAGCAAAATATCTTGGGGTTTTCCTTGATCCTACTCACTAGGGACTTCTCATGTCCCCTTCAAGTTCTCTTACGTCCCTTCTTTTTTCCTTCCTGGCTAGCTTTTAACTCTCAGGAGCCCTGTCTGATCCTTACCTCCTAAATCATAAGTTTGCTTCTTTTTCTCACTTGTCCAGATGTTCCACTTGCCTTGTCAACCATGATTCCTTCACCTTACCATCTTTTCCCTGCCTTATTGAGACAAATCCATGCAGAACCCCATGAAAGTGCTCCTGAAACAACCTCCATATTTCTGTTGCACATTTCCCTGAGAACATCCGTTCCCTATTTACGTTCCCAAGTTCCTGTCTAATAGCATTATAATTCACTCTCTCAGAATTAAACACCTTTCCATGCCATCTGCTCCCGTCTCTTTCCAATGCTATGCTAAACTTCAGAAATGCTCACCCACCAAGCCATCTGCCACCTGGCCAGGTTTTTTGCCTAGTAGTAGATCCAATATGATCTCGCCTCCCATTGGCCAGGTCCACAAATTGAGTCAGGAATCCTTCCTAGACACAGCTAACAAATTCTGCCCCCATTGGCAGAACTGGCAAAGTGCAGTCCCCTGTGCATTCCCTTCCCTTTTTGGAAATCTACATATTGTTTCAAGAAGCCCTGCTGGATGCATCTTTTCTGCCATATCTATGTCCTTGGCATTGAAGGGGTCCCAATCAGTACTGGGGAACTTAAATTCATCACTACTACAACTGTTTTTGCATCTTTCCATGATATTCCAACTATCTCCTGCTGGTTAAGGGGAGGGCTATAATAACACCCCATCATGGTGTTTTCATGTTTTTTATCCTTGGGTTGAACTGATATGACCTTGCTGGCTGAACTTTCAAGTTGTTCTCTCGATGTGCAGTCGTGATCTTCTTCACAATCAATAATAAAACTTCTCCATCTCTCTATTTATCATGTCAGAAACTTCTCATCCCAGGGACCCTGTTGGATTGTAAGGCACTGAAAACTGTTGTATTTTCAAATAAAATATAGAACATAGAAACATACAGCACAAGAACAGGCTCTTCAGCTTATGATTTTGTGCTGAACTAATATTTCAGTTGGACGCAATGTTTTTAGAAAATAAGACCACATGAGTAGAAGGTCATTCAGCCCATTGGGTCTGCTCTGCCATTCCATCATGGCTGATTTATTATCTTTCTCAACACCATTCACCTGCCTTCTTCCCATAACCTTTGGTGCTCTTACTAATTAAGAATCTAACAACCTCCACTTCAAATATACCCAGTGACTTGGCCTCTACAGCCATCTGTGACAGTGAATTCCTCTGGCTAAAGAAATGTCTCCTCATCTCTGCTCTAAAGAGACATCCCCCTATTTTGAGGCTCTGCCTTCTGGTCCTAGATTCCCCCACTATGGAAAACATCCTCTCCACTTCCACATGAGGCCCTTCAATATTCGATAGGTTTCAATGAGATATGCCTGCCCTTCATTCTTCTAAACGCCAACAAGTACAGTCCCAGAGGCATTAAGTGCTACTCATATGTTGACCCTTTTATTGCTCGAATCATTCTTGTGAACCTCCTCTGGACCCTCTCCAATGCTAGCATATATTTTCTTAGATAAGAAGTCCAAAACTGCTCTCAATACTCCAAGTTTGATCTGATTAATGGCATACAAAATATCATATAGAGATAGGGTAACTAATGAGAAAGTACTCCAACATGCCCATACAAAAAGATCTTTCATGAGAACAGTAAAGGAGAGGAAACTTAATTCCTGGACCATGTCATTAGAAAGGGAGAAATAGAATGCCTTATATTACAAGGCCGTATGCCTGGGAAACGCGGAAGAAGAGGCCAAAGAAGAAAATATATGGACACTGTGAAAGAACTAACAGATCTAAGTGTGCGAGATATCATTGACGCTGCATGGGATCGTTCGATGTGGAAAGCCACAATCGCCCAAGCGTGTAACGCGCAAGGCACATGAAGAAGAAGAATGGCTTATAAAGCCTCTGCATTACAATCTTGCTTTTATATTCTAGTCCTCTCAAAATTAATGCTAACATTACATTTGCCTTCCTTACCACCAACTCAACCTACAAGCTAATTGATAGGGAATCCTGCACAAGGACTCCCATGTCCCTTTGCACCTCTGTTTTCTGAATTTTTGTCCCATTTAGAGAATAGTCCATGACTTTATTCCTTCAACCAAAGTGCATGACCATACACTTCCCTACACTACATTCCATCTGTCACTTCTTTGCCAATTCTCCCAATCTAAGTCCTTCTGCAGACTCCCTGCTTCCTCAACACTACCTGCCCCTCTACCTATCTTAGTATCATCTGCAAACGTGGTCACAAATCTATCAATTCTGTCATCCAAATCATTGACATATAACAGCACATAACATAGTGGTCCCAACACCAGCCCCCGTGGAATATCTCTGGTTACTGGCAGCTAGCCAGAAAAGGCCCACTGTATTTCCATTCTTTGCCCCCTGCTAGTCAGTCAATCTTCTATCCACGTTGGTATGTTTTCTGTAATCCCATGTGCTCTTCCCTTTCTAAGCAGCCTAATGTGCAGTAACTTATCACAAGCCTTATGAAAATCCAAGTAAACAACATCAACTGACTCTCCTTTGTCTTCCTCAAAGAATTCTAACAGATTTGTCAGGCAAGATTTCTCATTAAGGAAACCTGAAACCTCATGCTTAATAATGGACTCCAACGTCTTTGCAATCACTGAAGTCAAGCGAACTGGTCTATCATTGTCTTTCTTCTGCCTCCTTCCCTTTTTAGTGAGTGGAGAGTCATTTGCAATTTATTAATCCACCGGAACTATTCCAGAAACTAATGCTTCAGTTACCTCTTTCAGAACTCTGAGGTCTAGTCCATCTGGTCCATGTGACTTATCGAGCTTCAGCCCTTTCAACTTCCAAGTACCAACTACTCTCACTTCTGCTCACTGACACTCCTGCATTTCTGGCATACTGCTAGTGTCTTTTACAGTAGACCGATGCAAAATACTTACTATGTTTGTCTGCCATTTTTTTGTCCTCCATTACTACATTTCCAGTAGCCTGATGTCCCCTCTCCCCTCTTTTTATATACCTGAAAAACTTTTGGTAGCCTCTTCTACACTATTGGTTAGCTTACCTTCATATTTCATCTTTTCTCTCCTCATTGTGTATTTCTATCTTTTCCTAGACTCAGACTGGAGTTTTATATACTAATATGTCTAATGATAAACTTCAGTTCAAAGTTGAAGCTGACAGGTAGCGTAATTATCTTGACCCGAACCCCTGTAAGCACTAAATGGCAAGTTTTTTCTCAGGTGATATGATAAATTTGATTTGACACCTTGGTAAATCAATCTTTCCAAAAGGGAAAAGGTTATGATGCTCGAATTCAAGCTTTGCTTTGTAAACTCTCTTCGAGAGAAATCATCAGGTGTTAGACAGGAAACATCAAACTATTCATCTCTCAGAGTAAATGCCAATTTAAAAAACAGGACAATTTGCATGTTACCTCGACTGTTGTGAAAAATGTTTTCTGTTTGTTTATTTATCACATATAATAATAGGAAGTTGTTATTTTAGAGTTGTCTTTGCTTTATAAGAGCACTTCTGAAGTTCGTTATTGAAGCGATAAAGTAAACAGTTGCAGTGCTATGTATAATGACACTTCTTTTTAGTAAACCAGACAAGATCTTATTGCTATGTTATCAAAGTAACTGTTGACAATGTAATTTAGGTATCATTCCAAAGTCTGTATAAGAGTACTTAAGGCATCTCCACAGCAATTCAGAGTTGTGATGAACAGAGGTTATAAAGTAGCAAATTGTGAAGCTATTTTAAAAAAACAGTTTGCATATACATAGGGCAATGAAGTGAGATTAGGAGAACATGGACATAGAACAGTACAGCACTGGAACAGGCCCTATGGCCCAAACCAATTAAATTAGTAATCGAATGGCCAACCTAACTAATCCCCTCTGCCTACATAATGTCCATATCCTTCCACTTTCCTCATATTCGTGCCTATCTAAACATCTCTGCCTCTACCACCACCCCAGACAGCGCATTGCAGGCACCCACGACTCTCTATATAATAAAAACAAACTTGCCCCTCACAGCTCCTTTCAAATTACCCTCTCTCACCATAAATGAGTGCCCTTTGGTATTAGACATTTCAACTTTGGGAAAACAAGATACTGTCTGTCTACTCCTTTTAAGCCTCTCATAATCTTATAAGTCTCTATCAGATTTTCCCTCAGCCTCCAACTCTCCAGAGAAAACAACCTAATTTTGTCCAACTTCTCATTGTAGCACATGGCCTCTAATCCAAGCAGTATCTACAGTATGTAAGCCTCTTCTTCATCCTCTGCCAAGGCTCCACATCCTTCCTGTAATGGGGCAACATGCAATAATCTAGATGCTGCCTAACTGGAGTTTTATAAAGCTGCAACATAACTTCCTCACTTTTGAACTCAGTGCCTCAACTACTAAAGGCAAGCATGCTATATGCCTTCTGAACCACCCTATCAACCTGAACAGCCACTTTCAGGGAGTTATGAATTTGGGCTGCAAGATCCCTCTGCTGATTAACACTGTTAGGGATTTGCCCTTAAAAGTGGTCTGTCATTTTGCATTTGACCTAGCAATGCACAACACTTTACATTTGGCCAGGCTATACTTCATCTGCCATTTTTCTTCCATATTTGCAACTGATCTATATCTTCTTGAACTCTTTGCCAGCCTTCTATGCTATCTATAGATCAGCAATCTTTGTATCATCTGCAGACTTACTAACCCACCCATCTACATTTTCATCTAGGTCATTTATATACATCACAAACAACAGAGGTCCCAGTACAGATCCCTGTGGAACACCACTAACCACAGACCTCCACCTTGAATAAGTCCCATCGACCACTACCCTCTGTCTTCCATGGGAAAGCACAGTCAATTCACCATGGATTGGCCATTTGCTATTGGTCTGGCTGAAACTATGTTTCAAAGCCATATATATTCTGTATTCACTTACTGTTGTTTTGGGTTCTTGTTAAACATTGTCAAAGGGTTCTGTTACACCACTGGTAATGACTGGTAGAATTAGCATTCAGCAATAAGTGCAACCTTAGGGTATTGAGAAATCAGTATAATGATTTTAGAAGTCAAAATAAACTAATTCTCCCAAAAAAACTTGACTTTATATTCTCTTGTTAACCAATGAAAAGGTGGGAATTAGAAATAGGATTTGTGTCCAAATCTTAAAATGGAAATGAAAAAGGTTAGTTTCAGGAAGTGCTAGTTTCTTTTATCGGAGTCGGGAAATGTAATAAGCACAGTTCGACCTGAGTAACATTCATAGAAGGAAGCCCACCACCGGCTCCAAGAACTTTTTTTCTTGTTGCACCCCGTGACTACTATTGATGCATCCAAAGAGGCAAGGAAGTTTAAAAGAGAGAAATCAAGCCTCAAAGGTGCAAAAGGCTGATGTGAAATCCACACTGACTAATGTAAAAAAATGCACTTTCTGTGAATATCCCAACAGAATATCAGAAAATCTGGGCAAATTAATCCACTCATTGATGTGTTGGAACAATATTTTATGATCACCCTGACCTGTATTAAACTGAATGTTACAAATATAATTGGATTACACTCAGGATTTACCGGTGGTGTTTTTGTAAAGTATCCCGTAGGTCACATTAAGAAAAGGAATGTGGAAATTGATCATCCTAGTGTTCAAAGCTACCAATGAAATAAAAATTACTTAAATCTATTGCTTTTCTAAAATAAACGTGACTGATAATTAAAGTCTTTACCAAATGGGAAAATAATGTATTGTATCACAAAAAATTAAACAGTATGATCACCAGCAAAAAGTTGATTGAAATTCTCAAGGATTTTGCTGGTTAGGGTTCTAACCTGGAGTACTTACATATAAATAATTTGGATAAAGTGAATGGGAAGTTATATGGTAAATTACAAATAATATGAAGTTTAAATGAGCTCAGGAGAGTTCAAACGGACTAGTAGAGTCTAAGAAGTGGGAAAACACTGTGATATTGTGGGGAAATGTGATGCAAGAAAGATGGTTTGCCTGATTTCCTTCATGATTAGAAACTTGGAGCTGTGGAAGAACTATCCATTCACAACTATCACATGGGTAGCAAACGGTTAATAACTACGTGGCCCTTTATCTAATAGAGGTTGGAATTCAAAAGTGGGGAAGTGATGCCTTATTTTCAGAGCCTTAGCCAAATCCCATCTGCAATAAAGTGCTGGGCATCAAACCTAAAAGATTTATGGAGTTTGAAATGGGGCACCACTATTCGCCAGAACGATACCAGGGTTTAAAGGATTATATTTTGAGAAGATAATTTAGAAGTGAGTTGTATTCCATTGATTTTATAAGCCTGTGGGATGACCTGATCAAAAGTATTCGAAATGAATCCGGGATTTAGATTTAATACAGTGTAACCATTTCCTAGGGTGAGAGAATCCAGAACAAAAGTGAACAAACAGTCTCAGAATCATGCCAATAGCAGCGAAGGAAAACAAATGAATTGGGCTAGGATCGGGGGAATGAAGGAGTTAATTCTGTTGATGCAAAATGGAAATATTGTCAATTCATTGCTGCTTTAAGAGGCGACTGAAGTCGCTGTTTCTTTCAGGACAACAGTGTTTCCCCTTTTCTTCAATATAAACATAAATTGCGACAGCGTGCTGTTGTGGAAAATAAGTGAATACATAATTTCCACCCGGTGTCCTTTCTTCTTGGCAAACCCGCGGAGATGCACCTGATACCCGGGGAGAAAGCGCGCTTGCGCGTGGTGCTGGCGGAGGGTGCGGCCCCTCCTCAGGCAGCCGCCCTTCGCAGGAGCATCCCAACCCCGGCGTGTGGGGCTCCAAGTGACAGATAGTCAAACTACTGCACAACTAGGGGCAGACGGCGCAATGCTGAAATACATTTACTTCTGTGCAAAGCCGATGGGTCCCCTCAACGCCTGAGAGCGGAAATTTTAAAACCATCAGCTCGCGATCACAGCAATCACTGAACAGGTGCCTGCTAGAAGCGGTGCACTGTGGGCTTTGTAGTTTTACCGTGGTCTTGGAAACATACTTGGACGTTATTATTTTCAGGGGTCACTCTTTCAATTTCGAATGCATCACTCCCCTCAGTCACTTTTTAAATTGTACACTTTTCTGAGAAAATGAGTGACTTCGCTTTGAAGTTCCCCGTTACATTGTAATGTGGCTGGTGTTTGCTGCAGCGGCGCTGTCAGAGTCTTATTGCAATGTGTGGCTCGTTGTGATGTCAATCACATCGCGTCAAGGCGCTTCCGCTAGCATTTTAGGTTGCTCAGCGTATAGCATCGTATCTACTGTTTCATGGTGTAGAACTGGCGTGCAGCACAATGGTGTATGGATCATAGCCCTTTTCCTTTTTCTTTGCAAAAATAATTGCAGGGAAAAAAAAGAATTTACAGAAAACCCACCTATTAGTGGATCTGCAAAGGATTTTGTTTTGAAAAAAGCCCGGTCAAAATGTCAACGGGTAAAGAAATCGGGGGAGCCCAACATGCTCAATATGTGGGACCATATCGACTGGAAAAAACGCTTGGAAAGGGACAGACAGGTTTGCGCAAATTTTAATGACATACACTAGTCAATATCAATAACTGCTCCACTTATTATTGTATCAAGCTAGTGGAGTATCTTGTAATGCGGCTTGCGGTGTAATGATGTCTTGTACCGTTTGAATATTTCTTTGTAATGCTAATAGCGTTTTATTTTGGAATTGTTGAGAAATTTAATATAGGAAACAGTTTTATTCTCTGTTGGAAGTGTTGCTGAACAGCAATGCTGCATGCTCGTCTGTGGTACCACCAAGCTTAAGTGTACTTTGTAGGAACTGGAGTCCGGGGATATCCCTTTCTGTGATTTCTTCTGAGCAATGTTGATTAAGTCTAATCAAATTGGTATTTCAAAGATAGCATTGTAATGTAAGATGTTATTTCAACATAAATTGCGCTGTTAGGGGAATGATCAAACGCTGAATATTTCTGCCATCTTTTAGGGTGCTTCCGAAAGGAAGTAGAAAATGTTTCGGGTTATTTAAAGAGTGCTTGAAAGAATTGATGCGTTTACAGCATACTGTACGAACGCAAAGCTTGTCCATCTGTTGTCTGAGACTACAATAGGCGTTACCTTACCAGCTGCTGCCCTAGTCATTTGCAGTTTGTTGGGCATGCCCGGTTTCTTTTGCATTGTAGATGGTAGTGGGCTCAGCAAATACTGTAATGCACCCCGGTCTCTTTGAAACCAGGCTTTTAGTCAAGTGCACCGCATTTAGCTTTGTTAATCCGAGGCGGCGGTGCTCTGAGACAACATTTCTGCTGTTTTATTGACCGATTAGTCCACAGCTACGACAGAACCAGAACAAGCAGATGATTATGTATTCATGGGTGGGTGATGATTCTCGGAGTCTTGATTTAAGAAAAAAAAACACACTTTTGAGGGTCTCATCGTACGGCAGAGTGATGATTTCGCAAAGGAAAGTGCATTGGTTTTCTGGCATTTTCCATGTGCCGGATGCCTTGAAATAAAGTAACTCAGTACCTTCAAAAAGGTGTGTTTGAAGGTGGAGAGATGGGAATCGCCAGCGAGCGCGGTTTTCCGCGGACGCAGTAAAAGGAGGAAAAGATGACTGAATAAATATTTGCGCTCGCTTGTATATTGCATTAACACCTAAGCACCGTTTGAATTGTTTGCATAGTGAGGGGGAGCTCTTCAATCTGGCTTGTTTGAAATTGATGATTGTGTTTGTGGCGGTATGCGCAAACTAGGCTGAGTTAATAATGCAGCTTAAGACGGGAATCACCGCGCAGAGGTCCCATCAGTAGCAACCAGCATCAGTAACCATAATCACTCACTCGAAGATTTGTATGTAAATGCCCTCTGTCGACCTGGGATGGAAACAATGAATCGGCAAGGTTCTATCTCAACGATTCTTTGACCCACGTGTCGCTGCGGATCCGAACACTTCCTGGCATCAGCTCCTCAGTTTCTCTCGCATGAACCCCGCTGGCCGTGCCCCCTCCCCTTTTATTATCCGGGGAAACATTGCCTCCTGTCGCCCACACCACAGTCCTGGCTCTCTTTTAATTTTAAAAGCCCATTATTTTTAATGTACATCTTTCCATTTACATCTTTGTTTCCGACAGCCCGGAAAGTATTATTTAGAGAGAGAGGTCATTATTTTAAGAAGGGCTTAACAGATGGAGGATTTTCATTATCCGGGGAGGCTGATTATTTCCCCTGTTGGCCAGTATAATACTGGAGAGACGAGTTAGCGGTGTGCGGGGTACTGTACCAGGATTAAAACGCTTCGGGTCGAATCCTTGTCGGTAGTGGCAGATGGAGCGAATTCAGCTGATGCCGTTTAGGCCGACATCGCCCTTAATTTGGAACATGTAGTTGGACGTGTTTTCCAACTCCCGTTTCCAATCAGAGCTTTAGTTTAGCATTGCAATGAGACGCAGCGAACACGTTCAATGGCACCCTGAACTGGAAATGTATTTGATGCATCATAGCTGGAAAGATGCGAAGTGACAAACGTTACTTCCGCAGTTGTACAGTATCACTTTTGGGCGATATAATGTTTAAAATACAGTCCAGGGTTATGTTAACCGGACGGGAATGTGTTATAAATGGCCAGCTGGCACTTCAGCACAGCAGCGTTCTCGCATCTAACCCTGGGGGGTACATTTTTAAGCGTTTATAACCACAAAGTTGCAGTTTGTTTTATTACAGCCTTTGGCCAGAGTTGCTTATTGGTGATTTAGACCCTTTGCAGACTGTAATAATATGTCCGAAGAAAAATAATTCGTTGTAATGTCTTTTAAAATAAACCTTTTTATATCTTGCTGTACGGCAGGGGGTATTTTATGAGATTCGCTGAAGCCCAATTTGTACTAACCTCCGGGGGCGACACATCTTTCCATTGTAGGGGCGACTGTCGGAAGCAATGAGATTAGGTAACAGGCAAAACAATGGATTGTGATCAAGGCAAAAATCACTTCCAAATGTGGAGGTGGATTGGATTTGACTCCTGCCTCAAAACAGTTGGTGAATAGTAATTTTAAATGAATTCGATTATATTGTAGGAGCAATGTAAAGTCTTGTACTACACGTTGAATTAGTAAGCAACACTGTTCACACACAGCTTGTTACTTAATCTGTGCTTCAGTTTATAAATTAGTCTGACAACAAAGAAGCCGACCTTAGTAGGTTTGTTAGCAGGAGGGAGAAGGCAATAATATCATTAGCAATGCTACTCATCATTAAAAATAAATATCATTGAAAATACATTGATCAGAGATAAATGGCACAATGGTGGATTGGGGGAACTGGGAGCTCTTGTTGCACTGGAATGTTAGTGAAGTCACTGGATACAGGACAATTGTTGCTGTATATCTGACCACATTTGGGAAGTTAGTTTTTATACCAGATGCTTTTTTTTACTATTACAATGTTTCACTTCCTCTCCTTGGCCAACCTGCCCTGAAAAACAAAAGAAAAAGTTTTCCTGTTTATTTTGATGTAACATCCTGGCTCTTGTTAGAGTACTTTTAGTTCAGGAAAATGTTTTTCATAATTTGAGCTAATGTAGTTTGGTGATAGTTTATTTTGTGAATGCTAAAGCAATCCTTTGGATTCAAGGATGACTTGCCTTCGCTCAAGTTTGACTGGTTCTTAGATGACTAATGTGGTCAGCATGGAACCCACAGACTCTGCCACAGGTGACCTGGGAGGTTCTTGACTGAGTTGGTAGGTGAATACTAAAGGAAGAAGTGCAGTCCTCGATTTTTTTGTTTTTGCTGCACTTCAGATTTTTAATACTATTATGGATGCTGTTTCCATATTTTGTGTATTTGTGGGCAGAGGGATTCTGGTAAACTGATGAGAGAATTGTTGATTTTTTTTTCCCCTAGAGAGGCTTTAGTAATCATCCTTGAAGCATTCTTACTAATCTCTTGCCCTGATCAGGCTCTGAGAGCAGTGACTGGTCAGGGGTCTGAGGTCAGGCTTGTTGAATGATGTGGTCTACTTACGATCTTGTCTTGGGACAAGACACTGAGAGTGGTTTTTCCTGCCAGTTGATTTGGAGGATTTTGTGAATCCTCTCTAGTGTTTTGCATTCCTGCTGCAACGAGTCTGTTCTCAGATATGTACAGGCAGAGAAGTGAAATAGCTGCTGATAAGGCATGAGCTTTGTAATGGGTTTTTAGGTCTAAACAGCTCTGAATGTGGTTAATTATCACTGACCTGTGTCATCAAATGTGTTGTTTTTTGGGTAGCAGTACAGCGCAATGCATAAAAATAATTTCTGTAAGTTGCAATAAGAAATATATTTTTTTTAAAAAGTGCAAGAGGAGCAAAAAGTGAGGTGGTACTCATGGTCCGTTCAGACATCTGATGAAGCTATTTCTAAAGTGTTGAATATGTGTCTTCAGGCTCTTGTACCACCTTCCTGGTGGTAGCATTGAGATGAGGGCATGTCCTGGATAGTGAGGATTCTTAATGGATTCTGCTGCCTTAAGGCATCGCCTATTGAAGATGTCCTTGTTAGTGGGAATTCTGCTACTCATGGTGTGGCTGTGTGAATCCACAGTCCTCTGCAGCCTTTTCCAATCCTGTGTGTCAGCATCTCTATAACAGATAGTGATGCAACTAATCAGAATGTTCTACCTGATGCGTATGAGGAAATTTGCTTGAGGTTTTGGTCAAATCTCCTTAAATTCCTCGGTAGATCTGTTCTGCAGATACTGCAAGCTGCTGTTTGTGAATAAGAGAGCAAAAACTGGGAGCTGAGAAATTAAATATTTTGAATTTGCAGACCTCGTAGTAATCTAACTCAATATTAATTCCTCCTTTGTTTAACTCTGCTTTAATTTTAATATCAAAACACTGTTGTCTTCTTCAGTTTGATGCTCGAGATAGAAGCCAAATCAGAATTGAGTTTGTACTATGGTTTTCTGAACTTGAACTGTACTGCTTTTTAAAAAAAAAATCACTTCAGATCAAATTATTGGAACTAGCAGACAAAATGTAAAACCCTTGAGACAAAAATGGATTCAAGCATTCCAGTATGCCATTTAAGAATATTATGTAAACAGATTCACCCATTCTTTCAGGATATAGTGAGTTACTGAGTGTTTTGACAAGAGACTTTACTTTAAAATCATCTATTCCTACCCCACTCTTTTCCGTAATCTTCAACCCACCCCTCTTTCCATTTAGATAACTGTGGAAGGAGTGTTAAAGAAATCCAAAGTCTGTTATCCAATTGGAGTTGCAACATTTGATCTGATACCATGGAGAAATTTTCACTCATGTAGATCTGAATTTGTTGCTGGTAACAGGCAGTATACTGATTCATAGACAGCCTCTATGAATAGATGTTAATTTGGAAGCTTGAGTGGGTATGCTTGTCTTTTAGTAGGATTATGCAAATCTTGTATGCTTTCTGAATACAGTGTTGAATTTAAGTTAGTGGCGTTGTTCTGAGAGTCGAGGGATATGCTCCCTTTGTGTTATTGAATATAGTGGATACCCTCTTGGGACCCACATTAATCTGAATTCAATTTACCCCAGTTGAACCAAACAGGTGTTCAGTAGTCTGTAGCTTTAGTTTAGTTATGGGATTATTTCACTGTCCTTTTGCAGTGGTTAGCAATAATTTATTCTTTGAAGAAGGCAATTGAGAATGGGTAACCAGGATAAAATTAGTACAAACGGGTATATTTTCATTTTCCATATTTAAGTGCAAGGTCATGTATCTTAAATTCAGGGGATGCAGACTTGGACTAATATGGTGGAGGGTTAATTTAGTCATTCACTGCTAGAGCGGGCTAGAGCAAATAAATCAACATCAGACATTTCTGTAGTCTGTGAAAGCTGCTCATCTTTCTAAGATTCTGATTTGCAAAGATAACTCCCACATTCCTTTCACCATTACAAGCAAACTGCTGTCTTTCTCTGCCAATGAATCTTGAAATGCAGAAAGTAGGCACTGTCCCAATAAGAAGGTAAACAGCTTGTTGCCTGAGTTGAAAGGTACTTGGATTACACAAGTAAGGAAATCGTGATTATTTTCTAGGAAGATCTTATTTAGGCTCCTAAATGAAGTATAGCTCTCCATTCTCAGTGAAGAATATTTCTGTATTGGAATCACTTAGGCTCATTAAATTTATAAGGTGAGAATGTTGTTCCTTTAGTAAAATGCCCATTAGAAGAATAAGAGTTGAAGTATCCAGAGTTCTGAGAGTGATTGATGTGCTATTTGCTGATGGGCTGTTTCCTCTAGTGGGTCACAGCCTCCACATCAAATTCATTTATTTTAATAGTGATACATATGGTGTAAATGCATTGAAAATTAGCATTTTGCAGGCAGCATTGTACTTTAGAACCAGAATGAGTACAAGGTGAAATTTCTGGGCTCTTTAGAATTATTTATTGATTTTCAGTCATGAATACAATTAAGAACAAAAACATTTGGGAAGGTGGATGATGTCCCGGATCATCTGCGTTATTTGAGTACCAGAGCAGGATTTTCCAAGTTCTGTGAGATGATCCTTGTTTTTATCAATTTCCGTTTGTCTTCTGGTCTCCAGAAGTGAGGTACTCATGAAATTCTGCCTGTTCCCCTCTTCCCTTCTCGTCCATTGGGGTATAATTGTTATACCTGTCTTCAGTTTTCCTTCTAATTCCTTTCCCACTAAACTGCTGATCACCCACAATGTTGGTTTCTATATTTGCTATGATGATGAGAAACAACACTGTCTCACCAACACTTCTTGATCTTTTTCCTTATTTCTAAATTATTAGGTGGCCGCTTTAAAGTTCTGTATTGAATGAGCAAACACTTCCTGGGGCTAAGTATTGGAAAGGCTGAGGCCATTGTCTTGAGTTTTCTCTCAAACTCTGTTATCTACTTGCCAGTTTTATTCCAGTCCATTTGACTGAACCAGAATTATTTTCAGCATTGTTGAATCTGACCATGATAGATGTTTCGGATCAGATCTTCAAGGCAAAAGAAATCTACTAATTTTTACTTTTTTAAAATGGTGTCAACTCAGTAGACAAAGTTAGCCTTGTTTTGTTAGTTTGCCAATAAAAAGATACTTGGTATAAAATAGAATTTAAATTTGAACTGCAGTACGATCAATAACTCTAAATAGGTTGTGGCAAGAAATTACTTGGCAATAAGCACATCCAGTTGCAAGAATTTTAAGAATATTTAATTCAAGATTTTAAAATGGAAGACAATTATGTTAGTAGAAACAATGTTCAATATTTCTAAAATACAGATCAGCTTCAAGCTTAATGTTGGTAAGCCAGATAATGATCTTAATGACACTTCAGCCCCAGGAAAGAATGCTATTAGAAAGATCAAAGATGCCTTTGAAGAACATTCTTTCCCCAATGATAATGTGATTGTATATGTACAGCAGCTCACTTGGACCCCTGTTACAGTGCCTTCTCTATAGAGAGATTTTGCAGTACCAAGCTTCTAGGAGTGCACATAATGGACCATCTCACCTCGTCCCTCAATCCCTTTGACCCTCTACCATGAATGAGGCAGATGGTACCATAGCATTAAGACAAGAACAATTGGGATGGGAAGCAGCATTGTCCGCCAGGCTGTTGGGCTATTGAACTCCCTGCTGTCACCCAGGGGTCTCATCACGCTTGAAGCGGCAATAGTGTTATACTGTTTCCTTTTATAACTTGTATCATATATGCACCTTTTTATTTGTTAATTTATTTCAAATATTTTGTTATGTGTGTGAGTTGTATGTACTGTGTTCTGCAGCTTGGTCCGGAGGAACTTTGTTTCATTTGAGGGTATATGTGTGTACAGTTGAATGGCAAAAAAAGGAACTTGAACTTGAATAGCAGTGGAAGGATCAACTAATCCAAAAGAAACTAAAAAGAAGCAAACACGAGGAGTAAGAAGAAGAGCACAAATCTGGTATAAGTGTGTTCTAAATAGAGAAGTTAAAGGATCATAAATTGAGACTGATTTAAAAATCAAAAGAATTTAATTGGACAGTTTATGAATACAGTAGAGCATATTTATTAAATTGAGCATGGATGCTTTGGGAACTGGAAAGTATGACTAAATATTATTATAAGAATGTCTCTGGAACTTCCATCAGTGTCTAGGTGATGAAGTGTCATAATTCAGACGCGTCCAATGTTAACATTTCACTTAACTCTGAGAATGAAAAGGATCATTGACCCAACAAGCCGTCTGTCCAATTTGTTCACTTTATAATTAGTACATCGAAGAAATTACCAGGAGGAGGAAAAGTGCCTTTTGTGGAGGGGGGTGGGGAATGCAACATTATCATTGGTAGTTGGGAATCCTTTGTTTGTGATATTTTAAAGTGATGAAAGAACGTTTGGGATAGGATTAACAGCCTTGAGTTCATATATTGGGAGCATTCAGTAACAGTGGAATGAGAGCACCATCTCTCAAATTACACAGCTCCCTGCCCACCAACCATGAACTGTGCCTTTAGTGGTAGAATCCATATTTCACACATTGGCCTCATGCATTGTCTTGGAATCTGAAAAACTGGAGTGGAAGCAAATATTCTCACTCTTGAAGCACTGCTTAAAACTGCCAAAGTAATAGCATTTGCTAATGAAATTTTAGAAGTCTTAAGTAAGTGACTAAATTATATTGTCCAATTCTATCACAATCCCTTGACTCTGCTTTATTTTTAAAATTCCTTTATATGCAGTAGGGATATTGTTGGCTAGGGTAACATTTATTGGCTGTAGTTGATGACCTGCATCCTTCTATGACTCTCTTTAAATGTAACATGTTTAATTTAATATTGTTATCTGTCCACTATAATTATTTTCAATTGTAGCTTGAAGATAAATTTTATTTAAATTCCTTGAAGCGTCTTATAACATTCTGTTGCATTGATGGAGCCTTTTAAATATATTGTTTGCAAATATGTCCACATTCAAAAGCTTCAGCGGATAATAAACTGTCAACAGAATTATCTCAGCTAAATTCTGGTCACGAGATTTCAGTAGTTAGCATTTTAACATGATTGGTTAAGTGTTTGGGAATACTAAACCAGTTATAAGTGTATTTTAATGTTATTTTTGTATAGTGCAAACATGGTGTCAGTATTTTTGGATACACTTTTTTTCATGCCTCCCTTCTCTCTTTCCAGCTACAGAAACAATTAGAATTAGAATGCTGCCGTGCTTCTTGTAATAACGTAAAAGCAGTCAGACATTTATGGTTTGTCAAATAACACATCAGCAACTTGGAATAGAAAAGCTGGCTTCCTTAACTGATTTTGGTACACAATTTTATCCTACAAAAACTTTTCCATTGCATCCAAAGTAAACACATGAATGCAAGAGTCATCTTTGAGAGGGTTTGCTGTTCATGCTCTAATGTAATCACAATTAATCTCTGTGGACTGTAATACAGTTTTTTAATTTTGCTGACTATAGTTGAGGTATTTGTGTTTGGTGGGCCAGTAGTTTGGAAATGGGACAGCACAAAAGTGCTCATGGTCTGAATCAGAAGGGGAGGGTCCTGACATTCCGGATCTTGGGGGTGTTTGAATTATGCCTGGCTCTGGAGTTTGGGAAGATAATGGAAAGTCTATGAACTAGGCTTAGAATGTAGTAAAATGATTGTATAAGTATTCGGGGAGGGAGTGGAATAGGATTAAATTTGGCTGAACGACCATACCTGCCAAAGCTAATGGGCAATTTCTTATTTGAATATGTCCGTGGGAGTGAAATTGATCCAATGTCACCTTCGAACAAGTTTTAATATAAACTAAGTACCCACTGCAATGTTGGTGCTGTGCTGCCTCTGTAATTTTCCATCAGTTCAGAACACCTTGATAGGTGACAGTGGAAATGCTCGTGAATCATACTATCACAAGACTGGGTGTAATCTGAAAGGTGTTGAATATGTCCTTGGTGCTGATTTGTAATACAGTTAACCTTGCCTAAAATGGGTAAAGCTGTCGCTTCAAATCTTGTACAAGATTATTGTTAATACTGCAGAAAGCATTAGTGAGTCCTGTTGGTTAAAAGTCTTCTTGTATTCTGGTTAATCTTTGCTTGCTATTTGAGAATGCTCACTGTATCAAAATATGGCTTTTTTCATAGCAAGTTTGTGATGTCTTTATAGATTATGTACAGTGCTTCAACAAACTCCGATTTCATAAGTAGTATTTTTGAGCAAAAGTATTTATCTTTTTATTGAATATCTCCAGGGCATAACACTATAAAATGTTTGTTTTCTGACTTCCTTCTTCTGAAAACTGATGGTGAAGCAATATCTAACTTCCAGACATATTCCAAAGCAGCTTGTTGGTGTATATTCTGATGGACTGCCTTCCATCTTTCAAGTATTAATGGTCATTGAAAACATCTAAATTGTTGGAACGTTTATTTCTGAGCATTGACACAGATAAATATTTGAATTCAATGTGTCCTGGTTGAAGTCCATCATTGTACATAAGAGCCCTAAAAGGGCTTCAATGAGCAACCCTGTTATTATAAATGACATTCCTCTTCAGTTTGCTTAATGTATCACAAAAAATCTTGTTTGGATCTAGTAGTGTTTAAATTTTGCTGAGCAAATAATTTGGTTGGGAAGAAGGTAACTTCTGAGGTAAGCTTTTACATTTATTTTGCCCATCTAAGATATTTAGTAAATTGATTGAATACTGATTGGCTGTGGGCAATAATTCTGAAGAGCACTGACAGTTTTCATCTAAGGAACAGAAATAATTCCTATATTTGTGTGGTAAAACTTGTTATAGGATGGAATGACAGTATTTACAATTGTCTAGTCTCTTATCCACTCAGCCTGTAGATTCAAAACAATCATTTACGTTTTAAAGAAAACTCCTTTCTCTTCTATAGAGTAACTTGAGGTTGACTTGTGTGTTGTTAACCTTAACATGTGTGGTTATTTGTTTTATGGCACTGATTTGGTTGTTAGAAACAAGATTAGGCATAACTATCTGATTCTACCACTATAATATTTTGTTCCATATTTACTCTGGATCGAGTCACTTTGAAAACAGATTTTGTTTGTTATTGTGTTAATATATTCAAACTTGTGCAGATGAAAATGCTTTAAGTAATTTGAATTCAACTCTGCTTCAAATTATTGACCTTGTTTACTATTTGGACGAATGCAACTTGCACGGCATCTTTAGTTTAAGAAATAATCCCATGGCTCCTCAAAGGAGCTTAATGAAGCTATAATTAATACCAGGCCCTATTAGTTTTGAATGGAGCTTTTAATTATGTGCAACACCTGTACCAAAATCAGAACTTTAAGGAGCATCTTGAAGAAGGAAGAAGTATTAGACAGGCAGAGATGTTTGCACAGAGAATTTTAGAATGTTTGACTTGAACAGTTGAAAGGATGGCTACTAATGCTAATGTGGCCAAAATTGGGGTTTATCAAGGGCCAGATGTAAGTGTTGGATCTGGAGATATTATGATCCAGAAGGCTCTTAGGAAGTCAAGAATGATGCATAAATCTTGTGGTTACAATTATTTTATTAGGTGTTCATAACAAGGAAGTAACGGTAATTTACCGCAAAGAAACAAGAGACCAAATAAGTTGTGATCATGCACTAAAAACTAGCTCGAACTTGACAGATGGACATTCTATTGATGAGGAACAACTTATAAGACAGTCAGATTCAAAGGCATGACACAGGCTGCAGAGAAATTACTCGACAAATACAGAATCAACTATACTATTTGCTGAAAATTTACCAAACTATTACAAATGTGATATAAGCAAGCATAAAGAAAGTTAAACTACAAGAAAAATAACAATTCAAACCCCAATCCAACATGGGAGCATAGATAGTTTTGAGGGGACTGCAACAATAAGAAGTTTTAATATCTTGGATTAGAAGGTTTGGAAACAAGTGTGAGAATTTTAAAATTGACATGTCTTAAGTTTGTAGGGAGATCCACAGGAGAGATCATACGAAATATTAGGTGATTGAGTGTGGACACAACAATACATTTGAGGTTGTTGGTAGCAAATGAGCTGGGGCAGGGATTGAATTGGGCGGTGTTACAGTGATAATTCATAATCATAATCCATGTGTAATGGTAATTTTGCATCTCCCCCTCCCCCTCCAGCTTTCAAATCCCTTACTCACTCTTCCTTCAGTTAGTCCTGACGAAGGGTCTCGGCCTGAAACGTCGACTGCGCCTCTTCCTATAGATGCTGCTTGGCCTGCTGCGTTCACCAGCAACTTTGATGTGTGTTGCTTGTAATGGTAAGGAAGATGTTGGTGTAATGCTTTCCAGCACCAACATTTGAGGTTACTTGTCTGTAAGGAGTTTGTACATTTTCCCTGTGACCATATGTGTTTCCTGAAGGTGCTCTGGTTTCTTCCCACATTTCAAAGACGTATTGGTTAGGATGAGTAGATTGTGGACATGCTGTGTTGGTGTCGCACACATGCCAATACTTGTGGGCTACTACTAAGCTCATCCTTGGCATGTGTTGGCCATTGATGCATTTCACTATCTGTCTGGATGTTTCAATGTTCATGTGGCAAGTAAAGCTAATCTTTAATAATTCTGAACAATGGTTAGTTTCAGTTTATGATAAAGAACATGCTATGATACAGTAAAAGAGTTTATTTAAGGCACTGTTTCTATTGAATACATGTGGATTTCAGGATTTAATTGTACTAGAATTTACTGAACAAGCAAGGCAATTTCAGGAGGAATTTGATGTGTTAATCCCCTGCGAGCCTGTGCTAATGGGATGCTGTATCAAATAGCATGCTTTTATAGTTGGTATGTGGCTATTATATTTTAACTTGTACAACAGGCCCAAACAATATATATTGCAACTTTATCGAGTGTAAGTTGGTGAGTGAGTCCTTTCAAATTCTTGAGATGGATCTCTATTTTCACGCAGATCATTCGTGTTTGTGATGGTCACCAAGATTTCTGAAGTGTAGTGGTGGGTGTAATAGAAAGCATTACTATGAGTTCTTTATAAAACATTGCCATTTATAATTTAATTTTTGTCTGTTTGCATGAATAATCAGCAGTTCAGTATATTATTTTGTAAAACCACAATCAATTATTTTAAAATTTCATTAATCACCTTAAATTCACTCAATTTTGCTTTAAAATGTCAGTTTTTGAAATTTTTTGTTCACTTCAATTCTGTGAGAATAATATACTTGGGTTTCAACTTTCTCTGGATTTCTTAATTATATTTTAAAATATTGCACATTTTTATAGTTCTGAAGCAAGAGTTCCAAACTGGGGTCCATGGACTCCTCGAGGGGTTAACGGTAAGAATCCTTGGCATTAAAAGGTTGGGAACCCCTGGTCTAAAGGAAATATAAATGTCCCAAGGCTAGTTATCAAATTATATAATTTATAATTAAAAGTGAAATGAGCAGATGTGAAAGAGTGGCTAGATAAAATTAGTTGTGGTGTTCTTATAGTCAAATAATCTGATATTTTTGGTGAAGATTTAAATAGGACATTATCCTTCTATGTCTTGCCTATTTAGTTTAGTAGATATGAATGAAGTTTATGAGACACATAGAGACATCAATGTAAAAGGAGTAATGATACAAAAGAGGTAACAAAGGTTGAATGCTGCTATGTAGGAGTTGTCTGGCCTATTTTGTTAATGCCCTGTCCTCTCAATCAAATGATGGTAGGTTTATTCTCTGGAGAGTTAGTGAAAACCCCTGACTGAAGCTCCAGTGCAGTGCTGCAAACATACTACAAGGTCAGGGGTGCTATCTATGGGCACTTTTCTCCACTGTACATCTCACTACAAAGAAACAAAAACATTAACATAGACATTAGAAATTAGCAGGCAGCTTATTCTAAGCTTAATGGTGAAAATTTTCCCACTCTTCCAGGGTATATTAGGGTAGTCAAAGAAGAAATGAAAACCTTATTTAAAAACAATCCAAATTGATTTGCATCTGATGATCAGGAAGAAGTCTAAATTATTGCCTTGATTATTTACAGACAAAGATCTGAGCGGTATAGTCCTATGAAATGAGTATAATCAATTATTTCAATGTTAGTGGAATGAAATTTGTAGAAGGGCTTAAGTAAGCTTGAGGCAAATAAATTCCTTGTAATAGAATAGTTTTAAAGTCCTGAAAGATGCTTGGATATAAATTTGTAAGGGACGAATGATCATAATAAGGAAGCTAATTTTCCCTAAAGAGATGGAAGAGGATTCATGTATCGATATTTTAGAAAGTAATAAAATGAATGCAGCTGCAGAACTATTGACTCA
The DNA here is from genome assembly GCF_963921235.1 of Mobula hypostoma. Classification (NCBI taxonomy): domain Eukaryota; kingdom Metazoa; phylum Chordata; class Chondrichthyes; order Myliobatiformes; family Myliobatidae; genus Mobula; species Mobula hypostoma. The sequence continues at coordinate 36,283,989 of NC_086107.1, read as the reverse complement.
TGCAAATAGTGGAATTGCTTAACTTTGATCATAGGTGTATCAGTAACATGACTAACGGCTGACTTGAGAAAATATTGCCTGACCAACCTTGACCACCTTGAATTTATAACGAAATGGACTGAGGAACTTAATAGCATAGTACGTCCTGACAGCTCAAACCTATAGATTCAGATTACACCCTGGATAAGAAAAAGAAATTGGCTGTAAATAAAAACATTGCCTAGCTCCAGGCATTAAATAAAAACAGCGAAGACTGGCAAGCACCAGCAGGTATTATCTGTGGAGAGAGAAACTGAACTAATGGTTCAGGTCAAAGGATCTTTGTTTGTTGCAGAATTTGTTATGATGTGGGCAGGTGCATGGACTGTATTCCATAAGACCATAAAACATAGGGGCAGAATTAGGCCATTTGGCCCATCGTGCTTTCTCCGCCATTCCATCATAGCTGATTTATTATCCCTCTCAATCTGTTTCTCCTGTCTTCTCCTCGTAACCTTTGGTGCCCTGACTAATCAAGAACCTATTAAATATACCCAATGACTTGGCCCCCACATCTGTCTGTGGCAACGAATTTCACCACCCTCTGGCTAAATGAATTCCTCTGCATCAGTTTTAAATGAATGTGCCTCTATTCTGAGGCTGTACATTCTGGTCCTAGACTCCCCCGCAATAGAAAATATCCTCTCCACATCCACTCTATCCAGGCCTTTCAATATTCAATAGGTTTCAGTGAGATTTCCCCCATCATTCTTTCAAAATCCAGCGAGTATAGGCCCAGAGCCAACAAACGCTCCTGATACGTTAGCCCTTTCATTCTCAGAATCATTCGTGTGAACTTCCCCTGGACCCTCTCCAATGCCAGTGCAGCTTTTTGGAGATAAGGGGCACAAAACTGCTCTCAATACTCCATTAGATTTATTCCTGACCCATGTCTGAACTCAATGCAAAGCAATCAGTTTTTCAAATAATGGACAAAAGAGGTTGGAACACTGATTGTAAGAAACAGTTTAAAAATGAGAAAATAAGTTGTACAAAAGATATGGATACAAGGATGCTAATTTAGACCAATGTTAATGATTGCACATAGCAAAAATGCCCAGACCATGACTCTGAAACAGGCACAAAAAGTGAAGAAATTCTTGGGCTCAGTGCTTAGTGTTAGCAGTTAGATTGAATGGTTTGTCTCAAACATGCCCTGGTGGTTTTGCACTCTTGCCCCTATTAGGTCATGAGTTCAAGTTTAACTTCAGGAATTCGAGTTCAGAATCCAAGCTGCCATTATGGTGGAGGGGTCACAATGCAAGTGGTGTTTTTTTAAAAAATTGCATGCTATTATCTGAAGATCATGCTAGTTCCAGTGTGCTGGACAATATTTATTCCTCAACTAGTGTTACCAAAACAGATTTCTAGGTCATTTAGAACTTTGTAATCTTTTCAGAATCTCTCTGTGCAGAATTTTACAGTGACATTTCCATGAATTATAAAAATGATTACATTTGATCTTGAGATCTTTGGGGGATATTGACTATGAAAGGTGCTATATAAATGCAAATCATATTTTCATATTCCGAATAGAATATTTTGGCAGTAATATTGATCAAATTATTCGGTACTGTGTCAGACTGACTGCATATCGTATTTTTATGTTGCCAAGAAGCAGTGTGTACTTAAATGCCAGAGGCAGTGCAACAGGTGAGATGCTCATTTCCACTGTTGGAGGTCTGAGTCATATAGAAAATTGCAAGAAACATATTCTCTTTAAGTTGGAAAAGGAACATTTGATTGGTGATCCTGTCAAGGTTTTATAGCTTTTGATAGTTAGAAAAGATCACTGTAGAGCATAACTTGAAACTTAAGCAAGCAGCTCTGTTGGTGCATTAGTTCAAACTGGTAAAATTCCAGTTAAAAACCTGAATTGCAGAGAATTTTTCATGCATACAGTGGTCTGTAAGAAACTGTCTGATTGAATGATGGAGACATGATAGATTGCAGATGCTAAAATCTGGAGCAATCTACAAAGCAACACGCACAAAAGGCAGGAGAAACTCAGCAGGTCGGGCAACTTAAGAATGCTGGAGGAACTCAGATGGTCAGGCGGCATCCATTTCTGACATCTCATCTTTTTTTCCAGACCTGATGAAGGGTTTCAGCCCCAAACATCGACTGGGTATTCTTTTCCGTAGATGCTGCCTGGCCTGCTGAGTTCCTCCTGCCTTTTGTGTGTGTGTGTGTGTGTGTGTTGCTTGGATTTCCAGCATGTGCAGATTTTTTTCATGTTAGGTCAGGCAACCTGTCCATTTTCCACCTTACAGTTGATGTTTCAGGTTGCCTGGACTGAAAGAGGGGAGATGGCCAGTACGTGTAAAGTAGTGGAGCACGAGCTGGCTAGTGATAGACTCAGGTGAGGGGGGTGATAGGCAGTCGAGGAAGGGACAGAGTGGGGGATGATATCAGAAGCTGAAAGGTGACAGGTGGAGGTGATAAAGGCTGAAGACGCTAGGCTGTGATAAGAGAGGAAGGTGGAGGATTGAATAAATAGAAAGAGGACTGGGTGAGGAGTATGAAGATAATTAGCAGATGGAGAAGGTAGGGGAATGAAGGGTGATAAAGTGATTGGGAGGTCTGGTTAGTTCAGGAGAGAGGGGGAGGAAAGGACATTTGACTGGTTTCCAGAAGTTTGAGAATTTGATGTGCATGCTACTGACTTGGAATTACTCCAGTTTGCCTTGACCTGGCAATGGAAGTCTGTGGGCAGGTGTTGGAATGGAAAGGAGAACTAATCTGCTAGGCCCCAGGAGATTGCAGCTGGCTCAGTGGGCAGAGCGAAGGTGCTCAGCGAAGTAGTCACACCATCAGCATCCAACCTCTCTGATACATAAGAGGTTGCAATGGGAGCACCAGATGTAGTATGTAACTGTGGGATTCGCATGTGAAAGACTGTTTCACCTGGATCGGCTTTTTAGGCCTGTGTTGGAGACCTGTATAACTGCGCATTTGCAAGGGTGAATGCTTAGGGAGGAGCATGGGTTGGGGAGAGATGAGTGCTTGAGAGAGTCATGGTGGGAGTGATCCCTATGTAAAACAGAGTGGAAGGGAAGACGTGCCTGGTGATGGATCCCATTGTTGTTGGCATAATAATAATATGTTTGATCTACAGGCTGATGAAGTGGCAGGTAAGGATTAGGGGAAAGTTATCCCTGTTATGCCCGTGGGCAGGTGGTGGAGCGTTGGGGATAGAGATGGGGTAAGGGCAGAAATGTGAGAAATAGAGGAGATGTGGTAAAGAGCTCCATCAATAAGAGTGAGGAGGAACCCTGTTTTCTGGGGGGGAGAAAAAGGACATCACAGATGTCCTGGAGAGGAAGACCCGATCATGAGAATAGATGTGTTGGAGTAGAGGTAGCCATAGAGGTCTGTTGGTTTCTACTGGATATTGGTGGATAATCTGTTTCCTGAGATGGAGGCAGATCAAGAAAGGGAAGAGGGGTGTTGGAGATGGGCAAAGTGTGGGGTGGAAGTTGTTAGTAAAGTCGATTAAATTTATGAACACCACAAAGGTGCAGGATCAACATAGCAAAGAAAGAATTGGGAAGTGATGCTAGGGTAGCTTTGAATGGATTGCTTTACATGGTGGGAGGAAAGTATAAAGGGGCTGGTTATCTATCATGAAAATAAGATGGTTGGGGCCATGGAATTGAACGTGGTCGAAGTGTGGTGGAGAACGTGTTGCGTCACAGAAGAGATGGCAAGAGACTTGGGCTGTGTGGGATGTGGTGAACAAGATGGTGTCAAGATACAAGGTGGTGAGTTTTATAGGACAGGAGCCACTGGAAACTATGATAGGGCTATATTCAAGTCAAGTCAAGTCACTTTTTATTGTTATTTCGACCATAACTGCTGGTACAGTACACAGTAAAAACGAGACAATGTTTTTCAGGCCAATGGTGCTACATGAAACAATACAAAACCTACCCTAGACTACAGACCTACCCAGTACTACATAAAGTGCACAAAACAGTGCAGGCATTACAATAAATAATAAACAAGACAATAGGCACAGTAGAGGGCAGTAGGTTGGTGTCAGTCCCTGGCTCTGGGTACTGAGGAGTCTGATGGCTTGGGGGAAGAAACTGTTACATGGTCTGGTCGTGAGAGCCTGAATGCTTCGGTGCCTTTTGCCAGATGGCAGGAGGGAGAAGAGTTTGTATGAGGGGGTGTGTGGGGACCTTCATAATGCTCTTTGCTTTGCGGATGCAGCGTGTGGTGTAAATGTCTGTAAAGGCGGGAACAGAGACCCCGATGATATTCTCAGCTGACCTCACTATCCGCTGCAGGGTCTTGCAATCCGAGATGGTGTAATTTCCGAACCAGGGAATAATTCCACTGAATTATTTAAAAAATTTTTGAATCCTATTTATTGGTTGATGAAGGTGGGTTAGAGTCTCTCACGGCACAGCTGAATAGCCATACTCAGCCATTGGAAAAGGAAAACTTTTTTCATTTGCAATATTATCTTAGTTCTTAGAGTATCAGAGAAAGCAAAAATTGTGAATACACAGCCTACTTACAATTGCCCTTAATCTTGTCCATACTTTTTTAAAAAAAAACTGAACTCCATTGATAGCTTTGTGTATCCACACCTATACTGACAGGCATTTTCCACGTTCATTAAAGGGAACCTTCTCCTGACTTTGCAGTTATTCTGCTCAACACTTGTCTGCAAGTGCAAAGTTGTTATTTCCAATAGAATACTGAAAGCCTTCTTGTAGGGCACCACCAGTTTGCCTTTTGAAGCCAGATAGTCAGAAACGTAAGAGTCTACCTCCCAAGTGATTCCTCTTTATTGCTGAGATAAGGCATTACTTTTAGTAGTGTTACACAGCTGAGGTTGGGGAGTGAGCAGGTGAAGAATAATTCAGGTGGCTGATATCCTATCAGCTGCATTATCCTGGAAAATGTAAAAGTGTTGCCCTTTTCATCGACACCAATTCCTCTCTCTGGTTGATGATACTATGTTATGAAATTTCATGAATCTAAGTTGCTGGAGAGGAAGATATTTCAAGTTACAATAATGAGTAAAATAATTAACACTACCATTTATCAACAAAGTTTGTCACATTTAAATTTGATTTAATGTTCAACCTAAGTTTCATAATCTTTTTTTTCAAAGTTTACTTTCAATTTTTTTTCATCTTAACAAGATCAATATTTGATTAGATTGTTGAGGTTGTTTTGGTACTTTTAACTGCTTTAAGCTGAATGAGCTGGAACCCAACTTCAGCTTCAACTTTCAGTTCATTAATAGCTTGGCACCATGAAACATGTGGTGTGAAGGAACACCTGAGTGAAATTGCACTTCCAGTTATATTTGAATGGGCTTGAAGATGGATGAAGTAATAATGCTTTGCAGGTTTAGGACTCCAGCCATGAATTTATGATCCTTTATTCATAGGGATCTTGGCAAGTTTTTGCAGGCTTGGGACTCTGATCACAAACTCATGATATTTTATTCGAAGTGTCTTGGTAAGTTTGTAGATGAAACTAATGTTAAAAGCTGAAAGATGTAACACAAGTGGATGAAATGCTATTTCCATTTGGATGCTAAAAGGGGGAGTGAAACGAAAATGAAGCACATGCCAAATAAGACCTTTGGAAAATGTGCATTTTAAAAACATTTGAGGGTAATGAGTAGTTTTACTATTTAGAGGGTGATGCCTTTACCTATGATATTTGCATTAGGTTTTAAAAAGGCAATTGAATAAATAGTTTATTATGAAGAGGAACAAGATTCCACATGTTTGCTCATAACTTTCATGCATATTATGTTGGCTGTAGCATATTGAAGTTATTGTATGTTTTTAGTTTTTCATAATTTTTGAGGTTTTTTTCTAGTTAATGATGATTATTAGATGGTCATAGGAGATTTTTCTGATCAAATCATCGCAAAATACTATAAAAGTACAGTCAAGTTCATGATAGTGGTTAAAATTCACATTAGATTTATAAAGAATCAAACATTCTGCTTAAAACAGTGAAGAATGAATGTGTGAACAATATTCATTCGGTCTTTCGAACCAGAAGATCCACAATCTGCTGAAGGCCGGATGATGAATATTTAGGCATGGTGACCAAGTAAGAAGATGCACGAGGTCCACGTATGATCCTCAGAAAGCCACTTCGTGTGTGAAGTGGAAGTTCTGAACCAAACTTGAAACGTTGAAGGATGCTGGACAGTTGTAGCAGGGTTTGAACTCTATTACCACTTACAAAGTGAAACCAATTGACATGGGTGACAACAAGGCATTGCTCCTAGATAAGCTCGATGCTTTGTATGCTTGCTTTGACCATCAGAAGATGGAGGAACCTTCACAGACTCTCACAACCTCCAATAATGCTGTGATTTCAGTCTCTGAGGTTGACATAAGAGCATATTTTAGGAGGGTGAACCCATGGAAAACATCCTGTCCAGAAGGTCTACCTAGCCAAGTACGAAAGACCAGTGCTGCTCAACTGGCGGGATGTCTTTAACCTCTGGCTTCAGCAGTCCTACCTGTTTTAAGCAAGCTTCATTTATGCCAGTGCCTCAGAAGAATGTGACAACCTCTCTTAATGACTATTGTCTAATAGCACTTACATCCACTGTGATGAAGTGCTTTGAGAGGTTGCTGATAAAACGTATCAACTCCTGCCTGACAAGTGACTTGGATAATCTCCAATTCGCCTACCAGTAAAATAGGTCCACAGCAGATGCCATTTCATTGGTTCTTCACAAAACCCCAGAACATCTAGACAGTAAAGTTTTATAGATGAAGGTGCTCTTTATCAACCACAGGTCAACATTCAATACCATCATCCCCTCAAAACTAATCAATAAGCTTCAAAATCTTGACCTCAATACCTCCTTGTGCAGTTAGATACTTGATTTCCTCACTTGCAGACCCCAGTCAGTTTGGATTGGCAACAGCATCTCCACAATGTCCATCAGCACAGGTGCAACACAAGACTGTGTGCTTATTCCCCTGCTTTATACCCATGTCTGTGAGGCTATGCACAGCTCCAGTGCCATATTTAAGTTTGCTGTTGTCGCCACTGTTGTAGGCTGAATCAAAGATGATGATGAATCAGCATATTGGAGAGAGATTGAAAATCTGGCTGAGTGGTGGCACAACAACAACCTCTCGCTCAATGTCAGCAAGACCAAGGGCTGATTTTTGACTTCAGGAGGAGGAAACCAGAGATCCATGGGCCAGTCCTCATTGGCGGATCAGAGGTGGGGGGGGGGGGTCAGCAATTTTAAATTCTTCGAGGACCTGACCTGGGCCCATCACATAACTGCCGAGACAAAGAAAGCACAGCAGCGCCTCTCCTTCATTAGAGGTTTGCAAAGTTCCGGCGTGACGTTCAAAACTTTGTCAAACTTCTGTAGATGTGTGGTGGAGAGGATATTGACTGGCTGCCTCACAGCTTGGTATGGAAATATCAGTACCCTTGAACTGAAGATTGTACAAAAAGTAGTGGATATAGCCCAGTCCATCTCAGGTAAACACCCCCCCCTTAAGCAAATCTGCATGGAGTGTTGTCGCAGGAAGGCAGTATCCATCATCAAGGGCCCCACCATCACCCAAGCCACGCTCTCTTCTTGGTGCTGCCATCAGGAAGATGATACAGGAGCCTTGGGACTCACACCACCAGGTTCAAGAACAGTTATTACCCCTTGACCGTGAGGCTCTTGAACCAAAGTGGGTAATTTCGCTCAACTTCACTTGCTCCATCACTGAAATGTTCCCATAACCAATGGACTCACTTTCAAAGGCTCTTTCACATGTTTACGATATTTATTGCTTATTTATTATTATTTTTCTTTTTATATTTACAGTTTGTTTTGTGCACATTGGTCATTTGCCCATTCTCTTGAGATTCTGTTGTGATTCTTGAATTTACTGTGTATGCCTGCAAGAAAACAAATCTCAGGGTTATATATGGTGCCACATGTATTTTGATAAATTTACTTCGAACTTCTGATCTTTGTGTTCTACTTGGGTTTTCACAGGCTATGTGTTTAGAAACAATGCTATGCTGAACATGTCCTTACTTTAGAAACTACCAAGGGTTACGCATAGCCCTCTATTTTTCTAAGCTTCTTGTACCCATCCAGGAGTCTCTTAAAAAACCCTATCGTGTCCTCCTCCACCACCGTTGCTGGCAGTCCATTCCACGCATTCACCACTCTCTGCGTTTTTTTTTAAAAAACAACAACTGACATCTCCTCTGTACCTGCTTCCAAGCACCTTAAAACTGTGCCCTCTTGTGCCATTTCAGCCCTGGGAAAAAGCCTCTGACTATCCACACGATCATTGCCTCTCATCATCTTGTACACAGTGATTCTGAAAGGTTATGACTGTGCTTGCTTTTTCATTTCATCTGAAGAGCTTTCTTTCTCATGATGTAAGGAAATGGAGTAACATGGCATAGCTGAGGGGGTCATTTTTGCACCCCATTCTGGCAACATGGGGCCAAATGGAATAGATTGCATGCCTACTTCAATCTCAAAACTATGAGAATGAAGGGATGAGAATTCCAAGGTGCCAGGATTATTTGAGCAAGGATATCAAACGAAAGACTAAAAATCAAGGTGCTTTGAGTTCTTGAAATATTCTATATACAAGTAACAACCCTGTTATTAAAATAAACCTTCAAAATGCCCAGGAAGCAAAGCGGTCTGAGAAAAATTGAAAAATCTACAGTATTGCTTGTGCCCCACATCAGTATTGTCGAAAATGATCTTACCTCTTGTGCTCCAATCCTCAAGGTTGAATGGCCAAAAGAAATTGAATGGCAGAAATATAATCTGTGTGGCAAGCTAAAATAAAGACCCAGTCGGTTCCACTGTGATAATAAGTGTGAAGATGTACTGTACATTGAAGTGCATGCTGGAAAAAGAACAGTTTAAACATGAGTGAATGGATCAGTGAAACTGTATCCCCTGTGTGTCGAATTGGCTCTGTACTTTTGATCATCTACATTGTGACTGCAATGAAAATGCATGCATTGTGGTAGTATCACTTTTTAATACTGTTGACAGATTTCATTAGCTAATGATTTATTACTGTGCCCAATAACGTTTTATAAAAATTGTTTCCCAGTGTTTTCTTTCTGAGGCAACCATCTATAAGTGTGGACTGCACCCAGTAATCCAATGATGTTATGTCTTTGCACACACAAAAATAAATTAATAGGTGAAAGATTTCAAATCAAAGATATCAAAGTTTAAGAAATTGGATTTAGTGAAGCATATGAAGCATCTGCACATTGTGTTTGTTGAATTCCCTGACCATTTAAGATTGAAATATTTGATTAAAATTTTCCTGAAACTTGATAAGTTTCTAATTTCGGAATGGTAGCTGAACTGCAGTCTGAACAATCTTGTGAAGTAAACCGAATCTGTCTCTATTTCAATATAAAACAGTACAGGCCAGGACGTGCTGACCTTTTATCCTACCCCAAGATCAGTCTGACCCTTCCCTCCCACATAACCCTCCATTCCTCTTTCATACATGTACCTATCTAAGCATCTTTTAAATCACCCTAATGTATTGTCCCCTGGCAGTGTATTCCACGCACCCATCACTCTCCTGAGATTAAAACAAAATACCTCTGACATCCTCCAATCACCTGAAAATTATGCCCCTTCCATTTCTGCCCTGGGACAAGATCCCTGACTGCCCACTCTCTTGATGCCTCTTATCATATCCAGCCCTATCAAGTCACCTCTCATTCTCCTTCGCTCCCAGGTGTTCGAGTGTTTCAACTTCTGAAACAAAGGTAATTTTTTAAAAATGTGTTTTGTATATTTTTGTTGCTACTGAAGTGCCCACCACTGATTTAGACCATGAGTTAAAGGGCTACTGCCCAAAGTAAGTGTCTAGATTCACAGTGATGGCACACCAATGGTACAGATGCCCAAGATGGCATGCACAAAAACTTTGTTGGCACACTGCATAGAGTGCTGCCTCTCCATTCTATAAAGATAAATTAATCATTTCTGTAGTGGCAAATGAAGTAGTGAATGATTATATGTGTGAGAGCGGTGAGGTGTTTCCACAGAAAGTGTTTCATGCTAGCTTGGCACCAGCTAGATGGATGCAAGAACACATGACATCGGACAATATGTTTTGAAGTCCTCGCTGACTTGTCTGCAAGGTTCATGTTCCTGTGAAGGGAGAAGACACTTAGTTCCTTGTTGAACAAGCTTTATAAACCTTCCCATGGTTGTTGTATTGAACAGGTTTTGGATCAGAATGTCAGCAACCAAAATCACTTTGTACCATAGAATTATCACTAAGCCACACAAAACTGGAGATGACCCTTCTATAAGCTGAGTCCAAGCCAGCCACCGCCGTCAAGTACCTATGTACTTTACACTGCTCCATTTTAATGTTCCACTTTCCCCATGAATTCTCCCTCTTCCTCAGACCCCCAACTCCCTGATTCTACTCATCCGTGCATTGGAGCAACTGAATGTGTGCAGCCTGGTGAATTTCCTGGACACCTTTGGGAGGTGGGTTAAACTGAGAGACAGCAGCTTGAAAAACTCCAATATTCTGCCACTCTAAAGAAGTGAATTACCTGGAAAAATTATAATTGGGAGATTTTTGTCTTTGCCATACCTGAGATGTAAGAAAACACTTTAGATTAAATGTACAGCAGATGCTTTGAAACTGGACTCAATTTCCAAATGTTTAATCTTGTTTTGTGATTAACTTGTATATTTTCTTTCAGTTATTTTTTTTGAATAACTTGTGACACACGTTCTTTATAATGGTTTTATTTTCCTGTTGTTGAACAGAAGTAGATTTGTTATTCTATATAAGCAAAGAGAAAATTGTTTAGAATTCCTTGCCCTTGGGGAGAAGGGGAAAAGATTGACTCCTACCCCCTGATATATTTAGGACAAAAAAAACACTAGACACAATGCCAATCTGGTTATTGGCGATGGCAGTCTGGTGAGATTACAGAAACTTTATATTTAATATACAGGTATTTTGAACCTCTATTTTAATATTGTAAATGGAACCAAATTGAATGAAGACAAAGCACTTTAGCGTATTGCAACTGATATGATGCTTTTTGATTGACAGCTTGAAATGAAAGCCAGGACTATATAATTTATCATCATTTTCATGGCAGGCCACATGCTGATCAACACATTATCTGAAAGAATTTTGAATGTAGAGAGATGTGGAAAGAATGTCATTCCCAATGAAATAAGTCATTTGGTTATCAGTTATGACTAAATGGAGACATCACAGGCTAAAAAGGAACACTACTGTATAACGGGAAGCCACTATATTTATTTGTTACATTTAGCCAAGTCGAATGCCTGTACAATGTTTTTGAATCCTAATGTGTAATTTGGCTGTCTTCATCTTTACAGTACATCATTTATATCATGAAATACTTATTTTAAGTCCCTCCTACAGATTATCACCTTTGAACACATCTTCCTTCCATTTCATTACAGTTTACTGCCACGGGGAATACAGCATCGTGCTGCATTTATGGTACGGTTTACTTGATTTGTAAATGCAAGTAGATCTACTTCAGATATTTGGAACTGGCAACGTGCACTAATATAAATTATCCATGATAAATTTGTACTTGTGTACCATGTTTTTATTTTTGGTGCCTACACTATACAATTAGAATCAGATTTATTACTACTGACATATGACATGGGACAAGAAATTTGTTTTTCTGGTGTCAAGAATACAGCACAAAGACAAAAATCTTATGAATTACAAAAATAAATATAGTTCAAAAAGGGAATAATGAGGTAGTGTTCAAGGGTTTAAGGACCATTCAGAAATCTAATGCAGAGAGGAAGAAACTGCTGCTATATTTTTGAGTATGGGATCCTGTACCACCTCCTTGATCATTGTAATGAGAAAAGGTCATGAGGCCACAATGACGTATTTAAAAATGTGAGTAATATACTTAAATGGCTGAAATTAGTATGACTTGGACTTTGGCCAAGGTTAATAACATAGCTTGTTCTCATTGCTTGTTGTTATTTGGAGACAAACGTTTTCATTAGAAAGGACTTGAAATGGAGCCGAAAGATGGGTTCTGAGAATCAAAATGTGCTGTAAAGGGGAAAAATGTCAAAATTTAAAGGGAAGTGGTCTTATCAATGACTTTTCATAATTAGAGTCGGGTAGAAGTACATATTTGGCTGTTAATTGTGCATTTGTGGGAAAATCACATTCTTGCTAGTTCAAGCAGCTTCATGTCATGATTTTCAATAAAGCTGAAATACTTTGGTTAGCCAGCAGCTCTGAAAACGAATATTCTGAAGGCCAATCTGAGTGCAGGTTCTCATCAGCTATAAATATGCCAATGTATTTGAAGCATCTCTGCTGATTAATGAGAACCTTTTTTTTTCTTAAAAGTGACTTCAGGAGAAATATCAGGAATCCCTGGTTGTTGGACTCTCAGGTTAGACGGTATGTAACGTGATAGTCCCAGGGATTTCTAGCTGGTCTGAAGTTGATACTCTTCCTCTTTCCTGTGGAGTTTCTGTGGTCAACCATTGCAGTTAGGAAGAAAACGGATCCTGGCTTGAGAACTTGGATTTTACTTCAGAAGTTGTTCTCACTTCATATTAAACATTTCTTGATCTGATACTTGCTTTAAAATTTGAGATGTTTTAAAATAAAATTACATTTAAAACTATTTGAGGCACGTGATGTTTAAGAATTACCTTATCAAAGTCTTTAAGTTAACAAATAAATATTCAATAAATAAATAAATAGTTCAGCTAATGGGCAATATTGAATTTGAATTGCTCTGTTACAAGTGCTCAATAGAACCAGAGCAGATTTCAGAACTGGAAGAAAGAGTCAAATAATGGCCTTCCTGATCATTAACTCTACATGAAGCAGTGGAGCAGGCTGTTCAATGCATGCTGCTACTACTTTGTGCGCCAGCTTTGTCACCCTTTACCAAGCTCGGTAGGGGATGTTGGCTGCATTTGGTGCACGTATGTCAGGAAATGTTGTCTTCAGCCTGGATGAACTTTTTCCTGTGCTTGAAAGTGTGCCTACAAGGTGTGTGACTGCCAGTCCAATTGCATCTGAAGGAAAAAGTTAACTTAGTTGCTACAAATTGTAGGTACGCTCAGTATTGCGTTCCAATAGGAAAGATATTTTTACACTGCTGAACTAGACAGGATTTGGAACATAAGCAGACTGACTGATCGCTGATCATTGTACACCCCTTTAGTCAACAAGAAAGAAAGCTTGGCAGCTACATAATAGAACACATTCTCTCCCGACCCATTTTAGATGGAAGTAGTCCCCTTCTGTAACCCTTCTGTTTGTTGCTTTCCCAGGTTCATTTGTCTTGTCCATTCACTTCAAGTTTCCAACATTTTTCAGGCCTTGCCGATTTTTCCCTGTGTTCCTCAAACTGTTTTCCACGTTAGCAGTGTCACTAACCCCTTGTCATCCTCAGTTAAGCTGGCACTGTCCACCAGCCTTCAGTTCATGCAATCACTTCCATTCTCCCACTTCAAATAAGTGTTTCCAGCTTTTCCCAGTTTTCATCCTCCCCGCTAAAAGTCTCTGCTTTTTCTCTCATCCTCATAACATTTATGACATCCATTCATCGTCTCAACCCCCCAAAAAAATCTTTTTTTTACTGAAATATTTCATTTCTTTGTGTAACTTTTTTTTTGCAAGAATCCTCAGAGCAAAAATGTAGACTACTCGAGGGAGTAGTGTTGAGGGGAGAAGAGGGAAATTGGTGCTTTTTCATACGACTAATGTACTTGGCTATTGAGGCTCCTTCTGGCATAATGGAACAGTGGATCTTGCCTTCTGGGCAATATGCTGTGAGTTTTGTATGATTCATTTAATAACACCTGGCAATGCAAATACTGAATTGCAGAAAAAATACTCGAGTTGGTCCCCAGAGAGAGGGAAAAACAAGTCAGTGTTTAGAAAATGTTTTGGAACCATTTCCAAATGGAAATCCAGAGTAACACAAAATGCTGGAGGAACTCAGCAAGTCAGACAGCGCCTATGGAGAGGAATTTCAGGCCAGGACCCTTCATCAGGACTGGAAAGTAAGGGGGAAGAAGCTAGAATAAAGTGAGGGGAGGGGAAGGAGGGTAGTGTACTTGTCGAGAATGATGTTCTCCCAAGTGGTTGTCCATTGGTGGGTCTGCAGGTGGTCGTAGAGGCTGATCCAGGATCCACATGTTCTGGTGCAGTGTGGGCAAGAGTAAGCGGTGGTTGGGTCTTTTGGTTGTTCATTCTCTCGTTTCACAGCAGTCACTGGTTCTCTGTGGCATAGTACAGCTCTCACTTGAACAGATTTCCTCTAGCTGTATCTATCGAGTGCAATGTCTTCCCAGCTTTTTTTAGATTATGAGGACACGCAGTCCTCTTTTATTGTCATTTAGTAATGCATGCATTAAGAAATGATACAATGTTCCTCCAGAATGATATCACAGAAACACAAGACAAACCAAGACTAAGAAAACTGACAAAAACCACAATTATATAGTTACAACAGTGCAAAGCAATACCATAATTTGATAAAGAACAGACCATGGGCACAGTTTAAAAAAAAAAGTCTCCAAGTCCCTGGAAAGTCCCATCATCTCACGCAGATGGTAGAAGGAAGAGAAACTCTCTTCCTGCCGTGAACTTCCAGCGCCGCAAACTTGCCGATGCAGCATCCTGGAAGCACCTGACCACAGCCGACTCTTGCGTCCATCCGAAAATTTTGAGCCTCTGAACAGCCCTCCAGCACCAAGCACCATCTCTGCTGAGCGTTTCGACCCCAGCTCCGGCAATAGGCAAAGCTGAGGATTTGGGGCCTTCCCCTCCAGAGATTCTCGATCGCACAGTAGCAGCGGCAGCGAAGCAGGCATTTCAGAAGTTTCTCCAGATGTTCCTCCGTGCTTCTCACGTCTGACTGCATCAAATCAGGATTGCGCATGGCTGCTACTTACGAATACGACATCATTTCGGAGCGGTGGCGTGCGCTGCGTCATGCCGCCATCTTCTCAGTGGTAGAACTTTCGTTAACACTCTCATTACATTTTTCAATGTAATATTGAATTTCTTCAGGCTAATTGTTGATATTCTCTTTGAAGCATTTCTTTTCCCGACACGGGCTTGCTGACCTTCCTGCAATTGGGAGTAAGGGAATTGGTGTTGCTTTATCGTGGTGGAGATGCAGTCCATGTTGGTCTCCTCCAGTACACCAGTGTTAGTGTGTCTGTCCTTCCAGCTAGTCCTCAAAATCTTTCATGAGGATCTTTGTTCCAGGGCTTTCAGGTCCAAACAAAACTTTTGCTCCATAGAGCAGTAGTCCTTGATTCAGTTCCATACAGTAATGTAGGAAAGGTGACATGATGCCAGATTAAGGAAGAGCATTTTTGAAGACTGCAACCTACGGGGGGGAAGGAGTGCAAGCTGGTAAATGATGGGTGAAACTAGGTGAGGGTGCTACCGTTTGTAATCTTCAGTGATCAATAGCGCAGCGACAGCAGAATTGTAGCCTCACAGTGACAGAGGACATTGTTCAATCTGCTGCCTATGTGGAGTTTAGATGTTCCACCTGTGACCATGTGGGTTCCCCTCCCACATCACAAAGATATGGGGGGTGGGTAGTAGGTTAATTGGTTGCTATAAATTGTCTCCAATGTGTAAGTAAGTAGGTAGAATATGATTGAAATTGACAATGTGGGATGAATATAAAAAAAAATCCATGCAAAAGCAGTGTATCTGGGTGAATGATGGTTAGTGTGAAGTTTACAGGCCTCTTCTCTGTTTCTATCTTTCAAGACTACTTCTATTTTTATAATGTTTCTAACAATAAGCAACATATATTGCACTTCATGGAGGGACAAGATGTTTATCTAGGAGTAGGAGAATATTTTTTATGCTTTTTATGGGTGGGCATTTCCTTATTGCTTTGAGGTAGTAGTAGAATGGTTTGGTTTGTTTGAAGTTTGAATCAGCATGATTAATTCCAATACAGCAGTGACCACATTACATTTCTATTATTTGGATAAAGGAAAGTGCAAATTATTAATTGAAAGTAATTGTTTGTGTCAGCTTGACACAATTTGCTTCAGAAGATTACGGGGTTGAGCCCTACACAAAGTCTTAAACACATAAATTAACACTCCAGTGAATTATGAAGCTGACATGCTCTGGCTGAATTTTAAAACTGAACCTATGTTTAACTTTTCAGACAGTAAAGTGGTAATATTCAAACAACAGGGAGGCTTACTGGTGTTGCAGCCAACATTTCTTCCTCAGCCAAAACACTGCATGAAGATTAATTTGCCTTTTAGATCATTGTTTTAAGAATTAGGATGCTGCTGTTTGCATATTTAGCGGAAGTTACTCTATCCTGTGTATGAATGTGGAAATTGGACAAGAATCTCTTGGTGGGGGAGATCAGGTAATATATATATCTAATGAAGAGTAATAGGGCATTGGATGATTTAAAGATGAGATATCATGGGGGCGGGAGAGAAAAATACCAGAAATGATTTTTAAACTGAATGCCTTTTCATGTGTTATGTTGGACAGCAACCTCTGAAATTAGTCTGAACAGTCTGATGCAAGAGTCATTATGCTACAGCTTTTCAAACAATTCTTGGAACTCTTTCTCCAGGCAACATATGGCTTGTCACTTTTTAATGAACATAGAAAGAAATAATTTAATTGGCTTGAGGCTGGGTTAATGACACACTTGTTACCCATTCATAAAGAGTATTATTTGAGCCTCTTGCTGAGAACTTTATGACAGAGATCACTCAGCAGGTGAGCATTCTGAGCTGTTTCTGCATTTTAAGCAAGATACAAAAATAATTTTAATTTTCCTCGCATCCAGTTTGTGTCTGTGCTATGTCTGAATCATATGCAATGTAATTTGTCAAAACAGTGTTTGATATTTGCCATAGTCTGTTGGAGAAAATGAAGTAAATCGGGCTGCCAGGTAGTATTATTTTTACAGTGAAGATAAATTGGACATGTTTCTATACATAGCATTTACTTTAAATGTGATAGAATTCAACTTTTGCAACAGTTAAATGTGTGAACAGAGAAAGCAGGAAGTTTGTTTACTGTGAAATCCAGATGTTAATGCATAGTCTTCTAGTCGCCACCCAAAAATGAGGCTTGAGACTTTTTTAATCTTTTTGTTTTAAAGATGTATTGTATAGGATTATTTTCTGAACCTTCTGGTTCTGTTTCTTTCCAAGTTATACAGCATGCTGACTTGAAAATTATTTGCTCTTCCTTCATCATGGGGTTTACATCTTGAAACATCCATTCCCACCCACAGCACTGTGGGAGTACCTTCCTGAAAAGGACTTCAGTGGTTCCACAAAACAGTTCCTCACACTTCTTGGTGACGCCATGTTGGAATGGATGCTAGTTATCACATCCCAAAGAGTGGAAACTATCAAGTTGGTTTAAAGGAGAGAATTAGATACTTAATCAATGTGGCACAGTAGTAAATGTGGAGGAACACCAAATTATTCTTGACACCAGGAATTCTTAAGCTAGTTGAAAATGGCTGAGAGGTTGTTTGACAGATAATATAACCTGCCCTTTGCCTCAAGTAGCTGGTGGCAATGCACCTTTATACGTGGATTTGAATATCAAATCTATAGCGTTGGTACTGCTCTAGGCAAGCTTGCGGGTAATTCTGGAGGCTGCAGGCCATTATTTCTGCATATGCATTCTCCAAGGCTTACACCTGATTTCCAGCACAATTACTATTGAGTGGTGAGGCACTTGCTTTTCTGAACAATATGAGCCATCATTTATTTTTTCGAGGATTATATTTAAACAGAAATTTAACTTCAATATTCTAACTTTTTTAGAATGGACTTCTGAAGTATTTGGACTTTGGCATCAGTTTCCTCAGGATAACTTAGTCATGTTGAAGCTTAATTTTAATACCTGAATGATTTGATCTTAGCATTTGCATTGAATATCGTCACGGCAGATTTCAACACAATTTTACATGATTTTAAGTGATCTTCAGTCTTTATGTAGTAGTAAGTGTGCAGTGCCATATCCTTGCCCTATAAGTGAGGAAATATAGAAATTACTCCCAACTGCATTGCTGTGCAAAACTTTGAGCCAAAAATCAAATTTTACATAAATATTGGCATTTATTTTATAGCTCATCTTTTTCTTTTGCATTTACCAGATTTTGCTTTTCCATTGATGAAGCCACTGATTTGTATTCAAAAGGACCAAAGATGGAATTATTCTAAATAATGATTGTAGGTTATGCACACACAATGATTTTTGAAATGAAGTTTCTACAAAACACATTTATTTTGTTTCAAAGGGGTGCATTTTTACCCCTGGACAAATCAATGCATTTACATTTGTCTGGCCTGACAATAAATTGCCAGAGAATATACCTTGTATATGAAATCCTGCTAAAAGCATCGCAATCTGATGATATCCTTTCTATTGCTGGAAGAAGATTATATTTTGTTATATTGGAGGAAGATTGCAGTGCAGATATTAGGAGTAATCCTGCAACCTTTGCCTTGTCACTGCTCGTTAACATGGGCTTTTAGCTATGGCCTACGGATGCGTTCTGTAATATACATTAAAAATTAAGATCAGAGGAGAAAAGGACTTCTTTTATTTTCTGCAACAGTACCAAAGAGGCAGCAATGTTATTACCGAATTATGGTTGGAGTACTTTACTGGAAAGTAAAACAATAGTGCTAATCAAACTGGATTTATTTAAAGTAGAGTTTGTACTCTTCGGGTATGTAACTTTTTTTGAATGTTACATTTGCTCTGTCAAATTTTGGTTCTATTTTTATTCCTCTTTGTATTGTTTATTGAATTTAGTATTAATTGAATTAGAAGCTATTGATCCTTTACAGTGGTAATTACTTAAAATGGCCACAATTTTAATGTTAACATTATAATGTTCTCAACATTATACTTAAAATAGAAAAAAGACACATGTTGATTCAATCCTGCATCTAAAATGCCTGTTATCTCATAAATTTTGCTCTAAAATTTAGTGACGAATGAATAAACCATCACATTCCACCCCAGTTCTAACTGTTGCTGTTGTTTTTATTCTCTATTTTTGTCTTGTCCAGACAAGTGTGTGTGTGTTTTTTAAAAAAAAAGCCCACGTAAACTTTTTCTTATTGGGCTGCAAGTAGAAAATGTTGCTGATTGTTACCAAGGATCTCGGGGAACTCAAACATCACTTCAGTATCTTTAGGCAAATTCCTGAAATGTAGTTCCTATTGTTTGCACTCTGTGAATTTCTGTCTAGTGCTTGCTCTTGAGTAAGATTTCCTGTCCACTGTCTTATTTAACTGATGACACTTGCATGTTTTAGTTTGATTTCATTAATGTGTTAGAGAACTTTTCTTCATTGTTTTTTGAAATCTTAACAACCATCTTAGCATGACCTTAATGTCGTTCCTAAATTGAGGAATGGCTGTAAATAGAAGCACAGGCAATGCCACTTCATAATCTTGTTAACCGGCTTATCTACGACATTAAGTAATATAAAATGTTGAGCAGTGCTTCGACCCCTGCACTCCAATAATCTCTAATGACTTTAACCTACAGCAGTACTCACCTCTGACTCTAACTCTAAATGGAACTCTAACAATTAATGAGGAGAGTCTGTCTCCACTTCTACATGATCGCCCTCTCCGCAGTTCCCATGTAAGCTGCTTTTATCATTAAATGTCACTTGTATGTATGGTTCCCTGAACTTGAGATAACCTTGAACATATTTCATTCTAGCAATTACCTGGTCAGTCAGTTCATGTGTTTAAGATTCTGACAGGCCCTCAGGAATTTTCAAAAGTTTGCTCCGAACTTATTTTAATACGAGCATTACACTTGTGACAGTGTGATTAGTTAACCCTCTCACTGTCCCCCAACCGCATTCCTCATCCTGTTAGCAAAATGTCTTAAGTTTATCAGGATTCTGAAAGACTGAATGAGTTTAACACTTGTGATGAGTATGATGTTTAATACCGGTACTTACAATCTATTGAGTACGAATCGCAACCTGGTGCAGCTGTTGTTGTGTGTTCACGTAAATCCTCTTGATAACCACACCACAAGGGTTCACAGAAAAATGCAGGTAGTTACGTTCCCAGTGCATCTTCTTTTTATGAATAACTTCAACGTTTCTTTGAATTTTCAACTTGTTTTAAAGTTTCACCAAAAAAACCTTGGTTCCATATACAAGCTGAGATAGACAGATAGATAGATATACTTTATTAATCCCGAGGGAAAATTGGTTTCGTTATAGTCGCACCAACCAAGAGTAGAGTGTAAATATAGCAATACAAAAAACCCCAACAATCAAACAACAAAATGCAAACTATGCCGGATGGAAAATAAGTCCAGGACCAGTCTATTGGCTCAGGGTGTCTGACCTTCCACGGGAGGAGCTGCACGTTCGATGGCCACAGGCAGGAACGACCTCCCATGCCGCCAAGTGTTGTATCATGGTGGAATGTGGCCAAAGTCCAACAGTAAGAAGTTCAATATCCAGTCTGCAAACACGTTCCTCGATGGTAATATGCCCCGGATTGCACCATCCTTTGTTAGCCAGAACAGTAAACACCCAACTCCTTCACGCTTACCGCTCTCAGTGCACTTCCAGTCAGCCAGAACGGTATTACCCACCAAACTCCTCTTCTCCATAAATCTCTGTTGTCTCAACCTGGTCCTCTTTCCTCGGCTTTGTGATCCCCCTCTGCATCTTCTGTGTGTTTTCCTCTGGATTTCAGCAGCGGTGTCCGCCGCTCTGTTCGCTAAACCGGCCGGTATTTGCTGCTCCATGGAATACACAATGCGACCTTACTTCTGTCCTGCGTGTCGGGATATACATTTTGTTAAATTCATGGTCTATGTTGGTGTTCTGATTGTTAAATATGTATTTGATGCATATTGTTTACAACATTAACAACGATGGCAGAAATCTGGGTGAGGTACCAAACATCATTCTCCCAGACAACAAACCGGGAAGGAAAATGCACATAGTTTTGCTAATGCTCTGTAGATTTTACTATGAAATAAAGAATAGGTAAAATTGGTATTGAAGCTGAAAAATCAAACCTTTTTTCATGTTACTTTGGAGAGATTCTCTGGGCTAAATAGCTCAGTTCTGTTCCTATGTCTTATGGTTTCAGTATTACATTGTGATCCATAAAATATTTATTTGAAGTAATCCAATTTATATAAAAGGGTGGGAGTTTTAGTAATTCAATTACTCTTGTAGTAACTATTTTTAGATTCATTTGCAAAGAAAATCACTCATAAATGCCAGTATTGTTCATTGCTCCCAGATTTATGATTACTTTGGAGCAGTCTACAAAAAATTTGAGCTTCTGCAAGGGTGAATTTTTTGACAGCAATTTCTGGATTTCTCGGTTTAAACCTACATGTTCCAAAAATTCCTGTCAGGTTCAGTTTATAATAGTAGCTTCTTGTAGTTTTGCTAATAGTTCAAACCCAAAATTAAAAAAAATATTTAAATGCAAAGCTTTGACTTTGAAATGGTATGAATCAGAAGTGCTTAACTTTAACCATGGACAGCAAATCCTAATATATGTCACATAAAGGTATGTCAATCAGCAATTGTGGATTCCTGAGTAGGGCTGTTCTAGAGACACAGGAAACTGGATGCTGGAATCTGGAGAAGATGAAGGCAAGTTGCTGGAGGAACTAAGCGGGTCACATCGTGCCAGTAGAGGGAAATGGACAATGTTTCATGTGGAGATGCTTGTCATCTAGACTAGAGCTATTCTAGGTAGATTATTCCATTGACTAATTGTTTAATTTTTCATGTTAATTATTGTTGAGGTTTATTATTTTATGGATGTAGTGTCAACCTTCTGATTTACTTTTGCCTTTCTAAAGAGTGGAAAAAGCAAATCACCCTTCTCTCATGTGATCAATGCCAGTTTAAGACAGCATAGGAAATTCCATCATTTAGTTTGAATTTAAATTTGCATACATTTATTAACTTTAAACCACATCACTGTAATTGTATACTCTTTCCACCAACAATAATAGATGTGTTTTGTACATTGTGAATTCTCAGTTGACTGCTAACTTTTCCATCCACTTGACCCATTAATGTCAAGATAGTTTTCCCATTTCCAGTTGTTCCAATTTAGCATTGAACATTAGAATGTTATTATTTCACATTTGTTTTCCTGTTCTACAATTATTTAAACTGTATCATTTTCTGGACTTAATTGGAACAATGTCTCTTTCCTTGTTGAACCAAAAAGCAATTTGAAAAACATTCTGAAAAGGCCACCTTCATTACATTTATTCCAGCCTTAGTATATTTAACATTTTCACTTGCATTGTATGTTGCTCATCATCCTGAGAGTTCTGTATTTCCCATCTCCCCTCTGCCATTTGGTTTAGAAAGAATTGTACTGTTAAATGCTTCTGCATGTGTTCCATCTTAGTGCGGTCCCTTAAGTTTTGTATTCTGAAGCAATGATCGAAGACTTTGTTTCCAAGCAATTTTTATTCACACTTTGCAATTTCTTTATAATTTTGTTTCCAAACTAAAGCCTTATTTCCATTATGGCTGCAGTGCTGTTTATCTGAATATTCATTATTGCTTAGACCATAAGACATAGGAGCAGAATCGGGCAATTTGGCCTGTTGAGTTTGCTCCACTATTCGATCAAGTCTGATTTATTATCTCTCTCAACACCATTCCAATGTATTCTCTCTGTAACTTTTGACACCTTTACTAATCAAGAGCCTATCAATGTCTGCTTTAAATATACCTAATGACTTGGCAGTGAATTTCCACAGATTCACCAGTCTCTGCTGAAGAAATGCCTCCTCCGCTGTGCTCTAAAGGGACGTCCTTCTATTCTGAGGCTGCTTTCCAGTCTGTTTTGAATGCATATCCATTACTATGCAGTCAGAATTTGATTTTGGGACACTAAACTCATTTCTTTGTTTTTTTTTTCTCTCTGTGTTCCTGCTTTTACATCCCTATATTTCATTGATTTTACTGTCAATTTATGTCCACATTGCAGCTAAATAATCTGCTTCTATTTGGAATGATTTATTAGTCTCAAACCTAATCTTGCCCTGTTTCTAGAGCAAGGGGAGGTTAAGGAGAGAGGAGTACAGTGTGATTACTCTTGATTTTAGTCATGGCACTGAAAAGCATTCGGAAGTGCCAAATAGTGTCCGTCTGTGTCAAGCATGTGTGGTTCCAAACCTAAAGCCAAAACTACAGATGGTGGGCACCTAAAAATAAAATGGAAAATGTTGGAAATGCTCCACAGATTAGCAAGCATCTTTAGAGACAGAAACACAATACACAATTAACCTTTTGGGTTGATGGCCTTTCATTAGATTCTCATTCCATGGATACTGTCTGAACTATTGACCATATTCCGCATAGTTTGTTTCTGAATAGCTGTTTGCAGTCCTCATTTTAGAGAAACAGAGCCTTCCCGTCTAACCAGCCCATGCCACCTATTTACACCCATGTGACCAGTTAACCTAATAGCCCATGCTAGTTTGGAATGTGGGGAGGAAACCAGAACACCCAGATGAAACCCACACGGTCTTGGGGCAAACGTACAAATTCATTGCTGACGGCGACAGAATTAAACCTGGGTTGCTGCCGTAGTAATAGTGTTACATAAACTGCTACACCACCGTGCTGCCCCCAGACTTTTAACAAGTTTGTACCTCTGATTTAGCGAAATTAACAATTTAGTGATATTCCTTATTTTCAATGGAAAATATTGGGATGGCATGGTGTGGCTATTGCAGCTGCCTCAGGGCTGCAGTGATGAGGACGAATCCTGACCTGGTTGCTGTGTGGAGCTCGTTCATTCTCCCTATGACTGCAGTTGGATTCCCCTGATACTCTGATTTTGCAGTATTACACATTTTGACCCTGGGGGAAAAAGTTATCGATTATAAGTATGCCTTTCACAATCTTATAAACTTCTGTCAGGTCGTCTTCAGCCTCGCTGCTCTGGAGGAACCAACCCAAGCTTGTCCAATCTCTCTCCATAGCAAATGCCTTTGATTTCACCCAGCATTCTGGTAAATCCCTTTCGTGCCCTTTCCAAAGACTGAGCATCCTCCATACAAAGAGACAACCAGAATTGAATGCAATACTCCAGATGCTTGCAGACCAGTGTTTTATAAATTTTCAGCATAACCTCCTGACTCTGAATTCAATGCCCCGTCTAGTAAAGACAAGCATCCTATCAGCCTGTGCAAACACTTTCAAGGAGCTATGGATTTGGACTTCAGTATTCCTTCTGTACATCTGCACTGTTTTCTTCTTTGTACTGTCCTTTCGCATTTAATCTCCTGGTAAAGCACCTCACACTTACTTGGATCATTTCAATCTGCCGTTTCTCTGCCCATATCTGTAACTGGTCTGTGTCTGTATCCTTTGCTATCTATAATGCCACAAAGCTTCATATTGTCTGTGAACCCATCCTTGTTTTCATCCAATCCATATATATCACAAACAGCAGAGGTCCCAGTATAGGACCCTGCAGAACAACACAGGCCACCAGCATCCAATCAGAATAAAACCTATCAGTCAGTACCCTTTGTCCTCTATGAGCAAGCCAATTCTGGATCCAAATGACCATTTTACAATGGGTCCCATTCATGTAATTCCTCTGGATGAATGTCTCATGAGAGCCCTTATCAACCAGCTAACTAAAATCTACGAAGATAACATCCACTTCTGTCATCATGTTCATCAGTCAGATGTGACCTGCGCCATACAAAGCCACACTGTCTATCTCTAATTAGGCCATGTTTTCCAAATGCTCAAACCCTATCCTGAAGAATCCTCTCCAGTAGCTTCCTATTACTGACCTAAGACTGTTGTTTCCAGGACTATCCCTATTTTCTTCCTTGAACAACAGAAAAAAATTTTAGATTCTTGCCAGTTATCCAGGACCTCGCATGTGGCTAGAGGGGTCATGAATATTTTGTTCGAAATCCCAGCAATCTCATCTCTTGCTTCTTACAATATCATAGATGCTGGGAACTACTTTCTTCTTTCTTCGTTTCAAAATACTCCAGCATATTAGAAGTTCCATACTGATCTCATTCTCATTCATGTCCTTCTCTAGGATGTACATAACAAATTGTTTTTGGTATCCTTGCCTTAGGGGAAAAAATCTATGCCTCTCATAATCTTATACAATTCTATGTAGTCACGCCTGTCTTCTTTGCTCCACAGAAAGCAAGCCCAGCCTATCCAATCTGTCCTTGTATCAGAAGTGCTTCAGGAAGCATTCTGGTGAATCAAAGTTGTGCTGTCTCCATTATAATCATATTTGGTTATGCAAATGATCTGGAGTTTGAAAATTCGCTCTGGTTCAGATTTATGTTGGGTAGGGAGGCTGATGAAGTTTTAAGTGTAGAACACTATTAGGGAAGGTCAAAGTTTTATCTTTCCCAGTGTTTAGTTGGTAGAATTTCCAGCTCCATTACCTTATCATTGTGGCCAAAGTTTTGTGCAATTACGTTATTAGTATAGCAAGCCAATTACAGGATTTGCAATCATTCAAACTAAAGCACTTTCCAGGTATCTGAAATGGAAAACATGGCAGAAGTTGGGTGTTTTGTTTACTGTGCCATTTGAGTTGTAAGTTGTGGGTTAAATCCTCCCCTTGAGCATTGACCATAATCCAAGTAGAGTTGGTGTTTAAAAGTTGAGGGGCTTTGATAAAGTGACTGAAGTTGAACTGTTTCCACTGGGAGGAGA
Organism: Mobula hypostoma; assembly: GCF_963921235.1. Classification (NCBI taxonomy): domain Eukaryota; kingdom Metazoa; phylum Chordata; class Chondrichthyes; order Myliobatiformes; family Myliobatidae; genus Mobula; species Mobula hypostoma. Next base: position 36,258,147 of record NC_086107.1, on the reverse strand, counting down.
GTCAGCAGCAAAAGAACAGAGCTTTATGATAATTGGCGAAAATCCAAAGGGGAGATGAGAATTTGTTTCAGGTAGTACATTCCGATGTGGGATGCACAGCCTACAAAGATGAAGTCAGCAGTCTCATTAGAACCTTCCTTTTTCTTAAAAAAAAACACAAATTAAGCCTTGAGAAAAGGAGCACCTTTTCAAAGAGTCAACATGGGCACTATGGACTGGTTGGCTGCCTCCCATGCAAGTGTTATACTGTCAGATATATAGCCTCTCTCAGATGAGACATTAAATGAAGTAACCATCTGTATTTTTGGATGAATGTTCTACAGCACCAATTTGAAGATGTGAAGGAGAGTCAGATCTAAAGTTCTGATCTTGGCCAACACAAGGCGTATTTGGTCGTTATCACATTGCTGTTTCTGGAACCTGATGAGCATTAATTGGCTGCCATGTTACTGACATTACAACAGGGACTACATCTCATAATTGCTTCATTGATCTCACACCTTGGACATCCTGAAATTGTGAATGGTGCAATGTAGATGTGAATCTGCCCTGGAACCCTAGCATAATTCTAGTAGCTCAATAGCCAAACATAGCTGAAATCTGCAGTGTTAACATGGACCAAATGTGATTTTTGTATTGGTGCTTACAGCGAATTAAATGCAGCTGCATAAGTATGCACTTATTTTCCTTTTTTCATTTTATTATTGTCCAAGTGTATTAGTATTTTTATCATCTGTGGTGAGCATTAGGAAAAAGATTAGTATTTTGGCTTTAATCAAGCTTGTGCAATTTCCTTTTAATTAATCACCAGAAGCAGCAGCTGAAAATGCAGCAAATGTAAATTGCACAAATTGTTTCCATTTTAGTAGTGGCCATCCCACCAAGCTGGCAGCTCTCTTTCCTCTCAGTTTGGTCAATTGTTAAATTGGGTACAAAAATGATAGCAGTCTGGAATTGACTGTAATTCATCTTTGTTAAAGATTTGAGTACCAATCATTCTGGTGAGGGTCATTTTGAGCAGTTTATTAAACATGTTAGTTGCAGGACATGTTAGCTACACAAGTGGAAATGTTGAATTAGACAGATGAGTGGCTGGCAAGCAGCCCATTTTGTTTGTTTCATTGATTCTTCATGGTTGTGTGTGGGACTAACTGGAGTGTTAAAGTGAAATTTGTGAATCCACCCCTCGTTCACTCTCTGTGTAAATGCTGTTTAATGCTCAATTTAATAGTTTTCTTGATCTTGGCATTTGTTGCTTTCTCCTCTTTTCACAAGTGCCCTGACTCTTTAACTGGTTCACACATCAAGAAATCTTGCGTATTTGGAGAGGATACTGAAATTAGTTCACTTGAACTGTTGAGGGATTTGGTGGAGACAGCATTAGTAGTATTTTGAGCACCACAATTAACCAGATCTAATAACGCAGCCTACCTCCTGTTTGTTAATGGTATTGTGGCATTAACATTGTTACCAAATTCTACTCAAAAAGTTCTGCCGCAGTGAGAGATCACCATGAGAACAAAAACCTCCCCAGAGAAAGAATCTTGACCCAAAGCATCAACTATCTATTTCCCCAACACTAATGCTGTCCCAACCCATTGAGTTTTTCCAGCTTGTTTGTTATTCCAGACTGCAGCATCTGAAGTCTCGTTTCAACAGCACATTCTTCCTGGATATTCTCAAAGCCATTTTGGGGGAAAATAATGTAACATCTTCAACTTATGAGAATTCCTGTCCTGCTACCAATCAAAATGGGGAAGTGTTATCTAGAAAGCTAATGAAGACTTTATCTCTTCAAGAACATGCAGAGCACAGCTAAAATGGCAGGAGAAGTGCACCAGCTTCGATACTGTTCACCCGGCCAACCTGCTAAGCATTAGCTGCTTAAACTTTGGCAGTCTGTAGATAGTGTAGAGGTCTCACCAACTCCATAGAACTGAAGTGGAAGCAAATTATCATCAGCCTGAGAGTCTATTAGCAGAAAAGCCAAAGTTTCACTGTTGGATCGTGCAGTGAATCAAATTTGTACCTTTTTGGCTCTTAATAAATGATTATTTGCTTCTTGGCTTTAAATTAATATTTCATCCTTTCTATTTTTAGTTTTCCTTGAAACAGTATCTGCTGTTATTGCTTGTTTGCACTGTGCACATTCTCCTGTTATTCGGAGTTAAAAGTTTGTATTTAATGTTGGAAATAAGTTGCATGAGTTGTGCAGGTGTATTTATGCGCTGGAAATTCTGCGCAGAGCATTCAGATGAAAATTGGTTTCTATTTAGATTAAGGAAAATGGGGAAAGATACTTTGGCTGCACTCTACTGTGAAAGGAATTGAGTAAGTTCTATGTTTCATCCTTGAAATATGTGTTGTGATTGCATTAGTTACTGTTCTTTTAAACCAGCTTCTGAAGCACCCTTTTCTGCTGCAGCTGTCTTCATTTGTGAAAGTCTGATGAGAATATTAAATCACATGGATCTTAATGGGATTTAACAGCTACAGAAATAGAAAGGGGTAAAAGAACAGTCACACCCATGATTGCTGAAATGCCACATAACCATCCTGAACACAGATCCACAAGCCATCAGGAGCCCTGGTAGGATCAGAAATATTTTTGATTTTGAGCCTTAAATGTTACGGATAAACTCTAGGTGCCGATGTATATTCTACTGACCTTCATCCATCTTGACTGGAAACTTGCCTCTGAAGGATTAGTGTGTATGAGACGCATTACCTGTAAGGTGTGAAAGCAGACTGGAAAATTATTTTGGCATCAAAATTATAAATGTCCTTACCCCACCAACATTTCTCGTGCATAATTTAAGGCAAAACATCTTTTCTAGTGTTTTTGTGAAATGTGTATAGTATATTATAGTTACTTGTGGCTATTTGGTCAACCAATGAAAAGAAAAAAAAAGGCTTATGGGTCTGTTCAGGATGGTTATGTTGCATTTCAGCAATCATGGGGGTGATTGTTTTTAACCCCTCTCTATTTCTGTAGTTGTTATATCCCATTAAGATCCACGTGATTTAATATTCTCATCAGATATTTACAAATGTGTGGCTGTAAAGATGGCTACAGCAAAAAAAATGCTACTTCAAAGTGACTTTTTGTCACTTTCTTGATGTATTGGACAAGAGGCTTCTTATTTTCTCACTGTAAAACTAAAGTATCTGGAAAACAGGATGATGTGGCAATAAAATTACAGTTGTGAGTTATGTCAGTCAATATTTAATTTTCTTGTACAGCAGGATTGATCAGAGCAGGCAATAAATAGCCATTCAAAAGATGAAAGCATGACTCAATAAACAATTTTTATCTTGAAAGTGTGCATTTTTTATGGTAGATTATTTGAATAGATCAAGATTGTTCATAAATTGAATGAACTCTGACTTTCAGCTATAGTAATCTGAAAGTATATACTGTGGCTTTGAAAACACTTTTCATCCACTGCATCTTCATTCCACACACACCTTTGCAGAATTTCCAAGGCTTGTTATTCCACCGATAGGATTTTCAAGGTTGTGTTAAAGGTTTCAAATTAAGCTAATAATAGTAGTGATTCAGTTAATAGTAGGCCATTAAAACAAGAACAGTTAAAATTGTAAACACTAGGCAGTGCACTAAGCAATATGACATTAGCTTCATATCCCAAATGGAGACTCACCGTAACATATACTTGATGTAAAACAGCTTTTTAAAATGTCAATTATTATACAAAATACACACAACTCCTCTTAGCAGCCCACAAAAGTGCTGCAGGAACTCACTGGGTCAGACAGCATCTTTGGGGGGTAAGCTTTGGGTTGAGACCCTTTATCAGGACTGGAAAGAAAGAAGGGAGATAGCCAGTCTTAAAAAAAAGAGCTGGAGGGAAAGTGGGGGGTGGGGGGTGGACAGGAGCTGGTAGGTGATACGTGAATACAGGTGAGGGAGGTGGGGAGGAGAGTGAGAGTGTGAAAAAGCTGTGAGGTGACAGGTGGCAGTGATAAAGGGCTGGATATGAACTCATGATAGAAGAGGCCATTTGACTTTGGAATAAAGGGAAGGAGATGAGGGGATTTGGTGGGGGGAAATTGTGGGTGATGAGCAGATGGAAAAGGTTGGGGAGGGGAAAGTTACGGGGACTGGTAGTTTAGTGGGGGGGGGGGGGAGGAAGTGAAGTGACAGGGAGTAGCTACTGGAAATTCATGAAATCAGTGTTTATGCCATCAGTTTGGAGACTACCAAGGCAGAATATGGGGTGCAGTTCTTCAAATTTGTGTCTAGCCTTAGCTCTGCAGTGGAGGAGGTTGTGGATGGGTATGGCAGTGCAGAACCTCTCTGTTCTGCACACATATGTATTTATAAGTTTAAAATAGAAGATTAAATATTAAAAAAATGAGCCCGGTAAAATTCAAGAAATGCACTGAATATAAGATTAGTGACCCCATTAAAATGAATTAGCTGCTCCATGTATTCAAGACATGTTTGACGTTAAGTTGAGAGGCCAGGTACAAAATACATCTGGACGTCACTGATTTGTGGCTGCACGTATTCCTCCATTTCCTGCATATTCATGTTTCTTAACAGCCTCTTAAATACTGCTTTTGTAACTGCTTCCACCACTCCCTCACCTCCATCCCATTCCATTCCAGACATCTACCACTCTGTTTGTTTAAAACTTGCCCTGCACATCATTGAACTTTCCCGTGTCCTCTAGTAATTGACACTTCTACCCTGAGGTAAAAAGGTACTGGCTATCAATTGTTTCTGCCTCTCATCATGTATAACCTTCGATCGCACCTACTATCTAATCCAGGCAGCATCAGGGTAAACCTCTTCTGCGTTCTTTTCAAAGCCTCCGCCTCTTTCCTGGAGTGGGATGATCAGAATTGTACACAGTGCTTCAGGTGTGGCCTAACCCAAGTTTTGTATCACTTTCTAACTCTTCAATGTTGCTCCAACTGAAGAAGGCAAGCATAAGACCATAAGATGTAGGAACAGAATTAAGCTGTTTGGCCCATCGAGTCTGCTCCACCATTTCATCATGGCTGATCCAGTTTTCCTCTCAGCCCCAGTCTCCTGCCTTCTCCCTGTATGTCATGTGCCACCTTCACCATCTTATCTACTTGCATGGCCACTTTCACTGAGTTATGGACTTGGACTGCACGATCCCTTTATACATCAATGCTACTTAGGCTCTTGTCATTAACTGTTTTATATTTCCTTTGCATTAAGTGTTCAAAGGCTCGAAGGTACAATTAATGTCAGAGAAATGTATACAATATACATCCTGAAATACTTTTTCTTTGCAACCATCCACGAAAACAGAAGTGCCCCAAAGAATGAAAGACCGTCAAATGTTAGAACCCCAAAGTACCCCCCTCCTGCACGTAAGCGGCAGCTAGCAACAATCCCGCCTCCCCCAATGACAAATACATTGGCACCCACCACCGAGCATTCAAGCGTGAGCAAGCAACAGGAAAGACACAGACTTGCAGTTACCCCAAAGACTACATTGTTCACCCAGCATTTAACATACCACAGGTTCTCTTTCTCCCTAATAAGGGAGATAAGAGGTGTCTCCCGTTTTCACAGCGAGCAGGGAGACAACAACTCACTGGTTTACGATGTTAAAAGTCAGCCACGTCGCTGTTATCCGAGCTCTGTGCCCAGAGATCACAATCACGAGTATCTGGGCACACAGCTGCAGATATTCCGACTCCCCCGATGATGCACTGGTCTCCTGTTATGACACCGACCCTCGATCCGCCCATCTCCAGAGCCCCAAGATCCAGCCTTCCAAAGCCGAGCCGAATACTTGGGTCAAGCCCTTGGCATGCCGACCAACAATGGCTGGTTATGAAACCGCGAGAGTGGGTCCCATTCCCGCAAAGGACCATAGTCAGCATGTAACACCAGGCTAGGGTCTTCAAAAGAACCCTGAAGGGATAAAATAAAAATATTAAAGATGGAAAGATTAAAGATATTAGACTCCCAATTTGTAATAATCTCTATCCACATCTCAGTGTCATTAGGAGATGTGTGTCATTTGCAAGTTCACTAACCCATCCTTCTCTGTTTTTATCCAAGTCATTTATATAAATTACATGCAACAGAGATTGTAGCACTGATCCATGCAGAACAACGCCGGTCACACACCTCGAGTAACAGCTTTCCACTACTGCTCTCTGATTTTCTATCGGAGAAGCAGCTCTAAATCCAGACTACCAAATCACCATGGATCCCTTGTATCTTAAACTTCTGGATCAGTCGACTGTGATAGTCCTTGTCAAATGCCTTAATAGAGTCATGTGGACAAGTTCAGCTCCCCTCCTCAACAATCACCTTGGGGGTGATCTCTCAACTTTGTAAGACATGACCTTTCCTGTATAAAGGTAAGCCAACTATACCTAATATGGTCATGTTTTACTTATTGTTTGTAAATCCTGTTCTAAAGAATCTTCTCCAGTAGTTTCCTTACTACTGATGTGAGGTTCACTGGTCTATACTTTTCTGGATTATCAATATTTTTCTTCTTGAAGAACATTGGCTACTCTTCCCTGCTCTGAATCTTCACCTGTTGCTAGTGAGGATACAATTCTCTCCAGTAAGGCTCAAGAAATCTCTTCTGTTGCCTCTTTCAATAACCTGGGACATATTCCATCAGGCTTGGGGTACATCTAACTTCATGCTTATAAAGAGATTCAACAAAATCTCCTTCCTGATCTCACAATGCCATAGAACATTAGCATGTCCCACACATTTCTTGCTATCCTCCATATCTTTCTCCCTGATGAATACTGAAGCAAAGTACTCATTTAATGCCTTACCCACATTCTGTGACTCCAAGCATGTATTCCTTCCTTTATCTTTGAATAGTCTGATATTAAACCTAATTATACTCTTGTGTTTGATGCAAGTATACAATGAGTTGGGATTCTCTTTAGTCCTACTTACTAAGAAGATTTCATGGCCTTCCTAATAGCCTGCTTTGAGCTCTTTTCTGCTAACTGTATATTTCCCAAGGGCCCTGTCTAATTTTAGCTTCCAAAGCCTTACATATGCTTTTTTCTCTTTCTCAGTTCATAACCTCTCTCGTCATTCATTATCCTGCCATCCTTGTCTGACCTTCTTATTGGAGTATACCAATCCTGAGTGCTGATCAGCTTGTCCTTAAACAACTCCCTCATATCAGATGTGGACTTGCCCAGCAATGGCTGTGCTCAATTAACTCTGTAATTTGTTCTCCCCCTGTTTAATACTTTACCATAATGTCTAGACTTAGCTTTTTCCATAACTATCTTGAATCTTAAGGAGTTGTGATAATTATCCAACAGTCTTCAATACTTACTGCCCATTATATTGCTGGTATTTAGACCATAAGACCATAAGACAAAGGAGCAGAAGTCGGCCATTCGGCCCATCGAGTCTGCTCCGCCATTTTATCATGAGCTGACCACTCTCCCATTTAGTTCCACTCCCCGGCCTTCTCACCGTAACCTTTGATGCCCTGGCTACTCAGATACATATCAATCTCTGCCTTAAATACACCCAATGACTTGGCCTCCACTGCTGCCCGTGGCAACAAATTCCATAGATTCACCAGCCTCTGACTAAAAAAATTTCTTCGCATTTCTGTTCTGAATGGGCGCCCTTCAATCCTTAAGTCATGCCCTCTCGTACTAGACTCCCCCATCATGGGAAACAACTTTGCCACATCCACTCTGTCCATGCCTTTCAACATTTGAAATGTTTCTGTGAGGTCTCCCCTCGTTCTTCTAAACTCCAAGGAATACATTTCAAGAGCGGACAAATGTTCCTTGTATGTTAACCCTCTCATTCCCGTAATCATTCCAGTGAATCTTCTCTGTACCCTCTCCAACGTCAGCACATCCTTTCTTAAATAAGGAGACCAAAATTGCCCACAGTACTCTAAGTGAGGTCTCACCAGTGCCTTATAGAGCCTCAACATCACATCCCTGCTTCTATATGCTGTTCCTCTAGAAATGAATGCCAACATTGCATTCGCCTTCTTCACTACCGACTCAACCTGGAGGTTAACCTTAAGGGTATCCTGTACGAGGACTCCCAAGTCCCGTTGCATCTCAGAACTTTGAATTCTTTCCCCATTTAAATAATAGTCTGCCCATTTATTTCTTCTGCCAAAGTGCATAACCATACACTTTCCAACATTGTATTTCATTTGCCACTTCTTTGCCCATTCTTCCAATCTATCCAAGTCTCTCTGCAGACTCTCCATTTCCTCAGCACTACCACTACCGGCCCCTCCACCTATCTTCGTATCATCAGCAAACTTAGCCACAAAGCCATCTATTCCATAATCCAAATCATTGATGTACAATGTAAAAAGAAGCAGCCCCAACATGGACCCCTGTGGAACACCACTGGTAACCGGCAGCCAACCAGAATAGGATCCCTTTATTCCCACTGTTTCCTGCCAATCAGCCAATGCTTTATCCACGTATGTAACTTTCCCGTAATTCCATGGGCTCTTATCTTGTTAAGTAGCCTCATGTGTGGCACCTTGCCAAAGGCCTTCTGAAAATCCAAATATATAACATCCATTGCATCTCCCTTGTCTAGCCCACTTGTAATTTCCTCAAAAAATTGTAATAGGTTTGTCAGGCAGGATTTTCCTTTCAGGAATCCATGCTGAGTTCTGCTTATCTTGTCATATGCCTCCAGGTACTCTGTAACCTCATCCTTGATAATCGACTCCAACAACTTCCCAACCACGGATGTCAAGCTAACAGGCCTATAATTTCCTTTTTGCTTCCTTGCCCCCTTCTTAAATAGCGGAGTGACTTTTGCAATCTTCCATTCCTCTGGAACCATGCCAGAATCTATCGACTTTTGAAAGATCATCGCTAATGCCTCCGCAATTTCCACAGCTACTTCCTTCAGAACACGAGGGTGTATTCCATCTGGTCCGGGAGATTTATCTACCTTTAGACTATTCAGCTTCCTGAGTACTTTCTCTGTTGTAATTGTGACTACGCGCACTTCTCTTCCCTGCCACCCTTGAGTGTCCGGTATACTGCTGATGTCTTCTTCAGTGAAGACTGATGCAAAATACTCGTTCAGTTCCTCCGCCATCTCTTTATCTCCCATTACAATTTCTCCAGCATCATTTTCTATTGGTCCTATATCTACTCTCAGCTGTCTTTTACTCTTTATATACTTTAAAAAGCTTTTAGTATCCTGTGATATTATTTGCTTGCTTCCTTTCATAGTTAATCTTTTCCCTCTTAATGACCTTCTTAGTTTAGTTTTGTAAGCTTTTAAAAATTTCCCAATCCTCTGTCTTCCCACTAATTTTTGCTTCCTTGTATGCCCTCTCCTTTGCTTTAACTTTGGCTTTGACTTCTCTTGTCAACCACGGTTGCATCCTTTTTCCATTCAAAAATTTCTTCTTTTTTGGAATATACCCATCTTGCACCTTCCTCATTTCTCACATAAACTCCAGCCACTGCTGCTCTGCCGTCTTTCCCGCCAGTGTCCTTTTCCAGTCAACTTTGGCCAGTTCCTCTCTCATGCCACTGTAATTTCCTTTACTCCATTGAAATACCGACACATCAGATTTTGGCTTCTCTTTTTCAAATTTCACAGTGAACTCAATCATGTTACGATCACTGTCTCCTAAGGGTTCCTTCACCTCAATCTCTTTAATCACCTCCGGTTCATTACACAATTCCCAATCCAGTACAGCCGATCCCCTAGTGGGCTCAACAACAAACTGTTCTAAAAAGCCATCTCGCAGACATTCTACAAATTTTCTCTAGAGATCCAGTGCCAACCTGATTTTCCCAATCCACTCGCATGTTAAAATCCTCCGCAATTATCATAACCCTGCCCTTCTGACAAGCCTTTTCTATTTCCTGTTGTAATTTGTAGTCCACATCACTGCAGCTGTTTGGGGGCCTATAAATAACTGCCATCAGGGTCCTTTTACCCCTGCGATTTCTTAGCTCAACCCATAAAGATTCTGCACCTTCTGATCCTATTTCACCTCTTTCTAATGATTTAATATCATTTCTTACCAATAAAGCCACGCCTCCCCCACTGCCTACCTTCCTATCCTTCCGATACACCATGTGACCTTGGACGTTCAACTCCCAGAGACATGCATCCTTTAGCCAGGTCTCAGTGATGGCCACAATATCATACCCGCCAATCTGTAGCTGTATGACAAGATCATCCACCTTATTCCTTATGCTGTGTGCATTTAAGTATAACACCTTAAAACCAGTATTTGGTACTTTTCGCTTTGATTTCACTGCAACTCATCCCAATGGCTACAAATTTGCCCCATCACCTGCCCGTCTTTCCTGACATCTTTACTGCTCACTATCTTAGATTTATTTCTGTTTTCCCCTTCCTCCGCTCTATCATTCCGGTTCCCATCCCCCTGCCAAATTAGTTTAAACCCTCCCTAACATCTCTATTAAACTTTCCCACCAGGATATTGGTCCCCTTTGGGTTCAGGTGTAACCTATCCCTTTTGAACAGGTCATACTTCCCCCAGAAGAGATCCCAATTATCCAAGAATCTGAAGCCTTGCCCCCTGCACCAGTCTCTCAGCCACGCATTCGTCTGGCTGATCTTACTATTCTTGCCCTCACTAGCATGTGGCACAGGTAGCAATCCTGAGATTACTACCCTGGAGGTCCTGCTTCTCAGCTTCCTTCCTAATTCCCAGAAATCTCTCTTCAGGACCTCCTCCCTTGTCCTATCTATGTCATTCGTACCAACATGTACCAAGACAACTGGCTGCTCACCCTCCTCCTTTAGAATATTCTGGACCCGATCCGAGACATCCCGCACCCTGGCACCTGGGAGGCAACACACCATGTGGGTATCTCTGTCAGGCTCACAGAATCTCCTGTCCGTTCCCCTGACTACGGAATCCCCTATGACTACCGCATTCCTCTTCTCCCTCCTTCCCTCCTGCACAACAGCGCCAGGCTCAGTGCCAGAGACCCGGTCACCGTGGGTGTCCTCTGTCAGGTCATCCCCCTCAACAGCATCTAGAACAAGGTATTTGTTGCTGAGGGGGACAGCAATGAAGGGCCTCCATCTCTGGTGGTGTTCAGGACTTCCTTCATCATGCCAGTAGCTTCCTCTTGGCTTTTATGACTGTCAGTCATGCAAGGCCCAGGTGGACACTCAGGAATGCCATCACACCCAGACATATTTGAAGCGAACTTATGCTTTTCAATGCTGTGATTTCTGTGTTGTACATGTATCATCCAACTCTGTCATTAGTTACCTCCAGTGTGCTCTGATGAGGAGATGTAAATTCAAAGGTATATCTTATTTGAGGAAGTCCTTGGAGACAACATCACTGTTTAGAAACAGAATATTAAGGAATATCAGTAAGACATGATGTGAAAGATTTGTCTGGTTGTGATACAAGAATATCATGATTGTTCATGCAGTAAATATTTAAAAGTTTAAACTGATCTTTTTGTATTTTTAACTAGAATGGGCTAACCTTCACAATCCGTTCAGGAGAATAAAGCTTTTCTCATTGTATGATTGAATACATAGAAATTGTGTGACAGTGTCCTTGGACAGAGAGGATTGTGACACCACGGAATACTTCAGTTTTGTGCAATTTTATGGGGTTGCAGATAAAAATAACTTGTTCTCATCGCTACTTCAATAAAAAGCCTTTTGCTGAATCATGCATTGCACTGAATTACCGAAACCTTTGTTGATGCATTATGTCTGCATTGGTGGGGGGAGGGGTCAGTGTAGGGGCAGTTAGAATTCAGTGTCAATTTTTCAGATGTTTCTATGAAATACCAAAGCTAATCTTACTTTTGTTTTTGGATTTTTTCCCCTCAGAATCTCTGCACCATTGCCCTCAATTCCTGCACACTTTCTCCTGTCCCAATCCCCCTTTATTTCAAAGCTAACTGGGACAGCTTTTGGAACGTGAAGCGACTGCCCTTCCTATGCCTTAGACTTCCATTGTACGTTGTGATCTTGAGTGATGAGAAAGCATTGATTCTGTTTGTTTAGCTGAAATATTAGAAAGCTGGGTTTATGAATTGAGGGATTACATTTTTTTGTTATTAATGTATGCTGTTTTAAAATTTAAGCTAGTGTGAAAAGTAATTAAATGATCTGAGTGATTATTGTTCTATTTATTTGAGGACCCTAAAAGTTTGATCCGTCAAATCCATTTAGTGGTCTGATAGTTGCAAGCGAAAGAAATATTGCTTTTCATTCGTTTAACCATAATTTGGTTTATTTCAATGTCAACACTGTAACAGAGTTCTATGATGCCATCTCCTTAAAGACTCTGTTCAAGGAATCCCTGCTGTTCAAAAAAAAGGTATCATTGAGACTTTGGCTGAGCAGTCATTTATGTTTTGTGATTTGTCATAAGAAAACCAGAAGGTATAAAACATAATTCTAGCATTTTGCAGAGTGGAATTATGATTAGAACATGTACATCCATTTTAGATGTGAAATTATTTATCTGAGAGAATTGCAACCAGTTTAATATTAGATGTTTGCAATGGGAGATGTCGTTAAATTTGTGTAAATCTGTGTAAATTGATTATAATGATCAATTAAGTCATAATTCTTAGGTCTGTCTTGGGTAAATTAGATTGATACACACAGTCGAATTTCCTGAAAACAGACATACATTTCTAATCTCTTGAAAAGGTTGTCAGTATAAGCTCTTAAGACCTCCAAAGTAAATACGGTACTTTATACAGAATAGGTCTTGATTTTATCCAGCTATTCATACCTGAGAGCAGCAAACTTAGCATAATTGGTCCTTATCCTGGAAGCAGATAGGTAAGATCATCTATGTTTCTTCTCATTGGGAGCAGGTTGTGCACATATGGTTAGGGCAGGATTATCCTTGGTCTTTGCTGTCAGGTTTTCTATGGGAATTCAGGCCCTTGTATAGAGAAAAATCAACACCGTATTTGAAACCATAGGAAAGCTGGCCATGAAGTTGATGTAAAATGGCACCTTCACAGTATGATGGAGAAAGATGAAAGGTGAAGAGGGATTAAATGTAAGAAATAAAACTTCTAGAATATATAATACTTAAATTCGACCCTGAAAACAGTACTGCTTTTTGAAGAAAGAAATCCTCTCCCCAGTCCATACACCACCTCCCTCTTCTGCCCCACACCCACACTATACTAATTGCAACCAAACAAGATAAATGCATTTCAAGCTTGGAAGCATGGCTTGTTTAAGATCGCACATCTTAATTGAGGATCTCATTCTTTAACAGAAGAAAGTAACTTAATAATTTCAAAGGCTTTGGTGTGATGAGACAAATTATTTAGCTGCTTGCTGTTTCATCTACAGAGTAATATAACCATTCATAGCAACTGATTGAAATTAGAAACATTCAAAGCATGCATCAATAATATGGCTATGTGAGTTGGCAAATGTGTTTCAAAGTTCAATAGCTACTGAGTGAGAAGGTGACACTTATCTGGGCAATAAATTAACTAACACTACGGCTTCACTTTCTGTGAGACAATAATATTAAGGGGCCATCCAGTAATATTTGCTCTTAAAAACTGTAATTCCCTTCCTTTTTTTTTGAAGTATAATTTTAGAGATTTGTTACAGGGAATTATTCGAAAAGAACAATAATTTGAAGATTTCTGGGGCTGGAATTGATTTGGATAAACCGTGTTCGACTGTCAAACCTTTGGAAGAAACTCTTCATGTTTCCTGTTCTTCCTTTTTGTACAGAGTCTATTCTGACTAAGTCTTTGCTCTGCAGGCAAAGCAAAGAACTTATCAACATCCGTTCTGTCAAGCCATCTTCAAAACTTTTTAAGTTTTTCAATGAAATCACCGCTATTGATCTCTGGAAAGTATGGGTCCTTTTTACTCAGCTTTTTCATCATAACACAGTTCTCTCTTTCAAGGAATCAGTATTGTGATTATTAACACCATAGTGCATATTGTAGTTTAATTTTTTTACTTATGGATACGAATCATTTGACTAATTAACTAACTAACCATATATTTTTGGAATGTGAGAGGAAACCGGGAGGGGAGTGAGGAATTTCAGTCAGAAGAAATTACTTAAAGCGCTACAACTGTGTGCAGTAGCCAACGTTTCTTAGACATTTTTAAGTTTAGATTAATTATTGAAAGGTTCTTCTGCTTAACTAGTGTAAGAATTAGTAACGCAAACATGAGGAAATCTGCAGATGCTGGAATTTCAAGCAACACACATAAAAGTTGCTGGTGAACGCAGCAGGCCAGGCAGCATCTCTAGGAAGAGGTACAGTTGACGTTTCAGGCCAAGACCCTTCGTCAGGACTAACTGAAAGAAGAGCTAGTAAGAGATTTGAAAGTGGGAGGGGGAGGGGGAGATCCAAAATGATAGGAGAAGACAGGAGGGGGAGGGATGGAGCCAAGAGCTGGACAGTCGATTGGCAAAAGGGATATGAGAGGATCATGGGACAGGAGGCCTAGGGAGAAAGAAAGCGGGGGGGGGGGAACCCAGAGGATGGGCAAGGAGTATAGTGAGAGGGACAGAGGGAGAAAAAGGAGAGAGAGAGAAAAAGAATTAAAATGTGCGGCCACTGGGAGATCCTGCTTTTGACATATCAGAATCGGAATGGGATGTGGAGTTAAAATGTGTGGCCACTGGGAGATCCTGCTCCCAGGATCTCCCAGTGGCCACACATTTTAATTCCACGTCCCATTCCCATTCTGATATGTCTATCCACGGCCTCCTCTACTGTAAAGATGAAGCCACACTCAGGTTGGAGGAACAATACCTTGTATTCCATCTGGGTAGCCTCCAACCTGATGGCATGAACATTGACTTCTCTAACTTCCGTTAATGCCCCACCTCCCCCTCGTACTCCATCCGTTATTTATTTATTTTATATATATATTCTTTTTCTCTCTCTCCTTTTTCTCACTCTGTCCCTCTCACTATACTCCTTGCCCCTCCTCTGGGCTTACCCCCTCCCCCTCCCGTCGCATGATCCTCTCATATCCCTTTTGCCAATCACCTGTCCAGCTCTTGGCTCCATCCCTCCCCCTCCAGTCTTCTCCTATCATTTTGGATCTCCCCCTCCCCCTCCCACTTTCAAATCTGTTACTATCTCTTCTTTCAGTTAGTCCTGACGAAGGGTCTCGGCCGGAAACGTCGACTGTACCTCTTCCTAGAGATGCTGCCTGGCCTGCTGCGTTCACCAGCAACTTTTATGTGTGTTACTGAAGAATTAGTACTTCCAATTTTATGTGTGTTACTGAAGAATTAGTACTTCCAATTTCATTTCAAGGTGTGGAGAGAGGTTCGGAACTATTAAAACAATAGTTGGAGATCAGATTATTTTGATTGAGTGGTAGAGGCTGAGGCCACTGTTATTTTTTTTAAGAAAAAGAATTTGAAGCACAGGAAAATCTTGAAGAAAGGTCAAAATGTTGCGCTAATTTTGGATTGTATTAGAATTAATCCTGAATAAATGAGCTTGTTTGTTGGTAATTTATATTGTCTTTCTAATAGATACAAGTGATTATCACTAAAAAGCAGAACAAAAAAAGCATTAGTTGTTCCTTTGCCTGATATTTCCCCCTTTTACCATTTGAATGAAAACAAGCATGTTTATTTGGACATCTTCCATTTTCTTTGATACAAACCATAATTTAGAGACCAAAAAAGGTATTCATCAGTTTGTCTATCATTTAGATTAAGCAGAACTGGCTCGGCACAGTTATTAATCACCAGTATTTTCACCACTGTGCTATTAAAATCTGTTGTGTATTGTATCAATGTATTCTTCTTGTGGAGCCCCTAGAGTTTATTATCTTTGTCAATGTTAAGTATTTTGAGGTAATTTTGGCACTTTCTGTGTCAATTTCTTGCCAGATGTTCATTACATTACACTTATAAGATGCCCCTTGAGTACTAATGAATGATTGAGTAACGATTTATTGACTTCTCAGCACCAACCTGAATTAAAGTAGTCTGTGAAGACTTTTTAATCCCTGGATGGCAGTCTTGCCTTCAGTAATCAATCTCAGAAAGACAGCTTTAGGTCTGTTGCAATTAACAAACCTTCTTCATATGAGTGACAGGAGAAGTGCCCAGTCAGTACGATGAAGGCTGTATTTCTGCTGAGGAATACTTGCATTCATTGGCAAAGTACTTTTACTCACTTGATTTGATCTTTCTAGCATCGGTTATACTTTTGCTCTTTTAGGTTACGGATTTAGTTTTCTATTCATAAATTATATTGGCCACTTTATTAGGTGTACCTGTACACCTCAGTGCAAGTATCTAATCAGCCAATCATGGCAGCAACTCAGTGCATAAAAGCATGTAGACATTGTCAAGAAGTTCAGTAGTTGTTCAAACCAAGCATCAGAATGAGGAAGAAATGTTATCTACGTGACTTTTACTGTGGAAGAATTATTGGTGCCAGGTGGGGTGGTTTGAGTATCTCAGAAACTGGCGATCTGTGGGGATTTTCAAGCAGTTTCGAGAGCTTACAGAGAATGGTGCAAGAAACAAAAAAAAAAATCCAGTAAGCTGCAGTTCTATGGGTGAAAATGCCTTGTTAGTGAGAGAGGTCAGAGGAGAATGGGCAGACTGGTTCAAGCTGACAGGAAGGCGACAGTGGTGTGCAGAAAAGTATCTCTAAATGTACAACATGTTGAACATAGAAGTGGATGGGCTACAGCAGTGGAAGACCATAGATCTGGAAGAATATGGAGGCGTATGTTTATAATGTATACCATAATCTGAAGCATAATCTTAAAACAGTTTCTCACACAGTAAATGGCAGCAAATAGAATTGTCATGTTGATCGTATTCTTTCATGGTCTGGCTTACTCTACTATACGAATACAATCATTTATCTTTCTGAGCCAGCTGGAAATTCTTTTTCCTTACCATCAGTGGTAACCACTTATTTTCTCTTGGCATTTTTAAGAAGTTGCAGTATTTTTATCAGGTGTCATTATATAGCTCAACACTTCAAAACAATTTTTTGCCATGAGTTTGACTGCTTGTCATATACCGTGTGCCCTGCCATCCAATGACCCATGCACATGACTTTAGCAAGTTTTAATGTATGTTTATACTTCCTGTTTTGGAAATTTTGCAGCAGATAAAATATGTGTTAGTATGAGAGGCTTACCTTCTTGCAATAGTAAATCATAATTCTTTTATCTTCAATAATGTTACTGCAGAAAATTTCAACTCATTTTTGAAATATTTGCCTCCGTTATTCTTTCTAGTAAATGTAAACTCTGATTTGTATATAAATAGTTATCTGGTGTGAGCCCTTTGGGAACATAGGAATGCTTTGGTAAATCAATCAACACCTTCAAAACTACATTAAAATTAGGATGCAAAGGTTAGTATTTCTTAAACATCCATTAATTACTTATAATCAATGCTTGTGTCAGGGGCCCCAGTCATAAAGGACAGTGTTATACAGCAGCTGTTGTAATGTGTTTAGCAGCTTCTTGAGATTTCTATTCAATTAAAGGTTAGAAGAAGTAATTAATGTCACTGTAAACATATGTAATTGTGTCACAATGAAGACAGCTGTTTGCTTTTATTTAAAACATGAATGAAATGGAATGTCAACCATTCAGAAAGTAATGATCATGGTAGAAATATGCACCAGATTGCAATAATGGTCCATATTGTTGAAGTGATCCTTGAAAATTGAAATAAGAGTCTGAGCCAAAGGGAAATTAAATCAGATACGTTTTTAACCTGAAATAACCTATTGTACAAAAAATGCAAATATCAGAAGATACCTAAGAGAATTTGCATTTAAGATCCAAGTGCAGCTGTTTAAAACATCAATTACAATTGTAACTGTATAAGATTTAAGAGAACTGTAAATTGTAAGCCAGTTATAGCCTCAAAATATGTTTGTCATGCACACTTGACTTAGATAACTGTAATAAATGTCAAAAACAATTTGTTCTGAAGTAAACATCCAATTTACTTTTAACTATATTTAGATTAATCTGCAACCTAAGAATGATTTTTTCAATGACTACAGTTTCCTAAAACTCTAAGCTATGGGGCACAGTATGTACCCTTTCCATTTTCCAATTTCCCAACAAATTTCAGTCCACCATTAACCGCTTGTCAAAAAAGAACCTTGAAGTTGTTTGTTAGATCACAGAGTGAACAAGAAGTGAAGCATATATTATTCCTTCCAAGCACTTTTGCAGTTTATTTCAAGTATTATCAACTTGATCCCACAAGTTTAAAAGCAACATCTGTTTCTAGGATCACGTTTTCTGAATATAGTGCACTAGTCACCTTTGTGCTGAAACCACTCTCATGAGGTGGACTATTGTTATAAAAGCTTTTGTCTGGTAAGGACTGTGCGATGGTCATTCCAACTAATAATGTACTTAATTCTTGAAAGTTCCTGTTTCTTCTTTATAAACTATCTTTATAATATTATCCACACCCTCTGGGTCAAATTCCCTATGTATTGATGACATCTAACTGTCTCTTTGTCAAATCCATCATCATTGCTGACACTGTTTGTACTGCAGTCTTGTATGTTAATCATTTCTCTTACACAAGACTGACTGTTATTCTTGGTTTCATAACAAAATTTCAAGGAACTTGTTCCTTCTGAGCCGCTGTCTCTAGTTGAAATCGTTTGTAACCTTAGTTTCATTATCATCCTGAGCTGTTCTTCAGCCGAAAGGTCTCGGCCGGAAACGTTGACTGTACGTTTTTCCATAGATGCTGCCTGGCCTGCTGAGTTCCTCCAGCATTTTGTGTGTGTGTGTGTGTGTGTGTGTGTGTGTGTGTGTGTGTGTGTGTGTGGCTCGGATTTCCAGCGTCTGCAGATTTTCTCTTGTTTGAACTTCAGCCTTCAGGTCTTCACAAATGTTTTCTTCAAGCTTGTTCTTTGTTGTTACTTTGTTCTATGCCCTTCAAATTGTAGCAGTTCGTGTGTTCATATTCTGTACTATTGTGTTTATACTTTAGACCTGTACTCACTCATCCCTCCTTCTCCAAAAGTGTTATGGGTCTTTGAGTGTCCTTGTACTCTCAAGCACCCCATACCTCTATTCCACTTTCCTCCCTTAACGATGCTCTCTTCCACAGTTCCTTGCAGTTCCTACTTTAACCCAGAGCTTTTGTGCAGTACTTTGCTTAACTTTTATCACAAAACTATCAGTCTCCTTTTTTTTAATTTTAGAAAGTCGCCCTTGACTCTCAGTCCCCACTAAGCTTCTGTTACCTATGTTGTATTGTTCTCTTGGTTGTCTGTGAAATGGCTTTTGATGTGACTGAATTTAAGGTGCTGTAGAGAAGCTTATTGCTGAGAATTTACCAGAAGTATTGTTGGCAAGTTGAGGAGACATTGAAAACGATCAAGGATTGGGCAGTGTGGGTGTTGTGTACTTGGAATTCAGTAATGGATTCCACAGGTTCTTCATGGTGGACTGATCCAGTAGCATAAGACACACGTGATCAGCAGAGACGTGGTGTGTTAGACTCACAACTGACTTGACTACAGAAGAATTGGGAGTAGTTTATTATAGTCATACGTATTGTGACGCAGTGAAAAGCTCTTGTTTCACACCATCTAGACAGATCTGTATGTCTGTTTGTGTGTATGTGCGTCTGTGTACATGTGCACATCGAGTAAAACGAAAAACAAAAGTAAAACCAAACCCTTATCTGCAATAGTGTCATGTTAAATCCCTAGATGTACTTCTGACTACTTATCCACACCTTTATTCAGATGACTTAGCTTCACTTCAGTAACATCACTTGACTTCACCTTCCTTCAACTCTTTATCCCTGTTTGTTATCTCTCAACCTGACCGGTCTAATGTTTCCCAATGGCTTGAACTCTAAACATTCAATATCCTGCCTCCCAGTCCCCAGTTACACACCTCCTGCAAATCAGGTTAGTTTTTAGATCCATTCATAGCTTCAATGTCCCCAACTATGCAACTTAGCTCAGCCTAATAACTCCTTGGAATCTGTGCGTCTTAATGCTATTGATTTGAACTGTTCCGACATTGGTGTGTATGCCTCAGGCAAATGCCTGAAGGGTATCTGGACAAGCACCTGAATCGCCGAAGTGTTGTAGGTGACAGCCAAGTGTTGGAAGATGAGATTAATACAGATGGGTGCCCACTGGGTGGCACACTCCAGGATCGAATGCAAAATTTCAGCAAGGCAGTCTCGTCCTATGCACAACTTGTATGTGAACCTCTGAAACGGTGCCTCATACGGTGACCACGTCATCAAGTACACAAGAGTTTCAACTGCCTATTCAAGAGTTTCTTCAATGTCCCTATTGCATCTGCCTCTACCACTACCCCTGGCAGGGCGTTCCACACACCCACCACTCTCTGTGTATGTAAAAAAAATCTTACTGCTGACATCCCTTCTGTACTTGGCTCCAATCACCTAAAAATTATTACTTCCTGCCAGTCACCTTATGTACGGCGTAGCATCATTTTATGGACATAAAATCAATCAATGTATTGATTGTACTTTTTAATTATTATTGTGTTTGTGTTTTTGTGCTGTATCAGATCCAGAATAACAATTACTCTGTTCTCCATCACACTAATGTGCAGTACATGACATTAAACACTCTTGAATTTGTTATTTTTGTTCTGTAACAAAGACAAACTTGCGTGGGTAAAAACACCAGAGCTGTTACATTTACAGAAGGACTTCAGCTCGACCACATTTTACTCCGAACCTTCCAGCCCACCAACAGCGCATGTGTGTTGTCGCACAATGTCACTTCTGGTTCCTAGTGAATCACCCACAATGCACACTGATACCTTTATTATGTTCACACATAATAATGCATCTTCCCCCTTTAAAGAAAACAAACACAATAATATGTCCTCAGAAACCTGCAAGACACAGTAATGCTTTTCAACAAAGATATTTACATTAACTTCAATTGTAATGAGCAAATACAGCTCCCCATTCACTCATTCCTCTCAATCTGTCTCTGTGGTGGCTTAATGGTCCCTTTTAGACTGCTATTTGTTTCCACAGATGTTTTACTTTCACTTGCTACATTAATACCAGTGTCCTTTTGAGAACTCTGATCTACGTGTTCAGTTCTTTCACATCCTTCTGCCAAGATCCTGTCTGTTCATCTCTGTTCTTCTTCTTGCTGTGTGACCATGATTCAGTCCATGTGCCTTGTAATGCAGCTCTGAACTACATCCATGTGAACAGTAAGTCTTTGCACAAGTTCCAACTGATTCTGTCGCAATTCAAGGAGTTGCTTCTGTTGGCTATGTTTCATAGATAGCAACTCCTTGTGTTGGTTTGTGTTGCTGTTGTTCTGATAACGGGTCTTGCGTGGTCTCCCCATCTTTTTTATTTGTTCTCTTCAACTTCAGAGAGGATCATGGAAATATTTTTGATTTCCAGTCTTTAACTGAAAGTCAATGAGAGACAAGATTTTGAACCACAGCTGCACAATATGGAAGCAAGACTGGCAACTTCTTCATCATGATCACTCTGTTCAGCATGGCATTCTGACTGTCATGCTGGTGTAGCTGGTACAGATGACTATGGTAGCTGGAGTTGTTGTGCGTCTCTTGCATAACCTCTCTGAATCTCTCATGGATGCTGTTGTGACTTTCACGAGTTACATGACGTTAGCATCTGAGCCCCTCAGAGACATCAGCATACTCTTTATTGAGTGTTCTCTGGTCACCACTGGTCTGTGAAGCCACTACGAAAACTCTCTTCACTGAGTTGAGCTTTTCATATGCAGTCAGACCTAATATTGGCTGTACTTGCTTTTCTACAATCAGTAGCTGTGCCTTTAAGTGCTGCCCCTTGTTCTTGAAGGTCACTATACAGCCTGCTTTTACTGGAATGTTCTATCCAGTTTAGCCTGTCACTTTTAACTTCACTGGGTATCTTGTAATCATCCACAGATAACAGATTTACCTGGGCTGTGGTGTCGAGCTTGAATGGAATTGCTGTCTCATTCACAGTCACTGGAACAATCCATTCTGTTTTACCAGCACCAGCAGTCTGTAGAGAATCCACAAAGAGTTCTTGCATTTCCTCAACAACTGTGTGCACCTTTCTCTTGGTAGCACGGGTTTGCAGTACCTTGCAAAATGATTCTTCTTCCCACGCATATTGCAGGACTTTCCATAAGCAGGAGATATCTTTGGAATGTACTCACTTCCACATTTGCTGCATTTACCTCCTCGCTATGTTGTTGCTTTGGGAAATGCCTTGTGCTTTCCCTCTCTGTTTGACAGCATGCGCTGTTCTTTCTGCTCTGTGCAGCTCCTTAGCTTGTGCTCGTTTGGTCTCCACTGCCCTACACATATACACAGCTTTTTCCAGCATCAAATCTTTTTCACAGAGCAGTCTTTCACTGAGAACATTATCTGGTATTACACAAACTATTTTGTCTCTGGCTCTCAAATCTTCAGACTCACAGGACTTCTCAGTGTGTGAGGCTCAGCTAAGTATTGGACAAAGCTGATACTTCTAATCATTGGAGAAGAACTTGTATTTCTCAAATGAGATGTTTTTACTTGGGACAAAATACACCTCAAATGTTGTCATCAAAGTGTCCAATGTCGAGGCTGTCTCAGCAACCTGAAAGCTGTTAGATGTCCAAAGCGTCTTCGCCAATTACGTGTAGAAGGATAGATGCTTTCAATTTCTCCTCCACCCCACCGGCTCTAGTTGCTGCTAGATAATGTATTGAATTGCTGTTTAAAGCATTTCCAGTTATCAGCTGGATTGTTGGTTGCGGGATGACTTGGGTTATCCACTGAAAGGATTTTTTAGGCTCTCACCTCAATTTTTTGGTGAATTTTGAGACAGTGTGATCTCTTGCCGGCAGCTTCTCTCTGTCGGAACCTAGCAACTCATTCTTATTTGTTCACGGTATTCCATTACGCTTCATATTTAGACCTCACACCAACTTCTGACACCATGTTATGTTTGTTCTTTAATAAAGACAAACTTGCATGGGTAAAAATGTTAGAACTTTTTTTTTACAGATTAATAGAATGGCTTCAGCTCGACCACATTTTACTCTGGACCTTCCAGTCCGCCAAGAGCTTGCGTGTGTATGTATCATTCCCTAACATCACACATATTGCACACTGGGAACTGCTGTTCTTTATTAGGTACACATACAATAATGCAGAATTGGGTTTTTTCCCTATTAGTATCTGTTACTGCTCTCCTTTCTGTAGATTATGCTTGCTTTTAAATTTGACAGCTAAGTTTGTATAGCAAGTTTTTATTACACTAGATGGTTGTTGGAAGAAACTGACAAAACCATGAATACTCCCAATGCAATAGATCGTTACGTGGTGTACTAGAATTATGGAAATGAGTGATATTGTTTTAAACATAGAACTTAGCAGCACAGTCCAGGCCCTTCAGCCCATAATGTTGTGCTGACCTTTTTGTAATGGATTTAAAATTTCAGCAATATTCGAGTGATACTGTAATTATATTGTTTTCTTAATGTAAGAAGTAAGTAAGTGGCATACGTCATTACGCCACAATGTCATATGAGAACGCCTCACTAAAGTAAAACTAAATAGTCACCATCATCCTGTCTCCTGTGGTTTTCTTTCAATTAGTTTCTGTATTTACAAAACATAACTTTTTTAACCTATTCTATTTCAATCTAACCCTTCCCTCCCAAATAGCCCTCCATTTTTTTCCATCATCCATGTACCTATCCAAGAGTTTCTTAAATGTCCCTAATGTATCTGCCTTCACCACCATCCCCGGCAGAGTGTTCCACATACCTACCACTCTCTATGTAAAAACAACAGACATCTTGCCTCTGACATCCTCCTTATTCTTTGCTCTAATCACCTAAAATTATGCCCTATTTTTGAAAAATGTATTTTGTACATTGAGAAAATATAATGAAGAACATCAGGAAATAATACTTAAGTGAATTTTGGAACACGGCCCCGAACCATGTTTGAATTTTTAGGCCGAGTATCAGATTGAATGATGAAGGTTTTGAGGTTTAATATAGCCACTGAGGTTGATAACTACGTCACTCAAAACTTGGATATTATATTGCCGTTTGTTTAGGATTTGATCCTATTCATTTTTTTGTTTAGGTTTCTACAATGTGTTCTGTCCTGATTGATTTTTTCCCTATTTCGCCACCCCCCCCCCAACTCTATCTTTTTCAACTTTGCTTAATCTAAAACTCACCTTTGATGTCCAAGCTGGCACTATGGTGCTTTGATTTACTTGCAGTGTTCCCTCTAAGGTGTGCGTGTGTGCGCATGCACAAAAGGTTATCACTCTCTGCCTCATTGGCATGTTATGTATATTTCACAGTCATACACAATGCCATTTCCTTTTTTCGGTTCGTGATGCAGATGGTGCTGACACTGTGGAGTTTGTGGTGACTTGTCTGCAGATTTTAAAACTGGCTTACTTGTACTGTTTTTATTGAAGAAAGTATTGATTCACTATGTCAAATTCCAAAGAAGCAAAGGGTGTGAAGCGCAAAAGAACTGCTAGTTCATTTAAAGCGGAATGGCTTAATGAAACAGTAGAACCTAGTACACTGAAAGCTCATGAGGTCAGGAACATGCAGCTACGAGAAATATGTATGTTTAATACAGAAACTGGTACTTGTGTGTATTGTCGCAAAGCAAAAGTTGGTGGAGAATTTGCAAATGGGAAGAAGTTGTTTGACCATTTCAAACAACTTTAATAATATGAAATGATTGATATTATTACATGCTTTCATATAGTACATGAGAAAATAGATTCACTAATGAGTATTTTTTTTGAACAATGAACAACAAGCTTCACTTGGTAGTTTACTATGCAAACACGAGGAAATCTGCAAATGCTGGAAGTTCAAGCAACACACATAAAAAATGCTGGTGAATGTAGCAGGCCAGGCAGCATTTATAGGAAGAGGTACAGTCAACGTTTTGGGCCGAGACCCTTCGTCAGGAGTAACTGAACTATCTCTTCTTTCAGTTAGTCCTGGCAAAGGGTCTCGGCCCGAACCGTCGACTGTACTTCTTCCTATAGATGCTGCCTGGCCTGCTGCGTTCACCAGCATTTTTTATGTGTGTTGGTAGTTTACTATCCTCAATAGCTCCAAGTTTACTTCCACTTAAAAATTCAGTGAGCACATGTTGTTGTCACTGGACAAAAAAATTGCAGAGCACAAGATTTTCGTGCATGCTGGTCGTTACAAAGGAGAGGCAACATTGCTTATGTAAACCTGCATATCTCTAGAGATTTTTCACCACTATTTTGACGGTTCATGTTGTTTCATTTGGTGTTTGCTTATTAACTCCAATTGCTATTTTAGCCCAATAACTAATGTATTAAATATTCAAATGCCCTCCTATTTTCTACTGTCTGCATTCTCCTTTTAATGCCTTTATCAACATCATTTGCAAATAGTGCCAACAGCAGGATGATCCCTGGACACTGTGGCCGCAGCTGTCCAATTAGAATTTTACCATTGATCACTGCTGTTTTATTTCCCATTATTCAGCCAATTTATTACCCAATTTACAGCCATTAATTTTATTCCCAAAGTGCTTTCTTTTTTGGCCATGTCATTTTGTGAGATACCTTTTTCAGATGACTCATTGAATGAACATCCATGACGCCAACTGCCTCCTTGGAGGTTATGCAAATTTGTTTAATGCTTTTTCTTCACGTGCTCAGTCCATTTTCTCCTCCCCACCTCGCCTCTGGGCTCCTGCTCTCACCAAGTCATTGTCTATTAACCTCTTTTTAGACAAAAAGCATATCTCCATCAGTGATATCAGTAGAAAGGCCTAGGAGATGGAAGAGCTGATTCTAGACTTTCTCTGTCACCAGCAAAATTGATTTTGAACAAGAGCGGCAAAGGAATGTTCTGGTCTATAAATTAATTATAGTGGATTCCTGTTCATTGGGCCATTGGTTAATCGGGCCAGCCACTTATTTGGGACAACTCTTAAAGAGCAAAAATTAATCAAGAAAATAGCCGAGATTCCCTTTGTTTATTTGGAACAATATACTGCTTAATTGGGGCAGGAGACTTTACCAAAGATGTTCTGACTAGTATCAGTCATGAATTATGTGAATATAGCAGATATTAATTCAAATAAGAACCAGGCTTCAGTTCTTACTGAAAATGTAAATAAGTTCATAAAATTTGCAATTAGCCTTCAGTTTTTTTTATGAATTGCTAACAGTAAATTGAAGTTAAAAGCACAAGCTGTTCCACAGACTAAGAGATTACATATGCAAGAGCCAGATGTTAAGACAATGGGGTTGTGTTAATTGGCTTGCATCAAACCAGACAACACGGCTAAGTTACTTGCACCATTGTGACTTGGGTTCAAGCTGGCAGACCAGTTGAGTATTGTCACTTATCATATCAAACATCAGCACAGGTATAGACAATCTATAGTTTTATAGCATTTATGTACTTAGAGACATCCCTGACAACATTAATTTTGGGTATCTGGCTCTCTATCATCTGAAGGTTTTAAAATATTTCTGTTAATTAGTTTCTCCCAAATGCATTTGGACCTTCACAGGTGTGTTATCAATTACAATATGCTTCCACTATGTATCTCAACGGAACCATTTGTCAACACATAGTATTTAAGTAAACAATGTAATTGTAACTATTGAAATTGTATTGAACCACCTGTTACCTTTTGATCTTAAGGGTTTAAAAATGTGATGTACATTTGAGTTCAAGAGTGTCTCCAGAATTATGCCTGATGAATAAAGACTTCTATAACACTGGCTTAGTGTCTCCCGGTGATTTTGTTCAGTCACAACAAGTTATGTACAACATGCATACTGTAATTTACTGTTTTTATTATGTATTGCAGTGTACAGCTGCAGCATAACAACAGAATTCACGACATATGCCAGCGATGTTAAACCTGATTCTGATTCTGATTTTTGTCACTAATATTTGGTGAGAAATGAGCAGTATGGCAATTCAGAACTGTTAGGAATTCCAAAGAATTTGAAGGTTTTGACAATCGTCTTGGATGTCACATGTGGCTCCCACTGGACATTCAGCTCTCGCCTGTGACTACAAGAAGCTATCCACATGTGATAGTGGTCACACCCCGGTACACCGCTTCAACAGTTAGGCTAAACCAGATGAGGGGTCTCATACCCCAGTGAGATAGGGACCTGCAAAGTCGGCTCTGGTGCACTGGGTGGATGAGGTCCAACAGCCAGGAAGGCGATTCAGCAATGCCATGTGGAGAGCCAAGGGCACGGCGATGCCCATCCACTGCATCCAGGGAAGACCTGAGTTGTGACATCTACTTGTACCACTGAACCCGGATGTCTGAAGTCAAGAGAGTGGAACTGCCCCAATGCAACGGGTTTTCTGTTTGAAATCTCCTCCGCACACATTCCCTGACATTGCCGGATATGGTAGATAACCACAGCTGGTATTGGTAGTGTTCTGATTTGTTCTGTATTTCATTTAAATCCATAATTTGTTACTGAGTTTAACTGTAGTTTGACTTTTTTTAATACCATTTTAATTATTTCCATGGAAGTTCAGCTAATTGGGCCAAAATGTGCTTTTCCGATGTGTCCCAATCAACTGGAATCCACTGTATTTACCAGGAATACTTAAAAAAAAATCTTTATTTGTCTTCCTCTCCGCAAATGTAACTTTATTGACAGTTATAGGTGTTCCTATTTATAAATCTTGACAGCTCTTCTGGGATGTTTTGGCTGACATTTAATAACCAATCTGCCTAATTTTTCTAAGGAATAATATGGGCCTTGAGTCCACTGAATGCGAACATTCTTTCACTTACACTTTTTAATCGCAGTTTCTAATTTCTCTGAGATTGGACTCATAGTATGAAGCTCCTGTTTTTCAAAAGGCACTAATGCTTAAAAAAAATCACTGGAAGATAAATGATGTAAAATGAATGTTTTTCTTTACAAATAGAGTTAAAATATGAGTAATAAGCAGATTTCACAGTTTCTCCAGAAGAAGTTTGATTCATATTTTCACTTTATTTGGCAAATCCATTGGAAGCTACCAATGTCAGTTTTTTTTTAAACACATTCTCGAGGGCGCAATTTAAAGTTAGTATTTGAATATATAACTTGGAGTTGTGGGAAATTTAATTACTGTGCTTCCTACATTGCAATTGTGACTAAAATTACAAAATAGTGCTGTGTTTAGTTCTACTTTCAGATATCCTGAGCTGGTGAAAGCCACCATGTAAACTAAGTTCTTTTGAGAGCCAAAGTCTAACCTTTTTTAAAAAAAGAAATAAAAGCCTTCCAAGGGAAAAAAGTTAATCATTGGGTCAAGCTTTTAAGACTTGTTTTGGTATCCACACCTGTACAGATACCAACTGCTATCATTGTTGAGATTCAGCCTATGAATTAACATTTGACAACAAAAGCCAGCTTTGTAATTTAGCTTCATGCTCAGAGCTGCTGCTGTGAGCATTTTGTTGTTATTTACTGTAGGTAACAATTTCTATCAAGAATGCAGCTTGCAACTGAGGCAGCAATAGTGGGAGCCATCTTTAGATGATTAATAACTATCAGGTTATTAATCAGGGAGTATAGTGGGAAGGAAGGGGAAATGGATGAAAATGAAGAAAAAAAGGAAGGCTAAAACTGGCAATATTGAAGGGTAAGAAAAGTGAGCAGTTTGGGTTGGTAGTGAGAAACTAAGTCATCGTGGCTATCCCTCGAGGTCGAGGATGATGGTCTTCATTCTGAAGAAGTGGCCTACAGAGTGAAGACGCCTGTGCATGTATTTGTTTAACGTGTACTTGATGTTGCACTCCAAGAAGCACACGATACTTCACAAATCAACCAACTGATTCCAATGGCATGGAAACCACAACGATTGGAGCTGATGGATTTGTTGCAGCCTTCATCCTCCTTTACAGCTGTTGAGTTCGAAGTAACTTTGTTCGCCTGTTCCACCGTTGAGGTCTTAGTTGGATTGTTCTTTGTCAGGGACCTCACCCTCGACCTTACCGCCATGGGTGACCCTACCAGGAGCATAGCTCCAGACGGCATCGCTCTCGGGGTCTCAGGACCACACAAGCTTCTCCACCACGACAAGGTGACAATCCACGGAGAAGGAGAAACCAAGTGATAGTTTAGGGAAAGGGTAAAGAGGGACAGAATGTGAGAGAGAACTGGGAGTGAAGACTCTACATGCTGCAAAGGGTAAAAGAATGCTCATGTGAATTGAATTGTTTTGATATAACTTGTCAAGTAGGTGAGTTGGAAAGTTAAATTTAAAACTGTACTGGAGGATATTAAAGTGTGTTAAATTCAAATATAGCGTATTTTTAATATTAAAATGACAAAATTTGAGATTATTTTGTATGACTGCAAACTACTTGAAATACAAATGAAGTTGATTTGTCAGTGCTCACAGCTTGAGTTCATATTAGGGCTACATTTTATCCAAATGTCAAAGGGTTTTTATTTCAATAAATTGTCAATGATTTTTCCAAACATTTTGAAGCAAGGTTGGATGAGTTGTGTCTTTAAGACCTACTTCCATTTGAGCAACAATTTGAGGTACTCATTTTCCCTACGTGGCTTGTTGCAAATGGAGCTCCTGTGCACCAAATACCTGCCCTGTCCGATGAGCTTCTGATGATAGGTGACGTAAATGCCAAATTTATGAATGAATAGTGAATCCAGAAATATTTTCTTTGAAAACAAACGATAACTTTACACATCGCAAAAAACAATGATCATGGTTTCTAAAGTTTTGTCATTTGTTTCAATATCTGACTTCCAAGAATTGGCAATGTGCATCTTTACTGAGTCATTTGCTTCCACTCCATTCACGAATTTCCTGCAGCTTGGGCTCCTACAATATAGAGTGTAGTGCATCCCTCCCACTGCTTTAAAACTCAGCGATTTGAAATAATGTTGAATGTATACATATTGTAAATAATTGTAGTGATGAGGATGTAATGTTGAAAAATAAATAATTTTTGTGTGGAAAACCATTCTGTAAACAAAATGAACGAAAAGGAGGAAATCATGCAAATATTAGTAGCCAGCAAATTGTGCAGTTGTCTAAAGTTCAAAGTAAACTTACTATCAAAGTACATATGTCAGTATATATGACACTGAGATTCATTTTCTTGCGAGCTTACTCAATAAGTTCAAAAACCACAACAGAATCAATGAAAGACTGCATCAACTGGGCAGACAACCAGTGTGCAAAAGACAACAAGCTGTGCAAACACAAAATGAAAGAAAGGGGAAAATAAATAAATAAATAAGCAATTAATATCAAGAACATGAGATGAGTCTTTGAAGAAGAGTCCATTGGTCGTGGGAACAGTTCAGCTATGGGGCAAGTGAAGTTGAGTGAGGTTATCCACACTGGTTCAGGAGCCTGATGACTAGGGGGGGTAATAACTGTTCCTGAACCTGGTGTGTGAATCCTGAGGCCTGCATGACCTGGGCTGTGGGGGCTCCTTGATGATGGATGCTGCTTTCCTGCGACAGTTCTCCTACAGATGTGCTCAATGGTGGGGAGGGCTTTACCCTGATGCACTGGGTTGTATCCAATACCTTTTGGGGCATCAATTATGAGACATACACTAATTCCAATGCTAATAATTTTCCCCAACTGATTTCCAAAATTTTCCCCTCCTAATAATTTTCTCCTGCCTTTCTCAATTTTTCTCAATGTAATAGAATTAATTTCCCTCCAGATAACAATTATTCCTGCAGCAGAATTTTAATGAATGATGTATTTGTTGGGTTGAAGATTATATATTTTACTAATAATGTCTATTGATATGGTGTATAAACATCTTACTAATACCAGATCTGTTCCTGCACCCCTTTGTACAATATGACTATAACCTGCATAATATACCTTTCTAAGTTGTCATTTGGGTATGTACTTTAATCACTATCAGTAATATTTTCCTTATCACTGTATTTTAAAAACAAAACCTCTCTCTTTGCACATTTAGTCTAGTATTCTTTCCTTTCCACCCACCTAAAATTCTGGACCCCTGACTCATTGAAATCAACCTATTTCCAGCTTTTCTGCCTGTTGGATTAGAGTGTAAATTTGTTAGATTTTCTTGTACTTTAACTTCTCGTGTGTTTGCTTTTATTTTCATATGATCCCCTATAAGCATGCAATTGTTCACTGAATTTTCTAGCAATTATTGTACAGCTGATTTGGTATTTTCTGAATCTTGGTTTTTCTGCAGCAGGTGCACACCACAGAATCTGACAACTTTAAAGGTTATTCTTATCACATGTGTGTCTTGTTTTTTTGTCTAGTCTGAGGTAATTTTTAAGTATAGGACAACCTATACTTTCTTGTTCGTTGCTGATATAACACTTAATAAATAGCTGTAACCAACAAGTTTTATGGCTTATTTTTGACTTCCAAAGAACCTTAACTATCTTAACTTCCTCTGCAGTAACAAGAGAAACTTTGTACCCTATATTGAGAAGGAATAGACATTCCTTTTTATGAGCTAAATAACCAGAAAAATTAATCTCAAATTCAAGCTGGTAAGAATTTGTAGCTGTTTGTCATGTTTTCCATTTCCCAGTTTGGTACTCATGCTCAGTCTCATTGTTTCGCTTCTCATTTACCAAGTTCAGAAAGGTTTGGTACATTAAGACATGGGTTGTGAAGTTTATGTTCTGTTGCAAGTTCAATCACTCAATTCTGTAAGACTAATTAAATTGATCACCAACAAGAGAAAATCTGCTGATTCTGGAAATCTATGCAACACACACAGGCCAGGCAGCATCTATGGAAAGGAGTACAGTCGACGTCTCAGTTCGATATGTCAACTGTACTCTTTTTTTTCCCATTGCTGCCTGGCAAGTTGATCACCAGATAGCTTTCTCAGCTGGCCCACCTAAGCTATTAGGCCTAAGTGTTATGTGGAGCTGAAGGTTATAGGATTTGTCCTAACTATCCAGGTTTTATTAACTACCTGGAATAGTGCAGATCTGCTTGGATGGTATTGTTCAGGAGAATTAAATAGGTAATTGCAATCATTCATTGCTAGGTGGATCTCCTTGAAGTCAGCATTGACCATAACTGATCTCCACTTTTGATTTGCGTATTGCGGACAATGAGCAAACTCCTTGTGGTTTTAAGTAATTTCCAGGGACCATTCATAATCTACTGAACAAATAATCAAGTAGAATAGTTGAGTAGTTGGTGTGAAAAGCCCTGTAGTGATTATTTGCCAGCCTTGATCATGGAATACTGACCTGCAGTGGGGATTAATTCCAGAACACATTGTCAAATTTAATTATCTATGGAAACTTGATTGAAAAAGTTAAAGTTTAGAGAAGGTGTCTACGTTGTGAGTTGTAAGATTTCCATGTTTATGTGTGAGTATTTCATGAGAATATGTGAATATTTAATCTGTTTGGAATAAATTGAGTTGTATCCTCCTCTCTCATCATGCAGAGAGATGTGGACACAACTCAGCACGTCACAGAAACCAGCTTCCCCTCCATGGACTCTGTCTGTACTTGTCTGCCTCAACTCAGCAGCCCATCAAGCATCATCCAAGACCGCACTCTCTCTTTGACCCTCTTCCGTTATGCAGGTGATAAATCCTGAAAGCTCACCACTAAGCTCAAGAACTGCTTCAATACTCCTGTTATGAAACTACTAAATACGTAGTTCCCTGGCACAGTAAGATAACGCTCTTGATCTCACAATGACTGTGCTCCTTTTTTTGTCTACACGTTCTCTGTAACTGTAACACTTTATTCCGCACTCTGGCGTTCTGCTACCTTGATGCACTATATAAACAGTGGAAGACAAGCTTTTGACTGTACCTCAGTACATCTGACTATAATAAACCAATTTACCAATTCCAGTTCCTTTAAGTCAGTGATCTATTAAAGGTGCCCAGTTGTTTGGTTGAGCAGTCATGCCTATCTAGAGCCTATACCTAATAATCCTGCAACAGGAAAGTCACCAAATTCCTTCCAGCCCATTAGCAGCCTGTCAAAGTAAATATGAACTCGTCTTGCACAGTTTCTACATTTCTGAATCAGTGGTCCAGAGCTACCGGTCCAGATTGACCTAAAAATGTTGACCATCCTTTTCCCTCCAGAAATGCTGTCTGGCTTGTTGAGTTTCTCCAGCTTTTTCTTTGTCCTTCTGTGTCAGATGTTGCAATGTCCTGTATTACAACTTCTGCGTTCTGAGTCCTACACGTGAGTGAATCTAGTACGGGACATTTCCAAACGCACAGTAGAAACTGACCGAGGTACATTGCCCGCAGGTTAGATGTCAAAATAACACTGCTGATTTTTGTCTGGCATAGGGTCCATTTAAAAGTTACCTGAGGAAAAACTGCTTTTGGATTGCAAGTTCTAACTTTCTAAATGTTTTTTAAAAAAGTATGCAAACTTGATTTCAAAGCATTTAAATCCATTAAGACAACTAAGTTAACTTCCATGAACTGAAGTCCCTCATTGCCGTTCTCTGCTATTCAGACCATTGGGGACATTGTTTCCCTAGATCTAGTTTGTTGGGATTCCCTACTGCAAACAGCAAAGAATTGCTGCAGCTATGGGTTTGTTCTGAGCACTGGGCTTTGCAGAGTGTCCATTGATGCAGCTGTTGAGAAGATATTTCGCATTACTTCAGCACAGTATATAAATGTTTGTTTGGACATGCATGGAAATATGGAAGCCCTTCTCATTTATGTTGAGTAATATTAGTGAATTTTATCAATTTCTGAGATTTTCCTTCAAAATGCAGGCAATTACATCTGTTAGGTGGTTCATGTAGATCCAGGTCAGTGACTCAAGATAACGTGACAGCCTGTGTTGTTTTATACCTTACCAATCAATGTGAGTGCCTCTGTCAGTGCTGCCAGCATTAAACAGCATTGGTAGGGTTTGTGAGATTAGAAGAAATCTATTTACTAAAATGAATCATTGCTTACTAGCATTAGAAGTTGGAACCTGAAGCAGGCTCAGTTCCTTGTCCTGCAGCCATAGCAAGTCCCGGCCACAAAAACTGGCAGAACTACAACCCTTTTTGCACAAGACATGTTCTGCTTAATCATTCAGCAAACTGGTCACCCTGGTAGTTATTATGTGCGCAGGTTTTGCAGCAGTTTGGATGCTTTGAATTGCTGAAGGGGTGATGTGAATGGGAAGTGTGGGTGCTGTTACTATCATGTGTGATGTTGCCTAGGTGACAATGTATCATTTCAGAGTCAGCAAATAAATGGGCATGTGTCAAATTAATGATATGAAAAATGCTTATTGCATTCTGTGTCTTTTTTATAGAAAAGGAGTCCATCCTATTAGTATTAGTTTTAACCTATCTAACAGTTCATCCATTACGAGCATACTAAATTGAGCTTTATAGTAGATTAAATCTTCCTAGAAATCTCCTGATAAACCTCAGAATGGGAAGTGCTGTTACTGAGCTTTGTTACGGCATGCTGTATTTTTATACGACACAATTTGACAAATTTCTCTCAGATGGGATTTCACTTCAGTGAGATTATGGGGTTTTCTTTTATCTGAGGATTTCTGTGCATTCTGGATGATCGAGTTATCATATTGATTTTTCAGGAGGATAAAGATCTTGGTGATGCCATTATTCCTGTCTGAACGCCTTTTGGTTCCTTGACATGTTTAACTCTGTGCATGCAGTCGATTGCTAATACTTTAGAGAACTGGGTCTCTGTTCCAGTAACTAGGTAGCACTGCTGTGCATTTGCTTTCTGAGAATAAAAAATGGTAGCTCCAGTTTCATTGCTGTTGATTGTACCTAAGATGTTCCATGGGTACTTGTTTTTTCCTTTGTGAACTGTTGTTGTCTTTTTAACCATAATCCCAACATTAAATACTACAGAAGTCAGAAATCTAAACTAATGCAGAAATCACTGCAAGTAGTCAACAATCTGTGAGCGTGAAACAAAGTTAACATTTCAGATCAATGGGTGTTTATTAGAGTTTATTAATCTTAAATGGTATCTTTATTTCTTTCCTCATAGATGCTACTTGGCCTGCAGTGTATTTGTCTTTTCTGTGTGGTGGAGGTTTTAGTATAGAGTTTATTTGATTCAGGCCAAACATCTATCAAAGTTGGACAAGGACTTTGTGAATATATTTAGATCAGGCTAATGATTATCCTGACATGATTGTAACTAAAAATAGTTTAAGTATTGTCTAGTGCTTGATCTGCCAAGCGGCTTGCCACCTGAGAAGCATTAAAGTAGGCCTTGAGCTTCATCTCCTGGATTATTCCCTTGGAGTTGTTTGAAGTGCAGTGGTGGAGAAATATGAATTGCTTCCAGATCAAAGCATCTTCTTCTAACATGGCCTGCTCTTTGCTGGGTCAATTGCGTATTGCTTTTCCAGAATCACTGTACTCTCAACTCTTCACCTCTGGCTTTTCCAGTCTGCTGCTGTTGTGGTCTTCTAATTGAGAGCAATTGCCGTGACAATAATTTGTACCTGACTGGTAGTGGCGTTGGAAAGCTAAAGCTTAATATTCATTTCAGAGTGCTGGGAAAAGCCGTATATTGTATCAGAGATCAACAATTTTAAATATTAAGTGTACATATTATTGTTAACTCTGTATTCCTGTGGCGATGTGGCCAGTATTGCCAGGGCCACCATTTATTGAAAATTCCAAACAGTCCTTGAGAACATGGTGGTGAGTCATTGTTTGAACTGCTGTAGTCTATGAGGAGAAGCTGCCCCCACAGTGCTCATCGTGTGGCAGTGAGCACCTGCTCTGTGTTCTCCTTTAGCCAACATTGCTAATGGAGTTTGAGAAATAACACTTCTTTACAAAACTAGGGCTTGCTATGACTTGAGGTTGCCTTCCCAGAGCTACCTTAGTGAAATGTGCATGCTGTGAGGTTGGTGAGCAAGAATGAGGACGAATCTCCAAATCCGTGTAGTGTTTGATTTGTATTCTGGAGGGTCTCCCGCACTGTCAAGTCTGTTTGAACAGTGTTGAAGGAGCCTCACTGCTTGCTTTTATTGAAGATCCTCTTGTATGTTTTTCTCTATGGAGTTTGAGAATTAATACTGACTGACCCTGTACAGGAGGCTCCTTTCTCAACTTTATAACAGTTTACAGTACATTGCTGCTCAGTTATAAAATGCTTGATTTATTAAACAAAATAAAAGCCAAGTAAATGACAAAGAACAGTTAAACCAAAATAAATTGACATTATACCTTTTCTTCACAGAGAAATTGTGCTGTTTTCCAGACATGCATGTTCCACATATTGAGAATCCCTGCTTTAGCTGAGTGGTGTCACAGATTTGTGAATCATATTAACAAAGCTTTGACATGTTGCTGCAGTGATGAGTACTGGTAGCAGAGGGTGGTATTCTGGTGAGGAAGCCTGAAATGCATAATTGCACCCATGGTAGTTGCATGGAATATTGCCCTGAGGAACTGGTGCAACAGGATTTCATGGCCGAGATGATTGGCTCTCAACACCGCAAGTATTTTCAT
The DNA here is from genome assembly GCF_963921235.1 of Mobula hypostoma. Taxonomy (NCBI): domain Eukaryota; kingdom Metazoa; phylum Chordata; class Chondrichthyes; order Myliobatiformes; family Myliobatidae; genus Mobula; species Mobula hypostoma. The sequence goes on along the minus strand of NC_086107.1, from coordinate 36,221,622 downwards.
TTGCGCCAGACATGATTCCAGCAGTGGAAGCTTTCACTCTGATTCCCATTGTTGACAGTTTTATTTGGCCCGTCAAATAGGAACATAGAAATCTACAGCACATTACAGATCCTTCGGCCCACAATGTTGTGCCGACCATGTAACCTACTCTAGAAACTGCCTAGAGTTACCCTATCGCATAGCCCTCTACTTTTCTAAGCTCCATGAACCTATCTGAGAGTCTCTTAAAAGACCCTGTCGTATCCGTTTCTACCATCTTTGCTGGCAGTGCATTCCATGCACCCACCACTCTCTGTGTGGGGGAAAAAACAACAACTTACCTTTGACATCCCCCTTGTACCTACTTCCAAGCACCTTAAAACTATGCCCTCTCATGTTAGCCATTTCACTCCTGGGAAAAAGTGCTGGCTATCCATGTGATCAGTGCCCCTCATCATCTTATACACCTCTATCAGGTCACCTCTCATCCTCCATCGCTCCAAGGAGAAAAGGCCAAGTTCACTCAACCTATTCTCATAAGGCATGCTCTCAATCCAGGCAACATCCTTGTAAATCTCCTCTGCACTCTCTCTCTCTAGTATCCACATCCTTCCTGTAGTGAGGTGACCAAAACTGAACACTGCACTCCAAGTGGGGTCTAAGGTATTGTATAGCTGTAATATTACCTCATGGCTCTTGAACTCAGTCCCATGATTGATGAAGGCCTATACACCATATGCCTTCTTAGCAACACTGTCAACCTGTGCAGCAGCTTTGAGTGTCCTATGGACATGGACCTCAAAATCTCACTGATCCTCCACACTGCCAAGAGTCTTACCATTAATACTACATTCTGTCTTCAAATTTGACCTACCTAAATAAATCACTTCACTGCTTGGCCTGCTGTGTTCACCAGCAACTTTGATGTGTGATGCTTGAATTTCCAGCATCTGCAGAATTCCTGTTGTTTGCACTTCACACTTACCTGGGTTGAATTCCATCTGCTACTGCTCAGCCCAGTTCTGCATCCTATCATTGTCCCGCTGTAACCTCTGACAGCCCTCCAGACTATCCACAACACCTCCAACTTTTGTGTTATCAGCAAACTTACCGACCCACCCTTCTATTTCTTCATCCAGGTCATTAATAAAAATCACAAAGAGGAGGGGTCCCAGAACCGATCCCTGCAGAACACCACTGATCACCGACCCCCATGGAGAATACGAACCGTCTCCAACCACCCTTTGCCTTCTGTGGGCAAGCCAATTCAGGATCCACAAAGCAATGTCCCCTTGGGTCCCATGTCTTATTACTTTCTGAATGAGCCTTACATAAGGAACCTTATCAAATGCCTTACTGAAATCCATATCCACTACATCCACTGCTCTACCATCATCAATGTGTTTTGTTACCTCCTCAAAGAATTCAATCAGGCTCATAAGGCACGACCTGCTCTTGACAAAGCCATGCTGACTATCCCTTATCAGATTATGTCTCTCCAAATGCTCATAGATCCTGCCTCACAGGATCTTCTTCAACATCTTGCCCACCACTGGTCTATAAGTTCCTGGGTTATATCTACTCCCTTTCTTGAACAAGAGAACAACATTTGCAACCCTCCAACCCTCTGGTGCTTCTCCCTTCCCTATTGATGATGCAAAGATTGTCGCAGGAGGCTCACAATCTCCTCCCTCACTTCGCACAGTAGCCTGGGGTATATCTCGTCTGTTCCCAGTGACATCTAACTGTGCCTTATCTAACCTTTCAAAAGCTCCAGCACATCCTCTTTCTTAATGGCTATAAACTCAAGTATTTCAATTCACTGTAGGTCATCCCCATAATTGCCAAGGTCCTTTTCACCAGTGAATACTGAAGCAAGGTATTCATTAAGTACCTCCGCTACCTCCTCCGGCTCCATGCACATTTCCACTCTCAATCCTGGTTGGTCCTATTCTCACATGGCTCATCCTCTTGCTCTTCACATTCTTGTAGAATGCCTTAGGCTTTTCCTTAATCCTGTTCACCAAGGCCTTCTCATGGCCCCTTCTAGCTCTCCTAATTTCATTCTTGAGCTCCTTTCTGGCGCCCTTGTAATTTTCTAGAGCTCTAATGCTGAGGCTAAGGTAATTACTGTCACCTCACCTTCAGAATCCAGCTCCTTTTCTGCCAGTTTGGACCAAGGCTGTGAAATAAGGTTTGGAGCTAGATGTTCTGAATATGTTTGAGAAATTTACTGGAGCTTGCCTCTTTCTAAAGGTGACATGGCAGTAACTGCCTCGATATTGAGCAATTGAGAAGCTCTGGTATCAAATCCCTTGCCTCTGATGTCAGTGGGGGGGGGTGAGGGGGGGTGGTACTGCTGAAGCTACTCATTAGTGGAAGTCTTGTAAGAAGACACGTGTAGCTATAGAACATCAACTTTCATTGTGGTGCCTATCATTAAGAGAGACAAAGTAGTAATTAGCTGGAGGAATTTCTGTGGAATTTTTTTCCCTGTGGATGCAGACCTGGGCATTCTTCCATATTGTCAGGTCATGAGACGTCTGCAACTGGAACAACTTGGGCTGTACACGTCCAACAGGACAGCCAGGTTGTTGTCAGGGTGCTTAAGCCTTGATATCACAGCATGAATCAAATTGCCTGAAACACAGTCTTTGCCATGCTGAGAATGTTGGGGAAGCAAGTTGGATCGCCCAGTGGACACTTCTGGCTGAAGATGTTTGTAGATATTTTGGCCTTTTACTCTCATGCTGGGTTCTAGCATCAGTGAGGATTTTTGTGGTGCCATTTTTTCCCCGTTACTTGTTTAATTGTCCATTGCCATCCGTGCCTCATTTTGGCAATTCTGCAGTTTTTAAATCTGATCCAGCGTCACATAATCACTCAGCAATGTCTATGGCATGTTGTTTTCCCTGTTTAGCAAGCACGTAGTCTTGTATTGTAATTTTCCCAGTTTGGCACCTTGTTTACAGGTCCACCTGGTGCTACTCCGGGCACACTTGTCAGTATTCACTGAAGTGAAATGCTGGCTTGTGCTTAAAAGCTGCCTTTTAGAGCTTGAGTTTATTCCAGATTATTACAGCCAACAAAATACCTCCTGAGATTTAGAATTTGTTATCAGAAGCTTATAACCCTATGCATATCTTCTTCCTGAAAGTCAACACAACCACGCCTCTAGGATGCATGCTTAACCCACTGCTCTACTCTTGGTATATACATGACAATGTGGTTAAGCACAGCTCAAACACATTTAAAAATTCATAGATGACACACCACTGTTGTGAGTAAAATCTCAGATGGTGGTGAGGAGGCATAGAGGAGTGAGATAGATGGCTGGATGAATGGTGTCACCACAACAAACTCTCACTGAACATCAGCAAGACCAAGGAATTGTCTGTGGAGGGGAGTCAGGGGTCTTGCACCAGACCTTATTGAGGGGTCAGTGGTGAAAAGTGAGCTTTGAGTTCTTGGGTGTCAGTGTTTGAGGACCTGTCCTGGGCTTGAAGCATTGATGCAATCACAAAGAAGGCATGCCGTGCCTTCACTTCATCAGCAGTTTGTGGAGATTTGACATGTCTTCAAAACTCTAGCAAATTTCTCTGGTGATACGGTAGAGAGCATTCTTCCCGGTTGCAGTATGGAGGTATGAAAACACGAGAAATTGTGCAGGAGCTGGAAATCCAGAGCAAAATGCTGGATGACTCAGCAGGTCAGGCAGCATCTTTGAGAATGAATAAACCGTCAACAATACAGGACCAAGTCCTGAAGAAGGGTCTCGGCCCAAAATGCGGACTGTTAAATCATTTTCATAGATGCTGCCTGACCTGCTGAGTTCCTTCATCATTTTGTGTGTGTGTGTGTTGCTCTGGACGACTGAGAATAGCTGTAGATGCTTGTAGACTTAGCTGGCTTCATTAGAGCACAAGCCTCCCCACCATCTAGGACATCTCCAAGACCACAGGAACGTAGCATTTATCATTAAAAGTCCTCTCCATCTGGGACATGCCTCTCTTCGTTACTACCATCAGGGAGAAGATACCAACATTCACCAATTCCGAAACTGCTTTTTCCCCTTTGTTATTAATTTCTGAATGGTCCATGAATGACTTCATTATTCCTTTGTAATTATCTTGTAATTTATAACTATTTTTGTCTTTGTGCTGTACTGCTGCTGCAAGACAACGCATTTCATGTCATAGAAGACAGTGATAATAAATCTGATCTGGAATACCTAACTCATACAATAACAAAGCTTTCTTTTTGATTTTGATTAAGGGAAAATAATTATCTGCGATGCTGTGGATAATTTGTCTGCTCTTCAAGGCAATGCTTGTTTTTTTGTTCACCCAGGGGAGAAAGCGGGCCCCGAATTGAACTCCTTTAGTAGTACACTGTGCTGCCAGTCTGGATTAGTCTGTCCAAGTCTTTGGAAATGGACTTGAACCCACAACCTCCTGACTCAGTCATGGCTATACTAGCAACCTTATCATCAGTGGTATTAAACTGGACTTGTTCTCTGGCTTGATGGTCATGGTGAATGGAGGGATATGTAAACTCTTCCTACTGCGATACACAGTGCAATTATTTTGAAACCTTGCCTGCCATTCTGAATTGTCTCCCTCTCCTTTTACACACTCATTTTGTACTATCCACTTTCCTCTTCTTACCCCAATGTTCACATGTGTACAGGGTTTCCATTCTATTTATCAGCCACCAATTAATGCATGATCTTCCCTACTACCTCATGTGAATGACTAACATTTTATTAGTTTTTTTCCCACTGGGTCTCACTTCATAAGCTCGGGCATGCATCTTTAAGTGACAGCAGTTCATGCATTCCTTCTCATGATATGGAAGGTGTTGAGCAGGTGATGGGGCAGGATTTCTCACTGAATAAGGAGCCATGAAAAGAGCCACAATACAAGTCAATGATGCAAGATATTGTCATGCTCCTGAAGAACAAACTGGAGCTTACTTTTAGTTATTTGATCTTGTCTGTCTTATCATTTTACAGTGACTGTTTTGAAAATATATTTAATTGCATAAAACTTAAATAATTTCATGATTTTCGGGTTTAGAAGAAATAACTTCATAGTTGACTGAATTGCTCATTTTCAGTCTGTCTCAAAACATGGGTGTGGCTGTACATATCAGGTGAAAACTTTATATAAGTTAGTCAAGACCAGCAAATAATTTTCCTTTCGATTTTGTCGCCTCTGATCTGGGCCGACATTTACGTGCCGGGCGGCACCTAATTAATTAGCTTGTTTAATTCGGCTTTTTTCTTAAAGATGTGCTGGGTGCGTCCCGGCCACCACTGTACCCCTGCATGCTTCGCGGATCGGTATCAGGTCACTGCCCGGAGGGTGGGGGCCACTGCACCACCCCAACCTCCAACGACTCAGTTTAACACACCATCATCAGTGTGCTCTGCGCTGTCTTCTTGATTCCCATAAGTGATACTACATTGTACATACATTATTTCTACTTTATATCGGCTGTGTATTTTTACGTGTTATTTGGTATGATTTGGCAGCTTCATAGCTTAAAGGTTACTGAAGAGAGTGTTTTTGCCGAAGGCACTTGCGTGAGATTTTCTGCCGAGAGAGCTTGCTCTGTGTTTTTGCCGACAGCGCTTGCATGAGATTTTCGCTACGGAGAACAGTGCAGGCAATCATTGTAGAGAAGTATTTCTACTTTATATAGGCTGTGTATTTATCATATCATTCCTGCTTTTACTATATGTTACTGTTATTTTAGGTTTTATGTGTTATTTGGCATGATTTGGTAGTTTATTTTTTGGGTCTGTGAACGCTCACAAATTTTCCCATATAAATAAATGGTAATTGCTTCTTCACTTTATGACATTCCGGCTTACGAACCATTTCATAGTACCTTCGGATGGCGGGGGAAACCTGTATATGTCCTCAATGCTCAGCTCTGTGAATATTGTGATGTGAAGAAGAATTGGTATTGATAGATGTTTTGAGTTTCTGCCTATAATTTCAGCACTTGTACATATTTTAGTTGGGATGCTAGATGAAGTGCTATCTTGTGATAAATTTTAATCCAGATACCAGCAGCACCTTTCCTCACTGTCTAATCATTCCTTATGCAGATATGCAAAAAGCAGCATTCAGCATAGTTGAATTTTTGAATGAGTTCAACATGGTATTCTAAATTGTGGTTAGGACAGTTTAAATTGGTTAATTGCAGATTTCTTGTCTGCTATTGATTCGTAAATCTTGGTCTTATTATTAGAAAGTAGTGAGGGCGTATAAGTAAGTGTTATCCACGAATGTTTGTGCCATTTGCTGGCACTTTAATAAGATGCTGGGAGCAGACTAACCAAATGAGACTTTAAAGTTGAAATTTAGTTACAAAAATAAAACACTTTCCTGTCCAGCAAACAGCAGAAACTTTGAAACAATTTTTAAAGAGTCAAAAATAATAGCGCATCATATTTTACATTTAATTGATTGTTATACAAGGAATATTGTAAACTTGGCAATTGTAATCTAAACATGTATAGAATAACTCTGAATTTAACCAAGTGGATTGTGTATATTAAAACTGCAATCATGGGCTTCTTGTTAATCAATGTGAATTGTTCCTTTACTAGTACTTAAACACATGGGATATTTAACTGTAAATTACTTTTAGAAATTAATTCCAAAAATGTACATGTATAGGTAATGTCAATATAGTTTAAAATTATATTAACTTTAATTATATTGATTTATAATTATATAGTTTGCACTTACAATTTTTAGGCAGAAGTTTTATTTACAGCATTCTTTGTTGGTTCGAACCTTTTGGTCACCCTTGTTGAGGGTATCAAGTATCCTATTATCTGATCTTATTTTTTATTGATCCCTTTTTGAATCATTACTTAATTTTTCAGCACAGTAAGACATTACACTGATTTCTCATTGTTATTGCATATATTACATCAGATGTGTTTTATTGGCCAATCTTTGCAGCAAAAAAGATATTAAGGAAGCCTAGTCAAAATTTGGTTCTTGAGCAAGTTGAAGTTGAGAGGATGAAATTCTGATCTTCTTTTGATCTGAGGGCTAATTATGGATGCAGGGTAATACAGTATGTAGACAGTTCACTTAATAACAAATATGTTATTACCCCTGAGAGTTGCAGGCATAAGCAATTAAGGATTCTAAATATCAGTAACTTGTGTTATGAGAAAATGTTAATTGAGTTAATTTTGTATACAAGGAACTCTTGATTTTGTTCTTGGTGATTCAATTGAAGCATTAAAAATATGAAGAACATTGACTGAGGCAAATTATTTGTTCTAGACATATGTTTAAATATTGAGTTAACACTTATTAAAAATTAGATGGGAGTAAAGAGTTGGATAGAAATTTTCATTTTAAGAACATGAATTGTGCAAGAAGTCATCAAGGGGAACCATTGAAGCAGACAGTATAAGCGGATTCAAAAGGCAATTAAGTATGTTTGTGATGGTAGAGGGGATTGAGGGATAAATATTGTGAACAATTACTACTTCAAGTATTCACAAGGGAAGGCCAGAACAATTTGCTCTCTCCCCCAAAAATACAAAGCCAAATTCATACTTCAGTATAAATCCCAGACAAGCTAAAAGGGCTTAACACCAATAAATCCCAAGAGATTTTATTTGAGAGAGCAAAGATATTGGTGAAATGTTGAGTGTGTCGGTGGATGCTGGGAGACACTAATAAATTAGAAGCAGGTTAACATACAAAAAATTATTAAGTAGACACAGATCTTTTTGCCTTTGATTCCTCTGTGATGAAGATTTAAAAAATGACATAATTGAAATATGCTTACATATGGCAGTGGAGTAGCATTTTCAATGAATAGAGAAATTAAAATAATCGTGATTATAAACATTTTATGTTCTTGTCAGCAGCTGAGGGGACTAAAGTAATGGGTTGTGAGTACAGTTAACTCTATAATGGTGCTTATTTGAACAGAATTATTTTCATAAGATCGTAAGACATAGGAGCAGAATTAGGCCCTTTGGTCGATCGAATCTGCTCCACAATGATTAGGAATTCTTATGGTGATGTCCAGATAATATTTTTTTCTTGGAAACTGTTTTGGAATATAGAGTCAATTCACATAAGAAAATATATATTTTTTCTTCAAACCCCTAGTGTGAAATAGGAAACTTGGAGCAAGACTTTACGTGTGCCTTCACGCTATCAAAAAATCTTGATTGAAAAAACTTTTGTTTTTGATTGATAAATTCAGTAATTTTATTTTTTATTTGATTCACTTGAATGAAGGATGTTTGCCTTTATTTTCAATCCCGCTCATTAGAGGGAATGCAGGCAAGTTCTGAGAAAAATGATGTTTGGGAACTTTTATCGTTAGATACTATTGATAATATTCTGTCAGGAGTGTGGTTTGCCATAAATGATTTATTCTTTTGCCTTTGCTGTTTGGTCCTTGTGAACCAACTGGTACAAAATGTGCATCTAGTATCACAGTCATAGAAAAGTACAGCGCAGAAACAGGCCCTTTGGCCCATCTAGTCCATACCGAAACTATTTAAGCTGCTTGCACCGGGACCGTAGCCCTCCATTCCCCTACCATCCATGTACCTATCCAAACTTCACTTTAACATTGAAATCAAGTTCCCATGCACCACTTGAGCTGGCAGCTTGTTCCACACTCTCACGACCCTCTGAATGAAGAAGTTTCCCTTCATATTCGCCTTAAACTTTTCACCTTCCACCCTTAACATGTGACCTCTAGTTGTCGTTCCGCCCAAACTCAGTGGAAAAAGCCTGCTTGCATTTACCCTATCTTTACCCCTCATAATTTTGTATACTTCTATCAAATCTCTTCTCAATCTTCTGCATTCTAAGGAATAAAGTCCTAATCTATTCAACCTTTCTTTATAAATATGCTCTGTATGTTTTCAGACTTATTTACATCTTTCCTATAGTAGGTGACCAATAATACTGTTAGTTCATTCATTTTTTTAAGGAAGGTTATCTCTTCTTATCTGTTTACCTCAAACACTAGGTATTACTGTGTGCTCTCACCACAATATCTGGTGGGGCAATAACTGTAGAGTTCTCCCTCCACAGCTGTTGCCTGACTTGCTCAGTATATCTGGCATTTATTGTCTATTCTCCTGACACCATGTTCTCTAATTATTTGCAGAAATAACATTGGCCACAATTGTGTACCATGTTGTCTTCAGGACGGTGGTTTACGTTGGATGGCTGTGGAGAGGTTAATAGTTCTCATTGGAGATTGTAGAGCTAATAGACGAGGGAAATGTTTAATAGACGAGGGAAAATTTTCCCCAAGAAATGTTGTGAATCCTTTGAACTCTTACTCAGAGGGAAGTGAAAACTTAACACAGGTTGAAGGTATTGTGGAGATGCAGTTTAAAATCATGATCTTAGTAAATGGCAAATGAGACATGGGTCTAAGTGACCCATTCCAATGTGAATAAATATCAGGAGCAGGAGTTCAGCTGGTGCATCTAGGGTTGAGGCCAGTGGGTGCAGTAGAAATGGAGTAAGTGGGCATTCTATTGAGGAATGAAAAGGAGGGGATAAGCAGTTGAGAGGAATCCAAAACATAAAGAGGCTTCTGACTGCAGTAACAAGAACAAGCAATATTTTGGGAGAAAAAAAACTGCAAAAGGGATTTTATAGTCTAGAAGACTGAATTGCCTTGGCGGAGAATACACAGAGCGGTAACTTACTGGACTTGCATGGAAACAGTAAAATCAAATTGTAAATGAAAATAGCTAAAGTCAGTTAAACCACAAAATATGATTGAATCAGAAATTATCGGCTTGAGTTTTTCCACTTAACAGTCTTTGCAGTTTCAGTTTAGGATTGTTATTAGTTTCTGTATTTGATACTTTTGTATCTGCTGAAGCACTTGCAATTGATTAAATAAAAGTACAGTACTGTCACTGATTCAAATTGTACTCTACCAGTCTTTGCTAATCGTTTTGCTTCCTCTTGGTGTGCTGTCACAAATGGATATATGTATGTACTAAGATAGGAGAAATCGTCCATTTGAGGATATTTAATACAAAATCATCTGATCATAAATGGACTGCCATCCAGGTTAATGTAAATTCAAACCCTGGTTTGAATTACCATGAAGCAAAATAGTTTGTATCCAAATATATCCCTGACTAAATACGTTGACGTGCTCTGAACTTGTTTAGCCATAAAGGATATACATACCATTATTCTGTGCACTTAATTTTATTGCCTCTCCTTTGGTTCAAAATTGAAGCAAATAATTTTATAAAGTAGCACACACACAAAATGCTGGAGGAACTCAGCAGGCCAGGCAGCATCTATGGAAAAGAGTAAATAGTCAACATTTCGGGCCGAAACCCTTCATTAGGATATCAACTGTTTACTCTTTTCCATAGACACTGCCTGACCTGCTGAGTACCTCCAGATTTTTGTTGTTTTGCTCGGATTGCCAGCATCTGCAGAATTTCTCTTACTTGGAATTTTATAATGTAACTACGTGTAGTACAGACCGGAGTTCTATAAAACAAAAACTGCATCTTTCATGGAGCCTGCACGTGATTCTTCTTCATATTGATCAGTCTGATATTTTATTCTTGTACTCAATTTAAATAGTTTTCTCCACATCTTCATTGAGCTCATCCTTATTCCTGGAAGAATATGATTTTGTGCTCTGTTGAAAGAACTGTGGGAGTCTCTGACATGCTTGTTCTGTAGATATAACACTCTGCATCAAGTACTTGGGAGTAATGGAAAGCGTTACCCCAAACTATGACCTCTGATCCACTAGGCAGGGTTTCAGTTGGTCAGTTTCTCCCCTCTCCACCCTTACTGTGTGGTGTTTTAGACAAGTCCTTTTCGCAGTAGCTGCATCCTATCCAGTGACACCCTGCCTCCTATCACTTGTTTCTTTTTGTTTCTGAAAATGTCCAGAAGTGCAACAAAAACCATGAGCCGGGATGCAGGTGATAGGGTGAGTACATCCCCAGCTCTTTACTCCTCCCCCTCTCCCCGATTCACCTACCACCTTGTACTACTTCCTCCAGCATTTTGTATATGTTGCTATAGGCGATAGGGTCTCATTGGCAGGAAAGCCAATCATTTAGGATTGCGTTGAATAATAGTGTTCTGTAATATAGTTTCCAATACAACCACTTAACAAGATTATAGTCTAAGTTTCTTTCACCCTTTTGCCATAAACATTGCGGACCAAATTCTTGCTCTGCAATGCCACAGTGAGTCTGCTGAGTAAGAATGAGATGATTGAGGGGAGAAACACTTTAAATTTAGGCACATTTAACTGATACATTTGTTACATTAATTCCTTTGTGGTGTTTTTATCTCCATTATTGGGAATGATATGTTATACCTCGTGGAGGGATGGGTGGGGGTGGTGTGGCTGAAGCTGTGTTTGGGCTCCATAGAAACCTCACCAGCTATCGTATTGTGTTTTGTCTTCTGCAGGCGCATGATATTTTCAAAACTACAACAGTTACTTTTAGATGAAAGCAAAATTAATAATATATATAAAATTGTGTCTTGTCATTTCCCAGATTACCAGCAGTATTCACATCTGAGTAACAATGCCGCAGCTGGTAGAAGTGGCAGAAAAAGCTTGAGAGAATCATGTCCAAGAGACGCAACCTAGTCTCTCCAGCATCTCGTGAGGAAGAAAAATGAATATCTTTACAATAACTGTGCATGATATTTGACTTTATAATTCAGAGTTGCTTTCAGAATAAAAGACATTTTGAAGTGATCCAAGATAACAGGAAGCTGCTGGACATGGGAGCTTTCAGCACCGAGCTGAGTGCTTAACTAGAATCCAATTTCATTACAACGGTACACTGCCCTGCCAGCAGGCCTTCCCTTTACACTTGTCATCTCCTGAGGAGTTAGCAGATGCCTTGGTAAAAGCACACAAATTGGATTCTTGTGCGCCGACTCTTGGGTATTCTTGTAACTCTATTGCTTGTATGACATCACACATCAAATGCAGGAGAGATGCTAACACGAAAGCAAAATGCTGAAGGAACTGGAAGTGTTTGATAAAACCTCTCGATGAGTGTCTTGCCATTAAAGTTGAAGCCATGTGATAGAAACAAAATTGTTTGATAGGTAGGGAATGAACTAACAAAAAACACTGGTAGTGAAAGGTTGTATTTGGACTGAGCGGAAGTGACATTAATTCTAAAATCACTGCTATTATAGATAAATGTCTTGCTTTTGGGAGTATAAACAATTTCCAAATTTGCAGATGATACAAAACTTGGAGGCGGAGCGCACTATATTGAGAGGAGAGAAGTAGACATGGGATGAAAACGGACGGACTAGTGGAATTGGGTTCAATTACAGATGAAATTTAGTGCTGTGAATGCAAAGTGTTACCTTTAGGGAGGCATTACAAATGAGAGGGCACAATTTCAAAATGGTAGAAGAACAGATCTGAGGTACATTTCATTGAAATTTTCAAGGCAGGTTGAGAAAGTGATTGGATGAAGCATACAGGATCCAGGGTGAATAACATCAGAATCAGCTTTATTATCACTCACGGAGGTCATGACATTTGATGTTTTGCATCAGCAGTATAGTGCAATAAAAACTAAGTTGCAGTAAAAAATAATTAAGTAGTGAAATAGAGAGCACAATATTGAGGTAGTGTTGATGGTTTATAGACTGTTCAGAGTTCTGATAGCCCAGGAGAAGAAGCTTCTTCTAAAACATTGAGTGTGTGCTTTCAGGCCCCTGTATCTTCTCCTTAATGGTAGCAATTAAAAGAGGATATGTCCTGGGTAGTGGGGGCCCTCAATGATGGATATCACCTTTTTGAGTTATCAACTTTTGAAGATGTCTTTGATGGTGGGGAGGCTCATCCCCATGGCTGAGTTTACAACCACCTGCAGCTTTTTCTAATCCTGAATATTGGCCCCTCCATACTAGACGAAGATGCAACCAGTAAGAATGCTTTCCACGATACATCTTTAGAAATTTGCTAGAGTCTTTGATGACACACCAAATCTCCTCAAACTCCTAATGAAATATAGGCTCTGACATGCCTGCTTCATAGTTGCCAATGCAGTCTGCTTTATAAGGCGAGGCATAGTGTACAAGAGCAAATAAATAATTATGGACCTTTATCTTTCCTCTCAATGTTAATTTCACTCTTACTGATCCTTAAACTGTGATCATCTTGAATTTATAATTGTTCTGTGTTCATTATACAAGGAATTGCACAAAGAATAACAAGCTGGTTGATTCTTGTGCAATTATCCTTGAGAAGAATAAATGCCGTTTGGAAACGTTCAGGTTGTATTTGATGAAGAATTGTCGATGGAAGAAATGATTTGCTTCAAGCCTGTGGATTATTCAGAATTTGAAGGTATCCAAATACCACATTTAACCTTTAAAATGTGAGACAACATTTGACAATGTTACATGCAGTTTGTATTTTTATTGGAAAATTGAGTTAGTTGATAGCAGTCATATTTGTACTGTGTCATATTTCCAAGTTGAATCAGTAGATCTATACAATCACAGAAAGCTAAAAACATGAAGGAGTTGCAGTCCATATTAGACAAGATCCATGCAAGAGCAATTTATCTGGACCAAAGTACTCATTTTCTTACTTAATCCATTTCCCTTTTCAGGGCTGCAGTTTGATTTAGTTTCACTTTTAACCCAGCTATTCACGATGGAATCCTAATCTCGGGATCCATTGTTTTTAATATCACTTCTGGTTCTTCTTTACCACTGGATCCTTTTCCACTACGGAAATGGATTTTATCTTCTGCACTCTACCTGATTCTGATGACACTAAATACCTTTACTTGGACCCTTCCAGCTTGGAACTGAGTTAAATAAGCAACCCCCTTCCCCCACCCACTCCACCAAGCTAAAGACCCTCATCCACAGAATCACTCCAAAAGTCTCTTCTGTGCTCATTGTGTCTTTCTTGAAACAAGGCACCCTGAGTTGAACACGGTACTCCAAGTGTGGCAAATCTGGTGTTTTATGAAGGTGCTTCATGACTGACTTGTCCTTGCACTGTTTGTGCCATCTCTAGATCTCATATGCCCTCATATACCTTTAACTACTTTTTTTAGCCTACCTCAACGCTTCCAACATTTGAATTGCACCACTTTAGTTTACAGGTGCCCATATCCCTGCTTCAACCATACTATCTCTCCAGATCATTATTGAATTGGAAGTTTGTATTTTACACATATAAAAGGATACGTTAAATGTATGAGTTGGTGTTTGAACACGATGTAGAAATTTCAGCATTATAGGGAAATTCTTCACACAGCAAGGGAAATGGCCTAGTGCAGTATATTTGGTATCTCCGTGTGCTGAGATCTAGGTTCAGTCCTTGCTCTGCTACACTCCTAATTATGGTAAAGCTGTGCATGTTAAGGCAGCTGATACTAAAGTTTGTGGAGGTGGAAGGAAATGCCGAGAGAAACCAAATAATGAATCTTCAATGAGTTGCTCCTGAGCAGACCCAGAATGCCTGCAGGAGAATGTCATTACAGCATGACAAATTTACATAGGCATTTTCCAGAATAAAATGTTGACATAGTCATTTATAATTGACATCTAAAAATACCAACCGAAAAAATGACACTGAATCGCATCTGCTTTGTGGCTCTAGTTATTCCTGAGTCTGTAACTCCACTGCATCTCTAGGCTATATTTGAGCCAGGCCGCGTGTGAAAATGACAGGTCCACTTTTTTTCAATAAGAGAATACATATGTAAGACTGCTTTTGTCATTGAAGAGGGGTACTACTAATTAAATCATCGGATTATCTGTGTTCTATTGTCTTTTAATTATCAATGTGTTCAAATGATAGGGACAAAAGCAAAGTAAAGAATGTCCACTTAGGAAGATGATACACTTCTAATTATATAGAGGTGAAAAGATGACAAGTTATTACTGTTATCTTTAATGTTTGTTCACTTTCAGACTTATCTAATTCCACTAATCTTTCCTGCAGGAGTTTATTGACATTTAATCTCTCCTTTTTTAAAATCCCTACTCATCCTTCCTATTTATTCTTTCTTCCCCTCACCCTTTCTCTATTTTAATTTTTATACCTTGTCTGTTTCCTTTTCGGAGAATTATTGACCAGAAATAATAACTTTTGTTCTTTCTCTGCAGAGTGTTTGACAATTTAGCATTTCTGGCATTTTCAGATTATATTTTATATTTTCCATATTTGTTATTTGCAGCAATTTTGTTTTATTCTAATATGTTTACTATTTTCTACCATAGAAATGTGAGTCATCCCAGCATTTATTAACAGTCCCTGGTTTATTGCTAGTAGTTGATTATACATTTTCTAAAATGAATGAAACAATTAGGCTGAATGTGTTTTTTATTGTTGCAGATGCAATGGGCTGAATTGGGCTTTCTGTTTTACCAATTTTCTGTGAATTCTGCTAGGAATGGGTTTAATTGACATTTTAAGTGGTGCTAGCCAATTAATGTATGAAGTGAATCATAAACACGAGACATTGTGCAGATGCTGGAAATCCAGAACAACACAAACAAAATGCAGGAGGGACTCAGCAAGTCAGGCAGCATCTGAACAGTTGGCATTCAAGACCCTTCATCAGGACTTGTGATTGTGGGGTGCTCGTTGTATAAACTCGTCTAATAACCAAATAATCAAGCTACCTGCATGTGATCTATTTAACCAAAGAAACATTTACTGTTTGAATTTTCTGCAAATACTTTTGGAGATTTTCATCTTGACCAATCTTGTTTCAATGAGCCAACGTATCACACTTACAATAAAACGTGCCAGCTTTGTGACATCATCAGTAATAAGTTTACATGAGTAAACTATGCAGTCCATTCTTAAACTAATATTACTAATTTTGATTTATTTGAAATCTATTGACTCAAAAGGCATCCAATTAATCCTCATTACGTGAGGCTTTGTAACTTAATCGTTCTGTAAAGATTTAAGTATTCTGAGCTCATTGAATTCAGATGCTTTAAAATTATTTTGGTTATTTGAATCTTTATTAAGATTTTCCTTTATTTTATAAAGATTTAGAACCCATGAGACTCACAGTCTGCTGAATTATTCATAACTGGGTGTTTTCATGCTGAATCTGAAACATTTTTAATTATTATGTGCTTCAACTCGAGTTGGTTTATGGATGTTGCTACGGAATTTTGCATCAGGGAGCTGGGACATAAGGATGAATAACTGCAGGGAGTACACTAAGCTGTTTTTCCCCCATACCCTTCACTAGGGAAGCAGCAGTTGTTGGCATCCCTTTCAGTAGGAGCTGATAAAGACCAAAGGGACAACATAGGTGATAAAAGAAACTAATCCTTGAAATCTGTATTTGAGTAAATTATAAACCTTAGTGAATTGATTTGCAATGCTCAGGCAGACTGAAACTTGGCCTTTATCAAACGAGGAACATTTGATGGCTCTAGGTCTGTACTCGCTGGAATTCAGAAGGATGAGGGAGGATCTCATTGAAACCTTTCGAATGTTGAAAGGCCTAGACAGAGTAGATGTGGAAAGGATGTTTCCCATGGTGGGAGAATTTAGGACAAGAGGGCATAGTCGCAGGGTAGTGGGGTGCTCTTTCAAAACAGAGATTTGGAGAAATTTCTTTGGCCAAAGGGTGGTGAATTTGTGGAATTTGTTGCCACATGCAGCTGTGGAGGCCAGGTTGTTAGGTGTATTTAAGGCAGAGATTGATAGGATCTTGATTGGACATGGCATCAAAGGTTACGGGGAGAAGGCCAGGAACGGGGGTTGAGGAGGAGATAGAAAAAAGGATCAGTCATGATTGAATGGTGGAGCAGACTCGAATGGCCAGGTGGCCTAATTCTGCTCCTGTGTCTTATGGTCTAATGGTTTTTAGGCAGCGTAGCTGTGCAGTGGTCAGCACTGCAGCAGACACCCTGACCGCGTGTGCCTTCTATGTGGAGTTTACGCGTTCAAGCTGATAGTGTAGTTTTCTTCTGGATGATCTGGTTTCTTCCCACATCCCAAAGACTTGATATTGATGGATGAGTTGACTATACAGTACCTAGTGGCAGGCGATCTGTATCAGTGGGGGTGGGAGTAGGTGGGAGAGGGAAATTAATGAGGATGTGAGAGGGAAAAATTGAAAATAGTGGAGATGATGGTTTGATAGGCAGGAGAGCTTGTTTATGAGCTGAATGAATCTGCTTGTGGTTCTCTGCATTGTACAGAACTATTTCAACATTGGACTTGCATCCATAGTGATGAAGTATTTTGAGAGATTGGTGATGAAATGTACCAACTCCTAACCGAGAAGTGATTTGGATTTGTTCCAATTTGCCTATTGTCACAACAGGTCCAAAGCAGATGCAATCTCATTGATTCTTTGCTCAACCCTGGAACATCTAGATAGCAAAGATGCTATCTGGATGCCCTTTTAAGACTACATTTCGGCATTCAATAATCCCCTCAAAGCTAATCAATAATCTTCAGCCTCTTGGCATCTAAACTCCTTGTGCAATTGGATCCTGAATTTCTTCACTTGCAGACCCGAGTCATTTTGGATTGGCAGCAACATCTCCTCCACAATCTCCATCAGCACAGCTGCAACACAAAACTGTGTGCTTGAAAACCTGCTCTACTCTCTTTACACTTATGACTGAGTGGCTAAGCACAGCTCCAATGCCATTTTCAAGTTTACACCACTGATCACACCACTGTCATTGGCTGAAACAAGGGTGGTGATGAATCAGCATATCGGAGGGAGATTGAAAATCTGACTGAGTGTTACCACAGCAACAACCTCTCATTCAGTGTCAGCAAGACTAAGGAGCTGATTATTGATTTCAGGAGGAGGAAAATGGAGGTCCATAAGCCAGTCCTCATCAGGGGATCAGAGGTGGAGAGGGTCAGCAACTTTAAATTCTTTGATGTTAGTATTTCAGAGGATCTGTCCTGGGCCCAGCACATAAAGGCAATTATGGATAAAGTAGGCAGCACCTCTACTTTCTCAGGAGTTTGGATGATTCGGTGTGACATCTAAAACTTTGACAGTCTTCTAAGATGTGTGGAGTAGAGTATATTGGCTAGCTGCCTCACAGCCTGGTATGGAAATACTAATGCCCTTGAATGGGAAATCCTTCAAAAAGTAGTGGGTACGGCCCAGTCGGTCTCAGGTAAAGTCCTCTGTACCATTGAGCACATCTACATGTTGCAAGAAAGCAGCATCCATCATCGGGACCCCCAACACCCTGGTCACGGTTTCTTCTCACTGCTGCCATCAAAAGGTGGTACAGAAGTCTCAGGACTCACACCACCAGGTTCAGGACCAGTTATTCACTCCTCAACCATTAGGCTTTTGAACCATGGGGGATAATGTCACTAAAACCAATGGATTCACTTTCAAGAACTTTTCATCTCATGTTCTCGATATCCATTACGATTTATTATTATTATTTCTTTCTTTTTGTATTTGCACAGTCCGTTGCCTTTTGCACACTGTTGTATGGTCTTTCATTGATGGTATTATGATTTATTGACAAAGACGAGAAAACCTGTTGATGCTGGAAATCCGAAGTCACGCACGTATGCTGGAGGAACTCAGCAGGCCAGGCAGCATCTATGGAAATAAGTAGACAGTCGTCGTTTTGGGCCGAGATCCTTCACCAGGACTGGAAAGGAAGATGAGAAATCAGAGTAAGAAGGTGGGAGGAGGGGTGAAAGAAGTACAAGGTGGTAGGTGATAGGTGAAACTGGGAGGGGGGAGGGGGTGATGTAAAGAGCTGTGAAGTTGATTGGTGAAAGAGATAAAGGGCTGGAGAAGGGGGGAATCTAATAGGAGAGGATAGAAGACCATGGAAGAAAGGGAGAGGGGAGGAGCACCAAATGGTGGTGATGGGCAGGGTAAGGAGAAAAATTGAGAGAGGAAAACAGGAATGGTGAAGCGGGGGGGGGGGGGGAGAGCGAGGTGGGCAGTTACCGGAAGTTCATGGCATCAGTTTGGAGGTTATTCTGATGGAATATAAGGTGGTGCTCCTCTAACTTGAGTGTGACCTTATTACAGCAGTAGAGCCACCCATTTCAATTCCACTTCCTACTCCCTTTTCGACATGTCAGTCCACGGCCTCCTCTAATGCTGTGATGAGGCCACACTCAGCTTCCCTTTTGACATGCATTTTCTATCACCCATTGTAATTTGTAGCCCACATCCTGGCCACTGTTCATAGTAGTCATACTTTATTAATCCTGGGGGAAATTCAGAGGCCTATATGTAACTCCCATCAGGGTCTTTTTACCCTTGCAGTTCCTTAACTCTACCCACAACAATTCGACATCTTCTAGTCCTATGTCACCTCTTTCCAAGGATTTGATACTGTTTTTTTTAAACCAACAGAGCCATGCCACATCCTCCGCCTAGCTGCCTGTACTTACGATACAATGTGTACCCTTGGATGATAAGCTCCCAACTGTAATCTTCTTTCAGCCGCAAATCAGTGATGCCCACAAGGTCATACCTGCCAATCTCTGACTGTGTGACATGATCATCTGCCTTTTTCTGTGTACTGCATGCATTTAAATATAACACCTTCAGTTCTGTATTTGTCATTCTTTTCGATTTTGTCCTGTTACACTCAACTCATTCCCCTGACTGTAATTTTGCCCTATCTTTCTTTCTGTCAGTCTCACTACACACTGCCTCAGCTTGTACAAGAACTATCCCACCCTCAGCCCTATCCCTCTGGTTCCCATCCCCCTGTCAAATTAGCTTAAACCCTCCCAAAAGCTCTGGCAAACCTGCCTGCAAGGATATTGTCCCCCTCCCCCTCGGGTTCAGGTGTAATCTGCATTTTGTACAGGTCATACATTCCTCAGAAGAGATCCCAATGACCAACAGATCTAAAACCTTGCCCCTTGCACCAGTTCCTCAGCTACACATTCATCTGTCAAATCATCCTATCATTGCCCTCACTGGCTCAGGCAGCAATTCAGAGATTAGTACCCTGGAGGTCCTGCCTTTCAGCTTTCTGCCTACCCCCCTAAATTCTCTCTTCAGGACTTCCTCTCTTTTCCTACTTATGTCATTGGTGCCAGAAGGTTGCTTCCCTTCCCCCCTTAGAATGCCGTGGACCCACTCCGAGATTGTTAATTGTCGTCGTGTTTGTATGGCAGCAATTCTGTAATATTACTTGAGATTGTGGAAGATTTCCCTTGTGCCAAGATTACTTTTTTAAAAAAATATAATTGTATATGTAGTCTTACAAACAGGCTTCCTTATTTGATATATTAAAGGAGAATAGAATTTTGAATTAATATTTAATTCTAGAGATCAGTCTACTGTTGCTGGAGGTCCTTGTCCTTTATTATTTCAAACCATTTCTGGGACTTTATAGGAATGGGAAAAGGTCGGAGATACTTGATGCAATCATTGATCTACTTTGCTTCAGATATCTCAGAGCTATGGGAAGGAAATTGTAGATCTTTTTTTTGTAAAGGGAAGACACTTTTTATCAGCTTTCTTTTATTTTTATCACTTGTCTGTCATCAACAGGACCACAGAAATTCAAATTGGTAAAAGTGCCCTTTGATTCTTCCAGAATTTTCTATCTTGGAAAAATCTGTTAGTTCTTTGAGCCTTTATTTAATTGTGATCACACGTTTAGAAACTGAAGCATAATGGGAATTCTTTAGCCAAGGGAGAGTTTTAGTTTTAAGGGCAAGTAGCTAGAAGGGGGATCTAGGTGTGTGCAGGTAGAAGCCAGCATCTAATGTATAATGTTTACCTCTCGGTGAGTGCCAGGTCCACAATCGTATTGTGAGTGGAAGTTTGCATTGTTGCTAAATATAAGGGATGTGGAGAAATCTGAAAAATTGACCGAAATCCTTTGGAAATGCTGAAATGTTTCTCACACCTTCAGTGACTTTTGCCAAGGCTTGAAGCAAGGAGACTAAGAGGTGATAGAAAATGAATCCTCATAGTTTCTTATGATGGAGGAAGAGACTATTGGGACATTGAGTCTGTGTTGGCTCTCAAAGCAATTCCAACAATCTTGTTCCCCCCATTTAACCCTTGTAACCTTATCCTTTCAGGTACTTATTGACCCCCTCTGATTCTTCTACCAACTACCTACATTAAAGACAATTTGCAGTGGGCAATTAATCTAACAATATCCATGTTTTGGGGCTGTGAAGAAGGGGCAATGCTGGGAGAAACCCATGCACTCAGAGGGGAAAATATGCAAACTACACACAGTCAGCACGCAGTGTCAGGGTGGAACCTGGATTGCTAGAGCTGTGACGTTACCTGCAGTGTTATCTGTATCAAGACATTGATGTGACTTTTGGGCGGGCAACATATGCAGTTCTTTACCTGATTGTATTTGTCACATGATAATGGTTTCTGTGGAACCTGGGATTTGAGCAGTGATATTGCAGCTGCTGGTACTCTTGTTGCGTATCTGTGAATCCCCTAATGTGTTTTGCAGCTGGCTTTGCTATTCCGAAACCCCTGACAGCAATTCCCCACTCAATGTAAGGTGCAAGTCAATGGTGGCAGAGATAGTCGGCATGATCATTGTTACCACGGTCAAAGATGTTAAACTGTCTATTCTGTTCATTTTTCTGGTATGAATTCTATTACCTATAGTGTTAATGAGAGCAGGGCGCACTTCGACTATATTTTTGCAGAGGTAGTCAGAATTTTTGTTAGTCAAACTATTTGCATTGTTGATGGAATGACCCAGCATCCATCTTTAATGGTGTATTCTACAGGAGGAGTTGGACTGTCTCATCTCAAGGCACTGGCATTAGTAAAAATGATCTGATTAATGATTCAACTTAAGCAGTACCTCTTTTCAATCCTGTGTCAATTGTGATTCAACATCAGGTCAACATTTCTGATTTGATGACACCATCTGTGGAAGTTTACTAACATACTCCACACTCCTTAAGTTAATATGAATATCAAGCCAGAAAAATGCAAACTAACCACTCCACTAAAGGAGAACATTACCAACATCAGCAAAGGAAGGACAAAGAATTTTTCCAAAAGAGAAAAAGAGTCTCCAATGCAAATACAGTGAATATTAGCAGTTATCACCAAGATCATCTAATAGCCAGCTCTGGAATGTAGGCCACATTTCGCAGTTCAGATTTTGGTGAATGTAAAAAAGATGATGGCAGGGCATACACGTCTGTCTGGTGGTTCAGGAACAGTTATTACCCCTCAGCCATTAGGCTCCTGAACCAGAGGGGATGACTTCATTGACCGCAACACTGAAATGTTTCCACAGTCTGTCCACTTTCAGGGACTATACGACTTGTATTTATAACTCAGTATTTATTACTTACTTTTTTGTATTTGCACAATGCTTTGTCTTTTGAACATTGGTTGTTTCGCCATTCTGTTGTGTGTGGTTTTTCATTGATTCTATTGTGTTTCTTTGTATTTACTGTGAATTCCTGCAAGAAAATGAATCTTGGTGTTGTATACATGTACAGGTTTCTGCCGCCATCCGAAACTAGAGCATTCCTATGAAATGGTTTGTAAGCCTAAATGTCGTAAAGCGAAGAAGCAATTACGATTTATTTATTTGGGAAAATTTTGTGAGCGTTCGCAGACCTAAAAATAACCTACCAAATCATGCCAAATAACACATAAAACCTAAAATAACAGTAACATATAGTAAAAGCAGGAATGATATGATAAATACACAGCCTATATAAAGTAGAAGTACTTTTCCACAATCATTACTGAACTGTTCTCCGTAGCGAAAGTCTCACACAAGCGCCATCGGCAGAAAATCTCACACAAGCGCTGTCGGCAAAAACACAGCGCAAGCGCTCTCCAGTAACCTTTAAGCTATGAAGCTGCCAAATCATACCAAATAACACGTAAAAATACACAGCCTATATAAAGTAGAAATAATGTATGTACAGTGTAGTATCACTTACCGGAATCGGGAAGACAATGCCGAGCATACAGCTGATGGTGTATTAGACTGAGTCGTCGCAGGTTGGGGTGGTGCAGTGGCCCCCACCCTCCAGGCCGCCAACCGATACCGAACCGCAAAGCATGCAGGGTTGCAGCTGTAGCCGGGAGGCACACAGCACATCTTTAAGAAAAAAGCCGAAACAAACATGCTAATTAATTAGGTGCCGCCCGGCACGTAATTGTCGGCCCAGATCAGTGCCAATTTCCGATTGCATCGTCTCTGATCTTGGCCGACACTTACGTGTCGGACGGCACCTAATTAATTAGCATGTTTATTTCGGCTTTTTTCTTAAAGATGTCTTGTGTGTCTCCTGGCTACTGCTGCATTCTCTGGGAATCGGTATCTGTCCGTGGCCTGGGGGTTGGGGTGGTGGGACACTGGGGTGTCATCTTGACATCGTCTGTTTCCATTGGGGCAGGCAGGTCATCTTCTATCTCTGCCTGCCTTGATGTCGAAGGTCGAGGTTCATTGTCTGCTGTGGCTGATGTGGAAGGCTTGCTTGACTGCTGAGCCTCGCGCATTTTTCTATCACACTCAAACCGTCCTGCAAATATCCCCTAAACAGACGTACCCTTTCAAAATTAAAGTCGTACTTTATCATTACTCATTCGGTTTCGATTGTTATCCTTTTTTCTTCATCTATCAGATCTTGGTCATGGGATGCCAAAACCTCTTCAAAATCATGTTCGTCAGCTTCCACAAGCCAAACTTACTTTGTCCTTGCTTCGTTCACCACGATTGAAACACTTAATTATGTCTAGTTTTACGCTAAGTGTAACACCCTTATGAGCTCTTTTAGGCTTTTCCGATACCGTAGAACTCATCTTGCAAACGACTGCTCACAGGTATGTGTTTAAGCAATGCCGTTCTGAATCCGGGAGAGCGGCTGCTCGGGGCGCGCGCTGCCTTTTATTGTGCGCTGTTTTTTTTTTGTAACAGTGAAAACACCTTCTGAAAGCGAAAACAGGGTACTAATGTAGGTCTTTCGTAACAGTGAACCTGTACTTTGATAATAAATTTACTTTGAACTTTGATAATACCTACAGTAGGAAAGACCATAAAGTCTGGCTGTCGCTTTATCTTCGTCTTGATTCTAATGAAAGGTCATAGACCGGAAATAGCAACTCAGTTCCTCTTTATCAACAGGTGCTACTTTCTTGACCTGCTATCTACTTTCAGCATTTGAAGCCTTTATTTTAGGATACATCCTGAATGTTGAATTTCTTTTAATTGGCCTAATTTTGCACACTACAACCACTTTACCCAAAAGCCGAGAGAAAGGAAGTTGTATTTTTGTTGTAATGGAAACAAATTCCCTTAGGTAAACAGATCTTTTAGATCTTTAACACTTGTACACTAACATTAAATATGGTAAACTGAAATACAATGTTGATTCCTGCAGTAAGTTTAGCCTTGACTCTTTATGACTACTGAGTTTTTTTTTCATTTAATCTTCTTTCACTGCTGTAGAGATCTCTAATAATCTGACTAAGATGTTGCTGAATGTTTTATGCTTGTGGAGGAACAGTGTTGATCAGTACAGTAGAATTTTGTGTCCTCACTGTTGAAGGTGCAGTATATCCATAACTTCAGAGCCTGAGGACATTGGATGAATGAACAATTCAGCTTCATTGACAGTCGGGACTACATTGCAAACAACAGAAAGTTTCTTTGTACCATTTTGTTTCAGTGGCATCCAAAGCAAAACTAAACGCCTATACATAAATATAGAACTAACCTCTGACTGGATTGCAGTAAAGAAATAATGCTTTGCTCCATATTTTCTGAATCTACTAAATTTTGTGATAGTGGGAATATTTTCCTGCATCAGTGTCCTGCTTAATATACATTTAATATATGATGCTCATATTCCAGAAATATAAAAATTCTGTCCCCTGCACCAATTCCTCAGCCAAGCATTCATCTGCCAAATCATCCTACTCCAATCCTTAATGGTGCAGTGGTCCGGTAGCAATCCAAAGATTACTTTGAAATTACAGTCAGTATTAGCAGATCTGAGTATCTCAGAACAGTATTGTTTGGTTTCATTATGTAGCACTGTACTTTGTCAAGTTTCAGTCAGCACTCCTACAAAACTTGTCACCTCAACTACCATTCTCTATATGAAATGTAGCGAGGGCAGGCTGGTGGCGTAATGACATCAGCGCCGGACTCTGGAACGCAGGTTCCCGGGTTCGAACCCAGTCGGAGCCGCTCCCGAGTACACTTTCCATCCGGGCCGGGTTGAGTGTCGAGATCGCAACTCGACCTCGTAAAATAAAAAAGGGAAAAATACTGCAAAATCTCTGTGTGAGGAGAGGTGTGCCGCATAGTCTCTGTCTCTCATTCCACGCCTTGTAAAGGCATGAAAAAGACATTGTCCCACCAGCATCGCACACGCAGATGCAGACGCACGCATGCACACACCAAAAAAAAAAGAAATGTGGTGAAATACAAAAGCAATCTCCCAGCTACTGGAGAGTGCTCCCACTTCTGGAATGGATTGTATATTGAAAGAAGGAAGAATGCTCTAATGCTATCAGAGAGGCCAAGGTAGGCTTATAAAGAACATCATCGGTATGAATTATTTTCTTTTGTGCATGGATTTCCTCGCTACTGCATCCATGAGTCCTGATAGAAGGTGGTAGAGAGGTCTTTGCAAATGGTAAAGCTTACATGAGTGTAACGTCTGGGGTAAACATACAATGCAGGGAAATCACCATGCTTGTTCTGCTTGTAGGCAGGTGGAAAGTTATGTGAAGTCCCTCCTACTTGAAAATGAGCTTGTGTGACCTTGTGCTGCAGCAAGGTACAGACTAAGATGTGCCTGAGGTCAGTTACAGTAGCTGGAAAGCTTCTGATGTTTGGAAGCTGAGAGCGATAGGGATCTTCAACTCTTGGGATGATATTTTGGACTTCTAGGGAGGACTGTCTTACAGAAGAAAGGCCTGCATAAACATTTCCATTTAGAGAAGTCCAGCTGTCTGTAGGCTATAATATTTGGTTGGAGAGGATCTTGGTTGAGGATCCTTTATTCCTCCTCCAACATGTTTCCTGTCATTGCCTGTGATATCTATGATGCCTATAGCCTGTCTTCATCTCAACAATATGAGCATTAGGTGTAGAACGATCAAAATGCCAATAAGACAGGTCTGAGAAGACCAGTCTGTAGAGCAAACCTGAAGCCTTGGAGCATTTTGGCAAAGTATTTAGTTTGACTGTTGGCCCTTACAATAGCACAGTAAGGCTGGTTACTCTGAAAGTAAATATGAACTGTTGTGTTTCAGGGGAATTGAAAATCCATCAGAGGCAAATGTTGAGCACTCCACCATTGCTGACATCATTTGAATGAGCTTCACCCTGGTACAATGCTGCTCGTGCAGTCAAAAACCCCTCAGAAAGTTGGTGGTGGCATTTCCTAAAAGCTGCAGGAATGCTTTTCAAATCTATCTTCAAATAATTTTCAAGTTATTTTTTAAATTAAGCCAATTTTCATCTCAACAGTGATTTACCTGTCATTATTATCAGGAAGAATTTATAGGCCATGTTATTCTTTGTGGTTTTTTTTCTGTCTAGAAACAATAAGCCATCAGTAGAGTTGTGTTGATTGGCAGTGAAGCATTTTGGGATGTTCAGAGGTTTTAAAAGAACTAAACAATGCAAGGCTTTTTATCCAACTGTTGAATGGATACAGCCCTTTTATTTAGAGCTGACCATTCCAGTTTATGACTATTCATTTGAGTGAAGATGCTTACAACATGAGCACAAACACTCCTTTTAAAGGGCCAACATAAAGCAGAAGGTAGACTATTAAGAATGGCAACGAAAAACCAAAACGATGCATTTGCAGATTTTGATTTTCAATTCATTTTGAAGTTGGATAGAGCTGTTAGCAAATAAAACTACAGGGATCAGTCTGTCCGCCACTACTTTTCACAATAAATTTTCTGTAGAGATTAAAAATAAAATTTCTAAATTTGTTGGTAACTAATAACTGCCTCACAGAGTGAGATTCTCAGCTGTGATATATAATATTAAATGATATCTGGGGAAATTCACCAGCTAGAAAAGGTTACAATTAACATATCACACATGATTGTGTACAAATTTAACCTTCATTTAAGAATTGAAATTGTTTTTATGGACTAAGTTGAGAGCAGGGGGTGGAGGGGTGAGGGGGCTTGACTGAATAGTGGGTTTAGATTGACCCTTGACATTTTATGGGTTGGAGCATGCTCACTAGTGGCCAGTGCTTCCATATAAAATTGGTAGCTATCCACTATACTCTGCTCAGTCCAATCCTGATCTATTGCTGACCACTGACAAAAAAAAAAGCTGCAGGTGCTGGAAACCCAAAACAAAAACAAAGGGTAAAGGAGGTCAGAGCAGAACTGCAGGCAATAAATGAGATGTAGTCAAATGCTCTGTTCACTATGATGGAGGGAAGTCATGTTGAAGATCCATTGCTATTTTTTGCGAAGTGGTAGTCAAATATACTGTGGAAGCTATCTATGAGAATTAAGTTATTTTTTTCAAGTTGCTTAACTTTGTATGTACAGACAGTCCCCTCTTTATGAGTGTGCATTCATTAGAAAAGGAACACATTGCTATTTTCTGTAACGTGATGCCATGTCACTTGCACATGTATTAAGAAATGATAATTAAAATACATTATGTTGATTTATTTATTTTTTCCACATAAATTTCATGAGAGTGAATCATTCCATATATCAACTTTTGGTAGATTATTTGTGAATTCTATAAAGGTGAGTCTCCCTCAACCAAAAGGCCATAAAATTGGGGGCCGATTTGCCAAAATATAATTTGGCAAATCAAGAATATTAAATCTCCTTTCTCAAATCAAATTTGTCCTGATGAAACCCCATTCCAACCTGTCCTTATTCCTTTGATTTTTTTTCACCACTGTTGATCCAAGTCGGATTCTCTCCTGGATAAATCCCACAAGTGCCTCATGTGCCCTTTTCATCATTGTCTAGATGACTTGTTGAAACATGTATCTATATTTCTTTGAGTAGTAGCTCCATTTGTCCCTTGTAGACCTGTGGTGATAGCACACAAATGGTTATTGTTTTTGTTGAAATTTCGATTGCAGGTATAATTTATACTGGTATAGTTATATTGTATTTATTGTTACGGAACAAGAAAAAATATTTATTTCAGTGCCAATTGCAATGACTTAATCATCATTTAATTTAAAAGAGATATTAAAATATCTTACAAATATTTATGTATGGATTCCTAAATCGTATGCAACATCTAATGCTGTGCACTGAGTCGTGACCAAATCTAATCTTCAGGTGAAACAAGGACGAAGAGCAAAAAATAATTGGACTGAAGTTTGCCAGTGTACTTTAGTTGAATTTTTTTCATTTTACTTTTGTCTTTAATTTTAATGTCAAAACCAAGGCCAATTTAGAAATAGAGAAGTAGATTTGATTGTGACAAGGACTCCTCCATCCTGTTGTGTAGTCTGAGAGAGAAGGAAACGCATAAATAAGGCACAACAGTTTTTCACTTGCTGGAAGGACCAAAGAAAGAACTTGTTTTTAAAGCTCTTGCCATAGTCTCAGAATGCCTGACATGACTTGCGGCTGATGAAGTCCTTCTGCCATGCAGTCAACATTTTAGTGTGGGGAACATGGTTTATCACTTTTCATATGGCACGGTCCTCAAAACAAGAATGTGATAATGAAAGCATCATCTGATTCAGTGATAATTAGTTCACTTAAGCACCTGGTTCAGTTTCTGATTTTTTCAGGGGATGGATTTGTTTTGCGTAGTGTCCTTCATAAGCTCAAGCCAAAAGGTAAGTAACATTTATGAGGTTAAATCAATGTCGCAGAGTAGTTAACACCATTGCTAACTTACGCACAACAAGGCTGCACAGAACATGAAGCAGATAAATAGCCACACAGTTTAATTTAGTAGTGTTGATTAAGGGATGTGGATTAATCAAGTCGTGGGGAAAACTACCTCAGCAATTCTTCAAATGGTGGATAGAATCTTTTATATGAGATGGCAGCAGTCCTGTTTGAACATGTTCCAAAGGCAATATAATAGCAGTAGAATGTGATTACAATATGATTGATCATGACCTATCATTAATCTGGACAAAAGAATGCTAAAATGGGCTAAACCTGCAAGAAGGAGCATACTGTCATCATATTTTTAATATATAGCTGGTGGATTCCAGCCAATAACTGAGGTTAGTAAATCAATAGAAAATTAGATCAAGGATCATTTATCTGAAGCCCATCGTGCTTTGGCATAGCAGATGTGTCTGGTGATTTGTTGTTGAATGATCTTTCGCAATCTCAACTCACTAGATGTGATTTGTTTTCCATAGTAATAAATAACATGAGTGAGAAAGATAAGATAAAGTGTCTCCAATTGTAATGGGCTTCTTTCATTAAGTCAGGTTAAGTTATTTCTGAGGCAAATCTTAATAGTTTTTGACTGTTTCTGTTGAACACTGGATTTACAAAGTAGGACAATCAATTTTTCTGACCCCCAAAAAATTCACAAAAGGTGTAAACTGTAGAGAAAGAGAAAACTTGCAACAGTAATAGACCAGTAATCGACCAGTAATTTGCTAACCATCAGGAAATCTGGATCGTTCGGCACCTCGCTAACCAAGTAGTGTTTTACTTTCCACTCATCGGATCTGTTTTTCTATGGCTTCCTTCCTACTTACTGGGCCTCTGGTTCGGGTTCTTGTGCTACCTCTCACTAGGTCCTAATTCCTACATGCTCTAACCTGTTACTGGGTCTATAGTTCCAGTGCTCTCTACAGACAGTTTGCATACTTCTCTGGAGTCCTGGCTCTTGCAGTTCCTACCCATTTGCCAGACTAAGTACCTGAGCTCACTTTCAAATCTGAATAACCTGTTTCCCATGCTCTGATAAACTTGTCTTGTTCACTGAATTGTCGGTATAATGTTTTTGCAAAACTGTAAAAGAATTAGAAGTGTATTGGGGTATTAATAGTATCACTAAGTGTCCAGTATCACTAAGACACTGGTGATGTTGAATGTGCCAGATTAATTTTTTTTTACCGTAGTTGGAATATGAGAGAGGTGATGTGAGGCGGTAAATGCCACAAATCTCATGAGAGTATCCTTAGTGATATTGAGATTGGTTAATCCAACTTTTTAAGTATTGTTATTTTCATACCCTTATCAAATTAAGAACAATTGATAGGAGAGTTATTTTTGTAAGATCTAACTGTATTGAATGGTGCATTGATAATTCAGTCACATCTTTTTAATACATGTATATGTAAGGGAATTTCTTAGTTTAGTAAAGATTATTCATGGTCAATCAGAGTTTTGTCTTATTTTGGAAGGACTAAGAATGAGGCAGAAACAAATTATGCAAAATTCTCAATGCACACAAACAATACACAACACTGTGTGTCAGTGTGATTATGGTGTGATGTACTGGTTGCTTTGTTAGCAAAGACATTGTTCACGCTTTCAACAAATCCAGAGCTGAACAATAGAGTTACAATGCCAAGCATGACTGCAACTAAAGTACAGTATTGTGGATACTAGAAATCTGAACCAGAAAACTCTAGGAATGCACATCTTTGGCTGAATTCATGGAGAGAAAAACAGTTATTATTTCATACTGATGAGATATTATCAGTGATGGTAACTGCTAGAGGTTCAAGAGACTTTAAACAAGTATGGAGACAGGGAAAAGCAGATGGGGAGAAAAGAATAAAGGATTATGCAATAGACAGCAAGAGTTATTAAAGCACAAAAAGGATGCTGATATGCAGAAGGAGCACTAATGGAAAGTGTGAAAGAACCAAAACATGAGCCAAGGGAGTGTTAAATAGTAATAGAATCATTGCTGGCTGAAAAAAAAAGTAGTAATGACAATCAACTGAAGTTGTTGTACTCAAAAATGTAATTGGAGCTGGTGGGTCTAATTTTGTTTTCTTGGAATCCAGACATTATTGACAAGGTATTTGGTACAATTTAGTCTGCTTAAGTTGGTCATCATAAATTCAGTGATATATTCATGAAAAATCACTTCACTGTGAAACAATTGACAAACGGAACGACATGGCACAATGAAGATGGTGCAAGAGGATGGGAAGAATTTGGGAACTATAGATCATCTTCACTTCAGTGATTGAGGAAAAATTGCACAAGGAAATCCAGCAGCAAGAGATATTAAATGAAAGGAAATTAATATTACAAAAGGCAAAGTCAAGTTTAATTTCTTAATAGGATTGTTTGAGAAGGTGGGAGGAAAATGAAATGAGTGTCATTTAGTCGCTATTGTATACTTCAGTCATTAAATAAAGAACCCAGCAGGCTCACAGCACTTTCAGAGCTTGAGAAATTGGGTAGCAAATATCTGAATAGAGACAGAATTGGTTCAAAATAGAGGGAATGTTGAGATAAAAGTTGCTCATGCGGATTGGGGGAAGATAAAAAAAAAAGCTGGATTGGTAAAAGCTTCAGAAAGTTGCAAACTCAGCCAGCTCCATCAGGGGCTCTATCCTCCCCAGCATTGAGGACATCTTCAAAAGACGATGCCTCAAAAAGGTGGCATCCATCATTAAGGACCCTCATGCCCTCTTCTCATTGCTACCATCAGGAGGGAGCTACAAGAGCCTGAAGGCACACACTTAACAATTCAGGAACAGCTTCTTCCCTCTGCCGTCAGATTTCTAACTGGACAATGAGCCCAGCCCATAAACATTACCTGACTATCTTTGCTCTCTTTTTGCACTACTTACTCAATTTATTTTTTCTTTCGTATCTTTTTTGTGATTTGTAGTCTTTTCTTAATGTATTGCACTGTACTGCCGCAAAATAACAAATTGCATGACATATGTCTGTGATATTAAGCCTGATTTTGATTCTAACTTGCAAATGTCATAAAACTGAGTTGTATAACTATGCTGAATGGAATTAATAGATGAGATTTGAATGAGAAAGGGGATAATAATCTTATAAAATAGCAAAGCAGGCTGAAACCCCAGTCTTGCTTCTATTTCTCCTGTTCTATGCCAAATATTTACAAAACTGGTGCAAGAACAAAAAGATTACAACATTTGGATGACTAAATGGATTTTCAATTAAAAAGAAACTGGGAGGAAACTGCAATATAATACAAGATGGTGTTGGAAAACCTGCAGACTGCATAGTTCTGACATATAAACATTAATATGAATAAATATGCAGTGATGAAATTTGGCAGAAGAAATGTCTACTGTTTCTTAGCAAATGACGAATTAAATGAAGTCACCAGCAAAGGGATGGTGGAATGAAGTGAAGCATTCCATTAAAACTAACATCACTGATCTATGCTGGTATAGTCTGTTAAAACAATAACCCCGAGAGGTTTACACCTGAGATGCAACTGATTATTCAGGTGTGTAAAGCTAAATTTGTATTGAATTCTAGTAGGTTGAAACCACTGCACTGACTCCTTAGCTCTGCACCACAAATGTAGTTTCCTTAGTCTTGGAATTGAAGCACATACACACAAGAATAGTTTGCAATTTTGCCACCTGATTGAAAAGGAAGTTTTCCAATATTACAACAGACAACTAGCTCTGACCCAATTTTCTTCTTGATTATTTTTGAATATGGGTATTGAAGGAAAGGGCGACACTCCTAGTCCATCCTTGTATGCTGCTGAGAAGTGGGTGACTTGCTGCTTTTTGAAGAAACCTAGGTTACTGGTTACAAAGTATTTAAGGATTTAGTATGGGTGAAGATTGAATATTTAGGATGGGAACTTGGCTGATTTCTCCTTGATGGTGTTTCCTTCGGTATTATTGGAGTTGCATTTATCCAGACAAATGGAAAGGGTTCCATGAAATTCCTGACATGCCTTGTGCAAGGTAGACGTGCAGGGAGTGTTAGGGGGTGAGTCGGTTGCAGCAGAATATCCTGTCTCTAATCTACTTTCGTAGTCAAGATATTGTTCCTTGTTTTTCAAATGGGAAGACTGGCTGAATAAAATGAATTCAAAAGCCCCAAAATAATTCCTACAGAATGGCCATTCAACACCTACTTTTATGATGGGAATTGACCCACTAAGCCCTCAAAGTTGAAACATGTATTTGATTCCTACCCATCCAGGTTGACCCCGTTTGCTGACTCATATGGAAATGGCAAGCAAGGTTTTCTTTGCCCATAATTAAACCAGGGAATAAAGTTCTTGATTGTCCTGAGGTTGTTGCAATAAAACAAGGCTTTTTGACTACTGCATACCCACAAGAGAGGTTTTTTATTGTATTTACTTTCACACTTGCTAGAGCTATCCTCCTACTCTATTTGATTCTGCACTATTTTAGCACTTATTGAGGGCAACTGTAGCACTTGCACTCGTACAAGGTATCTTTTAGCCATCTTTATTAAAAGGGACACAACACTGGAGAAATCTTGGTCTTTCCTATTTAAGCACCTCCCTCTAGCATTCAATGGCATTACCATCAGCAGGTGGAGTCATATAATAGCTTCAAGACAGAAGCCAACAGACAATTAGATTAGAGGAAAACCATGGAGCATTTAAAACTAAGGAATGGGTTTTAAATCCTCCAAGGACTGTTGAGATCAAGGGTAATCCCATCAACCTCAGTCCCCAAAGTCAAATTCAAAGTAAATTTATTATCAAGTTCCATATATGTCACCATATATAACCCTGAGATTCATTTTCTTGTGGGCATACTCAGTAAATCCAATAATCATAATAAAATCAATGAAAGACAGTGCTAACAGACGGGGCAACCAGTGTGCAAAAGGTGATAAACTGTGCAGATACAGAAAGGAAGTAAAATAAGAAAAAGTACATGAGATGAAGTGTACCTGAAACTAAGTCCATACATTATGGGAACAGCTCAGTGATGGGGCAAGTGATGTTGAGGGAAATTATCGACTCCTGTTCAAGAGCCTATTGATTGAAGGGTAATAACTGTTCCTGAACCTGATGGTGTGAGTCCTGAGGCTCCTGTACCTTTTTCCTGATGGCAGCAGTGAGAAGAGGGCATGTCCTGAGTGGTGGGGGTCCCTGATGCTGGAGAGTGTTCCATGTAGATGTACTCAATGCTGTGGAGGGCTTTACCCGTGATGGGCCTGGCCGTATCCACTATCCACTAGGATTTTCCATTCAAGGGCATTTGTGTTTCCGTACCAGGCTGTGATGCAGCCAGTCAATATGCTGTCTTCCCCACATCTATAGAAGTTTGTCAGTTTGAGTTCACATGCTGAATCTTCGCAAGCTTCGAAGGAAGTAGAGGTGCTGCCGTGCTTTCTTCATAATTGCACTTGTGTGCTGGGCCCAGAAATAAAAATTTAAATAGGAATTTAAATTTGCTGAACCCCTCCACCTCTGATCCACCGATAAGGACTGGCTCATGAACCGCTAGTTTCCTCCTGCTGAAGTCGAGAATCAGCTCCTCTGTCTTGCTGACATTAAGTAAGAAATTGTTGTTGTGGTACCACTCAGTGAGATTTTCTAATCTACCTCCTATATGCTGATTCGTCACCACCTTTGATTCAGCCAGTAACCTATTGCTTCATGTATGCACAGCAACTTCTGATTGCCCTGCCACCTGTCAAGACTGAGGGTGGTTTATAGTAACTGATTAGCTTGCCATCTGTCTTTGGGATGTGGGGTGAAACCAAAACTCCTCTGTGAAATTCGTGGTGTCAGAGAGGGCAAGCAAGCTCCATTTAAAAAAAACAGCAGCCAGAGTCAGTTATGAATTTGTTGGAGCTACAATGGAGCAGCATCAATAACTGAAGATAGTGGCCGAACACATTGACCTAAAGATCTACTTAGCTGGCTTCTGGTGTAAATATGTGTATATATCAGTACATTAGAAGGGGTGACTTTGATATCTTTTTAAAATTGTATTGTTATGGAGCCAAGAGACCTCATGGGAAGTGAACAGTGATTTTTGTAGCAGGTAAATAAAAAGCTATTGAAGTGTAATAGAGTGGTTCTTGCTGAAGTCATTAGGACAAATTTACAATTGCTGTTTAAAACATCAAATGCATCAGTCTTACAATTCCTGAAATTAAAGTTTATTATAAGTTTAACTAAACACAAATTCATTATGAAAACAATTTAAGAATTTTGAAATTGAACTGAGATAGTTTTAATACTTCATTGATTACATCAGCAGAGTTCACCTTATTGCATTTAGAATAATAAACATTATTTTCATTGCACTTAAGTGTAATAATGCAGAATTGCATTAATGTAATGTTAGCTACGTTAATGAGTGAACTGAGAATATCATACCTGTCTTAACTTAATATGGTAATTACATCGTTAGTGTTTCTTTAGGCACTTCTGTTGCACGTGCCTCATAAAATATAATCAGCCTTGTGCTCTTTCAAGTCAAAGAAGTGCTGTTGCAAGCATTTGAATTCATGCTGAATTGCAGAAGTTGTGTGACTGAACATTGGGGCATCAGTGTGTTTCCCTGTTGTACATTTCTGTTATTGTAACTGTCTGATTTGTATTGTAATTGACTCACCAGCTCTGGAGGCAATAGATAGAGTAATTTGACTGTATGCAAACCAAATCCATAGGCATACATTGATGGAAACACTCAGCAAGTCTGCAAAAAGAGGAATAGTTAATGATGAAAACCCAAAGCATAAACTATTTCACTTTTCATAGGTGCTGCCTAACTTACTGGGGTTTTCTAATAATTTCTGTTATTTCAGATCTCCAGCATCTGTATTTTTTGTACAATACATTTGAATGTAGAAAACAACTTGTGCTACTAGTTCTGAAGGAATATTAAATGGATTGCGTTAATGGTATAGTTACACTATAAACATTACGGTCTCAACCTTATCTGAAGTGGAGTTGAATTTACTGAAGAAATGAATCATGTTGCCTCAGTTGTGGCATGTTCGAGCATCCAGAACATATTTCTTCTTCAAGCCTGGTACTGAGCAGTTTTGGCTTTTGTGACAATTGTTCAACTTGTGGAGCATAGTTGCAGATGCCTTTTAAATATGGTGTTTTCACTCTGTGAAGTGTATGGAGAAGATCTGGAAGAGCCATTCAGACATACACCATTGGAGTGTAATTGTAGCCCGAGTCGTTGGCTGGGCATGTGCTCTTTTGTAAAACAGTGCTGAAGAAGTTATGCACTGATGATAATGTAACAAACGACATCAATGAGCAATTTTTTTCTGCACTTAAGAAGAACTATTCGGCATGCTGACCTTCAGCTATCAGGCATTGAATAGAGAAGTTGGGAAGTTATATTGCATTGATATAGGACATTGAGGCTACACATAGAGTATTGAATTGGTATCTGGGGTTTATTACCACCAACATACAGGTATGCCATGAAATTTGTTGTTTTATAGCAGCAGTACCATGCAAAACAAAAAAAAATTAGTATAAGGTCAAATCAAGTCAAGTCAAGTCAAGTCACTTTTTATTGTCATTTCGACCATAACTGCTGGTACAGTACACAGTAAAAACAAGACGTTTTTCAGCACCATGATGCGACATGAAACAATACAAAAACTACACTGAACTACGTGAAACAACACAAAAACTACACTAGACTACAGACCTACCCAGGACTGCATAAAGTGCGCAAAGCAATGCAGGCATTACAATAAATAATGGACAAGACAATATGCACAGTAGAGGGCAGTAGGTTGGTGCCAGTCCAGGCTCTGGGTATTGAGGAGTCTGATGGCTTGGGGGAGGAAACTGTTATATATTCTGGTTGTGAGAGCCCAAATGCTTCGGTGCCTTTTGCCAGATGGCAGGAGGGAGAAGAGTTTGTAATGCAAAAGTGGAAAAGAAGCAGTATGTATGAATTTCTGAATTCATGAACCATTCAGAAATCTGATAGTGGTGGGAAGAAGCAGCTCTTAAAAAGTTGAGTTTGAGTCTTCAGGCTCCTGTACCTGCTCCCCTAGTGGTAGTAATGAGAAGAGGGCATGTCTGAGATTGTGAGAGTCTTTAATGATGGAAGCGCTGCCTCTTGTAGATGGTTCCTGATGGCAGAAAGGTTGTACCTGTGATGCAACTGACTGAGCCTAGAACCCTTTACAGTCTCTTCAAGTCCTGCACATTGGAGCCTCCATACCAGACTATGATACAACCAGTGAGAAAACTATCTACCATGTATCTATAAATATTTGCAAGAGTCAAATCTCCTCAAACTTCTATTGAAGTAAAGCCACTGTTGTGCCTCCTTCATGATTGCATCCATGTGTTATGGCTCCAGATAGATCTTCTGAGATGATGCTCAGGACCTTGAAGCTGGTCATCCTTTCCAGCCTGACCCCCTCAATGAGTACTGATGTGTGTTCTCCCAACTCCCCCTTCCTGAAATCCACAGTCAGTTTCTTGGTCTTGCTGATTTTGAGTGTGAGGTGGTTGTTGCTACAGCATCCAACCAACCAATCTATCTCACTCCTATACATCTCTCCGTTGCCATCAGTGCTTCTGACAACAACAGTTGTGTCTTTGACGAATTTATAGATAGCACTAGAGATGTGCCTAGCCACACAGTCATACATGTAGAGAGCATAAAGCTGTGAGCTAAGCATGTATTCTTGAGGTGTACTTGTGTTGATTGTCAGTGGATAGGAGGGGTTATTACCTTTCTATGCTGACTGGTTTCCCAATTAGGAAGCTGAGGATCCAGTTGCAGAGGGAGGTAGAGAAGTCCTGGTTTTGAAGCTTATTGATTAGTAGTGAGAGGATGATAGTGTTGAAGACTGAGCTGTAATCGATAAACAGCAGCCTGATGCAGTATGTTTTACTGTGAAGTGAGCGGAGAGCCATTGAGATTGTGTCCATTGTCATATGTGGCATCGTAGGGAAATTGCAGTCGGTCCAAGTCCTTGCTCAGGCAAGAGTTGATTACTGCTCTGCATAGTTTTGTTCACTCTGTTTTAGGAAAGATGTTATTAAACTGGAAAGAATGCAGAAAATATTCACCAAGATGTTGTCTGGACTTGGTGTCCTGTGTCACAAAGAGAGGTTGCGTAGATTAGGACTTCAGAGTTAAAATAAATTAGCTTTATTTGCCACACGTACTGAAACATACAGTGAAATGAGTTGTCAGCGTCAGATGTGCTGGGGGCAGCCTGCGAGTGCTGGCATGTTTCTGGTGCCAGCCAAGCATGGCCACAATCTATTAACCCTATCCCATATGTCTGTGGAAAGTGGGAGGAAGCCCATGTGGTTAAGGGGAGAACGTATAACCTGACAGACAGCGTCAGGAACTGAAACCAGTGCACTGTCCCAATAAAGTAGTACGCTACTGTGCTGCCCCTGTATTCCCAATAATATAGGAGATTGAGAGCTGACCTGATACAGGTATAGATAAATTTAAAGGAGACATCAGGGGCAGCTTCTTTACACAAAGGGTGGTGCGTAAATGGAAATAGCTGCCAGAAATAGTGGTTGAGGTGGGCACATTAGGAACATTTAAAAGCCATTTAGATAAGTGCATGGACAGGTGAGAATTAGTGGGCTATTGGCCAAATTCAGGCAGATGGGAAGAGCTCACTGGGCAATGCTGTCAGCGTGGATGAGTTGGACAGAAGGGCCTACTTCCAAGCTGTGTGATTATGTATTAACCTCTGTCGCCCAGGGGGAGATTGAGCATCATTTTCATTCTATGGTCATTACATTTCAGCATGATTTTGTCTTTGCTTTGGCAAATGGAAAGCAGTTTATCAAACTTGTCAAATTGGAGGGTTTGTTTGCTCTTATGATAATAGTCACATATATTTGGCAATCATAAATGTTTCAAAAATCTTAGAAATTGTACATCAGTAGGTTCTTAAAGTAAACACAATGTATGCATGTCTTATTTGTATTTCAGCATGTCCTATTATTCAAGGTTGCTGATTATTGTGCTGCTGCATGTACTGTTTAAATATTAATGCTGTGTTTGCTGAGGAAGGCCAGAGTCAGGGCAGAGGAAGAGCAAGAAGTTGTCTTGGCTCAGTAAGTAGCTTCCTCATCTCTTGAGTCAGAGTGTAGTTCATTTAGCTGACACTGAGCACAGACAGAGGTGTTGGGTTTTACCCAGGCTTTCCCACCCAGGTTCCGTGCATCTGTTGCTGTGCCTCGGGTAAAATCTAATCACACAGTAAGGTAAGGGGAATTAGAAATTGGAGGAGGAGGACTTTATGGTGGGCTGATTCGAGGTCCAAGGAGGCAATTACAAAAGAGGGCATTGTGGACGAATTAAGTTTAAAAAATAGCAATAAAGTGGGCTGTGGTCATGGCTGTAGGACTCAGGAATGGAATTTTCACATTTAGTCTCCCTTATGTAAATAATGCAAGTATTAATGTTCAGTTCAGAATGTCACAAATGCCAAGATTACTAATTGTCTTGCTCAAAGGGTAAATTGCCTGAGGAATGTTATTAGTGACGAGCGTGTGGATTT
Source organism: Mobula hypostoma (assembly GCF_963921235.1). Classification (NCBI taxonomy): domain Eukaryota; kingdom Metazoa; phylum Chordata; class Chondrichthyes; order Myliobatiformes; family Myliobatidae; genus Mobula; species Mobula hypostoma. Next base: position 36,182,189 of record NC_086107.1, on the reverse strand, counting down.
ATTTTGGAGAGTTCCGGGTGTTGGGACGGTGTTGGGATTTTGGTTTGCCAGCTGGAGGATGTTGTGATTTATAAATGTTGAATGAGTTGTGTAGTAGCTCGGGAATGATGCTGCAAGCAGCCTGTTGGTTGTCAACGGAGACGTGCCATCATTGGTGTCATTCGTATACATTGTGATAGACCACGGTGATATGGATGACGACTGGCATGTTGGTGTGGAAGAAAGGCTAAGGCAATATTTTCAGGAGTGCTCTAGAGTAAAATGCCGGGGTAGTAATCTGCTCATTATCTGCATGATGGTGGAGAATGCAGTTACAAACACCACAGGCAAGATAATTATTTGAATAGCTTTTGAACACTTGGTTTGAGTTTCAAGTGGTGAAGCAGCTGCAGCCTTTCCCTCCAATTCCCCCCCTACCAATGCCTCACTACTCCCAATGAGCATAGATTCAACCATCAGTATAAGACGAGTCTCTCACCCCTGAAGTTAGTTTTCGCCCTTTGAAGTCCCTCCATTAAATCCCTTTTTTAAGTAAGGAGGCTTGATCATATGAAATTCCAGTTGCTCGCCTTACCAATGCATTGTACAGTTGTAACAAGCCTCAAAATCCTTTATACTCCACCCCCTTTGCAAATAGGGACAAAATTCATTTGAACTTTCTAATTACTTGCTGTTCTTGCGTATTAATTTGAATTTCACACAAAAAGCTGCCCAATTCCCAGTTAGTCTAAGCAATCTGTAAACAATGTTCAGTTTTCTTCGTTTATATATATCAGAGCAGCTAACCACATATTTCACTGCATTACACAGTACAGTGCAAGAGTTTTAGGCACACATATATCGCTAAGGTGCGAAGACTTTTGCACAGAACTGGATTTGTCAACGTGGAGCTGAGAGCAAGTTTGTAAATCTGGCTGGAACGGAGGATGTTGGGAATGGTGAGTGTAGAGCGCTGGGGAGTGGTGTTGGACAGGTGGCAGAGGAGTGCCGTTGGGGGGTGCCATGTGTGCAGACACACCCGGCCCTGAGGCACCAGGCAAGGTCATTTGATTACAAGCAATTGGTTTATTGATCATTACAGAATGTCTCCCTAATGCTGCCTGCTCCCTCCCTCTCCCTTCCCCTTTCTCAACCGCGATTCTCCTCTCTTTGCCCCTTCCATCTCTCAGTCCATAATAGAGACCCGTATCGGAACCAGGTTTACCATCACTCACATATGTCATGAAATTTGATTTTATTTTGCGGCAGCAGTACAGTGCAATACATAAATTTACTACATACTGTACAAATGTGTTAGGTGCCCTAGCTCTGTGTGTGTGTGTGTGTGTGTGTATGTGTGTGTGTGTGTGTGTGTATGTGTGTGTGTGTGTGTGTGTGTATATGTGTGTGTGTGTGTTTATGTGTGTGTGTGTGTATATGTGTGTGTGTGTGTTTATGTGTGTGTGTGTGTGTGTGTGTGTGTGTGTATGTGTGTGTGTATGTGTGTGTGTGTGTGTGTGTGTGTGTGTATATGTGTGTGTGTGTGTGTGTGTATGTGTGTGTATATGTGTGTGTGTGTGTGTATGTGTGTGTGTGTATATGTGTGTGTGTGTGTGTGTATATGTATGTGTGTGTGTGTATATGTGTGTGTATATGTGTGTATATGTGTGTGTGTGTGTGTGTGTGTATATGTATGTGTGTGTGTGTATATGTGTGTGTGTGTATATCTGTGTATATGTGTGTGTGTGTGTGTGTGTGTGTGTATATGTATGTATATATATATACACACACACACAGAGCTAAGGCTTTTGCACAGTACTGTACTATACTGCCAAGTTCTGTCCGCCAGCTTCACATGTATATAAAGTTGAGTGTGTTCCTCGCGCCTTGCTTTCTGAACTCTCTGTATATCATCGTCAAGTTTGCTGACATATGCGTTACCCAGCAGCTGAGTTGTTATATAGGTGGCAAATAGTGAAGCCGGTTGCATTGATCTCTTTGGCGCGCATTACTTATGTAATGCCATGAAAATAACATGGTCATCGTGAAACTAATTTTTGTTAGGTAACTAACCATCTATTCACTCTGATATATATAACCCCACGCAATAACTTTTGTACAGTGTATTTTCTCACTGTTAAATCTAAATACACAACATCCATTTTTATTATCCTGCAGTTTACATGCTTAAAAATTTTAATATATTTGTCTTTTAATAGAACATAGAACATTACAGCATAATACAGGCCCTTTGATCTATGTGCTGTACTCTGAAGGCTGACTTATACTTGTGCGTCAAATGTACGCCGTAGGTATCCTACACTAACCCTACACCGTAGCCTAACGTGCACCTCTCCCAAAATGTAACTATGCGTCGCGGCGACGCAGACCGCAACAACTGCGATTGGTCCACTTGGTAGCATTCCATTTCCTCCTACGCTGCAATAGCTTCCCATTGGGCGACTGAAGGGCAGGGTAGGAGCCCTGGCTGCAATGCTTTCCATAAAGCTTTACAGACCTCCGAAATTATGGAAGACCCTGTGCTTGATGCCAGTTTGTAGCTAGCTGCTACAGCCTGTTGACTTCCACCTGAAGCTAAAACTCGAATGGTGATTGCCAGTCTCTGAGTATACTGTGCGTACACTGATGCGAAATAAATGTTTGGAGGCGATGAACCAAATCGTCAAATCTACCTGCCGACATCCGAAAATGTTTGAAATGCATTTCCTCGTCCATGTCTCTCAGTGGCCGGACAAGCACAGAAAATTCACCCTCCTTCAGTTTCATTCGCCATTGTTTGAAGATCGAGTTTCTTCGTGTTGAGTTTCAACACTTGCGTAAGCTATGGCGTAAGCTAGTACGCACAAGTATAAATCAGCCTTAAGATCAACGTAACCCCTTCCTCCCACATAGCTGTCCATCCACGTGCCTATTTAAGAGTTACTTAAATGTCCATAATGTAACTGCCTCTACCACCACTCCTGTCAGTGCATTTCACCACCCTCTCTGTAAAAAAAAACTTAGCTCTGACATCCTCCCTGTACTTTCCTCCAATCACCTTAAAATCATGCCCCTTGTATTCACCATAAATTAATTTAATTTGACAATGAGGTCTCTGTTTGTATTCTAATTGGGCAGTGTGGCTCACTCGGCCAGAAGGAACTGTTGTGCTGCATCTCAAAATAAATAAATAAAGAGTTTCATACTTCCTGAAAAATGGATCACAGCTGTTCTAGTTTCCTGCTCTCTCTCTCTCCCTCCATGCTAGTGGTTTCATTTGTGGTTTTCCACTCCACTGGGATCATTCAACAATGTGGGGAATTTATAAAGATCACAGCTAATGCATGCATTGTCTGTTATGCTCACACTATTTTAATAACCTAGTTTGCTTACTAATGCCTGCAGTGGTGATTGTGAGGATTTGCTCCCTTTTGTTTTCCCCTAATTTTCAGCTGTTTTGGGGATGCTTCTTGAGTCTTGTAGTGAAAGCCGATGCAAAATATTTTACATCTGCCATTTCCTTATTTCCCACTCATTCTCTAATCAGCCGATGTTTGTTTTCTTTTATATACACTGTGGAAATCGCTACTGATTTTATTTTTGTATATATATTGCTGTCATTATCTGCTTCCTTGTTTTCTTCAATCATCTTTTGGTGTGCTTCTTAAAAAAACAATTTTCTGACCTGTTAATCTTGATAGGCTTATTTAGAATATGTTTTTTTAAATATAACATAGATAGAGGCCACTTGGCTTATTGAGTCTATGCTAGTTCTCGGAGTAAGTCTACTAACCCACTCTTTTGTACCGCAGTTCCACGGTAGCAGAGTGATTAACGTGACCCTCTTACGGCTCAGGGTATTAAAGTTCAGAGTTCAGCTCCGGTGCCATAAATGCAAGAAGTTTGTACGTTCTTCCCATCAGCTTGTGGGTTTCCTCTTGGTGTTCCAGTTTTCTCCCACGGTCTGTAGACTTACCAGTTGGTAGATCAATTGGTAATTGTAAATTGTCCTGTGATTAGGCTGGGGTTAAATAGGTGGGTTGCTGGGTGGAGTGGCTCATGGGGTTCTGCACTGTACAGTTGTCCCCCGCTTTCTGAACGTTCGCTTTACGACATCTCGCTTTTACGAAAGACCTACATTAGTACCTGTTTTCCCTAACCGAAAAAGGATTTTTGCTTTTATGAAAAAAGACGCCCGCTTTAAACTTGTGTTTACCCCAAGAAAGACTACCATGACCATGAAGCCTTGCGCGGGCAGGTGTGTGCACATGCGTGACGTGCACGAGCCGATATTTTTTTTTTCCCCTACAAATTGGTTTTGGCTCAATCTTCCCGATTCTAATAGTGAAACTACACTGCACATACATTATTTCTACTTTATATTGGCTGTGTATTTATCATATCATTCCTGATTTTACTATATGTTAGTGTTACTTTAGGTTTTATGTGCTATTTGGTATGATTTGGTAGGTTATATTTTGGGTCTGGGAACGCTCAGAAATTTTTCCCTTATAAATTAATGGTAATTGCTTCTTCGCTTTACGCCATTTCGGCCTATGAATGGTTTCATAGGAACGCTCTACCTCTGGATAGCGGGGGAAACCTGTATCTCTAAAAAAATAGGATCCAATAACACTTCCCTTGGGCTATTACATAATCAATAATTTATAGCTAATTGTCTTAATGACCAGCAAGTTTTTTGGGATGTTGGTGGAAACTAGACCATCCAGCAGAAACCCACATGGTCACAGGGGAGAGCATGCAAACTCCACAAAGATAGCACCCAAGCTCTGAATTGATCCCATGTCACTGGACTTGTGAGGTAGCATCTCTACCTGCATCATGACTGTACTGCCCCATTTTGATCTACCCTTTACTGAAGGATCACACTTTTCCTACAGACCTTGTGCCTTTTGTTGAAGATTATGACATCTTTCTTTACTGAAGAATCACACACAAAATGCTGGAGGAACTCAGCTGGCCAGGCAGTTATCTAATGGAAAAGAGTAAACAGTCGACATTTTGGGCTGTCATCCAGTCCTGATGAAAGGTCTTGTTTACTCTTTTTCATAGATGCTGCCTGGCCTGCTGAGGTCCTCCAGCATTTTGTGTGTGTTGCTTGGATTTCCAGTATCTGCAGATTTTCTGGTCTCTTTACTAAAGGATCACACTTCTAGTATAGACCTCATTTCTCAATGAAGTTTGTCTTTTGTTGAAGATCTTTAAATGTCTGCCAGTATTGATTTATTTTCCCAGTCTACTTTAGTCAATCCTGTGTCAATACTATTGGAATTTCCTTAATTTAAATTTAAAACACTAGTTTCAGACCTAAGGTTTTCACTCTAAAATTGAATGTGCAATTCTGTCATTATTATCAATCTTTCCCCGATGATCCATGGGAGACCATTAATAAATTCCATCTCATTATACCTATCCAGATCTAAAATAGCCTGTTCCTGCTTGCTTTCCAAGCAGAATGCATTGTTTTCAGACACCGATTATGCTCCGTAAACTTGTTCTCAAGGTTACCTCTCCCAGTTGGATGTTGCCATTCTGTGTGAATGTTAAAGTCACACGTGTCTGCAGCATTTTTTTTGCATATCTTTCCTAGAATTTGCTAATGTTGGTCCTGTTGTGGATCAATTGCTATGTTATTATTGCCACTCTAACTGATTTTTCTGCTTGCTCATCTGGAACAAGATAATTTTTCACTGTAATTGTAATCCTATAATTTGTTAGCAAAACTAGCTACCTCTTTTTAATTTCTTCCCATCTCTTTTTAAAATCATGTTGATTGAGTGCAAGGGTTGGAACATCATATTACAGCTATATAGGATGTTAGAGAAACTGTATTTAGAGTATAGTGACTGGTCGTCACACGAAAGGAATTGGGTCATTAAGCTAGACAAGGCGCATGAAAGATTCACAAGCATGTTGCTAGGACTAGAATGCCTGAGTTATAGAGGTTTCATAGGCTGGGACCATATCCCTAGAGCAAAAAAGGCTCAGGGGTAGCCTCACAGAAGTTTATAAAATCTCAAGAGGCATGGTTAAGATGGATGGTCACAGTCTTTGCCCAAGGTTTGGAAGCTAAACTTAGAGGGCATAGGTTTAAAGTGAGAGGGGATCTGAGGGCAGGTCTTTCACATAGAGTGTGGTGGGTATATGGAACGAGTTGCCAGAGAAAGTGGTGGAGGTGGATACAATAACAGAATTTATAAGATATTTGAATATGTTCATGGACAGGAGAGGTTTCGATGACAATGCACCAACTGCAAGAAAATGGGACTAGCTCAGGAAGGCATCTTTGACCAGCATAGAGAAGTTGGGGCAGATGGGCTCAATGTGATATGGCTCATTGACTCTAATATGCAGTTCTAACCCAGTTAACTTGCCACAACACCTTCGCAAAGGTGGTCAGATCCTACCCATTTACTTCTGTTTATATTGTCAATTCATCAATTTTGTTAATGTCAAAGGCATTAAAAAACTCTAATTCTGATTACCTTAGTTTTTCCACAACATTGACCTGTTGCCAGATGCACTATCATCTTCGCCATTCTGTCCTTTCCCCTTGCATCCTGCTCGTTACCCCATATCACTACCCCTCTTTCTTTGTTCCTTTATCTGAATTACCCAACCCATTTCATAACTTAAAGCCTTACCTACAGTCCTAGTCAGTCAATTCATCAGGAAATTGGCTCCAGTCTGAGTCATATGAAGCCTGTCCCAAGCGAACAGGTCTGACTTTCCACAGAAGTGGTAGGCCATTATTTCAAACTCATTTCTCCCACTTAAGCATGCACTTTACTTAAAGCTTCAACTCTTCAAGAATTCCTGATCTTGTGCCAAGTTAATATTCCAGATCTTGTTACCTCAGTGATGATGTTGTTTTAAAATTTTGATCAATGTTGCTTATACTGTCTCAACAAAACCTATTTCTAAAGCTTTGATGATGGTATGAATATAGATCATAGCATCAAGATCTTTGCCCCTTCCTTTTCCAAGTTTTTCTCCATTCCTGAGTAATTGGGCAGGCAGAGCACTTATGGGCTGCAGAGAACAGAACACATTCCCCTAGCTATTTTCTTACCTTGACTACTAGCATTTTCTAATTTACTTCACTGGCTTGATTGACCGTGTGCCACAATGCTGTGGTCTTTTCTCTTGCCATTCTTGCGATTTTTAAGGTAAAGTCTTATGTTCACATTGAGGACACTTCTGTTCCCCAATCAGTTTAAATCACGTAGAACATGTCTTGCTGCTCAGAACTGGGCATCTATGCAATATTGTGGACCATGAGTGATGACAAAACACCAAAGAAATGTGCACCATCACAATCTGTAACCTCATGGCGTATTCCTCACTCTACCATTTACCTCAAGCCAAGGTTTCAAAGTTGGTTGAAGGAGAAGTTCAGAAGAACGTGCCAGAAGTGGCACCAGGCAAATGAAAAATGACAAGGAGTCAGATTTGTGAAGCTACATGGATAGTAAATAGCAAAAACAGCATATAATGGATAAAGCTGAACTATCTCATGACCAATGGGCTGAATCAAAGTCTGCCCACATCTGGAATGGTGGTGTAATGGGGTGAGGAGGCTCCAAGAACATCTGTTTCTTCTGGTGGCATGGCGTAGCTGGTGAGTGCCAGAGGTAAGGCTGAGATATTTGCAGCCATGTTCAGCTGGACGTAATGAACACATAAACAGAATTAGGCCACTCGGCCCATCGCATCTGCTCTGCCATTCCATCATGACTGACTCATTATCATTCTTAACCCCATTCTCCCCGTAACTACCTCACTGACCACCTATATAACCATTTCACTAACTAGTTATATAGCTAACTACTTCTGTGCCCTGTCTAACCAAGAATGTATCAACTTCTGCTTTAAATATACTCAGGCTTGGCCTCCACATCCATCCATGGCATGAGTCCACAGATTTACCATCCTCTAGCTAAAGAAATTCCTTCTCATTCTTATTCTAAATGAACGTCCTCTTATTCTGAAGCTGAGTGCTCTGGTTGTAGAAGCACCCACAAAAGGAAACATCCTCTCCACGTTCACTCCATCTAGGCCTTTCGATATTTGATAAGTTACAATGAGATTCCCACCACCCTCACCTCCCCATTCTTCTAATCTCCAGCGAGTACAGGCCTAGAGATGGGCCCATCACAAATTTATCCTGAGGTGCCTTTCATCAAGGAAACTAGTCTCCGGTCAATTCAGTTCGTTCATCGTGCTAGTGTGAAAAGCTGAAAAACAAAGGTTTCAAGAACAGACAGATCTTCACTGTGGGTGCTGAAGACCTGCACTCCAAGCTGGTTGCTTATTAGTCAAACTGTTCCAGTTATAACACTGATATCTATCCAAATTGTCTAGATATTCCCTGTTCACCAAAAGCAAAGCAAATCCTATCTTGCTAATTTCTGAATTGGTCATCAGCAGAGCGATGGAAACTGTCATCCACGGTGCCCTCAGATTGAACTTCATTCACTATTCACCAGTTGCCAGTGTGGCAAGATCCTTTCACTCCCAACTCTTAGCGTAATCTTGGTCCAAACATAAACCAAAAAAAAAAGGTGAGGGAGAGAAAATGTGTTTGATCCAATGAATCTTCGGAGACCACTGTTAGTACAAAGTCCATAACATCAAAGGGAAAACATTCTACTACTTGGAGTCAAACCTTGTACAGATTGTTGTAGTTTTCAGAGGTTAACCATCACAGCTTCAGGACGTCATTGAAAGAGTTGACCTGGGCAGTGTATGGCCCCAACAATCGTGAGCTGCTCATGCGAGGGTGTTTGCTGATTTCATAATGTTTAATTCCATTTGCAACTCCTCTACAACTGAGCCAGTCCGTGCACACAAGGACAATATTCAGACATGGGGTGAGGTATGGCAAATAATATTTGTGCCACCAAGTTATCTCCATAAGAGAGAATATGTTTACCTGCCTTTAACATTCAATGGCCTTATCAAGTCATGCAGCAATATGGCAAAGGAGCAGCCCCTTCAGCCCATCTAGTCTGTGCTGTCGATCCACATGAACGTCAATATGTCCCCCACTGTCAATATTCTGAGCTTATAGTTGACCAGAAGTTCAAATAGACAAGCCACATAAACTTGTGACTACAAGAGCAAGTCAGACTTGGTATTTTGCAACGAGTGACTCATCACTTAAAAGCTAAGACTTTTCTATCATAAACAAGGTGCAGATGGAATGGTTTTCACTTGCCTGGATGAGTGCAACTCCAAAAACTGTGACGAAGCTTGGTATTACGCGTTAAAAGCAGCCGGTATTCACTTCCTCCATCACTAGTCTCTTGTGAAATCAGTTTGCAATATCTTAAAATGCCATTACTCACATAATCCCACAGCACCTACGAAATAGGCAACCTCTACTGCCAAGAAGAATGACAGAAGCCCAGGTGTATGGGAATACCGCCATTTACAAACTCCTCTCCAGTGACTACTCCTGTTATCTCCTAGCCTAATGTTAATGGACTGTCAAATCTACTTGGAGGAAGAAATAATTTACCTTTATCCAGTGAGACTAAGGATGCATAACAAGTAGAATTAAACTTTTGACTGTTCATTTAATGTCAAAATCATTTAATTTTTTTTAAAGATAAAGTCTCATTGGATGCTGGATAGATACTGATCCCAGGAAAGTAGAGATATTGGTCCTTTATGTGATATTTAAAGTTCTAACTTTTACATCTTATTTCTTCATGACTGTGCTCCTTTGACTGTAAACTAAATGCTTCCTGTCAAATGGATATATTAAGCAATGAAGTAAGTGGCATACTTTAATAGTGTAGGAGACTGAGCAAAGCAGATAGTGTCAGTGGTTTATGTAATGCTGTTGGAAGGAGTGGCTGGAGACAGAATGAGTGATGCATGTTTGATAGGATTTGGAAGGTTGCAGCTTTAATTGCTCCAGTCATGATCATGGCATCTTAACCAGCCTATAAACTTGTGTGACCACTTTCAGAGAGTTATGAACTTAGACCCCAAAATCCCCTCGACATCAGCATTGTTAAGAGTCCTGCTATTAACAATGGATTTACATTTGATCTGCTAAAGTGCAGTGTTGCTGGATTAAACTCTATCTCTGCCCATATCTGCAAATGGTCTATGTCCCCTTTGACATTCAGTTTCTAAGTGGACATTGAACTCATGAACACTACTTCAATACTTTTAAAAATTTCTACCCTGAATCTTTGCAAGCTTACTAACCCACCTATCCATGCATTCATCCAAGTCATTTATGTATCACAGAATACAGACTCTGCAATATGGGTCCCTATGGAATATCACTGATCAATGGTCCCAGTCCTCCAGTCAGAAGAAGTCCTAATGACCATTAACCTTTGTACTCCGTGGGCAAACCATTTCTGAATTCAAATTGCCAAGTTACCGTGGACCCTATGGCCCTCCATCTCCATCTCCTGGATGAGCCTACCATGAGGGACCTAGTCAGATGCCTTACTAAAATCCATGTGTACATCATCCACTGTTAACCGTTCATTAATCACCTTTGTCACCTTCACAAAAAACTCATTCAAGTTAGTAAAATGTGTGATGTGCACCGCACAAAACCATATTGACAGAAATAAGGACTTTTTTAAAAAAATCCCTGTCATAGTCAAAAATTAGCTTTCTGTTCCAAATCAGATAATAAGAAATATTGACCACCTACTTACTTAATATATAAATAATCTGAGGCTAGGAAAATTTGCTGTGCTATTAAAATAAAGGGGCTGATAAAGAGATTGTGATAAGATTTTGCAAGACATAGAGAATGTGGAATGAATACGAAATGAAGAGGTACAAGGGGGTTGTATTTCCATAGATATGAAATAAAAATAAATGAAGTGGAGAGCAAAGAGTTTTCTTTGAAACAAAGAAATTGGATAGATGCATAGGACGTTAAAGATATCAGTACAAGACTAAAAATATATTTTCTAGCTGGAGTGAGAAAATAGAAAATTGATGTTGAACTTGATGTCATCCAGCTGCAATGTTGTGAAGTTCTTTTATTTAGGAAATGTGACAAAAATAATGGAAAAAGTACAGAATGGATTCCTTGGAATCTACTGAACGATGGTGGTTAAAGTGTCATCAAAATTGAGAATTTTTTTTCCTGGAGGAAAATTAAAGGGTATTGTGATGTACTAAAGATTGCTTTTGTTAAATATTCATAGGTTAATCTGCACGTACCATGAAAGAAGACATATAAATACTTAAGTACTTACAGAGAAATGTATTTCAAATCTGAGGATATTTGTACCAAGCCATTATTGAAATAAACTCCATGCATTAGTTTGGAAAGTGATTATACTTTTGCCTGCAAGTTATTAATCAGTAACAGAAGTATAGATAACTGTGTGATCAGATTAAGTAGCTAAAGAAGATCACAGTACCAGCAGCTTGACCTCTTTCCATCGTGTATCATTATGAGAATCCAGTCTATCCATCTGAGCAGAATCTATCAGAGTAGTTAAGAAACGTATTTAAGGATGAATATTCTTCCATTGGAATCGTGTCAGAGAAGATTCAGTCAGTTCAGTTCTGGGATAAAGGATTTGTCATTTGAGGAAAAAGTTGAACAGGTTGAGCCTTGATTAGAAGAATCAGAAATTTAAAACACAACATTCTGAGGTACTGTGACAGTGTTAATGCTGAGAAGGTGATTTTACTTTTGGGGGAAAAAAGAATCAGAATTTGTCAAGGTGTTCGGAAGTAGGTACAGAGGAGATGTCAGGGGTAAGTTTTTTACGCAGAGAGTGGTGAGTGCGTGGAGTGGGCTGCCGGCGATGGTGGAGGCAGAAACAATAGGGTCTTTTAAGAGACTCCTGGATAGGTACGTGGAGCTCAGAAAAATAGAGGGCTATGGGTAACCCTAGGTAATTTCTAAGGTAAGGACATGTTTGGCACAGCATTGTGGGCCGAAGGGCCTGTATTGTGCTGTATGTTTTCTATGTTCCTGTGTTTCTATGATTTTAGAATTTTGACAAAAGAGGTTAAAAGTGAAATGAGAAGGAGTTTTCTTCTGTGGATCATGAATCTTTGGCATCTTCTTTCTTCAGGTAACAGTGGAGCTCAAATCAGTGAAGGATTTCCAGGCCATAATAATAATTGGTATAAAAGACATTCAATATTTGGGTGGCTCTGTAGTGCAGCGGTTAATGTAACACTGACACAGGGCCAGCAACCCGGGCTCAATGACCTCTGCTGTCTGTAAGGAGTTAGTACGTTCCCTCTGTGACCACATGGATTGCCTCTGGGTGCTACAGTTTCCTTTTATGTTCTGAAAGTGTATGTATTAATAGGTCAATTTGTCAGCATGCGCTCATTGCGTTGAAAGGGCCTGTACTATGCTGTACTTCTAATAAAAAAAATAATTCAGAGGAGCAGGTAGGTGAGTGGAAATGAGGCCAAGATCAGTTTTATCATAGTCTTTTTGACTGTGCTGGGCACAGAGGGCTGTTTGTCTATGCCTATTCCTTATATTTTTGAACCTGAGGATTCTGGTCATCCATATGTAAAATTCTCCAATAGATAACAATTCAGCTTTATCTGTATGGAGGTGATTTCAGATTTAAAGGACGTAGCTTGGTTTATTGCACAACAAGCAAACTAATACAAGCATCTCACATTATAATTGTATGCTGTAGTGTTACTCTCAATGTGGACGTGTCAATTTAATTTTCCGTACCGTGTACCATTCCGTCCTCTCTGCCTGTTGTAATTCCAAATCCTGGCAATTTCATGAGAGCATTGACAGAAATGCTCAAAAATGACAGCTAATACATTCACAGCACGGATCATCTTCCTTATCTCGAAAAGCAGCTGCAACTACATAAACATTCACATAATATGGTACCATATTATAATAAAGATACAGAGCCTCTGGAGAAGGTGCCAATCACATTTGCAGAAAGGATACTGGAAGGGAAAGGTCATTGCTATGAAGAAAGACAGGACTTTTTTCCTTCAGGAATGGGAATGCTGAGGAGTAACTAAATAAGAGGTTTAAAAATGATAAAAGTCATTTCATAGGACAGGAAGAGAGGGCTTCCACTTGTGTGAACATCCAAACACAAAATTCACAAACATATGATGGTCACCAATGAATCCACTGAAGATTTCAAGAGAAGCTAATTTATCAGAGAACGTTTAAGATGCTGAGTTTGCTACAACATGGAGCAATTGTGGAGACAAACTTCAGTGGATTTAAAGGGAGGCTAGAGGAATGCATAAAAGTGAAAGAAATAGATGAACGATCTGCTGCTGTAGGATGGAGGAGACTGTAAAGTGACTGGTTTGATGCAGTTGAGTAAAATAGCTTGTTTCTAACCTCTGACCTGAATGCAAAATCATAGAAGTGCAGGTGCAGAAAACAGCTTTGGAGGAACACTTTTAAAGCTGCATCTTAGTTACTTTAATGGGAACATAATCAAAGTAAAGGGAAGTGTAAGTATGGCACGCAGAAATCGTTAGTTTATGTTGCCTCAAACTCCTCCTCATAATTGGTAATTTGTTGACCGTCTTCAATATTAATGAGTAGTTTTGTTTTTGTGGGCTGAGATTAAGATCAACAAAACAAGCCCTTTTCTTACACCACAATCTGGGCTGGTGGCCCAGATGAACATCAGTGAAACCAGTCATTTGGATGTAACAGCATGTGAAATGAGCTGTGCATTTATATAGAACCTTTCACGGCATCCAAAGCCCTTCAAAACAGTAAATAAAGTGAGGTTTGAAGTGTGATAATTTACTGTTGCAATTTAATGTCCTACTAAGCACAGAAAAATGATCAAGTCTCAGTTTCTGGTTTGTAGACAAACTGTTGCAGTGAACAATGAATATCTTTGGCCAATGTAGGTGAGAATTCATCCGTTGCCAAAGAATCAGCAAATTGAGGAAAAAAATTGCAAAGGGACATACTGGTATCAAATTGGAAGAAAACAGTGAAGTATCAAATTGAAGACTATATTATATGACAGTCAAGAAAGGTCACCAACACCTCTACTTTCTGAGAAGGCTAAAGAGAGCTTGGACTATGCCCATGAATACTAATAACCTTCTACAGATGCGCAGTTGAGAGCTTCCTGCCTTGCTGCATCACTGTGTGGCATAGAAACTGCACTGTGGCAGATAAGAGTGCTCTACAATGGGTACTTAAAACTGCCCAACAGTTCATTGGCATCAGCCTACCTACCCATCGAGAACATCTATCCAGTACGGTGCTGGGAAAAAAACGGCAAACCACATCATGAAGGATCCCACCCACCCTTCTGTTTGATGGCTTTTTTTCCACTCCCGCCGGGGAAGAGGCTACACGGCATCCACACCAAGACCACCAGTCTCAAAAGCAGCTACTTACTACAAGCCATCAGGCTGATCAACACTTCCACCCATTAATCCCCTCCACCATGCTCCCTAGCAATATGACTTTTATTTCCTGTCAGTCATATGTACAGGCACTACTGTACGTAGCATCATTTTATGTACATACAGTTTATATGTATATATATATATGGTAATCTTATGTATTTATATTTATTGTGTGTGTTTTATTGTGTTCCTTATGCTTATTGTGTCTTTTTTATGCTGCATTGGATCCAGAGTAACGATCATTTGTTCTCCTTTATAGTTGTGTGCTGACGTATGACAATAAATAATTCTGAATTGAATTGTTACACACGTAAGCCATAACCTTTAGACTCTGCAGTACCCAATGATGGTAGAACATCCCAGGAGTACACCTTAATGCTTCAAGGACGCTGTGCTTGCTCCTCCTCCAGGGCCACCAGTGGCTTTTACACCATAGTTGGTGATAGTGCTGGGAGGCGGTGACTTAAAATTAATTCAAGTTACTTAAAATTACTTCAGAACAGCTGCACTTTGTTATCGGAATTAACTTAGTTTAAATAACTTAATTTACATTAACACCAGCAGACAGAGCAGTAATAAATACTGATGTGGCAAGCTGAAATGGAACAGCTTTGGCAAAGCTTTCTCCTGCCATTAACCCTCAAGTATCTAGGGATTTGGGATCTTGCTTCGTTAGCTCCGTTAGTTGTCTTGGAGACCTGAGCTGGGCCTCGGGCAGCTCCACATCTGCTGTTACAACAGTACCAGCTGATTAAAATAAATGGCATTGATATATCTGTGCACTGCAGGGCTACCCAGAGACCTGTGCAGTGCTTTGATCCACTGCAGCAAAGCCTAGTAGCTGATTGTAAACCACAATTTCTTTTGTAGCTTAAGCAGAGAGATTTGAAGCTGATATGTCACAACATAGGCTGATAATAGGCTCAGGCTCACGCTGTCCCAATACAAAGTATTCCCTAGCCTCTTGTCTTCTTGCATCTGTTTCAGTCCCAGATTCCCTAGCTTGTCAAATATTTATAATTGTAAGGAAAGTGCGTGATAAGTGGGCTGAGAACTTTCCGGAACATTTATAATGTTTGCAAAGAAACACTTTCTACACTCATTCCCTAACCCCATATTCTCTTGGCCCTCTCAATCTGCTTGATCATTTTACTCTCCACATCTTTTTCATGTTTGGTGTTTCTAATTTCTGTCCTGCTTATTATCTCTGCATCTCTCCATCTCTCTCAGGCTCAACCCCATCTCTCTCCTTGTCTTTCTGTACCCGTCTTGCCTGGCTGCACCTAGCTCGAGCACCGGCCTCTCACTCTCTGCCCTTTGCTCCCTGGTCCTTTCTGAGGAAGTTCTCAATAAGTAATTTAACTTACTAAGTGTTGTAAGAATTTTTTTCCTGTCCAGTTAACTCCTGGTTGAAGATCTGAAGGAGTAAGTAACTAGGCGAGAGAGAAACTGATTACAATGACATGAGAGGAATCAGTGAACCTGGAGCAGAACTTGAGCTGCCGAGTAAGGATGGGAAAAGAGAGAAGGTCTACCTAAACGTTCGTCTGTACCACTTAAAAGCACTGAGGTTTCAGGGCAGTTCTCCAGACATCAGGGTGTGTTGAAAAATTGCGTAAGCATGCAGCTTTATATGAAACCTGTGTCCCAATGCACATTCAGTCTCAATCCTGCAGCTCACATGAGGAAACCAGATAATGGAGGGGTCAGAAATGACTGTTAGTGGCAAAATGCTTGAACAGTCCACTTATTGATAATGTAATCATCTGGTTTTCAATTCTACTGGAAGATTACAGTTTAACAAATTGGAGAGAGAGAGGAATCTCACGCAAGTATTTGGATCATTCATCTGCTCTTATTGCTAGCTGTAACTTCTGGCTTTTACTGCTTTTATTCTCATGTGAAAATGCATTATTTTCCCATCAAAGGTCAATAAATACTGTATATGTTTGCATTTACAGATAAAAAATATATCTAAGTGCACAGAAGCTTTTCAGAAAGCTATGTAGGGAGGTAATTTTTCATTCTCAATTGGTCACAGAGGATTCCCTCCGGTCTTTGGATTGCTGATTATTAATTATTAATGCCACTTCTCAATCTTTGCTATAGGTTTTACATAATCTAATACAGACTGTGGGAAGTAACAGAGAGTCATGTGAGCAGATATCTTTCAAAGTTACAGCAGCCAATGGGCATGACAACCTGTCTACAAAAATGTCAGTGTCCACACTTAACATTGCAGCGGTTAGTTCCCAGTAAAATCCCAAAAATTAACTTCTGTTGATTTACTCGATTATATGTATGTACTATTTCAGCTTCCTCCCATATTTTCTCATTAAAATTCATCACTATGACCTGCAAGTGCATTAGTCACCATTTCCATTTCCTGTGGAGGCAGATTCTGCATTCTCACCAGTGTTAATTGCACTCGATCTTATTTCTAGCTGACCATCTTTTAAGTACCTTCCATGGTTTTGCTCCTTCCCTAAAAGTGGAAGCACCTTCTTTCTGTCTACTTTCAATTGTTCTTAATTTTAAAATTTTCTTAATAATTTTTGTTTAATTAGTAACTTTGGGGGCCTGCTGGTGGCGGAATGACATTGGCGCCGGACCCGGAAGCGGAGGTTCCCGGGTTCGAAACTAGTTAGGTCCGCTCCCGAGTACGCTTTCAATCCGTGCCGGGTTGAGTGTCGAGATCGCAACTTGACCTTGTAAAATAAAAGGGAAAATACTGTGAAAATGTCTGTGGGAGGACTGGCGTGCCACACAGTCTCTCTCTCTCTGTCTCTGTCTCGCTCAGTGCCTTGTAAAAAGCCATGAAAAAAGACATCATCATGGACGCACGCACGGACACGCACACGCACAGACTCACACGCACGCAGGCACACACCAAAAAAAAATTAGTAACGTTGTTGTATCTCACCTGAGGACTCGTTGATGCACAGACACCTTCTTTACATCACTCTTGTCAAACTATAGGGTACCTTCAGTGTAGTCCGACAAGATGTACGGCATGGAAGCAAGCCCCTCAGCCCAATTTGTCCATACTGACCGCGACTCCTACCCACATTCATCTGACTTACCTGCATTTGGTCCAGGTCCCTTTATTCTATTCCTGTGCATGTACCTGTCAAAATGCTTTTTAAATACATTGATTGTAGCTGGCTCTCCTACCTCCTCTGATAGCTTGTTCATATACCTATTTGTCCAGATTAAATTCTCTTTGCCAGATTCCCCAGCTGATCTATATCCCTCTGCATCCCTTCGCAACCTCCTTTGCAATCTACTGGTGCACATCTTTCTGTGTAATCGACAAAGTTACTTATGAGGCTGAATACTTGTATTCTCTCCCATATTGTCTGTAGTGATCTCTGTCATGCACCACTGGTTACAAATGTCCAGATTTGGAAATGTCTATCACAGCCACAGGAATCTCTCTCCTTGCTTCCCGTAGCACCCTGGGATAGATTTTATCAGGCCTCAGGGATATGTTCTCTTGACTCTACATCAAACCTCTGACGTTTGCTCTTTCTAGATATAAGTGTGTTCCAGACTATCAGCTTACACCTCTCCTAATTCTCCATCATTCACATTCTTCTCTCTGGTGAATGCATAGTCATAGTCATACTTTATTGATCCCGGGGGAAATTGGTTTTCGTTACAGTTGCACCATAATAGTAAATAGTAATAGAACCATAAATAGTTAAATAGTAATATGTAAATTACGCCAGTAAATTATGAAATAAGTCCAGGACCAGCCTATTGGCTCAGGGTGTCTGACCCTCCAAGGGAGGAGTTGTAAAGTTTGATGGCCACAGGCAGGAATGACTTCCTATGACGCTCTGTGCTGCATCTCGGTGGAATGAGTCTCTGGCTGAATGTACTCCTGTGCCGACTCAGTACATTATGTAGTGGATGGGAGACATTGACCAAGATGGCATGCAACTTAGACAGCTTCCTCTTTTCAGACACCACCGTCAGAGAGTCCAGTTCCATCCCCACAACATCACTGGCCTTACGAATGAGTTTGTTGATTCTGTTGGAGTCTGCTACCCTCAGCCTGCTGCCCCAGCACACAACAGCAAACATGATAGCACTGGCCACCACAGACTCGTAGAACATCCTCAGCATCGTCCGGCAGATGTTAAAGGACCTCAGTCTCCTCAGGAAATAGAGACGGCTCTGACCCTTCTTGTAGACAGCCTCAGTGTTCTTTGACCAGTCCAGTTTATTGTCAGTTTGTATCCCCAGGTATTTGTAATCCTCCACCATGTCCACACTGACCCCCTGGATGGAAACAGGGGTCACCGGTACCTTAGCTCTCCTCAGGTCTACCACCAGCTCCTTAGTCTTTTTCACATTAAGCTGCAGATAACTCTGCTCACACCATGTGAGCAGACATGGTATTACTGATATGGCAATCCTGACATGGTATTAATTCGGGGTGCCACATATATCCCCCTGGCTCTACACAAAGGAGGTTAGAAGAGTGTAGACCCTTTTGGGCCTTAAGAGGCCCTGCTCTTTTTCTCACTACCCTCTTGCTTCTCGTATGTTTATAAGAAGTTTTGGAATTCTCCCACCTTAAAGGTGTTAGATTTCTCTTTTCTGGACACAGGTGTACTAGCTTATCGATCCTTTCTCGAGAAGTAACCTTCCATTATTGTCAGAGCAACACACACAGAATGCTGGAGGAGCTCAGCAGGCGTGGCAGCAACTATAAAAATGAATACAGTCGACGTTTCGGGCCGAAACTCTTGCATTATCGTCACTCTTTAGTTTTGCCCCCTCTCCATTTCCCCAAGATGCTTCTTTCAACAAAGTCACCGTTTGGATGCTGTGTGGTCCATATATGACCTAACTAATAATGACCTAACTAATATATGATACCAATTTGACATAAATTTGAATGTTTTTATTCCATGTCGAGGCCTTATTAACTTGTAACATGATTCTGAATGCTTGTTTATCTGTATGAGATCCAATTATTCTGCTCAATCATTAGCATCTTTTTTTTTGTGAAGAATGTGAGAGATGTTCTTTTCCCAAAAGGTAATGTTCCATACTTCTATTGACATTTATTGAATAATTATATGTCTATCCTTCATATTTGTTGCATAACTTACCTCAAATTTTTTCCATCTCTTTCACTCCCCTCCGTCCCTCCATATTGTGTTGTTTTCAGGATTTGCAACAAGGAATGCTGGGAAAGAGATTTTAGGCATCTTCCAGCATTGCCCTCTGATCAGCCTGATTGCTTATGAAGCTAATAATTCTCATCTGTATTTACTCTCCTGCTTTTGACAGAGAAAGGCAAAACATGCAAGAGCTGAGATTGAGTGGGAAAGGCTGATTGAACAGTTGCAGGTCAGCGACAGTTCACTCTGTCATCCTGGTTCATGTTCAACCTGCAGCTGAATGAACCCCTTTCATTTTTCTTCTCCAGCCCTGTTGAATGAAAGGCAACACATGTCAGGAACTGACCCTGTTGGTACAGTGTTTACTTGTAGATATAATTTGGACATCATGAAGTTTCTCTGCTATTGTCCTGGGTGGTAGTGATAAGGAGATTGAATCAGATATTAGCTGAACATTAATTGCTGCTGAGAAACTCGGTCTGACGGCTGATGCCCATGGCTTTTGATCATGCAGGAAATGAACAACAGAATGATACATTTCAGGCAAATATAAAGTAGACATCCTTATTAAATGTTGTTTATAATTTAAAAAATAAACCAGGGTTTATTGTCTTCCTTGGGGATTAAAGCTGTCACATCAGGAGAACATGATTGCTGAATTGACAGCTTTGAGGGCAAGAGAGAGAGAAACTGTCATCCATTGATAGTTGTAGATAAGATGGATATAATGGTGAATTTGTTTTAGTTATTCACAATATTAAATATTTTCAACCTTTGTCATTAAGTTTAGTGTGTTGGTGTGTGCTGTGACATTTATCTGTGACTTGTTCTTGCCCCTTAAGAAAAGTTACTTAGGGGGCAAAATGCCACATCTGGTACATCCTATGCATTGACCATGGGCGAAAGTAGCACAATACAGCTGTTGGCTTGGCCTGCACATCTAATCTCAGTGGAGCTTGCTGTGTGCTCTTCTGTCATAGCAGTGAAGGGAGGGGAGAGAGAGGGAGGATGGTTAGTTGTTCGACGATATAGACCTGATAGTTGGAGAAAAGAAAAGCTTCAAGGAAGAATGTTAGGTGCATGACTGCAGTGGTCAGGAAAGGATTGAACAGGGCAGTGCTGAAGTTATTCGTAGTGAGGGATAGTGGACGACATTGTGAGGTATGTTCCTTTAACAATACTCAGACAGACTTCACTTTCCTTCACTTTATGGTGTCAGACTGTATACCAAAAGATGTCACTTCTGCAGCACTGAGTGTCATAGGAAGTCATTCCTGCCTGTGGCCATCAAACTTTACAACTCCTCCCTTGGAGGGTCAGACATCCTGAGCCAATAGGCTGGTCCTGGACTTATTTCATAATTTACTGGCATAATTTACATATTACTATTTAACTATTTATGGTTCTATTACTATTTATTATTTATGGAGCAACTGTAATGAAAACCAATTTCCCCCGGGATCAATAAAGTATGACTATGACTATGACTATTCACATATCCTGCTGTTTATGAGTACATGTGTATAAGCACAAGGAAGTGCCATGATAATTTTGGCAGTGCTTTCCACTGCATCTGGAAAATGGTACTCCAAGTATGAAATTCTGGGCATCCCTGCTGTATACACAGTCAAAGTTTTCATGCTTGAGTATATTACATTTTCTTTTATTGCCAGGCCTTAACTGAAATGTGTGGAACAGTAAATAGTTAATTAGGCTGATTAGAGTCTTCAGTCACTGTCAAATTCAGTGATGCTGCAACAGACTTTCAAAGCAATCAATACATCTTTGTCAGAAAATATGTTGTTAATTGTTGTTGTACAGAATGCCCGTGCACTGCATGCAATGTATCATGATGGATTCCTGTTGAAGTTTTGGTCTGATTATCTGTAAAATGAATAAGCTAAGTAGATGTGTGAGTGGAACCATTTCATGTTTGGCTGCTCCCAAGTTACTTGTTGCATTCTGAATCCAGAACTCAAAATAATTCTTTACATTTTGAATTTTACCAAAGCGTGGGCACAGCACTATCAATGTACCAATATACAGTTTCAATAATAATTATCCTCCAGCAAGAATTACCTGGCTTTCCATTTTTTATTAGGTTGCTTTGCTTGCCTGCTTCCTTTCTGTCAGGCTGTTTCTTATTTCTTTCCTAATGTTGCACCCTCTCTCTGTACATCACTTCTATTTTCAGAGCCCTTTCTTTCTCATGACAGGAGGTCTTGCGCGTTCCTGATTTCTGTTTTGTCCATAAACCAATTTAATTTCTCTTGTCTCTGTTTGCCTTAACTGGCTCATTTTTCCCCTCTTTGCCCATCACTGTTTTGCGACTGCCTGCTTTCTCCTTTTTAAAACCACCCTTACAATGGCTGGTTTCCAAAATGCCATCTTCTTTTTATGCATGGATCAGTTACCATCCACAATCTTCAGTGTGCCAGCTTGACTCAGTAGGCAGCATTCTCACCTCTCAAACAGTTGTTAATTCAAACCCCACTCCAGGATTTAAGCACGTAATCCACACTGACATTTCAGTGCACCACTAATTGAGTGTCAGCACTTCCCTTTTCATTTCAGATGATAAACTGAGGTCCCTATAGGGTGCAAAAGATTTTGGGCTCAAGTTGATGAAGAGCTAGGAGGTTCTTAACATTCACTGACACCATCCAAAACAGATTAATTGGTTAGTCTTTAAAAATAATGGACATTATATTTCTGAGGCTATATGCCAAATCTCTTTATCAATCCCTGTCTTCTCCTCAGACCACCACTAAGCTCATCTTCTCTGGAGGCTTTTTTTCTTTCACCCCTTGCTCTCTACACTCAAAATTGTGCAAGGTGCACAGATAACATTTTCCCACCATCCCAAGTTTCACAAACGCAACTGTAGTAGATTCACCCCATCAATCTGTTCTTACTTCCTTCAATTTGACTTTTTCTTTTCCTGATCCTCTGATCCGGTTTTTTCCTAACCTCTATTTCCCTGTAACCTGCATTCAAAAGTGGTTTTAAGTTTCCTGATTTTAATGTCACATTTTCACCATGTGTGTCCAACTCCTTTCCATCGTACAATACACTGGTGGTGTCTATCTGGCCTTCAGCAGCATATCCTTTGACTCCACTCATTTCGTTCAAGGGGGAGAAAGAAGCGTCCCTAAGCAGTTCACATCCAAGCTTTGTCTATTTAATGGGCTGTATGGAAATATTTTTTAATCCATTCATGCACAGGCCTGCTTTCTTATCTGTATATTGATGATTATATCAAAAGCATTACCTGCTATCAGCTTAAATTGAACGTTTAGTCAACTCTGCTTCTAATTCTCACTCCTTCTGTGGTTTTACAGTCCTATTTGACTTCCTTCCCTTTCTCTCTCACTCCATTTCTGGTTGCTAGTTGTCCTGCCGAAGGGTTTCGACTCAGAACGCTGACTGTGCTCTTTTCCTAGATGCTGCCTGGCCTGCTGAATTCCTCCAGCATTTTGTGTGTGTTAATGCTATTTTCTCAGTATCTTTATCTCTTTTGCATCTGGTCTAATGATGACAATTTAAAAAATTTATGTCCTTTTGATATATTTTATTTTTAAGCATTGATTCCTCTGAAACGGTTTCTTGTATGTGCTCTTCCCCAGACGTCCTTGAATGTGCCCCTCAATTTCCTGTGGTGCTTGTCTTTATCCGGGAGCTTCATAAACTCTACTTTCATTGGATATCTACCAACTATAGCATGAGATTGTCACCCTAAACATCCTTCCATTTCAGCATATAGTAGCAACCATCAAATTTGTAATGTTCCAGCCCACTCTTCAATTAGTTCGACCATCCTCATTCTCACTCCATTTTCCTTGATAATCCATTGTCCTGTTGGAACTATTCCATGAAGAGCAACCTGTAAATATTTCTTGTTTTCTAATAAAACGATATGAAAGTATTGTGTTCTGTAATTTTGATACTTGACCGGCCTTCTTTTGACAAAGATGAGTCATGAGCACAAATCAGAAATGTACTTTGGGCATCTGACAGAAAATATTGAAAGAACATCCATTTGTTGTACAGAATTATAGTTGACGTTAAAAGTTAGCTGAATGTCAGCTGCTAAGACCGGAGTATTGACCTTTGAACGCTTCCCTGTTTAAGGCAGAAATTCACATTCAACCAGTATGAAGAATTGCTCTAAAGTGACGTTAATTTTGAATATCTTTAATGACCATTCACAGTCAATAATTTATTGGCAAAGTTCCATCTAATTTCTCTGCAATTTAAGTCTTTGTATCTGGTACTCCGACACATGCTGATTACCCTGGTTAAGCTTCCCCCATATTCATCTAGATTAAGACTGTAATTGCAGCAGCATGAAGTCAAATGAGGGCACAGGTTGCAGTCTAAATCCATGCTAAATTAGTTGATCTCAGCCAGAGGAAGCACAGTTGGCTTAAGTGCTACAGGTTTAGATGAAGAAATTCTGTAGAATTCCTATTCCTGATCCATAATTTTGCTGAAAGCTTGCGAGTGTTAATGTCAGATATAAAAAAATGAATGGATATATAGTCACTTGTGTATACTGAAACACTCTTAAGCTGAAACTTGGAGAGGGTAGTGGAAAACACGCATCAGGGAGTTAAGAGTCACGAAAAACACTGAGTGCAGAAACAGGACCTTTGCACACCACAAATCATGTATTAATCCAGTTTGCAAGCTCCTGGGCATAGCCTGTTATACTTTGGTGCTTCAAGTGCTTGCCTTGATATTTAAATATTGTGAGAGTACCTCCCTCATCACCACCTCAGGTAGTACATCCAGAATGCAACCATTCCCTGAATGAAAAAAATCCTCAGCTTCCCATCTAATTATTGTGTTCCTCACCTAAAACCTATATCCCGAGGTCATAGACAACTCTGCCTTCAGCTGCTATCTTGAAGAATGGATGAGGGGAGAAACGGGAGGGAATTAGGCAGAGAAAAAGGGGAAAAATCCTGCCATTTTCTGTCTCTAATTCCCTTTCTTTCCACCATTCTACATTTATTTGCTGTCATATGGTTTCCAATCCTTCATTACCACAACTGCGCAAAAGGTCATGAGGAGGAGTGGGGCTCTGGGCTGTCCCTTTGATGTAATCAGCTTGTTAGATCTCTGTGTCTGGGTAGGTGGTATTGGGCTGGATCCTCCCTGCTGCCCAGACTTGATGTCTGTGATACTCACCTGCTCACACTGTCTGATTGTGATGCTCCTGAATAAGAGGTGTCCTGTAACGTCGACCAAGTTTCGCATTGACGTTGACAAAAGCAGGTCGCGCCTTACAAGCCTGACTGAATTTTTTGAGGATGTGGCTTCATTGATGAAGGTAGAGCCGTAGATGTAGTCTATATGGATTTCAGCAAGGCATTTGATAAGGTACTCCATGCAAGGCTAATTGGGAAAGTAAGGAAGCATGGGAGCCAAGGGGACATTGCTTTGTAGATCCAGAACTGGCTTGCTCACAGAAGACAAAGAGTGGTGGTAGACGGGTCACATTCTGCATTGTGACCAGTGGTGTGCCTCAGGAATCTCTTCTGGGACACCTTCTCTTTGTGATTTTTATGCGGTGCATTGGCCTTCATCAATCGTGGGATTGAATTTAAGAGCCGAGAGGTAATGTTGCAGCTATATAGGACCCTGGTCAGACCCCACTTGAAGAACTGTGCTCAATTCTGGTCGCCTCACTACAGGAAGGACGTAGAAACCATAGAAAGGGTGCAGAGGAGATTTACAAGGATGTTGCCTGGATTGGGGAGCATGCCTTATGAGAATAGGTGAGTGAACTCGGACTTTTCTCCTTGGAGCGACGGAGGATGAGAGGTGACCCGATAGAGGTGTACAAGATAATGAGAGGCATTGGTCGTGTGGATAGTCAGAGGCTATTTTCCAGAGCTAAAATGGCTAGCACGAGAGGGCATAGTTTTAAGGTGCTTGGAAGTAGGTACAGAGGATATGTCGGGTAGGTTTTTTACGCAGAGTGGTGAGTGCATGGAATGGGTTGCTGGCAGCAGTGGTGGAGGCAGAAACAATAGGGTCTTTTAAGATACTCCTGAATGGATACATGGAGCTTAGAAAAATAGAGGGCTATGGGTAAGCCTAGGTAGTTCTAAGGTAAGGACATGTTCGGCACAGCTTTGTGGACCAAAGGGCCTGTATTGTGCTGTAGGTTTTCTATGTTTCTATTGTCAGTAGGGCTCAGGTCTTGTATCCTGAGGCTGTCAAGGTTTTTTGGACTCTTTTCAAAATTAAAATAACAAATAATTTTAATATAATTAAAAACTATTCACTTAAATTTAAACTAATTAAATAATCTCAAAAGGTGGAAAAGATTTAAACATTTAAGCAAAACAAAGAACAATAATTTACATTTTTATACTGTATGTACACTCGATGTAGATTAAGGGTGAGGTGAAATATTTCAAAGGGACCTGAGGGGCAACTTCTTCATGCGGAGGGTGATGAGTATATAGAATAAGTTATTGGAGGAAGTGGTTGAGCAAGTACAATATTATCAGTTAAGGAGCAGTTGAATAGAGGCATATGGAGGAATGGGATTTGGAGAGAGGTGGCAAATGCAGAAAATTGGGATGAGCTGTGTGGGCACCATAGTTGGACTATTGAGCCGAAGGGCCTGTCTCTGTGTTGTTTTTGCTCTACGACTCTTTCCCACAAGGTTAGCAACAGCATTTATAAATGGAATTATCGTTCTTAGATCAGACAGGTCCACCTTAAAGCAGTAGGATTGATTGCAGTGTGCATCGAGATCCTTTCCTCAGCTCAGCTGGGCTGTGTGCTGAGTCCACTATCAGAGGCAAGAATGCAAGTGTGTGTCAGCACATGATCATGTATCTTGACTTGCACATTAAGCTCAGTTGATGTGAAATGTCTGAGAAGTGAGCTGTGAATGGTGGACTACAGGCACTAGGTTAGTTGGTTGAGTGTGTACCTGTATCCAGTCCTTTCCCTCTCAGCTACTCAGGATCAGCCTTGGCTCAGAATGTTACTGATGTCATTCTTGAGGAAGATTTTCAACACGTTCCTGTTAATTTGAAGTTCAACAGGATTGACAATAGGATGCAATGTTCCTTTAACATTTTGATTTACTGAGTGCAGAACATTCTTGTCATACGTTCCAGTAAATAACTTTGTCAAAATAGTTGAGCACGCATCATCCTTCTCATGATCTGTTTGGTCCAACAATTGAATGGAAACTCCTTACTTCTTGTGTTAAATACCACTTTTCCTCACTAACTTAAAATCAAACTTTCTCTTACCCAGTTTGTAAGGCAAATTTCCATTTTAGTCTCATTTTTAACACTTCTTTCAGTACATCTCCTGTGACATGCTCTTTATATCCTTGGGGAATGCTTTGAATATACAGCTGGCAAGGTTTGTTGGATTCTTGAACTAAACATCACATTACACAATTGAGGGATTACAGTGAGCCAGCAATCCACTTTTCTCACCTAACACAATCCCCTTCAACCCTGTCAGCTCAAATAATTAGTACCAACGAAATGTATTGGTGTGTAAATGCAAATGCACTCAACTGCAAACACAATGCAATGCATACTGTACTTCATCATACTGAGTGAAAGAAAGCATGCAGTCAAGTTGAAATCAATAAAATAATTTCTGTTATTTTTAAAGATATAGCATTCATTTTGCATCTGTGAGGGAATCTCAGAAGTCAATTTATTACAGTTGAAAGTAATTAGCTTTATAAAGATACACTATTTAGATACACTAGTGAAATTTAAGAGACCGCTAGACAGGTATGTGGAGGAATTTAAGGTGGGGGGGGTATATGGGAGGCAGGGTTTGAGGGTCAGCACAACATTGTGGACTGAAGGGCCTGTACTGTGCTATACTATTCTATGTTCTATGTTAAAGCAAAAAAACTCAGCAACCAATTTATGCATGTCAAACTCTTCAAACAGTATTGGAACAAATTACAGGAATTCTGCAGATGCTGGAAATTCAAGCAACTTTCATCAAAGTTGCTGGTGAACGCAGCAGGCCAAGCAGCATCCTTCAGTTAGTCCTGACGAAGGGTCTCGGCCTGAAATGTCGACTGCACCTCTTCCTATAGATGCTGCTTGGCCTGCTGCGTTCACCAGCAACTTTGATGTATGTTGTTGGAACAAATTACTAAGTTGCTATTTAGATACTTTCTGATGGTAAATTTTACGAGGATATTCAGAGTTTATTGTGATTCCTTAGAATAGTGGACATGAAAGATGACACCTTTAGCAGTACAGCATTCACTGAACTGTTAGTCTAGACTTTGGTGTGTGGATTTAATCTGCTGAGGTGAGTGTACTACCAATGATCCACAAAGGGAATATCTCGATCAGGACAAAAATCAAACCCAGAAAAGCTTTAGAATGGGTAATGTGGGACTTGTGTCATATGTGTTTGCAACAAAAAGCTTGATGTCTGTAAATTATTGACAGTGTGCTGCTGGTTTGCTTGGATTTCAGCTCTGTTATCGTACTTGTAAATATTTTGCCTGCTGCATCGATACAATGCCACTTACCGGATTGTCAAATGTTTAATAGGCCGATCTTATGGCTGCTGGAAAGATTAAGTATTCCTCAGATGCCTGAATTCTCTTTCTACAGAAGTGGAGCTTGCTTTTCCACTGTTTATATGAGAGGATTTTTCTTCCACTGCCCCTTCACTTTCTAGCACTTCCATGGATAAGTACACCCAAGGCTGAATAAGATTGTGTGAGAGACAACCTCATCCGCCTCTCATGGGACAGGCTGGATAAGCTAAATATCCTGCTATTATCCATTGGTGCTTCATGTGTGAGCCCTAGAGTGAAAAAAAGAAACTACTTTTTGATTGTGGAGGACATTCTGAACATTTTTAATTAATGCCCCCAATAATTATTTTAAGTGGAAGGGAACTGGGAACTTGCTTTCCCCACACCAGCTTGGATATAGTCTCATGAGGTATGCTTGCTTTTCTGTTTGAGATCAATACTGTTTAGAAAAATATGTTTATAGTTTTATGTTTAAAACATAAAATTTTAAATACTGTATTTAATGTAGATCTAATATTAAATGCAATGTTATATTAAATAAAATGATACCCGATGTGCCACAAGGTGCGAAAAGGAACAACAATTTATATTAAATATATAGTTTCTTGGAGAAAGATAATCATTTTCTATCAGTAGATATCCAATGTCGCTTGCAATTAATTAAAAAAATAAATCTTTATGCGTTTTAATGCTACTGAAATGCTGCAGGCAGTTTACAGTTTAATGCCTTCAGTATGCAGCACATTCCAAGTGGATCATGAACTTCCAGCTGTCACAATAAAATTCTGATATCTGTTGTGATTTTCGAAATATTTTCCTTGTCTTTTCCTCTTGATGCCAAAGTGAAAAGCTGTGAGAGTTTGGCTGATATGCAGACTAATAATTGGGAATCATCTGGTGCCGAGTAATTTGTAGGTATGCATGTTGTCTGGTCAGTCAAAACGATGTACTGTACATCTCCTTCCCTGAACTATGAGTAAGTGAGTAGGACTCGGACTCTAAAACAAAATATTGTTGCTTTATCTGCAGCAGTGTTATCATGACAGGCATTGAAGCATCAACGTTCATTTGGGATTACTTGAACATCCTGCTGGGATCACTGCATAATCACAGTATTGCTTCAGTTTTGGATGTAGTTTCTTTCTTAATTGCATTTTTTTGCCATTTCTATTAACTCCTTACACTTGATTTTACTGCTTAATATGCTGAATGTAAAATAATTACTTGCAAGCTTGTTTACCAGATTATATTAAGCATAATTCAAAAAAGGCCTTATCTATGATGGTATTTGTTTGGCTGCTTCAGGAGCAGAGGAGTTTGAAGATTCTCTCACCTTTCTTACAATCAGTGAGTGCTTTCAGGGGGAGCAACCTGAGACTAGTGCTGCAGCTGACTTTGAATTTGCATCCTAAATTGGCAACCTAAAGCCAGCAGTACTTTTTTTGGAGGTAAAAGTGGATCATAGATCTCTCTTCAGAAAACAAGACAATCTGAATGAGCAATTTGCAATGCTGAATTTGGCTGCTCTAGTTTTCTAAAACTACTGTCATTGTTTCATTTGAGGTGTTAGTAACATTTGCTACTAAATGAATATCATTTGATGTATGCTTACAGATTGAGAAATTCAAAGTGCATTTATTATCGAAGTATGTATGTAGTATACAACCCTGACATTTGTCTTCCCACAGACAGCCACGAAACAAAGAAAAGCTTGGAAGCTGTTTTAAAAAAGAACATCAATCCCCACCCCACGTCCAAAAAAACAAATCACATAAACGGCAAAATAAATTTAGAAATATTTATATATTTTGTGCAAGTATTTAATAGAGCAAGTCTAATGAAAATACACTCAAAATACATTCTGTACCTAATAATATGACCACTGAGCAACACAAACAAAATGCTGGAGGAACTCAGCAGGCCAGGCAGCATCTATGCAAAAATTACAGCCGACGTTTCGGGCCAAAACCCTTTGGCAGGACCCTTTCTGCCAAAGGGTTTTGGCCCGAAACGTCGTCTGTACTTTTTCCATAGATGCTGCCTGATCTGCTGAGTTCTTCCAGCATTTTGTCTGTGTTGCTTGGATTTCCAGCATCTGCAGATTTTCTCTTGCTTGTGATGTGATCACTGAGTTTGTGTTTGTGATCTTCTGTTGCTATAACCACTTCAAGGTTTGACTTTTGCGTTTACCGATGCAAATCATTGTTATAATGTGTGGTTATTCTGAATTTTTATTTTTATTTATAGATACAGTGCAGATACTTCCAGCCCTTCTAGCTGCACTGCCAGAAACCCACTGATTTAATCCTAGCTTAATCAGGGAACAATTTATAATGACTAATTAACTTACTAATTGCTACATCTTTGGACTGTGGAGGGAAACCCATGCATACATAGGAAGGAATGTACAAATTTGGTTACAGAGGATACTAGAATTGGACCCTGAACTCAGGTGACCCTAGCTGGAATAGTGTAGTGATAACCGCTATGCCACTGTGGCACCAACCATTACATTACTGTCACACCCTAGTGACTCTCGCTTTCCTGTCAACTTGAACCAGTAGACTACTCTCTACCGACCTCTCTCATTAATGAGGCATTTTCACCCACAGGACTGCCGCTCACTGGATGATTTCTGCTTTTCACACCATTCTCTATCAACTCTAGGGACTGTTAGGCGTGAAGGTCCCTGGAGATCAGCAGATTCTGAGATACTCAAACCACATCAACAAACATTCCATGGTCAAAGTCACTTAGATCAAATTTTTTCCTCGTTCTGAAATTTGGTCTGAGCAACAACTGAACCTCCTGACCATCTGTACATGCTTTAATGCATTGAGTTGCTGCCACATGATTGGCTGATTAGATATTTGCATTAAAGCATAGGTGTGCAGGTGTAGCTAATAAAGTGGCCATTGAGAGTATAGGGACAACATCATACTACAAATACCACGGACTATTTTTCCATAAGCTTTCTAGGAATGATGTGACTAAGCTAGAGAGTAGATGCCACAAAGATTCACAAGGATATTGCCAGATTGAAGGTCTTGAGGAGAATTTGAATAGTCCAGGCTTGTTTTTCCTGGTGCCAAGGAGGCAGAAAGGTGATATGATAGAGGTATTTAAAATTAGGAGGGGCATAGATATGGATAGATAGCCAGATTTAGTTTTCCATGGCGTAGTTTTAAGGTAAGTGGTTAAAAAGGGATCTGAGGAGTTCATTTTTCATACAAGGAGTGGTTAGTATCTGTAATGAGCTGCCAGAGATGCTGAAGGCAGGAGCAGTAGCAACAAATATTAGGTATCTAAATGAGCAACACAGAGAGGGATGTGGAATTAATGCAGGTAGGACTGGGATAGATAGATCCCATGAGCCAAAGGGCCTGTTTTTATGCTGTACTACTCTATATCTCTGTAACATCAGGGGAATTATATTCTACAGTAGTCCAAAAATTAGATCCAATGTCTTTGACACCACTTGTATTGAAGTTTAAATAAGTAAATCAACAATTCCACATATTGTATAGCTAAGGATATCAAATAAGCTATGGATGAGATCGACAAGGTGCTAAGAAGAGATTATGAGGTAATTAATTAATAATGGAGAGGCTGCTGTGATGAAAAATGGGATGTTCAGTTCTTGAAATGATCTGATGCACATATTTAATGAATAATGCTGGAAAGTCTACAATGACATTCTGACAGGCCTATGCAGAGCATCCTAGGACTTATAGGCCCTTTCTCCCCCAAATTTTAAACAAACTTCCTTATTATTTTTAAATTTGAAAATCTGACATAACATTCCTAACAGAACTAGTTCGTTTGTGTTTTCTCCCTCCCTCTCTCCCTCACCCCTTTTCAGTCTTGCAAACTTTCAATGTCATTCATTACAATACTGTCAAGATGCACAAAACTGGAGTGATTTTTATGTGTATGTTCTGATTTATGGACAAAATTGACTGATGAATGTCTGTGAAATAGCCTGCTTCTGATGAGTGTCACACTGAGCCATTTCCTATGAACGTAGTGATAAGGAAAGCAGTGAACAAAGACCCACAATTTTCCCATGTATTGATTGGTTTATTATTATTTCTCACATGTACACTTTGTTTGGCACACCATCCATGCAGATCACTTCATCACATCAGTGCACTGAAGCAGTACAATAACAGAATGCAGAATAAAGTGCTACATGACAGAAGTGCAATGCAGGCAGACAAGGCCATAATGAGTTAGATTGTGAGGTTTCTCTGGTGTAATCTCCAGGAATCGGTCTATAATGAAAAGGTACTCCCAAATTATTCTCATTATAAATTTCCTTGTAAGTGCTATGCTTTATTGCCTTTGCAACTAAACCATAATTCTAATTTTCTGCCCTCTGACCCTTAAACAGATTAACGTAATGAGATTGTATTTCCCCAAATTGATATCAGAAAATATAATTTTTATAATAAAAATACATCTAATAAGGGTGACTTTTAATATTTTAACTTTTACTCAAACTGTATCTGCATTTTACCAGACTTTGTTTTGCTCTCTCTAGTGTGTTTATATGAACTTAAAAATTGAGGTTTCCTTTACAAGTTTGCTGTCTGTGAGAATTCTTCATGTGATAGGCTAGAACTTGCTTAATGTTACAAAATATGATTCCTCCTTCCCCTCCCCCCCCCAACGATCCTCCAAAACCAATGGTATTGGGGAAAAAATAACGATAATATTACAGAGATCACTAGGTCTTACTGATGAGCATCCAACACATCACTGGTACCAGCCTACCACTATCAGAGACATATATGCTGTACAGAAAGGTGCCGGGAAAAGTCTAGCAACATCATGAAGGATCCCACCCACCCTGCTCATGGATTGTTTGTCCTGTTCCCATCAGGGAGGAGGCTATGTCGCATCCACGCCAGGACCACCAGACTCAAAAACAGTTACTTTTCCCCAAGCAGTAAGGCTGATCAACACCTCCAGCCACTGACTCATCCATCACCATAATTTTATCATTTCCTGTCAGGGTCACTTTCCATACAGATACATGTGTTTATATTTATTGTGTTTTTTTATTATTGTGTTCTTATCTTAGTGTGTTTTTTATATGCTGCATTGAATCCTAAGTAATGGGTATTTTGTTCTCCCATAGAATTATGTACTGGAAATAACATCAAAGAATCTTGAATCTTGAGTTGTTCAATGGAATCTAGAAAATCCAAATTGTTGCCACGATGTACTGAAAATGAAAAGACTGAATGATTATCCTGCTTATACGAGACAGCTCACTTGTTGGCATAGTTTCGCAAGGTTTGCATCTTTGAATTGGAATGTATCCTAAATCTTGAAGTCCATTTGAAATGTAAGAAAATATATTGAACCCAGTGTCCTTGACATGGTATAACTAGGCTTTCTGTAATGATTTTAATCTGTATACTTTACTTGCCCCTAATAGAGCATCATCAGGGCAACTTACATGGCTTCTCCTGGGGTTGACCTCTTCTTTTGAAGGAGACATTATACGTTTCTGCATTTCAAACAGGTGCAGATTTTCTATAAACAAAGCAACATGCTTAAATAGTTGTAGCTTTAGCTCTGCATGGATAAGTTGGATGCATGTCACTTTTATTGGTTCTACATTCTCTTAGTTTTCTATAACTCAACATTTTAGGAACAGCTTCTTCCTCCCTACCAAAAGATTTCTGAACAGTCCATGAACACTACTTAATGATTTCGCTCTCTTTTCGCACTATTATTTTTTTAAAAAACCTTAGTATAATTTATTGTATTTTTATGTCTTGCAGTGTACCTGCTGCTGCAAAACAATAGATATTATGTCAGTGATAATAAACCTGATTCTGATTTTATAACTCTGTATGTTGAAAGTATTAGTGCAAACTGTGCTGTGAGATACTCTCATCCCACAAAAGATCAGTGTTGCAAATTTGTATGTTGCATGCCCGTCTGTATTCTGATGTTTTGTATCTTGTTTGAGATAGTACAAGACTGAACACCAGCTTTACAACCACTTGTATTGCATTATAATGTATTCCAATATGGGTCTAGGGGTCTATTTATTCATCTTTTATTCTAATGAATTAGTTATGGGATAATTTCTTAATGCAAATTCTCCATACTCTTTGCTTGCATCTCTTACAGTATTTGAATATTAATAAATTATATTAATTTCCTCTGTTATTAACTATGAACTGATTGCGGACTGAATAACGGCAGACCTTAGTGATTTTCATGGGAAGTTTACTGGTTACGGACTACTCTAGCAGCATAGTGCTGTGCTCAGGGATAAGAATTATTTAGTGAAGAGGAAGCACGATCAATAATAAATGCTGGTTTCTTCTAAAGCATCAGTCAAGACTTTCCTGAGGACAACGGTGTTGATTTTAAAAAAATTTCTTTTGCCTGAACTCTCTCGCCGTGGATTAATTCTTCTGACTGCTGAGCTGGTTAAACAGAGATGAGCTAAAAGTGCTGGGTATACCGTGCTGTAAAATCTGGTTATGATGTGCAGTGAAATTAAAGTCTAAGAATAGAATCTGTCTTCCTACTGTCTTCAGATAAGCTTTTCTTGGTAGCAGGATTAGAAAGGCAGAATAGATTTTCTCCTGTTTGCGTCACCAGCTGTAGTCACGAATTATACTCAGCCTGCGCTGCAGAATTCCCGAGGGGATGTGCAGGTGAACGCTGAATGTCAGTTGGCTATTAGAAACAAACACTTTGAAGTATTTAAGAAAGATAACTGGTAATCATTGTGATTTTTAATACATCACATCACCTTATTTGTGATTTATATGGATAAAACATTACAAATGTTAAATTTTTCCACAAATTACAAATTTCTGAAAATTATATCTACCTGCAAAAAGAAAATCATTTTGTTTTCTGGTACGTGGTAAGGTATTACAAGTTCATTTCTCAGTACAGTGCTAATTTTAGAGGGAGCTTTTGGTGGGGGAGTATTGGTGCTTTGATTTGAGACAAAAGTGCACAATCCACTCAAACTGATGGAGGGAAGGTTTAGTCAGTTGGCTGGCAGGAAAGGCTGTGTATAGAATGGGTTTAGGCAGTACCTGGTGAGTATAGCCTTAAAGCAATATGATTGCCCTTAAATGTGTGCCAAATCCACCAGACGGTATTGAAATTGGTTTGTTATTGTCACCTACCAAGATACAAGTGAAAAACCTGTCTTGCATACCGTTCGTACAGACAGTACTCAACTGAAGAAGCACATGTATTCTTATGACAAATTCCTCACAAAATAAAAAGAATGATGTATGTTTCTGGATAGTCTTTCAGAGCTTCTAGTTTTTCCTTCAAATATACATATATATGTCTGAGATAAGAAAATGAAGCAAGACTGTCAGATAGACAGGATTCATTCACATAAAAGCCAGAATTTGTTTTGGAAGATGCTTGCTCATTGGTGAAATTCCGATTGTGTGTAATGTTGAATAAATGTGCAATGACGTATTGAGATGCTCAGTGAGGGTTTATTTTATTCATTCAAATTTTGTAATGTAGGAATTGCTGGGAAGAACCCCAATTCATTCCCTATACTAATTGCATTTGTGCTAAGTAGCTTTCTAGGCCTTTTCAGAGTCAACCACATTGGTGGGTCCTAGATTGCAATCAGGCTGAATGGGGTAATGATACCATGTTTCTTCCCCCGAGTGACATTTGTGAACCAGGTGGGTCTTTATAGAATCTGGTGGCTTTGTAGACATCGTTACACATGAACAGGGTTTCTTCTAATACTGGATTATTGACAGATTATCAAATTCAACATCTGTCATGGTAGGATTTGAACTTGGGTCTTTTGATTGCTTGTGCAATTCTCTGCATTATCAAATTCAACATCTGTCATGGTAGGATTTGAACTTGGGTCTTTTGATTGCTTGTGCAATTCTCTGCATTACTTGTTTAGTTTGTGCATATTGGCAAAAATTGATTGCCACAATTTATCGTGATGTCATGTAGGATGGCGAGAGGAGCTGGTAAAACTTTCAGTGCCTCCCATGGATGGAATAAATTTGCTATTATTGAGAGGAAGCCGAAAGTATAAATAAGTTATTATTTTTCCTTTGTAAACCCTGCAGTGCATTCAGTGAAATATCCATACGTTCAGAATCAGGTTTATTATCACTGATATATGTCAAGAAGTTTGGTGTTGAGACAGCAGTGTAGTGCAACACATCAAAATTACTGAGTTACCAAAAATGAATTATGGAAAAGACGAATACTGATAAGAATAAAATAGCATATAGCTTGAAAATCCAGACTCTCGTAAGAAGTTACATTCACATTTTAGAATCCAATTCAAGCAGTCCAGGATATTGGTTGTTTAATTTAGTGTTGGATGGTAAATAATTTATTGTGATGAATAAGTCAGGCTTGTGATCGCAACTTGACTTCCTTCTCGCTGTACGGGTGGTTAGTGCCTTTGCATTTTTGAGATCTGTACTCCCAGCGGCTGGCATCTTAAAGTGCTAGAAAAATACCTTTGAAACTTCCTCTGGAATTTACTGGGCCACTAATTACACTCAGTTGGCTGCAGTGGGCAGGCCACGTTGATCATATGACCAGCACCAGACTCCTAAAAAGGCTATTGACTTTCAGGTCCTGATACGGGCAGAGTTTAACAGGAAAAGATCCGTTCTATGCCGCTGAAGAGATGCAACATCTCCATTGATTCCCTGGGAATCACCGGCATATGACTGGTCAAAATGGAGAAAGATAATTTGGGGTGATATTGAGAATCCTGGGATTTTCAAGTTCAAGTTTAATTGTCATTCAATCATACACATGAATACAGCCAAATGAAACAGCATTTCTGTCAGGCTAAGGTGCAAAACACAGTACCTACAGTCACACACAGCACATAGCACATATGATAGCAAAAAAAGTTACAAATGAAAAGTAGATTCCAGTTAATTAGGGCAGCAGTTTATTTGGGACAATTCTTAAGTAACAAAACTAATTGGAAAAAATAGCTGGGATCCCCTTTGTTTATTTGCAACATTATGCCACTTAATTGGACCAAGTGGCTGTTGCCAAAGTTTCTAACTAACATGTGTCCCCTGCACTTGTATTGCCACTAAACGCTATATTGTGCTTAGAGTGAACAGTCTTTAACTAGTATCAGTTTTGCGTTGAAAAGCAGTGATTTTTGTCACTGATAGTTGGTGAATAATAAGCAGTAAAACAATTCCGAACTGTTTCGCTCACTGTGGTTTCTAGTATTTAGGGTAGAGATGCCAGAAACGGCTGGGAGTGAAAATGAAACAATTTCACTACTTAAACAAGTTAGTACCTACAAAGAATTTGAACATATTTACAATCATCTTGAATGTTACAATGAAAATGAAGATTTGGTGGATGCAATAATTGAACGCATTGTATGAAGGCATTCTATTACCTGTACTAGGTACCACACTGATAAGTTCACAGTTAATCAAAAGACCAAGGCAGTGTACACTGTAGATGAATTCCTCCGTCGATAACTATTAGAAACTACAGTTTTATTGTACTGTAGTAGTATTGTTAGTGTTCTAATTTGTTCTGTTTCATTTAAATATGCAATTTGTTACTTAGTTAAATGGTAGTTTGTCTTTTTTATACATTTTTAACTGTTTCCATGAAATTGTGGCTAATTGGGCCAAAATGTACTGGTCATGATATGTCCCAATTAACAGGAATCCACTGTAATGTTAAAAAAAATATGGCCCAGGACCCTGAGTTTCAGGGCTTCTATATTGTTGGTACGTGGATGTTTTCTTGGAGCCATGTTTCTGCAATAACAAGCTGCAACAGTTTCTCATATCGTACAAGTGCAGCCACAGATGAACATAATCCAACTTGTCTGCCCATGAATGAACACTGGAGAGCAGCACCAACAGGAGAGTCCTGACCCTAATCCAGTACGGAATCCAGTGGTACACAGCCAATTTTGGCGTCTCCTTCCCTGGCAACCGCAATAGGCGACCCCGAGGCATGAGGACCTGGTCCGCGCCACATCCGAGGCCATGCAGCTTCCCCGCCGTAGGTCTCGCCAATGAACTCTGACTTGGACCCACAGTATTCTACATTACCAATGTCCAACAGGGTCTTGCAATCACAATTAAAACGTCCAAGCCAATCATTTGCACCATTTGTTGGATCATGAACCGCCTCTGTTGCCTTCTTCACTGGGTGCGGAAGCAGACTGCAACAAGTCCAGCCCCACTGTGGTCGCGCAACTCGCTAGTTCAGCAACCCTGCCATACTTTATGTTCTTGACGTTCATCAGTGTCTTGTGATAATAAAAAGACATAAAGGACGAACAATTACTTGAGGGGCCACTGCATCCAGGTGTCTTACCAGAAGTAGTATGAATATTGCAGTGCTATTGAGAACAGTCCTGCAAAAATGGAAAAAACTTGCTACAAACTCCACACCCAACCGTCCTATCAGCCAACCGCCTGCCCCATCTATGGAAGAGTCTGTAGATTCCATAACAGCCTCATTGTCTACCTCAGATCCCTCACAATCAGAGTGAAAGTAAGACATCCTGCACACTGAGACATTGGCATAGAAGATTAATGCTCTACAATTTAGGTGAATTATCCCAAGGATTTTAGTGAATGCCTGAGTGGGCCTAATTTTATGTCTTGTGCCCACAGCCAAATGTGACAAAATAGGTCATGGTATCTGAAAATGATCCGAAGTACTTCCTGGTGATGGCCTCTCTGTAACAGCTGAAGGCAAGCCTAGACCATGTTATTTATGTGAAGAATGCAGTAGCTATTTTAGTATTGGTTTGCTGTGCAGCAAGATGCTGGATTTCCCCAAACTGCAGATATATTCCACAATTGAAAATTAAATGAAGACGTTAATAATTTTAATTTTAAACTTTGACCGTCTCATCAGTCAAC
Organism: Mobula hypostoma; assembly: GCF_963921235.1. NCBI lineage: Eukaryota > Metazoa > Chordata > Chondrichthyes > Myliobatiformes > Myliobatidae > Mobula > Mobula hypostoma. Next base: position 36,143,184 of record NC_086107.1, on the reverse strand, counting down.
CGTTCACCTTGGGTCAGTGAGCCGGCTCCAGCTGTGATTTGTGATTTCCTATTGACGGCAATCTATATTGCTCCATTGATCACTAACAAATGAGAGGGTCAAATTAGTACTTTCTTTTTCTGGTTCATTTTTACCAAGGACTAGCAATCTGAGTAAAACTTAGAAAAGAAATCGAACTCCAAGGCGCTCTGTAAGAAATTGTCAGACAGGCTGGTGTAGAACTCACTATCAGGATGGGAAGAACAATTGAGTTTAGCCACAAGTTAGAAGTCTATGATCTTACACCTAATTGTGTCATTAGCTGCGAAATGTGTTTCCTTCTGACATTGAAGAAGGTCAGTAGGTCAGTCAAGTCTATACTGGCTCTCAGAGCACATCCATCATTCCCATTTCCCCAATTATGCCCCCCCATGTGACCTAATCTCTTTCATATTCCAATCAACTCTCCCTCCCCATGATTCATATATACTGAAGGAAATTTAATGCAGCCAATTAACTTACCCGCATCCCCTTAGGTGGGCAAGAAGCCAGAGCACCTGGGAGAAGCTCTTGTGGCCGCAGGATAAGCATCATGACACAGACTGCACCTGAGGTTACTGAGGCTTTGAGGGAGCAGCAGCAGCTGCTGTATCAAGGTGTCAGCCATTCTCGATTTGGATAGATACCAAAAACCTCCGATTTGGATACCAGTAATGCTGAATTGCATAATAGGCAGATGTCAAAACATGAAATTTATAGAACCTGAACATTGAAGCTGGTGTTCGGAAGCAGTCAAAGTATTTTGTTCTTCTTTTAGTAAACGTTATATGATGTACTTGTTATGAATTACACCAGTTGGCAGTGGACGGCATTATTATTCACTCCAAGGTATAGATTTATTTACAGGCTCTTAAGACAATATCCAGAATAATTGTGTACCATTTTCTCGGCAACATGGATTTTTAAAAAGGTACGGTTTAGTGCCTGTATTTTGCTGTTTGTTTTGGAGAGTGAGCCTGGACAGGCTGGCTGAATGAAGTCTTTCCTGTGCTGAATATTCTGAGAAATCATTTAATTTTGGTCAAATTGTGGATTTTATTTCACCTTTTCATTTTCACTTCTGGTGAGATCCTTTCCTCCCATGCCCGACAAAGGTGGCTAAGTGCCAGGACAAGAGACGTCAGTCAAATGATCTTGAGCCATTCATTTGCTAAAGGAATTCAGGGATAGAGGATCAGTGCTGGAAAATGACATTAAGACAGAAGAGCAGTGTGATCTGAGTGAATGGTCGAGCCTGATCGAAAGGTAGATGGCTACTGCTGCTGATAATTCATATCTCTTTCATATTCATATCTGTTTATAATTTCTCATATTCATTCGCTGAGAAGAATTCTACAAAAGACCACATGCACTTGTGCAAACAGATACTTTATACTTTTATACTTCATACTTTATAAAGTATAAAGTAAAAATATTGTCACCAAACAATTGATACTAGAGCATACAATCAGCACAGCGATATTTGATTCTGTTCTTCGTGCTCCCTGGTGTACAAATCGATAGTAAATATTAAAAATTTAAATTATAAATTATAAATCATAAATAGAAAAGGGAAAGTAAGGTAGTGCAAAAACACCAAGAGGCAGGTCCGGATATTTGGAGGGTACGGCCCAGATCCAGGTCAGGATCCGTTCAGCAGTCTTATCACAGTTGGAAAGAAGCTGTTCCCAAATCTGGCCGTATGAGTCTTCAAGCTCCTGAGCCTTCTCCCGGAGGGAAGAGGGATGAAAAGTGTGTTGGCTGGGTGGGTCGTGTCCTTGATTATCCTGGCAGCACTGCTCCGATAGCATGCGGTGTAAATTGAGTCCAAGGACGGAAGATTGGTTTGTGTGATGTGCTGGGCTGTGTTCACGATCTTCTGCAGCTTCTTCCAGTCTTGGACAGGACAACTTCCATACCTGGTTGTGATGCACCCCAGAAGAATGCTTTCTACGGTGCATCTATAAAAATCAGTGAGGGTTTCAGGGGACAGGCCAAATTTCCTTAGCTTCCTCAGGAAGTAAAGGCGCTGGTGGGCCTTCTTGGCAGTGAACTCTGCTCGGTTGGACCAAGTCAGGTCATTTGTGATATTGACCCCGAGGAACTTAAAGCTTTTGACCTGTTCCACTTGTGCACCACCGATGTAAATGGGGTTGTGCGGTCTGCTACTCCTTCTGAATTCAACAACCAATTCCTTCGTCTTGCTGACATTGAGGGATAGGTTATTGTCTTCGCACCATGCCACCAGGTTCTTAATTTCCTCTCTGTACTCAAACTCATGAGATGATACAGAGGAAGAGTTCGCAAAATGCAGTGGCTACTCAATGCCCCATGCAGTGATCCTGACATACTCCACTTGAGTAGAGTTACGAATGCTAGCATGTTATAACTCAAAGCTGCACTTTTCAAAAGCTCTACAGTGCAATCCAATTCAATTTTTTTTATTGAAAGCAATGAAGGGCAATCAGGATAGAGAACTTGTATTGATTGGTCACCTTGGATCTTGCAGTTCTAAAAGGTGAAATCCCATATTGTTTTCAAAAGGACTGTGAGATGCAATAAAAAAATGAATCTTTTAGGGACTTGACACACATTGGAAAGCAGGACATATTTTGATGATCTTTGTTTTAAGAATAATGTAAATTCAGAGTTGTCTGTACTCAGGATAGCAATTTGATTTAGGAATACAGGCATTCACAAGAAGGGTGTGGCTTTCATGGTGTATAGTAATCCACTTGTTTAAATGTATAGTCCTTGTACTGATTAAGTTTATTAGGAAGTGCATTCATAAATGTATTATTGATCAATAGGCGTCTCAATTTGAGGAAGAACTCTTTTCAAAGGAAACGCAGGTTGGTGAATCAAAGGTTTTAAGTCTTGTTGCCTTTTTGCTAGTTTGCTCTTCCTTCATGCTAAAAAAATTCTAAAGCATTATTTCAAAGTAATTATCCAAGTATTGAGAGGCCTGAAAATAGGTAAATAAAGCCATGGATTACTACTTCTGCCCTACATCTCCACAAACTTAGAATATGCAATTCAATTTGTGTATCATGTGTTTTAGTGAAAGAGTTCTTGGACTGGTTTGTAAGATCAATTGGAAAATGTGTTTGCTAATCTTCTTTACCTTACAGCTAGTTTCTTATCTAATGAAACATTCAGTGGTATCACGTGTGTGCGAGATGGTGTAATGCACAATTCATGCATTTCCTGTGAAAGATTCATGTACATATAATTAAACGATGGCATTTGAAAGCGCGAAGCATCCCCGCATTATCTACTACTTCCAGGTTTGTTGTAGAGTTGGTAAGAAGAAAGGTTAATGGAGTCAACCGCAGCAAACCATGAGTCACAAAGCCCGCTGGAGATATCAGAACATTTTCAATGTGAAGTCTTTTTTTTTCCAATGAAAAAATACTGCTTTAGTCATATTTCTACTCCGGTTATTACTGATCAAGAGCAAGCTGAAGAAAGAGGTTGTGAAAGGTTCAGGTTCAGAAGTCCCAGCTTGCAGGAGTTTGCATGGAAACCCTTTTCAGACTGAGGACTGATTCTAAAGACTTTTTTTTCCCTCTACATTTGCAGTGGCAGAGGCATGCCACTTTCTGCAAGGAGTTCCTCAAACAGGAATCCCTGGCTGGACTGCTCTATCATTAAGTAAAGTGATTACTGCCCAAAAGTACTTGACCTTCAGATCCTTCCACATAGCAGTCGATGGTCTGTGCCAGGCACTGCAGTTTGCAGAATTGCTTCACCTGCCCTAATGCCTCTACATGAGCTCATCCTGTGCCTACAGCCAAACTGATGGAAGTTGGTTGTGGAAGGGTGAAATGGAAGCAGTTCTGGGCTAAATTGGACAGGCTTCAGACTATAAACACAAGAGATTCTGCAGATGCTGAAAATCCAGAGGAATGCACACAAAAAGCTGGAGGAAGCAGCGTCAATGGAAATGAATAAACAATCGATGTTTCTGTCTGAGACTCCTCATCAGGACTGCAAAGGAAGGTGGAAGATGCCAGAATAAAAAGCACGGGAGCGGGGAGAAGAGGGCAAAGGAGAACAAGCTAGAAGGTGATAAATGAAGCCGGGTGGGGAGGGGGAATGAAGTAAGAAGCTGGGAGGTGATAGGTGGAAAAGGCAAAAGGCTGGAGAAGAAGGAGTCTGAAAGGGGAGGAGTTCAGACCATGGGGAAAAAAAGGAGAAGGGGCACCCAGGGGGAGGTGGTAGGCAGGTGAGGAGAAGAGGTAAGAAGTCAGAGTGGGGAATTAAAGAAAAAGGAAGGGGAGGGGAAAAATTGATCAGCAAAAGGTAATCAATGTTTATGCCATCAGGTTGGAGACTACCTAGATGAATATGAGATGTTGCCCCACCCTGAAAGTGGCCTCATTATGGTAGAAGAGGAGGCCATGGACCGACATGTTGGAATGGGGATAGGAAATAAAATGGTTGTCCACGAGGCAGTTCTATTATTGGCAGATGGAGCAGAGGTGCTTGACAAAACGCTTGCCCAAATTACGTTGGGTTTCACCAGTGTAGAGGACGTCACATCGGGAGCACCAGACACAGTAGGGGACACCAGGAGATTTCCAGGTGAAGTGTTGCCTCATCTGGAAGAACTGTTTGCAGCCCTGAATGGAGGTGAGAGGGAAGGTGAATGGACATGTGTAGCTTTTCTGTCATTTGCAGTGATATGTGCCAGGAAGGAGATTATTGGGAGGGAACAAATGGATGAGGAAGTCATGGAAGGAGTGATCCCTGTGGAAAGCAGAGAGTGGGGGGTGGGGGCGGTAGGTGAAGATGTGTTTTGTGGTGCAAGTTGCTGAAAATAATGTGTTGGATGCAGAGGTTCATGGGTTAGTAGGTGAGGACAAGAGGAACTCTATCCCTGAAGGTGACAGGAAGATGAAGGTGAGCACAGATGTCTGGGAAATAGAGGCGATGTGGGTGGGGGCGGCAGCGATGATGGAGGAAGGAAAATTCCATTCTTTGAAGATGGATGACATCTCTGATGTTCTGGAAAGGAAATCCTTGTCCTGGGAACGTATGTGGCAGATTCAAAGGAACTGAGACAAAGGGATAGCATTTTTATAAGAGACAGGGTGGGAAGAGGTAGAGTGAAGGTAGCAGTGGGTTGGTTTATAAAAGATGGTGATAGAGAGTTTGTCTCCAGAGATAGAGACAGAGAAATCAGGAAAGGGGAGAAAGATGACAGAAATGGACCAAGTGAATTTATGATCAGGGTGTAAGTTGGACGCAGAGTTGATGAAATTGCTGAGCTCAGCATTGGCCCATGAAGCAGCACAAATGCAGCTTTCTGTGTAGCACAGGAAGAGTTTGGAGCATTACCAGGGAAGGCTTGGAACATGAACTGTTCCATGTAGCCAATGAAAAGGCAGACATAGTTGGGGCCCATGCGAGTGTTCATGGCTACCCCTTAAATTTGAAGGTTGTAGAGGAGATTGAGAGCATGTGAAGTGGGAAGGGACTGAACCAAAGGGGATAGAATGGAGTGGCGGTATGTGGACTTGGGGTCAGTGGGGCAGGAACAGGCAGAAATAACGGGCCTACCCAGGCAGTTAGGTTTGTGGATCTTGGGAAGGAGGTAGAAATGAGCAGTGTGGGTTAAGGGAACTGAGGTTGGTGACAGTGGATGGGAGATCTCCAGAGCAGATAAGGTTAGTGTTGGTGTGGGACACAGTGGCCTAATGGTCTGGGGTGGGGTCCTTTTCAGGAGTAAGTAAGAGGAGGTGTCTGAGAGTTCACACTGTACACTATATTGTTTTACTACGAGAATCAATAGTCTGTGGTACTTAGCTGAGGGGCAACTTTGAGGGATCTGCTGGAATGAAGGTGGTGGCAACATGAATGCTGTCACCATGATGAAACACAGACTATTCATGCACCAGAGGAACACTGGTGATGTGATGTCCTGGACGGGAGATGTTGGCAATCTACTGGGCAACCAGTTGTTGCAGTACTGTGATGCCCTGAAATATGTGTGAGGCCATGGAATCTGAAGGCATTTGTCAGTGTCTGATGTTACACTGCTTGTGCTACGCTGTTGATTGTGACATGCATGGTTCAGTCGAGTGTTGATGTGGAACTGGTTCCATTTTCATACCAGATAGGATGGCCTCCTGACTAGTCATAGGTTAGGATGGAGCTGGCCTCCTCCGTGCTGTTGGTTGTCTAACACAAGCTTTAAGGCAATCCTGATAGTGCGATAGCATGCCCGTCGGCCTCATCTGTAGGGTGTTCCATGAGGATTTATGACTCAGTCTTGGGTGGTTGAACGTTAGGTGAACACACCCTGCATGAGTTGGTACTTGAACTGCCCTTCCCCACTGAGCTGTTAGCAGACAGATTCCGCCCAGGTGATCCACCAAGTACAGATCCAGATTGCATTTCTTTCTTGCTGCAAAGTCAGAGGCTTACGAGTGCTGGTGCTTTGCCATGGTATCATTATCTTTTAGTTCTTGTACCACTGATGCTGGAGCTGGGTTATTGATATTTGTGTACCTAGAATGGGAGAGGCAAGACTGTAATGTTGGAGAGGATGGAGAAGGTGAGAGGGCAGCATTTAAACCTTTACAGTACATCTTATAAGGTAGAAGATGTGGGATGTACTCAACAGATTGGTTCATAAATAAACCATCAGCTTCTGTGATTTCTGTTCCCCCAGGGGCTTCATGCCAGACAAGCCACAAACCATGACCTCTTCAGCGATGTGACTGGCCCTTTGGGATCTGTACTGCCTTTCCAGTATGCTGCTGGAGGCTGATAGTGACCATAAAACCTGCAGTGAGGGAAAACAAAAGTGTGTTGTTGATGTTATGCTGGTAAATGTGATGTAGCAGCCATGATAGAATGATTGAACTTTTTGTCAGATATGAGTGCAAGAGTCGGTGCAATCAGAATCACTTTGATTATCACTGATTTATGTTGTGAAAATTGTTGTTTTGCAGCGGCAGTACAGTGTGTGGTATAAAAATTACTGTAAGTCAGAAAAATATATAAATAGCAGAAAGGAAAAATAATGAGATCGTGTTCGTGGTCTGTTCAGAAATCTGATGGCAAAGGGAGGAAGCTGTTCCTGAATCATTGAGTGTGAGTGTGGAAAGGGATATGTCCACGATGAAGCCAGCCTTTAGGGTCTCTTCCAACTCTGTCCATTGCAGCCTCCACACCAGGCTGTGAAGCAACCTGTCAAAATGCTCTCCACTGAACATGTGTAGAAATAGTCTTTAGTGACGTACCAAATCTCCTCAAACTGGGTGAAGTAGAGCTGCTGCTGTGCTTTCTTCATGATTCCTATGATGTGTTGGGCCCAAATCCTCCAAGTTTTCGATGCCCAGGAAGTTGAAGCTGCTCATCCTTTCTACTAGTTACACCTCAATGAGGACTGATGTGTTTACCCCTGTAGTGTTTATGGCTAAGTGACAGGTTCATGTTTCAGCAATCCCAGACCTTTCATATGTCTTGCTAAAGTGTTCTTTTATACATTCTGTCATTTTGTTCCTGCACTTCATTATATCCAAATCCTAAAATGAGATTATGGCCGTTCATCACACCGGTGGTTTAAAATTTTGTAACAGCGAATCATCTGTATAATGGGAAATTTCCGGGGATACTATGAATCATTTTCAGACTTTTCTCTTCCTGATTCATCTTCCCTTTGGCCTTCAGCTTACCGTGCATAATGATTTCCACCTCGACTTACACAGAAATCTCATGATCAATACGATGCACATAAAGTAAGTTTATCACGGGATAAATGAAATGCTGGTCGCAGGAATTAGTACAATTATATTAAAGGTAATAAAGTTAAGAGAGCCAACTGATATTACTGTGAACATCTGAAGCATAGGATTGTATTGCAGGTACAAGTGGACATGTTATCATTTTAATGCACAAAACACTTACCCTTCGCTTAAAATTGCCTTTCGGACAGTTGGAGAGATTCCTTGCCGTTAGATCTGCAGCTTTGCCATGCTGTTTGAAGATTAAATAGTCCTTTATCTTGAAAGGGCAAAGGGTATCACCAGCTCAATCATGGTGAATCTGAAGGCGCACAGATCATGTGACAGGACCTGCAATAATGCTACGGTATTTTAACAGTAAATCAGCAGAACGATCATAATCTTGTACAACAGAAAATCACTACCTTTCTCAGGGCACCAGGATCATCAGTCATAGTTAATTTATATTATCCCGATGCAGCTGCAGAGAAGGCAACTTCTCTTGCTCGCCCGCACCTTTTCTGATCTGGCGGTGTGTGTGCTGTAATAGTAAACTTTAGAGACTGCCTGAGGTGATGCAAGGGCTGCGCGTAGGAACTATGTTAATGGAAGGTGCTGAAAGGTATGGATACGTCAAGCGATCAAAGGGAGCAAGCAGATCATTTCTTGAAAGTAAGGGTAAGACAGATAAAGCCATGGAAGAGTGGTAATTGGTTTTGGAGCTGTGGAGTTAAGCACTACTAAAGTGGTGTGGGGCAGTATTGGGGCTTCAGAGTACTGTGTGCCATTTTGTACAGCGGTCATGGAGGATGCACTGTGGATTCACCTGGTTGATGCTTCGATGGCAACCTATAGCCTTGAAATAATCAAGGTATTGAACTTACTTTCACAGAGGAAGGAAAGTTGTTGTTCGTCCATCGTTGACGTCGAAGAGGACCTCAACACCATAATGATGGTGTCGAGACTAGCGCGTGATTTGGATTTAAGTGAGGGAGAGTTGCGCCGCGTCAGCCTCACTCTCTCTTCCCAATTCCCATCTGGATCCAGTGGCAAGACAGACCCCATAGAAGGAAAGTATGAGAGGAGATTTAATAAATTATAATGTACTTCATAAGCTGAATTGTTCCTTATGGTGGGGACTCTCTTGTGTAGGGGTTGTTAATTTCAAATTGTCATTTGAAATAGATGGATTGGAATGCCTACCATTCCATCCCTAGACCAAATTGAGTTTAAGGAGCTTTAGAAGAACTACTTTGTACTAACTTGTAAGAGAATGGAATGTGTAGTTTCAAGTAGAATGCCAGGTACGAACTGTGGTATCTTTGAAGCAGAAGTGCAGTAAATATTTCAAGCATGATACAGTGTATGGCTGGTACAGTTATGAGAGCCCAGATCCTTTCTTTGTGCTTAAAATTCAAATTTAAAAAAAACAGCTTTGAAATCTGTCTCCCTACATCAGTGAGGACTTACTGGAGGTGGCGTGCAGAAGAGCCATGCCAAGTTGAGACAAAGCAGCTGGGATTCCCGTTACTGTATCTCTGACCATTGGATGCTACTAAAAACTGAGAACACAAGGAAATCTGATCACAGCAAAATAGATCCATCTGTGATCCCTTCGTGTTGATAGTGACTGCTCTTGGGGGCACCTGGCAATCATGTGAGTCATTCAGCACTGAAGTGTGGTGAACGTCAGTGGAAATGTGCATCAGAACAATGCTCCACTGAGAACTGAAGAGGAAATTACAGTGTGGGTGAGGAGAACTAAAAATGAAGCTTTAAAGCTTGAATTGGATTCACTCAGTGGGTGAATTTGCTTTTCTTCCTGTGGCTCATACAGGATCCCCATGCATCAGATTAATTAAACGCATGACTAATAAAAGATGTAATTGCAAACTAGAGAAATTAAAAATTACTGTTTTGAATTTATATACATGAAATTTCTCTGTCAGGGGATTAATCATGTGGGTGACAGCAGACGTTACTGCTCGGCAGAGTCACTGAGGTTCCTTTAATAAAATTAGATGCTGTTTTCTAATAAATTGCCATTGCACTTTTCCTGCTGACAAGCACTCAACAGAGTGCTTATCAGTATTAGAAACTTACTGATGACCATCCAAAAACAATAAAGTTTGCAATCCTGCTACAAAAAGAAAGTTTGCACCCTCGTTGAAACAATTCTGACATGGACACCAGTTGGCTACTGAACTGATGAGGCTGAAAATTAAATTTGGAATTGCACATTGGTTGATTGCACCTTTAGTCCTATGAAAGTTTCCATGCTGTATTACATTATAATGCACTACGGTAGAAAGATGCACATTATTTGCAGAGTTTCAGACTCAATACAAAATGGTTTCACATCACACTCTGCACATCCTTTAAGTATATCTCAGTCACTTGCCACAACAGCAATTTCCACTCAAGAGAGATTTATTGGCAGAGCAGGCTCATAAAACAATACTTTCATGAGATTTTAGACAGGATGGAAAACATCTGGGAAGAGATGTTAGAAGTTGGTGGCATGCAATGGCACCATGGGAGTTGTGAGTGAAGGCCCTGGGAATGAGGAAGGTTAATAAAGGATGATACCAGAATCATCAAGAGTAGATGGAGTGACCATCAGATCATGTATGTTAAGAAATTGAGATATCAACAACTTTGTGGTGTACTTGTCAGACTTCTGTTGACTCCAGTCAGTCTGAATGGTTATGTTATCTCTATGTGGAGAGTGTTTGCCAAAATGTCTGGAAAAAGATTCACTGTTCTTTGCCAAGCTTTATCCTAAGCAGATATGGTAAACTATGGCTGTTCTAAGAGTTGTATACTAAAACATATAATGGCTACTGAAAGCTGGTTACCTGAGGAGGGGCTCACAGAAGCTTGATACACCCATTACAAAGGCTGCATGGGGAAAGGCAGCAGTCTAGGGTTGTCCTGCCACTTGGCACTGAAGGATTGGACCCTTCATAATAATCTGTTGAACCAATCTCAGCTGGAATATTTGGGAAGGAAAAGTTGATTGGACAGTGAAAGCCGATGGAATGATATTCTTGGTACAGTGTATCATTAGCTATGCAAGTTAAAAATACTGTGCAAATTTATGAATACGTTTTTTTAAAAATACTGACATAATTTCTATTTAGTGAAGTTCTTTACCTCTTAAGCATGAAGAGCACCAGAGTAGAGGGAACCATTGACTTGGGGAGAGATACCATGTTGTTGTCTTGTTGTAAACTGTCAATTTACTTCACTGGTGGGATTAATCTCTGACTATCCTGAAATTTGAAAAAAATTGTTAGTGATATAATTTTTATGATGGTGACCTGCATTATGTAAAGCTCTGTGACAAACTTTTCATTATGTGTTTGAATGAACTGAATGTCATTTGAGTTTATGTGTAAAGGTAAATATAGTCACTGGTATATAATTTATGAGAAAAGGATTTCAGAAACCTCTGCTCATTTTTTGTTGATGTACAGCGGTTGATAATGTATGAATAGTATTTCTCCCATTGCTGCCTTAGACCCACTGTAAATCACAATGATACCAGTCAGATCTTACAGAATTCAGGTTTTGAATATATTAGTATTGCTGGAGAATTTTGCTTCAACTAATTATGACATCTCAGGATATAAATTACTCTCTGATAGAATTTGCTATTGAATTATAACGTTATCTTATAAAAAATTTTTGATGTTAATGTAACAGTTTAAATGCATTAGTTTTTTTTGTTCTGATCTAAGATTTTCCTGGGCCAGAATTTGTGGTCAGTGGTGACACACTTAAGCTTTCCACTGACATAAACCAAATCTGCCTGCATAGTTTGCTGATGGTGGCAGTTTTTTTCTGTAGCGTCAGAGCCATGGAACCATCAAGGTAGAAACTGAAATATTATAAATAAATCACTGAAATATCTAAAATTAAGGCATTTTTGATTAATATGTATCTTGAAATATTTATGCTAGCCATTACCCTCGAGTAATTTTTTCAAACAGCTGAAGAGATGTCTAAGCAGGAATTATGGTTTAGTATACAGTTAAAAACCTACTTGTGCATCATGCACAGAAGGGTGACGTTTTCAGGTTACTCCACTGCAATATGTTTTGTAAACTACTGATTTTTTTTTGTCAAGTCAGCTAATTGCTCTTGATTGCAGTAGAGGTTACAAAGCACGGCTTGTGGTGAAGAGCTACATCGCTGATAGTAAGTTCACTTTTTTTTTCAATAAACTGTGTGCTTGGAAATCCTGATGCTCCTGTCACTGTCATGGAACAACGGATGCCAAACACAGCATTTTACCTTCATTACTGTCGCAAAATCCATGGCCACATTTAAAGAAAATTGTCACTTAATTCTCTTTCATTGTTCGTGCTGTGATGGTACCATGCAGGGGAATACTTCATTTCCTCTTGTGGTCCTTATGGATTCGGCTGCACACTACCCTAAAGTAATTGCGTAATGCTCTAGGGTTGCTTAACTTAGCGGTTAGACATCTTAAGTTTAAGACCTGCCCCTTTTGTGCAGGCTCCTGAACAGGACCAAAAATCTAATCATCATTATTAAAGCCTCCTCCAAGGGTTCCCTTCAGGACAAATGCTGAAAATTGACTGAGATAGGTTAAGCAAGTAACGAGAGTTTGAGATGCTCCCCAAAGGTTTTCCCTGCACTTGATTGACTTGTTATAACTAATTGAAGCAAGCTTCTGTTGAATATTCAAACTCTGAAAAGTGTCTGAACATGATTTAAAAGGATATATTCTGGTAACATACATCAAAGTTGCTGGTGAACGCCACAGGCCAAGCAGCATCTATAGAAAGAGGTGCAGTCGACGTTTCAGGCCGAGACCCTTCGTCAGGACTAACTGAAGGAATACATATATTCTGGTATGTGCTTGGTTGACCTTGAGTAGAATAGACAAACACAGACTAGAATGTCAAAAAAGAATCCTAGTATGTATTCCACTTTCTTCTGTTAATCAAGTCGGAAGACTTGTTTATGAATAGTTTATTGTGGTGTGAATAACCTAATAATTTGTGAACAAAACAGAGAACAACCACCGCAGATGGTGGAGATTTGAAACACAAATGGATATTCCTGGGAACGTGTTAGTAAGTCAGACAGCACACGTGGAGAGAGGAAGAAATAATTTAGCTCAATGACCTTCCTTATTAAAGGTCAGTGTTTGCTGTCTTCCTCTATCCAGAGATAGTGTCTGCCCCACTAACTCTTTAGCATAACTTCCAGAATCTATTACATCTTGATCTTGTTACAGGAACATTGAAATGGTGTGTGGATTGGGTGAGCAAGTGAACCAGAAGCAAAGGATTGACCTTGTACTTAATGGATGGTGGATCTAATCAAGATGGCTGCTATTTTGTTGTAGTCTATCCTTAATTCCGATGCATTACAGTTCCAACCAGCAAACACCCCATTTCTGATCTTATGATGGTCAAGAAACTCGGACTTAAGTCACTGACCCAAAAAGAAAATACTCCAGTTATGCCCTGAGGCTGGGATCATTGACTTCATACATCCATGGCCATCTCCCTCTGCGGACTGTATGACTCCAGTCAATGAAATGTTTTTCCTTGGATACTCATTCACTTCTGTTTACCAGGGCTCCTTCATGCAAAATGTTCAAATATTGTAGTCACTTTTGACCCAACTCCAGAATTCAGCTCTTTGGTTAATTCGGTCCAGGACTGTGAGATCTGAAGTTGTGTGGTTCTGGCAAAGCCTGAATGGGTGGCAGAACCCATATTGGGCACTGATAAGCAGGTTATTTGCTGAGTAAGTGTCGTACACAAAACCTTCAATGAAACCTGCTATCACCTTGTCTATTATTGAGAGTTAGACTGGGCAGTAGTTACCTGGATTGGACATTTCCTGCCTTTTCTTGCGAACACAGCATACCTGGGAAAGTTTCTACGTTGTTAGATAGATACCAATCTGGCAACTGTGATAGATCAGCTTATTCTGGGACACATGCATCATTTCTGCATCAGGGACATCCATATTTCCCATATGCCCCGTTGAGTTTCTAATCTTCTGTATTCTATGGTATCATATTGAATAAACTGAACAGACAGAACACTGGCTTTTATGATGGTGTGGATCTCAAGAGAAAACAAAGACAGCTCTTTGAGTTTCCCTGAACTTGGTTACTTGAGCCTTGTCTTTGGCACCCACATGGTGGGCTCACTGTTGAGGGTGTTGCTCTTGTAGACGCCTCCTGATAGATGTTTATTCATGAACAGATGGGGTCAGGCTGCGCACCTTTGATCGGATCCCTTGATTGTCGCATTGCTTAACTGTGTCTCTGCATGCCATTTTTTTGCTCCTTTACTCACACAAAACATGCCTTGCAATTTCACTGGACTCATGATTTATATGCATGCTTGGTGCTGCTCCCAGCTGCCCTTTGCACCCCTCACTGAACCATGATTGATCCCTGGCTTGTTTAAAGGAGCAGAATGAGATAGGGAATGGAAACAGAAGAGCTGAATTTCAGAAGTGCGATAATTGTGGTTGCTGACGATATCAAGGCAGTACTAACCAAATGGGGCATCAAGAAGCTCCAGTCAAAAGGGAATTAGTGGGCATCAAGTGGAAAGCACCTAATGGTTGTATCATATTACACAAATAATTTGCTCAGCCTTAGGAGTTCTCCGGCAAAGTTCATTAGGGCAGTTTCCTCCACCTAGCCCTGTGTTTCGCTGCTTCACCAATAACCTTTCTTCTTCCATTACAAGTCCAGAAGTGAAGACACTTGCTGCCGATTTGTCTGTTTTCAATTCTATTCATAACTTCTGAGCTGATGAAGCAGATCATGTCCACATGCAGCAACATCCAGATAAGTAGCAATCAACATTTCTGGCATAAAATACTGGGCAATGACCAGTTACAATAAGAGACCTTGACACTCAGTAGCGTAACCATTGCCTAATATCCTGTCAACCACATCCTGCGAATTAGTGTTAACCAAAAACTCAACTAAGCCAGTCACATGACTAAAAGAGCAAATTCAAAACTGGGTATCTTGCAGAGTTCGATTCTCTTTTTGAAGCTTCTTTGCCTACAAGTCATAAATTAGGCACGGTATACGGTACTTTGCACATCAAAGAATGTAGCTCCAACAACTCTCAAGAAGCTCGACTCATTTCAGGACAAAGTGGCCTGCTTACTTGGCAGGCATCCACCACCCTGGACATTCATTTTCTCCATCACACGTGCACCATGCCTGTTGTGAACAGCAGCTACAGAATGCACTGAAGTTGCTCACTGGGGTGCTCTGACAGCATCAAACAAACCTATGATGTCTAACACAAAGAAAATGGAAGAAAGTGGACAGAGGCAAGCACCACGGGAGGCAGTGACCCTCCAAGTTGCACACATACCTTCATCACTTCACTCAGAGTACATTCTGGCATTCCCCGCAGAGCAGCACAGTGGGAGCATCTTCACTAGAAGAATTGCAATGATTCAGGAAAGTGACTTGCTAACACTTTCTTAAGGACACTCAGGATGGACAGCAAGTGCTGCTTTTGTTAAGGATGCACAGATCTAGAAAAATAACTAAAATTTTAAAGCCAAACCTCACTCAATTTCTTCAATTTCAAAGGCTTTATTTGTCCTGAAGTTTGTTTTCCAAAGAGAACATGACATTTTAATAGATAGTATTGCTTATTTCATTTGCTTATAATTAGAGTTCTGAATATATATATATATATATATAGGTATGCACATGTAGAATTGTGTGTTTTTCCAAATAAGGAGCAGTGTGATTGAGACAATATATTATCTTACCACCCAACTTCTAAATCAGGCACCTGCTTTGACTGTTTAAGTTGATCTTCATTGCTGATTATCAACAATAATGGCCAGGTGGATTTCCAAAATGGTTCATTTTTCTTAATTTACAGCTTGTCCATAACCACCTCATAGAGAAAAGTTTTGACCTTGTTAAATTATTCATTTATATGCACCTCTGTTGTCAAACAAGATGATTTTAGAGTGGCTATATTGCAATGACTTTTCATGTACAGTGGATTCCAGTTAATTGCCCCATTGATTAATTGAGGCAACTGCTTATTTGGGACAAACTCTTAAAGAACAAAAACTAAATCAAGAAAATAGCTGGGATTCTCTTTGTTTATTTGGGACTCTAAGCTCCTTAATTGGGGCAGGAGACGATTGCCGAACAAGGGATAACTGGTCGCATTAGTTGCATGCACTTGCATGGCTGTTAGACACTACGCCATTCTTAGAATGATGATTTTGTAAATAGCCTCAGTTCTGTGTGTTTGTGTTCAAAAAGCAATGATTTTTGTCACCGGTAGCTGGCGAGAAATAAGCAGTAAGACAATTCAGAACTGTTTTGCTTACTGCGGTTTTAAGCATTCAGGCTTGGAGATGCTGGAAACAGCTGGTAGTGAAAATGAAACAATTTCACTGCTTCAACAAGTTAGGAATTACAAATCATCTTGAACGATGCAATAAAAATGAAGATTTGGAGGATGTAATCGTTGAAAGCATTGTGTGAAGGCAGTCCATTATCTGTACTGGGTGTCTGTGTTGATTTTGTTTATTTGCAGTCAATCAAAAGAACACGGCAGCTAAATTCCTCTATCGATAACTATTAGGAACCAATACACACTTTTATAGTATTGTAGAGGTATTGGTAGTGTTCTGATGTGTTCTGTATTTCATTTAAATACATAAATTGTTATTTATATATACTTTGCCTTGATGTACATCTTTCAATTATTTCCGAGAAATTTTGGCTAATTGGGGCAGCTGCTTAATTGGGCCAAAATGTACCAGTCCCAATGTGTCCCAGTTTACTGGAACCCACAGTATATGCATATAAAGCTGGAACCTCCTGGGCAATGCTGATAGTTCTGTGTGGAATAGTTGGCATTTCAATGAAAATGCTTGCAACTTTGAGTCTCACATCCATGAAGGCTGGTGATGGAACATTACCTGATTGGAATTCCCAGAATTTGCACTTGGGAATCTTTTTGTGGATCATATGTCAGATTACACCTGGCATTGGGATTTATGAGTCCAGTTGTTTGAATGGAAATTTTATTTTGCAGGTAAGAAAATTCAGTTGAGTGGCAGTTTTGAGAGCTTGTAAATGTCAGAGGTAGTCAAAAGATTTGAAAACGCTCAATAGCTTGGACTTCACAAAATTGAGGGGTGCCTTTGCTGCCTGTCAAAGATTGCCCAGCTAGTCCGTGGGCAGGTCTTGATTCTGGTTCCACATTCTCCCTTGGCAAAAGAGATTTAGATGTTTTTGAGCAGTGAGTTCTCCCTTACGTAAATGGATAAAGTAAGGGCTGCAGATTGCAGATCATCCGCCGGTGGTGCTATTTTGAGTGTGCTTTCTTAGGCAGAATATTTACTTCTCTAAACATGTTAAAATAAAGATTATCAGGGATTATTTGTGATTTTTGCAGTTTAATCAATCTGTCAGTCCCCTTACATGGTAATCATTGTGATAATATTTGCGTTAGATGTAAATTACTTTAACCCATTCTGCTTTCAGAGAGCACACTTGGCAAAATATATTTATCTTTTGTGAATGCACAGTGGAGGGGTATAAAACACATTAGCCTGTATCAGTCCATCAATTACATTTGATGGTATTGGAGTAGAAATACTGTAATACTCTTCCCCCTGGATGTTCCTTCTCCTTAGGCAAAGAAAGGTGAAGGTGATGCCCCTTGAGACACAAACCCATGGTATAGTGGCATATTAATCTTTCCAAATCACCAGCCAGGTCTATTTTAAGTGAATATATGATGTATTGATGTTTTTATCTGTAGTTAATGCAGAAAAGAGGGCCAATGCACTGCAACTTAATGTGCTTATGGTATTATTAAAATTGTTAATCATACCAACATTAATTAAACATTGATAATAATTTCTGGTTTGAAAATGGGCAATCATAATGAACCGTTTAATATTACTGGGACAACTTAGTTTCAGAGTCTTTATGAACTTTGCAAGTTAAGGTCAGAGTAGCAGTTGGGCTTTGCAGACATAGGTCAAGTGACAAGGGTGAGGCCAGAACAACCCCTGCAAACAAGCTTGTACCTCTTCACAGAGTATGGTAGCCAAGTGCTGACAATGCTGGAGCCCGAGTCGTTGACCCAGAGACAGAGTTTGAATTCTGCTGTGGCAGCTGTGGTGCTAAAATTCAAATGATTGAAATCTGGAATTTTTATATTAGCAATTGTAACTTTGCAATAACTGATATCCTTCAGGGCAATCTGCAGTCCTTTCTGAGTTTGATCTATATGTGGTCTCCAGACATCTATAGCTAAATAAAGATGATCTCCTCTGCTGATATGTATTAGGAGCTAATACAGAGTTTTATAGTACTATAGAGGTATTGGTAGTGTTCTAATTTGTTCTATATTTCATTTAAGAACATAATGTTTTCCTCATTTAAACATGCTTTGTCTTTTTTTAAATATATCTTTTAACTATTTCCATGAAGCTTCGGTTAATTGGGGCAGCCACATAATCAGACCAAAATGTTCTCATCCCGATGTGTCCCAATTAACCATAGTCCATGTAATTATTACTCTGGATCTGATGCAGCACAAAACACAATAAGATAAAGAACACAATGATTAAAAATGCAATAAGTGTAAATGCATATTGTATGTCTGTAAAATGATGCTAGGTACAGGAGTGTCTGTACAAATGGTGACTGAGAGTGGTAGTGAGGGGTCGGTTAGTGGGTGGAGGTGTTGATCAAACTTGCTACTTGAGGAAAGTAACTGTTTTATGAGTCTCATGGTCCTAGTGTGGATACCACATCGCCATTCTGATGGGAATGGGATAAATAGTCCACGATCAGGTTCGGTGGGATCTTTCACGATGTTACTGGCCCTTTTCTGGAACTCTTCTTTATCTGTAGCCCTTGATGGCGGGTAGACTGTTGCTGGTGATGCATTGGGTAGTTTTGACTGCCTGTTGTAGAGCCTTCCTGTTCGCCACAGTGCAGTTTCACTATCATGCAGTGATGCACATCTGTAAAATGACATGAGTATAGATATGTGTAGTCTGTCTCTTAATCCAGATTATTGTAAAACTATCACCATTATATTGGATAAACATTGCCACTGGAAATTATACATTATGTTGCTTGGTGTCATTAGCAATATCCCTTTTCCCACCATGCTTGATGAAACAATTCCGCTTTTATACCTGTGTCAAGCTGGGATGCTTTGTCACATTTTTTCAAAATTCCATTATAAATCTGCTCTCAAGCTCAGCTAATGCGTCCAATAGAATATCTTTATTAAGTGATATCGAAACAGGTCCATTTGACATTAATGAGGATAGATTATGTATAAATTAATTAGAAATGGTTTGATGTCTTGAAGTTCTATGAACAGATTATTGTGCAGTAAGAGAGGTTCATAATTGAATTTGTGTTTACTTAAGATTTTAGAAAACACTGATAGGAGAAAATGGGCATTATTTTCTAAATAAATTATTTTATTAATAGTTATTTCCATTAAACTAATTAGTGTAGACTAAAACTGATTTGTAGCAACGTAGCCTGATCATTTGCATATAATATAGAATATGTGATCACAATAAAATTAAGAAAGAGTTCTTTCTTTTATTGAATCTTTTGGACTAAAAATGACGGAAATTGTCGCATTTATTTGTGATTTTAAATTCAGAAAATTAATGAGAATAATGTTGAACCTTGTTCATTTTGGTTCCTCTTTTGTAAAGCCACCACCCAGTATCTCTTCACAAATGTGTATTCAAGTGTTTCTAAAATGGCTTCTTTCAATGTGGCAAGTCCACTCATGCCTTTCAGATAACTTGTGTTTGATAAGTATATTGTGGGATGTATTGGTTCTTATAGATTAAGGTTTACTTTGCAATTAATATTTGATGTCCACTTGGAACGTTGATTTACATCAATGCTCAGGTTGAAAGATCATCTAGCACTTAATGTTCCCAATTGCCATCTCGTAATCCCTGCTAGGATGTGACAATCATGAGCAGATCCAGATTACGTATTGCTTTTGAGGAATAGACTTGGAGGTGGTGCTTCCTTTGTCCACCACAATGAGTTAGTTGTCAAGCTTCATAGGTGGTGAATGCTACTTTGGACAGGCTGTGTGTAGCAGGACAGAATGAGAAAATTAGTAGCCGAATATTTTCACAGGAAACTTTTCCCCTTCTCTTAGTCATTCACGTTCTTGTGTCTTCCTTAGATAACTCAAGCACCTGAGGGTTATATCTACTGTATCTCCTAACATTTAAAAGTTGAAATAGTGTATTGCAAAGTTCAGCTGGGAAATGCTGATTTCTTAGTAAGAGCCAAAAATGGTTATAAGGGTATTTGTTTTGTATCTTGAGCAATCACTGATAGATATTTAAATGAATATCAGTTAATGTATTGGGCTTTGCTTTGTGAACAAAGGGGCCACTGATTTCCCAGTTGATTTCTTCATAAATAGATAAAGATTATTTACAGGAAGTGCTGCTGCATCCTTCATTTTGTAGCAGCTGAAACCAGCAGTTATATCCAATTTATTAATAAGTGCCTCTGAATAGATCATACATAAATAGTTGCGGCTAATTCTGACATGCAGCAGCAATTAATATTGGTGTTATCCATCACTCCAAAAGTGGACATTATTTTTTAAAATAATATATGTATTGAGGTTCTGCATTCAAATTTATGAAATTCAATGTTGTATTAAGGCTCAGGAGTTGCCTGATGGACACTTTATAATTAATTGTGCATAGTTTATATATATCGTTTATGTTGCTTGGACCAAACAGCATTATCACCACCTTATGAGTTTAACAAAGGCAATTTCTATCTTTTATTTTGAATTAGCAGTATATTTAAGATGTTAGTGGGAATCAGCAAAACACACCACAATAATTCAGAAGATGTATGTCTGTTTTCCATAGTTTGCTGAATATAATGCAGTTGATAGAATGACTTGTCTTGAGTAATTGTGAATTTAAAGGTTATTGGAAGTTTAAGGAGTGCCAAGGAACCTGCATTTTTGAAAACCAAGATATCGTTGCCTCTCTTGAAAGCACTGTTCCCTCTAAGCTATGCAGGTGCATGGCCACGCAGTAACTGAAATGCCCCTGCGCACATAGCCTTTGTTGCTGTGCAGATGGAATTTTCTTTTATATAATGTGCCACGCAGTTTTCAGAGCATGAACAGATTTCCTGCTCAGAGCAATGGTTGGTCTATGTGGCTATAAAAAATAATTAGGGGAACATTTCTTGAGAGCTATTGAGTTGCAAAGCTCATTGCTTTTAATCAAGAAGCAAACTTGGAAAGTTTCAATAAACAGTTGCAAGCCAGCTTGGTGCATTGGCCAGGCTGTTATTTAGGTACATGTCGTGGACTGGCTTAAAAAGAGCTTCCAAATTTGCAATTACACAAAACTGAGTCACATGCTTTGTGACCATCCAATTGAAATCTACCTTATGCCGAGTTCTCAGTGGTGAACAATAAATATCCTGTAAAAGTTTTTTTTTTCCAACAACTCCCAACCACAGTATTACCTGCTAGCTGGTGTGTACTTTATGTAAAACTAGTATGGTGTTGCCCATCATCATATTCATTTCTCCATTGATAGAAGCAGATCCAAACACTAATCACCCATGTTTTCCAACACTGTATTTGTTTGGCAGGAAGTTTACTTCTACACGACTAGACTATCCTGTCAGTGCCTTCTCCTCTGTCCTTATTGAGACCATACTCTCTGATCTTGCCCATTACTTTGCATTGTAGCCTTGTCAACATTTGGCAAAACTTTCTGAATGACAGGTTGGGTACTTACAAGGTAATCCAGACAGAACTGTGATTACTCACCTGTGCTGATTTGGGGGATGTGGGACTCTTCTGAAGCCTTTTTTTTTAATATAATTTTTATTGAGTTTTCAAAATGAATACATGAAAAGATAATGTCTACCATTCCCCCCCCCCCATATATAGTCCTACCTAAAAAAGAAAAGAAGAAAAAAAAGAAGAACCGCCTGGGTATTGGAAGGTTTCCACATGCTCCATGCGATTCAAAATAAATTTGGTATACTTATTCGTTACTTTCCCCAAGGGACCAAGATCTTTATTGGAGCACTTAAATATGCCATCCTATCTTTTGTAAATAAGGGTGCCAAATATTCAAAAATGTTACATATTTATCTCTTAAATTATAAGTATTTTTTTCAAGTGGAATAGAACTAGCCATTTCATTATTCCAACGATTCATACTTAAATACGAATCAGAGTTCCAAGTAACTGCTATAGTCTTCTTAGCTACTGCCAATGCAATTTTTATAAATTCTTTCTGATATTTATTCAATTTAAGTTTTGGCTTTATCCCTTCAATATCACCTAATAGAAATAATACAGGGTTATGTGGAAGTTGAGTTCCAGTAACTTGTTCCAATAAGACTCTTAAATTTATCCAAAAGGGTTGAATTTTAAAACAAGACCAAGTAGAATGTAAAAAAGTACCAATTTCTTGATTACACCGAAAGCATTTATCGGATAGATTTGAATTTAATCTATTTATTTTTTGTGGTGTAATATATAATTGGTGTAAAAAAATTATATTGTACTAATCTAAGTCGAACATTTATTGTATTTGTCATACTGTCAAGACAGAGTCTTGACCAATTTGTTTCATCAATATTAATATTCAGATCTGTTTCCCATTTTTGTTTTGACTTATGGATTCCTTGTTTAATTGTCTGTTTTTGAATCAAATTATATATACAAGAAATAAATTTTTTAATTTTCCCTTTTTGAATTAAAGTTTCAATTTCATTAGGTTATTGTTTGACCCAGCTTACCTTTTAAGTAAGCCCTTAATTGAAGGTAACAAAAGAAAGTGTTATTTGATATTTTATATTTATCCTTTAGTTGTTCAAATGACATCAATATACCTCGTTCATAACAATCTCCTATAAATTTACTGGTGAACGCAGCAGGCCAAGCAGCATCTATAGGAAGAGGCGCAGTCGACGTTTCAGGCCGAGACCCTTCGTCAGGACGAAGTGTCTCGGCCTGAAACGTCGACTACGCCTCTTCCTATAGATGCTGCTTGGCCTGCTGCGTTCACCAGCAACTTTGATGTATGTTGCTTGAATTTCCAGCATCTGCGGAATTCCTGTTGTTTTCCTATAAATTTAATCCCTTTTTGGTACCAATTATATAAATGTTGATTGTCCATTGTAAAAGGAATAAGTCTGTTTTAGAACAAAGATCTCCTTGCTTATAAAGATTTCTGTATTTCATTATCAACATTTATCTTATTCCATAGATCAATCAAATGTGTTAATATAGGAGATTCTTTCTTTTCCTGTATCCATTTAGATTCCCATTTATATATAAAATCTTCAGGTCTATTTTCTCCTATCTTGTCTAATTCTATTTTAATCCATGCTAGTTTTCGATCATCGAAGAAAGATGCAATAAATCTAAGTTGATTTGCTTTATAGTAATTCTTAAAGTTTGGAAGTTGTAACCCTCCTAACTCAAATTTACATGTCAATTTTTCCAATGATATTCTTGACATTTTACCTTTCCAAAGAAATTTTCTCACACATTTATCTAACTCTTGAAAAAATTTCTGTGGCAATTATATTGGTAATGTTTGAAACATATACTGTAATTTAGGAAATATGTTCATGTTTACAACATTGACTCTACCTACTAATGTTATTGGTAGTATCATCCATTTGTCAAGATCTTCTTGAATTTTTTTCAATAGTGGTAAATAATTAAATTTATATAAATCCTTTACATCATTATCAAGTCTTATACCTAAATACTTTATACCATTTACCGTCCATCTAAATTGGGTTGCTAACCGACATTGACTATAGTCTCCTTTAGTAAGAGGTAAAATTTCATTTTTATCCCAATTTATTTTATAACCTGATACCTTCCCATATTCATCCAATCTAGAAGATAATTTATGTAACGAATGTTGTGGGTTTGTTAAGTAAATCAAAACATCATCGGCAAAAAGATTAATTTTATATTCCTCCTGATTAACTCTAAAACCCATAATATCTGGATCAATTCTGATTAGTTCTGCTAATGGCTCTATCACCAGTACAAATAAAGCAAGTGATAATGGACAACCTTGTCTAGTTGATCTTTTTAACTGGAATGGTGTTGAAATTTGAGAGTTTGTTACTACTTTAGCCTTAGGGTTAGAATTTAAAATTTTAATCCAATTTATAAAAGATGTTCCTAACCCATATTTTTCTAATACTTTAAATAAAAAATCCCATTCTAATCTATCAAATGCTTTTTCTGCATCCAAGGCTACTACTATACTCTTCTCGTCCCTTTTTTGTGCCAAATGAATTATACTGAGTAGCCGAGTTACATTATCTGCCAATTGTCTATTTCTGTGGAAGTTCTAGGCTTAAGTTGACCATAATTACCACCAAATTGAAAAGCACAGGATATAATGTGATAGCTAACTCCGTTCCAAATCTAAAATTGTTAAGACATAATTTATTTATGTTAATAAGTAGGTGTTACAAACCTGTTATAATACAAAATAATTTAATACAAAATCAGCCGAATGTTTAAAGGACTTTTTGTTGCTACCTGTTATTAGCAATTGTCATGTCTGTGTGTGCATCCTTTCACATGTTACCTAATGTGTAATTGCATTCTCTATTGAGGGTGTGAAATAGTGTAAAATATATGTTTTTTTTTGAAAAAAAAGATGATGGCTAGAATTTTTTTCCACAAAACACCGGAAGAACCTGCACAGTCAAAAATCATGCCTACTGAGCAGCAAACAATTATCTATTTGTTTTGGAGAAGATTAACATCGGTCATAATATAGTAGGGTTGTTTGGTGCAGTATGCTGCTATTCCACTGGCATTCAAACTTGCCCAAGGTTTGCCTCCAGCAAGATCTCACATCGTGTTGGTTTGAATTACTGCTGAAGCCATTCTTCTGAGCACCAACTTAATTGTAATAATGCTGCAATCAAGAACAGATTAGTTAAAGAGTCCAAAAAAATCTCCCCTGCAATCATAAACAATGTGAACATCTCTACAAAAAAACATCTATGGTAGATTGAGATCCCGGTCACCCATCTCTTGAGGCAGTTCCACCCGGGTTACTTTAGGGTTCCTTTCCTGAGAACTGTTCGCAACCTGAAGAGTTTGCAGGTTGGGAATATGGCTGCTTAAACTTGTATTTAAATTTAAAAAGGTAGGCTACCAAAGTTAACGTGTTTGTGGCCAAGGTTTTAGTTCAACCAATCAGATATGACTGTAATCAGAGTTCTCACATAGCAGAAGATGCCTGCAGCCCTGTCGTAAATAAATGGCAAATCCATCCCACCAGTCTTCCAACTATTTGTTCGCATGTACGGGCTGCAGTACATCACCTGGAGAGGATTTGAGGTTTCAGTAGTTTCACAAGTTTTAAAAATAGGAAAAAACCTACATTTGACTTTTTTTTTAAAAATGTGGTTTCTAAATGCTTTCCAACCAGGCCTCAGAGGGAACTATCCTTTTTTTTCCCCCCCTTCCTGCAGGAACTAGGTCTTATGCAGATTGTCCTTCCCCAAGATGGTCGTCTCCTACATTGAAACAGAAAGTGCAGAAATATTCAGCAGATAAGGCAGCACGTGTGTAGGAAGAGACATTCAGTTCAGCAGGTTTTCATTAGAGTGGGGGATATTGAAAAAGTAAGCCTGTTTAACTTGTAGAAAAGGGATGGAGAAAACAAATGAAATGTATGTTTTGCAGAGGAAAATCAAGAAATCTAGATGACACAGATGCCGTTGGTGCTCTCTGCGTTGGCTTGTGAGCATGTGTTAATCCTAGCTGATCTCTCTGGATCTGTCATACTTACTTACAGGGCACCAAGAGTCAATTGGATTTTCCTGATCGGGTTCCTTCCCCACTGATGCTGCCTGCTGACTTTCTCCAACACTTTTTGTCTTTATTTCAAAATTCTAGTGTCTACTGTTTTGCATTCTTAACCAACACAATGGCACTGTGACAAAGCTCATACTGCTTTCAAAGTCAAAAGTCCTAACTCACTTGTGTTAGGATCTGTTAATGGAAGTGCATCTGGCACATGCTTCTCAGCGCCACCTTACAGATCTGTTGAAAAACCTTGCTGTCAAAGGGCAACTTTTGATGTTTGGCAACGCGCCTTTTGTATTCGCATCTGGAAGGTGCGTCTACATTGCATGGCTCCCAAAAGTCAAGCTTTAGAGCAGCTCTTAAAGACAGAGCACTGGCAGCTTACTGTCAGAGGTGCTGTTGCATGACATATGCATACAGTGTTCTTCAGAAGCCTGCACAGGTCTCCCTTTCACACCGCGAGGCCTCTTCCTCTCCCATCTATCGAAGTAGTCCACACTTGTTCCTTGGAAACTCAGCTCAGTAGCTCAGAGGGTGCTGGTTGCATTATGGCCCAACTCTTTAAAAAGCTTATTTCTAGGGTCATGGAAAAATGTGTTACTCAGTTAGGAAATTTGGCTTGTAAGACCTCATACTTGTCAGGTAGAATAGGGTGACGGGGAGTCCACTAACTGCGTCTTGGAACTGGCACATTGTTATTCTTCGGAGCTTTTCAGAACTCCATTTGGGATGTACTAATGCTGGTAAAATGGCATAGATAAATTTATAGGCCATTATCAGTACAACTATTTTCAAAAGGCTTTTGACATGGTCCCACACAGGAGATTAGTGTGCAAACTTAAAGCACACGGTATTGGGGGTAAGGTATTGGTGTGGGTGGAGAATTGGTTAGCAGACAGGAAGCAAAGAGTGGGAATAAACGGGACCTTTTCAGAATGGCAGGCAGTGACTAGTGGGGTACCGCAAGGCTCAGTGCTGGGACCCCAGTTGTTTACAATATATATTAATGACTTGGATGAGGGAATTAAATGCAGCATCTCCAAGTTTGCGGATGACGCAAAGCTGGGTGGCAGTGTTAGCTGTGAGGAGGATGCTAAGAGGATGCAGAGTGACTTGGATAGGTTGGGTGAGTGGGCAAATTCATGGCAGATGCAATTTGATGTGGATAAATGTGAAGTTATCCACTTTGGTGGCAAAAATAGGAAAACAGATTATTATCTGAATGGTGGCCAATTAGGAAAAGGAGAGGTGCAACGAGACCTGGGTGTCATTATACACCAGTCATTGAAAGTGGGCATGCAGGTACAGCAGGCGGTGAAAAAGGCGAATGGTATGCTGGCATTTATAGCAAGAGGATTCGAGTACAGGAGCAGGGAGGTACTACTGCAGTTGTACAAGTCCTTGGTGAGACCACACCTGGAGTATTGTGTGCAGTTTTGGTCCCCTAATCTGAGGAAAGACATCCTTGCCATAGAGGGAGTACAAAGAAGGTTCACCAGATTGATTCCTGGGATGGCAGGACTTTCATATGAAGAAAGACTGGATGAACTGGGCTTGTACTCGTTGGAATTTAGAAGATTGAGGGGGGATCTGATTGAAACGTATAAAATCCTAAAGGGATTGGACAGGCTAGATGCAGGAAGATTGTTCCCGATGTTGGAGAAGTCCAGAACGAGGGGTCACAGTTTGAGGATAAAGGGGAAGCCTTTTAGGACCGAGATTAGGAAAAACTTCTTCACACAGAGAGTGGTGAATCTGTGGAATTCTCTGCCACAGAAAACAGTTGAGGCCAGTTCACTGGCTATATTTAAGAGGGAGTTAGATATGGCCTTTGTGGCTACGGGGATCAGGGGGTATGGAGGGAAGGCTGGGGCGGGGTTCTGAGTTGGATGATCAGCCATGATCATAATAAATGGCGGTGCAGGCTCGAAGGGCCGAATGGCCTACTCCTGCACCTATTTTCTATGTTTCTATATAACTCATTAAAATGCACCATGTTTGAACTTGCACTTTTAGCTTACAACGCATTAAGCTTAAGTGTGTGTAATACAAATTCATTGCATTCATTCCTGGTTCATAAAGAGACGATGAAATTAGCAGGTTGTGCAATAAAATAGATGAACACCAGCCATTTTTATTGTGACTTTCCCAATTATATACTGATGTTTATATCTCAGGGACTTGACACTCAGATCACTGTATGTAAGGTGATTTTTCTTTTTTCACATTTTTGCTT
This sequence comes from Mobula hypostoma, assembly GCF_963921235.1. Lineage (NCBI taxonomy): Eukaryota > Metazoa > Chordata > Chondrichthyes > Myliobatiformes > Myliobatidae > Mobula > Mobula hypostoma. Next base: position 36,115,267 of record NC_086107.1, on the reverse strand, counting down.
TCCTTCTCTGCTGTGTTGAAGGTTTGGACTCTTTGTCAAGGTACAATTCTGTGGGCACTATTTCTCTTTGTGTACCCACTTGTATTCTGTTAGCAAGCTTTTATTCTTTTGAAGGTACCACTGTGAAGTCCAAAATGATTTCCCCAAGTGTCTGTGTGAACGTAGATTGTTTTTTCTCTTTAACTGTAGAGTACTCAGCCAGTTATAGCATCTGTATTACCAATTTTGAATAACTAATTTGGAACATAACAGAAATCAAATCCGAGACTCTGATTGGACACAGAATTTCAGTGACCAGGTCTACAGATACTCTATGTCCAGGCTGCCCTTGCATTTCTGCTAGAATCCATGTTCCAGAATGCCCTGCAACCACAAGTGGATAATATGTTTCTTCAAACTGTTAGAGCAGAAATCTTCACTAGTTTATATCTCAGTAAAGTCAATAGCAGAAGAAAAACATTTTCATAGAAAACTTTGTTTTCTGAAAACAGAACATTTAAGTTTTATTAAGAAAAATAAATAGTTATGAGAGCATAAACGCTTGTGCAGAAGATAATTTGGATCACACAACACACTCAAAATGCAGTAAGAACTCTAAGGATCAGGCAGCATCGAGGGAAATGAGTAAACAGTTGATGTTTTGGGTCTTGGCCTAAAATGTTGACTGTATATTCATTTCCATAGATGCAGCCTGACCTGTTGAGCTCCTCCAGCATTTTAGATGTGTTTCTCTGGATTTCCTGCATCTGCAGAATCATTTGTGGAGATGATTTGAATCATTTAGATCACCCTAAAAAAAATCCTCCTTATAACCCAATTTCTTCCTGAATGGTTCCATAGATTTTGTCCCTCAATCTGGGAATGGTTCAGGTATTGATCATGCTCTGTTCTGAACTTATCCGTTGCCAACTTTCTGGCCCCTTTACTTTGCTGTCTGAATTTAATTTGATATTCCGCTAAAGATTAACTTTTCATGGCATCATAAAGAAACCTTTGAAGTTGGAATCTCTTGATGGGAGTAAGTATGTTATTCAACGGTGGAAAATGTATCGGAGCCATGCACATTAACATTATGCTTATGCATGTTTTGTAGTCAGAGCCATGAGATATCTTCCATCATGTCACTGAAAATCCCAACGTTTGCAGCCCCAGTTGTTCTTACCCTATGCTGTTAACCCACCTTCTGCTGATCTCTGCCATGGACTTGTATAAAATAATTCCGAACAATGGCATGGTTTAGTTCAGTTCACTGTTTCAAATTGCGAGTCAGTGTTACTGTATGGAGCACATCACTCATCCTGTTTCTTTGCATTTTTACCTGGCTGCTCCTTCCAGCAGCTTCCATTTTGATCACATTAGATTTCTTGGAGTTTTCTGTCATCAAGATACTGGTGTCCTGCTGGGTTACTCAAGAAGCCTTTGCTGCCTTTTTCAATATCTTTCCTCAGCAACAACTTTTATTTAGTACTTTTCACTTGTACTTCATTGTTCACTTCTTGTCTCTTAGAAACCCATTTGTTTTATATCATCATCTTTTTATGTTATTTTTTCTTTTGCCTCACAGAACCTATTTCATTCTTCGCTCCTGTCTGGTCCCTTTCTTGCCTCCTTAGGTGCTTCAACTTGTAACATCACCCCATTCTGATGAAGGGTCATAGACCTGAAACTTGCTAATACTTTAATAATTATAGGAGTAGCAGTGAGGCAATCAGTACCTCAAGCCTGTTCTGCTCATTGTGACTGATGTTTGGTCCAGTTGCTGATTGCCCTGAGTTACATTATAAAGCATTTCTTATTTTCAGTTCAGTAGGAGAGAAGTTCCTCTTCCCGTGCTTTTTAAAATTCATCAGATGGTTCTGCTCTGCTGAGCAGCATTGTTGCAGCGCAAGCTTTGCCAACGTGGGACGGATCTATGAAAGAGTGCTTGGCAGGCAGTTTGACATTTCTGAGTCCATACATGATGGATGCACACTAAACAATTTCTGTAGAGCTCTGTTCAAGTCGAATGTTGGTGCTGTGTGCAATTTCAGAATATGTGCTCTGATCAATTCCAATCATTTACCAGGATGCTTTCTTAAAGGATTCATTCACCTTCATTAAAATCAGAGCAATGACAGCTCAAGCTGGTGATGCATGTCCAGCTTAAAAAAAGATCACAATTCAGCAACGGTATTTGCTAAGCTGCACAGAAACAAACAGGGTAATCACAAAACCAGAATAGTGCACGTGATAGAAGCAGCACTGAAGTGTTTGTGCCTTCCTAGCTTCCTCACTGAGCTTAACCGGTGGCATAGAGAGAGGTCCTCTGTTTGCAGGCATTCCACTTGTTAGTATATACAGTATAGCCTGTGGTGTTGCAGGGGGAGAGCGAAGTCCCAGGCCAGCTTTATCATTGTTTTTGTGTGTGTGAGGTGTAAGGGATATGGTTGTACTGTTGGAGCTCTGCCACTTTAGCCTTCTGCTTCTTTAATGGTTTTCCTCTCACCACAAGATCAGAAGCGGGGATATTATCTAAAGACTGCAGAATCTCCCCTCAGCCATCTCCAAGGAAGACTGTCCCACGCATTAATTTTAATTAATTTCCCATTTGAATATCACAATAGAACCTGTTCTCACCATATCTGGAATCGAGTGCATTCCAACAGCATGCTGCCTAAAAATATTTCTCCGGCATGTTACTCTCAATTGTCTTCCTCTTAATGTCATAAATGTGAACTCTTGTCCTTACCCATACACCAATGGAAACAATCTCCCATTATCCTCTGTGTCCGGACCACTCACTCGTTTATATACTTCTATTAACTCTTCCCTCAGCCATCTCCAAGGAAAACTGTACCATACATTCTAACTTAACTATGCTTCCTTATTTCTCATCTGGATCCTCATGAATTCTTTAACATCCTTCCTGTATGTTAAAAACTGGAACCAAACCCATCATTACAGGCATTCCCCAGGTTTTGACAGGGTTCCATTCCTGAGAACTGTTTGTACATCTGAAATGAACAAATGCAGCATGTGGAAGAGGATCACAGGCCTAGCCGGGCAGAGCGCTCAAGTAAGCACAGGAAGAGTGTTCAGCAGCCAGCCTCACTGACTCAGTGAGTGAATGCATGAAAATGCTCAGCTTGATCCAGCCCTTGATTGTTGCAGCTGAGGGGGAGAGAAAATATGCAGACGTGCTCTGTTCCCACCTGGCCGAAGATTCATGCGGCTTCCCAGAAGCTGACAAATCCATCCCCATTCATCCCACCAGTTTCAAAATACTTACTCAGGGTGTCCATAAGTCAGGCATCCATAACCCTAGCAGGAGCTGTACTGCATTTGAAACCGGACCAGAGTTTTCAAATATCACTTCACTTCTTCCCACTTGCAAACTCTCCAGCAATTTTTGCGTTGCGATAATAAATGCAGGTAACATCAGTTTCTGTATTGAACATAAATATTTTCATAGCTGCACATCCCTGACCTCATGAGCTTCCAGTGTACTAGTTTCTACCGTTTCATTAAGCCATTCTACTTTTAATGAACTAGCAGTTCTTTTGCGCTTCACGCCCTTTGCTTCTTTGCAAATCAACATCATGAATCAATAAAATAATTTCTTCAAAAATAAACAGCATAAATAAGCCAGTTCAAAAATCTGCAGACAAATCATTGCAAATTCCATGTTATCAACACCATCCACATTAGAAACCTGAAAAAGAAATGTGATTGTGAACGATTGTGAAATATACTTAACATGCCAATGAGGTAGTGGGTAACACCCTTTTGTGGTCACTTAAATTCCTTTGTGCGCGCACACACGTGCATACCTTAGAGGGAACATTGATCTGCACTGCCACGTTCAATGACTTGTGTTCAAAGTTCAAAGTACATATATGCTACCATATGCAACCCTGAGATTCATTTTCTTGTGGCATACTCAACAAATCCACTAACAGTAACAGAATCAATGAAAAACTGCACCAACTGGGCATGCAAAAGTCAATAAACTGCAAATACAATAAGAAAGAAATAACAATAATGATAATAAAAAATAAGCAATAAATATGGAGAATATAATATGAAGAGTCCTTGAAAGTGATGTGGGAACATTTCAATGTTGGGGCAAGTGAAGTTGACTGAAGTTATCCCCACTGGTTCAAGAGCATGATGATTGAGGGCTCCTGTTCCTGAACCTGGTAATGTGAATCCTAAGGCTCCTCTACCTTCTTCCTGCTGGCAACAGTGAGAAGAGGGTGTAGGGGTCATTGATGCCCTGCTCCATGTAGATATGCTGAATGGTGGGGAGAGTTTTCCCATTGATGGACTGAACCATATCTACTACTCTGTATAAGATTTCCTGTTGAAGGACATTGGTGTGTCCATACCAGACTATAATGCAGCCAGTCAGTATACTCTCCAGCACACATCCGTAGAAGTTGGTTAGGGTTTTAGATGTCATGTTGAGTCTTCATAAATTCCTAAGGCAGTTGAGATGCTGCTGTGCTTTCTCTGTAATTGCATCTACATGCTGGACTCAGGACAGGTCCCCTGACATGATAACTGAGGAACTTAAACCCATACCCCTATAGGTTCCTGTTCCTGCACTCATTTTAGATTAATATCCTTTATTCTATATTGCCTCTCCCTCATTTTTCATATTAAAATGTTATCTCACATATTTCCCACGTTAAGCTTCACCTGCTACATGTCTGCCCAGAAGTGCAATTTATTATTGAATCATGTGTCATCCAGTGAACTCTCATCTCTCTGTAGACGTTTATTAACCCTTATACGGATTTTAATTTTGGTTTTGCACTTTCCTGCATCTTGTTTTGCACACTGAGGAGCAGAATCTTGGATATCAATTACTCAGCACTGACCAAGGGTCAAAGCAAATACTTAGCCTGTTTGTAGGTTTAATTAATAGGATATAGAGTTTTCTAACAGTTAACTAAAAAGGAAACCCCGTAACATATTTGACATTAATTTAACATTACTTTGAAGAATGTTAATTAACAAGTATTGTCGTCTTTTTTGTTACATATCTCAGTTTTAAACAGTAGATGCTGTATACAGGTCAGCAGTACTTTACACCTGCACAATGTTGTCTGAAATAACTGGAACGGGCAGATATTTTAAGATCAAACAAAGATCGAAACATCACTTTTCTCAATGGCTTTGTTTTGTGAACTTGTGCTTGTTTGCATAAAGTTTGGAGCAGAGAAATGCTTACACGTTCATGAGATTGACTGAATATTACTTAAGTGTGCAGCTGCTGTTCATTCTTTACTGCAATAATGTCATGCAGTTCACACTAACTTTTTTAAATATGTGAATAAAAACTGAAAATGTTGGAAAAAAATCAGTAGGTCAGTGGAAAGAGAAACAGTGTGATGACTGAGAAAGCATGTTAGTCCAGGTGGTAGGGAAGATGATGAGTGGAACAAAGGGATGTTGTTATAGATTGTAGTGATGTAGCTATTGAATGCTAGTAACCATCACTGTGTGTATTTACTCAGATTTTACCAGTGTGGGAAGTACCAAATGTTTGCTTTGCCTCAGTGGCACCACTCTATGAGCTTTCTCTTACGAGTCTTCAGGGAGGATGCAGCCTTCTCAGCAAATTAAACCCAAAACTCTCAGTCATCCTTGACGTATTAGGTACTTCTGAAGTACCTAACTGAGGGCAATATATCCGTGACAAAATGCACAGGATTAAGACATTGGGCCAGAATGATTGATGGCTCAGTGGCATCACAGTATTCAGTCAGGTTTACTGAATACCAACAGAATCACAGGAATTATGGAATGCAATCCAAGTTCTGGTTCTTTCCTTGTGTTGTGTTTATATTTTAAGCAACATCACTTAGATCCCAGTATTTCAGTACACGCTTTACTGCTTGTAAAGGAAATAACACCAAATGTGTTTGAGTTTTGTTTTAATATCATCCAGTAGCTTAATCCCCGTCCAAATAATGGCATAGGCTATATCCTCCTTCCTTAGAGAATGCAAAATAGTTCCGCTGATAGACCTGTGCATATTATCAACTTTGAATTTTATTTTGTGTGCCAAAAATTATGAAGAAAATAAGGATTCAGTACTTAAACAGAATTATACCAGTTGGTATTATATTATTTTATCAGTTGGGTAAGATTTATACTTAACAATTTTCTTGCTTTTTTTTTAAATGGCTGCTCTACTTTGAATTTATTTGCATCGTAAATAAACCTTTCAAACTATTAGTTTCAACTAGGTCCTGTTGAGAATAATTATCTATAAGCTGTTGAGGAAGCAGTTATATGGTTCAAGTGATGAAGAATCACAGAGCAAGCATGCTCGTGATTCAGACTCGCCCTATCTTAAGACCTTTGGGTTCACCAATACATTTCAAACCAGTGGAGCTTACTGTAATGCAACTGATCCAAATCATCTAGCTAAGAACACTTCAAGTTTTGTATCAATAATACTTATATCCTACTGATCCTAAGAAACAGGTTTGATTTAACTCTCTCTGTTTGCTGTTGAAGTGGTGCTGCGACCAGCAAGTGGGCAATTCATCCTTGCAAATTAAAATCTTCAGAGCTAATGCTATGGACTTATGATGGTCTTTATTCTGTGTTTTTCTAGAATTAGAGGCGAATGACATATTGACTAAGCAAGAGTAACAATGCATTCTCTTTCTTTGAGCTTTCCATGCCATATGCCTTATATAAATTTGTATTACTAAAATGATTTAGTTATTTGCCCTATGACCAATATTTTCAAAGGCAGGAATTCTAAACGCAGTTCTTATTAACTCTAAAGTAAAACTGATCAAACATAAGTAACACACACAAAATGCTGGAGGAACTCAGCAGGCCAGGCAGCATCTATGGAAAAGAATACAGTCGATGTTTTGGGCTGAAACCCTTCTCTAGTCCTGCCGAGGGGGCTTGGCCCGAAACGTTGACTGTACAATTTTCCATAGATGCTGCCTGGCCTGCTGAGTTCCTCCAGCATTTTGTGTGTTTTGCTCAGATTTCCAGCATCTGCATGTTTTCTCTTGTTACTGATCAAAGTTAATTCTGGTCTCTCTATCTTGAAACTTGATTGTAATTTCAATGCAGTGATTGTGCCACAAGTGACCGCAGAGGCTGGAAACTGGAACAAAACAAAATTACCTGAAGAACTCAGTGGGTCCAGCAGAATCTGTAGAGGCAGGGGAATATTTGAAATTTTGGTTTGAGACTGCAACAAGAATGAAAGTGTACTTGGGAGATAGATGTTTTATAGAAGTAAAAGAGAGGGTGGGGTCTCGTAAGCAATAGGTGGAACCAACTTTTTTTTTGCATTTACTTCCAGCATGATAATATGAATTTAATAGAAACTTCAGCTACTGAGCTGTTGCAAACATCATGAGCTTCCTTATTATTTTTCATACTTTGGTGGTATAAACACTGTTAGCTTATTTTTTGAGTTACAGCAACAAAAGATGTTTGTTTTCATTTTCAAAATGCATAGTCTATTCAACTGAACACCAAAGCTGTAGATTATAGTGGCTTGTAATCTTCAAATCTTCAGAGCTGAATACGAACTGTGACAGTAGCCATAATTTAAAGTGACTTCTAATTGCCCGTATACAAATATACAAGTACAAATTCCAATGAAAGATCATTGCCTGAAATATTAACTCTCTTTCTTTCTCTTTTTCTCTCTCTTCTGAACAACCTTATCAACCTGCGCAAGAACTTTCAGGGATCTATGGACAGGAACCCCAAGATCCCTCTGTTCCTTCACACTGCTAAGAATCCAACCATTAGCCCTCTACTCTGCCTTCAAGTTTGACCTTCTAAAGTGTATTACTTTACACTTTTTTGGATTGAACTCCATCTGTCACCTCTCAGCCCCGGTCTGCATCCTCTCTATGTCCATTTGTAACCTACAACAACCTTCTACACTATCCACAACTCCACCAACCTTTGTGTCATCTACAGACTTAGTTATCCACCCTTCCACTTCCTCATCCAAGTTATTTATAAGGTTCACAAAGAGTAGGAGCTTCCAGAATAGATCTCTGCAGTACACCACTAGACACCGACCTCCAGACAGAATATGCTCCATCTACCACCATCGGTAGGGTAGCTGATTCTGTATCCACACTGCCAAGTTTCCATAGATCCCATATCTCCTGACTGTCATGGGGAACCTTATCATATGCCATACTAAAACACAAATACACCACATCCACTGCTCTATCTTGCCTCTTCTCTAAATGTTTGTAAATCCTGTCTCTAAGAATCCTCTCCGATAACTTGCCCACCACGAAAGGAAGACTCTATAATTCCCAGGGTAATCCCTACTCCCTTTCTTAAACAAAGGAATAGCATTTTTCATCTTCCAATCATCTGGTAATACACCTATAGTCACAGAAATAATCGCCAAAAGTGCAACCATCTCTTTCCTTGCTTCTCGTAGTAACCTGGGGAATAACCCAAAATGGCCCCACGGACTTATCTATCCTAATGTCTTTCAAAATTTCTAGCATGCCCTATTTCTTAGCATCAACGTGTTCAAATACATTAGCCTGTTTTACGCTGTCCTCACAAACGAGCCCCTTTTTAGACAGCGCGTGCTTAATTGTGTCCTTTTAATCACTGAAAGTCGTAGAGTAACATAGCATGGAAACAAACCCTTTGGCTCAATTCATCCACAACGAGCAAGGTGCCCATCTAAACTAGTCTTACTGTCCGCCTTTGGCCCATTTCTTTCCTACCATGTACCTGTAGAAATGTCTGTCCAAAGTCGTTATTTCACCTGCCTCAGCCACTTCCCCTGGCTGCTCATTCTATATACACGCATGAAGAAGTTGCCCCTTTAGTCCCTTTTAAAACTTTCCCCTTTCATGTTAAAGCTGTTCCCTCTCCTTTCTCTGGAGAAGAGGCTCCGTGGGTTCCCCCTACCCTTTATGATTTTATCCGCCTCTTTCAGGTCACACCTCATTTTCCTATGTTCTAAGGAATAAAGTCCTAGCCTGCTTAACCTCTCCTTGTAACTCAGGCCCTTGAGTAGTGGCAACATTCTCACAAACCTTCTTTGCACTCTTTTCATCTGAGTGATAACTCTGCTGTAACAGGGTGACTAAAACTGTAAGCGGTGCTACGTACAGTCTCGCAGAGACCCTGTACACCCTGACTCCTTTAGCTAGGGCCCTGACTGATGAAAGCCAGGGTACCAAATGGTCTTTTTCATCACTCTGACTACCTGTGATGCCACTTCCAGGGAATTATTTAGTTGAACTCTTAACGTCCTTTGGTCCCACAACACTCCCCAGGTCTCTCTCATTCACTATACAAGTCCTACTCTAGTTTGACATCCCAAAATGCAAATCTTGCACTTACAGACTTATTAACCATGCCTTGTACACTCTCAGTCAAATCATTTAAATTGGTAAATTGATTTATTATTGTCACATGCACAGTGAAAAACTTACCTTGTGTACCATTCTTTCAGATCAATTCATGACAGTGGTGCATTGAAGTAGAACAATGTAAAAATTTAAGAATGCAGAATAAACTGTTTTTCAGTGCAGAGAAAGTGTATTGCAGGTAATCAGTAAAGTGCAAGATTGCAACAAGGTAAATTGAGGTCGATTTTACTTAGCATACTAAGGAAATATTCAACAGTCCATATGAAGAACATTCTCTGCCCAGCCCTCATCTGTTCTTTTGGTGAATCTCCAGAGAGATTGATCAGACATGCTGGAGGTGTGCATAGTTGTGTAAGTTCCTCTTTGATGCTGAGCTCCCTTTTACGGTATAGGTGATCCATCTTAGTGGACAAACCGATCAGCTTTGGGTGCAAGGTGAGATTGAGAGAAAAGAGTTCCAGGGCTGTTTCATCTGAAACTCAGTCTCCTGAGAAATAACATATCCTACTTTTTGACTTCTTAATGTAGGAAAACCAGCAAATTAATAAGGGGCCACTGGGCGATTTTCAAGATATCTTAGCAAGTAGGAAGAAAGTAGGGTGAATCACCATATTTTGAACTAAAGCAAGTCATTGCACCTTCTCTCAAGTTCAAGTTCAAGCACTGGACGTTACAAAAACTGGCTATCTTCTTGCACCTCTTTGTAGTGCTTGCAGATTATGCACGCTGCTTTAGTCTGAAAATTGTAATGAATTCATGATGTATTTTCTGTACAGTAGTATATAAGAGTCTTAGGTGCCGTAGTGCGTGCGTGCGTACGCGCGCGCACACACACACACACACACACACACACACACACACACGTGCTTAAGAATTTTATACAGTACTGTATATTGGTTAAAACAGGAAGGTGGTTGGGAAACAGAAATAAGAGTCCTTAGCTTTGTATTAGTAGTATTAATATTTATTTGGTAACTGGAAAGGCATAATATAACAGTACTATGCAAAAGTCCAGGACCCCCTAACTATATATATATATATATATATATATATATATACACGTAAAATATGTGCCTAAATTTTTTGCACTGAGTTTTATATGTTTTTATGCAAAGGTATATCAACTATCAGTTGTTTTTTTAAAAAAAAGAGAGCCATCAAACTGAACTGTGTGTTCCACTCAGAAATATGTGTAGTCTGAACATCGCTAATTCTCAAATGCTGTATCTCTGTTGCAAATTTGCTCCTTAGTCAGTTGTTTTGCAATGGTGATGGTTACTTAACAGCTTTATTCACACCATTGCACCATTGACGGTGCAATTTAGGAAAGTTATATTTTAGGAATGGTAACATTTCACACTGACACAAAATGGGTGATGTTTGGTGTCCTTTCTCAGCAGAAAAAGCAATGATAAATATCTCCTGATATTGTGCTTGCCGTGATGCAGAATGGAAATATGATAAATTTTATTAAATTCCATTATTAAAAATAGAAAACACATTAGCCCTAATAATTGCTTCTGCAAGATAAAGAAATATGACTTGGATTCATATTCACATTTTTAAGGAATATTTTGTGAAATGTTGTAAAAGCTGAAGTGTAGATAGCGCATTGTCTACAGAGTAGAAATGAAGTCCTTTGGAAGAAGTAACTTTGCATCCAATTTAAATGACATTTTAATACTGAAGTCTACATTAGTAAATGTAAATATAGGGGTCTTCTGCTGTTACTTAGTGGGAGAGCGTAGCAAGTGAATAGACTAGCACACAAGTTACCAAAACTTACTTGGTAAGAAAGTCATCTTTACTGTGAAACGGTACATTATGTGCTGGCAAAATTAGATGTGGATGGTATCTAGTTTAAACCTCTGTTTTGCATACAGTCTCATTAAAAAAATAAATAAGTTTCACACCTTGTCAACAATCTAGAGGTGAATCGGTAGCCGTGAAACCTGACACCTCAGTCCTCAAAAACAATTCTGAACAAATATTTTGGAGTATGGAAATAGAGTGGGAGGAGTGAGTTCAGAGTGGGGTTTAAAAATGAAATCTCTACCATATTTTACGTTATTAAGATTAAGAGTTCCCAGGCATTCCACTGCCCTTGCAGGGTGGGTGTGGTACTGAAAGCCTCTAAATTATTTAGAAGTTGAAATTGAGTTTTGACTTGACATGCATGGATCCCTAGTAACATTTTACATGCCCTAGGCACAGTCTTATTAAAACTCAAAAAGTTCTTTATTTCTGTTCAGCATCATGGTTTCTCAAAGTTGCCATGAGTGAGTATTTGGCATTGTGAAGCAAATATTAATAAAATGTTAGCTGCTCCCCCCCGCCCCCGGCCTTCTCATTGTTACTGTCAGGAAGGAGGTACAGAAGACTGAAAGCACACACTCACGCACTCAGTGATTCAGGAATAGCTTCTTCCCCTCTGCCATCCGATTTCTAATTCAATATTGAACCCATAATTTTTTTTTCTATATTTATCATCTATTGCGTTGTACTGCTGCCACAAAGTTAACAAATTTCACGACGTATGTTGTGATATTAAACTTGATTATCATTCTGATTCTGTTAGCCTGACTTTATGAAAAACAGTGTAATATACTTGGATTAAAATAACTTTAGATACATGATTGATCCTGAAGAAAATTACAGTGTCACTGTAGCGTTACAATATACAAATTAGAAGAGATGTAAGAAAAGATTAAAAATAAGTTACCTCAAACAGTCTAATGCGGGGGGGGGGGGGGGGAGAGTCATCACTTCCCTGGCTATAATTTGACTCATTGTAGAGCCTAATGGCCGAGGATATTAAGAATGACCTCATTAGTGCTCTGCTCTGCAGTGCAGTTGTCTTAGTCTGTTACTAAAAGTGTTCAGCCGAAGTGGTATGCAGAGGGTGAGAAATATTGTACAGAATTGCCTGGATTTTCCATAGGGTCCATTGTTCCACCACAGCCTCCAGTGTGTCCAGTTTGACTTCTATAACAAAGCCAGCCTTTCTATTCAGTTTATTAAGCCTGTTGGCATCACCCATGCTGATGCCATTGTCCCAGCACACCACCACATAGAAGATTGTACCGGACAACAGACTGGTAGAGAATGTGAAGGAGAGGCCTGCATACTCCAGAGAAACTCAGTCTCTGGAAGTAGAGACAACTCTGGCCCTTCTTGTGCACAGCCTGTGTGTTGGTGCTCCAATCAAGTCTGTCATCCAGATGCACCCCCAGGTACTTGTAGATCCTCACCACATCCATGTCCTCACCATCAATAGTAACAGGGAGTAGTGCAGGCTTGGTCTTCCTAAAGTCCATTACCATTTCCTTTGTCTTACTGATGTTGAGCTGCAGATGATTCAGTTTGAACCACTTGACGAAGTCCTCCACCAGGACCTATATTCACCCTCCCATCTTCCCTTCCTACACTCAACTATGGCTGAGTCATCAGAATATTTCTGCAGATGACATAACTCAGTGTTGTATCTAAAGTCCGAGGTATACAGGGTAATCAGGAAGGAAGCCAATACAGTCCCTTTATTGAACCAGTATAACTAACACAGCGAGGAATTGTAAAGGAATGGATTTTGTAATGGGATGAATAAACTCTTCTCGGGCTTCCAACCGGGTATAAGTATCGCTTTTAACCTTAAACTCGTTAAACTTGATGTCTGTATTCGGCTGGAAGCCCAAGAAGATTTTATTCGTCATATACGCCAGGAAAGCACCAGATCCTTTGTAATGAGGTAATTGCGAAAGCATTCACTGATCCATCCTACTGGATGTAAACTACGCTGTTGAAATGTAGAGCATCATGGGAAGGTGTAGAAAGGAAGATGTACAAGGGGTGATTGATAAGTTCGTGGCCTAAGGTAGAAGGAGTCCATTTTAGAAAACCTAGTACATTTATTTTTCAACATAGTCCCCTCCTACATTTACACACTTAGTCCAGCGGTCGTGGAGCATACAGATCCCTTCTTCGTAGAAATCGGTGTCCTGGACCTCCAGAAAGTGGTCCACAGGAGGGATGATTGATAAGTTTGTGGCCTAAGGTAGAAGGAGATGAGTTATACAGCTCTCGTTACATTCACACGCAGTTCAACTCTTTGAGTGATTATGCAGAAAGTTTGAAGTTAGTAGCTCATCTCCTTCCACCTTAGGCCACAAACTTATCAATCACCCCTGCTGTGGACCACTTTCTGGAGGTCCAAGATGCCGACTTCTACAAAGACGGGATCTGTATGCTCCACGACCGCTGGACTAAGTGTGTAAATGTAGGAGGGGACGATGTTGAAAAATAAATGTGCTAGGTTTTCTAAAATTGATAAGTTCGTGGCCTAAGGTAGAAGGAGTCAATCACCCCTCGTATGTTAGTGAAAGAACAAGAATGATCACAAGAGAGATGCACTAAACTGGTGGTCCCCAAACACCGGCCCACAAAGCATGTGCTACTAGGCTGCGAGGGAATGATATGATTTGGTGATATGAAACAATATGAGTCAGCTGCACCTTTCCTCATTCCCTGTCATGCACGGTTGAACTTGAAATAACCTACCAAATCATACCAAGTAACACATAAAACCTAAAATAACACTAACATATAGTAAAAGCAGGAATGATATGATAAATACACAGCCTATATAAAGTAGAAATAATGTATGTACAGTGTAGTTTCACTTAACAGAGTCAGGAAGATTAAGCCAAAACTGATTTGTAGGGAAAAAAATCGGCACGTACACGCATGTGCACATCATGTATGCACAGTGCCTGCGCAAGGCTTCATGGTCATGATAGTCTTTCTCGGGATAAACACAAGTGTCCCGTATTTGACTGCTACTTTTGTCCCTTATTTGGGAGTGAGAAAGTTGGCAACCCTACTTGAACACTCCCCCTCCCCACCCCGTTGGCTGGTCCGCAAGGATATTGTCAATACTAAACTGGTCCGCGTTGCAAAAAATGGTTGGGGACCCCTGCACTAAACAGTAGAGCAGACTGTGCCAGACCACTTCAATTGCGTTCGTGGCTTTTATAATTTGATAACTAACTTGAAGCACTATAGATTTCAGCATTTGTTTTGTATCCGGGTGGTAGTTGCGTATTCCTTTTGCACATGTCAGTGGCAATTGAATGCATTTCATGACACTGCCTTGTTAAAGATGGGGTTGGTTGCTTGGTTTGAGTGTCTTACAATCCCAGTGTTGTGAATGGAAGACTGCCTTCCTCCCCATTCAGTATTGTATTGATCTTCTCAAGGATGAATAATGAGAGCAAGGTTGGACCTGCAGCTTGCTGTAGAGTGTGGCCTTTGGTTTGGAAACCTCTGAAGTAGAAGTGAAATTAGATTTTGCAAAGGTCTCAGCTGGGAGAAACGTGGGGCTGTTGGAGCAGCTGCTGACAGAAAGGTCACATGCTGTCACCAATCATTTATGAATGAATAAAAGTACAAATTGTTCACTTTGAAGCATGATACCATCAGCCGCCTGAAATATCTTGTGTTCCTTTCTCGGTCCTTTTGCAAGTGTTGAGGCTCCCAGCTGCCAGAATGAATGATATTGCCTTGTCAGGTTTGATGGAGTGACACAGTTAACCACCCTGATGCTGCTGCAAGTGAAAATGAATTATGGGGTGAGTCACCTTTATCAGGCAAGCCCAGAGATCACGGCAGCTGCAAGCCCTTTTTCACGCCTTCTGCTGTGTACTCATAATGTGCTTCTTTCTGCCTTGGGGCTTCAGGCTGCTGTGAACAAAGAGGGAAAATTCCCTGGGGGGGAGGTATACGGGTTGAATTATAAATGCAATCATCATGAGGTCATTATCATACGGTATTCAAGGCGCACACGTTAACTTGTTCTTTGATAGTGGCAGTTGGGTAGGGATGAAGGCGAGGGGGAATAGATAGAGTAGCTTGCAGGTGGCAAGTACTACTTGGTTATGAAATGTACGATATATTGATAACTTCTGAATTGTCATATGCCAAATAATATCCAGAAGCTGATTATTTTTGCGATTCTACCTGCATTTCTTTTCCTGCCTGTCTTTGTTTTTTTTATAACATGTTGAATAATAATTATTATTTGTGGCAATGATAAGTGAAGCCATCAGCACTCATTCATAACAGGATAAATTGGACAGGATTGTCTAACAGATGCACATTTGGGTTAAACATAGAAATCCACATGCTGCTATCAGGGGAGAATCTGCTCTTGCACAGAGCTACTGATAATGTTGCTCATTGTCTCTGAATACAATGGCTGGAGCTTTAGGTATTAACTATCAGTTTTGCGTTAATAAGGGCTGATGTGGTTCAAGCAAGTTTTTTGGAACATATTACAAATACTGCTAATCAATTGTTTTAGCTCAAAAAAGGTAATTTTAAAAATGTAAGGAAAGTGAATGTTGGAAATTTAAACCAATTAACTTTAAAAAAATCTTCCTTTTACCTTTCACCCATCTATGTCTCTCTCTTAAACTTAATTTTATTATATAAGCCTAATCCTTGTTTCCTTCTCTGTACCACCTGGTTTGTATTTTGTGTGTTGAGGGTTTGTCTATTTGTTTGATTAAAGAGGTTGCTTTTCCTTGTTCTGTTCAGAGTTGTCACAACTCACCTGAAGAGGGCACTGTGTTGCAAATGTGCCACAGGAATTACATACTCCAAAGTCGTGGAAATTCTCCACAGGTGTGAGAGGTGTGAGGGTCATTCTTTCACCAGTAACAGCAAGGGCTGGGCAAATGCAACAAGGCGTATCGTCCATTGGCCCAAATTTGCTGATTGCCTGCACCTCTTCCAGTTTGTTTCCTCCAAGCTTGCTCCCAATTCTGTTTTCTGCTGGGAACACAGTTCTCAATACTTTGGTAAGGCAGAGTCCAGCATGGGAGCGAATCTCAACGGGGCACTGAGCTGCTTTGACAACTGGTGAAGGCTGCTAAATTTGCCTTTGGTATTGCTCTGAGTTTGCATGTTTATGAAAATATAAATTAAGAATTGGAGTAGACCACCGGGCTCCTCAAGCCTGTACTGATTGTAGCCTCAACTCCTTATTCCCAACTGTTTCCAATGCTTTAACACCCATCCTGTAACAAAAGAAAGCCAACACTGAACAGAGTACCCCAATGTGGTCTTATCAATGCTCTATATAACTCAAACATAATGTCCTTACTCCTGTATTCATTTCCTTAAGCAATAAACAGCAACATTCTTTTATCTTTCTAAATTACTAATCTATTGTGCTTCATGCCCTAGGATACCCAGATCCCTCTGTGTGTCAGCACTTCATGGTCTTTAACCATTTCATGTTCCCCACCGAAAGGACAATTGCAAATGTTCTCACTTTATATTCCAGTCGCTACATCTTTGCCCACTCAGTTCATCCATACCCCTCTCTAGTCACCTGATGCCTCTTCACAACGTGCTTTCCAAACGGTTTTTGTCTTCAGGAAATCAGCCAACTAAACCTTCAGTGACTTCATCCAGGTAATTTATTTAGATTGTAAAAAAAAACTGGGGCTCCAGCACTGATCCCTGTGGCACACCACTTGTTATATCTTGCCAACCAGAAAGCGACCATATTCTTTACTGTTACCCATCCAATCTTTTATCCATGCTGGTGTGTTACCTCTTACGCTATGAGCTTTCACTTTCTCACTTGATGTGGTAGCTTATCAAATGTATTCTGGATTACTAAGTATAGTATATTCACCTGTTCTGTCCATCCCCAGTGTTGTTACTTCTTCAAAGAACTTAAACTTTTTAACGGGAACTTCTTCAAAGACTTTCCTTGATGTTTCATTAACATTGGAGATCTATTTTCAAAATAATATTACAAGCTACTTTATATTTAAGGTATTAGAAATCATGCAACCCCCTCCACATAAAAAAAATTAAGAAACTGTCTGGAATAATAAAGTAAGCTCCTGGCAACCAGAGCACCTTCTTCCTGGCAGCCAAAGTTTGCCTTTCATTTTAATGATGCACCTGTACCTTAAGCCATATTTAACCTGACAGGGTTTTAGCAAACAGGCTCCCTGTTGTGAAAGCTGGAATGTCTGCAGATATTCTCAATGCACCAGGGGTAGGATGTTGAATGTCTCCTCTGACTTTCATCTCTACCGGCACTGGAAACCACAGGCTAAACCTTGTTACCAATGGGGCTGTGTATGAACTAATTGGATCAGATGTGGGGGTGAAGATGAGGATGTGGATGCAAATGTAATTATTAAGATATCTTGGTGGTCCTTAATAGTCCTTTCATTCCATTTTGATTATACTTCTTTCCTAATAAAATCAGATGCTAAATTGGAAATCCTGGTAAATTAAGTTCTACAAACACTTTTGGATGATTGCAGCATTAATACTTCAGTGTAAATTGCACTAAATAAGATTAAAAATAAAGAATCAAAAGCCAATAATTCTCAGTGTTCTTTATACTTAGACTATTAATGAAAGATGTCCAGCTCAAATATATGGATTTCCCAGGCTCTAACTGATGGAGTTACAACTTTTAAGTTTTAGGCAAATCTTGTAGCTATTTCGTAACATGAAATTTTCATTTTTCTTTAGAATTATTTCATACATTAAGTGTTATATTCCATTTTCTACAGTTAGTTGTCGTCTTTGATTTCTACTATAGTGCTTTGCTTATTAATCCCATGATCGGTGTGTCTAACTTTGCATTTGATATCTACTGTCATTAAGTTCATTAAATTCTGATTTTTTAAAGAAGTATGAGGAAGCATTGAGTTGGTGTAATGGTAGACTTGACTGGAATGACCAGTTTTCTTTTAAGTGTTGTATTTCTGGTGTCCGCTGTCTGACTCTGTCAATTAGTAGTCACAGTGTTTAAACTAAAAACTGAACCATAACCTGATGATCTTTGTTGGTGATCGTTAAGATCCTCTTTATATTTGTCATTGTGACTAATGTTCATCTCTTCTGTGGGCGAGCTTTGGTAGTCATTCTGATGAAAATAAATACATGCATTTATAGCATATTTATGGTAACTTCAGCACACCCTAAGGTGCATTACATCCAAAATAAACTTTTAAAATTTAGTCACCACAGGGAAGAGACAATCTTCTTAGCTGATATGAGCACATTAAGTTCCCATAAAGAGCTACAATGCTAATGACAATATTTTGATTCAGTCATGTTGGTTCTGAGATAAATATCGTCCAGGCCACTGGGAATAAAGTCAAAAGTACTCCTCGATTTTGTACCCCTCTATATTATATAAATCCCTTAGAGGGGAACTCAAGATTAACAGTTTATTTGGACAAACGCGCCACTGATAAAGTCTTCCCTCATTAAACTGAAACCTTTTATGGCAGCTGACATTGAGAATCATGCTGACTCTGAAGGCATGCACTGTAATGACTGGAGGCAAGAAGATACAACTGCAACTGGGAACACAGGTTGGATAGTACTCAAAGTATATAAAAATGTAAAGCTGGAAACTAATCAGGCTTGGATATTAATTCAGACATTTGCATGTGTAAAATTGGACAAATTTCAATTAACTTTATTTACTTCAAACTGTATATTCTAACTTACTTTTAAGGTAAAACAAAATATTTTCCATAAGTACAAGTAATTCGGCGGATGCTACAAATCAAGAGCAACACATGGAAAGTGCTAGAGGATCTCAGCAGGACAGGTAGCATTCATGGAAATAAACTGTCAACGTTTCCGGCTGAGGCCCTTCATCAGGACTGGAAAGGAAGGAGTAAGAAGCCAAAATAAGAAGGTGGTAAGAGGGAAGGAGTATAGTTGAATGGTGATAGGTGAAGTCGGGTGAGGGGGAAGGTCGGTGGGTGGGGGAAAAGAGGTTTGATATGAGAAGCTGTGAGGTGAAGGTTAAGGGTTGAACAAGAAGGAATCAGATTGGAGAAGAGAGTGGACCATGGGAGAACTGGAAGGAGGTGGGACACTGGAGGGAGGTGATAGGTAGATAAGGAGAAGGGAAGGGGTAAGAAGAGAGCCAAAATGGGGAATGGAAAAGGAAGGATGAAGAAATAATCAGTAGTTAGAGAAATTAATGTTCATGCCATCAGATTGGAGGCTACTCAGATGGAATATGAGATGTTGCTCCTCCAATCTGAGTGTGGTCTCATTGTGGCAGTAGAGGAGATCATGGATAGACATGTTAGAATGGGAATGGGGAGTGAATTTAAAATGGTTGGCTGCTAGGAAATCCTCCCTGTTGTGGATGGAATGAAGGTGCTCGACAAAGGGGGACACAAATAGAACTTTTTAAAAAAATAGTGAAAAGTGGTAGTAGTGTTCCTATGCTGTAGTGATCAGGGTTGTGCTGGTTGATTTGAGAGCCATCTGGTTGCAGGGAAGTAGCTGTTATTGAAACTGGTGGTGTGGGACTTCAGGTGTGGGTACCTCGTGCCCAGTGGTAGCTGTGAGAAGATGACCTGGCTCAGAGGGTGATGATCTTTGACGATGGATAATACCTTCTTGAGGCAGCACCTCATGTAGACACACTACCAGTGGTGGGGAAGGGTGTGCCAGTGATGCATTAAGCTGAGTCCTCTACTCTCTGCAGGTTTTTGCATCCCTGCACATTTTAATTGCTGCACCAGTGCAGCAGTACATTTGCAGAAGTTTGTTGCAGTGTTCGGTGACAAGTCAAACCTCTTAAATCTCCTACGAAAGTGAAGGTGGCTTGTGTGTTTTCCGTGAGATTGCATTTACGTGCTGGGCCCAGAACAGGTCCTCCAATATGTTAAAGCTGTTGACTTTCTCCACCGCCAGTCTCCCAATGTAAACTGTTGTATGTTCTCCTGCCTTCCCCTTTCTAAAGTCAACCATTAGCTCTTTAATTTTCCTGACGTGAAACAAGAGGTTGTTGTTGTGGCATCACCCAACCATTTGTCCAGTCTCACTCCAGTAAGCTGACTTACTGTGGTTCAACCAACAACAGTGATGTCATCAGTGAATTTGTTCATGACATTTGATCTGTGCTTTGCCACACGTTTATCTGTGTAGAGAGTAGAACGGGGGTTGGGGTGATAAACACACAGCTAAACTGTGTTGATCATTCAGAGAGGTGTTGTTATCAATCCTCACTGATTGAGCTCTGCCACTGGGTAAGTCGAGTGTCCAGTTGCAGAAGGAGGTACAGAGGCTCAGGTCTTGAAGCTTGATGCTGAGTTTTGATGTGATGATTGAATTTTAACTCTGAGCTGTAGTGAATGAAAAGCAGACTGGTGTATGAGTTCCTGTTGTCCAGATGGTACAGAGCAGGGTGAAGAGCCAGAGAAATCCCTTTGGCTGGTGACGTGTTGAGGCGGTGGACAAATTGGAGTCATCCAAGTAATCTCTGAGGCAGGAGTTTGTTGGTGCCATTATCAGACTCTCTCCAAGCACTTCATTACCGTTGGGGTACGTAAGTACTGCTGAATGGTTGCCATTCAAGCTGGTCACCACACTTTTCTTGGGCATCAGTACAAGAGATGTCTCATTGAAGCAGGTGGGAACCTCAGGCCACAGAAGCAGAAGATGGAACATGGCAGTAACAATTTTCCAGCTAATTGCTCTGCTCAGATCTTTAGTACTCAGCTAGCTTATGCCATCTGGAAACAGATGTCTTTCTCGCTCTTGAAGGATGCCCAAACGTTGGCATAAGAGACTGAGGCTTCAAGTTATCTGGAGATGTGGGGGGCTCATGTGGGTGTGTCATAGATCTTCTTACCAAAACGTGCATAAAAGATATTGAGCTATCAAGGAGTGGTGAGTTGTCACCACTTAAGCTCACTGATCTCATAGGAAGTAATATTGTCAAGCCCTGATGCAGCTGCTAGCTTCTGGTGTTTCTGCCATGCATGATTAGTTGTGGTTGTACACATTATCATTACATAGAAATTATGTTAAAAGTCTAGGCTCTTAGTCTTTAATTGAGCTGCCTGTTGCTCCTCTTTGGCTGAAAGATCTAACAGAGGGGGCAGCCGAACTGAGTGGTATTAATTTGCAGAACTGTTTGTTGGGTGTGTTAGAATTTTAGAAATTTACAACACAGAAGGATGCCATTTGGTACATTGTGTCAGTGTGAGCCGAGAAGAGAGCTGCCCAGTTTAATTGGACTTTTTGGCATGAGGTCCACGGCCCTGCTGGTCATTGCTTTTCGGATACACGCCAAAGAACTGAAGTGTGATGAAGGTTTCTGTTCTGTACCCAATCAGTCAGTCAGTTCTAAATCCGTAACACCATGTTGATGAGAAAAGTGATCAATCAAAATGTGAATGGTAACGATGACTATTATGCAGATGTACAGTAATAAAATATTTCAGGATTAAAACATGCTATATTATACAAATATGTAAAATTGAATACATATTTCACTCAGCAAGTATTGTACCTCTTCTTGCTTATGGCATATTTGGTTCTGAGATCACCCAGGCTTTTAATGCATTTTGATTTTATGTGAGCCATTACATTGTGGCTTGGTAGGTCACATTTCTAGTTTTATGGATCCTTTAATTGTTCATGACTCAGTTGGGTAATTTCTGTTGATTATAATAGGGGCTGTTGCTTGTTGCATAATATAGAAACCGTGTTAGGATTCAAGTGCGACATGGGAAGGAGCTTTATTATAGATATTTTAGATTAAATTTCTGATATTCTATTTACACTGTGCATAAAATTTGCGGTAACAATTATTATGCGAGTCCTATAGTTGTAGAACATAAAACTTTTATTTTTTTAGCTCAAAAAAAATTTGTAAATGTTTGCATGAAAATTTTAGATTATCTTGCGTCTCAGAACAAACAATAGTTACAGCTAAGAGATCATGCTTCCAACTATCACCTTTGACATTCAGGAACTTACTAACATGCAATTAACTCACTTTCTGTGATAACTTTGCTTCATCACTTTCTGTCCAGTGGGAAAATACCATACTTTCCATGATTCTTCATAGCCGGGAGTTTACAACCAGGATCTAAGTTGCACAGGCAATTTTCTTTCTATTCCACAGAATCAGAAGTTAAGTTGGTACTAAGCAATTTTTAATATCGCTAGCTTTCTATTTTACCAGCATTTAAAACGATGTACAAATGTACAAGGCTGGCACTCTGAAGTTTACTTTTATAAGTATTGCATGGAGGGATCTGAATCAGATTCAGGTTTAATATCACCAGCATATGTCTTGAAATTCGTTAACTTTACAGCAAGATTTACATTGCTGAGGGAAGAGGACCCGGTCGAGACAACAGAGGCTTATTTTTCTTTTAACCAATTTCCCTCGGGATTAATAAAGTATGACTATGACTAGCAGCAGTGAAATACATGATAAGTAAACATAGAGGAAAAAAACTGAATTACAGTAAGCATATAAATATCCATTAAATAGTTTAGTTAAAATAAGTAGTGCAAAAAAAAAACAGAAATAAAAAAAGTGGAGGGGTACTGTTCATGAGTTCAATGTCTAATTAGAAATCAGATGGTAGGGGGAAGAAGTGTTCCTGAATCGCTGAGTGTGTGTCTTCAGGCTTCTGTACCTCCTTCCCAATGGTAACAATAAGAAGAGGACATGTTCTGGGTGGTGGGGATAATACATATCCCCTCTTGGCTCTTGGCAATGCCAGTGAGTTCCTTGGCAGAATAATGGTCATTCAAAAATAATGACTTGTTAACTGGGTTCATTTGGGTCAGCGTAAAAACAAACCACTTTCTCTTTTCACTATTTAGAGTCATGGAGCATTACAGCATAGACACAGGCCCTTTGGCCCATCAGTTCTATACTGATCAGGTACCCACTCAACTAGTCCCAATTTCCTGCATTTGGCTCATATCATTCCGTGTCCTGCCCTTCCATATCATATATTTATCAAAGTGCTTTATAAACTATACTATTGTACTTGCCTCAACCACTTCTTCAGGCAGCTGCTTCCATATACTCACCACCCTCTGCTTGCCCACCAGTTCCCTTTTAAATCTTTCTCCTCTCACCTAAAATCTATGCCCCCTAGTTTTGAACTCTCCTACCCTGGGGAAACAACTGTCGCCGTCCACCTTATCTAGGCTTTACATAATTCTATAAGGTTGCTCCTTCATTCTCCTACGTTCCAAGGAAATTTGTGCCTGAGAGGGAGGCTTGCTTTTAAATGTCTTTGCAGTTTTATTAATGGGAAAATCTACTGTCCTATCTTAGTGAAAGAAATCCTAGAAGATATTTCGGAGAATTGTCATCAGCAATTTCTGGGTTGCTGGTCATAAGTTGGTCTGAGCTTTCAGTAGTAAACCAAGTGGCAGCTGCTGCTTTTCCTCTGCAGTCATCGCCATTATGTGTTTGAAGTGACTCCAGGAGCTTTTGTGGGAAAACAGTACAGTTTAATTATGCCAAGACGATGGTCCATTCACATTCCCTCATCAATTCAAACTACTGTATGTCAAACAAGTGGTTTATTATGATATATGAATTTCTATCTTACAAACCAGCTTGTCTAGGACCACCAATGATGAACATTCAAAAGAAGTAAATTTCCCTAGAAGTACAGAATTCATGATGAACCACAGGACATGATTTATATCACCCAATTTGTCTACCATTAAGTCTTGTGTACTCTGTTTATAGCACATTAATTCAAACCTCAGATGTAATTTTAAACTCTCATAACATGACACATGATAATGAAGCATTATTTTAAACTCCTACAGTATATTTTTTATCAATTTAAAATCATTTTGTGTAATCTGAAATATATTCCGCAGAGGGAGAATCATCACGCGTTGCCCTCATTAAATCTTCAAAATGATTGCAAGAGCAAGGAGAGACATTGAAAAGAGAGCACTTAAAGCATAATAATATGGTGAAGGGTTGAAGCCTGTCTTCATGACCCCACCATTCCCATGATCGCAAGCTAATAGATCCTGCAAGTTGTAGACTGCAGCAATCTCACCTCAAGTTGTATAAAAATCAATGAAGTACAATTTAATATACCTAGCCAGAGAGTTCCTCTCCATTTCTATAAACATATCAGTATGCATTAGCGAATAGGAATGATGGAATTAAGATGAAGTGCTTTTTAAAGTAAGAGGAAGCACAGTAAAATAACTTCACAGTGCATGAGAAATCTTGAATCTGCATATCCTATTGAATCCACTAACCATAATCACGTTGAGGATAAAAGGCAAGCACTGTCTTTGCAAGTGACTAAGTGGTACTGAATTGAGTTTGAATTGTTTATCCATGGAAATACGTGGAAAAATATGATTTTTTCATGACGTTCCGAGAGAGCTGAAAGGACTGGTCTTTTGATAGTCAAACTGCATCACGTTCTCACCTTATTCCTCTTCTACTTCTCTTAATTTCAAATTTCTTGGTCTTGGTCAACTTTAGCTTCTAGGCTATAATTACACACTTATAACACTGACCCCAGATGGAAATTATCCTTTCCTCATATACTGTATTCAAATCACTAGAATATTTTACCACCTGCATTTTTCTCCCTTCCACCAGATATTTGACGGCCCATTCTGTAATCACTTCTCAGATTTTATCTGATGTTCAATCTTGATTTCTACTTTCTTTATATATTGCATTCTTTTTATCTTGCTTTCTCAATGAATGTTACAAACCCTTTTATTTATTTATCTATCAGTTTTACTCCTTTGAATTGTTAAAACTCAACAAGTAATTTTGAAGTCACTGCTTTAATATAGAATACATGCACAGAGCCAGATCCCACCAACACCAAAGGGTACTGATTGTGGATGATCAGCCATGATCACAGTGAATGGTGGTGCTGGCTTGAAGGGCTGAATGGCCTACTCCTGCACCTATTGTCTATTGTCTATAACACCAGTGTGATTGTTACTGATGAGCTGTTTATAGATCCTGAATAAGGGTTAAGGATCATCCAATTTATGGGAAGAAGCACCTGTTTTTTGAAGTAGCATCATTGCATCTTTTATATTCACTTGGCTTAATGTCGCCTGAAAATAAAATCTCTGAAAGTATAGCTTCAAAAATCTCTGAAGGTGTAGCTTTCCTCAGCTTGCATTTGAGTCTCTGCCTAGGTATGTCTGGGGTGAGGTTTGAACCAGCAATCTTTAAAGATGTGAGTGCTACCAATTGCTTATGCCTAATACTGATGTATTGATAAAAAGGATATTATTTGAAGTCTTATTGAGATATCAGCTAAAATTTTCACTGTCTCAGTTAATTCTTGTGAAGCGTGTGAGTTGTGAATCACCTCTTTGTGAAATTTTTAAGCTCCACCTCTCTTGTTGACCCCAACGTTTCACACTTCGCTTACTCCAACAGTGAGCTGATTCCACAACCTGTGTCCTTACTTTCAAGGACTTTACAACTCATGTTCTCAATATTTATTGCTTATTTATTTATTTATTTATTTATTATTAGTTTTGTCTATTATTTTTGTATTTGCACTGTTTGTTGTCTTTTGCACATTAGTTGTTCGTCCATCTTTATGGTGTGCAATTTTTCATTGATTCAGTAGTGTTTCCATGTATTTACTGTGAATGGCCACAAGAAAATGAATCCTGGGGGATTATATGGTGACATATACATACTGTGAAAATAAATTTACTTTGTACTTTGACAGGGTTTACCGTATGAGGGACGTCTGGCAGCTCTTGGGCTGTATTCCCTGGAGTTCAGGAGAATGAGGGGGGATCTCATAGAAACATTCTGAATGTTAAAAGGCCTGAACAGATTAGATATGAGACCAACCCTCCTACCACATTTCAATGGTTTTCCCAAACTATATCATGTTTAAATTTGGAAAAAGTTAGAAGTAACATTTTTGATCCTTCGGTTAAATTTGAAGAGACTTGGAAACCATTTATTCAACATTTTCATATGATGTAATTTGACCTTTTCCGAATCCTTCTTATTAACTTAAAATATATGAATAGAGGAGCAGAGTTGACAACATTATTGAATGTATTTGATTTAAGATATTGGTTTAGCCTTGTTTTGTTCCGTTTGCTTTCTTTTTGGGTTTATTATTTAGTGTTTTTTTTGTTTTTTTGGGGGGGTTTTGGTACGTGCATGTAACGAGAGCTGTATAACTCATCTCCTTCTACTTTAAGTTACGAACTTCTCAATGACCCCTGCTGTGGACCACTTTCTGGAGGTCCAAGACACTGACTTCTACAAAGAAGGAATCCGTATGCTCCACGACCGCTGGAATAAGCGTGTACATGTAGGAGGGGACTATGTTGAAAAATAAATGTGCTAGGTTTTCTAAAATTGACTCCTTCTACCTTAGGCCACGAACTTATCAATCACTCCTCGTAAAATCATACATATTTTACATGGTTATTAACTCACTTCTCTTAAATATATAATGTCCTATGATAAATGGCATTGCAAAGCACATTGCTATCATTAGTTTTGTAGTGGCGTCATAATTATGCACTGGATCTTGTCGAATACATCTTTCAACATGAAGGAAAAACAACTGAAAATCCCAATTTATTCATGATTTGTCATCCTTCCAGTCTCGTTCTTTCCAATGCAGAATAATTGACAATTATCACTGACAGGCTCCATATAACTGACACAGCTTTGCAGAGGCCTATATTCCAGCTTGTAGCCAGAATTCTCATTCTAACTCAGGAAATCTCAAGGAAAGCAAGGAATATAATAATGTGTTTTGTTCCATTTTAAACTAGGAAAGAAAGAAAAACTCTCACCATGTTATAAATATTGCAGTAAACATTAGTTGCAGTATGATGCTCATTTTTCCTTAACACTAATCTTTCCAGAAAAGAGCCGGAATGTTACTTTCCCAAGCCCTTTAGATAGTTGAACTTATTTTTTTGCCTGAGTATTAGTTGCAATTGAATATGGATCCAGGAGTAGATGTGATGAAAAGTAAAGTATTGAAAACCATCATTCAAGAGCATCGCCAAGTTGGAGGTGTACTGCTGCACTGCAGGATGAGTGATGTGTGGAACTGTGCAGCTTGGACATCTCACAGGGCAAAATATCAACATATTTTCAATCAAAGGTTTCTGAACAAACCAAGACAGTTTTGCTTCGCGCAACGATTTAGAGCTTTAACAATCATTGTATCTGAGATTTTGGATTAAGCTGGTTTTATTTACTGGTCTGTGCAAGTAAATAGCAGTGTTATCCTGCCATCAATCACCGTCCAACTACATTTCCCCTTTTTTCTTTTTTAAAAAAAAATGTTCTTTAAATTTTGATCCAATGTGAAATGTTTGTCTTCATGGTTTTATTGACTTCTGTGAGATTTCTTTCATTTCTATAATGGTCGAGGTTAAATCTTGAGATGTAGCTGTTTCTGTTACATCCTTAGTGATTTGGTTTTCTCTGCTTTACTGTAGGGCATGTCTGTTATTAATGTAGATCTGCAAAGCTTTTAAGATTGTGATAATGTACCTGTAATAAATGGTTATAGTTTATTTGATAGCACCCTCCTCACTGAACCTGATAGTTGTACATTCATGTCCCATTTAACAGAGAACTCAAAAGATCTAGTTCATCCATCATTTCAAGTAGCATTGTAATTAAAGTCAATATTTAAAACTTTCTAACTGGTTGACCAAAAGCTGTATAGATCAGAAACACCATCTCCACCCGCTGACGATCAACGCTGGTGCACCTCAGGGGCACGACTGCTCTACTCCCTCTAGCCCCATGACTGTATGGATAGGCACAGCTCAAATGCTATCTGTAAATTTGCTGACGACACTACTGTCGTGGGCAGAATTTCAGATTTTCAGAATTTCAGACGAGGTCGTACAGGAGTGAGATGTACCAGCTAATTGAGTAGTGTCGTAGTAACAGCATTGCACTCAACATTATTAAGACCAAAGAGCTAGTTGTGGACTTCAGAAAGGAAAAGACGAGGGAACATATCAGTTCTAATTGAGGAATCAGATGTGGAGAGAGTGAGTAGTTTCAAGTTCCTGGGTGTCAGTATCTCTGTGGATCTAACCTGGACCCAACATATTGATGCAGCTACAAAGAGGGTAAGACAGCAGCTGTATTTCATTAGGAGTTTGAGAAGATTTGGTGTATCATCAAAAACACTCAAATATCTATAGATGTACCACGCAGAGCATTCTGACTGACTGTATCACTCTCTGGTATGGAGGAGCTAGGGCACAGGATCAAAGTAAGTTGTAGAGAGTTGTACACTTAGCTCCATCGTGATTTAATTTAGCTATTTTATATATAACATATATACCGTACTCAGTTTTTTACTTTATTATTATGTATTACATTGATTACATTGTACTGCTGCGGCAAAGACAATAAATTTCATGACATATGCCAGTGATATTAAGCCTAATACTAATTCTGATTCTGAAGCTATAAAATAAATATATCAAAATATATTGCAATAATCTTTGAGATGCATCAAGATATAGTAAGGCTAATGTGATTATTCTTTTGAATATCCTGCTTCCCATGAGATGCTGGGACCAGTGGATGGACAGAGAACAAACACATTATTGGGAAAGTGAATACATAAAGCAGTGGAGGATCTCAGCAGATCATCCTGAGTTTCTGAGCTCCTCCAGCACTTTGTGTGAACTTGAGATTCCAGTCCTATGTGCCTCAATAGAGAGAGTCAACTTGTCTTTCCCTTTCATAAACACAAAACACTCTGCAGATGCTGGGGTCAAAGCAACACTCACAACACGCTGGAGGAACTCAGCAGGTCGGGCAGCATCCATGGAAAAGATCAGTCGACGTTCCGGCCCGAAACGTCGACTGATCTTTTCCACGGATGCTGCCTGACCTGCTGAGTTCCTCCAGCGTGTTGTGAGTGTTGTCCTTCCTTTTTTCAGCTATTAAGTGCACACTTAGATATTTTAGTCCAAAAGCCATTTTTTATGCCTTGGACCAATACCATGAAGCAAGTCATCCATAGATCCCCTCTGTTCTAGTCAAAAATAGGGAACTTGACCATGTGAAAGCAAGTGGCCTTTTGATCCCTATCACTATGATATGGATCTAAAACATTACATTGTAATGCTATTGTTATTTTCTTTTTGCATCTAGGATTGGAATATGGACTGGAAATTTTCCAAGAATTTTTTTTCTTCATTTAAAACAAAGACAGTGTAACTATATTGGCTGGTCAGCCAGAGCAAAATGAGTAAAGTAGTCTTTGTTCAGCTTTTTAAATTCTAACAATGTAGACATGATGTTTGCAACTCTCAATGGGGACGAATAATGACAAAAAAATCATAAAAAGAGATGAGCCAAGACAAAATCTGAAAGCTTATAAGCAGGCTGAAATGCTGTTCAACGCGTGAGATGAATCACTATGGAAGAAATGTAATTGTTGCAAAACAAAAAATAGCTGTGCTCATTTTAAATCATTTCTGCTCTAGCAGTTCTCTATTATTTTTCTAAAAGCAGGGTTTTTAAAGTTCTGTTTATGGGTTATTGGACCAATTGTATTTGCTGGACTGGGGAATAGGTTCTGCTCATCTTACATCTAATTCCCCCTCCTCCTCGCCTATCTTTCTCTCTGCTTTTATCATTTATTTTCAATCTGTGTTGTCAACAGAGCCAGTGTTCCATAAATTGTTGTGCTTGGTCAAAGTGCAAAATGTAGCATAAAGTGCAGTAGAGGATCGGGGAAAAGTGTGGATGAGATTTAATAATATTTATAGTTAAGATGCCATTGTGACAAATGGAGCAAAACGACTAGATGCTTCTAAAAGAATAAATTTTGTATTTTGTCAGGTGTAAATCTGTAAGGCTTCTAAATCAACCTATCGCATACTGAAAAGCAATTGAAACATGTATTTCTAAGAGGATTGTACAGAGATGATGGTCATGGTTTTAGGAATGCTGTTGGTTCTCAGGTTGAGGAATTCCCGAGCAATCTAGCTCTCCTAATCTGTAACGTTAGCAGACTCGGCTGTCATGATTCATGGCATACCCAGAGGGCAACGTATGTTTGGCTAGATGGAAGCATTGTTCCCATTATTGCAAAAAGAGGGCAAGGAAACCCTATCGGGAAGCATGAGTAAGCAACAAGTGAAATAGGTGTAATTAGAACAAGCCCTTCAGTTTTTTTTCCATTTTCTTTTGGTGAAGCATACCAAGTCTTTAACTTGATAGATGTCAGAATTGTAATTCAAGGTTGGATGATTACACTATTGTGGTTCTGTCTCATACACATTACATCATGGTCCCAAAGCGAGTTATTATAAAAGTAGATGACCGTTGGCCTCATAAAAGTAAATAACGACCACAGCTGAAAAAATACATTAATAATGTGCGAGCTGTTTCATTTTTGAAATATTTATTTTCAGTGAGAATTCTGTAAAACCAGTGCCTGCTGTGTTAGCAATTGAAGCAAAGATTCAAGAGAAGATGGATATGAAAAGAAAGAGTAAAAGGGTAAAACTCAATCATACTGATGCTTACAGTAGTCTGCTACCAGGTATCAGACGTCCATTAAAGTGAACCACGAGTGTTATTTGTGCACTGCTACTCTACCTTAGTATTTGTTGTGTGGGGTGTGATATTCAATTATAACAGGACCATTGTTTCGACTTCACTGAACAAGGTGCCACAGAACTATGATCATAAAAGTCATGAACCCAGCAGATGAAGCTGTGATCAACGAATGACAAATAAAAAAGCCAGTCTGGTGACTCCTGCATTACAGGTGGTAGGGAGTTGCACTTCTAGAAAATGGTCTGTATCTTGATTTTCCATAATGTGAAATTATGGCCATGGGTGGCTGTGGAGGCCAAATCACTGGGTATATTTAAGGCAGAGGCTGACAGGTTCTTGATTAGTCAGGGCATGAAGGGATACGGGGAGAAGGCAGGAGATTGGGGCTGAGAGGGAAATGGATCAGCCATGAGGAAATGGCAGAACAGACTTGGTGGGCCAAATGGCCTAATTGTGCTCCTATATCTTATGGAAAATCTGCCTATGTATCAAGAAATTCAAATTGAGAAAAATTATGATTATTTATTACCCTTTTATCCCCATATAAATTCTATCAGAGCAAATTTTGTTCCAAATCTGAAATTCTTGGGTAGTGATTTGTGAATTCAGTAAGTGTAAACTTCTGTCATGTGAGGATCACTTGTATGGGCACTGGTTACCAGCATTATAAGCAGAGCATGTAAGACGTACGTGGCCATCTGTCAGTATCTATAAAGAGAAAAGATCAGCTAATGTTTTATCTTGTCAAAGCTTACTCTGGTACTCTGAGCTATACATGATTTGCTGTATCTGCCAGATGCAGTTTAGTCCCTACTGCCACTGAAATCTTTTGAACTTGATCCTTAACAGCATTGGGCACCAAGCAACAAGACACTTAGTAGGTTTTGCATTGCACTATCTAGTATAAGGTCATGTACCACAGTGATTGAAGGGTTCATAGTTCATCTCCACCAACAGAATTCCTTAATGTGCCCAATACCACCTTTAACAGATGGTTAAATGTTGTGAATTTTACTGCTTAAAAAAGGATTTGTAACTCATTGTTACTTTAGGTATTTTATCCACATTTATTCCTCCCATCCCATCAATGTAGACTGTTAGTGGTAAGGTAGGATAACATAAATTCATTTCGGTTAAGAACATTTTACCAATGTCTATACTTAAACATAGAGTGGTTTAAAATCTCGATTTTGTTTTTAATCCTTCTCTCAAGCTTGAAGGACTATACACCCCTATTTCCAGGTAAATGTCAGAGGTCAAGGGTGAATTTCCATCACAGAGATTTTGGAAATTGAGCAGTTAAGTAAATTGGGAAGATGTGAGTTGAGATATCCAGCAAGGATATACATTGGAGCTGCATCTATTCAGCATATTTAGAGAGAACATTTTCCAAGTTTACAGATGATAGAGAGAATGGCAATCTATGTAGCTATTTATTGCACTGTGAAATTAATGGATTACAAGGACAGGCAAAATCATGAAAAATGAATTTTATTGTAGGAAATTTAAGATTACCCACATGAAAACAAAGTCCTCTTAAAGGCAAGATAAAAATAGTGGAAATCCAAAGTGACTGGGGAACAATGTAAATATGATAGATTATTAAAATCTCATGGTCGATACAGAAGGTAATCAAAAAGATTAAAGGTAGCTATTATATCAAAGATACCATAATACAAGGAGGTGGAAGTCAGCCTGCAGATAAGTAAACTCCTGATACCATGCACTAGTCCTTCATATAGTGTGTGTGTTAATGCTTTGGAAAGAGAACAGTAAACTTAGAAGAATGAAACCTGAATTCTAAAGGTTAACTTCCAAACGATTAGATTAGATTAGATTAGATTATGAGGACGTGCAGTCCTTGTTTATTGTCATTTAGTAATGCATGCATTAAGAAATGATACAATGTTCCTCCAGTATGATATCACAGAAACACAAGACAAACCAAGACTAAAAAACTGACAAAAACCACATAATTATAACATATAGTTACAACAGTGCAAAGCAATACCGTAATTTGATAAAGAACAGACCATGGGCATGGACAAAAAAAAGTCTCAAAGTCTCTCGAAAGTCCCACCATCTCATGCAGACGGTAGAAGGGAGAAACTTTCCCTGCCATGAACCTCCAGCGCCGCAAACTTGCCGATGCAGCACCCTGGAAGCACCCGACCACAGTCGACTCTTGAGTCCGTCTGAAAACTTCGAGCCTTCGACCAGCCCTCCAACACCGAGCACCATCTCTGCCAAGCGCTTTGACCCCGGCCCTGGCAACAGTCAGTAGGCAAAGCCAAGGATTTGGGGCCTTCCCCTCCAGAGACTCTCGATCACACAGTAGCAGCGGCAGCAAAGCGGGCATTTCAGAAGTTTCTCCAGATGTTCCTCCATGCTTCTCACATCTGTCTCCATCAGGATTGTGCATGGTACCTACTTAACAAATACCAATATCATTTCGGAGCAGCCGCGCCGCTGCATTGCGCCGCCGTCTTCTCCTCCCCTGTTTATATTTCCTGGAATTATGAAGGTTTGCTTGTGTTTCCTGGAATTTAGAAGGTTAAAGAAAGATCTGAAGAAAGCTTTCAGTGTATTAAGGGAACTAGCTAAGATTGATAAAGAAAAAAACCAGTTACACTTGGTGGAAAGTCTATGATTAGGAGTTATTGTTTCATATGAAGGATAAATGTTATAAAATATATCCACATATAAAGGCTTTAGAAGTTTTTAACCCTCTTCCACAAATTATAAATGATGCTTGGACAACTTTTAGTTTCAATTAGAATGTGTGTGGATAAAGGTATGAAAAATTAAGGTGTAATTCAGTAAATAAGAACCTGGGAATAAGGTTGTTCGGAGCTTTGTACTGAGAAGTATTGGGAAGCTCATTTAGGAACACTCACTGATCTTATTCACATGGTCAGTGCTTTTCTGGCTCAAGAAAGATGCATGAACTGTGTTAATAGAAGCTTGACATACTGTTCACGAATGTTTTTATTGGAACCATACCAAAATAATAATTTTTATATTGCAATAAGTAAAATATA
This sequence comes from Mobula hypostoma, assembly GCF_963921235.1. Taxonomy (NCBI): domain Eukaryota; kingdom Metazoa; phylum Chordata; class Chondrichthyes; order Myliobatiformes; family Myliobatidae; genus Mobula; species Mobula hypostoma. Next base: position 36,081,410 of record NC_086107.1, on the reverse strand, counting down.
GAACCAAAACTGCTCATAGTGATAAAGGTAGAATCCTATATCTATATAAAAAAGCACTTGCGAAAAAGAAATGCTTGAAACTTATTCTACTGACAGTAAAGACCGTGTGATTTGAGTATATTGACTGGATTTGACTGGATTGTATTGAACTCACCATGCGGTTGAGATTTTGGAAAGAAACTATAATATTAGAATCTAAGTGTGTTCACAGCAGGATTGCTGAAAACCTGTTACTGGTATTCTGTCATGCAGTAGAAACGAAATTCTGCTATTTGCCATGTATAAGTGTTTACCAACCAGTTTGTCCTCACAGCATGTTCAATGGTTACTAATACAAAACTCCCCTTAAAGTACCTAAAGTTTGGTGGCTTTGGACATGCTTTTGATAATTTCGCCCTGACTCTCTCCAAAAAATTATCAGCTGTAAAAGCATGTTTTTGCAATGAAACTTGTCACCAAAGTCATTGAAATTCACTTTTTATTTGTTCCATTGTACGTATTTTCTATTTCCAGTGAAGAAATATAAAATACTTAGAGGAAGCTTGTCCGCTGCGAGATAGTATATGATGAATCTTTGAATTTTCCTACAGGTTGGCTGTTGTACAGCTGGTAAGGTCTGATTTTTGTGTTCCTCCTCATTAGTTGCACAGCTCTAATAGGTGCATTGCAGTCGAGAACCTGGACAGAACAGATTAGCATCTTGTGATCTGTGGCCATGAACTCATCAGGCTGTGGGTGGGCTAGTTCCAAAAATCTTTTAAGTCTGAATTAGATAAGTTTTAAGAAGGACATTTTTCTGGCAGCTACTAGGAGAGGGCAAGTTTTATATCTAAAAGCTGACATATCATTAACAGCAGATATAGAAAGCAGCACAAGCCCAAAGCTGGCTGGCATTCACACCAGACTTTGAGGCGAGTGGTCCTGGGTTCGAATCTGGATGGCTTCTTGCACCCTTTCCATTCATGCTGGGTTGAGTGTTGAGATAGCAACTCAGCCTTGTAAAAAAAAAATGGACAAAACTGCTAAAGAAATGGCAAGCTGGTGCCTGATACGCCAAAAGGCGTGGAAGGAAACACCAACACACTTAAAGCTGTGGTGATTTTTTACCTTTCTGTTATGATGAGGGTTTGCAAAATTTACATGGCAGGAGAAAGAGTTGATCATTACCAGCTTAGTCCTACACCCACATGTTTGCCTGTATATGTAACTAACTAACAAATGCAGAATAACAGAAAAAGGTGAAATAATTTGGAATTTAGAAATTAGTTAATGGTTTTAATGAGGTGGCCAAGAGGATAGATAGGAGAATTACAATAGATGTTGTCCACATTGATTTTGGCTGGGTCTTTGACAAGGTACTGCATGTTGGGCTAGTCCAGAGCACGTGGGATTCAGGCCAGCTAGCCAATTGGATACTAAATTGGCTTGATGGTAGGGTAGGCTTTTGGTGAAGGGTAGCTTACCAGACAGCATGCTGCAGGATGGTACAGGGTCCGTCCATTTTTGTTTATAATTTATGTTAATGATTTGGATGAGAATGTAGGCAGCATTGTTAGTCGGATTGTGGACGGTGGTGTACTGGACAGTGAAGAAGGTTATCTAAGAACACAACAGAATCTTGATCATCAATTAAGGCAGTGGGCTGAAGAATGGCAGATGAAATTTAGTTCCAATAAATGCATTTTGATGAGAAGAAACCAGGCCAGGCCTTATACAGTAAACTGTAAGGCCGGGGGAGGGCTGTGGATACACAGTTCCTTGAAAATGGTGACAGTAGTAGACAGGGTGATGAAGAAGGCATTTGACATGCTTGCTATCATCTGTCAGCATGTTGAGTGTGGGAGTTGGAATATCACGTTACATCTGTATAAGACATTGTTGAAGTTATATTTGTAGTAATGTGACTGAAGGGTCTCGGCCTGAAACGTCGACTGTACTTTTTCCATAGATGTTGCCTGGCCTGCTGAGTTCCTCCAGCATTCGATGTGTGTTGTTAGTAGTAATGTGTGCAGTTTTGGTTGCCTTGTTTAAGGAAGGATGTCATTAAACTGGAGAGGGTGCTAAAAACATTTTTTTATGAGGATATTACCAGGACTGGAGGGCTTGGCTTATAAGGAGAGGCTGGATAGGCAGGGACATTTCCCTGGAACATTGGAAGCTCACTGGTGATTTTATAGATTTTACAAAATTATGAAGGCCATAACTATGGTAAGTAGTCTTACCCCCAGGGTAGGAGAGTCCAAAACTAGAGGACATAGATTTAAAATGAGAGGTTAGGTATTTAAAAGAGACCCAAGGGGCAACATTTTCATAGGGAAGTATTTGGAACAAGCTGCCAGTAGAGGTGGGCGCAGTCATGCTGCTTGAAAGGGATTTGAAGGGAATGAGCCAAATGCAGGCAAATTGAACGAGTTTAATTTAGGAAACTTTGTGGGCAAGGCAAGTTTGACCAAAGGACCAGTTTCCATGCTGTATTTCTCAATGTGTCTATAGCTTAATAGCTTTTAAAAAAATCATCTAACATCTAATTAATTACTTACAGCTCAAGTCAGCAGGTATCAGGATTTACCGCCTTGATTGGCATCAAATTGCACCAAACTGTACATTGAGAAACCAAACTATCATATGTTCACGTTTTCAATGAAATAAACTTTGGCCGATCCACACATTGTGCAGGGAGATACACGTCCTCACCTGTGAGATTCCTGTCATGGGAGAACATTATCAGGCAGATCGAAAAAAAGATTTAAAGATTTGGTCAAATCTTTCTTGAAGAGGTACAACATCCCTGATAGTTCCTGGGAATCTTCAACTCATGAATGCTCAAGCCTAGAAAGAACTTTGAGGCTATCCTTCTTGGGCATACAGATGCCTTGTGTAACTGGTGGAAGGAGGACATTATTCCAGAAACTACCGGTTTCTCCATTGTGTCAGCTATCTCTTGCCCTACTTGACCAAGAGTCTGCAGTTCCACATTGGCCTCGTTAACCACATTGGTACAGAAATCAAACTCAAGAGAGAAGGCAAGACCTTGAAATACCTCTTGTAGCTTTCTTGGTCGCCAGACTTGAATGCCTCTGATCTGAAAATTTATACTTTTAAAAGAAATTCTGAAATTACCAAGTATTTTTCAAAATTTTTGTAGAAATCTGGGTGGATCCCTGATAAACCAGAGTTTATCCAGAGTTTAATGTCTTTCCTTACCTTTGTAATGTTCAAGCAATCTTTTAAATGAAAACAAGATGGGTACTTCGAAGAAATTGGTATTTAAAAGAAAATTGAAGACTGAGCTTTTCTATTTCCTTCAAATTCAAGGTATGAAAATCTTATTTTATGAGGTTGGCAATCAGCTTGCATAGCTCTACTGTATAAATTGCACTCAAATTAGCTTCAGAGATTAAATTAATTTTGGACATTGGGTACCTGTTAGGTCATCAATTGTTAAAACAAAACTTCTATCAGATTTTAACATTTTATTTGCAACAAATTAAATTAAAATGAGTCTCTTTACTGGGTGTTCTTTAGCAGATAATTGAAGAGCCTCAGAATTTCAGGAAAAGAGTGGTAGCAGGTGATTCTGCCCTTGTGTGCAGCATAATGTAGCAGACATAAGAGAATGTGTGGCCAAAGTGCCCACTGTAGGAGGAATGTGAATAGATAAAATATGGCAGATGGACACAGAAAAATGATACTATATTTAGCAGAATCCTTAGAATTCAAGCAGGTGGGTGGCAGCTGGTCAATGTGAAGTCGATGGTGCTTCTCATTTCACAAATTAGTTTCTCCTCCTCCTTGGGTGCATTTTTATGCATTTCAGTAACTACACAGCTGAACACAAAAACTGATAATAGCCTCTGTCACTGGCCTTGCCTATACAGAAGATTCTTTCACTGACTGCTTTGTCTCTCTACAAAGTGCAGATTTTGTGTACTAAGATGGTGGTCTTGGTACAGGTACAAAAATTGCCACCATTTGTGCGACAGAGTGATTAGATAGCATGTGTTTAAAATGTCACAGTTTAACATATGATTTCGAGTTTCCTAAATTCTAAGCTTGGAAGAATCATTCTTCACTGCATGAATTATTACATTTACGCTAGGATTTTGTGTTGCAAGTGTTTCCTCTGCGATTTTGTTTCAGCAGCAGGAATCTTAATCGATACAGCAAAAAGATTGTCTCCTTTTAATAGTCTTGCTGTCAGTATTACTTACCATTTACAGAATGCTGACAGCTTGTACCATATTGTTGGTATCAGTGTCAAGCACAAAAGCATTCTCTCCTACTCGGGCACACAATATGATCGAATTATTTTAGATCTCAGATGCTTAAAATTATCTTGAGAAGTATCATTATCATTTCAGCAAGGTGTTTACTGATTTTGAAAGTTGTACATGCTTGTTAGTGGCATTTGATGTCGATCACTCATAAAAGTCAGTTGGCATTCCATCATAGTTGATGGGCTTGTAGAACTTTAATTGAAGATTTCCTCTGACCAAATGCAGGTGTGGTGAAGGAAAACGTCCCTGGATCTCCAGTCTCATAACTATGGTTTCCCAGGACTGTTGTCAGCTTGCTGCACACTTCTATATCTTTCATAAGCCGTTCATGATGGAATGTCTAAAACTGAAAGGAGTATTCTAAATGTGATCTGACAAATGTTTTGCTCCATTTTGTTATTGCTGGTTGACTTGATCTCTCGTTCCCAATTATAAAATCCAAAATGCTATTCATGATTATCTGCACTGTCAGTACTATATGAAGCTTCTGCGCACAAAAATTCCCTCTTTTATTCTATAAAATATATACATTGTCTTGCCTTGTAATATCCTGAAGCAGTGTGGGTAACTTCACTCACTTTGGCATATTAGTTGCAAGTCCATCTTTGTGTGTCGTTTTTCATTGATTTCATTGTATTTCTTTGTATCTACTATGAATGTCCACAAAAAAATTAATCTCAGGATAGTATATGGTGACATGTATGCACTTTGATAATAAATTTACCTTGAACTTTGAACTTTGATCCTCATACCCTTCTAAGAATCATTCACAGACCAAAACTCATCCTACTACACGAAGTGCAAGATGGGAGGACATTATTGTGTTGAAATGTCACCAGCTTGAAGCTAATTCTTTCTATCTCCATAGAAGATGTCTGAGCTGCTGGGTATTTCCCCCATTATGTGTTTATATTTCCTCAGCTGATGCATTTTATTTTTGTGAGCAGTGTACATTATGTATCTACTTCTACTTGAAGGGAAAAGAAGTTAATCAGGAAGATCAGTTTCGAAGTAAATATAGCAAATGATAGTTTTGGTCCATGGGTTGCGATTCTAAATTGGAGAAAGGCCATTTGGATGGTATCAGAAAGGATCTGGCAAGTGTGGATTGGAGCGACATGTTTTCTGGCAAAGGTGCACTTCAGTAGTGAAATTTTGAGAGTACAGAGCTTGTATGTGCCTGTCAGAACAAAAAGGTAACGATAACAAGTGTGGGGAACCCTGGTTTTCAAGAGATATTGAGGCCCTGGTTAAGAAAAAAAAGGTGTATAGCAGGTACAGGCAGGTAGGAATAACTGACATGCTTATGCAGTATAAGAAATGCAAGAGGACGCTCAAGAAAGAAATCAAGAGGGCTAAAAGAAGGCATGATGTTTCTCTTAATAGACAAGGTGGAGGAGAATCCCGAGGGATTTTACGGGCGTGTTAAGAGCAAAAGGACTGCAAGGGACAAGCTTGGTCCTCTGGAAGATCAGAGAGGTCATCCATGTGTGGAGGCTAAAAAGATTTAGGAAATCGTAAATAAATTCTTTTGCATCTGTATTTACTCAGGAGATGGACACAGAGTCTGTAGAAGCGGGGTAAAATGACATCAACTTCATGGATGAAGCCTATATAGATTACAGAGGAGGAGGTGTTTGCTATCCTGAAGCAAATCAGGGTGGATAAATCCCCAGGGTCTGACAAGGATTTCCCTTGGACCCTACAGAAGGCAAGTGCAGAAATTGCTGGGGCCCTAGCAGAGTTATTTAAATCATCCTTAGTGACTGGAAAGGTATGAGAGAATTGGAGAATAGCCATTGTTGTTCCACTGTTTAAGAGAGGCTCTAAACATAAACCAGGAAATTATAGGCTTGTACGTCTGACATCAGTTGTAGCAGTTGGAGAATCAGTTGGAGTGTGGTGGTCAAAGAACACTGAGGCCGTCTACAAGAAGGGTCAGAGTCTATTTCCTGAGGAGACTGAGGTCCTTTAACATCTGCCGGACAATGCTGAGGATGTTCTACGAGTCTGTGGTGGCCAGTGTGATCATGTTTGCTGTTGTGTGCTGGGGCAGCAGGCTGAGGGTAGTAGACACCAACAGAATCAACAAACTCATTCATAAGGCCAGTGATATTGTGGGGATGGAACTGGACTCCCTCACGATGGTGTCTGAAAAGAGAATGCTGTCCAAGTTGCATGCCATCTTGGACAATGTCTCCCATCCACTACATAATGTACTGGTTGGGCACAGGAGTACATTCAGCCAGAGACTCATTCCACCGAGATGCAACACAGAGCCTCATAGGAAGTAATTCCTGCCTGTGGCCATCAAACATTATAACTCCTCCCTTGGAGGGTCAGACACCCTGAGCCAATAGGCTGGTCCTGGACTTATTTCCTGGCATAATCTACATATTACTATTTAACTATTTATGGTTTTAGTATTACTATTTAATTATTTATGGTGCAACTGTAACGAAAACCAATTTCCCCCTGGGATCAATAAAGTATGACTATGACTATGACTAGTAAAGCTATTGGAAGGTAGCCTAAGGGACCAGATATATAAGAATTTTTATAGACATGGGCAGATGAAGGATAGTCAGCATGGCTTCTTGCATTTCAGGTCATGTCTAACCAAGCTTAGAGTTTTTTTTGAGTAAGTTACCAGGAAAGTAGATGAAGTTAAGGCAGTGGATGTTGTCTACATGGACATAAGCAAGGCATTTGACAAGGCCCTGCATTGGAGGTTGGTCCAGAAGGTTCAGTTGCTTGGTATTCAAGATGAGGTAGAAAATTGGATTAGATATTGGCTTTGTGAGAGATATGAGTGGTAGTAGATATTTGCCTCTCTGACTGGAAGCCTGTGAGTAGTGAAGTCCTGTAGGTATCAGTGCTGGGCCTGTTGTTGCTTATTTTCTATAATCAGTGATCTGGATAATAATGTGGTAAACTGGATCAGCAAGTTTGCAGATCATACCAAGGTTGGGGATGTAGAGGACAGTGAAGAGGACTATCAGAGCTTGCAGTGGGATCTGGAACAGCTGGAAAAATGGGCTGTAAAATGGCAGATGGAAGTTAATGCAGACAAGTATGAGGTGTAACACTTGGGTAGGACCAATCACACAAGAGTGGTAGGGGACTGAGGAGCGTGGTGGGCCAAAGAATTCTGGAAATATAAGTCCATAAAGAATCACACCAAGGTTGGGGGTGTAGTGGACAGCGAGGAAGGCTATTATGGCCTGCAGAGGGAATCTGGATCAGCTGGAAAAATGGACTAAAAAATGGCAGATAGAATTTAATGTAGACAAGTGTGTGGTGTTGCACTTCTGTAGCACGAACCAGGGTAGGTCTTACACAGTGAATGCTGGGACACTGAGGAGTGCGGTAGAACAAAAGGATCTGGGAATACAGGTCCATAATTCATTGGAAGTGGCGTCACAGGTAGATGGGGTTGCAAAGAATGCTTTTGGCACATTGGCCTTCATAAATTAAAGCATTGAGTACAGGAGATGGGATGTTATGTTGAATTTGTATAAGATATTGGTGAGGCTTAATTTGGAGCATCATGTATAGTTTGGTCACCTATCGAAAGAAAAGCTGAAAATAAGGTTGAAAGAGTACAGAGTAAATTTACAAGGATGTTTCTGGGTCTTGAGGACCTGAGTTATAAGAAAAGATTGAATAGGTTAGGATTTTATTCCTTAGAATGCACAAGATTGAGATGAGATGTGATAGAAGTATACAAAATTATGAGGGGTGTAGATAGGGTAAGTGCAGGCAGGCTTTTTCCAGTGAGGTTGTGTGGGACTACAATCAGAGGTCATCGGTTAAGGGTGAAAGGTGAAAAGTTTAAGGGGAACATGAGGAGAAACTTCTTCACTCTAGAGGGTGGTGTGCATGTGAGCTCAATTTCAAAACATTTAAGCATAGTTTGGGTGGGTATGTGGACAGTCGGGTTATAGAGGGCTATGGTCCCAGTGCAGGTTGATGGGAGTAGGTAGTTTAAATGGTCTTGGCATGGATTAAATGGGCTAAGGGCCTGTTTCTGTTCTGTACTTTCCTTTGACTTAATGACTCTAGACTTATTATGCATTATGCGAGGATGTGAGTATTAATTATATTAAGAATAGGTTCAAGGATGAGAGACATACAATATATGAAACACGGATTAGTGGTATTTAGAGATTGCCACCTAATGTGGAAGGATTTGATCTTTTTTGAAAATGTCATTATAGCAACTTCCTTTATTACTCTATAGCCAAGCTCACACAGGCAAACTGGTGATTGATTGTTTCAATTGACCAATGTCTGGGTTAATTGATACCTTAGAGGAAATTACTCATTGTTGTATATAAATCTCCTTTTCTCTTCCTGAAACACACTTCCAACTCATTTGTTGAAAATGGTACCTGTTAAGAGCAAAAACCTAAGACAGTATTCAGAGAAAGTTTTCCAAGCATTAACAAACAATACAGTAGAATCAGCAATAGCTAATTAGATATTATTCACATTTCTAGATGCTTTGTGACTAGATGCTTTGCTATGCTTAGCAATGACACAAATCCCACACGACTTCATGTCATTTCCATTATTTAATCCTGACTATGAGTTTGGCTATTTATAAAACTGAATATTTATTGTAAGCACTGTGTCACTAAATGAGATGGAATTGCATGACTCACAGCCAGTAGCCTACCATACACCTAATAAAGTTAACTTATTCAGAAAGAAGTTTGTTTAAAAAGCAGAAAAAAAACCTACACCAACTTCTAACAAAAGTTTCTCCAATAAACTGCAGTACGAGCAGGATAGTTACATAAAATATTGTGAATAAAGTTGATCTCAATCACCGACAATGGTACGTCATCAACCGTGATTGATATGGAAACAGTCCCCTCAGCTTGTGTTTGTCTGGCTATATTTGTATCATTTATATCCTCCATTTTTATAAGTAACTCAAACAGGATAAATCTTTATCTAAAGCCAAAATATAAAGAAGCTCTATCTGAATAGTAAACATGAAGAATTCTGCAGATGCTGGAAATTCAAGCAACACACATCAAAGTTGCTGGTGAACGCAGCAGGCCAGGCAGCATCTCTAGGAAGAGGTACAGTTGACGTTTCGGGCTGAGACCCTTCGTCAGGACTAACTGAAAGAAGAGCTAGTAAGAGATTTGAAAGTGGGAGGGGGAGGGGGAGATCCAAAATGATCGGAGAAGACAGGAGAGGGAGGGATGGAGCCAAGAGCTGGTGATTGGCAAAAGGGATATGAGAGGATCATGGGACAGGAGGCCTAGGGAGAAAGAAAAGGGTGGGGGGAACCCCAGAGGATGGGCAAGGGGTATGGACAGAGGGAGAAAAAGGGGAGCGAGAGAAAGAATGTGTGTATATAAATAACGGATGGGGTACAAGGGGGAAGTGGGGCATTAGCAGAAGTTAGAGAAGTCAATGTTCATGCCATCACGTTGGAGATGCCATCATGCTATCTGAATGGTGGTGTTTTTAGTCATTGCATTACCATATTACAGCAGTAACTTTAAAACAATAAATGCATAAGAATTTAAGAATTTCCTGCATTCCTGCAAAACTTTATATCACATTAAGCCTTGCTGAATTCTGTGTCCAAGAAGAGCAGCTATTGGCAGAAGCAGGGCACCAGTCCGGATGGGCCCTTTGTTATGTGTATTCCCAATGCTGTGAGCGGCAACGGCTTTCTGGGTTGTCTGACTGATGCAATCAGCCCAACACTGTAACCAATGAGGCTATAAGTCTGGGAAAGAAGCAGATGAGAGTTGCACAGCGTAAATTACAGCTAAATAAGTACATGTGGAAAATGAAAGGGGTATTACTTTAATAGAGCAGAAAATAAAAATAAACTGAAAGTCAACCGTCTATGTCCTTGGTTTATTAACGATTAAATTTAACTGAAAACCTCGTGCAAACCATGAACTATGAGAGAACTGTACTTGTAAAGCTTCGAAAAGTTTTGGGCATGGCTCATTTGTGTCACATGTGTGCCAGCACAAATGATTCTCTCTCATTTTTCCAGCAGGCACAGTTGCCAAGCAAAGTTGAATTTGGATTCCACTATTACTGGGCATTCACTATCTTGACTGATTTTTTTTTTAGGATTTCAGAAAACTGACCATTCCTGGAGAGAAAGCCATTAATTGCACTGTTACTCCCACTTCTCTGCTTATAAAATACATTTCTCACGGTATTTGCCAGTCCTTTCCCCCTTTACTGGTGGGTGAAAGAAAGTTCTCCTTAATGGTGTCCTGTAGGTCTTGTGAAGCAGAATATTATAACTGGTTAATAATGTCATTAAGAACTCTGACTGCAATGAGCATCCTCATGATATATTTATTTATGTTGTCCATTTTACCACAGCCATGGTGATCCCATTAATGCTGCAGGACAAGACCTGTATAATGTAAAATATTAATTTTCACTGTTGGTGGTTAATGTGGAACTTTGATTTCAATTATGCTGCCAGGTCTTTTCTTTCATATCATATATAACATTGACATTCATTAGCTTCAGAAGCAGAATTTCTATTTCAAGTGTTTCTCCTTTCCAACATAGTTCAATCATCAAGAGAGTATGCATGTGAGCAGAGTGAGAATGAGCCTGATTTCACATTGCCTCCATATTCACGTGAGATTTCCTTGGGAATAATGGAATCCTCTCTGAGGCTGGAGCTTTTGCTCTGTGGAGAGTGTCCATCAGGGATACGCTTTGCAAAACTACCCAGTTGAGATGGCTGGTTGATTTAAACAAAAACAAATTACAAGTAATAGCCTTGGATCATCACAGGTGCATTCAGCAACGAATTCTGTAAAACCATTATGGTGGGTTAGACATCCAGAAAAAATTACAGACTGTATTAAAAGCAGTCTCCTTTTTTAAACTACATAGTTGCTTCTATTGTTCATGTTAAGTAAGATTCCACAAAGAAGCAACTTTGAAGAATGATGTAACAGAAACTTACCAGTAGTGAGCTAGCTTTATACACCTCAGATTACTCAAGCTGGCAATGTGCAATGAATCTGCTTGATAGGTTCGAGGAAGATGTTTTATTTCTTCAGTTTGAAGAGTGGAATTGATTATCAATTCAACTCAATATAACTCATTAAAATGCAGACATCCCACCCTGCAAAAACTCATTTCAGGGAGGTAGCACCATCAATTTGCGGGAGACTTCCAGGAGAGGTGGGATGTCTGCAATAGAGTAGCTCCTTAGCAGCTAGCCAGCTAGTTTAAATAACGTTAGCTATGCTAATGAATGAATGACACCTGTTAAACTAACCTCAACATGTCTTTTACAGTCTTAACCCACCATGGGCAATAGAAACGTCACTGTTGCAAACAGTGCAGTGAGCAACACTGTCATTATTTTGACCCCTATTAGGCAGGGGTACACTTTAGTGTAGTCTGGGGTGACGTACGTTTTATATTTTTTTTGGAACACTCTGCAATGGCGCGTTCGCTCGCGCTCTCTCTTGTGGTCGCTCGTGTGCTCTCGCTTTCTCACTTGCTCTTTCTCGCTCTCTCGCGCGCTCTCGCTTGCTTTCTCTCGCTGTCTCGCACGCACGCTGTCTCTCGTGGTCGCTCTCGCGCTCTCTCTTGCTTTTCTCTCGCTCACTCTCAAAAAAATTGATTTCCGTGATATTGTATATAATTTGCGGGCATCAGGGAGCCGCTAGTAATATGCGGGAGACTCCCAGAACTTCCGGGAGAGGTGGAATGTCTGAAAATGTGCTTTGTTTTAATTCATGTTGCAGCCAGAAGCTTCAGTGTTAAAGTAATTTTAGGAGATTTATGATCAAAAGCAATGAGACTGTTTGCCAGTTCCATGTAAACTATGTGTGCATCTGAGTCTTAGTTCGAGGGAGAGAAGGAAGCGTAGTAGATGGGCTATGAATGCAAGTAGAGCTGCACTTGTGTTTCACTATACAGTTGCTTTGTGTTGCCAAGTGTCTGCAGTAAAGGTGGGCTGGATCTCCTGAGTAGCTTCTTGCCAGTTTTCCTTCTGGGAGATCAAGGCACTGAACAGGCTTTTCAATTAGCCTTTGCTGAACTCTGAACTTGAGTTTGGCAGGTCAGTCCAGGCAGAATCCACCCACCATTAGCCTCATCACCTTACATGTCTGATATGTGCGTGCTCTAATGACACGGTTTTACAGAACATGTCTTTCTGCTTTCTTGCATCGATGCTTCTATTGATCTTGCTAGCTGTGTATGTTATTCATAATCCAGAATTAGACGCATTGCTAAATATCACTAATGAGTTATAAATGATCAGTTTCCCAAACTGGATTTAATTTAATTCTATTTCAAGGAAAAATCTGTTATGAACAGTATGGGGCTTATAAACAGGTGTACTGAAGAACTGTATAGACACATGAAAGATATTTCTGATACCACCAAGTGCATATTTTACTAAGTAAAGCTAACTGAGCAAGTGATGACGCACTACATGTGTCTTGCTGCTCCTTATTTTAATAGTTACTCTGCAAGGTATGGTGCCTATAAATGACCAACAGTAGCGTTGTATAAGTACTTGGAAGTCTAAATAGGTCCAATTCTGACTGAAGTTAGGCAAGTTTAGAATAGATGGTGAATTATTTGGAATTTAAACCTAAATGTTGAGATAGCAAAACCATAAGTAGACTGCACCAAGTGCATCAAGAAAGCAACAACCTTCATCTTAATAAGGGCATGGAGAGAAAGGCAGTACATGCTGGAATTGGCAAAGATGCCTAGATCTCACAAGTGGATTAATTCAAGTCGTCACTTTTTATTGTGTTTTCGACCATAACTGCTGGTACAGTACACAGTAAAAACGAGACAACGTTTTTCAGGACCATGGTGCTACATGAAATAATACAAAAACTACACTGAACTACGTAAAAACAACACAAAAACTACACTAGACTACAGACCTACCCAGTACTGCATAAAGTGCACAAAACAGTGCAGGCACTACAATAATAATAAATATTAAACAAGACAGTAGGCACAGTAGAGGGCAGTAGGTTGGTGTCAGTCCAGGCTCTGGGTATTGAGGAGTCTGATGGCTTGGTGGAAGAAACTGTTACATAGTCTGGTCATAAGAGCCCGAATGCTTCGGTGCCTTTTGCCAGATGGCAGGAGGGAGAAGAGTTTGTATGAGGGGTGCATGGTGTCCTTCATAATGTTGTTTGCTTTATGGATGCAGCGTGTGGTGTAAATGTCTGTAATGGCGGGAAGAGAGACCCTGATGATCTTCTCAGCTGACCTCACTATCCACTGCAGGGTCTTGTGATCCAAGATGGTGCAATTTCTGAACCAGGCAGTGATGCAGCTGCTCAGGATGCTCTCAATACAACCTCTGTAGAATGCGGTGAGGATGGGGGGGGGTGGGAGATGGACTTTTCTCAGCCTTCGCAGAAAGTAGAGACGCTGCTGGGCTTTCTTTGCTATGGAGCTGGTGTTGAGGGACCAGGTGAGATTCTTCGCCAGGTGAACACTGAGAAATTTGCTGCTCTTAACGATCTCTACGGAGGAGTCATCGATGTTCAGCGGAGAGTGGTTGCTCCGTGTCCTCCTGAAGTCAAAAACCATCTCTTTTGTTTTGTTCATATTCAGAGACAGGTTGTTAGCTCTGCCCCAGTCCATTAGCCGATGCACCTCCTCTCTGTATGCTGACTCATCATTCGTGCTGATGAGACCCACCATGGTCGTGTCATCGGCGAACTTGATGATGTGGTTCGAGCTGTGTGTTGCAGCACAGTCGTGGGTCAGCAGAGTGAACAGCAGTGGACTGAGCACACAGCCCTGGGGGGCCCCCGTGCTCAGTGTGATGGTGTTGGAGATGCTGCTTCCAATCTGGACTGACTGAGGTCTCCCAGTCATGAAGTCTAGGATCCAGTTGCAGAGGAAGGTGTTCAGGCCCAGTAGGCTCAGCTTTCCAATCAGTTTCTGAGGAATGATTGTGTTGAATGCTGAACTGAAGTCTATGAACAGCATTAAGAAAAGTTATCAAACTTTGGGATATGTTTGTCAAAGAGAAACACAGCATTGAAACAGGTCTTGTGTCTACTGAGTCTGTACTGGCCATTAACTATTCACTTATATTAATTCTGCAATAATCCTATTTAATTCTCACATTGGACAAGACCTTGTTGCTATATTAAATAATCTGAAAATGTTATTGCCTTGTAGTTCTAATTTGTTTTAATTATTAGTATTTTTGGAGAAGTACTAACTGATGATCTTGGATCAGTAGTCCAGATATCAGAATGCTAATCCAGTAAGGGACAGCAAGACAACCAGACCCTTTCTGAAGTAAACTGCCTACAGACAGGGAATGTTTCTTCTACTTCAACAACAAAGCTTTTTGAGTCTTGTAAATGCAGGGAATTCTGCAGGTGTTGGAAATCCAGAGTAACAGAGAAAATGCTAGAGCAACTCAGCAAGTCAGGCAGCATCTCTGGAGAGAAATAAGCCGAGGTTTCAGGCGAAGAGATTTCGTTTTTAGTCTTGCATTGAGATTTGTGAGCACTGAAGAACTTGGCTATTCTTTGACTAAAAATTGGGAGTTAAAGCTAATGTATAGACGACAACATGGTTTGTTAGCCAGAAAATGCAAGTTGGTGAATTGCTATATTGTGTATGAAAAACCTATTTTGAATATCATAAACATCTATGTTATCAATAAACCTTTAAATATGGTGATTACAGGAAATATTTATAAATTTAAATAAATTGGTTCAAATCAACACGTCACAGAAAATAATTGAGTAAGAAGAAAATATGTTCACAATTTGAGGATCTCACAAAGAACTCTTGATTCAGTTATTGGCTGTTTAGATTTTTAAAAATTGCAAATGCAGCTCCTTCATTATTTAAGCATTTAAGAGAGGCAAGAAATTTATAGTGTTGTTAGTCTACCATTGTGTTTTGAGAATGCTACTGAAATCTGCACTTAAGGGCTGAGTAACTTGATGCAAAGAGTAACTGATGAGGAAAGGCCAGAAGGATTTGCAAATAGTGGATTGTATCTACTATTCCTAATTGATCTTTTTACATAAATAACAGAAACAGGAACCAGATGAATGTCCAGTATAGGAATCTACAGAAGAAGCTTTCTATATACGTCTGTCTAAAATTATGATGTTGAATACAAAGGACAATTTTTGACATGGTCAAAAGATTAGTCTGGCAGTTGGAGACTAGAGAGGTTGAAGAATTGGTAAATATTTCTAAAGAACTAATGTTCACTTTTGCTGTTCTCTTTTTATATATTTGCAGAAGCTCTTGCCATTTTTTTTTGTTTTACTCACTGGGCAATGCCAATGTTCTCCAATTTCCTCTTTTTCTTCATTGATTTCTACATTTCTTCCCATTTTTGTACATGCTACTATTAAAAGCCTTTCCTTTCAATCTAACTCTATCATAAATTATTGTAGGTAACCACTGACAGATCATTTTACCCAAGGGTAATTATATTTAAATACCATGTGCTGTATCTTTGTTGAGACTTATAAAATATTTCCATAGTCGTAGCAGTTGATTAAATTTTCCCAATCCACTGAACCATTTCATTCCTCAAATCTCTGTAATTGCATTTCTTTAATTTTGCATACTCTAGTTTCTGATTTAAGTTTGTCAATCTCAAACTGAACGTGAAATTCAATGAAAACAACAGGAATTCTGCAGATGCTGGAAATTCAAGCAACACACATCATCCTCTGGGTCCCCCCCCCGCCTTGTCTTTCTTCCCGGACCTCCTGTCCCATGATCCTCTCGTATCCCCTTTTGCCTATCACCTGTCCAGCTCTTGGCTCCATCCCTCCCCCTCCTGTCTTCTCCTATCATTTTGGATCTCCCCCTCCCCCTCCCACTTTCAAATCCCTTACTCACTCTTCCTTCAGTTAGTCCTGACGAAGGGTCTCGGCCTGAAACGTCGACTGCACCTCTTCCTACAGATGCTGCCTGGCCTGCTGCGTTCACCAGCAACTTTGATGTGAAATTCAATTATATTGCTTTCATTTATCCTCTGAACATCCTTTACTAGGAGATTACTCTTTGCTCCTCTCTTTTCATGCATGAGCATATCTAAAATAGCCTGTTCACTGCTTGATTCTGTGACATATTCTTGGGAAAATGTTGCATGATTCCATAAGCTTGATGTCGAGATGATCTTATCCATTTTGAATGACTAGCACTTTTGAATTTTAACCCAGTGATCCAAGTCAGGGCGGCACTGTGGCAGCA
Source organism: Mobula hypostoma (assembly GCF_963921235.1). Classification (NCBI taxonomy): domain Eukaryota; kingdom Metazoa; phylum Chordata; class Chondrichthyes; order Myliobatiformes; family Myliobatidae; genus Mobula; species Mobula hypostoma. The sequence continues at coordinate 36,064,887 of NC_086107.1, read as the reverse complement.
CTGGTAGAGCTGCTGTATCACAGCTACTGTTCATCCTGACAACCGGCACTTGCCTGTATGGAGTTAGCACATTTTCCTTGTGACTGCGTGAGTTTCCCTGGATGCTTAATTTTCTTCCAACATCCCAAAGATGTGCAAGTTTGTACATTAATTGGCATCTGTAAATTACCCATAGTGTGTAAGTGAATGGTAGAAACCAGGAGATTGATTGGAATATGGGGATTAAAATAGATCAGTGTAGGGTGAATATAATTGGAGCTTGATGGATGTTGTGGACTCATTGGGCTTAAGGGTGTGTTTCCATGGTGGATGACTCAGTAACTTAATGATATTTGATTTGCCCATTTGTTGTAAAGGTTAAATTCCTCAATGAATATTGCTAAACCATTTTGATGATTGATGCTATTTTCAATACTCAGGACTAGAATATAAAAGTGAATAATTTTTCAAAGCTCTCATTAAACCACATTTCTAGCACTATGTACAGTTCTGCACATTGCTCCTCAGAAAGAATGCATATCAGGAGTGCAAAATTGACTCACCTGGCATTTTCGAGTGTTAGGCAATGAAGAGATGTTATGTGAACTATGCAAAAATGTGATTGAAGTTTTAAAATTTTTAGAGTCATAGAAAATTAAAGCACAGGAATAAGTCCTTTGGCCCATCTAGTCTATGCTGAACTATTTATGCTGCCTACTCCCATTGACCTGCACTGCGACCATAGCCCTCCATACCCCTACCATCCAGGTTTCTATCCAAACTTCTCTTAAACGTTGAAATTGAGCTCGCACGCACCACTTGCGCTAGCAGCTCATTCCACACTCCCACGACCCGCTTACAATTTTTGTGAGGAATAGAGAGCAACTTTTGTAAGTGTTGATGAGACTTCCTCAAGAATCATTTTGTGATGTTTCAATTAATTGTACCTCTGAAACCATTAAGTTAGTGTTAGCTAAGGTATAAAGTATGTGTCATTGGAAGGTGGAAAAATTTACATTTCAGGTCTGTCACAATCACATTTAATGGTGGATTAGATTCAAGGAACTGAATGATCTGGTCATAATCCAGTTGCTTCAAAAGCTGAATGGGATTTGGCAGATAATCTATAACACTTGTGGATGGGGTTAGGGAGGAAATGTGGAGATGATTTCAAGACCATAAGATGTCGGAGCAGAATTCAGCCCATTGAGTCTGCTCCACTGTTCCATCATGGCTGATCCATCATCCCTCTCAACCCCATTCTCCTGTCTTCTCCCTGTAACCTTTGACAGCCTAATTAATCAAAAACCTGTTGACCACCACCTTAAATATACCCCATGACTTGGCTTGCACAGCCGCCTGTGGCAATGAATTCACAGATTCACCATCCTCTGACTAAAGAAATTTTTCCTCAACTTTGTTCTAATTGGGTGTCTTGCAAAAGCCCAAAGCCATTAAAAGTCCCTCAAATGATAACCCTTTCATTTCTGGGATCATTCTTGTGAATCTCGTCTGGACCGTCTCCAATGTCAGCACATATTTTCTTAGATAAGGGCCCAAAACTCTCACAATGTTCCAGGTGCCGTGTGACCACTGCCTTAGAAAGCCTAAGTGTTACATCCTTGCTTTTGTATTTACAGTCCTCTTGAAATGATGCTAACATTGCATCTGCCCTCCTTACCACCAGTTCAACCTGCAAGTTGACCTTCCGGGAATCCTGCCCGAGGACTCCCAAGTCGCTCTGCACCTCTGATTTTTTAAAATTTCTCCTCCGTTAGAAAATAATTCACATCTTTATTCCTTGTGCCAAAGTTCATAACCATACAATTCCCTACATTATATTTCATCTACCACTTCTTTGACCATTCCCCCAGTTTGTCTGAGTCCTTTTGCAGACACCGTGCTTCCTCAACACTACCTGTCACTCCATCTATCTTTGTATTGTCCGCAAGCTTGGCCACAAAGCCATCAATTCCTTCATCTAAATAATTGACATACAGTGTAAGAAGAAGCGGTTCCAATTCCGACCCTAGCAGCATACCACTAGTTACTGGCAGCAAACCAGAAAAGGCCTCCTTTATTTCCGCTCTTTGGCTGCTGCCTGCCAATGAACCAAACTTCTATCCATGCTATTATCTTTGCTTAATACTATGTAATACTTAATTATTTTGTTAATTCATCCCATATGCACTACCTTGTCAAAGGTCTTCTGAAAACCCAAGTAAACAACATCCATTGACTCTCCTTTGTCTATCCTGCTTGATACTTCCTCAAACAATTCTAACAGATTGGTCAGGCAAAATGTTTAGGCAAAACCATGCTGACTTTGGCCTATTTTATCACGTACTTCCAAATACCCCAATAGACTCCAACATCTTTCCAACCACTGATGTCAGGCTGACTGGCCTATACTTTCCTCTCTTCTGCCTCTCTCCCCTCTTGAAGAGTGGAGTGTCAGGTGCAATTCTCCAGTCCTCAGGCATCGTTCCAGGATCTAGTGATTCCTGAAAGATCATTACTAATACCTCCGCAATCTCTTTAGCTATCTCTTTCTGAACCCGGGCTTATAGTCTGTCTGGTTTAGGCAACTTTCAACCTTTCAGCTTCCCAAGCACCTTCTCCTTAGTAATAACAACTTTAGCCATTTCTGCCCCTAGTACTCTCGAATTTCTGGCATACTGCTAGCATATTCCACAGTGAAGTCCTATACTAAATACTTATTAAATTTGCTTGCCATTTCTTTGTCCTCTATTTCTGTTTCTCCAGTGTCATTGTCCACTCTCACCTCTTTTTTACTCTTTATATATCTGAAAAAAATGTTTGTATCCTCTTTGATGTTATTGGATAGCTCCTTAAATTTTTTTAACCTTTTCTCTCCTTATGTTTTTTTTAGTTGCCCTCTTTTGGTTCTTAAAAGGTTCACAATCCTCTACCTTCCCACAAATTTCTGCTATATTATATGCCCTCTCTTTTGCTTTTATGCTGTCTGTGACTTCCCTTGGCAGTCTCTGTTGCCTCATCTTCCTTTGAGAATACCTCTTTGTCTTTGAGTTGTATCTATCCTGTGTCTTTTGAATTGACTCCAGGCACTCCAGCCGTTGCTGTTCTGCTGTCATCCCTGATAGTCTCCCCTTCCAGTCAACTTTGGCCGGCTCCTCTTTCATGCTCTACAATTCCATTTACTCTACTGTAATATTGATACATTTGATTTTATGTTCTCCTTCTCAAACTGCAGGGTGGTTTCTATCATATTATGATCACGACTTCATAACGGTTCCTTTACCTTAAGCTTCCTAATCAGATCTGGGTCATATATAACAACCAATCCAGAATTGCCATCCCTATAGTCAGCCCAACCACAAACTGCTCTAAAAAACCATCTCACAAACAAGAGAAAATCTGCAGATGCTGGAAATCCAAGCAACACACAAAATGCTGGAGGAACTCAGCAGTCCAGGCAGCATCTAAAGAAAAGAGAACAGTTGACGTTTTGGGCCTGCCGAAGGGTCAAAATCCAAACATTGACTGTACTCTTTTCCATGGATGCTGCCTGGCCTGCTGAGTTCCTCCAGCATTTTGCACGTGTTGCTAAAAGTCATCTCATAGGCATCCTTTAAATTTTCTCTCTTGGGATCCAGCACCAACCTGATTTTCCCAATCTACCTGCATATTGAAATCACCCTTGATTAATTGCAACGTTGCCCTTTTTACTTTCCTTTTCTATTTCCCATTGTACTTTGTAGCCCATATCCTGGCTATTGTTTGGAGGTCTGTATAACTCCAATCAGGGTCTTTATAGCCTTGCATTTTCTTAACTCGACCCACAAGGATTCCACATCTTCTGATCCTATGTCACCTCTTTCTAAGGATTTGACTTTATTTTTTTACAAACAGAGCCACTCCACTCCCTCTGCCTTACCTGCCTGTTCTTTCAAAAGAATGTGTACCCTTGGATGTTAAGTTCCCAACTATCAGCCATGACTCTGAGATGCCCACAACATCATACCTGCCAATCTCTTAACTGTGGCACAAGATCATCTGCATTATTCCGTATACTGGATGCATTCAAATATAACACCTTAAGTCCTGTATTCATTACACTTTTTGATTTTAGCCCCCGTTGCATTTTAACCCATCCCATTAACTGCAATTTTGCACCAATCAATTGTCTGCCTTCCTCACAGACACAGTACACATTGCATCTGTTTGTATTCCAACAATTAATTTAAACCCTCTGTCACGGATCCAGCAAACCTGCTGCAAGGATATTGGTCCCACTCAGGTTTAGGTGTAACCTGTCCTTTTTGTACAGGCAATACCTTCCCCAGAGGAGATCCCAATGATCCAGAAATCTAAAACTCTGCCTCCTGCACCAACTTCTCAGCCACGCATTCATCTGCCAAATCATCCAATTCTTACCCTCACTGGCACATGGACAGGCATCACCCCAAAGATTACTACCCTGGAGGTCCATCTTTTCAGTTTTGTGCCTAACTCCCTGTATTCTTTCTTCAGGACCTCCTTTCTTTTCCTACCTTTGTCACTGGTACCAATATGCAACACGGTTTCTGGCTGCTCACCCTCCCCCTTTAAAATGCCATGGACCCCACCTGATACATCCCTGACTGGAGGCAGCATCTCATAAACGGTGTCTCTTTGCCAACAGAATCTGTTTTCTGCTCCCCCCATCACTAATGCTCTCCTCTTTTCCCCCTTTCTCCTTTTAGACTCAGTGCCAGAGGCCTGGTTGCTGTGGCTTCCCCCGGTAGGTCATTTCCCCACCCCCAACAATATCCAAAACGGTATACTTATTACTGAGGGGAACATCCATAGGGGTACTCTGAACTGGCTGCCTGTTCGCTTCCCCTCTCCTGACGGTTACCCAGGCACCTGCCTCCTGCAACTTAGGGGTGAATAACTTCCTGTAGCTCAATGCACTTTGTGCAGATGTAGCTATCCGGGATATTGGAGGTCTCCCAACTTCCCACACCTCACACAAGGAACATACTAACACCTCTGGATTCATTTTCAGTGCACTAGCTATGTACTAACAGAAAAATAAAACTTACTAGAATCTTTCCTACATACTTATTTAGAATGTCTGCCTGTGCCTGCCCAAGCCCATTGAGCCAAAGCTGGACCACTCTTAATTATCTGTGCATTCCGGACTCTTCACAAATACACAGGGTCGGCAAGAAAATCCAATAAACCAACTACTGAAGGCTGGAAGAATTGATCATATTTAGATTGACTGCATGATTTCCATAACTCCCAGTTGTTAAGAACCATAATTATTTTGTTGGCCAATACTGAAGTGTCCTTCGTAGTTACTAGAAGATGAGTCATAGATGGAAATCTAGATGTATTATTCAGCTGTTACTCTCAGCTGAAAGGCCAAACATAATAAGTACTCTTTTTAACTGGCTTTGAAGTGTGTTTTTCTACCCAGCACTCCATACAAGATTGTATTCAATGAACAATCTAATAAGGATGCAACTAATAAGGATTATTTTCATCATTGTCCCTGCCAGTTATTAACCAGGAATAACATGCATTCTTGAGCATTGTAGAGAAAATATGAAAGACAATATGGATTAATAGCACCATTTAACAAGAAGATACTTTATGCAAACTAGACATCAATGATTCAACTTGCAGTAATTGCAAAGATTAACACAATCATTAAATATGTTAAAAACCATAAAGAGATCCTTACACAGAAATGTGCTTCATTGCCATTTATTTAGTAGGATGACGAGCAAGAAGAGCTGCAGGGTGTTTTATTTATAATGTGAAAAACATGGAAGTGAAAATTTTGCTGCATTTCAGTATAATTTACATCGTGTAAAGTACTGGAAACAGTGCTTCAGAAAGAAAGTACCTGTGTGTTTAGCATGGTAATGCAATTGACCACTTCCAAATTTTGTGCTTCATGGACCACAGAAGAGGGAGAATATTGATAGTGTAGACCGGAATCAAAATTGAATATGTTGTTGAGAGTAGATTAGAAATGGAATTGCAATCAACAAGTTTCCACCAATAATTGGTCAGTAACAGTGAGACGATACAGTCAGTGATGCAGATAGAATTGATTAATTTAATAGCAATGGAATACTGTAAACTACAATATATTTACATGCAGTGATGCATTACTGTGCCAATACCTGGATGTCTATATTAGGCTCATAACTGTAGAATTGTTCTAGCTTTGCTTTTGAGGTTTAGCTGTATTAATTAATTCATTGTTTTGCCTGGGACACACATAGATAATTTGAAGTATTTTACGTTAGGTAGCATTGTTGAAATATTGTTACTGTCATCTTCTTAGCCAATCCCTTAGGACAACTGATGTCTTACTTCCACTCCAGTTCTTATTGTAGAGTTGAAAATGTCTGTGTCTAATTTCTTTTAACATGGGGTAGCTGTTAAAGACCAGTTAGTATCTTGCCTTCACAGAGCAGGAACTTGATCCATTGGCACTGCCCAGCATTTGTCAACTCAAATAAGATTGAAAGTGGTAACCTGTAAATAGCCCTGAATATACAATAGTTCAATTCCACCGCTGTATGCGAGAAATTGTACATTTTCTCTGTGACCATGTGGGTTTCTGCTAAGTGATCTGGTTTCCTCCCGTATGCCAAAGATGCATAGGTTAATAGGTTAAGTGGTCACATAGCATGAATTCGTCGAGCTAGAAGGGCCTGCTGTGTTTTATCTCTAAATGAAAGGTACAAAGTCACTGAGGTAGATATTGCAGGGTATAGTACAGCCAAACATTGACGAGCAAAAACTACAGATGTTGGAAATCAGACATAAAATCAACAAATCAAAGAAATATCCAGCATCAGGGAGCAGGTATTGAGAAAGAAGCAGAGTTAATGTTTCAGGTCAGTGACCTTTCATGAAGACATAACATTATGAAAATCATAAATGGTACCATGTGCAACCCTAAGATTCATTTTCTTGCAGGCATAGTAAATCCAAGAATCATTATAGCATAAATAAAATCTCACACCCAATAGTGGACAAACAAACAGTGTGCAAAAGGCAGCAAATTGTGCAAATACAAAATGAAATAAATATGCAATAAATCTCAAGAATGTGAGATGATGAATCTTTGAAAGTGAGTCCGTAAGATGTGGGAACCATTCAGTGATGGGGCAAGTGAAGTTGAATGAAGTTATTGCCACTTTGTTCAAGAGCTTGATGATGAAGGGTATTAATTGTTCCTGTACCCAGTAGTGTGAGTCCTGAGGCACCTGTACTTTCTTCTTGATGGCAGCTGTGAGAGGAGAGCATGACCTGGGCAGTGGGGTTCCTGATGACAGATGCTGCTTTTCTGCAGCAGCACTCTGTGTAGATGTGCTCAATGGAGAGGAGCTGTTCACCAGTGATGGACTGGGCCTTATCTATTACTTTTTGTCGGATTTTACTTTCTAGGGTGTTGGTGTTCCTGTACCAGGCTGTGATGCAACCAGTCAGTATACCATTACACATCTACTGAAGCTTGTCCAACTTTTAGATGTCATGCCCAGGATGTCTGAAATGATAACACCAACGAGTTAAGTTGCTAACCTTTTCCACTTTTGATCCACCACTGAGGACTGGGTCATGGTTTTCCGGTTTCCTCCTCCTGAATCAAGAATCAGCTCCTTTGTGTTGCTGACATTGAGTGAGAAGTGGTACCACTCAAAATCCAAGAGCCAGGTTTTCAGTATCCCTCCTATCTGCTCATTCATCACCACCTTTGATTGGGCCAATGACAGCGGTGTCGTCAGCAAAATTAAATGTGGCATAGGAGCTGTGCTTAGCCACACAGGCATAAATGTAAAGCAAGTAGAGCAGGGGGCTAAGCCACAGCTATGTGTTGTACCTGTGCTAAGGGGGATTGTGGAGGCGATGTTGTTGCCAATCTGAACTGACTGGGATCTGCAAGTGAGGAAATTGGGGATCCAATTGCACAAGGAGGTATTGAGGCCAAGATCGTGAAGCTTATTGATTAGTTTTGAGGGGATGATAGTATTGAATGCTGAGCTGTAGTTGATAAAGACATCGTGATGTATGCATCTTTGCTGTCCAGATGTTCCAGACATGAGTGAAGAGCCAGTGGCATCTGTTGAGGACTCGTTGTGCCGGTAGGCAAATTGGAGCAGATCCAAGTTGCTTCTCAGGCAGGAGTTGGTGTGTTTCATCACCAGCCTCTCAAAACACTTCAACACAGTGGATGTAAGTGCCACCAGACGATAGTCACTGAGGCAGGTTACCTCATTCTTCTTAGGCCCTGGTATGATCGGGGCCTGTTTGAAACAGTTGGGTACCTCAGACCGCTAAAGCACAAGGTTAAAGATATCGGTGAACACTGAAGCCAAGAAAAAAGGTTAAATATCGAATGTTTTATGTTTGAGTTGGGGGAGGGGAAGGAAAAACAAAGAGAATGGATGAGACCAAGAGAAAGTAAATTATTTCACTGTTGGTGGTGTTGGCTGAGAGAGGGTGATAAAGGTTGAAGAATTAATGTAATAATGTAACAGTTGCCCCTGAGTTTCTTGCTGCCTGTCAGATTAATTCTCCTGTTGCATTTCCACCATTCTGCCTTTGGCCTCATACAGAATTTTCTAAATTGCCATTTTTTCTGTTACTGATCCTGTATTCATTCCACAGCAATGTAGAATATTTCTGTCAGGTAAAGGCAGCAAATCCTCTTCATACCAAAAATAATGTACCTGCAATTAAAGTGCCTAAATTCTTTTGAAATTTATTCGCAACATCGGGAGTGTACACTCTATATTTTGGGTAACAGGCTGATCAAATATCATTGCTGCATTTGTTGTCTTGATTTCTTTTCTTGAGGCGATATTGAGCTGCTGCCTGGGGTTGGTGAGACATCTCCTTACAGCCCTTCGTAGTCGAATGGCAGACAGTCTGAGTCTTCTCAAGCAAGCGAATATGTTGTTTTGCTGTTACTTTCTACTGCATCTGTCATATTTTATTTTCTTGTGTATTACTGAATTTTGGCATAAGCTATTGAAATTTTAGGAGGATGGAAACAGTAATGCATGAAAATGAAACACGGGGTGCTTTTAAAGAGAAAAGCTGTTGACAATTTGATTTCCCTTCACCAATGTGCATACAAGGGCATTAACCTGTGTTCTGCCTGTTTTCTGTGTGTACAGTGCATGCTAGTGTTGTCAACTACAAATGATTGTGATATGTGCCCAGCCCTCTGATAAACAACATGAATTTTGCCTCCATGGCCTGGAACTTTTTGCTCAAGCTTGATATGTATTTTGTTGTCACACAACCTTCTGAAATATGTTCAGTTTTTAACATATAAGTCAATTTTGGTAGATCTTTGGAGGCAGGTATGGGTTAAATCCATGGCCATACTTTATTTCAAAATTCAAAGTAAATTTTATTATCAAAGTATATTTATGCCACCATATACAACCCTGAGATTTATTTTCTTATTGGCATATTCAACAAATCTATGGAATAATAACTATATCAAAATCAATTATAGTTATTTTGTAACTTCCTGCATTCTGAGCCAAAGATTAGCTTACTGGCGACCACATGTAGTCAGAGAACCTACCACTGAACTTAATCGGCAAGCAGTCATCCAGGATATATTCAGTGGCTTGGTTTGAATTGCAGTGGCAGACCGAGGCCTTTGGTTACTTAAAAGAAAATCACAGATTTATGGATGTGTAAACCTTTTTCTATTGTTTTCTATAAGTTGAAACTCAACTCCCTCTTTCCAAGGTACCTTTGGTTCTCCTGTAACTCTTACACTTCAAAGAAGATTGGTAAGCATAACCTAGGAAGGTGATGTCCCCTTAAATGCAAATTCATGAACTTTTCCACTCTAACACAGCAATGAAATCATATGAGATGAACATTAAAAAAGGGCATTTCCTAATCCATTTGCAAAGATTAATCACCCTGCTGTTAATTGAAGTTTTCTGAGGGCTTACTGCACCAATACACTTCTGATTGTCCCCATGTCTCTGTGTGGGTATTTAATTGGCCTGGATAATGACCATAACTCACCTGCTTTGATTGTACTTGCAATGAATATAAATGGAGTTTAAATTACAGTGAATTCCAATTTCAGGTCCAGTTAAAGCAAATAATGTGGATAATTCTTCTTCTGCATAAGAGAATGACATCATTAACTAGGGGATCACATACACATTATGAGATAGAAGCAAAGGCTATTTATTTATACGATTTTAAATATGTTCTGAACATGGATTAGACAACAGCCTTGAGTAGTGTGCTTAGCCCACTGGTCTGGGGATGAGGTTTCTAAGCAATTCACCTTGCATCCAATGATAAGATTGCACAATCCTGTGGATCACTCTGACATAAATCAATGCTATGCATCAAATAATCAAAGTTCAAAGAAAATTTACGATCAAAGTACATCTATGTCACCATATTCAACCCTGAGATATATGAGAATTAATGAAAGACTGCACCCAACAGGACAAACAACCACTGTGCAAAAGACAACATACTGTGTAAATACAACAGAAAATAATAATAATAAGCAAATAAGCAACACATATAGAGGACATGAGATGAAGTGCCATTGAAAATGAGTCCGTAGGTTGTGAGGACACTTCAGTGATATGGTTAAGTGAAGTTGAGTGGCTGTCGCCTCAGGTTCAAGAGTCTGATGGTGAGGGGTAAATAACCCTCTTCAGCTTCTGAATCTATAGACTCATTTCCAGAGCTGGACTTACATGGAAGTACAGTTCCGAATTGGTAAAGCTTTCAGGAAAGTGAATGTGTAAAGATAATCGAGGTGTGAATAAAAATATGCATAGGCTTTTGGGTCCCGTGCCTGGGATTCTCAAAGGGTCACAGTTCCAAATCTTGTCAATCAAGCTGCATTGATTTTGCTGAAAAAGAGGACCCCTTCTAGCTAGAATATTGTGGATTGGGTAGAATGATTTAATGGTTTGGAAGACAGTTTATTAAAGAGGGAAAAAGCAGACTGATTGTTTTCTGCTACCCAAATGTGGCAATAACATTTGCAGTAGCTGCAATCTCCAAACTATTTCCCCAACAGTGCATCAAAGAAGTAACATGCAGTCAAATCTCTTCAGGTTTTATTCTTTCTAGGGATTGAAGTTGAGTCAGGTATCTCAAATTAACTTGTGGATCAAAGATGTTTTGTCAATTTTGCTACAAAGATGATACATAGATTAATTTGGATATTAAACTAATATCTAGGTTCTAGTTGTGAGTGATATTTTAAAATTGCAGTAAATATGAAGGTATTCAGTGCAGTTGGATTTAATACTATATTTGACCAAAATACAAGCTGTCATCTCACTGGATTTAAATGCTGCAAAAAAATTAGGAAAACCATTATAAGGATAAAGGATTCTTATAAGCAGCCCAGTACTTCTGGTATATGGATAAATATTGTACAACATGATCTAAAAGAAAGCAATAAACTCAACGACAGAGGGATTTATACTAATCCCTTAAGCAATTTTGTGGTCTCTTTTCCCAAAGGAGATAAAAAGCTACATTTAGAGATTTGCATTTTCTGGTGTTGTTTAAAATGGGGAATTGATAAGAAAGCTGTGTCTTTAATTCCACACACAGATCATTCCTACACTGCAATCAAGTGTCACAGCACCTGCTGCTTTCAATGGCTTTCACTCAGAATCTCAAAGTCTAGATTCATTGCTCCATTGTTGCTGGGTCACAACACTTAAACTCTGCCCAACAGAACTGTGGGGGTGACATCTCCAGACAGAATATGTTGGTCCAAGAAGACACGTCATGCCTTCTCAAGGCCAACACCCAGGATGTGAAAGGTAAATGCCGGTCTTCTTAGCAAACCCTACATCTAAAGAATGGCTTTAAAATTAAGATGAAATAATATTATCCATTTTATTTTCCTTTTGCAAACCAGTTTTTTTAACCCCCCCCCCAAATTTGGCAGTACCTAGTTCCTTGATTTAAAGTTCAACTATTTCTCAATACAATGGTACTGTAAACAAAGTGTATTGAATTGAATTGACTTTATTTCTTACATCCTTCACATACGTGAGGAGTAAAAATCTTTACATTCCATCTCCATCTAAATGTGCAATCATAGTAATTTATAATAATTTATAATAAATAGAACAGTCAATGTAACATAGAAATACACTCAAATCAGCATGAGTTAATCAGTCTGATGGCCTGGTGGAATCAGGAGCTTGTTGGTCCTGGCTTTAATGCTATGGTACTGTTTCCCTGACGGTAGCAGATGGAATAGATTGTGGTTGGGGTAACTCGGGTACCCAATGATCCTTCAGGCCTTTTTTCACACCTGTCTTTGTAAATGTCCTGAATAGTGAGAGGTTCACAACTACAGATGTGCTGGGCTGTCTGCACCACACTCTGCAGAATCCTGTGATTAAGGGAGGTACAGTTCCCATACCAGACAGTAATGCAGCCAGTCAGGATGCTGTTAATTGTGCCTCTGTAGAAATTTCTTAGGATTTAGGGGCCCATACCAAGCTTCCTCAACCATCTGAGGTGAAAGAGGCGCTGTTGTGCCTTTTTCACCACACAACTGGTGTGTACAGGGCAGGTGATATCCTCGGTGTTGTGGATGCTAAGGAACTTAAAGCTAATTACCCTCTCAATCCCAGATCCATTGATGTCCATAAGACCATAAGACAAAGGAGCAGAAATCAGCTGTTCGGCCCATCGAGTCTGCTCTGCCATTTTATCATGAGCTGATCCATTCTCCCATTTAGTCCCACTCCCCCACCTTCTCACCATAACCTTTGATGCCCTGGCTACTCAGATACCTATCAATCTCTGCCTTAAATACACTCAATGACTTGGCCTCCACTGCTGTCCGTGGTAACAAATTCCATAGATTCACCACCCTCTGACTAAAAAAATTTCTTTGCATTTCTGTTCTGAATGGGCGCCCTTCAATCCTTAAGTCATGCCCTCTCGTACTAGACTCCCCCATCATGGGAAACAACTTTGCCACATCCACTCTGTCCATGCCTTTCAACATTCGAAATGTTTCTATGAGGTGTCCCTTCATTCTTCTAAACTCCAAGGAATATAGTCTAAGAGCGGACAAACATTCCCCATATGTTAACCCTCTCATTCCCGTAATCATTCTAGTGAATCTTCTCTGTACCCTCTCCAACGTCAGCACATCCTTTCTTAAATAAGGAGACCAAAACTGCCCACAGTACTCCAAGTGAGGTCTCACCTGCACCTTATAGAGCCTCAACATCACATCCCTGCTCCTATACGCTATTCCTCTAGAAAAGAATGCCAACATTGCATTTGCCTTCTTCACCACTGACTCAACCTGGAGGTTAACCTTAAGGGTATCCTGTATGAGGACTCCCAAGTCCCGTTGCATCTCAGAGCTTTGAATTGTTTCCCCATTTAAATAATAGTCTGCCCATTTATTTCTTCTGCCAAAGTACATAACCATACACTTTCCAACATTGTATTTCATTTGCCACTTCTTTGCCCATTCTTCCAATCTATCCAAGTCTCTCTGCAGACTCTCCATTTCCTCAGCACTACCGGCCCCTCCACCTATCTTCGTATCATCAGCAAACTTAGCCACAAAGCCATCTATTCCATAATCCAAATCATTGATGTACAATGTAAAAAGAAGCAGCCCCAACACGGACCCCTGTGGAATGCCACTGGTAACAGGCAGCCAACCAGAATAGGATCCCTTTATTCCCACTGTTTCCTGCCAATCAGCCAATGCTTTATCCACGTATGTAACTTTCCCATAATTCCATGGGCTCTTATCTTGTTAAGTAGCCTCATGTCTGGCACCTTGTCAAAGGCCTTCTGAAAATCCAAATACACAACATCCACTGCATCTCCCTTGTCTAGCCTACTTGTAATTTCCTCAAAAAATTGTAATAGGTTTATCAGGCAGGATTTTCCTTTAAGGAATCCATGCTGAGTTCTGCCTATCTTGTCATATGCCTCCAGGTACTCTGTAACCTCACCCTTGACAATCGACTCCAACAACTTCCCAACCACTGATGTCAAGCTAACTGGTCTATAATTTCCTTTTTGCTTCCTTGCCCCCTTCTTAAATAGCGGAGTGACATTTGCAATCTTCCATTCCTCCAGAACCATGCCAGAATCTATCGACTTTTGAAAGATCATCGCTAATGCCTCCGCAATCTCCACAGCTACTTCCTTCAGAACACGAGGATGCATTCCATCTGGTCCGGGAGATTTATCTACCTTTAGACTATTCAGCTTCCTGAGTACTTTCTCTGTCATAATTGTGACTGCGCACACTTCTCTTCCCTGCCACCTTTGAGTCTCCGATATATTGCTGACGTCTCCTCAGTGAAGACTGATGCAAAATACTTGTTCAGTTCCTCCGCCATCTCCTTATCTCCCATTACAATTTCTCCAGCATCATTTTCTATCAGTCCTATATCTACTCTCACCTGTTTTTTTACTCTATATACTTGAAAAAGCTTTTAGTATCCTCTTTGATATTATTTGCTAGTTTCCTTTCATAGTTAATCTTTTCCCTCTTAATGACCTTCTTAGTTTCCTTTTGTGAGCTTTTAAAAACTTCCCAGTCCTCTGTCTTCCCACTAATTTTTGCTTCCTTGTATGCCCTTTGCTTTAACTTTGGCTTTGACTTCTCTTGTCAACCATGGTTGCATCCTTTTTCCATTCAAAAATTTCTTCTGTTTTGGAATATACCTGTCTTGCACCTTCCTCACTTCTCACATAAACTCCAGCCACTGCTGCTCTGCTGTCTTTCCCACCAGTGTCCCTTTCCAGTCAACTTTGGCCAGTTCCTCTCTCATGCCACTGTAATTTCCTTTACTCCACTGAAATACCGACACATCAGATTCCGGCTTCTCTTTTTCAAATTTCACAGTGAACTCAATCATGTTATGATCACTGCTTCCTAAGGGTTCCTTCACCTCAATCTCTCTAATCACCTCCGGTTCATTACACAATACCCAATCCAGTACAGTTGACCCCCTAGTGGGCTTAACAACAAGCTGTTCTAAAAAGCCATCTCGCAGACATTCTCCAAGTTTTCTCTCTTGAGATCCAGTGCCGACCTGATTTTCCCAATCCACTCGCATGTTACAATCCCCCACAATTATCATAACACGGCCCTTCTGACAAGCCTTTTCTATTTCCTGTTGTAATTTGTAGTCCACATCACTGCAGCTGTTTGGAGGCCTATAAATAACTGCCATCAGGGTCCTTTTACCCTTGCGATTTCTTAGCTCAACCCATAAAGATTCTGCACCTTCCGATCCTATATCACCTCTTTCTAATGATTTAATATCATTTCTTACCAATAAAGCCACGCCTCCCCCTCTACCTACCTTCCTATCCTTCCGATACACCGTGTATCCTTGGACGTTCAGCTCTCAGAGATATGCATCCTTTAGCCAGGTCTCAGTGATGGCCATAATATCATACCTGCCAATATGTAGCTGTACGACAAGATCATCCACCTCATTCCTTACGCTGCGTGCATTTAAGTATAACACCTTAAGACCAGTATTTGATACTTTTCGCTTTGATTTCACTGCAACTTTATTGCACTGCATCTCATCCCAATGACTACAAATTTGCCCTATCACCTGCCTGTCTTTTCTGACATCTTTACTGCTCACTATCTTAGATTTATTTATGTCAATAGAGGTTAGCCCGTCTCCGTTCCTCCTGTAATCCACAACCAGCTCCTTTGTTTTTGCAACATTGAGGGTGACGTTATTTTCTTGACACCACTGTGTCAGACAGATGACTTCTTCCCTGTAGGCCACCTCATTATTATTTGAAATTAGGCCAGTTAATGTTCGTCGGCAAATTTAATTAGCAGATTAGAGCTGTGAGTGGCGACGCAGTCCAGGGTACACAGGGAGTAAAGGAGTGTACTTAGTACACAGCCCTGAGGGGCTCCTGTGTTGAGAGTCAGAGGGGTGGAGGTGAGGGATGAAGAGGTGTTTCAGCTATTCATTAGCTGTTGGAGTAAAAGTTATCATTAATGGGTTGAAATCACGTAACATATTAGGGCACTATTTGGGCTATGAAGTAATAGTGAAGTGCAGTCGTGGTAATCTATATGTTTAGATAGAAATAGATTTGAACTAGGATGTGATTTCATCACACTCTGCTTTGCCAGAGGTATGCCAAATTCAAAGTTCAAAGTAAATTTATTATCAAAGTACATGTATGTCACCATAAACAATGCTAAGATTAGTTTTCTTGCAGGCATATAGAGATAAATATAATAAATCCAAGAAACACGATAGAATTGATGATAGGCCACTCCCAACAGGACGGACAAGCAGCCATTGTGCAAAAGGCAACAGATTATACAAATACAAACCATGATATTAAATAAATAAATAAGCAACTATTTCTCAATAAATATTTAGAATGTGAGATAAGAGTTCTTGAAAGTGAGTCCATAAGTTGTGAAAACAGTTCAGTGATGGGTGAGTGAAGTTATCTCCTCTAGTTCAAGAGCCTGACGGTTGAGAGGTATTACCTGTTTCTGAACTGCTGGTGTCAGTTCTGAAGCTCCTTTACCACCTTCCTAATGACAACAGCGAGAAGAGATCATTGTTTGGGTGATGGGGGTCCTTGATCATGGATGCTACTTTACTGCGACAGCATTCCATGTAGATCTGCTCAGTGGGCGGGAGGGCTTTACCCATGATGGACTGGGCTGTATCCATTACTTTCTGTAGGGGTTTCCTTCCAAGGGCATTGGTGTTTCCATACCAGGCCATGATGCAACCAGTCAATATACTCTTCACCACACATCTATAGAAATCTGTCAAAGTTTTAGATGTCATGCCAAATCTTTGCAAACTTCTAAGGAAGTAGAGGCGCTGCCATACTTACTTTGTAATAGAAGTCACATGCTGGGCCCAGGGCAGATCCGCTGCATGATAACACCAAGGAGTTTAAAGTTGCTTACCCTCTCTACCTCTGATCCTCCGATAAGTAATGGCTCATCGATCTCTGGTTTCCTCCTCCTAAATTCTATAATCAGCTTCTTAGTCTTGATGGCATTGAATGAGAGGTGGTTGTTGTGGCACCACTCTGTTAAATTTTCAATCTCCCTCCTATATGCTGATTCATCCCTACCTTTAATTTGGCCATCAATGGAGATGCCATTAACAAACTTAAATATCCTTTGGAGCTGTGCTTACCCTCACAATCTTGAGTATCAAGCATGCTATTCAACTTTCCACATATCTCATCCTGAGTTCTTTGAGCAATATATATTGCTTAAGTTGGTTTTCAATTATCTACACAAAATATGGAGGCTACTTTTAGATTTTCTAAGATTTTCATTTAATGAAGAGTCTTTATTTTTTTCCCCAAGATGTTTCAGCGAAATTGAAAGCCAAAGTTGTACTTAGTTAAAAAAAATTTTTGAATGAAAAACTTCAGTTAAAGATTTACTAAGATTTGTTAGGCCAGGCGGCATCTATGGAAAAGAGTAAACAGTCAATGTTTCAGGCAGAGAGTCTTCATAGTCTACTCTTGTTTATCTTTTCCATAGATACTGCCAGACCTGCTGAATTCCTCCAACATTTTGTGCGTGTTGTATTGGATTTCCAGCATGTGCAGATTTTCTTGTGTTTGTGAAAATGTAGCATTTATCGGTCTTTTCAAAGAGATGATAAGAACAAATATATTTTTAGTGATAGGATGCTTTTAGCATCAGTCACCTGTATTGTACTTTGCTCATTTTGATATTCTTCTCTACTGGAGATGGAGGTGATGTGCTATCTTAGCTGTAACTCTACATTGGCATTTGGCTTGCTAGCATTTCATCATATTCCATCTCTTCATGTGTAAGATTGGGTAGTAGTGTCAGCAGACCTTTTGTTAGTTTTGTATACCATACGGTGCTCGTTCATCTCCACCTTTATGCAGTTGTAGCCCTCAGGTTTGGCAGGCAGTGTTAGTCTGGGGAAAGATGCTCTCTGGCCCACCAAACTTGTGAAATCTTGTTTGTGTGGATGCTGCATGATGTTTTCCCATTACAAATCCGTACCACGAAATAACAAACAGTGCACCATATGCAATTAAACAATTTAGCTTTATAATTTTTAATTTGACTAGAGGGTTAGTAAAGACAACAAAAAGAAAAGGACCCATTTTAATGAAACAGTCTAATGTGCACGTTGGAGCTCACGACTTTCTCGTCCTATCGTTCTCCATTGATTTCTTCCCGGTCGTCGTTGACTCCTGACCCCACTCAGTCCTGCAGTCTGTGACCTCTCTGTTCTGGCATCTTCTCTCTCCATCTTCCGCCGAACAAAAAAAAACGCTAATCCCTTGCTCTCAGCACACAAGAAAGAAAACCCTCCCCTCATTGGACTCTGCACATTCCAAAGCCCCCATTATCTCTAGTCATAACACAAACGCTGCTGCTACAGTGAAGCCATTACATTAAGAGTGAAACTTTTCCCAGGGAGTTACACAGTTTTTATGATAGTTCTCTGGATAGAGAAGACATATGAAGATAGGAATAGGAGTGAATTCCCTGCACTGCCCTTACAACATGATCGTGGCAGGTCCCTAGGCCTCAATTCCTCTTCTGTACCAGTTCCACATAGCTCTCAATTCCCTGATCCTTCAAAAACTTAACTATCTCTCTGTAAATATCTCCAGTGAAATGCCCTCTGTGCAATAACCAGCTGACTTATTTAATTGTTTTAGCACAGGGATCTATTCTAATTATAATGCTTATAATTCATTCTGCAGCACGTGTTTATAGAACATTTCTGTGCAGGTTTTTGCTTGGATCTTGATTTTACATTTCTCTGTCTTGCTCTGTAGCTTCTAATACAAATTATACACCCTTCTTTTTATATGTACTGCAATTGGGACAACTAGACTCATGTCTTTTACTCAGGTAGATTCCTTTTTTTAAAAAAAGAGAAATTGAAGAAGACGCTGATGAACCTGGGTAAGTCATGACAATAACCTAGGGAACTCTTGGATCTGCTTATTGACAAATACACCCTAAACAGTGTATTATCTTCTCCATCTATTATTGCTAGCCAAAAGAATTCTTATCTTCATGCCTCCATATTCAAGGTGTGACACTACAGTAAATATATTCATTCTAATCTGCCTTTGTACTCTTGTAATTGCCATGCAACAGGATTTTAGGGGAAACTTTTAAGTGGATGGCGAGATCCTTTACCTAACAAATAATCTTTACATTTAACACACAGTAATAATGCATTAAAATTTGTTTAAAAATAAAACTATATTTAGTTGTGGAACTTTTCAAAGAGCTAAGCTGTATGCTGAATGTAAAGTTATTTCTACTTATAATCGGAGCTGTCATCCGGTTATCACTACAAATTATTCTTGTAATTATTAGTAGTACTTGTAGTCAATTCCCTTGCCTTTTTAATTATAGAGTGAAACACTTCCACGAACAGTACTACAAAAAGGCATAATGAAGTGTCCCTGTTAACTTTTTAACTTTAATGAGTATTCAAATGTAGTAGTTTCTATGCTGTAGACTATTTGACCTTTACTAACACAAAATGATAAAGTAACTTGCTGTGAGTTGTATTCCTCTGCAAGTGTTAGATGTTTATTCATTATCATTAAGTAGTTTTTCACTTTCAGTTCAAAAGTCACCATGCAACTTCTGAGATTTCAATAAATTATTTTCATTTATTACTTGGAACTATTGATGTCTCCAGAATTGATGCCATGGTCTTGAAATAATGGGTCTTTGATTTAGGTTGTTCGAATGGAAGATTTAGATATAATTACCCGGAATTACTGATGAGATTGGCCATGTGTGTATCAACAGTCACCGTTTTTGAAGGAGGAAATCTAACAGTAGCTTTGATAGATAACACACACATGTCGACAATTCCTTCTCTTTCATAGGGTGTCACTGGATTGACAAGAGCTCAATCATGCTAACTAAAACAAAATCTGAAAGTTGTATCCCCTGAGTAAGGTATTAGGAAGATGAGCCATATGTATAGAATCTGATTCCTTCAAATAATTATTTCAGTCAGTTTAGAATAAAAATTAAATTTAATTTTAATTTAATATGTTATTTTGTGATACTATTACCTCCTGTGCCTAATAAAGTGGTCATTGAGTGTATCTTCATGGTCTTCTGCTGCTGTAGCCCAAGCACTTCAAGGTTTAATGTGTTGTCCGTTTAGAGGTGTTGTTATGCATATCACTGGTGTAACGCGTGGTTATTTGAGTTACTGCTGGCTTTCTGTCAGCTTGAACCAGTTCGGCCATTCACCTCTGACCTCTCTCGTGAACAGAACTGTTTTTCTCACCATTCTTTGTGAACTCTTGAGACTGTGCATGAGATCAGCAGTTTCTGAGATGCACAAGCCACTGCATGTGACACCAACAACCATTGCACAGTCAAAGCCACTTAGATCACATTTCTTCCCCATTCTGATGTTTGGTGCGAACAACAACTGAAGCTTTTGACCGTGACTGCATGCTTCTATGCTTTGAGTTGCTGCCATATGATTAACTGATTAGATATTTGCATTAGCAAGCAAGTGAAGCTAATAAAGTGGCCACTGAGTATACTTCATCTGTTATATTTATCATGTGTTCACAGATTTCTCTCTCTACAAAGTACGGTATTTGAAATAGTTGCATTCTGTATCCTGGCCTGATATCTGTGCTCTTTCTTTATTGTGAGTACAGTTCAGCTTTCATTTGTGCAGTTACACTACTGTATTGCAAGGTGCCGACAATCCTGTGGTTTACAGCAGGGGTCCCCAACCTTTTTTGCACTGTGGACCGGTTTAATATTGACAATATTCTAGCGGACCACCGATCCGGGGGGGGGGAGGTTGTTCAAGTAGATTAATCTCACCTCAGCGTGTTTTTTACAGTGAGGGTTGCCAACTTTCTCGCTCCCAAATAAGGGAAAAAAGTAGCAGTCAAATCCCGATGAAGGGTGCCGGCCCGAAACGTTGACTGTACCTCTTCCTATAGATGCTGCCTGGCCTGCTGCGTTCCACCAGCATTTTTTGTGTGTGCTGACGGGACACTTGCGTTACCCCGAGAAAGACTACCATGACCATGAAGCCTTGCGCAGGCACCTGTGTGCGCATATGTGTACGTGCCGATTTTTGTTTCCACAAATCGGTTTTGGCTTAATCCTCCCGACTACATTGTACATACATTATTTCTATTTTATATAGGCTGTGCATTTATCATATCATTTCTGCTTTTACTATATGTTAGAGTTATTTTAGGTTTTATGTGTTATTTGGTATGATTTGGTAGGTTATTTTTTGGGTCTGGGAACGCTCAAAAAATTTTCCCATATAAATTAATGGTAATTGCTGCTTCGCTTTACGCCACTTCGGCACGAAAGGTTTCATAGGAATGCTGTACATTTGCGGGGGAAATACGGGACAAGGGCGGTCCCGTATGGGACAAACCAATTTAGCCCAATATATGGGATGTCCTGGCAAATACAGGACAGTTGGCAATCCTATGTTCAAGTTCAACAGTGCATGACAGGGAATGAGGAAAGGTGCAGCTGACTTGTATTATTTCCTCGCGGCCTGGTAGCACATGCTTTGCGGCCTGGTACCGGTCCGCGGCCCGGTGGTTGGGGACCGCTGGTTTACAGCAGCAGATGAGGTGACGCGAGAAGTTTGTGGCACAGAGACTGCTGGATTTTAGTGACTTATTTTGTTTTGGACAATGTCATGCACCAGTGTTTTGTAGCTTAAGGCAAAATGAATGTTTCACATTTGTTGTGATGTTTCGAAAGGAAACTATGTTGTGAATCTATATGGCATTCAAAGGTACTGGAGTTGCTGAACCCAGCATCTTGATGTTACAAAGGTAGATTTTACACCGTTGATGTTCAGCTCTAGAAATTCAGCTTGTGAATTTTTTAGTAACTCTGGTAGTTTTACGGTTATACCATCTGCACTTGCTATTTAATAGATTGCCTAGCATTGATATAATTAAAATAATTTATGAAGATAATCTTAAGCTTGTACTCATGGCTGGGGGCTTTGCTCATAGCAGGGGATAATCCATCAGAGCAACAGCAGCCCCGTATAAGTTTTTGATCTTTATCATCAAACCTGTCCTGGGTGGAATTACTCTTCGATGCAAAAGTGACTCTTCTTGCAAGTGATGCATAAAAAAAATTAAGGATTTCACCTGAGTAATTTTTTAAAAGGAGTGTTTTTACACTGTGAACATTTCATTAATTGATTCCATCAATATGTCTGACATTCTCAACTGATTTTGTCATGCCTTATAGTGTTTGATATTAGTCCTGTCACTGGATGAGATGCTGCTGAAGCTCCTTTAATTATTCAGGAACCTTCCATCTGTCATTTTCCTGGCAGATCATTGGCCTTCTACATTTGTAAGACCAGAATTGAAAGTGCATGTGTTTTTTTTTCTCATTAGTCCACAAGTTAAAAGGCTTGAATTTAAGTGCCGCCTCAGAACTAATTGGCCCTAACTTCGAAGTGACACAATTCTGCATCAAACCACTATTCTGAAAGTGTTTCTGTACTTTCGCCTGGCATTGCCTGTTAATGCTCTTAAACACTTAATCACTTCCTGTTTTAATTTCAAAATGTGCTTTGTTCACAGTTGATAATTGCTCAATGTGCCAATAGTCTGGACATCGGACTTGAAGATCTATTGTTTTTTTTAAAAAGTGAAATGTGGAAATATAGAACTTATTTAACTTCGCTGTAATGCTAAGTCACTGATCTGACATAAAATTTAAGTAGAATTGTCAAATGTGTATCATAGAACAGAACAAAAGCCATCTCTGAGGTAAAGGTATTCGGTTATACAGTGGATTCCGATGAATTGAGACACATCAGGACCAGTACATTTTGGCCCAATTAAGCGGCTGCCCTAGCTAGCTGAAGTTTCAATGAAATAGTTAATTTGTTACTCAATGAAATGGTAGTTTGTCTTTTTTTTAATACCTTTTTTATGTATTTAAATGAAATACAGAACAAATTAGCACACTATCAATGCTGCTACAGTTCGTTCAGTGTATGCAGCATGGTATGGGTTGTCCAGGGAGAAGGGGTTTGTCGTATCCATTTTTAAAAATCAAAATAAAAACAGAAAATTATCAAAGATCTCTGCTTTTTGAATTGGCATCTGCAGTTCCAACTGGATGACATAACACAAGCATAGTCAACTGGTGCTATTTAAATATCGCTCACTGTAAGCATGGTGTAGTGTCTAATGGCCGCACAGGTTCACATGACTGGCACTAGTTATAATCTTTTCAGCAACAGTCTCTTGCCTATTTATTTATTGATTGAGATACAGGCCCTTCCCGCCCCTTGAGCTATGTCACCCAGCAAACCCCAGATGTAACCCTAGCCTAATCACAGGACAACTTACAATGACTAATTGACCTACCATCCGGTGTGTTTTTGGACTGTTGGACTCGGAGAAACCCACGTGGCCACAGGGAGAACATACAGACCCCTTGTCCCAATTTAGAGGCAGAGTGTCCCAAACAAATGGAGGGAATCACGTCTATTTTCTCAATTGTTTTTTGTTCTTTGTTGTCCCAAGTAAGCAGCTACCCTGATTAACCAAAGGCTCAATTGAGCAGATCCAGTGTATTAAAATCGGAACGCTAACAGATTTGATGAGATTGGTGGGGCAATTTAAAGAGAAAGCTGCCTGACGGTAAACCAATGCAACATGCTCACTTGTATTTTCTTGACAGTGGACCTCTGCGGAGAGTCTTTAAAGCGGAAAAGCAGTTGCGCTGGGGCAATTCCGCTCTATCGGCTTGGGAAGTCCCGATCCAGTGGTAGTGTTGACTGGCTGTTCATTACCAGGAATTTCTGTTGACCCCAACATAATGTCTGACTTCAAATGATCTTCAATAGTAGGGCACTCTACTTCTACCTCCGTAGGATTACCATGCCAACCAAGCTCAATGGCCAATATTTTGCTTGTTACTCTAATAGGTCGTTACAATAAATTCCTAGGTTAGCACGCTGGAGCCTTGACATATATGGTCTATATCGGACACAGTTTGAGAAAGAGTTAATGGATAGGTACATTTATCAGTATAATTAATAATAATTTGAAATCTATGAAGGATATAGTGGAAAAAATAGCCATTTAAAAAATGTTGCACATAACATACCATCATTTCTGTGTTCTCCAAACACTGACAGCCATTTCCCTCTCAGTTTATAAGAAATTCTGGTTTCAGCTTTATAAGGTATCTAAATAAATGATGTGTTTTTGGAGGAAATCTCTTCAAAGCCTTCAACTCATTAATGTGCAACATTCCATCGTCTAGCTTCTCTCTCAATCTGTGCTGAACCAATTATTTTAAAATTAAAGCAATGCCTTTGAAGCATTCCATGAAATGCATAATTAACATATCCTGTTTTTTCTTGCACTATTAAACAACTAATTGAAAATCATACCCTTTCCTGCATAACAACAAAAAATTATGTATGCCTTCCTGTACTGCTGAAGTATTTTAAAGTTACCGGTCAGGAACAGTTGTTACCCCTCAACCATCACTGTATAACTTCATTCCCCTATCACGGAACTGTTCCCACAGTTTAGCTCATCTAGGTTAGGCAGTTCACTACACAGCTCCCATTTAATCAAAACTTGCACTTTATTGTCTCTGCACAAACATAAACTATGTTGACCCAGGCCAATAATTTAAAACATACATCAAAATCAGGTTTAATATCATCAGCGTATGTTGTGAAATTTGTTAACTTTATGGCAGCAGTACAATGAAATACATGATAAATATAGAGGAAAAATAGAGCACATTAAGTATATACTTGTCTATTAAATGGTTAAGTTAAAATAAGTAGCGCAAATTAACAAATAATAAGTTGCAAGGTAGCGTTCATTGGTTCAATGTCAGTTTAAAAGTCGGATGGCAGGGCGAAGAAGTTCTTCCTGAATGGCTGAGTGTGTGCCTTCAGGCTTCTGTACCTCCTTCCCACTGGTAATAGTGTGAATAGGGCATGTCCTGAGTGGTGGGGAGCCTTAATGATGGACGTCGCCTTCCTGAGGCATTGCTCCTTGAAGGTGTCTTGGATACTATGGAGGCTGATACTCATGATAGAGTTGACTAATTTTACAAGTGTCAGCAACTTATTTAGATCAGATACCAGATGGTGATGCAGTCAGTCAGAATACTCCCCATTGTACATTTGCAGAAGTTTCCGAGTGTTTTAGTTGATAAACCAAATCTCCTCAAACTCCTAATGAAGTATAACCACTGTCTTGCCTTTTTTATAGCTGCACCATTATGTTGCATCCAGGTTAGATCCCGGAGATATTGACACTCAAGAACTTGAAATTTCTCACTCTCTCCACTTCTGATCCCTCTGTGAGGGTTGGTTTGTGTTCCCTTGTCTTACCCTATCTGGTCCACAGTCAGCTCTTTGGTCTTGCTGACGTTGTGTGCAAGTTTGTTGCTGCACCATCACTCAATTAACTGGTATATCTCACTCCTGTATGCCTTTTCACCACCATCTGAAATTCTCCCACCAATGGTTGTATCATCAGCAAATTTATAGATGTTGTTTGAGCTATGCCTAGCCACACAATCATGGGTGTAGAGAGAGTGGAGCACTGGGCTAAGCACACAACCCTGTGGAGCACCAGTGTTAATTGTTGGTGAGGTGGAGATGTTATTTCCAATCCATACAGATTGTGCTCTTCCGGTTAGGAAGTTGAGGATCCATTGGGAGGTACAGGGGCCTAGGTTCTGTAGGTTTTTGATCAGGACTGTAGGAATGATAGTGTTATTTGCTGAGTTATGGTCAATGAATACCAACCTGACATAGGTGTTTGTATTGTCTAGGTGATCTAAGGCTGTGTGGAGAGCCATTGAGACCACACCTGCTGTAGATCTATTGTGGCAATAGGCAAACAGCAGTGCATCCACATCCTGCCTGAGACAGGTGTTGATTCCACCCATGACCAGCCTCCCAAGGCATTTTTTCACCATAGATGTGAGTGCTAATGGACAAAATCCATTGTTCCCTCAGAACCAATGCTCACTCAAACCAATTCCCCAACTTATAATATTGAAATATGAGTTCTCCATTGGCCAAACGATTAATCTTCCATCTTCCAGAGTCTGGCATGGTGGTCTTTCATGTGATAGTTAGTCTCCGGAGTTCTCGCTGCTTTGCATTTGAAGCCTCTTACTTTTATACTCCTCTTGTCAGTTCTGTTGTTATGTTTCAATCTCGTTGGCTCTGGCCTATCTGGCTAACCTGCATCAGCTTCCCATTGGCTGTAGTTCAAGCCAACACCAATTTATTGCCCTTCTCCATTTGACAATGTGTAATTAACATCTCTTTGAATTGAATTGACTTTATTTCTTACATCTTTCACATACGTGAGGAGTAAAAAAGTTTACGTTACGTTGTCTAAATGTGCAGTGTGCGATCATAACAATTGATAATGATTTATAATAAATAGAACAGTCGATATAACATAGGAATACATACAAATCAGTGTGCAGTATTGTTGGCAAATTAAATTAGCAAATTAGAGCTATGGGTGGCAAATTAGAGTCATGGGTATACAGGGCGTACAGGAGGAGACTTAGTACACAGCCCTGAGGGGCTCCTGTGTTGACAGTCAGAGGGGTGGAGGTGAGGGAGCCCACTCTTACCACCTGCCAGCAATCTGACAGGAAGTCCGGGATCCAGCTGCACAAGGCAGGGTCAAGGCCGAGGTCTTTCAGCTTCATGTTGAGCCTAATGGAATTACGTTGTTAAATGCTGAACTGTAATCCAAGAACAGCATTCTCACATAAGCATCCCTCTTCTGCAGATATGAAAGGACGGTGTATAGAGCAGTGGCTATTGTGTTGTCGGTCATTTTGTTGTGTCAGTAGGCAGACTGTAGGGGGTCCAGTTTGGGTGGTAGCAAGCTGTAGATGTAATCCTTGACCAGCCTCTCAAAGCATTTGCTTATTATTGAGGTGAGTGCGACAGGATACCAGTCGATCAGGCATATTATCTTGGTCATTTTTAGTACAGGGACAATGATGGATAATTTGAAGCAGGAGGGCAGTTCGTAAACCTGCGTGATCTATCATACCAAAGAATACCTCACAAATAACTTCATATTTGAAAATGATGTCTAGTTCAGCAGATTATCAGGAACATCATTGTATCTACTTTAAAGTACTTTGATAGAGTCATTCCTGAACAAAACCAGCTTGCAAGACAGCTCACAAAATGGAGGTCACAGAGCAGCTTTACAAAATGGCAGCCTTCATTCATTTAACCACATGACAAGAACAAAAAAAAATTGGTTTGTCTACTTCAACTGTTCTTGACTCATTCCATATTTTAATTTCTTCATAGCTAACACCACAACCTATGGACTCACTTTCAAGGACTCTTCATCTCATGTTCTCGATATTTGTTGCTTATTTACTTATTATTTTTTTCTTTTGTATTTGCACATTTGGTGTATTTTGCACGTTAGTTGGTTGTCTGTTCTGTTGGATGCAGTCTTTCATTGATTCTGTTGTATTTCTCAGATTTATTGTGTATGCCCACAAGAAAACAAATCTCGGTCAAGAGAAAATCTGCTGGAAATCCAAGCAACACACACAAAGTGTTGGAGGAACTCAACAAGCCAGGCAGCATCTATAGAAAAGAGTACAATCTGAGAACAAATCTCAAGGTTGTATTGGTGACATACATGTACTTTGATTATGAATTTACATTGTACTTTTGTACTTTGTTCTGTGTGAGAGGCAGCTGTAGAACAGATGAATTTGTGCGCCCGTGTGCTCAAAGCAATCAAAGCTGGAACACAGGTATAAATACGCTGATGAAAAAGGATAATAGCTTGCAGTTTTATTTCATGAGGTAGGTATGGGTGTGGCGGAGAGGGTAGAAATAGAAAACTAAGAAAACGATTCTAGTTTGTTTAGAGCCTGACCCTCTCTGGAACAATGTATTCAGTTGTGAGCACAGCATCCACCTCAGAAATGCTATAAGCCAGAATATACATTTTTGGGTGGCATTAAATAATAGAACTCGAGTTCTAAAATTTATGGCATTTAAGTCCTTAATGTAAAAATATTGAGGTTTCTTAGACTACCTCTGATTTCAGAAAACCTCGTGAAATATAGAACAATGCTGCTGAAGTGATGTCAGCTTCATTTGACATTTGGTCCTTTAGCTTCTATTAAAAAAACCGCTAAGGGCCACTCTTTGACTCCTGTGTTCAGTTTAAGAAATACAATAGAACAGCTAAATTGTCACTGGAGAGAATGCAGCATATGTACTGTTTAACACAGTGATGATGCCTGATGTCCGATGTGACATGGAGAGTTATGCGAGAACAAAAACAGAAAATGCTGAAATCAATCAGCAGGTCAGGCAGCATCTGTGGAGAGAGGGAGTTACAACTTCAGGTTGGGGATCCTCTAAATCTATTTCTCTCTTCACGGGTGTCTGACTTGCTGAGCATTTCTGTAATTATCCCTTGTATTTCTGAGTTTCAGAGTTATTTTTTGTTTACATGTAGCAGAGTTGCATTTCCTGGAAGTGAATCAGAATCGGGTTTATTGCCCCTGTTTTATATCACGTAAAATGAATTGCTTTGTGGCAGCAGTACAGTGTAAAGGCATAAAATTACTGTAAATTACAATGTAAGTAAGTAGTGCAAAACAAAAGGGTAGTTTTCATGGATTTGTGCACTGTTCAGAAATCAGATGACACAGGGGAAGGAGCTGTATCTGAATCACTGAGTGTGGGTCTTCAGGCTCCAATACCTCCCCCCCCCCACCCCCCGATGGTAGTAATGTCCGAGATTCTGAGGGTCCTTAATGATCAATGCCGCCGCCTTGAGGCATCACCTGCTGAAGATGTCCTCGATTGTGGTTAGGGTTAGCTGGCTGAGTCTCTGCAATCTCTTGTGATCCTGTATATTAGAGCCTCCGTACTAAGGATTGATGCAACCATTGGGATGATCTTCAGTGTACATTTTTGGAAACTTGCAAGAGCCATTGGTGATCTGATCAAAGGTTTGAAGTTATTACTGTAATTTTTTAACATTCATTCCTGAGTTATGGTGAGCATTTGTTGTCTGCCTATTGGCTTTTGAATTTTGTATCTTGGGGCACTTTGAGAGGTCATTTAAGAGTCAAACACTTTTTTGTGTGACTGATCTTCCAACCCAACCGAGGGCAACAGATTTCCTTCCATAAGGAGCGTGAGTGAACCAGGTGGCTTTTCAGAAAATTTCACCAATACAAGCTCTGTCACTCCATTGAAGGTTTAATTTACTGAATATTATTTCCTCATATACCTTGGTGGAATTTGAACTTGTGCCTTCAGCTAATCTGTATAGGCCAAATATTTACTCCAATAATATATGCCTAATCATTATGTTGCCATATGCTGGCTGGTGGCGCAGTGAGATCAGTGCCGGACTCCAGAGCGAAGGTTCCCGAGTTCAAATCCAGGTCGGTCCACCCCTGAGCATGCTTTTCATCCGTGCGGGGTTGAGTGTCGAGCTAGACACTCGGCCTCGTAAAAAATATAAGGGTCGAGTCAGGAACGTTCATAATGTGACCCGGTTAATCCTGACACCACGTGCCAGACAAGAATGGCTGAATGTCTGGTATGACACGCTTAAAAACAAACAAACAAATAAATAAATAAATGATGTTGCCATATACTACTGACTGAACCTTACAGAGATAAAGAGAAACTTTTTAATGGTTAAGAAAGCTGAAATATGTGAATATAATCTATTAAAACAATGGAAATTCGGATCTGCTAATAGCAATTAGTTAGATAAATTCTGGTAGGGGAACATGTCACGTCCTTTTCAGGGCGGTTAGTCCACCTTTGGTCCCCACCTGGCACTCAGCTCTCACCTGTGGCTCCCCGTAGCTGTTTGCATGCGTCAGCGGCCACACCTCGGGCAACGGCTTCGACAAGCCGGCTAAACCAGGTGAGGGTAGCCGACGGGTCTCAAACCCTCGGTGAGATAGGGAGTTGTCTATCCCAGCATGTGAAGACAGACTCTGGCGGATTGAGCGGATGAGACCAATGGAAGGTCCAACGGTCAAGAAGGCAGTCTCTGTAAGCGTCGTGGAACGCATAGAGCAGGACAAGACGCAGAAGATGTCCTGGTCATCCACTGTGCCTAGTCCCATCTCCAGCCGTCTAGACTCTGTCTTGCCACTGGATCCAGATGGGAATTGGGAAGAGAGAGTGAGGCTGACGCTGCACAACTCTCCCTCACTTAAATCCAAATCACACGCTAGTCTCGACACCATCTATGGTGTTGAGGTCTTCATCAACGTCAACGATGGACGAACAACAACAGATGAATTGTGCTTGAATCCAGTGGTATTCCACAGTATATGTGAAAATATCCTTTATTAAATAATGCTTCCTTTCCTCAGAATGATAACAGGTTTCTTGCACACAATGAGAGGAGTGCAAGGCACTCGGTCACTCTAGTTTCTTTGATTTATAAATTTAAGTTCATTGTACAGTATTCTATTTTCCGATGATCCATTTACATTGTTAGGAATTATGCATTTGTCTCCAGTGTTTAGAAATTGCTGACAATTTACTTCTTAACACTATACAATTAGGAGAGATTTTCAGCACAGAAGGTCATTGCAGGCTTTTTTTGGGAAGAATTACAAATGAATCCCATAATAAGCAATTTTGTTCTGCGCACTCCCTGCCATCCGTTATCAGAATTTGTACTCTTCAACATTTCTGCTTATTCTTGCAATCAGCAGCAAAGTGATGATCTTTTGGTTGACAATACTACCAAGTGGACCTAATGCAGGGCTATCACCTGAAACATCAACCATCCTTCAGCTTCCATTCATACTGTTTGACCTGCTGCTTCCACCAGCACTTAGTTTTCCTTTCTTCAGACTACAGCATCTGTGGTGTCTCTCAGCATTATGAGACGACCATCACCAGAAGGACAATCGTCATTCAAAGGCGGCACATCATCAAGGACAGTTAGAAGTGGGCGATAATTGGTGGGCTTACAGTGACTCAGATCCTGAGAAGTGAATACATTATGAAGAGTTAGGTTATATACAGGTTTCCCCCACCATCCGAAGGTAGAGCGTTCCTATGAAACGGTTCGTAAGCCGAAATGTCGTAAAGCAAAGAAACAATTACCATTTATTTATATGGGAAAATTTTTTGAGCATTCACAGACCCAAAAATAACCTACCAAATCATGCCAAATAACACATAAAATCTAAAATAACAGTAACATATAGTAAAAGCAGGAATGATATGATAAATACACAGCCTATATAAAGTAGAAATACTTTTCCACAATCATTACTGAACTGTTCTCCGCAGCGAAAATCTCACGCAAGCGCCGTCGGCAGAAAATCTCTCGCAAGTGCTGTTGGCAAAAACACACGCAAGCGCTCTCCAGTAACCTTTAAGCTATGAAGCTGCCAAATCATACCAAATAACACGTAAAAATACACAGGCTATAAAAAGTAGAAATAATGTATGTACAGTGTAGTATCACTTACCGGAATCGGGACAGCACCGAGCACACTGATGATGGTGTGTTAGACTGAGTCGTCGGAGTTTGGGTGGTGCGGTGGCCCCCACCCTTTGGGCTGCCGACCTGATACATTGTCGTGTAGAACGCAGGGGTCCAGCGGTAGCTGGGAGGTACACAGCACATCTTTAAGAAAACTGAAACAAACATGCTAATTAATTAGGTGCCACCCGACACGTAATTGTCGGCCCAGATCAGTGCCGATTTCCGATTGCGTCGTCTCTGATCTGGGCCGACAATTACGTGTCGGCGGCACCTAATTAATTAGCATGTTTATTTCGGCTTTTTTCTTAAAGATGTGCTGTGTGCCTCCCGGCTACCTTTGCATTCTCAGCGAATCGGTATCTGTCCATGGCCTGGGGGTTGGGGTGGTGGGACACTGGGGTGTCATCTCGTCGCCTGTTTCCATTAGAGCACGTAGCTCATCTTCTCCTATGACTGCTCGCCTCGAGGTTCGAGGTTCGTCGTCTGCTGTGGCTGACGTGGAAGGCTTGCTTGACTGCTGAGCCTCGCGTATTTTTCTATCACACAGTTCTTTAATAAGGACTCAAACCATCCTGCAAATATCCCCTAAACTGACGTACCCTTTCAAAATTAAAGTCGTACTTTATCATTACTCATTCGGTTTTGACTGTTATCCTTTTTTCTTCCAATTGCATCAGCTCTTCATCTGTCAGTTCTTGGTGATGGGATGCCAAAACCTCTTCAACATCATCTTTGTCAGCTTCCACAAACCAAACTCACGTTGTCCTTACTTCGTTCACCACGATCAAAACGCTTAATTATGTCTAGTTTTACCGTAAGTGTAACACCCTTACGAACTCTTTCAGGCTTTTCCGATACCATAGAACTCATCTTGCAAACGGCTGCTCACAGGCTCGTGTTTAAGTAATGCCGGCGAGAATCCAGGGGAGAGCGGCTGCTCGGGGTGCGCTGCCTTTTTCGCGCACTGATGTTTTATCACGCGCTGAATTTTTTTTCGTAACAGTGAAAACACCTTCTGAAAGCGAAAATAGGGTACTAATGTAGGTCTTTCGTAACAGTGAGGTTTCGTAAAGCGAACGTTCGAAAAGCGGGGGACACCTGTATTCTGTTTGTTGCACTAATCTTTTAAAATAGTCTTAGGCTCATATATATGGATAAAGTATTTAAGACTTTTGCACAGTACTGTAGTGATTTCATATATTGCACTGTACTGCTGCCGCAAAAAAAAACAAATTTCATAACATATGAGAGTGATGATACCCCCAAATCTGATATGGGTCTCTATGTGCACTGAGAATGGGAAGGGGGCAGGGACAGGAGAATCATGGTTGGGAAAAGGGGAAGGGAGAGCAGAGCGAAGGGAGCGGGAAGCACCAGAGAGACACTCTGCAATGATCAATCACCATTGTTTGGAATCAAATAACTTTGCCTAGTGTTCAGGGGTGGGTGTGTCTGCACACGCATTACTCCTGCCCCCTCCCACCCCTAGCACTCCTTCTCTGCCACCTGTAACACACCCCTCCTGTGGCATTCCACAGTAGTTATTCCCAAGATGCTTTGGCCCCACCAGATTTACAAACTTGTTCTCTGCTCCACATTACAAATAGTGCTGTGCAAGGCTTAGGTACCTTAGCGATATATATGTGCTTAACATTTTTGCACAGTGCTATACTTCTGAAAACTCAAATGGATCATGTAGTAAACTCTTCATTTTGCATAAGCATCCAATTTGCATGTATAAATCCATATTGTAGACTGTAACAATGTGCACTTTGCCAGCATTTTGCTGGCAAAACCTTTTTTCAATATATTTGATTCCCTTTAATTGGTCCATCATTTAATCTGGCCAGCTGCTTATTTGGGACAACTTTTAAAGAACACAAACTAATCAAGAAAATAGCAATCATTACCTTCATTTATTTGGACAGTATGCTGCTTAATTGGGACAAAAGACAGTTGCCCCAACAGTTTCTAATAGCACCAGTCATGTGAACTTGTTTGGCCATTAGGCATGACAACATGCAAAGAGTGAACAGTTTTTAAATAGCGCCATTTGTGTGTGTTTGTGTTCAAAAGGCAGTGATTTTTTTGTCACTGGTTGTTGGCAAGAAGTAAGCAGTAAGGCAATTTAGAATTGTTTCAGGTTTAGAGATGCCAGAAATGGCTGGGAGTGAAAATGAAACGATTTCACTACTTCAACAAGTTAGAAACTTTGAAGTATTTGAAAGTGTCAACAATCATCTTGAATGTTCCAATTAAATGAAGATTTGGAAGATGCAATCATTGAAAGCATTGTAGGAAGGCAGTCCATTATCTGTACTAGATGTCTGTACTCATTTTGTTATTTTACAGTCAATCAAAAGAGCATGGCAGCGTTTTGGTTGTCTGTCAAATCTGACGATGACAGTGAAACCTGTGTGGGAGAGTTTTTAAAGTGGAAAAGCCTTTGCATTCATTGGGACAGTTCTACTCTTCCGATCTTGGAAGTCAGGGTCCAGTGGTAGGAGTAGTCGTCACAAACTAGAGTCTTCCTTGGTTGCATTGGATAACCGTGACTTCTGTGCCTTGTCATGACCTTTCCTGTCCTCGAAGTGTTACAGAACTGCCTTCTTGGATGTTGGATCTCACTGTTGATCTCAGCTGCCCAGATCATCAATGCTGACTTCACATGCTAGGAGAGGAATGTCCCTATTTCACTAGGGTGTGAGGCCTTTTAGCTTCCCTCAGCTGCTTTAGCCTCCTGGGGGTGGGGGGTTTGACTGCTGTTGCATGCAAGATGCCACTTGGAGACACAGGTGAGAATTGAGTGTCTGGTGGGGACCAAAGTGAGTGAGCTGCCCCAGAATGGATAGGACAGACCCCTTCACCAAAAGTGTACCCCTCCTGGATGTCCCGTACATGGCAGTGTACACTGGATGAATTTTTCAGTCAATAACTATTAGGAACCAATACACAGTTTTATAATACTGTAGTAGCATTGGTAATGTTTGAATTTGTTCTGTATTTCATTTGAATACATAATTTGTTACTCAGTTAAATGGTAGTTTGTATTTTATACCCTTTTAACTATTTCCATGAAACTTTGGTTAATTGGGGCTGCTACTTAATTGGGCCAAAATGTACTGTTCCCGATGTGTCCCAATTAACTGGAATCCATTGTATTTATATTGAATGCTATGGCATGTAACCTTGTTACATTGTAATTACACCCTTCCTGTAGGACTGGCATTTGCAGATGAGTGCAACAACTAAATAACAAATTAACACAGATGGATTTGAAAATGTATGGATATAAGAACTGAAAGATATGGATTCAGTCTTTAAGATCATGGGTGCTGATCCAATTCCACTTGCCCTAAAGAGTGTGCTAGCTATTGACCCATCGTTAGGTCTTGATACTCATCACTTGACTAATTCATGCACTATGTGCAATTCTCTGCCCAACGAAGCAGTGGAGGCTACCTCAGCAGATGTATTTAAGACAAGGTTGGGTAGATTCTTGCATGGTAGGGGAATTAAGGGTTATGGGGGAAGGGCAGGTAGGTGGAGATGAGTCCATGGGCAGATCAGCCATGATCTTGTTGAATGGTGGAGCAGGCTCGACGGGCCAGATGGCTGACTCATAGAAAAACATAGAAAATAGGTGCAGGAGTAGGCCATTCGGCCCTTCGAGCCTGCTCCTATTTCTAATGTTCTTATGTATGTATCAGATCCAGGTCTTTCTTTCTTGCCAATCAAACTTTTGCCAACATATTGAAAGGTATGGTCTAATTTCTGGTATATGGGAGTCGTACGGGTGGACACTTCAGCATGGTTGTTGTGGACTATATGACTATCAGTGAAAAATTGACAATCTTACTGGGTCTAATGTGCCAGAGGTGCAGTTCATCTGATCTGGTCAAACCAGTGCAAAAGATTCTTCAAGTATAAGTTATCACATCTTGAATTTCGGTGGTTCCTAGTGCCAAGCAAAACATAAAAAAAAATCCTTAAATGTCCACCACAGCTCACAAAACTGTCCACATTCAAGCTTGAATTAATCAGCAGGGCAATTTGAATCCATTAGTGCCTTTAAAAAAAGCTCTTAGAAATAATCTTTCTCAGGTGATAGGCTACTAAAAGACACATTTTCAACATAGTTCATAAAATGCACTTGATCCACCAAGAAGGTGACTAGTGTACATTACTGATCCTAGTGTAATTGTTAAGATTATTTTCAGCAATTTACTTAGTTTACTTACAGATTGTAAACTATACTGTTTAAAATACTTATTCTAGTGATAGACAAAATTTTAGGTCATATTAATAAAATTTCGCTACCTATGATCGTACTTGTTCTGTATGTGTAACAATACAGATGGGGTCCTTTTGGTCTACTGGATCTATGGCAGTTCATTCGTTCACTTCTCCCTCTTCTGATTTCCCTATATCCATTCTTTCTCACACGTCAGGTCAAGTCAAGTTTAGTCTTTTAACTATATAATGTATATAACGTATATAACCATATAATGCATATAGAATTGAAACGTTTCTCCAAACCAGGGTGTGAAGCACAGTAGTACACCTTAACACACCTTACACGTGATAAGTTATGAAGGTAAGGATAAAATCTGCAGATGAATCGCACATAAATAACAAACTAAAATGCATTATTGTTAAATATTGTACTGGAACAGATTAACCAGTGACACTTGGAATACGGTGTGGCAGGGAGTTCAGAAGCCTCTTGGCCTCAGGGAAGAAACTGTTTCTCATCCTGACTGTTCTTGTTTTTTTGCATCGTAGTCTCCTGCCTGATGGTCGAAAGTCAAAGAGGATGCTGGATGGATGGGTAGGATCCTTAATAATATTAAGGGCCCTGCATACACACAGCTGCTGATAAATGCCCCCTATAGATGGTAGGGAGACCCCTGTGATCCTCTCAGCTGTTTTCACAGTCCTTTGTAGTGACTTCTGGTCTGATACTCGACTACCCCCATACCAGATGGAGATGCAACTGCTCAGGTCGCTCTCAATATTGCTCCTGTAAAATGCAGTTGGGGGGGGGGGGGAGCCTTGGTTGCCTCAGTCTTCTTAGGAAGTGGAGGCACTGCTGTGCCCTCTTGTTCAGGGAGGTGATATTAAAGGACCAGGTGAGGTCATCCATGATGTGAACTCCCAAGAACTTGGTACATTTAGCTCTCTCTATGGAGGAGCCATGCATTCTCCGAGGGGGATGGTTTGACTGCACCTTCCTGAAGTCCACAATGATTTCCTTTGTCTTCTCCACTTTCAGGCTTAAGTTGTTTGTCTCACACCAATCCACCAGCTGCTCCACTTCCTCTCTATACTCCGTCTTGTCCTCATTGTTGATGAGGCCAAAAACTGTTGTGTCATCTGCAAACCTGATGACATAGTTTGAGCTGGATCCTACAACACAGTCATGCGTCAGCAGTGTGAACAGCAGCCTTGGGGAGCGACAGCATTCAGTGTAATGCCACTAGAGACATGGCTGCCCTCAGGGACTGACTTTGGCCTTACTGTTAACAAGTCCAGTATCCAGTTGCAGAGGGAGTTGTTGAGACTGAGTGAGGACAGTTTCCCTACCAATTTCTGGGGTGTGATGGTGTTGAATGCAGAACTGAAGTCTTAAAACAGCAGTCAGGCACATGAGACCCCATTTTCGAGGTAGGACAGGACAGAGTGGAGGGCAGAGGCTATTGCATCATCAGTAGATTGATTTGAGTGATAAGCGAACTGGAAAGGGCTGAATATAACTGGGAGAAATGCTTTAATGTGCACGATGACCAGCCGTTCAAAGCATTTCATAATGGTTGATGTTAATGCTACCAGACGATAGTCATTTAGGCACTGGGACGATGGTTTCCGCCTTGAAAACCGAAGGAACAAAGGATTGTTGCAGCGAGATGTTGAATGTCCATCAGC
This sequence comes from Mobula hypostoma, assembly GCF_963921235.1. Classification (NCBI taxonomy): domain Eukaryota; kingdom Metazoa; phylum Chordata; class Chondrichthyes; order Myliobatiformes; family Myliobatidae; genus Mobula; species Mobula hypostoma. The sequence goes on along the minus strand of NC_086107.1, from coordinate 36,027,354 downwards.
ACCTGTCGTGGAATAGCCTCTTCAAACCGTGCTGCCCAGCAGACCCCCACGTTAACCTGGGACAATTTACAGTGACCAGTTAACATAGCATCGTTGCATTGTGGGAGGAAACCAGTGACTTGGAGGAAGTCTCCACAGTCACGGAGAGAACGTACAAACTCCTTGCAGGCAGTGGCGGGAATCCTTCCTGCAGCTCTCAGACGTGGTAAGGATTGGCAACCTTGGCGCAGATAGCCCCCGAGGTTGGGATCAAACATGGGTACCTGACTAATTGGTGTGGAAAAAAAATATAGTGTCCTAATGGGCTGCTTGGTTTTACCCAAAGAATGAATTGTATCCCATTATCTTTAATAATTTATTTTAAGATCAATAAATTCCTTATTTTAGCTTTTGCATATGGAAAATACATTGTTTTTAATCAATTTATTCACAGCCCTTTAAGATTGCCAAGTTGTTATTGACTCTAGAATAGCTGTGCATTCTCACACAGCATTTTGAGAATTTCAGTTAGTCTTCATTTGCAACAGTGAAAAAGCCTTTTTGTCTCTACTTAATCTGCAGTATCCTAACACAGTAGTCATGGCCTGTGTTGCTTCAGATAAGCTGTGAAGGATGGCAAAGATTCTTCCAGGCAGATAATTTATGTTTATTTCTTGCACCAAAAAAACCCTGTTCCTTTCACAGCCCCAGCTAACTAATTAGGTCAAATATGAGGTGCTCATCAACACAGGACATAGAGCCGATGAATATGTCATAATAGGTCATATTTGTTTAGAGTCAGAGATGTACACACAGAAACAGGCCATTCTGCTTACCAAGTTCATGCCAACCATCAAACATTCATTTATACTAACAACAGGAATTCTGCAGATGCTGGAAATTCAAGCAACATACATCAAAGTTGCTGGTGAACGCAGCAGGCCAGGCAGCATCTCTAGGAAGAGGTGCAGTCGACGTTTCAGGCCGAGACCCTTCGTCAGGACTACTGGCCTGAAACGTCGACTGCACCTCTTCCTAGAGATGCAGCCTGGCCTGCTGCGTTCACCAGCAAATTTGATGTGTGTTGCTTCATTTACACTAATCCTACATTAACCCCTTTCATTTATTCTCATTGACTCCTCCTTGATTCTGCCATCACACAAGAAGTTAAAATGAGTGAACATTGTTCTGACGAACTCTGGTCATCTGGCTGTCTGAAATAATTATTGCCCTCTGTTTTACATTCCTTATTTTTGACTTGTTCTGATTGTCAATGAAAAGTGACTTTTCTCTTATCTTTGTAACAAGAGAGCAATATGTGAAATAGAATACCAGAGAACTTTTTAAATATAAACAAACCACAGCCAAAATATTGGGCTGTGGTATCAGCTGCACTTTAGACCTTTATCAAAGTAAATCTGCACAGTCTTTTTGTCAGTTACTTCTATCTATCTAAATCCAACCAAGATGATACTTTAAAATAAAGCAGAGCTATACTTCATGATTTCAAATGGACTTACACTGTTGGTAATTTGAAACAGCTGAAACCCATATATTCTTTACATATTAATTTTAAGGACTTCTAAATCCAGTAACCAACAGTATTAACAATTTCTAATTACTTATGTTCTCCACAAATTGCAAGCATTTCGATCCTACACATTGACTAGTTCACCTAAGAAAGGATGTGCTGGCTTTGGAGAGGGTCCAGAGGAGGTTCATGAGGATGATTCTAGGAATGAAAGGGTTATCATATGAGGAACGTTAGATTGCCCTGGGTCTGTACTCACTGGAATTTAGAAGGTTGAGGGGGATCTCATTGAAACCTTTTGAATGTTGAAAGGCCTAGACAGGGTAGATGTGGAAAGAATGTTTCCCATAGTAGGGGAGTATAGGACTAGAAGGCACAGCCGCAGGATAGAGAGGTGTTCATTTAAAACAGAGATGTGGAGAAATTTCTTTAGCCAGAGTGTGGTGAATTTGTGGAATTTATTACCACAGGCAGCTGTGGAGGCCAGGTTGTTGGGTGTATTTAAGGCAGAGATTGATGGGTTCTTGATTGGAGACAGCATCAACTGTTATGGGGAGAAGGCCGGGGAGTGGGGCTGAGGAGGGGAAAAAGGATCAGCCATAATTGAATGGTGGAACAGACTCAATAGGCCAAATGGCCTAATTCTGCTCCTGTGTCTTATAGTCCTATGGTCTAGTTTATTTGTAACATGAAGATTTATTTTGTTCAAACATTAGTACATGGTGGTAAGTACTTTTAAAATGCACTTTCTGGTTTGAAGGAGTACAGATTAATCTGATGTCCTTGAATAATTAATGGCCTAGTGTATTTCTTCATTCAGAGAAAATGTTTATTTCTTCTGATTTTTAAAAAACTGTAGTTTACAATTGTACAAGCATGTATAAAGATGCACTTGGGCAGAGAGTGAAGCCCCAGCTAAATTACCAAAGCTGACTTTTTACAAAATTGGTAAATGAACAGTGTTTGAAATTATGTGATTGGTTGTGATGAGATCATTTATTGAACATTTCAGAAAATATACAGATTTACATTTGAGTTTGTAACCTGAACCCAGTGAGAAATTTACAGATCTGGGTAGTTGGTGGGGAGAATAAAAATTGAACTGCAACCGTTATACATCTAGAAGCTTATCTTGTCGAAATGCCACCTTGTGGTCAGAGACATACATTGGAGAGCATGCTCAGGTCAGACACTCCATTCAAATAATGTATTACCACCCCGGAAACAGTTGTTCTGTAAAGTCTGCACAGGCCAGGATAAGGTGTCCTTTCTCATGCTGTCAATCAGGATTTACCAACTCTACAAGCTAACAAGTCTCTGACTTTGCAAACAACTTATTGTCACTTTAAGAAACATTTTTAAGAATAAACTCTCCTTCAGTACACCATCATTCCCATTGCCATGGTTACCAAACACCAGATTTGAAGGAAGTAGGTATTTTGGCCCTAGCCTGGTTTATTAGAGAGAAGAGTTATTACCTTGTTTAGGCGACATGCATTAATTGAAGTTATACAAAGTTTATCTTCTTCAAACGAAAGCATATCCATTTGTAATAGTTTCATTTAGTGAATATCTGTATACGCCCTGACAATTATTTTGTTTTACTTTTGGCATAAGATAACTCGTACATCAGTATGCAAAGAAGTATGATCTTAGGGTGGTTGTTGTTCATTGTGGTAGCCCAAGTGCATAACCTTATTCTGCAAAGGAAACATCAGTGGATAGTAGATCTTTGTAAGTAGACATAATTAAAGGATATAGCTCTGTTCCTTGAAAACTGTGATTGTTGTGTGACATCAGTGAGTGAGGGAAGGTCATTTGGGTATAAACTTAACAATGTATTAGTATAAGAGGGTGGAATAGTACCGTCCACACTACATAACAACTTCTTAATGTTTGGTGTTTCTCAGCAATTCACTCAAACAATAGGTCACCCTGGACTTCATTTATAATGGAGACTGCTCGTTTGCTCTGTCCAGTGAATTATGCGGCGTAGTGTGGACGTAGCCTTAATCTACACTGATCTGTGTCAGTTGCTTTATTGTTTTATCTTGCGTGTTATTTAACAGTATTTTTCAAATGGTGAAAGAAATCCATGGATGTCATAAAAACGACAGGTTGGATATCCATGAATGTTATGGTTAATTGTCTTACATTAAATGAATCATCCTGCACCTGACACCTTGCCATTGCATGTGAATGTTGTGGCTAAAACTTTAAAATGTTTCATTAGCTCTAAACTATCAGAGCACATAATGAACTATTGATTTTGCAATGTAGCAGTCCTCACTTCCGTTATATCTCTAGCTGGTAGCAACCTGTTGAATTATGCTGATCATTTCCTCCTCTAGCAGGTGTGTCAGGAAGGAAGAAAATCAAGATTCAGGATTGTTTAATGTTATTTCCAGTAAACAAGTGTAAAGGAGAACGAAGTAATTGCTACTCTGGAAAATAATGGAAAAATACATCCTTCAGTATACTGCAGGCTTCATAATTCTATTAGACTGCAAAAAGTCGGCCTTCAAGTTAATTGACAACTCTGCTAGTAAATATCTCTATAGACCCAGAAGGATCCTGGGTCAAACTTTGGCTCAGGCAGTGTGAACCAATTATACTGTAAGTGGTTGGTTGGCATCCGTCTGTCTCGAAGGACAGTGGGTGATGATGATGATCATCACAAGCCTGGGCAGAAGGTATGGAGATCCTGAGATGCCCAGTTATTAAGATCCCCCCTCTCGGCCTCTGCAGTGTAGTCCAAAGGAAAGCTTATGAAGCAATACACTTGGCACCAGCTTGGCTGTAGGAGCTGCCAGAAGGATGTTCAATGATGTCTAGCTGCCTTAGGGGCTCCACTCCAGATTTGCTGTCTGGATTTACTCCTGTAGTCTTCGTCTCTTCCGAGGCTGCCACAAGGCAGTGGGGCTATTTACCCATGGTTGGGGTTTTGGTTCACGAGCACCAGGGCATGTCCATACACCGGTGGGCTTGCGTGCTACTTGTGCACGGGCCAGACCTCCTCCCCATTCTCTGTGGTTCAGCCTGAGTCCAAATGTACTTCAGTTTCCCTGTGTTGCCAGCGAGGAGGCAGGACATGAGGCTTACTGGTAGAAAGGCTGTTTGCTGGCAGGGAGAGACTTGCACATTCATCTCTCCTTTTCGCAAGACTGCTAGCCTGTGGTGGAAGCTGAAAGTGAGCGTGACGAGCACTACCCACTATGCTATTACACTAGAAACATCACAACAACCATCTTGACACCAAAGTAGAATTCTGGTTAAAGGTATAGCCTTTTAAAGTTGGTTTTTTTTCTCTTCGAATTTTATGAATCGTTGAGAATTGCTGAGGGATTTCTGTCACTTACTCTATTCGAGGCTGAAATCAGTAGGTTTTTGGATGCAGAGGGAATGAAGGGATATGGAGATTTGGTTTAAAAAAGAAAGAAATTGAGTTTTTATGAATTTACAGAATGGTGGAGTGGATGCAAAGGACTGTATAGCTCACTGTTGCTGCTGCTACTTCTATAAGTTAACATAAGTTACAACTGAAATGGACTATTCAGCCCAAGCAGTCTGTCATTTACAAGTAAATCATTCTAGTTCTAGTTGTATTTTACCACACTGTTCTTTTGACTCTACTTGATAATGATTTATGAAATCGGAGAAGATTTGGTCCATGATACTTTTCCCAATTCCTGTTGAGCAGTGTTAATTGACCTCTGTTCAAAGTCCGAGGTGTGCAGGTGAGCCCAAGATTTAAGCTGATTGTACCACCCACTGCACCCGCTGGTGATCACCATCCATCATTACAGTCGCTTGGGTATGGGATGGCAGTAACCACTTTTCGAAGCTTGGTCTTTCAAGCAGCTCTACTAAATGCTCATTAAGAGGGCATGCTTGATTTTATACAATACAATTGAGGCAGAAAAAAAACAAAATTTGCAAAGTAAAGACTTGCGAGCGGAATTGTAAATATAAAAAAAGATATAGTAAAGACAAAGGTAAGCTTTTGCAATAGAAGAACTAGTGAAAGGAGAATGTAAGTATTGACAAATTCAGACATTGAATACAGACATTTTGTGCTGAAGAAATTACCATTAGGCAGCATTCTGCAGAACAAAGGGAAAGAGAACTGAGGTATGTGGCGCACAGTTGAATTTCTTTGGTATGCACATAAATTAATACATTTTGAGATGAGGAGCAACAAATTTCAAAGAATATTAAATGAAAGGTTCCTGAATCTCCAACCAGTTTAACACTGAAGGGATGAGTTCTGTGTCGACAAATTCACTTACCTCAACTCTGAACCCATTCCACAACCAATGTGCAAGACATTAAAAAAATGACTATGGCAATAAAAAATAAATAGTGCAAAGGAGGTATAGTGAGGAAGTGTTCTTGGGTTTATGGCAGCATTGCTATCCCTCAGCAGGGCTTTCTAAGTGTGATGCATATTAAAAGTTGACTGTGTTATCTGTGGGAGACTCTCAAGAAATCTGCGCACTGTATGCCAGTAATGTGCTACGTTACGCCCTGCAGTGGAAACTCCAAGTTGCATAGGGCAGGTCAAGTGATGTCATTAAATATACAACAGTCTTCAGTATAAATTTAGCAGCAATGCTTTTTATACTCAGCTTTGTAGTCATTGTTTATTTTTGAGATTTTTGGTTTTGATATACATTGCACTACTGAAGGATGGCCATTTTACACTTAGTGAAGATAATGAGACATTAATAGGAATCTCCGGAATGAATGTGTACTGGGTTCTTAGTGTAGCTGTTGTGAGCCACTTTTTAAAAAAAATTCCAATGGCTTTATGATTGTTGTTACAAATGAACCAGAGAAAGAGATCTTGGTATAAACAAATCTGAGCCCAGAGACTGGTTTATTTTATCCTTCCCACTACTCATCCATTTACTGCACCTGATGTTATTGCTATCCAGTCACTTCTGGTTGTGTTAGATCATTTTCTGTATAAACCCATTTTAAGTGGGCAATGTTGCCCTAGCTATGGCTGCTGGCCCCAAAGATATCTGCTAGTGTTCAGCCTTCAGTAAATCATGGAGTAATGCAGACCGGCAAGCTAGGGCATCCAGCTCCACTCCGGCACTGGGCTCTACCTGGAATTGTGCAACAGAGCTGTACTCTACCCTGCGCATGTAATCAATCCAACGCCACCTTCATCTGTCACACATAGCAGTGGACTCTTTGATCAAAGATTCCTATCTGGAAATTAGGTAGAAAGTGGCAAGTTATTTAGTTTCTCTTAATTTACTTAATTGATGCTTTAATTATATCAAGGTTTTAAACATCCTCTAAATTCATTTCTTTTCCTAATTGACAAAGTCCCAAATTACTTAATGGTTCCTAGAAGTCTCTGAATACCTGAGACATTTATAAGTTATTTGAGCTATTTCTTTAAAGCCTCACGGGCTTCAGCAGAAGGCAAGGCCCTGCCCTCAGCAGTGTCTCCTGACGAGATATTCTGAGGGAATGTCATGAATCCCCTCTGTATTCTACTGCTGCCGAGGTCTCATTTGCACCTCATCTCCTTGGGGGGCAGAGAGGCAGGAGGTTCGGCGTGGGATCTGTCAGGAGCAAATCTAGGTGGTGACCCAGCCCAGCACTGTTCCTTGTAATGGGAATGTATTAGATGTTTCACCTTTTGGTAACTTCTACTGCTAAAAGCAAGGCACATTGAAATGCTGCTGTTACTGTTCTCTCAACAGCTGCAAGAACATATAATTGAGATTTTTATTGTAGCTCAATTGAATTGCAGTGAGTATCTCATAGGGAAATGGTCAGGTGACTGAATTATTTGTGAAAAGTTTACTGCTGGCATTTTATACAGTACAGCAATATTGAATCAGGACTTGTAAACGTACTTGGTTCATGGCCAACAAGTGTAATTTTCAAAACTCACCCCTGAAGTTTCCTGGTTGTATGCTGAATTAAAAATGCTTGTGAACCCTGGATTTGAACTCTTCACAGAACAATCTCATGGAAGCTTTTGTTAACAGGGGAGATCACCAGTAGAATAAGCTTGAGAGGCAAATTGGCTTACTTCTCAGTCGTCAGCCCTGTAAACAGAATTTCAACTTTTACATCAACTTATAGTGGTTTCAAAGAAAAAAATGCCTCTTTTATTGTGAGTATGATTAGGTGTTGTTACCCATACAGATCAATTGGAAAGTGCCAGATCAGGCCTTCATTTAAAGTAAAAGCCAAAAAAAAAATCTTGAAAAACTTAACAAATCTGGCAGCATTTGTGAAAAGTGAGAGTTAGTGTTTCAGACCTTACATTGGAACAATCAGAAGGTTATTGATGGGGAATTTTAACTCTCAAAAATGCTGCCTCACCTGCTGCTTTTCCAAGCATTTCTGTCCTCAACATTTTGTTTCTGGACGAATTCTAAATCACCTTCAGAATCAGAATCAGGTTTATTATCACCAGCAGGTGACGTGAGATTTGTTAACTTAGCAGTAGCAGTTCAATGCAACACAAAATCTAACAGAGAAAAAACATTATAAATAAAATAAAACATAACGATAATAAATTAACAAGTAAGTCAATTATGTATATTGAATATGTTTAAAAAACATGCAAAAGCAGAAATACTGTATATTTTAAAAAAGTGAGGTAGTGTCCAAAGATTCAATGTCCATTTAGGAATCGGATGACAGAGGGGAAAAAGCTGTTCCTGAATCACTGAGTGTGTACCTTCAGGCTTCTGTACCTCCTACCTGTTGATAGCAGTGAGAAAAAGGCACGCCCTGGGTGCTGGAGGTCCTTAATAATGGACGCTGCCTTTCTGAGACACTGCTCCCTGAAGATGTCCTAGGTACATTGTAGGCTAGTGCTTAAGATGGAGCTGACTAAATTTACAACCTTCTGCAACTTCTTTTGGTCCTGTGCAGTAGCCCCTCCATACCAGACAGTGATGCAGCCTGTCAGAATGCTCTCCATGGTACAACTATAGAAGTTTTTGAGTGTATTTGTTGACATGCCAAATCTCCTCAAACTCCTAATAAAGTATAGCCGCTGTCTTGCCTTCGTTATAACTACATCGATATATTGGGACCAGGTTAGATCCTCAGAGATCTTGATATCCAGGAACTTGAAGCTGCTCACTCTCTCCACTTCTGATCTCTCTATGAGGATTGGTACGTATTCCTTCATCTTGCCCTTCCTGAAGTCCACAATCAGCTCTTTCATCTTACTGACGTTGAGTGCCAGGTTGCTGCACGGCACCATTCCACTAGTTGGCATATCTCACTCCTGTCCGTTATTCTTTTCGCTTTCGTCAAGGTGACCAGGAGCATATTTTCCCCAAGAGAAATCTCAGTTTGTTTAAAATTAGATTTAAAACCCATAACTGTTTCTAATTTCATTATTGTAATACCTTTGGGGTGGGGAGGTAATTTTTTTAAGGCCACATTAGGAATAGCCTCAAAGGGCATCAATTGGATGTCAAAGGTTAACACATTCTTGAGTGTGTGGATTGCAGTTGGGAGGGAGATATTTGGAGTTTAATGGCAAGGGTAGGGAAATAATTCCTGGTTATTACCCAAAGCATCTTTAAACTTGAGCTTCTTCGGCAATTTCTAAATTTACCATTCCTATAATTTGCAAATTTGTTTAATTGCTGTTTCTTTTTCCAAGAAGTTTGTGATGAATAATTTGCTAATGTAGCATTGTGTTCCTGTGTTTTCTCGATGTTGGTTTTAAACAGGCAACCTGTTGAGATTATGATGCCTTCTTTGAAGTTATTGGTCAATAATTTGCTAGTTTTCAAGATTGGCACACTCAAACCAATTTTGAGACGTTATAGGTGCTGGGCATGACTGTTCTTAATTTGATACTAAGATGGTAAACTTTACTTAGTGATATCTCTTCACTGTAAATTAAGGAAGTGTAAGGGTCCTTCATAATAAAAACAGAGGCATGCCAGCAACTGTGGAAAGAGAAACTAATATTTCATTAGAACTAATAGAAGTGCCATAAATGAAATGCTTTTAAGTTGCAAGGAAGTGAGTAGGGTGGAGGAAATAAAAGGTATAATGAAGATATTTTTTCTTTCTTTCATTCATTTCTTTTACTCCTCCTCCAGACAGGTTATTTGCAGTTTACAAGCTTTCAGTATCTTCTCTCAGCAGGCACCACCACGTCTGAAGCTATTCATTAAAAATCAGAAGTTTCTGGAACACTCAGCAGGTCAGGCAGTATTTGTGGAAAGTGCAAGTGAGTAGTGTTTTAAAGGGTATTCAAACAGAAAGGTAATGGTAGTTCACTTTCCAGAGGCATTGTATGGCCTGCTCGGTGTTTCCAACTATTTTGGGTTTTATTACAGATCTTCACACCTGTGTTTTATGAGGCATCAGAGGAGTTGGTATGAGAAGGAGGTGTGTAGCCTTTCAGTGAGTGATCATCTTGGTCACTTTTCTTGTGATCGCAGGACCCAATTGCACATTGTTAATATGGAATGCTGCAAGTCGGATTCACGGATTTATTGGTGAACGGCGTGGGAGCTGCATGGCCTTGGTCACAGCAAGGACTAGGCCTCAAGCTGCTGGTGTTGCCTGTTTACCATTGCCCAGGAGAGAGGCACCAGTGGTGGTGTAGCATAGCCTCCGAGCTGGAAATGGCTCTGCCCCGGTGTTTGTTCAGCAGAAGACAAGCTGTATTGTGTTCAACTTTAGACTGTTGCAACATTCATGGACTCAGCGTCTTAGACTATATATTTTTTGTGTGACTGTACTTCACTGATATCTTGTATGTGCTAGCTATCTTAATTGTGCTGTATATGTCTTGTGCTGTGTATGACTGTTGGTACTGTGTTTTGCACCTTGGCCCTGGAGTAGCAATGTTTTGTTGGCTACATGGGTATTCATGTATATTGAATGGCAATTAAAATAGAACTTGAACTTGTTATGTACTAATGATCTTCATTCTTCTACAGATGATTCCTTTCTCTCCATCCTTATTTTGTTCTGCAACTTAAAACACATGATTTCTAATTTTTCTTAATTCTGAGAGCCATTTTCTTCACAGATGCTGTCTAACTTGCTGAGTATTTACAGCATTTTACATTTTCATCCGTGGTTCCTTTTGCTGGCGGATAAAACAAATAGCTCGGCATAGAAAGCTACTCAATGAAAGAAACATTAAATTACCAAGGCAATGATGGTAGATATCTGAACGTGCAAATGATAATTCTTCCAAATTAGATAACGTTTTATATGCAACAATGCGTACGAAATGCTGGAGGAACTCAACAAGTCAGGAAGCATCTATGGAAGTGAATAACAAGTTGACATATTGGGTGGAGACCCTTCATCAAAACTGGAAAGGAAGGGGTAAGATGACAGAATAAGAAGGTGGGGGTGAGGGAATTGGAATAGCAATTATCTCCATCTCTGGAGACAGATTGTCTACCAATAGCTTTTACAAAATCACCAATTTCCAAGGCTGTTTTGACTATACTTCTTCCCACCCTGTCTTGTGTAAAAATGCAATTCCCTTTTCTCAGTTCTTGCATCTCAATCGCATATTCAAGAGAAGTTTGGGTAGGTATTTGGATGGGAAAGGTACGGAGGGCTATGGTCTGGGTGCAGGTCGATGGAACTATTTAGTTTCCATTAAATGGCTGGGTTCGGAATGCATGGACTACAGGGCCTACTTCTGTGCCATAGTTTTCTATGACTCTGTGTGTCCTCATTCTTCAAAGAACAGGGTTTCCCTTACTCCACCATTAATGCTGACCTCACTCACATCTCTATTTCCTGGACATCCACACTCACTCCATCTTCCTGCCTTCTTAACAGGGATAGATTTCCTCTTGTCCTCACCTACTATACCATGAGCCTCCACATCCAAAGTATCATTCTCCACACTTCTGCCATCTTCTACAGGACCCTACCACCAAACACATCTTTACCTCCCCCTCAATCTGCACTTTCCACAAGTATCAGCTCCTCACCTCCGTTCAGGGACCTAAACAAGTGAGGCAAGACTTCACCTATGAACCTGGTGGGGTTGTCTATTGTATCCTGTGCTTGCGATTCTGCCTCCTCTATATTGGTAGGACCCGTTATAGATTGAGTCTGCTTTATTGAGCAGCTCCACTCCATCTGCAAAAAGTGGATATACCTTATGGCCATCCATTTTAATTCCTATCCCCATTCCAGTTCCGGTATGTTGGTTCGTGGCATTCTCTTCTGCCATGGTTGGAGCAGGTTGGAGCAGCAGCACCTCATATTCCATCTATTTTGCTTCCAATCTGATGGCAGGAACTTCGATTTCTCCAACTTCCAGTAAGTTTTTTTCCCCCTCTCCCAACCCTCTTCTTTAATTCCCCATGCTGGCCTCTTATTTCTTCTCCTCACCAGCCTATCATCTCCCCCAGTGCACTCTTCTCTCCTATCAGATTCCTACTTCTACAACCCTTTGCCTTTTCCAGCTATCGACTCCCAGCTTCTTACTTCATGCACCCTCTCCCACCCACCCATCTAGCTTCACCTGTCACCTTCTAGCTTTCCCTCCTTCGCCTCCCCCCACTTTCTTATTCTGGCATCTTTCTGCTTCTTGCCAGTCCTCATTAAGGGTATTGGCCCAAATCGTCAACTGTTTATTGATGCTGCCTGAGCTTCTTGAGTTCCATGACCATTTTGTGTGTGTTTCTCTGGATTTCCAGCATCTCCTGTGTTTATATTATATATAGTTGTGAGTGCATATCTGAGTTAATTAGTTAACCAGTAGATCCGTGTTTGTCAGTTTGTTTTGTGGTTAGGTGATATTGATTGCCTGATGAACTGAGTACTAAATATATGTAGAACGTGTCAAATATATTCATGTTGAGATCCATGTAGTTCACCTTCATCCTTACCATCAGTGAAACAATGTTGTTGAACTCTAACAATCGATCTTTAGGATTCAGAGATCCCCAATCTTGCCTACTGCTGCTAAGTTTGCAGAGTTTAGAAATTATCAGGTCTTTATTTCAGGAAATTCATATTTCTGTACATGGTAGATATAAGTAATCTGTGTTTAGTCTTCTTGCAATGTGAACTGAGAGGCTGAGCCTTTCAAGGTAATCCAGATAAGTATTCACTAAAAGAGAAGCTCTCCATCAATAATTATAATGAATTTAGAATATTATTTCTTGTGGATTGATTGATTTTTGTTAGAACTAATATACATTTTATAATGTAATCCCTTAGATATTTACTCTGCTCATCAATGAATTTGTTTTTTGATGTTTTGGTATGGGTGTGTGATTTGTGAAAGGACAGTAGCTGTTTAAAAAAAATCTCCTAATTGAAATGATGATAACATCTGTTGTCTGCTCCTATGGTGTTGAACAGAACAGGGAATTTAACACATAGTCCATGTTTTTTACTATTGATTTTGAGACAGATCCTCTGCAGAAACTGAAATCAACCTTGTCCTGTTGGCATACCACGGACTATTGCTGTTTAACATTGGGTACCGTGCCATTATTTGTAAGCTTCGACAGTAATGGATTCTCTGCTAATATGAAATGAAAGCAGGGAATGCAAAATCAGCACAATATACTTTTAATGTTATGGTTAGGCAGGTTATAGATAATAAGTTGTATGCTTTATGCAGTGTTTTATTGTGTAAATGCAGCTTCTAGACATAGCAGTTATGCTGCATTATTATAAATAAGTTTGTTACATGACATATTACCATTGTAACTACTGACTAACTACAGGGGAGGAATGTGATTTTGAAAGAATGGAAGTTATGGCCAATGAGAGGTTATGGTGAAAACGATTTACTTCTTGCTGTAGTTTGCAAGACCCTAGCTTACAGAAGAATAAATTAGTTGTTCAACAATGGGTTAAACAGAATTATGAATCAGACTGATGATTTTGAAAACTTTTTGTGCACACTACTTTTTGACATGCTTTTACAGGGAACCCAAACTTGTTACTTCTGAATTAAATTACTATTGTACTTGTTTTACTCAATTTTACACCTTTAATAAAAAGATCCAGTTTTGTTTATAAAGGTTTAACTGCAGCTGTTTAGTTGCATATTGCCTTTCTGAAGATGGGATTGTGTTTAACATAATGTATCCAGAAGTTGGTGATGAAACACATCAACTCCTGCCTGAGAAATGACTTGGACCCTCTCCAATTTGTCTACCGGAGTAGCAGGTTCACAGCAGATATCAGCTCATCGGCTTTTCACTCAACCCAGGAACATCGAGATAGCAAAAATGTATACATCAGGATGTTCTTTATCGATAACATTTTGGCATTCAATATCATCATCCCCTCAAAACAAATCAACAAGCTTCAAAACCATGGGCTCAATACCTCCTTGTGCAATTTTGTCTTTGATTTCGTCACTTGCAGACCCCAGTTAGTTCAGATTGGCAACAACACCTTCCCCCCAATCTCCATCAGCACAGGTGCACCACAAGACTGTGTGCTTAACCCCCAATCTACTCAGTTTACACTTATGACTGTGTGGCTAAGCACAGCCCCAATGCCATTTTTAAATTTGCTGATGACACCACTGTTGTTGGCTGAACCAAAGGTGGTGACTAATTAGCATATAGGAGGGAGGTTGAAAATGTGGCTGCCTGGTGCCATAACAACAACCTCTTAATGCAAGAACAAAGAGCTGCTAATCATCTTCAGGAGGAGGAAGCCAGAGGTCCATGGGCCAGTCTTCTCTGGAGCTTCAGAGGTGGAACGGGTCAGCAGCTTTAAATTCCTTGGTGTTATTATTTTGAACGACCTGTCCTGGACCTGACATGTAAATGCAATTACAAAGGAAGTATGGCAGCGCCTCTACTTCCTTAGGAGTTTGCATAGATTTGCTATGACATCTAAAACTTTGACAAACTCCTATAGATGTGTGGTAGAGTGTGTATTGACTGGATGCATCACAGCCTGGTATGGAAACACCAAAGCCCTTGATAGGAAAATCCTACAAGAATTAGTAGATACGGCCCAGGTAAAGCCCTCCCCGCTATTGAGCACTTCTGCATGAAGTGTTGTCACAGGATAGCCGAATCGATCATCAGGAATCCCCAATGTGCCCTCTTATCATTGTTGCCATCAGGAAGAAGGTATAGGAGTGTCAGGACTCACACCAGCAGGTTCAAGAGCAATTATTACCCCTCAACCATCAGGTTCTTGAAGCAGAGGCGATAACTTGACTAAACTTCACTTGCCCCATCATTGAACTGTTCCCACAATCTATAGACTCACGGACTCTTCATCTCATGTTCTTGACATATATATATATATATAAAATATAGCGACATATATGTAGTTTGATAATATATTTACTTTTAGAGATGTCACTTCTTTCCAGCTCCAGTGAATGTGATCATATTTCTGGCACACAGTTGATGGATTCATAGAATTTGACCTCCCCAGCCTGCAATGCACTTTGGAAAACCCAAGGACTTCGGTTAAAAGAGTGCCCATGAGCAAAACTAGTAGAATATGGTGCGCTGTGTTTGTGCTCCAAAGTAGCGGTGTGCTTCAACACTTGGAGTCCAACTCAAGTGCCAGAACTAATTTACCCTGTTCTGTCAGCAAGTTCTTTGGAATAGATGTAGCTTATTTGGGTTGGTAATTTTTTTTCTCTGACGTGCACCAATTCAACATCCCACAATAAATTACATCATATTTTGACAGTGTATCCTCATAGAGTTCAAATTAATAAACTATCCAAAAGATTTGAGAGAGATTTATTTCTGCAGGGATTCAGTGTGCAGTGAGCTGAGCACTTTAGTAGAGATTTGCCATGCACATTATACTACTGGGGCGATAATCCTCAGGTAACAGTTCTTCATTTAAATCTTATTTTCAGTAACTACGTGATTGATTTCTGTTCAGTTGTTCCATGAGTTTTTGATATAGGAATGAGGAAAAATTGAATACATTCTCTCAGCTTCTTAATAATTTGATAAAGTGAAAACATACCATAGTTCAGTTCTTAAGAATGTTGTATTCTAATGTTCCCATGATCTTGCAGTGGATCTGTGAAATTGGCCCAGACCTGTGCTTAAATGATTCACAGATTTGCTGTTGTGGTCCATTAAGTCCATTATATTTTATTTATTGTACTTGCTAGGAAATTTGAAGCCTTTAATGTTGCTGTATTCTGTAGTGAATAACCTGTATTTTCAAAGAAATGAATTGATAGTGAATAACTCCAGTTATTTGAATATGTAATGCTTGAGTTTCAATAACACCATAGTCGTCTGATCATATAAAATAAACTAGAATAAAATGCAGGTTATTAGTGGCAAGTGAAGTGTTATTAAAGCACTTCAACTTGTGCTGCTTCAATGCTCACTGATCTTACTTGACTTTTTAGACTTGGGAAGACTAAGTATTCAAGTCTGATATTTAGTTTATAAGAAGCTTTGCTTTGGGCACTAATTATTCTTAAATAAAAAAATTAAGGAAATGGAAATAATTTTCAATTCCTTCAGAATTTTTTTAAACTTTGCATAATCCATAAAGTAGCTGCTTCAATGGAAAGTACCTTCCATAGCAACTCCCTTAACTCAATGTGGTATATTGCCCCTCAGGCTTCACATTTGGCACCAGCTGAATTTTGTTTTGTTGAACTTACCAGACATCATCTAACTTCCTAATTTAATAATCATGAATGCAAAAAAAAAATCACCTGTGAAATGACATGTGTTTGCTAGAAGTAATAGTTTATCCATGTGGAGATGATCTTTGCTGAAGGCTTTATAGGTAAAATTTGAGTTGCATGAGACTTTCTCAGCATCTTTGAACTACAATAAAAAAAAAACATATTATTCTAATTCGCTCTGGTGGCTGTATTAAACAAAATTTTTCAAAGCGTTCAGCAGGTAGATCAATTTGAGCTTCAACTTCAGAGGGAGCAAAGGATTTAAGTAACAAAGTTAGTGGAGGAATAGCAGGAAACACTTGGATATTTATGTACAACTACACCACCTCTGAGTACAGATCACCATCCCAGCAAAACAGAATACATTATTAACTGCAAAATAATTACATGCACTAAATGACCATAGATAAAATTAATTTCTTTGCAGCTGGCTGCTTCCTGCAATAGTCTCAGCTTTTATCCAGTTGGTGAGATTATATTGGAAGGTAGTTGCAAAGAGGCCTTATAGATTCCTCATGGTACATTCTCTTTCATCTTAATTAATCCTGAGGTATTAGTTCAAATATTCAGCTATAACCATGCATCAGCTTCTCATCCTGTCATTCGATTGTAGGAGATGCTGACTTCTGTTTGTTGTCTTGTGTATATATATGTATTCACTTCCAGTACAAAGCAGATCAAGGAAAGGGGGCAGCATATCTGTGCAGCATGAATCCACTAATCAATGATCACAAGATTAAAAGCAGCCCCTCAGGAGTAATGAAGATGGAACAGCTGATTATGATTGCTCATAGCAATAATCACAGTACAATAGCCTACCAATTGCATTAACTATTTTCTAAAATTTACTCTTTTTAACTCATATGAGAAACATATGCAAAAAAATTATTGCGGCTTGCTTAAATGTGGGAGGATCGATTGTGAGGGTCGTAACATTAAAAATTTAAATATGAAATAGCAGTGAGAATAGAGTCCAAAATTATACTACAGAATCGCAGTTTTAAGGAGGACTTGTTCCTCAATTGCAATACAGTGGTAACAAAAGGATTACCAATTTCAGAACAAAAAGTGACCTCGTGATTGCCTAATTCTGACATACACTGAGCGTATGTTTTAGATTTTAAAGATGAATTTTTTTAATGTCAAATATGTTTTAAAACTGCATAAAGCCATAAATGAGAAAACATCTTGGAATTATGGAGCATGTCCCAATCTCATAATATTTCAGAATATCCAGTGAAATATTTTGAACTTAAGTCACTATTGTAGGAGACGTGCATGTCTTAGTTTGCTTTTCACCGGTTAAGCACAGTAGGTATAGAGCAGCATGTTCAGTGGTATTCCTGAATGTGATCTTCCTATGTCTATAACTTTCTATATGCTGTATATAATAGTTCAGCAAAAAGAAAATGGAATTATGGATCAGACTGTAGCAAGTAGCTCACTGGAATATTTATGCATTCCCTCTGAAATTCAAGTGACAGTAAGCACCATTATTATCCTATGAACTTTACATAATTTAGCCCTCACACTAAGCAGTACTATGTTTCAACAAAAGTAAACAGAGAGGACCTTAGTGTTGGTGTTCAACAGGACTGAAAAGTCAAAGAATAGTCAAGATAATAGAGTATGTTGTAGATAAAATACATAATTACTATCAACTTTCAAAGAACGTTTTGATCCTCAGGACAATTTGTGCACTTGTATTAAGAACCCATCTTAATCAAAGCTGGGTAACTTTAGTGGAAACACGGACATGGACAAGAATGTGAGGGTGAATACCCAGAAAAGATGCATCCCAGTAGCAGACTGGAATACTGGAATTTGAATGTGATAGATTTTGCCATGTTGAAGGTCTTGGGTAAATCAAACTGAGGCAATAGTGTTGCTTTTGTGAGAGTGATCCAGATCAGCAGTAAGAGACTCTATAAGAAAATTGTTAAGCATTTTTACTGAAAAGGAATTGAATTTTTTTCAAAATGGTCATATATTAAAGAGTTAAATATTAGTTGTGTATAGTTGTGTATAATTGTTAGATTCAAAATAAACTTTCCTCGGATTTGAAAAATTAAAGAAGCATTTCATCTCTTCTGTTGGGCCCTGCTTCATAAAGCGAGGCCAGTGTAAAGATCCGGGTGACAGCAATGAAATCTGAGCTTTTGTGCAGGATGACTATATGGCTGAATAGTGGAAATGACGGAGATTATTTTTGTTCTTTAGCTGGTAATTATGATCTCTTCCAGTTGTGATTTTTTTTGACCAAAGGTTGACTAATTTTTACCTGCACAAACATTCTGTTGAATCTGCTAACTCAGGCTGTACCAAAACTAAGATTGCTTTTATCCAAGTGACTTTGTAGCACATCTATAGACATAGTTGTGTCTTATCTTTCTTTTCTCTTGCTTGGTTATTAGTTGCCAGAAAGTTCATTTGCTGAAAAAGCAAGAAAATTCTTCGAAATTTTCAGGGAAAGACCATAGTACAGTGACCAATACCATTAAGCAAGGTGTTCGTGGACCCCAGGCATAGAAGAATAGTCCAGAAAGTGACACTATTTAGTTACAGAATTTTGACTTTATGCGCACTGTTACCATATGAATACTGTACTGGCACATCAAAGGATAGTTCAGAGGCCCTGTTCCAGTTATTTTTAGTGGATTGCATTTTTGCAGGAAGTAAAACCTGTATGTCAAAGAGCTGCATCTGTGGTTTCATGTACATACAGGCAGTAGGAACAAAATTAGGCCAATAATGAGACTAACTAAAATTAGGGTATGTGACTGAATATGATATCAATACCTAAATTGTTTTCCAACTTTAACAGATGCTTTTGATTCATCTTAATTTCTTGGTTTGCATTCTTTCAGATTGAATTGATATTTCCTATCCCATGTCTGTATCAGTGGTTCTCAACCTTTTTCTGTTCATGGCCCACTTGTGACTTTGTTTTACCTCTGTGGCCCTCATGCTCCATAGTCTCAGTTAGTTGCTAAAGTTTTTTTTGGGTCAATTTACTGTTTATTCTCATATGCAGTCAATATTTATGTTCTAATAGGTTATAGTATTATGTGTTAAATATAATGTTACTGGTATATATGAAAAATAAAATGATTTCAAAGCTCTGTCTAGGATACTTTATTTATAATATATATTATATTCTTTCAACCAGCACCTATAAAGAACTAAATATTGTTATTTTAGTTATTTAGTGAGATCTTTGTGACTGATGCAAACAAGTGAATTTTTGAATATGTGGTTGCAATTTGGTTAAAGATAATTGAGTTGTGAAACCTCTTTTCACAACATCAAGATGGTTATGAGCTTTTTATAGCAGGTGAAGAGCTTGACTAAAGTTACATTCAACTCGATAAAAGGTGGGAAATCCAATTAAAAATAGCTTTGCTTTCTCCCAGAACTGTGGAAACTTGTTTTGAATATCATTAGTTATCCAGAAATATTCCCCGCTGTGCTTGAATTTTGCTTGAGCTGCTATATCACTCCACAGCTCAATTAGACATTCTTGCAATGTGGTGTCAGCATCATCCCCAAATGGATCCACCAGCCAATCTGGAATATGCATCTCCAGCAGGTCTCCAAACCGAAATTCCATATGATCAAGATATACAATCGGATCATCTCCTTGCAATTCTATTTTAAGAGTGATCAGTGAAGGAATGTGCATAAATTCATGACGTCCAATATTGCTGCTGAAAAGTTTGACTTTTCCAGCGGAAGTAGTAATAGCCTCCTTACCTGAAATGAGATTGAAGTTTTTACTTTGTAACTGTTTGTTTAATGAATTCAGTTTTTCAAATATATCTGACAGGTAAAATAGTCAGTCTTAGCTGTGACAATTTGTTCTCCAAGGTGCTTATCACTTAGAAATACTATAAAACTACAATGCCTTGAAAAAGTATTCAGCCCCCAACAATTTGTTCACATAAATGAGTATTACAACTAGGGATTTTGAACAATTTAACTGTAAATTTTTATTTGTGCTCCTTTTTTCACAGGTGAGCCCAAAAAAATACGGAAAATTGTAAAATTTGAAAATCTCTAAATTCAAAAACTGAAATGTCAACAGTTCAAAAGTATTTATTCCCCTTTGCTCAGTATTTAGTTGAACCACATCTCGCAACTATTGCAGCCAATAGTCTTTCTGGATAAGTCTCTACTAGCACTGCACAGTGTGATGGAACAAGATTTGTCACTCATCCTTGCAAAATTGCACAAGCTGCGCCAGGTTAGCTGGGGAGCAGCGGTGGACAGCAATTTGAGGTCTTGCCAGACATGTTTGATCAGATTAAGGTCAGTATTCTGACTGGGCTACTCAAGGACATCAATTTTCCTCATTTGAAGCCCATGGATGCGTTGGCAATGCGCTTTGGGTTGTTGTCCTGCTGAAAGAGAAACTTCCTCTGCTTTCTGGCAGGATCTCTCTCTATTTAGCAGCAATCATCTTCCCATCAATCCTGACCAGATTTCCAGTCCCTGCTGCTGAAAAGCATCGTCAGAGTGTGATGCTACCCCAAGATACTTTACAATAGGGACGGTGTTACCTGGCTGATGCGCAGTGGCAGATAGTGATGCAGTTGTAGACTTCACACGTTCTCGCCTCGCCGCAGAGTAGCTGTTTCTGCCAGGTGACCCCACTGCAGTAACTGCAGCCTTCATGTCAGGTTTTATAAGTACTATAACCCGCAGTGCTTAGTGGAGGGCAAACAGAACCAGCCCCCTGCTGCACACTCGCTGACTGGCCTTGCTGCTGACAGCCCTGTCCAGTCTACAGTTTGTGATGTGGGAGTGGAGCTGTTGTGCTGCCTCATTTGCATCATCTAAAAAGAATTGAATTGACTTTATTTCTTACATCCTTCACATACATGAGGAGGTCTTGGCTGGATTGTTCTTTGTCAGGCACCTCACCCTCGACCTTACCGCCATGGGTGACCCTACCAGGAGCATAGCTCCAGACGGCATTGCTCTCGGGATCACAGGACCACACAAGCTTCTCCACCACGACAAGGTGACAATTCATGGTGGAACAGGCAGACGAAGTTACTTCGAACTCAACAGCTGTGAAGGCGGATGAAGGCTGCAACAAATCCATCAGCTCCAGTCGTCGTGGTTTCCATGCCATTGGAATCAGTTGGTTGATTTGTGAAGTATCGTGTGCTTCTTGGAGTGCAACATCAAGTACACGTTAAACAAATACACACAGGCATCTTCGCTCTGTGGGCCACTTCTTCAGAATGAAGACCATCATCCTCGACCTCGAGGAATAGCCACGACGACATGAGGAGTAAAAATCTTTGTTACGCCTCCAGCTAAATGTGCAATCATAGTAATTTATAATGATTTATAATAAATAGAACAGTCAATGTAATATAGAGTACACTCAAATCAGCGTGAGTTCATCAGTCTGATGGCCTGGTGGAAGAAGCTGTCCCAGAGCCTGTTGGTCCCAGCTTTTATGCTGCGGTACTGCTTCCTGGATGGTAGCAGCTGGAACAGATTGTGGTTGGGTGACTCGGGTCCCCAATGATCCTTCGGGCCTTTTTTACACACCTGTCCTTGTAAGTGTCCTGACTCATGGGAAGTTCTCAACTACAGATGCACTGGGCTGTCTGTACCACTCTGCAGAATCCTGAAATTAAGGGAAGTACAGTTCCCATACCAGGCAGTGATGCAGTCAGTCAGGATGCTCTCAATTGTGCCCCTGTAGAAAGCTGTTAGGATTTAGGGGCCCATACCAAACATCCTCAACTATCTGAGGTGAAAGAGGCGCTGTTGTGCCTTTTTCACCACACAGTTGGTGTGTACAGACCATGTGAGATCCTCGGTGATGTGAATGCCGAGGAACTTGAAGTTGTTTACCCTCTGAACCCCGGATCCATTGATGTCAATAGGGGTTAGCCTGTCCCATTCACTTCATTCAGAGTTCCAATTCAATTACAAATACTCTTTTATTTTTATTGGTGTATTTTAGTAATATTTCACTAAAACAATAAACATGGCCCATTCAGAAACTGCTGTGCCCCCCCACCAGATTGTTGTTTTTACCTTGTAGCCCCTGCACAGTCTGGCAAGGCTCCCTGGGGAGCCATATGGCCTATGTTGAGAACCACTGGTTTAAATCTTTAGAAACCCACAGCCTTCCTTTACTGCACAGCCCTGCTCGTTCCAATATTCTATTTCCTGCTCATGCTGAATAACATTTGCAGTTTCTTGCATGTGAGGGCTGAGATTCTGACAATATCTACGTCATTCTGATTAAGTGCACTGATAAGAAGGCGGCGAGCTGCTTTAACGGGTGAAGTCTCTGCAGAGATAGTTGGTAGGGACAGGTAGAAAAAACAGAAATAATTTTTTCCATACAGTAGCACTTTCTGGCATATCATTGATAATGTTTCTTTTATTGAAAATTTTATTGTGTAACAATATCTGTTTAAATTGATAATATGTAGCAATATCAAATTGAATACTGCTAGTTCATCATAGCACTATGATTAAGTGAATGTATTTTTCATTTATGGACAAATGTCAGCTTTTATACTTTTTAAAAAATGTTTTAATATATTGCATTTTACTGTATTTAACCTGAGTATAAATACATTTAATAATCATCCCTTGTATTTTCACAATAATTTACTATTCATAAAAAATATAAATTTTATCATCTCAAATTAGAAATTATTCATGATTTACATGATATTTCTGAACAGTGTAATTTGATTCTACTCCCAGATGATGCTCTTTAGTAAATACAAATTGTTTAAAAAAGGGACTGACTAGATTTTCTGTGAAGTATGCTTAGTGACCTCTATGCTTGGAATGAGACAGCTCATAGAGCTGCTATCTCATATTTCCAGAGGCCAGGGTTCATTCCTGACCCTTGCTGCTGTTTGTGTATTTTTATGTTTTCTCTGTTACAGTCTTTGTTTCCTCAGGATATTATGGTTTATTCCCTCTTCTCAAAAACCTAGGGTCAATATGTTGATTGGCCACTACAAATCCTCCCTCGTGTGCAAGTGAAGAGTTGAATGTGGAAGGAGTTGATTGAACTGTGGGAAAATGGAATGGGTAGGGTAGGATCAATGTAAAAAAATGAGTACTTGTTGGTCAGTGTGACTTGATGGACCAAAAGGCCTGTTTCTATTCTGCATCTCTCTCATTCCCTGAGTTATGTGGTTATGGCATCCGTTAGTCTTGCGAGACGATGGATCTGTGCCTGGAAAGTCTTCACTCTCCAGGGTGCAGGCCTGGGCAAGGTTGTATGGAAGACCGGCAGTTGCCCATGCTGCAAGTCTCCCCTCTCCATGACACCAATGTTCTCCAAGGGAAGGGCATTAGGACCCATACAGCTTGGCACCAGTGTCTTCGCAGAGCAATGTGTGATTAAGTGCCTTGATCAAGGACACAACACGTTCTCTCGGCTGGGGCTCGAACTCACGACCTTCAGGTCGCTAGTCCAGTGCCTTAACCACTTGGCCACGTGCCCACACGTGTGTGGTTATGATGATACACTTAAGAGTGATACCTATTGATTGGAAGTTCCGCTGCTCTGAAAAACAAAAAATCAATTTGCTACCACATACCGCTTGCAATTCTAAAAGCACAGAACATAACTATTAAGGTTGTCATTTCTATAATGCGTTTGTTATTTCCAGTGAGTCTACAGCACATTAAACTGTACACGGAATGGAGCATATTGGTTTATTCCTTGCCCAAGAGACAATTATTGCACAGTGCTGTAGCAATTTTATGTTTTGCACTGTACTACTGCCACAGAAGTAAAACAAATTTCATGACATATGTGAGTGATAATAAACCTGATTCAGATATGGGTCTCTATTGTGTACTGAGAGTGGGAAGGGGACAGGGAGAGGGGAATCATGGTTGGGAAATAGGGGAATGGAGACGGAAGGAAGTGGGAAGCACCGGAGGGACATTCTGTAACCATCAGTAAACCAATTGTTTGGAATCATGTGACCATGCCTGGTGTCTGAGGGCTGGGTGTGTCTGCACCCACACCCCCTCTCACCCCACCCTTGGCACTTCTCAGCCACCTGTCTGGGGTGTTTCAGCCTTGCCATTCCCAACATCCTTTGCTCCCGCCAGATTAACCTAACTGGCTGTCCGCGCTCCACATTAATAAATATAGTGCAGTGCAAAATTCTTAGGCACCTGAGCTATATATATAGGGTGTGCCCAAGACCTTTACACAGTAATGTATATCCTCTTGGCTCTTTTTACCCACACCATCCCAGAAGCTGTTCATTTTGTACACCCCATAATGTAGTGTGATCTATTTCCCTTTTATATGTATGGACAATGGGTATAGTCAGGCAGAGGCGATGATTGGGTAATTCCTCTGTCAATTAAGCTTGGTAACAGCACTATTGTGATTGACTGCAACTGGCTTTATTCATGTCATTTGTATGTAGCGGTCCTGCACTGAAAATATATTTTCAATTACCCTCTTCACATTTATGGGCAGTTTCCATTTCCTCTACCCCTTACATCGATTTTGTTCCCTTAGTGAATTGACCATTTTCTGTGAGTCACATGCCCCACCTTTCCTCCAACTCAATGTCTGACGTTGCTAATAAATACTGATCTATAAGGTGGCTGTGGACAGAGCATTCATTGAGCAGTTATGGCCCTCATTCTAAACTCTGCTGAAAAGCCTTTTCTACACATTTTCTTCAGCCTTCAATAAAACACATCAAGCCATATATTTTATTGCCACAAATTTGCTTCATTCTTTTTCATGTAATGGCAAACAATCATTTCCCTTGTGGAGCTAGTTGTGCCGTTTTCTTGAACTATTAGAACCTGTGTTGAAGCAAGTTTCTTGGTGCTACGTCAGACAAGGGCCTAAGAATGAGGAGTAGGAGTAGGCCACCTGGCCCTTTGGCCTGCTCTGGTTGTCCGTGGCTGATCCTGATGCTGTATTTTGCAGCACCGTTCATGCATCTCTTGATTCCTACCACTTCCAGAAACTTTTCAGTCTTAGTTTAAAATTACATCAATGTCCCAGCCTCGTAATCCTCTTGGATTGAGAATGCCAAAGAATACTCATGTTCTGAGCAAAGAAATGCTCTTTATTTCAGCCCTAAATAGCTCACGCTTTAGTTTGAAACTGATCCTGGTTCTAAACTCCTTGGTTAAGGGAAATATTCTCCACTCATCTACCCTGTGAAGTCCTGTAAAAAGATGTTTATATATTCATGATGTGTTCAGCAAGGATATCCCTTATTCAACTGAACTCGAGAATAGAGGTCAGAATCAGGTCAGGCCACTCGTCTGAGTGCTACTGGTACCATGTAACCCAGCGCTACCTGTCGCATGGTCGGATGGTCGGTGACTAAACCGGCTCCCCCATCAGGCTTGCCTGGTGAGGAGGGTGGCTAGACACCCTGCAGGACGAAAAACAAGACCTGTCAAAGGGCGGATGAACCCTCTCGTAAGGTCAAAGGCCACTAGCAAAGATATGCCATGAAGCATGGAAAGGGCATCCCTTGCATCGAAGCTTGGTCTGGCCATTCAGTGCAACAGAACTTCCCCCAGCCGTCTTGCACCCCACCATGCTGCTGGATCCGGGAGGGGATGTCGAGAGGGTGGGTCTGGACCTGTGCAACCCCCTACTCAACTGAAATCCACTCACACACACGCTGTTCCTTTCTGAGGAGTGGGGTACCACCCCGCTAACTGACTGAAAGGAACCATCATCACCATCAATGGATAGCGGGGGGTGGGGGGGGGGAGAGAGAGGGGGAGGGGGAGAGAGAGAGAGAGAGAGAGAGAGATAAAGATAAATGTCCTCAGCTGACAGACGCACAAACACAGGAGCCAGTTTGATGAACCTTTGATATGCATCCTCTGTAGCAAGTATATCTTTCAGATAGGTTGTGTCAAATTGTACACTACGCTGTGGAAGTAAGACCCTGTATAATTGGCGTGAGAGAGTTTTAATCCTGTACTCAGATCGTTTTGCAGTGAAGGCCAACAGACCATTTACCTTCCTCCTCACCTGCTTCACCTGCATGTTGCCTTTTGTTTCTGTAGGGCGTCAACCATGTCGAAATATTGAGGTGTAAGATCCCACAGAAAGAGAGGTATCGTGGGAAGCAGAACGATTTTTCCGCTTTTAGTTCTTCTGAGTGGGTTTTGACCGCCCTGTGGATATTCACTGCCATCCCACTGTATCCTGTTTTCAGTGGCAGTCTCCGTGTTGTATTGTTCTGTGGTCTGGGATACTTTTGTGATACTTTTCAAAAAGTTCGATTTGATGTGTCTGAGTTTTCATCTACTCTAGCCTCTGTGTCTAAGTGCTGTGAAGAGACACTTTCTGATTACTGATAACAAAATGGTATGTTCCAAGAGCACAGAAATACTGTGAAGTATTGCAGCTTTTCAGTTATTTTCATTGATAGTCCAAATAAGCTACACCTTTCATTAATATTGAAGAAAATCAGAGAAGGTTATAACTTTACATCTTGCATTGTGAAATTTGAGACTTGCTGATACACGCTTCCCCAAAACGAAAGTCAAGAGCTTGTTTCTAGGCTTATGATTTTTGAACTTAGAACATGAATCTGTTTAAAAGTTGTTTAGGAAGAACTCTTCTATGTATTTTCCTCTTCTGGGTTAAAAGCTGGTCGTAGCTTCTGTACATCTGTTGTGACTTAGTCGCCATGTCCAATCTGGCTCTTTGTAATATAGTATTTGAGCACATGCTTTCTTGTAAAAATGTGTTTAATTTAGGTTTGTTTTGCGTTTCCTTGTCAATGCTGCTTGTATGATGCTTTCTGTTTGTGATACTGCCTCCAGTCAGTTTTTCATTGCAGACGTGCATATGTGTATGTGTGTTTATGACAGTCAACTCAACTTTGACTTTATAACTTTGTTTAGCACTGCCAGGCCACCAGACCTGGCTTCTAATACAATTCTACCTACAACAGTTTACTTGATACAGTAGCAAAGATAATTTAATTCTTTCTCTTAACTGAGGGGAGAATTTATGTTTGCTTAATATCAACGTTGACTTTAGTGGTAACTCATAAAGACATTCTGCAGATGCTGGAAATCCAGGGCAATACACAAAATGCCAGAGGAACTCAACAGGTCAGGCAGCCTTTATGGAAATTAATAAGCAGTCCGAGACCCTTCTTAAGGACTATAAAAGATGTAAGAAAGTACCAGAAGAGAAGCTGGGGGAAGGAGAAGGAGGACGAGCTAGAAGGTGATAGGTGAGGAGAGGTAGGTGGGAGAGGGGGATGAAGCAAGAAGCTGGGAGGTGATGGGTGTAAAAGGCAAAGGGCTGGAGAGGAAGCAATCTGATAAGAGAGGACACTGGACCATGGAAGAAAGGGAAGGAGGAGGGCCACTAGGTGATAAACCAGTGAGGAGAAGAGGTAAGAGGGCCAGAATGGGGAATTGAAGAAGAGGGAAGGGGGAAGGGGAAAATTACCATAAGTCAGAAAAATTCGATGTTCATGCCATCAGGTTGAGGCTACCTGGATGGAATATGAGGTTTTGCCCCTCCAAGCTGAGAGTGTGGTCACATTGTGGAAGAAGAGAAGGCCATAGACCGACATGTTAGAATGGGAATGGAGATAAGAATAAAAATCGTTGGCCACCAGGAAAACCCGCTTTTTGAAGATGAAGTGGGGGTGCTCCACAAAGCAATCCCCCAGTCTGCATTGCGTCTCACCACTGTAGAAGAGGCTGCATCGAGGCACTGGATACAGTAGATGGCCCCCAATAGATTCGCCATTGAAGTGTTGCCTTGCCTGGAAGGACTGTTTGGGGTGCTGAATGGAGGTGAGGGGGGAGGGGAATGGGTAGGAGTTGCACTTCTGCCACTTGCAGGGGTACCTGCCACAAGGGAGAATAGAGGGAAGGGATAAATGGACAAGGGAATCACAAAGGCAGCGGTCCTTGAGGAAAGTGGAGAGTGGGGGTTAGGAGGTAAAAATGTGTTTGGTGGTAGGGTCCCATAGAAGATGGCAGAAATTGTAGAGAGTGATGTGTTGGATGCATTGGCTCAGGTGAGGACAGGAGGAACTCTCATCACTGTTAAGGCAGCAGGAAGATGGAGTAAGCATGGATGTCTGTGAGATGGAGAAGATGCGGGTGAGGGAGCATCAGTGGTGGATGAAAGGAAACCCTGTTCTTTGAAGAAGGAAGACGTCTCTGATGTCCTGGAAAGGAAATTCTCATCCTGAGAACAGATCGGGCAGAGATGAAGGAACTGAGAAAAGGGAATGGCATTTTTACATGAGACAGGGTTTGAAGTGATATAGTCAAGGTAATTATAGGAATCAGTAGGTTTATAAAAGATATTGGTAGACATTTTGTCTCCAGAGATGGAGACAGAGATATTGAGAAAGTGGGGAGAGGTGTCAGAAATGGACCATTTGACTTTAAGCAACACACACAAAATGCTGGAGAAACTTAGCAGGCCAGGCAGCATCTTTGGAAAAGAGTAAACAGTCAACGTTTCAGTGTTTCCTCTAATTTGTAATGACCAGTGTGTGCACAAATGTTGTGCTGTGCGATTTTTTGACCAGTGACAACAACAGGTGCACACTGAATTTCATATATAGAGGTATTCATTTTAACAGTTAGCAAAACATGGTCAATAAGAACTTTGATCTCCTCTGAGTTTGATCGTTTTCGCTCTTGTTCACCTGCCTTCTCACAAAACATACATAGCAGGCCTGTAGCAGGTAATGAAGGATTTTCTCACTGGAGCTTTTGCACATCATCCACATGTGATTTGCTTGTTAAATGACATTTAAAAATGTCACTCCACTTCTTCCCACTTGCAAATTCTCCAGCAACTTTTCATCCTAACAAGACATGTAGGTAACACCAGTTTCTGTATTGTGCTTAAATATTTCTTGTAGGTGCATGTTCCTGACCTCATGAGCTTTTGGTGTAGTAGTTTCTGCTGTTCATTCAGCTATTCTGCTTTAAATGCAAAAACAGTTCTTTTGTGCTTCACACCCTTTGATTCTTTGGAATTTGACATAGTGAATCAATAATTTCTTCAATAAAAACAGTATAAATAATCCAGTTCTAAAATCTGTAGACAAATCATTGCAAACTCCACATTGTCAACACCGTCCACATTAGAAATTGGAAAAGTAAATGTGATTGTGTACAATTGTGAAATATACTTACCAAGCAAATGATGTAGAAGGTGACAACCCTTTGTGAGCAGTTTAAATTCATTTGTGTACTAGTAGCAAAAGATGTGTGTGGGCACACACATTAGAGGGAACATTAGTTCCAGGTCTTGGCTCCCCCTCTGCCATCAGATTCCTTCTTCACCAGCCGTTTATCTTTCCTCCCTATCATCTCCCAGCTTCGTAATTCATGCCCCCTTCCCCCCGCCCATTTGATTTGACAGGGAGTGCAGAGAACAAGAGGATGCCAGCAGCATGGAGGCTATTCAACAGAGCTTTATTGACAGCGTTGCTGATACAGGATGTCAGCTCCTCCCATGTGGGAGTGGTTGACTAAGTGGCATAGGATTAACCCATTTAAATACCAAGATAGCTTCACTATTACCTTCTAACTTACCTCCCCCCCCCAACCTTCTTATTCTGACATCTTCCTCCTTCCTTTCTAGTCCTGATGAAGGGTCTCAGCCTGAAGCATTAACTGTTTATTAATTTCCAGAGCTGCTGTCTGACCTGCTGAGTTCCTCCAGCGTTTTGTGTTTTTTGGTAATGGCCTGGGATTTTCTGTTGAAAATTTCAACATCAAACATTAGTCTTTGGCTTCACTCCTGACTGGTAAATTCCCATCCTCTGCCCATAGTCCGAGGCTGGCAGGTTCTAGAATTGAATGACCAGACCCAGATAGCAAACTGCATCTTTTAATGCACAAGATGATGAACATGCAAATTAGGGCTAAGAGGAAGCCATTCACTCTTCCAACATGTTGACCTGTTCCAACATTCAATAAGATCAAAATCAAAATCACTGACTATCTCATGAAATGTATTGTTTTGAAGCAGCCGTACAGTGCAATATATGAAAGTACTATAAACTACAATATGAGAGAAATATAAATAATTAAAATAAATAAGTAGTGTAAAATATTGAGGTGTGTTCAAGGGTTGTTTCATTATCCACTCATAAATCTTGATGGTGGAGAGGAAGATCATGGTTTCTCTGATTCAAAAAGATCTGCACTCCTGTCCATTCACGTTAACATTTCACCATTTTATAATTTCTAAGGGAGTCAGTGCCAAAGGATCATAACCATCTGAGATAAAGCATTTTACTTTGCTGTCTTTATTGGTGTTCACTTTTTTAAATGGCAATGTTTAGTTTTAACATAAGAGGAAATATCCTTTTAGGATCTCGTATATTTCAGCAGTCTCCTCTCATCTTTTAAATGCGTAGGCTGTCGAAACTTTTTCAAATGACAACATGCCCATTCCATGTATTAGTCTGGTAAACTGCTAAACTGATATCAATGCATTAGTATCTTTACATCAATTAAGGGGACCAATACCTCCCTACCTATCCATCCATCTATTTATATCTACCTCTCTCTCTCTCTCTCTCTCTCTCTCTCTATCTATCTATCTACCTCCCAATCTCTCTATCTAGATAAAGCGCCAAATAAGCCCTTCCACCCTTTGAGCCGCGACACCCAGCAATCCCCCAGTTTAAAGCAAGCCTAATCTTGTGACAATTAACTGCTGCTTTGGATTGTTGGAGGAAAACCATGAGGTTATGGAGAGAACATACAAACTCCTTACAGCCAGCGGCGGGAACTGTGCACAGTACTCTAAATGTTGTTTTACCACCACCCTGAAGCATAACCGCCCTGTTTTTGTATTCCATTCCCCCTCACAACAGGCAGTAACATTCCGTCTGTTTTCCCAATGACTTGCTGTGCCAGCATGCTATCCAGTTGTAAGCCATACACTGACATGTCCAGAAGCCGCTAGATCGTGGAGCTCTGCAGTCTCTCGCCTTTGGATGATAAACTTTTATTTTTGCAGACCTAGTAGAGAATCTCACAGAAATTTTTTGTATCATTGTTAGCCTTCGTACCAGTGACTTCTGTGCCCTTACCCAAGTTATTTATTTTTTTTAAAATGCCCCAGCTCTGATCCTGTGGCACACTGGTCACTGCATCTTGCCAAGCAGAAAAAAAATGACGCATCAATGGCAACAGTTTCCTTTTAGTCAGCTTCTACTCGTGCCATTATTCTATCCCCAGCACCAGGGATTGCCAACCTTTTTTGTGCCATGGACCCCTACCGTTAACCAAGAGGTCTGTGGATCCCGAGCTGGGAACCCCTGCTGTACACTATGATCGTTTCTGTGTAACATTGCTGATGCATCTTGTCGAATGTTTTCTCAGAATCGAAGATAAGTACAGCCACAAGGTTTGGTTACTTCATTTAAGAAAGTTAATTAATGCCTTGGTGGCAGTTCAGAAAAGGCTGCCTTATGAGGAAAGTTTAGACAGGTTTGATTTGTATCTACTGGAGTTTAGAGAGGGAATGATTAAAATCTAAGGCACAATATGATGATGTGCAAAGGATATTTCCTTTTGTGGCAGGCTCCAAAAGAAAAGTCCTTTTTTTAAAGTAAGATTTGCCCATTCAAGAAACAGAAGATTCTTCAGAACTTTCTTTCACAAAGATCAGTGAAAGCTGTGTCTTTGAATACATTTAGGGAAGGGGTAGGCAGATACTTGATAACAGCAGATAAAAATTTACTTCTGGTAGACTGAAATACGAATATCACAATTAGATCTGCCATGATCTTATTATAGGATTTAGCAAACTTGAGGGGCCACATGACCTACTCCTGCTCCTCCTTCATATGCTTGCAAGGTGGCATTAAAAAAAGGAAGTTAATTATTAAAGAAAATGTTTCTTTTTACACTTGCTTGCATTGTAAGAAGGTGTAATTGGTGCCACCTTGATATACATTCGGTTCCTTCATGCCCGTGGTGGGAACATGCCACAGGAACAGGTAGCTGTCACAGTGATTAATGAGTAGAAGTAGTCAGTAGCTGGCTGAACTGTCCAGCAAGGTTATTGTGCTCCAAACCCCCTTCATCTGATGGTTTCATCCTTCATTACTCCCTAGTGGCCATATTTGAAAAAGCATGCATTTGAATGCTCGTTTAAGACCATACAGATTTTAGTTACCACAACCCCTTCCTCTACGTTGCTGCCAAACACACATTAGCTTTGTTCTCAAGTAAAGGATTTCAGCCTGTCCAGGGTACCATGAAGCTACAGATGTCAGAGGGCGCATACTGAAAGGAGCAGATTTTGTTTAGGGATTTTAAAAAAATGAGCCTTCACTTTCTATCATGGCAGCAAGTCTATTCAAACTCAGCTTAAGGCTCTTCTTCAGCCTTTCGGAGTGCAGTGGAACTGAATTACTGTCACGCCACCTAAGGGCTCCAAATGATCAAAGGTTTTTGTCCATTACTTCAAAACAGAAACTTTTATTTCATCAGAAGGAAAATGTTTATATAGATTACTTCGTTTCATTCTGTAAGAAGTGCAATGCTTCAATGCTATGATGTAAAATTAAGCCTCTTTTAAATAAATATAAGCTCATGATACTCAAAATCAACCTGGAAGCAAATTAATTACACACTTGTGGAGGAGGATATTTTGCTCAATTTGAAGTTGAGCGTTGGTTACTAAAAATCAAGTAACCAGGTGTTTGGAACATACCTGGTAATCGTAAACAATGTGTAATTAAAATAAAGTATTAGTTCTTGTCAAGATACTATGATTAGACTGTCAGTCAAATCATGTGTTTAAAAGGAGTATCTGGACGATGAGAACTTTACTTCGTACATTAACTATTAAATTAATTTCATATTTAATTATAGATTATACAAGTAGATATTTCTCAAGAAGTTGTATGTTTATTTCAGTATAAAGTAACAAATACAAGAAAATTTGCAAATGCTGGAAATCCAAGCAGCATATACAAGTGCTGGAGGATCTCAGCAGGCCAGGCAGCATCTATGGAAAAGAGCAAACAGTTTGATGTTTCAGGCTGAGATTCTTCATAAGGACAAATATTATATTAAATAACAAATATTAAGATTTGTGATGTTAGCAAGTTATGCATTATTTAAACCAATACGTTGTTTCTGAGCACTAAAAGTTATTGTTAGATTCTGAGAGTAAAGAAGATCATCTATAAATTTATTAAACAATTTTGATCTTAAGACACCTCATAAAACTTTACAGACAATTAAGTGCCGTTGTTGTGTAGACGCAGCTGACTTCCTCACATGGAGACCACAGTCAGTGTGGATGAGAAATAACATCTCCTTCTCGCTGACAGTTGACCCTGTAGTATCTCAAGGATGCAGACTTACCCCACTGCTCAACTCTCACTACACCCACGACTGTGTGGCTAGGAACAGTTCAAATGCCATCTATAAATTTGCCAATGATACAGTTATTGGCAGAATCTCAAATGGTGAAAGGAGGCATTACAGGAGTGAGATAAATCAGCTGGTTGGGTGGTGCTGTGGCAACAACCTTGCACTCAATGTTAGTGAGACCAAGGAAGTGATTGTAGACTTCAAGAAGTGGAAGTCAAGGGAACACACGCCAGTCCTCATCGAGGGATCAGCAGTGCAAAGGGTGAGCAGTTTCAAGTTCTGGGTGACAACATCTCTGAAGATATATCGTGGGCCCAACGTCTTGATGCAATTAGAAAGAAGGCACTACAGCAGCTCTATTTCATTTAGGAGTTTGAGAACATTTGGTATGCCGCCAAAGACTCTATCAAATGTCTACAGATGTATCATGCAGAGCTGTCTAACTGGTTGCATCACCATCTGGTATGGAGGGGCCACTGCACAGGATCAGGAAATGCTGCCAACCCAGCCATCACCATCATGGGCATTAGCCCCCCCCCCCCCCCCTCCAGTACTGAGAAAAGACGATGCCTTGAAAAGGTGGCATTCATCATTAAGGACATACCTCTTCTCATTGTTACCATCAAGGAGGAGGTACAGGAGCCTGAAGACACATGCTCAATGTTTTAGGAACAGATTCTTCCCCTCCGCCGTAAGATATCTGAACAGGCAATGAACCCGTGAACGCTATTTCCTTTTTCCTCTCTCTGGCTTTTTGCAGTACTTAATTCATTTAATATTTATGTACTTCTTATCATAATTTATATTTTTGTTATGTATTGCACTGTACTGCTGCTGTAAAATAACAAATTTTGTGGCATGAGCCAGTGATATTAAACCTGATTCCTATATTAACATAGGAAATCTGACAGGCCATTTGCAAACAATGAGTTCCTGCAAAGAGCAATGTAACAATAGGCTGATTAAATGGTTTTCTGAAATTGATTTAAAAAATCATTTGTCTAATCTGCGTATTCTCTAAAATAGGAGTCTCTGCTCTGTATTTCTGATCAGACAGCAGCCTCTAATTATCACTGTACCTCAGAGTAGGAGTATCCTTTGTAACCTGCATCAGATCGGCATCCATTTCACTGCGTAATATATATGAAGGCAGCCCCTGCTCTGTTCACACTTGATGTGAGAATCCTGTGCTCTATTTCATAGTTGACAGGAGACATTTGCCCTCTCTTGTGTTTGTCCAGCAGGCATCCTGCAACCTGACAGAATCCTGGCTCTGCCGTATATGTCTGGCAGCCTTGGCCCATGCTGCGTCTGACAGTGGTTTGCCTCCCACACAGGACCAAAAGAAGCCTGTGCCACATACTGTTTCACAGTACTATTGATCCAAGTTCAGTCCTGACTTCTGGTGCTATTTGCATTGAGTTTACATGTTCTCCTGGTAATAGTGTGGTTTTCCTCCAGGTGTTACAGTCAACTCCCATGTTCTGAATACAAATGGTCTGTTAGGTTAATTGTTCACTGTTAAATGTTCTTAGGGTGTAATCTGGGTTTTTGGGAATGTAGGGAGAGTATTTACAGGGAATATTAGTGTTTTGGCTTTGAGTGGCCTGCTTCTAAATTATGGGGAATTGTGAGAAATGGGAAACTGTTTAGCACAGCTTGTCCAATGTGCCATCGTATCATTGACCATAGCCTATATTCCATTGTTTGTCACCCTGTGCTCTGGATGGTAGTCTGATGGGAAAATGTTTAATTATCTGTCTGTTGTAGAAAGATACATCATGGAAACAGGCCCTTTGGTTGCTGGAGTCTGCACCAATCATCTAGTTTCCATGTTTACACTGTTCAAAGGTTCAATGGACCAATTTAATGTCAGACAAATGTATACAATATACATCCTGAAATGCTTTTTCTTCGCAACCATCCACGAAAAAACAGAAGTGCCCCAAAGAATGAAGGACAGTCAAATGTTAGAACCCCAAAGTACCCCCCTCCTGCACGTAAGCGGCAGCTAGCAACAATCCCGCCTCCCCCAATGACAGATGCATTGGCACCCACCACCGAGCATTCAAGCGTGAGCAAAGCAGCAGCAAAGACACAAACTTGCAGTTACCCCGAAGGCTTCATGTTTCACCTGGTATATGACATAGCACAGGCTCTCTCGCTCTCTCTCTCTCCCTAATAAGGAAGAAGGGAGTATCGCTGTTTTCCCAACGAGCAGGGAAACATAACAAACAACTTGCTGGTTTACGATTTTCAAAGTCCATTACGTCACTTTTTACAAGCTGTGTGCCTGAAGATCACAAAGATTCCGGGCCTCCAGGCACATAGTCGCAGATATCCCGACTCCCCCGACGACACATGGGTCTCCTGCCGTGACACCGACCCTCGATTTGCCTGTCTCCGGAGCCCGAGACCCTAGGCTTCCAAATCTGAGCAGGACTCTTAGGCCAAGCCCTTGGTGTGCTGAACAACAATGGTTGGTTATGGAACCCTGAGAATGGGCCCCATTTCCTCAAAGAACTGAAATCAGTGTGCAACTCCAGGGCAGGGTCTTCAAAAGAACCCTGGAAAGGAAAAATAAAGATATTAAAGATAGAAATAGAGCTGTTTCCAAAGATGCAAGCGAAGGAGTCGCCGTTCAGCACTGTCATCACTCCACTCCACCTCCAAAGTGGCTATTCCTACCCTATCCTGTTTTATCCTCCCTGCATTCTAATCATCTCCACCCACCTGGATTCGACAATTTACCTGCACACCAGTGACAATATGCAGAGGACAATGAACCTATCAATCTGCACACTTTAGGGATGTGGAAAGAATCTGAGGTGCTGGGAGAACCTCAAGGTATTGCAGAAACTCCACAGATGGCAATCAGGTCCTGTTAAAGGGTCTCAGCCCAAAACGCCGATTGTTTATTCCCATTTCAGGTGCTGGAGCTCCTCCAGCACATTGGGTGTACTGTTCTAGATTCCCAGCATCTTCAGGACCTTGTATCTTTGACTCTACAGATGGCATTGGAGATGGGGATTGAACCTGAGTCACTGGAGCGGTGAGGTATAACCTGGCATGGAGCCTAAACCTCTGGCACTGTCTAGAACAAACCTGTGCCTCACATGATATCTGATGGGGTCCTTCAAGTTAGATCAACCATTTGTACGTGCATTTGGAAACAGAATGAAGGAGAGTGTTATGTTTAGTAATTTCAAAACATTAAACTAATTCAAAGGAAGACATGAGAGTCCAAAATGTTCACTTTACGTGAGGCGTGTACCTATCACGTGGTAGCTTCAAGAAGTGTGTAGTTCATCTACTTATATGTATAACTTGTCAATTATTTAAATGAACAAGAATGCATAAT
This sequence comes from Mobula hypostoma, assembly GCF_963921235.1. Lineage (NCBI taxonomy): Eukaryota > Metazoa > Chordata > Chondrichthyes > Myliobatiformes > Myliobatidae > Mobula > Mobula hypostoma. The sequence continues at coordinate 35,990,430 of NC_086107.1, read as the reverse complement.
CAACCAATATTAATACAAGATGACTTAAATATTATATGCACAACAGAGAGGGACTTGGAATTTAGGCCTTCCAGATGAGGTGACACTTCAGCTATGAGTCTGTTGGGGTTATCTAATGTATGGTGGTCCCAGTGTGGCCTCCTGTATATCAGTGAGACCCAAAGTTGTTCAGGAGACCGCTTCGCCGAGCACCTACACTCTGTCCGCCAGAAAAATGCGGGATCTCCCGGTGGCCATCCATTTTAATTCCACTGCCCATTCCTATTCCGACGTCAGTCCATGACCTCCTCTCCCTGTCACAATGAGGGCACACTCAGGTTGGAGGAGCAACACCTTATATTCTGTCTGGTAACCTCCAACCTGATGGCACGAACATTGATTCCTCAAACTTGTAGTAATGCCCCCCATCCTCCTTCACCATTTCCCATTTCCCTCTCTCAGCTTATCTCCTTACCTGCCCATCACCTCCCTCTGGTGCATCTACCCGTTTTCTTTCTTCCACGGTCTTCTGTCCTCTCCTCAGGTTTCCCCTTCTCCAGCCCTGTACCTCTTTCACCAACCAACTTCCCAGCTCATTACTTCATTCCCTCCTCCTGGGTTCCACCTATCGCCTTGTGTTTCTTCCTCCCCTTTCCCCACCTTCTTACTCTGACTCATCATCTTTTTATCTCCAGTCCTGATGATGGGTCTCGGCCCAAACACCGACTGTACTCTTTTCTACGGATATGGCTGGCCTTCTGAGTTCCTCCAGCATTTTGTGTGCATTGCTTGAATTTCCAGCATCTGCAGATTTTCTGTTTCTTGTGATTAGAATTGCAGTAATTTGTCAGAGAACAGCAATAATTTCTGTTTTGGAAGAGTAGGCCATGTCCAATGTCTGTGCCATATATCAGACATCTTGTGAATCTATTTTTTCGTACTGTCCAGTGAATCATATCTTACTTTTCTGCTCTCTGCCTGAAGTCATGCAGAATTGCTCTATTTCAATTTTTTACCTGTCGTAGGATAGTCGGAAACCTTGCTATGTGATAGTCCAACTGCAACTTTGAATTGGCTTTTATCTTGCTCATCACGAGACACAAACTCTAAACTAAGAAACAACTTTGTGGCATAATGCCAGCTTCTTTCCTGTTCCACAGCAGCGTGAGGGTGCTAGGTTCAAAGTAAATTATTATCAAAGCATGTACGTGTTCCCATATACTACCTTGGGATCCATTTTCTTGCAGGCACTTTCAAGGGAAAAAATGAAATGCAATAGAATTTACAATAAACAAAGACCGGTGAACAGCCAAAATGCAAAAGACGATGAACTGTACAAGTACAATACTAATCTGAGAATATGTTGCAAAGAGTCTTTGGAAGTTAGTTTATAGGTTGTAGAATCAGTTCAGAGTAGTGGTGACTGAAGTTATCCATGCCAGTTTAGGAGTGTGATTGTTGTGGGGTAATAACTGTTCCTGAAGCTGGGGCTGTTGGTCCTAAGGTGCCTGTACCTCATGCCCAATGGTGTTAGCGAGAAGAGGGCAGGGCCTGGCTGGTGGGGGGTCTTTGATGATGGACACTGTTTTGTTGTGACAGTACTCCATCTAAATGTATTCAGCGTTCTGGAGGGCTTTGCCTGAGATGGACTGGGCTGCATCCGCCAGTTTCTGTAACCTTTTCCATGATTATAAACAAGCCTGTGCTGGACTCAGTTTATCTGTAGAGTCCACTTCTAACTTTGCCCTTTGATAGACTCCTGCTTTGTTATACTGTAAGTCTAGGTTAATCTGACTCATAAAGCAAAGTAAGAATACCATAATAGTGAGATCACAATATATGCCTTTATTTGTATGCTAATAGGGCAGTGAATTCAGTGGGAATTTCTGGAGGCTGTAAGAATAGCCAAACTCACTGGTCAGTTAATGCTGGACTTTCATCTGTTTTATCCTCAGCCTTCACTTGTTAGTAGTGTACATTGAACTTAGAATGACGTCATTGCAGGAAGTTTGGGCTGAAGCTTAACTCTGAAAGAATATCAGTCATCAAACAAAGAACAATAATTTCTTTTGTCAGGTTGCATACTTAGAGATTTAGTTTAGAGAAGAATTATTCCAGATATAACCATTTTAGTTTAAAAAATAGCTCTTGTTTGTGCTTCCTATCACCAGTTTTTCTCAGAGTTTAGTCCTTACCGTCTCATTTGTCTCTCCACACCTGATTTGATCCTGGTTCACTTTATGTGCTGTCAATCAATTTCTAACTTACCTTTTCGAACTCAGCGGGCGAACTGATTGCTGTTCACTGAGGCCACAGGCGCCCCACTGACCTTGTGGGTCTGGTAACTCGCAGGGCAAGCATTTTTGAGCTTGGGATACAATCTCTAAATGGTAATGTACTCCGCAAGGAGCCTCAATACAGCAAATGCACTTGATTCTTGGGAATGTTTGCTTTTTGTCCCGCTTTTCGCCAATGAGGGCGTTAAGTGTGAATTGTGCTCGACTTCTTTAGTTTGTGGAAAATATCTGTTGTATTCACTTCGGTCACAGAATGATGTTAACTTGCCACATGTATCAGCTTCCAACATATACTCATATTTTATATTGCAAAATATGCATCTCAATACCAAGATAAATCTTTCTTATGCTCCAATGTCCTCCACACAAGCTCTGCAGGTTCATTTGAGGAGATAAAAACTATGCATTAGATTCTAATTGAGTCAGATTAGTACTCAAATCCACACCCTGACTATAAAATGTTTCCAAAAGTACTTCAACATGATTCTTGTCCCCCTGCAAAGAATGAAAAGTGCTTTTTGTAAATTATGTGTAATCTAGAATGTAGCAAATAATGAGAAATGCTCACATTGCTTGTGTGAAGTCCCAACCAAGGCAGATTCTCAGAGTCTGTGATAGAGTTGATGATCAAAGACCTTTACCCCTGGCAGTGGAGCCGTAACAGATGGAACCTTTCTTCAACTAGCAGATTTCTTTAACCCTTTTCGGCCTCTTGATACTTAAGCCTTTTGTTTATTTGTGTTCCAATTCAGCAAAGGGAGATTGCACTTGTACCGAAATTGTGCCATGGTTTGTGCTGGTTTCTGCACTAGTCCTGGGGCAGAACATCTGTGGAAATTTCCTGTGGAGCTCACTGACTTATCCTTGTATGTAAGCTTGTAGGAAAAGCAGAAGAAATGCAGTGCTGCCAGCTGTTTACCACTTTTTCTACAACCTTGTAAGATATTATTAAGATACCGTGTTACCTCAGAAAATGTGGAGCTGCTGCACTGCTGATTCGTGGGGATGTTCCTTACATGCCTATCAGAAAAGTCATTTTGTTGTTCAGAATTAGTACAGGTGTCAGCAAGATTTTAAAAAATGAAGTTCCTCAGCAGAATTGGGCTTGCAATTTTGACATAACGTACCCCAGTTTCATTTTAAAAGAAATTCTCATAAGCAGATATTTTTCAGCCTAGCAGAACTAAATGAAAGATGTACATTTCTATAATATCTATAATTTCTTTAATATCGTAGGAGGCCTTATGTTGAAGCGAAGAATTTTGCAGCCATGGGATGACATTTTAGGAAATAAGTGGCAGATAACTTTAGCTGACTTATCTTGGTAGTTGTAGAAACGATTTTGAAACTTTTCAAGTAATAATGTTAAGCATAAAGCTAACATAATTTGGTAATGTTGCAATCAGCTCAAAAGAAAATTATGTCACTTATGCTAGATCTACATTGGAACTTGTCTAATGACAATAAGAAAATAAGACTGAAAAGAGCAAAGATATTGCCATGTTTGGACTCCTGATATACCATATGGTAGCCATTCAATATAAATATTCAATGAATACTACCCGGTCTTATTCTTGAACTCCAGTTTTCTGTCTTAATTGTTTATCCCTTGATTACCTTAGTGTTCAAAAATTATGGATCATAGGTTCGAATATGCACAGTGGCTGAGCATTGGTAAATCTCTAGAAAATTCTAAAATTCAGCATCCTCTAAGTGAAGAAATTTCTTCATGAGCACATTACATATGAACATTTGTTTGGACTTTGTCCCTAAACTAGTCCCTCTGTCTCATGAAGCAATGTTACAACGTCCTCCCACTTTTCACAATGTTGACTTAATAAGACTGCCTCATGTTTATGAGATCATGTGAGGAACATTAAATCAAAGCAGGAAAGTGCTATGGTTCATTAGTTCTACCCTGCCACTCAGTATAATCTGCTGCAGACTCATCTCTTCTGTGCCAGTTCCCATAACCTTTAATTACTAGATCTTTCAAAAAATAGTCTACTTGCTCTTAAAGTACCACAAATAATCTATACTCAGTAACCTCTGTGATAGTGTATTCCAGTGATTCGTCACCCTTTGTGAAAACTGTCTACATTACTCAGTTTTAAATGACCATCCCCTAATCTTCTAATTATATTCCCTTGTTTCTAATTCCCACCCCCCCAGCGTAAGTATCTTCAACTTCTTGTCATGCTCCACAAAAACTTTTTATATGTTTCAATGAAATCACTCCTGTATTTTCTGAACTTCAAGTTATATAGATCTAGTTTCTTCAGATGCTTGTGATAGGACAACTCTCACATTTCAGGAATTAGCCTATTTGGACTGTCTCCAAAGTTAGTATATCCTTTCTTAAATAAGGTAAGCAAAACTCAGTTGTCCAGATATGGCCTCACTAGTAAGCTGTACAGTTTGTTAATACTTACCTATTTCTAAAATCAAATCCTTTTGCATTTTAGGCCAAATTGCCAACTGTCTTCCTAACCATTTACTGTACCTACCTGACATCTATTTGCAATTCATGCACAAGATCACTTGAAACCTTTCTCCATTTAGATAATAGTCTGCCTTTAGATTCCTCTTACTAAAGTGTATAATTATGCATTTTCCATGTTGACCTCTGTTTGCCAGTTTTTCTCCTGCTCACTCAACGTATCTGCATTCAGTTGTAGAGCCCCAATATTGCAACGTGAACTTCCAACTCTTCTGGTGTCACCAGCAAACCTGAAGACTTTACATTCTTCCCCCTCCACCAGATCATTAATGTAAAATGTAAGCTCCAATAACCAATTTCTGAGGTACTTCACTAGGTCCATTCTTCCAGCCTGAAAAAAGACCCATTGAATCCATCTCCCTATTTTCTATGTGATTTAAAGACTCGTATCATGGTCTCTTCTGCTCCAGTCTTGGGTTTGGCATTATGTAAATTGTTTTCTGAAAATTCGTATACATTTACATCTACAGATTTGTCTCCATTAACTCCATTTGTTACATTCTCGAAGAACTGTAGCAAATTTGTCAAACGTGATTTATCTTTCATAGAGCCATGTTGACCTCGTTAGATTACATCAAGCATTTTGAATAACTTGCTGTTTCTTCCTTGATTACAGACCTCAGATAGCTATTCTTCTAACTCTATTGAATTTAAACAACATAAATCAGCAGATTAAGTGCAACGATCTAACCTTTCTAAAACAAAACATTGTTGATACTACCAACTAGACCAGTAATTGTGCTAGGCTTTGATAACTGCTTGAGAAGTGAAAAAGACTCCAGTTTTGAGTTGCCAGCACGAATTCTAATAATATTAATTCTCCAATGGCTAGCTGATGGTTGATAGAAGATAAAGAATAAACATCAGCTTATAAAGGGAAGCATAATCAAACACTGTTAGCTCCTTTTGCTATTTTTAGATAACTCACTTGAAATAATAGTTTCACAGGAAAAATTCCTCTTTAGAGAGCTCGAGAGTTATTAAAATGATTGTGTGATGAACATTGTGCTGAAAATCTTATCTCTGTCTGGTTCAGCAGAAATTCTGTACTTTCCAGTCAGTATACACAAATGAAAGTTTTATCCAATTATTGTGGGATATCAGCTTTTAATGCTTTGCCAGCTTCTTCCCCAGTAATATTACAATCCTCTGAACTCTGTTTGCAGTGGCAATTGCAGTAACTCTGAACCGTTTGGGTTTAAGATTTCTTTTAATTATGTAGTTAGTAATAATTTTATAATGATAAATGTCTATTGCTGCTAAGCTTAAAAGCAGCTGATATTGAAAAGCTTCTGGTTCTTAATTGGCTCTTTTTCTTATATTTTCCTTACAACAGGATTGGTGAAGCTTGGAGTCCACTGTGTAACATGTCAAAAGGTTGCAATAAAGATCGTCAACAGAGAGAAGCTCAGTGAGTCTGTGCTAATGAAGGTAATGGTCTATTGGGAGGCTTTCAATAAAATTCTCCACTTTAACACTACTGCTAACAAAATTAATTTTGTTCATTATATAAAACAAATAGAGTTATAATCTATCCCTTACATGAATATTAATCACTAATAATTATCAGAGACACAATGGAAACAAATGCTGCATTAGTCTTGTTGAGAAATAACACGCTGTAAACTTTTACTATGTGGTTGCTTTGCATTGGACCAAATTTGATTGTGAAGTGCTTTGGGGGTTTAGTTGGCACCAAATTTTGCATTTACTTCCTTATGTTTACTGTTCGTGCAATGCCTTCTATTCTCTACTTATACTTACACTGGGACATTTACACAAGGCAAAATATTTGCAGAAAGGAGCTGAGGGAAAAATTCACATCACTTACTTTTCACACCTTAACATGTGCATGATGATAGATTTATTGCTGAGAGAAAGCATGTGAGAGGTTTATTTTAATGACAAATGGGCTGACACAAAACTTGTGAAATTAAAGCCCAAGTGGAAATTACTCAGTTTATTGCAGATTGTTGTGGGGAAACTCTAAGGATCTAATTAAATCAGGTAAGTTTAGATCCTCTAAGAAGTTTTGCCAATAGAATCTTGATACAAACCTTTATTAATCTACACTGTTTGGACCCCCATCCCTGCTGAGCAAGTATTGTATATAGAACAGGACTGTATCAGTGCCCAATCAGAGTTTTAGCTATGCTGTGTGACAAATGAATGCTCTATCCATGAACCTTCAGTGATTTCTCTTGTCATGTTTCACAGCTAGCGAGAAATAAAAAGCTGCAGCTCTTTAGAAGCAATTCTGCAGGAATAACTGAGCAGTAAAGGAACTGAAGTTTCACGTTAACATTATTTAGACTTCAGCAGCGTGAGATAGCTTGCAGTAATGGAGCAAGTATGGTCTAATTGATTATAATAATAATTGATCTGGATGTTAGGGCTTATCATGTGGCTGATACTGCCGTATAATCCCTTTACACTCAGAGAAGGAGGCCACTTACCCTATTACTCCTGTAATGGTCCTAACTCTCTTATTGCAGCTGTCTGCTCTCATCCCATTTTCTGCCACCTTCCCCAAGAGGCATTCCATGGTTTATATTCCAGTAATATATTACAGTTTTGTGTGCTGTTGCTGAAAAATTGCACATACTAGCTTTCAGGCCAAATAATTATTAATTTGTTGCTTACTATACATAGTTAAAAGTTTTAGCAGCAGTACAGGGTAACAATGATTTAATTTTCAAAAAAAAGCACATTGAGGTTGAAATAACTTTCACAATTAGTATTGACAGCTGTATTGAATTGTATATATTGAGATATTTTGAAGGAATACTTGCAGAGAAATCCCAGCTTGCCCTTATGGATGAGCTCAGTATTTATTGGCCATAGAGCTGATTAAGGCAGAGGAACAGGCAGTTGGTCAGGTGGGAGTGAAGGTCTACGTCTCCACTGGGGGGCCTTGGAATTGATGAGTGTGTGGAAGTGACCAGTCCTGAGTTGATTGGGGGTGATGGGTGGGGGAATTTGGAGTTTTGGCAGATTGACAAAGGAAATAGATGAGGCTCAAGGTTGGAGGTTGGGTTTGAAGCATTTCACTAGTTGAGAACAGCGGAAAATTGATGGATAGCGAGATATGGAGCCAGGCCTGGTGAGGGTGTGGCAGATTGGACAGTGTAAAAGGATCAGGACAGGGGCTAGTTGGGGAAAGATAAATAAATGGAAGATGCATAGGAACTATCAGCGGTCAGGCATGTGGGAAAGGATTGGGAATCCTTAGACTGAGGATGAGAGGAGTCTGGGGCAATTGCATTGTGAGGATGAGAGAAATTAGTGGGGATAGGCACTAGTATTGGGGGCTGAGCTATATCTGACTAGCTATTAAGGTTAAAATGGAACTTAATGGGGCCCAAGTCTGGCACCACTTCAATTAAATCTAAGGATTTAATTGGTTGCTTCCAGGACAATGTGGTCTAATTTTTCCTCCAGTGCTTCTTTAGGAACTGTGTATGATTTTATGTACATCTGACATGCACGTTGCATCAGGGACACAAATGTAACTCTTGTCAGGAGGTTAATGATCACATTTTTGGATGGTTGAGAGAAGACTCCAAATTGCTTGTTAATCACTTTTCACTCCTTGGTTTGCATGATTACAATTACACTACACTGAAATTTGATACTTACACATCAAATAACTAGCATTTTATTTTGCATCCTTTTTATTAATGAGTGTAATTTTTGATAGTTATGCACTGAAAGCTAAAATCATACTATGGCTTGATTTTGTCCACATTTTAAGCCACCGCAGTTGAATATACTTTGGATACATTAAAATGAGAAAATGCTAGGTTTGATATTTGTTTATCCTTGCATGGAATATGTCACGTAATAGCACTTACCTGAATGTTTATGGTAACTGACTAAGTCAAGTGTCTGAAGAGAAAGAAGGGGACTAATCTATTTTGTTGTTTGCGTTTCTAATCTATTTTGTCACTTACAAATAATTCTTTAATAGTTTGAACATTTGTGGGTTAATGCAGAATCACTCAGTCACATAAAGCTAGAACACTTTATATTGCAGTTATATTTGTCAAACTTTGCTAAGGCAAGAATGGGGGGAAATGCACAAAAGAACACCATGATTGAAAAAGTACTGATTGAGATGTACTGCGTCTGAGCGGAAAATCAAAGAAGCATTTATATATGTACTTGCACTTCATTTCACAATACTATTGGGGGTGTGGTGTATGTATGTGTATATATATCTTAAACCTTTTCACTGCTTTTCCTCCATTAAGACCCTTATTAAGATTTATCTCAGACTCAGTTTTAACTCCCATTGAATTTATGGTCCATTATTGAGTTATCATGAAATATTTTGGAATACTTTTCTACTTCAGATATGATGTATCAGTGCAAGCTGTTCCATTTATTCTTTTCAATGTCTTATCATATCTTTTATTGGTTCACTCTACTGATTTTTTGAAGACTATTATTTAATAAATCTAAAGCGCCTTCTCATTATCAGTTTTCTTTAGCTACTGTCATCAATTTTGATGCAGTGTTCTCTTCTTCTTTAATTCCTGCTACAATCCTGTCAAGACTTCAGGAGCTTGGATCCAATTCTGTTCAAGCACTGAGCAATAGTCTAGTGTTAGTAAAGCTGGAACCACCCCAGAGCTGCTTTAAAAAACACATCAATCTACTTTTCCCAATACTGCTCTATTCCAGGCATCCTCTACTAAACTGTTCTATTTTTAATAGCATGCAGAATGTCCAGAGAGAGAAACTGATATAGATGCAAAAATTCAATGCTTTTGTACATTGGAAGTTTTTATTACTGAAACAAGCACAGAGAACATTACTAGAATAAACTTCACACCAGACGTTTTCAACACTTTTTGAAGGAAAAATGAAGAAAATCAGTTTAGAATCGTGGATGCTGGTCTGAAGGTTGTGTAGGGGTAGAGATTCCTGGAAACATACAGTATGTGCACAAATTATTGAATACAGCAGGATAGGTAGGGGAAAACGTTGATAAGGCATTTTTAGATTTTAGCGGTCGAGGCACAACGTATAAAAGTAGGATGTTATGCTGAGCCTTTATAATAGAATGGTACATCTTAATTTATTATAATGAATTTTATTTATTTGGAGTGGCACAGGATCGTAGCAATCAGCACAACGCTATTACCTGGGCATAGGTGAGAGAGCACAGGTTAGGGTATTTTTTTAGCTTTCTTAAGGGGTACAGGGGTTTTTTTATAGGATATGATGGATAAACAGGAATAGGGTACTAGGATGGCCAAAGATGGGAGGATAAAGTATAGGTTAGGGTGTGTGTGTGTGTGTGTGTGTGTGTGTGAGAGAGAGAGAGATTGGGTGAAGGGGTTTAGCATGTATGTCTATTGCACACTCCGGAGCAGAAGGTGGCGGTAATGCACCATTAAGCTGGGTGCCAACCACCGTAAAACAAGACACAGAAAGACAGACAACGCTATTACAGCACCAGTGACGTGGATTCAAATCTGCCACCGTCTGTAAGAAGCTTGTACGTTTTCCCCATGAATGTGTGGGTTTCCTTCAGATGCTCCGACATTCCCGCATTCTAAACATCTACAGGATAGTAGGTCAATTGGTCCACATGGGTGTAATTGTGTGGCACAGGCTCACTGGGCCGGAGGGGCCTGTTATAGTGCTGTATCCCTAAATAAATAAGTAAATTTCAAGTATCGTGCTCCATTCTGTTTGTCGCCTTATAGGATTGATGTGTAGGAATTTGAAAAGGTCCACTGGTAATTTACAAGGTAGGTTAGAAATGCTGGGATGTTGCAAAAGTGCTGCATTTTGTGCGTGTTGCCCTAGACTTCCAGCATCTGCAGAATCGTTTGTGTTTAGAAATGCTGTGACCACTTAATTTGGAACAAGGTGTTGAGGGGAGATTTGATACAAGTATATAAAATTAAGGGGTCTGGATCGTGGACAGAGGAAGGCCATTCCAAATGGTGGAAAGGTTGAGGACTAAAGGTACAGGACAGTTAAGAGTACTATAAGAAGCTAAGTGTTTTGTACATTGTGGTTGAAATCTGGAATGCACTGCTTGTAACTCTCACAAAATGCTGGGGGAGCTCAGCAGGTCAGGCAGCAGCTATGGAAAAAGAGTAAACAGTCGACGTTTCGGGCCGAGAGTCCTGATAAAGGGTCTCAGCCTGAAGCGTCGACTGTGTACACTTTTCCGTAGATGCTGCCTGACCTGCTGAGTTCCTCCTGCAGCATTTTGTGGGTGTTGCGTCTGATTTCCAGCATCTGCAGATTTTCTCTTGTTTGCACTGCTCGTAGCTGTGGTGAAGGCGAGTTCCAGTATGACCTTCACGAGAGAACTGACTCGGAATACAGTGGCAAATTTGTGGAGGTAATGGAGAAAGTTCAGTTGTTCAGGTAGAGAGCCATTGTGAAGACGTTAGGCCATATGGTCTCCTCCTGTGTTGTTGCCATTCTATAATTTTATGAACTTACCCCCTAAATGTACACTGATTAGAATTTTTCCCTCCTACATGGATAACTGGGATATTTCTTTAACATTTCTGATGAAGATGGCAGAGTAATTGAATATTTCTTACTTAATGACTGAACTTCTGCAAGGGTTTATTCAGCATCAGTTAATAATGAAAAAGAAATAATAAGTAGGAAATACCATTTTAATAAAGAACCACAGGAACCACTAATAGGTATTTTAATGCAAGCAATGTTGGTTTTATTGTTCCGTAATGTCACTTATAAGGCATAACATTTTACAGTTGATTCACTTTGTTTTTTGACATGTCTGAATGATTAAAGTAGAATTTGCAACAGACACGTAGATTAAGAGGATTAAGTGAAGGAATGTGCATATCTTTTCCTGTACTTCAAAGAATATTATTTTAAGCTGACCATTGTGAGCCAGCAATTTAATAACATCTCTTTGATTCTTTCCCCTTCCCAATGCAATATGTCTCTCGCTTTGTGCAAATTTCACATATTTCATGTGACAGCAACATATTTGAATTTTCTTGAAATGACTACATAATACAAGTGTGATGTTGCTACCATGGAGATGGGTGTGGTTTAAGGGAAAGCAATTTTAAGTGCTCATGTTATATCCTGACAGAAACAGAATTTGAAACTGTTTGAAAATTTTATAACTACCTGGTCCTGAGTTGGATTAAATTTACAGATGTCCAAGGTCTTTTGACTCTCCGGAACTATTAACCCATCAGAAGTACAACCCAGCTTTTTCAAAACTGCCTTGCCATACATTCCAGCAAACAACTGAGTGTTAATCCTCCTTTCCTGCTTTTATATGCTTGCAGTCAACAATGGGTAGATCTTTACTCCTTGGTTGGCATTATCCTGTGTGCTCTTTGAGGCAAGGTAGCATCTGTAGAATTCTATAAAATCCAATAAGGCACAATATGCTTGAGGGCAGAGTATTTTAAGGAGAAGGATGTAAATTTTATGCTGAGCACATACAACTGCCGAGGAGATTACTGTTCTGAATTTGTCACACTGCTGTTGTCAGCATGAAAATGAAAAGTCAACCTTAGGCACCAGCATTGCAAGTTTGGAACCTCAACTTTTATTGGGAAATTTCTTATATTCAGCAAAAAATATAAATTTTATTCTGAACATAGTGCCAGCCCAAATACTGGAATATGCACATTTTCTTCTTTCTTTTGGAACATGCAATAAATATGAATGTGGTTTAGTGTTTGATTGTCCACTAAGCACTAGGTCTCAAAGGCACAATCAGGAAGAAGCATTTCACAGAGAGTGGGTTGGGATAAAAAAGACATAAGTAAAAGAGACTGCCAATCTAAAAACAGAAAATGCTTGAAATATTAAGCAGGTCAGACAAGATGGTTGAAAGGTCAATGACCTGAAATGTTAACTCTTCTTCTATCTTCGGATGCTGACTGATCTGTTGAGTGTTTCCAGCTTTCTAGTCTTTACTTCAGACTTCCAGCATCTGCATTTTTTTTTCACAAGTTTGAGTTCACTGACAAAAGAAACAGAAGCTTTTTTTTCAATAATATGATTAAATAGCGTTTGGAATTTAATGCTTCATGGAATGGTGGCATAGATTCAGCAGTAATATTCAAACAAAAAATTGGAAAGATACTGAAAGGCAAAAAATACATTGATATGGGGTAAAAACTGGAAATAGAATGATTTGTATTGCCTTTTGAAAGACTGGTCCCTTTTAACTGAATGGCCTCACTGTATGCTGCATTTTCCTATGATTTGTCGAATAGCCCTTTAGTAAACTAGAAACTTTCATCAATTTTCTTTCTTTGTGTTATCTTCCAGCTCAATTTAATTCAGCTTCTAGTTGTCCTTTGGATATATGGCTGTATCAGCTCCTGACCTTCTTTACTTTCTGAGTGCCATATATTCCTGGAAATCAAATGAATTTCAATCATTTAGATTTGGCCATTTTACTGATTATTCCACTCTAGTTGTTATCAGTAAGGTAATAAGCCTCAATTATGTGGTGTTCTATGCCTTGGGGAACTTTTACTCTGCAGTGCAATATCCTTTTGGTAAACTCAACCACACATTGATTTGGTGTTACAGGATACAGATGATTGTGTCTCATGCTGCTCTAGGCAAATAGAGTGCAAGAATAGCTCTGACGAAAAAAAAGGAAGCTATAATTGAAAATAGTTTTTGAAAAATTCCAATTTTGAGCAGTGATATGTAGCTCTGGTATTTTCAGAGCTGTAATTCCTTTATTGGAATGTTCTTTTAAAGAATACTGCTACCAAAATACCCCAGGATATTTAATAGTAGGAGGGTTTATTGACAAGCAGAGCAGTTTTGTTACTCCTGTGGATTTTATTAATCACAGTGTCTGCTATTAGACAAGTAGTTTAATTATGGCAGTTTTACCATAAACCTAATCAAATACTAGAGGTCTTCTTGCTGTGAAACTCGGTGGAAAACATTTTGTCACTGTAATGCCAGATGGTGTCAGCTTGATAACAATACAAACACATTCCTCTTTCAAGATTACCTGGTCGCTCTGGAGGCTGGACAGTGTGCTACTCACAATATTGTGCACTAGAACATTTTTATATATTAAAGGGAGAGATGAAGCAACAATGATTAATTTTTCAATCACGTACCTGTGGGTAATTTAAAATGAATACTGTCCAGCTGCACATCTGCAGCTGTCTACTGTCTGTAGTAACAGCTTGGCACCTTGCTCTTCCGCAAATTAATAAGCACTCTGGATTAAGAGTTGATCTGTTCTGAAATAAGACCAATATTTATTTTTGAAGCTATAGCATGTTCAGGGCTAACTTTGAGGAATGGAGACCAGACAAAACTGCAGCAGAGGTTCTCTCAATGGCCTGGATACTGGTTTATGGTCCACTGTTTAACAGCTTATCAGTGTAGATGCAAGTCTACTCTGCTCTGATCCTGATGCAATCCAAATCAGTAACTGTCATGTATTGAGAGTTGATCTGAAAGATCCTCTGAACTTCAGTTTTAAGGTGTGCTTATGCTATAAATAGTGAGGAATCTGGGACAAGACTAAAAGACAGTGCATAATCTGTAAGTGGTCCGGACAGTGATTTGATCAAGGCAATGGCAGCACAGATTATTTGTTCGCTTCTTGAGATATGGCGGCTTTAATTGTTAAAGAAATAAATACGGCAGGAAGTCACTTTTCAAAGCTGATTATGAAAACATCTGAGCCAGAATTTGCTGGAAAAAAACATTGATGTATTTGAATACCACATGCTGCATTGGCAAATCAACAAGTCAGTATTGGCCAAAAAGAAATGCCCATGTGTTTTGAGCTTAAGACATAGATAGTCAGTCGGTAACCTAGGGTCAAAAGGCATGCACTTGAGATAAGAAGGGGAATGTTCAAAGGATATGTGTGGGGAAAGTTTATTTATAGAGAATGGTGATGGATGTAGTTAGTCTCATGGAAATGCAGGGAATGGAGAGATACAGATCATAGTACAGGTGGAAGGGCTATGATGCCATTAACTTAATTAATTTAACAAAACATTGTGGGCTAAAGGGCCTGTTTTTCTGCTGTACTGTTCTATGTACTAGTCGCTTTCAAAGGGAAGTTAGAAAACCAGTTCAAGGTAAAAATGCACGAATAAAGTAAAGCATTAGGCAATGACACTGCCCTTGTGTATGGACGTAATGCTTCTTTAGCAAATGTTAATATTTGTTAATCATCTACCACTGCATAGAAAGTGAACTATGTAATCTCGTTCAAGTGATAATTAAAATTGATTTTTAAAATATTTTTCTCTTTATTCTCTCAATATTTTTTCTTTTAATCTTCACTCAGTTGTTCTTTGCCTCTCTTTATATTTTTCTGAATTGGATGTAACATTTAATTATTTGTTCTAATTCATCTTTTCTTATTTGTTCTTATATTAAATTCTTCCTCCAAAATCAATTTGGTTAAGAAGGTACAATGTAACTTTAACCTGGCATTTGCAGGATTCCACGTGAATGTGGAGCAGCATATATCGGCCAGACGGGGTGCACAGTGGAAACCTATATCGAGGAACACAGAGGTGTATCCATTTGGGTTACCCAGGGAAATCAGCAGTAGCAGAACATTGCATTTGCAATGGCTATAGGACTGATTTCGATGGCACAAGACTACTGTGCCATGCCACTGGCTTTTGGGACTGCCTGGTGAAGGAAGCCATTGAAATAAAACTAGAAGAAAAGAATTTTAACAAAACCAACGGTCTCACTCTAAATAAGGAATGGAATTCAATTGCAAACAAGGTGGGACAGTGGAAACCTGATTGGATGAGGACCAACCAATCAGGAGGGATGGACAATGGAGGTATGAGTACCACTAGACTAGATGTGCCCAGGCATCATCGCTGTTGAAGATGGTAGAGTTTGGCATTGAAATGTTGGGTAACATCTGTACCTGGCTGGAAGCCTGAGAAGAGTTTATTGGTCATGTATGCTGGGAAAGTACTAGATCCTTTTCCAACCTACTTTCTCAAACATATTAAAAGCTATATACTGTAAATTGCAGCAGATAAATTTAATAGCTGCTGTTGCTATTTATTATGATTATGGTTATGAGGACACGCAGTCCCCTTTTATCGTCATTTAGTAATGCATGCATTAAGAAATGATACAATGTTTTTCCAGAATGATATCACGAAAACACATGACAAACCGACTTAAAAACTAACAAAAACCACATAATTATAACATATAGTTACAACAGTGCAAAACAATACCGTAACTTGATAAGAGCAGACCATGGCACAGTAAAGGTCTCAAAGTCTCTTGGAAGTCCCATCATCTCATGCAGACGGTAAACCTCCAGCGCCGCCAACTTGCCGGTGCAGCATCCTGGAAGCATCCGACCACAGTCCGACTCTGAGTCTGTCCGAAAACTCCGAGCCTCCGACCAGCTCTCCGACACCGATGCACCGAGCACCATCTCTGCCGAGCGCTTCGACCCCGGCCCCAGCAACAGGCGATACGCAAAGCTGAGGATTTGGGGCCTTCGTCCCTGGAGATTCTCGATCGCACAGTAGCAGCGGCAGCGAAGCAGGCATTTCAGAAGTTACTCCAGATGTTCCTCTGTGCTTCTCACGGCTGTCTCCATCAAATCCGGATTGTTCATGGCCCTCTTGTTACAAATACTCGATACTCATTCGGAATGGCCGCGTGGGCTGATTCGCGCCGTCATCTTCTCCTCCCTCCCTATTTTTCATCAATGTTGTAAATGCTGCATTGTGCTCATTCTACCATTTATCAGAAACTGTGTGGTCAAACTTTTTAAACCGAAAGGTAAATGGATATGCACTTGAATAAAAGACGATAACTACACTCATCTATTGAGATGTTCCCACAACCAACGATCTCACTTTAAGGACTCTTTATCTTGTTATTTCATGCTCTTGTTATTTATTGCTATTTATTTATATTTGCATTTGCACGGTTTGTTTTGTTCTATGATCCTGTTTACAGTTACTATTCTATAGATTTGCTGAGTATGCCCGCAGGAAAAAAAAATCTCAGGGTTATATGTGGTGACATGTATGTACTCTGATAATAAATTTTGCTTTGAACCTTGATTAACAAAGCTGCTGAGAAGTGTTGCACTTGAGAAAAAATACTACTCCCTTCATATAAATGTGATCTTACTTCTAACATATTAAAGCAATGATGCTAACTTAGCAGTACTGAGGAGATAAATAGACTACAGCATTTTCTTAATTTCTTAGGTTCAGTCACAATTGCTCTGAACTTCGCTTGATCTCCGCTGAGATGCAGGAGACAACATAATTTTTTAAATTTTGAATTAGGTGGTAGTAGCGGAGGAATATAAGGGTCTATTACTTTTGCAAAAATGGACTGCCTGCTGGCACGTGGAACAGTATTCAGTCTGATAATTTGAAGAAATCCCACGCTGAAGCTCCAAAAAGTTAGGCAAAATGTCCAATATACCAGAATATCTCTGCACTTCTCTGTGACGTTGCCGTAAAGTGTATTTATTCAACTTCTGAACGATTATGGAATTTTAGAACACTAGTGGCAGGTGGTATTTATTTCTCCTTTGTAAATGTTTACTTAATTCATAATTACTTTTGTAATGCACTTTATAATTTGGACAGCAAAACTTTATTTCTATGATGTGATGGAGCGCCATGGCTACATTGAGAAAAAGCCCTTCGCCTCATTTCACTCTACAGTTTTCAAGGATTAGTTTGCCTGTTTTTACATTTGTCAGTTTGCTATATATTTTTTCTCATGCCATTTTCATCCATGTATCATATTCTTGCTTCTCCTAGTTAAAACCCCATTAGGGGAAGCAGCTTGCTTCTTAACAAGCTCTGGTGACCTTTCTTTGGTACTATTCTCCTCACTGTAGTTACCTGTGTCAATAACCACAGGCACACGGAAAAGAACTGATGAAGAGATAGGTATACCTAGCACTCCTGATCATTAGTGCATTATGAATAGCTGGGCATTGATGCTGTGACAGTGTGTCAAATATCGTGCCTGACTTGCACAATGTAACTGATCATGCTTGTCTGTATCAACCAAGGTATTAAGAAAAATGATTAGCTCAGTGGGTAAGGTCAGAGAACAGTGTAGAGATGTTCTGGTACCATGGACAGATATTCCATGGTATAGTAGCTGTCTGCTATGAATTATAAGGAATAGGCTTTGACTTGATGTGCAAATGTCAATTACTGTCATTCACTTGTAGTTTCTGGACTTAATTTAGACAGCAGTGAAATAATCCACAGTTACCATGTTTCATTTAGATGAAAATGGGAGAAACTGAAAACTGTGTACGACTTGAGTTTGGTAGCTTTAAATAAATGGAAATAGATCAGGCAAATTACTTAGCTGTAGAGTTAAACATATGAAACAATAAGTATTTTCATGAATGCATTTCCATATGTTTGTTGACAACACCAGCTCCATCTTTACTGCTCTACTGCCTGTAAATTGTTTGATGATAGAAACCACTGTCCTGTCATAGTTATAAATTCACATCAATCTTGGTTCAATTTTTCACAAGACAAGTTCTTTATCTCAGGAATCAACCTTCACTGAACTGCCTCTGAGATTATTTTTGTCACGTGTACTGAGATACAATGAAAAATCTTGTCTTGCATGCTGTCTATAAGTTATTTAATTACAGTATGGTACACTGGGGATGCGAACACGAGAAAATCTGCCGATGCTGGAAATTCAGGCAACACACACAAAATGCTGGTGGAACACGGCAGGCCAGGCAGCATCTATAGGAAGAAGTACAGTCGACGTTTCAGGCCAAGACCCTTCGTCAAGACTAACTGAAAGAAGAGATAGTAAGAGATTTGAAACGGGGAGGGGGATATCCAAAATGATAGGAGAAGCCACACTCAGGTTGGAGGAACAACACCTTATATTCCATCTGGGTAGCCTCCATCCTGATGGCATGAACATTAATTTCTCTAGCTTCCGTTAATGCCCGTCCTCCCCTTCTTACCCCATCCCTTATTTTTTTTTATTTCCCCCCTTCTTTTTCTTCTTTCTTTGTCCCTCTCACAATCAATCCTTGCCTGCTCTCCATCTTCCTCTGGGCTCTCCTCCCCCTTTTTTTCTCCCTCGGCCTCCCTTCCCATGATCCTCCCCTTCTCCAGCTCTGTATCCCTTTTGCCAATCACCTGTCCAGCTCTAAGCTTCTTCCCTCCCCCTCCTGTCTTCTCCTATCATTTCGGATCTCCCCCTCCCCCTCCCACTTTCAAATCTAACTATCTCATCTTTCAGTTAGTCCTGATGAAGGGTCTCAGCCCGAAAGGTCGACTGTACTTCCACCTATAGATGCTGCCTGGCCTGCTGCGTTCCACCAGCATTTTGTGTGTGTTGATAGTACACTGGGGTAGTTAAAGGTTAAATAACAGTGTTATAGTGACGGGGAAAGTGCTGTGCAAGTAGTCAATAAGGGTAAGGGTCGTAATGGGATGGATTGTGAGGTCAAAAGTCCACTTATTGTACTAGAGAGCTAGTCAGTTGTTGCATAACAACAGGATAGAAGCTGTCCCTGAGCCTGGAGAATACGTGCTCTAAGATATTTGTATATTTTGCTCAACTGGAGGGAGAGGGGGCGCAGAGAAAGAGTAGAACGGAGAATATCTGTGATGGGTGGGATCTTTGATTATGTTGGTTGCTTTACTGAGGCAGCAGCAAGTGTGGACCGTGTCCATGGAGAGGAGGCTGTTTTGCTAAGCTACGTTGACAACTCTCTGCAGGTTCTTTTGGTCACGAACAGAGGATTCCATACCAAGCCTTGATGAATCTAAATAGGATGCTTTCTATAGTACATTGATCAAAATTGCTGAAGGTCAAAGGAGACTTGCCAAATATCTATTGACTCCTGAGGAAGTAGAGGCACTAGTGAGCCTCCAAAATAAAATGGCTTGTATGTAAACCAAGTACAGTAAAACAAACCAGTGTAATACAAATTATCTTTCCCATTGTCTTGAATCTCCATTCAAGTGAGAGGATGTAGTCAAGAGCTGGAGCACAAATATCTTTGCTTAACAAAAAATAGTTCTGTATTTTTTAAAATATTTCCTTTTCTAGGGCTTGGGTCAGGTAGTCTTTTAAACAGTAATAGATAGTGCATGACAAGTAGAAAGTGCAGGGATTAAATATGAACCTACCTATAACCAAACTTCTTTCCAGAAACATCGTGGGAATCATTTTGTTTTTAATCCACAAATGTTTGCCCCTGGCAGTAGGTTTATTGATGGAGGTATTTGAGGTGTAAAAAACCGGGAACTGCGAATCCTGGAGAGATGACCATAAAGACCACTTTCTGACTTATTTAAGTAGTCATTAGAATATTCATATTTAATTTGTTTGAACATGTTTAGAAAAAAAAGTGAAAATATTGGTATCCACCGAATGTATCTCTGATGCATAAAATGGGCTTTGAGTCTTGGATTTTGATTTGAATTTCATGACAACTCATGAGCAGTAACTGTTTTCTTCAATTATAATCAACCATTTGTTATTCTCCCTTTCAGTCTTTCCTTCATCTGCTAAGGTGCTTAAATCCAAATCAATAAACTAGTATGTTACTTATTCAAGTGCCTATCTTTCAACGTACATTATTGTCGTTGTTATAGCCTTTTCATATTTTTTTTTAATAGTTTTCATTGAATAGTGATTAGGAGTGATCTGAAACACTGAATTTGTATTTGGTGTAGGGAGCCTGGGCTCACTTACCAACTCCCAACTAAATCTGCAGTAGTAACATAATACTCACGAGGTTTTTATCTTGCGATCTGTTTATGAATAAAAACAACCAAGGCTTTGATTTTTAACCCTGGGTAGGTTTTGGCAGGTTGGACAGTGAGACAAATTAGTGACCTGGACCACATTAACATGATATGGCCACCTTCCCATCTGGATTGGTAATCCATGTTCTCCTTTCATCCCCCCTCCTCCACCCACCTACCTTTCCCTTCACCTGGCATCATCTATCACTTACCAGCTAGTACCCTATCCCCTCCCCCCCCCCCTTAGTTTGGCTTTTTCTCCCTTGCCATTCCTGATGAAATGTCTCAGCATGAAACATCAACCGTTTTACCACCTCCCCCATAGGTGCTGACTGACCTGCCGAATTCCTCCAGCATTTTGTGTGTGTCACTCTGGATTTGCCACATCTGCAAAACCTCGTGTGTTTATAAATGGGAAATGAATGCTTTCCTCCAGGGAACTGAAATGCTCATGGCTGACTGCTGTTCCTCTAGTGGTTGTGGGGGGGAGGAAATCTAATCGGCTCTTGCAGAAGGGATGGAGGCAGAGGAGGGAAATGGGATATGGAAGACATGAATGTTTCTTGTAGAGTTTGACATGAAAGTTCTTCCTCGGCATACCCACACAGGGAAGTAAGATTACATGGGCTGGTGAATGTTGAAAAACAGTGGCAGGTCAGGCAGCTTCTGTGGAGAGAAAAGCAGAGTCAATGACTTTCAGTCCCCATCAGTGCCGCCAGCCTTGCTAACATTTCCAGCATCTTCTGATTTTTACCTGCTGCAGCAATTTGCTTTTGTCGTACAAGTTTACTGGCAGGTCCTGACTGCTAAAATTGCAATTATATGATCAGACTTTTGCCAGGTTATTTGAAGGAGGACCTTGCTATCTTTGGACAGATATCTGAATGTTTGTTTTGGTGGGATAAACGATGGGTGAACAATCTGAATTATTATTTTAACTGCTCACCTGATTAACTTTCTTCAGGTAGGTAAAATTTTACCACTGAAATGTTATTGTCAATATTATTAACGAATTGATCTTCAGTCAAGCTGAATGTATTACATGTTACCAGAGTTACACTATCCCCCCAGTCTCATTTTATCTTCAGATGAATTGGGGAGAAATGATACACTCAGTGGCCACTTTATTAGGTACATTTGTCCACATGTTCCTCATGCAAATACCTGATCGGCCAATCATGTGCCGTCAACTCTAAGCATAGACCCATGCAGACTTGGTCAAGAAGTTTATTTGTTGATCAGATCAAACATCAGAATGGGGAAGAAATGTGATCTGAATGACTTTGACCTTGCAATGATCGTGCCATATGGGGTGATTTGACTATCTCAGCAACTGCTGATCTCCTGGGATTTTCCCACAGTCTCTAGAGTTAACAGAGAATGGTGCAAAAAACAAAAAAAAACCAAAAAAAACAAAAAAAAAAACTGGTGGCGGCAATTCTGTGGGCGAAGACTATAGAATGAGGGCAGTCAGAGGAAAATGGCCAAACTGCTTCAAGTTGACTGGAAGGTTGACACTAACTCAAGTAACAATGTGTTGCAACAGAGGTGTACAGAAGAGATCTCTGAATGTACTACACATTGAAACTTGAAGTGGCTGGCCTACAACAGCAGTAGACTATGAGCAAACATAGGAGGTATCGGATAAAGTGTCCTCTGTGTATACTTCCTTGCTGTTATTGACATTTTGTTGGATCTGAGCCACCTCGGAGTTGCCTGTGATGGTTTTTGTCAGTGTCATTAAGGCAATGTGAGATGATGTGGTCAACAAAATATAACCTCTCCAGGCTATTAAAAAATAGACTGGTCTGGAAGTGGCTATCAGTGATAATTGGCACATATCAAATCAAACATCTGTTAAATAAAGCTTTTGAAACAACAACAGAGAATGCTTGCTGTGCAAGTTGAGTAATCTCAGGAGATGTAGTTCAGAGGTCTGTTGAGTTTAATAGAGAAAAAGCCATGGTTGGGGAAAACTGAATATATCTAAAGGACTGGTATGGAAGGTTTCATTATCAGAACAAATACATTAGAGATTGACTGTCTGGGAGAATAGAATAATGTTCTTGCATCATGGGTAGATGGGAAACGATGCAGTTGAGATAGTTGCATGAATCTTTGGGTTTATGTAGGATTCTTGACTGATCTATTGCCTAAGATAGAGATGTCAAAGAAGGGGGAAGTCAGAAATTGAACATGTGAATGTTAGAGCAGGACATGAAAACCAGTCTACTAATCGTAATCTTGAGGAGGAGGAGGTTGAAGTAAGCTATGCATATTTTGGGAGATAATGAAGCTGAAGTTGTAAAGAGAACATCTGTTGAGATATCCATGAATGGGAGACAATCCTGTTAACATTTGATTTCATATGTTCTGCTTCAAATTGTTTCTGTATCTGTTTCTTCCAAATGTCTTTATTTTAAAATCTTACCTTGATAACCATAGTCTGCAACTTATCAGACATTTCCCCGTTCTCTTCATTTGTTCCCACTCTCTACAAGTTGCTTGTTTACACAGTGCTGGTTAAGGGTCCGTGACCAGGAACATTGTCTGTATTTTTCTCTCTGCTGATGCTTTTCAATCTGTTGAGCTCTTCCAGCACTCACTGATTCACCGTTTTTGTTAAACAAAGTGGTTAGATCTGGCTTGTGTTTTGGATATTTCTTCAGTTTTTTTTTGATGTTGATCAAAATGATCCTTCCAGCAACATGAACTAGTTAGGCATCTTTCGACTTAGAGTTTGTGTTAGGTTTCTCTTAAATCTATCTTGTGCTGATTATATGAGTCAACTTATAAACCACAGTTTATTAACCTGTTAAGGCACACTGTGGACCTCATATGCTAATGATATCCATGTTCAACTGTGGCTCTGTGAGGCAAGTTGAGAAGCTGTTAGTTATAAACAGTTATAAACACACTTTGACCAACTTCAAAGTTCCATGAGCAAACTCTTATTGATACACCAAATGCACCAACCTTATAGATTTCTTCATATAAACTAAAGACAACATACTTCCATTGTGAACTTGGTGGAACTAAAAGAACTATTTTAAAAGGTCAATGGTTGGGTATACTGTACCTTGGAGAGCAAAAGACTAGTTTTCAGACACTAGTATTTTAGAAACAATTTCTGATTTTTTGGAATGAAACTTGATTTTCCGTTCTTAATAGGGGTAATATAGTGCTTTAATTTAAAATATGCCGTTTACTAATTTGCAAATATTACTTTATTTAAATGAAATTCCTAAGGTGAAATTATTTTCCCTAAAGTAAATTTATTGTATGGCAACACTCAAAACACTGGAGGAACTCAGAAGATCAGGCAGCATCTATGGAAAAGAATAACTCGTCGATGTTTTGGGCCGAGACCCTTCGTCAGGATCTTATTGTATAGAATGTTTTTGATTAAATCACTTTTCGCCAGGAAAGCATCCAGCCTAGTTGGGGAAGCTGGCTGAGTACTTTCTCCTTTCTTTCTCAATCTTTTTATTAATTTTTAAAAAGTACATATATACGAACAAGAGGATTATCTCAGATATCTGTATCGATAACAATACATAGAAAAGGTAAAATAAATATTATCAATATCATACATAGTATTGATCTAATAGTATATAATAAAAATGAAATACTCTTATCATTTCATAAAAAGAGAAAAAAGATAAAGAAACTTTTATAATTTTATATATAGGGAAAAAACCCACTATTCTGTATAAACAAAAACAAAAAATAATTAAAAAGAAGAAAAAAATAAAAGGGGAAAAAAGGAGGACTGGGCAGCCCATATTGAGAGTAAAATAAGAAAAAAGAAAAACTTTCTGATCAAATCCAAAGTTTCAAGAGAGTAACTGGGAGAGCAATAAATCAAACCATATGAAAATATTGAATAAAAGGTCGCCAGGTTTCTCCAAATTTAAAGGATGTGTCAAATGTTCGACTTCTTATTTTCTCTAAGCTTAGAAAGAACATAATGGAGGAAAGCCAATAGAAAACAGTAGGTGGATTAGAGTCCTTCCATTTAAGCAAAATGGCTCTCCTAGCCAATAAAGTTGTAAATGCTATCATCCGTTGAGCAGAAACAGGAACATATCCTGCTTCCGGTGGAATGATCCCAAAAATTGCTGTAAATAAATTCAGTTGTAGGTCCAAATTCAAAGCTTTTCATAAAGTTTTAAAGACATCTTTCCAAAAGTTATCTATCTTGATACAAGACCAAAACATATTACATCTATCACAAATAGGATTAATATTAGGAAAAATATGGGCTAATTTATCCTTTGACATATGTGCCCAGTGTACTACCTTGAACAGTATCAATGGGCACAAATAGATGAGGTATTTACCAAATGAAAAATTTTATCCCATTGCTTATCTGAAAGTGACTCTCGAAATTCCAATTCCAATGCACCTTTAATTTTATCGTTAGATACCTTTTGCAAGTTCAATAACTATTTATAAATTATAGCTATAAGTCCTAATTGTTGTCTAGCATAAAGCATCTATGGCTAGAAGACAGATTTTGAAAATATGAAGAACTGATAGAACTGAAACGTTAGATTGTCCGGAAATTAATAAGGTACTTTTGGATTTTTACTCTAACCTTTATAAATCTGATTTTCCAGACAATACTACTTTTATGAATAGATTCTTGCAAAGATTGAATATACCCAAAATTTCTATCCAAGATATGAATACATTAGATGCGCTTATTAAACGAGAAGAAATAGTAAGGGCTATGTCCTCATTTCAATCAGGTAAAGCTCCGGGACCAGATGGATTTACAGTAGAATTTTTTTAAGACTTTTACTGAAATAGTTACACCTCATTTATGCCAGATCTTCACTGATTCTATACCCTCTGTGACTCTTTCAAAAACTTTCTATGAGGCACCATTTCATTAATTCCCAAAAAGAAAAAGATTTATCTGAATGTGCCCCTTACAGACCAATTTCCTTATTAAATGTGGATTCTCAAATTCTTTCTAAGATTTTGACTAACAGGCTTGAGAACATTCTACCTAAGGTTATTTCTAAAGATCAAACTGGATTTATGAAGAATAGATACTCATATTTTAATATTTGGAGATTATTGAATATTATTCATTCCTCTCCATCTAAAGAATGAAGTTTTAGAAAGTTTTAGTTTTGGTCCAGGTTTCATTTCCCAGATTAAGCTGATCTATCAAGCTCCTATAGCGGCAGTTATAACTAACAATCAAAAATCTCCTTATTTTAGGCTATACAGAGGTACCTGGCAGGGTTATCCTCTTAGTCCGCTGTTATTCAATCTGGCTTTAGAACCTCTTGCTATTGCCCTTCGGGGCTCCAACAATGTTCAAGGTATTAAGAGAGGAGATAAAGTGCATAAGATTTTGTTATATGCAGATGACTTGTTAGTTTATATTTCAGATCCTAAGAAATCTAGTCCTTCTATGTTATCTTTACTTTCTGAATTTAGTAATTTTTATGGATATAAATTAAATTTGCACAAAAGTGAGTTATTTTCTATTGATAACTACTTGGATCAATACGATCAAATTCCTTTTCGTATTGCTAAAAATAACTTTACTTATCTTGGTATTAAAATTACCAAAAATTTTAAGGACCTGTATAAATATAACTTTCTTCCATTAATTGAGTACATGCAACAAATACTTTCTAAATGATCTCCTATGTCATTATCTTTAACTGGTCGAGTTAATGCTATTAAAATGGTAGTGCTACCAAAGTTCTTATACGTATTTCAAGCAATTCATTCCTTCGTTCCTCAATGGTTTTTTGACAGAATAGACGCTAAAATTTTATCTTATATTTGGAATAATAAAAATCCTAGATTGAGTAAACCTCTATTGCAGAAATTTAAAAAAGCATGGTGGTATGGCTTTGCCAAATTTTAGAATGTATTACTGGACAATTAATATTCGATATATTTTGTTTTGGATTAATTATTCAGACATACATGATTGTCCTTTATGGGTAGACTTGGAGAAAGACTCGGTGAAGGGGTATTCTTTGGCCTCTTTACTGGGAGCTTCTCTTCCCTTTTTGCTTTCTAAGATTGGTAGTTGAGACCTCAATCCTATTATTAAACATACATTAAGAATTTGGTTTCAGTTTCGTAGATTTTTTGAGTTCAATACTTTGTTCTTTCTAGTAAAATCCATCTCAATTATTTTTCTAAACCATCAATTTCTGATCAGACCTTTTTAATTCGGAAAACGAAAGGAATAATAACTTTTTTGGATTTCTTTATGGAAGATGGATTAATGTTTTTCACTCAGTTAGTGGACAAATATGATTTATCTAATGCACACTTTTTTAGATATTTTACAAATTAGCTGGGCAAGTACTAAAGATGCATACTGATCAACTGGCTGGAATACGCACCAATACCTTTAACCTTTCACTTTGGCAGTCTGAAATATCTACCTGCTTCAAGCAGGCTTCAGTTATACCGGTGCTCAAGAAGAGTGTGGTAACCTGCTTCAGCAAGTATCGTATAGTAGTACTTAAAACCACTGTCATGAAGTGCTTTGAGGGGTTGGTGTTGAAAGATATCAATTTCTTCCTGAGAAGTGACTTGGATCCACTCCAGTTTGCCTACCGGCACAAAAGGTTAACATCAAATGCCATTTCATTGGCTGTTCTCTCAACCCTGGAACATCTGGACAGTGAAGATGCATACATCAGGATGTTCTTCATTGGCTACAGTTCAGCATTCAGTGATATCATCCCCTCAGAACTAATCAATAACCTTCAAGAAACACACGTAAAAGTTGCTGGTGAACACAGCAGGCCAGGCAGCATCTCTAGGAAGAGGTACAGTCGACGTTTCGGGCTGAGACCCTTCGTCAGGACTAACTGAAAGAAGAGCTAGTAAGAGATTTAAAAGTGGGAGGGGGAAGGGGAGATCCAGAATGATGGGAGAAGACAGAAGCCAAGAGCTGGACAGTTGATTGTCATAGTCATACTTTATTGATCCCGGGGGAAATTGGTTTTTGTTACAGTTGCACCATAAATAATTAAATAGTAATAAAACCATAAATAGTTAAATAGTAATATGTAAATTATGCCAGAAATTATGCCAGGCAAAAGGGATATGAGAGGATCATGGGACAGGAGGCCTAGGGAGAAAGAAAGGGGGGAAGCCCAGAGGATGGGCAAGGGGTATAGTGAGAGGGATAGAGGGAGGAAAAGGAGAGAGAGAAAAAGAATGTGTGTATATAAATAAATAACGGATGGGGTACCTTCAAGACCTTGGCCTCAATACCATCTTGTGCAATTGAATCCTCGATTTCCTCACTTGCAAACTGCAGTAGTTCAGATTGATAAACTCATCTCCACAATCTCCATCAGCACAGGTGCACCACAAGGCTGTGTGTGCCTAGTCCCCTGATCTACTCACTTTACACTTACGATTCTGAGGCTAAGCACAGCTCCAATGACATATTTAAGTTTGCTGGCAACACTACTGTTGTTGGCCAAATCAAGGGTGGTGATGAATCAGCATATAGGAGTGAGACTGAAAATCTGGCTGAGTGGTGCCACAACAACTCAGTGTCAGCAAGACAAAAACTGATTACTGACTTCAGGAGGAGGAAACTGGAGGGCCGTGAGCCAATCATTATCAAGGGATCGGAGGTGGAGAAGGTCAGCAACTTTAAATTCTTCAGTGCTGTAATTTCAGAGGATCTGTCCTGGGCCCAACATGTAATGCCATTATAAATAAAACAAAGCAGTACCTCTACTTCCTCAGAAATTTGCAAAGTTTCAGCATGTCATCTAAAACTTTGACAAACTTCAATAGATGTGTGGTGCAGATACTGGTTGTATCACAGTCTGGTAGGGAAACACCAATGCCCTTGAATGGAAGGGCCTACAAAAAGTAGTGTATATGGCCTAGTTTGTGATGGGTAAAGCCCTCCCCGTCATTGAGCACATCTACCTGGAGCATTATCACGAGAAAGCAGGATCCATCATCCAGGTTCCCCACCATCCAGGCCATGCTCTCTTCTCTCTGTTGCAACCAGCATGAAGGTACTGGAGCCTCAGGACTCACACCTGCAGGTTCAGGAACAGTTATTACCCCTCAACCATCAGGCTCTTGAACCAGAGGTAATAACTTCTGGTTCACTCAGCTTCACTCGACCCAACACTGAACTGTTCCCACAACCTGTAGACTCACTTTCAAGGACTCCTCATCTCATGTTCTTGATATTTATTCTTATTTATTCTTCTTATTGTTTTCATTTTGTGTTTTGCATAGTTTGAACTTTGGTTGGTTGATTGTCCATCCTGTTAAGTGTAGTCTTTCATTGATTATATTATGTTTCTTGTATTTACTGTGTATGCAGCACAAGAAAAAGAATCTCATTGTTGTATATGGTGTCATATCTGTACTTTGATAATAAATTTACTTTGAACTTTGTTATGATTTCTACAATGAGTTAGACAACATTTATTACTTAACATTATTGAAACGTATAAAATCCTAAAGGGATTGGACAGGCTAGATGCAGGAAGATTGTTCTCGATGTTGGGGAAGTCCATAATGAGGGGTCACAGTTTGAGGATAAAGGGGAAGCCTTTTAGGACCGAGATTAGGAAAAACTTCTTCACACAGAGAGTGGTGAATCTGTGGAATTCTCTGCCACAGGAAACAGTTGAGGCCAGTTCATTGGCTATATTTAAGAGGGAGTTAGATATGGCCCTTGTGGCTAAAGGGATCAGGGGGTATGGAGGGAAGGCTGGTACAGGGTTCTGAGTTGGATGATCAGCCATGATCATACTGAATGGCGGTGCAGGCTCGAAGGGCCGAATGGCCTACTCCTGCACCTATTTTCTATGTTTCTATGTAACATATTATTTAACCACCAGTTAAAATGATTATTTTGTGGTCGCTATGTCTAATTTGAGACAGGCAGCCATATTTCATCTAAGTTGCTATGATGTTGCATCTTTATATCGTCAGAGAGTTCGTGGCTGGTAGTGAATAGACAGTGTTCACCGTGACCTCAAAGGCAGCTGGCAACAACAAATTAGTGAACTTTGTGGCAAGAACACCACCTCATGGCTGCTGTAGTCAGTTGTCAGTTCAAAGAGACCTCTGACGTCCAGTACCTGTGATGTTTTCAAAGTATTTGCACAGAGAGAACCATAGAAGAGTTCTCACAGACTTTAAACCAAGAAGAGAAAAAACAATATTTTAATTGATTTTTAAAGCATTTGCAGCCTGCTAAATGACGATTAGAACGTTAAGGGAGCAGTTGAGGTAACATAAATACACTTTTTAAAATCCATTAAATTTTAAAATATTTATATGAGGATCTTGCAATAGATATGATTTATTTTAGAGAAAGGCTGCTGCTTAATAATGCATGGTATTCCATTAAAATCTCATTTAGATCATGTGCATGGTACAAGATTTTCAAGATATCTTAAAGTGAGATTAGTTCTTGAATGGAGTAAAGACATACAAGTTGAAGTGCTTTTTTTATTCCGTTGGAGAAGGCTGAAAACCCAGCTACCTGTGATGGATGGCAACGTGATTGACAGCATCTTTTGCCAGTTTCTGTAAATTCCGTATCTGAATGTCCCTAAATTACTGTCAGGCTGGCAAAGTAACGATAGCCATCAACAATAGTTTCATCATCGTAACGAACACATAACACGTGTCAGCAGCTTCATGTTGATCTGGAATTCTCCTCTCTAATTGCCAGAGTCAACAGTACCAGAAACCTGCATTCTGATGTGCAGTAATACAGAACCTACAGCTCTGTCACACACGGCACAGGTGCACAGTTACTTGGCCTTCCAGACTGATCCAGATCCGTGAAGTGGAAGAAGACTAGGTTTTGCTCTAAATAATGGAGACCTTCTTTGTAGTGGCTTGCATACACAAGAAGATGTGTGTGCTTCATTTATAGTACCTCTCTGAACATTGCCTTCCAAGAATAAACTTCAAGGATCAAAAATCAACTTTATTCACCATATACATTTACATATATGAGGAATTTACTTTGGTGTGGCAGGTGTGAGAAAAAGAGAGGGGTGGGGTGGGGGTTACAAAGCCTTGGGCAATAGCCAGGTCAGAGAAATATCTTGGAAGTTAATGGCACTCAGTACTAATGTATAAAATGGTGCAATAAAGATTCTTAGTTCTCTTGCTGACCCATCCCCGGTAGGTTGAAATGGAGTTAAGCTTTTCACCACACTTTAAAGATAATTCTTTAAATCACTTGCATTTAGCTAACACAGAATATACAAGTCTTTGATCCAGTTCCAGCTCTTCCTGTGGAAGCACTTTGGCAAATTCCTTTCCGATTGGCCTTTGTCTCTAATCCATTTTAACAGACGTTGTACCAAGCAAAGAATTCAACTTCCTCATAGATGACAGACCCACTATGTGCGACCTATTTTGAAGTTCCTTCCAAGTTTGAACATGTATGTCAATTAATTTTTTGTTTGGTCAGAGCACCACATGCAACAAAAAGAAACTACATTCAACAATTATAAAGAATTATATACAAATTAGGAATCATATATAAAAACCTAATAAAATTAGAGGTTAAAATTCAGATATGGAAGAAAATGTGCAAAATTAAATACCAAGTATTGACAATGTAAAAAGTGGTTTAAGGTGTCTACAGTACAGTGCAGTGATGGAGGTAATAGACAGAAGGGGTGGGAGTTCCTAACTAGAATGTTGTTTTCTGTTGCATGTCACACACACAGTAACACACCACAGCAATTTCCTAATAGGTGAAAACATATGTAACACGCAGATTCGGCCTGCATGCGTTTGTCTAGATGAAGACAGCTTCCGGCCCGGCCAAACTTGAGAAATCTTGTTTGTGTGGATGTTCTATGGTACATAACGTTGATGCTTGGTCCTTGAACAGCACGCACAAAATGCTGGCGGAACTCAGCAGGTCAGGCAGCATCTATGGAAGTGAGTAAGCAGTTGATGTTTGTCGCTTGATCCTTGGACATGACCCTCGAAAAGCATTGTATAGACTGTTACTATAAATTAAGCACGCATTTCTTCTTGTGTATGCTTGGGGGAAGGAACTTTTAAGATACTGTGAATTTTTGGTTTTAGTGGCCCTATAGCACTTTCCAGAAGTGAGCTTTTGGAAAAGTCAGTTTACTGGGTGGTTGCTGTCTGCAATGATTTTTCCTGCCCGCGGCTTTGTCCTGAATGCATACAAGTCTTGCAGTGATGGCAGATTGCTGCCAATGATCTTTTCTGCTGATGTGACAGTTTTTGTATGTTGTGAGAGAGTGCTGCACCAAACCAGACAGTAATGGCTGATGTGATGACATTCCCACCCAATATAACAGACATCCCACCTCTCCCAGAAGTTCTGGGAGTCTCCCGCATATCGATAGTGGCTCCCTGACGCCTGGAAATTATATACAATATCCCGGAAATCGATTTTTTTGAGAAAGAGAGGGAGAGCGAGCATCCTGATTGGTCTCTCTTCATGCTTCGGGCCGCGAGGAAACAATATGATTTGGCAATATGAAACTACATGAGTCAGCTGCACCTTTCCTCATTCCCTTTCATGCGCTGTTGAACTTGAACGCATGCGAGGTCATTACACACGCGTCATCCATGTCAGCGTGGGAAGATCAATTCCTCGAGCTTGCAAATGATGGTGGGCTGAAAAGTATGTTTGACATAACATCTTTGCCGGCATTCTGGATCAAAGTCAAGGCTGAATATCCTGAGATAGCCACGAAAACACTGGAAACGTTGCTTCCATTTCCAACATATCTCTGCGAAGCGGGGTTTTCTGCAATGAATGCAACGAAAACAAAATTGTGGAATAGACTGGACATAAGGAACCCCCTTCGAGTATCGCTGTCTCCCATCACCCCTCGATGGCACCGTCTTGTTGCAGGAAAACAAGCCCTGGGCTCCCACTGATTCAGCGATATTGGTGTGTTGCAATGATTTTATATGTTCATATGAGGAAAATATGCACTGTGTATTTAATATCCAAATGTTACTTAAAATGTTATGATGCTATTGACATCACTATATTCATGCGAGGAAAATATGCGCTGTGTGTTTAATATTAAATTCATTAGATAAACCCTTTTGGAAACGAAATTGAGTGTATTAGCCACTTATAAGTGACTTATAGTTTACTTATCACCTATATTCTGGTCATGATTAACACCCCCCCCCCCGCCCCCGGTCAGCCGGTCCACAAGAATATTGTCAATATTAAGCCGGTCCGTGGTGCAAAAAAGGTCGGGGACCCCTGCTTAGTAGACCTATCAGTTTTCTCTGTGGGCGGGCTTTACAGTCGACCTCAAAAATAATGAGTGTTGCTCGCTGCACTGTTTGCAGCAGTGACTTTTCTATTGCCCATGGTGGGTTAAAATGTAAAAGACAAGTTGAGGTGAGTTTAACAGGTGTCATTCGTTCATTAGCATAGCTAACGTTATTTAAACTAGCTGGCTGGCTGCTAAGGAGCTATACTATTAATGTCCTACGCGATGAGGCCAAACTCCCTGTAGACTTGCTTAAAGTTGTAATAGAATAAACATGATAATATAATATAGTATAAGTACGTATTTTAATGTCACATTTTCTGCATATACCCAACTTGGTTTACAGATTAGACAAAATCATTAAACAAAGTATTACATACACTCTTGGAGGTCGATGGGGTGGGGGGGGGATATGGGGTTGCGGGGGGCGGGGGTGCTACCTCCCTGAAATGAGTTTTTGCAGGGTGGGATGTCTGATATAAAGGCAGTTGGTTCTGTTTCGTTCCCTTGCCTCATAGCAATGATGGACTGCCTTAGGGAGAACACTGGTAAATTAACATGCACAAAACACAGGGAATGAAATTGGTAGCTGAAGTAACCTCACTAACATAAGAATGTTTTCCTCGCTTTTGCATTACAATTTTAGTCATTGTGCCTCATGGTTACTTTAAGCTTTGATGTTATATATGAGAAAGTCATATCGTAAGGAAAATCCTCACCAACCTTGCGCCTTGCACCTGTTCCCCACTTCTCCTGCCACCCACTTAAATAGTATCTTGCAGTGTCTATTTGACCTATAAACTAGTACTTCTTTGACATGTGAGAAGAATATCAGGAAGGCCTATGCTGTTGTGAGAAGGACCTGCAAATACCACAGAAACAGTGTTGAGAGGCAAAATTGAAACTGAGCTGTTGGAATTGTGAAACAGCAGCACTAACTGCTGAGGCACTCAGACTACATGTACAAAGCTCTCATACGATTAATTGAGGCCATTTCAGTAATTTAATCCATTGAATAAAGTTGGACCCAAGATTAAAGTTTCCTAAGATTTAAAAAAAATAAGGCCATTCAACCCGATCAAAAACCTTCTCAGTGCCTAAGGATATCACATACTCCCATATCTCCTTGGAAGGAGAATAAATAACATATAATAATCGACAAATATTCAAATGAGTATCGATTTTTAATAAAAACCAGTCTGATCGTCAGAAATGATAGATGGTAAGATACTTTCCATCCTACAGGCCAGAACCTTAGACAGAATTTTAGTATCAACATTAAGTAAGGAAATTGGTCTATATGAAGAACATTCAGTTGGTTTTTTTTCAGGGATAAGCGAAATAGAAGCTTCGTAAAAAGATTGCGACAACCTGCCTGACTTAACAGAATCTGAAAAAACTGAACATAAATGAGGTATAAGCAAAGCAGAAAAAGCCTTATAAAATTCTCCAGAAAATCTGTCAGGATCTGGAGCTTTCCCTGATTGCAGTGAATGTACATCCTCGGCTATTTCTTCATGAAAAAAACATTGATCCAACTGTTTTCGGTTATCAACAGAAAGCGTAGGGATATTTATTTTGTCTAAAAAATTTATCCATTACAGTATTACCTTTAAGAAGATCAGAACTATAAAGGTTGCAATAAAATTCTCTAAAAGTGTCATTTATTTCTAAATGATCAGTTGTCCTAATACTGTTAGCTTTATAAATTTCTTTAATCTGTCGTTTAGCACTAGAAGTTTTAATTTGGTTAGCCAATAATTTACCTGTTTTATCTCCATGAATATAAAATTGACTTTTATCCTTTAGGAGTTGAGTTTCAATAGGGTATGTTAATAAAAAATCATATTTAGTTTTAATTTCAACCCGTCTTTTATATAAAACAGGATCTGAAGTCAAAGCATATTTTTCATCTTAATTGTTTCAGCTGATTGGCTAAATTAATTCTCTTTTTATTAGCTTTTTTCTTAACATTTGCAGTATAAGAAATGATTTGTCCTCTAATATATGCTTTAAAGGCATCCCATATGACAAGGCTAGAAGTCTCCTCCACCGTATTCTCTTCAAAAAAGTGATTTGCTTCCCCAAGAACTTTTAAAAATCCTTGTCTTATAATAAAGTTAAATTAAAACGCCAGAATCTGTTTGAGGAAAACCGGGAAGATTTATGGATGAAAGCACAGGAGCATGGTCAGAGATAGCAAACTCTTTATATTCACAAGATCGAACTAATGGAATCATTTGGTTATCAATAAAAAAAATAGTCAATTCTGGAATATGTATGATTAACATGAGAGAAAAATGAGTATTCTCTATCTACTGGATGCAAGAAACACCATATATCAACAATACCACATTACTGTATTTATCCCCTTTTGCTCGGGTTCTTACTAATTCTCATAATTCTATACCATTTAAATTTCAACATGGAACCAGACAAGGTTGCCCTTTGAGTTCTTTGCTTTTTGACCTGACTTTAGAACCTTTAGCTACTGCTTTTCGAGAATCTAATGATATCACTGGTATTTTACTGAAGGGAAATATCCACAAAGTTTCACTTTATGTGGATGATTTATTGCTTTACATTTCTAATATTGAAACTTCATTACCTTCTGTGCTTTCTTTACTCTCTTGTTTTAGTCAGTTTTCTGGATATAAACTGAATCTACACAAGAGTGAACTTTTTCCTTTGAATATTTTGCCATTAACTGATTTTAACCTTCCTTTTAAAATTGTAAGAAACCAATTCACTTATTTGAGTGTAACAATTACTAAGAATTATAAATACTTGTTTAAAAAAATGTCTTACTTTATTAAATTATATAAAAAGAATATTATCAAATTGGTTGCCACATTCGTTACCATTGATTGGTCGAATTAATTCTATTAAAATGAATATTTTACCTAAATTTATATACCTCTTTCAGGCATTACCCGTTTTTATATCTAAATCCTTTTTTGACTCTCTGGACTCTATTTTATCCTTCTCAATAGAATAAAGTCCATATTCAGAAAGTTAAAAAGAATGGAGGTTTAGCTTTACCAAATTTTAGGTTTTATTACTGGGCAGCTAATATATGGAATCTCATGTTTTGGTTATACTATATTAATCACGAGGTGGGTTTCTTTAGAAGCTAACTCAGTTAATAAATTTTCTATTATCTCCCTTTTGGGATCTTCACTTCCTTTATCCTTAAGTAAGATAGCTGAAAATGTGGTAGTCAAGCATACTTTGAGGATTTGCATACAATTTAGAAAACACTTTGGTTTATTGAGATTCTCCCTTTCTAGTCCCATTTATAAAATTTTTTTTTAAGCCTTCTATGACTGATGTAGTTTTTAAACAATGGGAAAGATTGGGCATTACATGTTTTCGGGATGTGTTTGTGGGAGGAAGTCTTTCTTCATTCAAACAATTGTCAACTAAAACAACAGGAATTCTACAGATGCTGGAAATTCAAGCAACACACATAAAAGTTGCTGGTGAACGGAACAGGCCAGGCAGCATCTCTAGGAAGAGGTGCAGTCCACTAATTGTCAACTAAATATAGTTTACCAAAAACCCATTTTTTCCGGTACTTACAAATTTGAGATTTTCTGCGATCTCAATTACAAACCCCAT
Source organism: Mobula hypostoma (assembly GCF_963921235.1). Classification (NCBI taxonomy): domain Eukaryota; kingdom Metazoa; phylum Chordata; class Chondrichthyes; order Myliobatiformes; family Myliobatidae; genus Mobula; species Mobula hypostoma. The sequence continues at coordinate 35,953,958 of NC_086107.1, read as the reverse complement.
TTCCAGAAAAGTTGGGATATTTTCCAAAATGCAATAAAAACAAAAATCTGTGATATGTTAATTCACGTGAACCTTTACTTAACTGACAAAAGTACAAAGAAAAGATTTTCAATAGTTTTACTGACCAACTTAATTGTATTTTGTAAACACACACAAATTTAGAATTTGATGGCTGTAACACACTCAACAAAAGTTGGGACAGTGGCATGTTTACCATTGTGTTACATCACCTTTCCTTTTAATAACACTTTTTAATCATTTTGGAACTGAGGATACTAATTGTAGTAGATTTGCAATTGGAAATTTTGTCCATTCTTGCTTGATATAAGACTTCAGCTGCTCAACAGTCTGTGGTCTCCGTTGTCTGATTCTCCTCTTCATGATGGGCCATACATTTTCAGTAGGAGATAGATCTGGACTGGCAGCAGGCCAGTCAAGCACACACACTGTGTCTACAAAGCCACGCTGTTGTAGCCCATGCAGAATGTGGTCTGGCATTGTCCTGCTGAAATAAGCGTGAACGTCCCGGGAAGAGACATCGCCTTGATGGCAACATACGTCTCTCTAAAATCCTAATACATGCCTCAGAGTCAATGGTACCTTCACATACATGCAACTCACCCATGCCGTGGGCACTGATGCACCCCCATACCATCACAGATGCTGGCTTTTGCACCTTTTGCTGATAACAATCAGGATGGTCGTTTTCATCTTTGGCACGGAGAACTCGACGCCCATTTTTTTCGGAAAACTAGCTGAAATGTGGACTCATCTGATCACAGCGCACGGTTCCACAGTCTTTCGGTCCATCTGAGATGAGCTCGGGCCCAGAGAACTCGCCGGCGTTTCTGCGTAGAGTTGATGTATGGCTTCCTCCTTGCGTAATACAGTTTCAAGTTGCATTTCTGGATGCAGCGATGGACTGTGTTGAGTGACAATGGTTTTCTGAAGTACTCCCGAGCCGAGTCCAGGTGGCTATAATTGTCACAGTAGCATGACGGTTTCTTAGGCAGTGCTGCCTGAGGGATGGAAGATCACACGCATTCAACAGTGGTTTCCAACCTTGCCCTTTATGCACCGAGATGTCTCTGAATTCTCTGAATCTTTTCACAATATTATGTATTGTAGATGTTGAAAGACCTAAATTCTCTGCAATCTTGCGTTGAGAAATGTTCCTTTTGAACTGACAAACAATTCTTTCACGAATTTTGGCACAAAGGGGTGAGCCACGACACATCCTTGCTTGCAAAGACTGAGCCTTTGATGAACGCTACTTTTATACCCAGTCATGATAATTAGCCTGCTTAATGTGGAGTCTTCCAAACCGGTGTTACTTGAATATTCTGTGCACTTTTCAATCTTATTTTAACTCTGTCCCAACTTTTGTTGAGTGTGTTGCAGCCATCAAATTCTAAATTTGTGTATGTTTACAAAATACAATTAAGTTGGTCAATTGTGTACATACATCTATTGATGCTTCTGGACACATCTTCAGTGATGTTCCTGGAATCATCGGGTGTTTCGGGTATTTCAACATCATACAGCCTCCTCCAGGTGACCCAGCCGGGGCTGATCAGACCCCAGCTTGTGTCCAGATGGCGAGCTACTTATGACTCCATGGCTCCCCTCTTTTGAGCCACCGCCACCCTGATGCCCTCTCTGCCGCATCGGTGGTACTGCAGATGGCTCTCCTCTTCCTCTCTCCCTCGATGCCCAAAATGCTGAAGGATCTAATTAAAGAACGGGCTATGAATCCCCTACAACCAACCGCCACTGGGAGACACCTCGCTCTCCATCCAGCCTGCTGACAGTTGCTGACCAGTCCTGTGTACTTGGAGAGCTTCCTTTCAAAGGCCTCCTCCAAGCTATCTTCCCATGGGACTGTCAGCTCCAGCAGCACCACTTGCTTAGTAGACTCAGAGACTAGGACAATGTCTGGTCGCAGGGTGGTGGCTGCGATATGGTTGGGGAACTTCAACCGCCCTTCGAGGTCTGCCAACAGCTGCCAGTCCCTTGCAGAGGTCAGAATGCCTGCAGATGTGCTTTTGGCAGGTATTGGCTGCTCCCTCGCTCTGACAAAGGCAATGGTCTGCTTGGAGGGTCGGGACCGCTTCGCCCACTCAACTCCTGCACTGATGGCTTCAGCGATGGTCTTCAGGACCTGATCATGCCTCCACCTGTACCGTCCCTCACCAAGTGCCCTTGCACAGCCGCTGAGGATGTGCTCCAGGGTTCCTCGCTTGGAGCAGGATGACTCTGCCTTGCCCCATGTGTGCAGGTTTGATGGGCTTGGAAGCACATCGTACACTGCCAGGGTGTGAAATTGGATGCGGTGTGGTTCGGCTTTCCAAAGATCAGCCCAGGTCACTTTCCTCTCAACTGCATTCTCCCATCTTGTCCAAGCTCCCAGTTGCTTCATTCCCACTGCCTTGCAGGCTCTCATCTCCTCCACTACTGCCCTCACCTCCTCTTGAACTAGACGACGCCTTTCCTTCCCTCTGGTGTCCATTTGGGGAGTTGGAAAGGATCCTAGCCTAGCTCAGCCTCGTGTGACCACCCCCACCAGCCTCCTGTGACGCAGTCTCACCTCTGCCTCCTGAACAGCTTCCTCTGCCCTCCACTTCCTGCCAGTACTTACTTGGATCCCTGCTCTAGCCACCTTCGGGTCACTTGAGTCTCTATACTGTAGCACTTCTCTGGCTCGTAAAACTATTGAAGATCTTTTCTTAGTACTTTTGTCAGTTAAATAGAGGTTCACGTGAATTAACTTATAACAGATTTTTGTTTTTATTGCATTTTGGAAAATATCCCAACTTTTCTGGAAATAGTGTTTGTATATACATTTCCTAATAGTCCTGATAAGAATGTATTAGATGAAATTCTTAATATGAAATCATTCTATAATGGTTCAATATCCAATATTTATGATCTGTGCACTTGTAATGCTACAATGACACTATAACTTCCTTGGGATCAATAAAGTATCTATCTATCTATCTAGAGAGCTTTTGTAAATGTTATCAAGAAGATGTGTTAATATAAACACAGAATGAAGATGTCAGTCCATCTGAATCTTGGTGGGGTTGGTAATTTTGCCCCAACACCTTACCTTCCTAACATGATGTTCAGGAGTCAATTGGTGGGAGAGAGATCATAAATTCACGTGTGTATGTCTTGGCCACTTATGCTAGGAGGCAGGTTCTTGATTTTTTTTTAGCGCGTCGCACCAGACAGTCAGCCATTCTTGTCTGGCGTGTGGTGTCAGGATTGGTCTGCTTTTGGATTAACTGGGTCACGATACGAACGTTCCTGACTCAACCCTTTTTTTTAATGAGTCTGAGTGGCTAGCTCGACGCTCAACCCGGCATGGATGGAAAGCATGCTCAGGGGGTGGCCCGACTTGGATTCGAACTTGGGAGCTGTCGCTCTGGAGTCTGGCGCGGATGCCCTGCGCCACCAGCTGGCCAGGTTCCTGATTATCTCAATAACATATGAGGAACATATGTTCCTCATATTCTGTCAATCAAAACAATAAAGAATTTAATGCTGGACAGCCTGGCTTTCAAGGCCCTGGGAAATCCAGGTGCAATTGCATTCTGCAGTTTATGTTGGAGCACAGCTTGTGTGCAGTAGAAGTAGAACTGGCTATCTTGGCTGAATTGAATGTCCAGCCTTCCTCCCTCCCATCCACTGACCTTCCGTTACCTTCAGGTTATAGTAAGTCCATTCACCATGTTCAGTGTATCCCCACTCTTTCTCAATCAGTTTACTTCAGCTTGCTGTGCCCTCTGACCACCATACTGTGAGCACCATTCCCCTTTTAGTTTTCACCCTCTTCTGCCTTCATTTCAAATAATTGGCAGCATCTGCAGAACATTGCTTTTTACTTTGTTAGCGTGGAAACCCACTTATGCCAATTGAATCAGAAAAGCTGCAGCACAGAGATATGAAAACATAAAACACGAAAGATCAGTTTGTCACCCAGTTATGTTATGTGCTCTTTCCTTAATACCAAGGATAAATGGAAAAGACCTTAAATCTGAAAAATGGAAATGGAAGGTACTGGTAATATACAGATGATCAGTCACAGATAAAATAAAAGTTAACATTTAACCAGACATTTCAAAATATACTAGAAGTTGGGGGCTTAGGTGCTTCAAGCTATGAAATTACAGCAAGCAATAGAATTAATAGTGTCTAGGGAAGGGCAACATTTGAATTGAAAAACTGCAATAGAAAAAAAAGATTTCTATGCTCAAAGTTATAACCTCTTAACACAGAGTAAGCATTTTATTTGCAGTAGTACCTTTAAAGATGACTAAAGAGGAAGCTGAGATAGCAAGTTGTAAAAAATATGGTAAATTTGGCATTAAATCATTGCCACAGAATAAGAGTGTATAGAAAGTCAGTTTGTCAAGAAATTCTTCTCCGGATATTGGATTCAAAGATTGGTTTTTAATGAGAGTAGACAATATCGTAGAGTGGAAACTAAATGCATGGGTGTCCATTCTACGTTCTCTCAGGATGGGCTGGGTTGAGGTCAGTAGTTTGTTTATTTATTTAAAGACACGGCGTGGAACAGGTCTTCTGACTCAATAAGCTCCAACAACCAGCAAATCACCTATTTAAATCTAGCCTAATCTCAGGACAATTTACATTGACCAATTAACTTACCAGTCAGTAGGCTTTTAGACTGTGGGAGGAATCTGAAGCACACAGAAGAAACTCATGTGCTCACAGGGAGGATGTATAATCTTACAGACGTCATTGGTGTTGAACTCTGAATTTGGACACCTCGAGTTGTAATCACAAAGCGGTGACCACTGCTCTACCAGTGACACCCAGTTATCCACATTCTCCTTCTAATCCATGCAGAATTTTAATTGTAAAGGCATTGATAACGAGCCACTGCTTTACTCTAGTAGACTGTTCTTATAGTTGAATCTGGACATTGAGCAACAACTTGGATGCAAAGATCACAACCAGACCCAATCTTTTGGCTCCCAATAGCCATGCACAATGTGTAATTGGACATTGCCAAAATATAGTTATTATATCTCCTAAAAGAACTCACTAAAGTATCATTACAATTAATTCAATCTGCACCTTAGAGACCTGCAAACTATAAATCATCTCCAGGTTTTCAATGCAGCAAACCTTTATTTAGAGGTCCTAAGGTAAGCTTGAGCTGGCAGTGTGTGAGAACAGAGAAAATCTATGAGGGCAACAACTGCTCTATGTCTGGAATGGAGCTCATGCACATCCTTCTCACTGGTATAGAGGAGGTAACCTTCCACAGTGGACACTGGGCTGAGAGATTTCTGTTACTCAGTAACTTGGGTCTCAGAGCCAGGCGAGGAGTTGAGCATCAGTGAGTCTGTAACAACAGAAGCTTGTGAGTTGAGCTAGAGGCAGACCAATGTAGGATGTAGACTGGTGGTGGAAGCAGAGGAAGATTGAGATATAAATGGAAGATCTAGTAGAGTTGCTGTGTCATGGCTCTGGTTACCTGTCTTCCATCCTTTACATCAGTGCTGTTTCTGTGGAGTTTGCATGTTCCTACTGCAATTATTTGGGTTTCCCTTTGGGCACTCCTCAAAAACTTGCAGATTTATTTGTTTATTTAGCGATACAGCACATTTCCAACCCTTTGATCCACACTGCCCCAGCAACCCCCTACAACCCCAATTAACCCCAACCTAGCCACAGGACAACGTACAATGACCAGTTCAGCAGCCCGCTACATCTTTGGACTCTGGAATGAAACAGGAGGACCCAGAGAAAGCCCATTCATTCCATGGGGAGGACGTACAGGGACTCCTGACAGAACAGCGCTGGAAATGAACTCTGGATGCCTCAGGCTGAAATAGCATCACACTGATGGTGACGCTACCGTGGCGTCTGAAGTTTGTAGATAAAATGGGAACTACATGGTGAGTGACAGAATTTGTGGGGAGTTATTGAGGAAGTAGGGAGAATATGCAGGTTTCCCCCGCCATCCGAAGGTAGAGCGTTCCTATGAAACGGTTCGTAAGCTAAAATGTCGTAAAGCGAAGAAGCAATTACCATTTATTTATATGGGAAAATTTTGTGAGCGTTCGCAGACCCAAAAATAACCTACCAAATCATGCAAAATAATACATAAAACCTAAAATAACAGTAACATATAGTAAAACAGGAATGATATAATAAATACACAGCCTATATAAAGTAGAAATACTTCTTTACAACGATTGCCTGCACAGATCTCCGTAGCGAAAATCTCATGCAAGCGCTCCGGGCAGAAAATCTCAGGCAAGCGCTGTTGGCATAAACGCGCTCTCCAGTAACCTTTAAACTATGAAGCTGCCAAATCATACCAAATAAAACGTAAAAATACATAGCTTATATAAAGTAGAAATAATGTATGTACAGTGTAATATCACTTACCAGAATCGGTTCAGCGCTGAGCGCACTGATGGTGTGTTCGACTGAGTTGTCGCAAGTTGACTGGTGCAGTGGCCCCCACCCTCCTGGCCGTCGAGCGATACACTGCCGTGAAGCATGCAGGAATGCAGCAGTAGCTGGGAGGCACACAGCACATCTTTAAGAAAAAAGCCGAAATAAATATGCTAATTAATTAGGTGCTGTCCGGCATGTGTTGTCGGCCCAGATCAGTGCTAATTTCCGATTGCATCACCTCTGATCTGGGCCGACAATTACGTGCTAGGCAGCACCTAATTAATTAGCATTTTTATTTCTGCTTTTTTCTAAAAGATATTGCTGTGTGCCTCCCAGCTACCGCTGCATTCTCCGCGAATCGGTACAGTATCTGTCCGGGGCCCGGGGGTTGGGGTGGTGGGACACGGGGGTGTCATCTCATCATCAATCAGGGCAGGCAGCTCATCTTCTCCTATGACTGCCTGCCTCGATGTCGAAGTTCAAGGTTCGTAGTCTGCTGTGGCTGACGTGGAAGGCTTGCTTGACTGCTGAGTCTCGTGCTTTTTCTATCATACAGTTGTTTGTAGGCACTCAAACCATCTTGCAAATATCCCCTAAACTGACGTACCCTTTCAAAATTAAAGTCGTACTTTATCATTGCAGTGAAAATCTCACGTAGTTGCTTCACGTTCATTTCGCTACTGCATTCAGTTTCGATTGTTATCCTTTCCTCTTCCAATTGCATCAGCTCTTCATCTATCAGATCTTGGTCATGGGACGCCAAAATCTCTTCAACATCATCTTCGTCAGCTTCCACAAGCCAAACTCACTTTGTCCTTGCTTCGTTCACCACGATCGAAACGCTTGATTATGTCTAGAATTACGCTAAGTGTAACACCCTTACTCTTTCAGGCTTTTCCGACACCTTAGAACTCATCTTGCTAACGGCTGCTCAATGCAACGTGTTTAAGCAATGCAGTTCCAAATCCGGGGCAGAGCAGCTGCTTGGGGCGCGTGCTGCCTTTTTTCGCGCGCTGCCTTTTATCGCGCACTGATTTTTTATCACGCGCTGCCTTTCTTCGTGACAGTGAAAACACCTTCTGAAAGTGAAAACAGGGTACTAATGTAGGTCTTTCGTAACAGTGAGGTTTCGTAAAGTGAACATTCGAAAAGCGGGGGACACCTGTATTGGAATTATTGCTGGATGAGTGCAAATGGGTGGTTGATAGTCAGTACAGACTTGTTAGGACAAAACACCTGTTTCTATGCTGCACAACCCAATGACTCCAGGTAGGCCAGAATGAACTTGGAGGTGGTGGGGGGGGGGTGGGGAGAAGGAGGTGGAGAGTAGAGAGATAGAGGGGGAGAGGGAGAGAGATTGAGATTCTCTTTTGTGAGATACAAGATGCTGAAATTTGGAGCAAAAAACAATCTGTCAGAGGAAAGTAATTATTAATATGTTGTGTCAAGTCATGCTGCAGATTTTTACCCCAAACATCAGCAATTCCTTTCCTCCCTCAGGTGTCTTGGAACCAAAGATAAAACATTGGTAGATGTGAACTGAGTTGTTTGCATGGAATTGTAGCCTGTGGTTCCTCGATAATGGCTTGAATGCAAGGGCAGTAGCCAAAGTTGCTGACTTTACAAAGCTGGGGAAATTCACACATTGTGAGCGGTATACAAGAAGCCTGCAAGAAGATCTAGGTAGTCTGTGACTGGGCAAGAAGTTGACAGATGGATTATTATATGGGGAAATTATCCACTCTGTAGTGACTGATGACAATACAAGTTACTACTAGCATGAAGTGAGATTATAATATGTTGTAGTCCAAAGGGATCTGTGGGTTCCAGTGAAGAAGCACAAAACGAGACAGAAGTGCTTAATGAGGCTAATGGAAATATGGTCTTTATTGCAGGGGTTATAAAACTGGGGAACTTCTGATCCAACTTTGCAGATGCAGGTGAGACTGCATACACAGCACCACAGTTTTGGCGTTCATTCTGAAGGAATGATATATTTATATTGGAAGTGGTGCAGAAAAGTTTCATTGAGTTGATTGCTAGGATAAGGGGATTGGTGGATATAGTAAGATTGATAAACCTGAGCTACAGTCATTTGAAGAATGAGGCATTATCTTACTGAAGGATGAAGTTCTGAGAGGGGTTGACAGTGTAAGTGCTGAGGGAGCGTTACTCCTGGTAGAGCTACCAAGAACTGTGGAGCACAGTTTCAGAATAAGAGAGGGTTTATTTAAGAAATATGAGGACGACCGTCTTCTGTTTATATCTCGTGAATCTTTGGATTGGTCTACCCTACAGAGATGTGTGAGAAACGTCATTAATATATTCAAGGTAAAGACTGAGATTTAGGCAACAAGGTAATTGCAAGGCCATGTTGGAGTAGTCCTGACACTTACTGACAGAGTAGGATTGAGGGGCCATTTGTTTTTTTTCCCCCTGCTTCTGCTTCTTGTGGTGTTCTTATTTTGATCTAGCAACGATGAAAGAATGGGTTCAGATAGTAGGCCGTTTAATTTGGAACCTGCAGGTAGCAGTGTTCTATCTACCTGAAGAGTTAGTTCTCCTTGGTGATCAAGGTCATGAACTTGTGATGTACTGTCAGAATGGGTTAGATCAGCAAACTGCAGTGCCTTTTAGTAAATGGAACACACTGCAAGCATCATGCACATGTGGTGGATAAGATATAGATCAAGAGGCTGCTTTGCTTGGGATAATATTAAGCTTCTTGAGAAATGTTAAAAGTGCATTTAGTCAGGCCAATGCAGATCACTCTCACACCCCTGATGTGCATTTTAAATGGTGGAAAGACCTTAGCACCTCAGAAGATGAGTCACATCCTACAGGATAGCTGGCCTCTAACTTGTTTTCTGTGTGTCCTGCGCATGCCCAGTAGGAGGAGATTCGCCCAAATATCCACCTAATGTGGACGGAGATATTTTGAAAAACGCTTAGTGTGGACGCCTGTCGTTTTTACTCGAAACCGGCGTTTTCAAAATTATCCGGCGTAGTGTGGACGTAGCCACTATGTTTATTTGCCTGGTCAGCGTCGACAATTATGATGTCAATAGTAGGGGTCTCAGCAGTAGTAAAGGCATTAATGGTTGAGAATAGGCTTAGCTGCTCTTGGAGCTGATCATTGTCTGAAACGTTCATGGCTGTAAAATCAGCCCTGCTGGAGGACAACCAACCAATACCTAGGACATTTCTGTATTGTACAAGGCCCAACTATTGTTTGGGTGCTTAATGGAACAGATAGTTTTTGTTATCAGCCCCTGATTGAATATTGTCCAGTTGTTGCTGTAGGCCGATGGGGCTAATTCATTTGATAAGGAACTGTGACTGGATTTGATCAGTATGCAAAAAGCAGAATGGTTGGGTCTGGTACCATGGCCTGAGGATGCCTATATGGATGTCCTGGGGTTGGCTTGATTGACCTCCAATGAGGTTGTACTGGTGCATTAAACAGTAGTAATTTTTAAAATCAATGCCTGCCTTCACCGAGGTATGACAAATGCTCCATTCCACTGTTTACATTTCAATGAGTCTTGTTACCTCCAATGAAAGTGCAAGCTTAGCCAATTTTTTATGTTTACTTCATTGTATTTCATGTTTTAATACATTTTTCAGTGGTAGCTGTGTGTGCTTTAAAATGTATTTTATTTGCAGTCCCTTTACAAATTGATTTTTATTTAATCATATTTCAGTTATTGTAAACATCTCTGTGTATTAGTAATCTATAAAACTGTGAAAAGTAAGCTGTGAAGGGATAATAGGGCAGTATTGGGGGAGGAGCCTGAGGCCCAGTGACCCTGCACAGTCGTCTCTGCCTTGGAAAAGGATGTGAGAGTGGAAGCCTCTGCAGTATGATCCATTCCATGGTGCTAGAGTGTATCACTGTGGCTGTGAGATCAATGTTGAAGTTTAGTTCAGGGGCAAGTCAAATCAAGCATGATAACAACACACTTCTGATGATACAGATGTCCAGTGAGAGGGAGCGTAGTATTTTTTCTACAAGTTGAAAACACTTTTTGTAATTGACTGGCTTGTTTTTGGTCAGCAATTGGTCCATTTTACTCAATTTTAAACTTCTCATCCATAATTTCCTTCTGAGAGAGGGAAGAGCACGCTTATAAATCCTTTTATCACCATGTCTCCCTGTTTCAGAAATCTTTTACAGTCTTTCCAGGATATCTGCACATCCTCCAATGTAATCCAAGTCTCTGTTTTCTTTAACAGCTCCGTTATTACTAGCTGTGCCTTGATGCTATAGTTCCTTCCCCAAACCTCTATATCGCACCTTTCTTCTCATTTCCTCTTCAGTGTTCACTTGATGAGCAACTATCAGTTATTTGCCTGAAAACCACTTTATATAGCTCAGCATCTCTTCTGTGGACATCTTGGAACATCTTAAAGGTGACATAAAATTTCAAATCTGCATGCCATCAGGAAGAGGAAGTCAAGGAAACACTCATCGAGGGGCCAGTAGTGGAAAGTGTGAGCAGGTTCAAGTTCCTTGGTCTCAGTATCTGTAAAGATCTATTTTGGGCCCAATATATTGAAGCAATTACAAAGAAAGCACACCAGTGGTTATATTTCATTAGGAGTTGAGAAGATATGGTATGTCTCTAAAGACCATACGCCAAGGGATTGTGGACTCACGAAGGGGAAGTTGTGGGCCCAAATGCCAGTCCTCACTGAGGAGTCGGCAGCAGAAAGGATGAGCAGCTTCATGTTATCGGTGTCAACATCTCCGAGTATCTGTCCTGAGCACAACACATTGCAATGATGATGAAGGCATGCCGCTGGCTCTACTTGATTAGGAGTTTGAGGAAATTTGTTATGTCATCATGCTGAGAAATTTCATTGGAACGTACTCTGATTGGCTGCAATCACCATGGTGTGGAAGCTCCAATACACAGGAACCGGAGAGGCTGCAGAGGGATGCACATTCAGCCAGCTCCATCTCGAGCCCAACCCTCCCTACCACTGATGATGACTTCAAGAGGCAGCATCTCAAGAAGGTGGCATCCACTGGCAAGGGCCTTCACCATCTAGGGCATGACTCTTCTTGTTACAGCCATCAGGGAGGAGGGAAAAGGAGCCCAAAAACACACACTCAATGTTTCAAGAACAGCTTCTTCTACAGAAGCCCTCTTCTGTACTCCCTCTTCACCTATGACTACATTCCTGTACACGGTTCTAACTCCATAATCAAGTTCGCAGACGACACCATGGTGGTTGGCCTGATCAGAGGGGATGACGAGACGGCCTACAGGGACGAGGTCCAACACCTGGCCGCGTGGCGTGCCGACAACAACCCAGAAGACCTAGGAGATCATTGTGGACTTCGGGCATGCTGGGTGCCACAGTCATGTCCCCACTTACATCAACGGAGCTGTAGTGGAGCGTGTATCAAGCTTCAAATTCCTTGGTGTTCATATTTCTGAGGATCTCACCTGGTCCCTGAACTCCTCCATCCCGGTCAAAAAGGCGCAACAGTGCCTTTATTTCCTGCGGAGCATCAAGGAAGCTCACCTCTGTCCCAGGATACTGACGGACTTTTACCGCTGTACCTTTGAGAGCATACTCACCAACTGCATTCAGTGTGGTATGGCAATTGTCCCGTATCGGACTGCAAAGCACTCCAGCGTGTGGTGAAATGTGCCCAGCGGATTATCGGCACCTAATTGCCCACCATTGAGAACATCTACCATAAACGCTGCCTGGGCAGGGCTAAAAGCATTATCAAGGATGCATCTCACCCTAACCATGGACTTTTTACTCTCCTCCCATCCGTTAGGCCCTACAGGAGCCTCCGCTCCCGCACCAGCAGGCACAGGAAGAGCTTTTTCCCTGAGGCTGTGACCCTGCTGAACTTCACATCACAGCGCTAAGCAGTATTGCATCCATATTGTACTGTCTCAGTATTTTTATATTTGTGTGCTGTAGCACTTACTTTTTATTTGCAGTTATTTTGTAAATAACAATATTCTTTGCATTTCTGGTTAGATGCTAACTGCATTTCATTGGCTTTGTATCTGTACTTGGCACAATGACAATAAAGTTGAATTTAATCTAATCTCTGAATGGTTCTTGTATGCATGAACCACGACCTCACTATCTTTTCTTTGCATTATTTGTTTTTTAATTTACAGTAATTATTATGTCTTTTCACTGTGCTGCAACCACATAATAACAAATTCCACATCACATAAGCAGATGATAGTAAATCTGATCCATCATTTATAAGGCAAATGTATTTTGAGTGTAAAATAAAAATAAAACTTTATTTAGGCCCTACTGTTGGATGAAAACAGAGGAGGGCAGGATCGGAGTTACTAAGACTTCCTTGACAGCTACTTGGGATCGGGAATGACTCATTCTGAGGTAGCTGATGAGATCTATATGAGAACTGCAGACCCAAGCACGGACAGATCAGGGGAGCTTGGTGAGTTGATAATTTGTGAGGGAGCGCACTTGTTCTGCTCTTCACTCTCAGTTTTTACATGCAGGAATTGCATTTTCTTGAGGTCCTTAATGCCGTCTCACATGATCTTTTGCCACTTTCGGTGATGGCAATATTACTTGGTTTCAGGAGTGCTTTGAGCACATAAGGCAGTAATTCTATTACAAGTCATGGACACAAGCTCACCTTGTGAATGTTATTCTATGGAGTTTGAGCTGCTTTGTTTTCTTCTCACTGATTGCTGATGAGACCTTGGCTGTGGATGGGTGTTATAATCTGACTGTTTTCAATTATGAGTTTCCAAATCTGCAACAAGTCATTTGACGGCAGAAGAATGGCAGTGAATACAAACTTCATTTGCTAAATAAAAGACCATTCTAATCTAGGAATTCTCATTCGCACCAATCAAAGAAACTCTGAAAAATTACAACACAAATGTAGTTAATCCTGAGAATTTGCTATGGAGAACTATTTAAATGTTAACATGACTTTAGTTCATTAATTAGAATTAGAATTTTTATTTCTTACGTTGATCTCATGACATGAGGGAGTAAAAATCTTTGTTGTGTTTCCATCACCGTGAACAAGCAATTAGGAAGGGAAATGTGGGAGAATATTGACCAAACTCTAAGATTGTATACATAATTATTTTGTGTATATATATATATATATGTACAGTCAAATATGCAATCAGATCAATGTGTATTGATAAATCTCATGGCCTGTTGAAAGAAGCTGTCCTGGAACCTGTTGGTCCTAGACTTAATGTTGCGGTACCAATTTCAAGCTGAAGAACAAACAATGGGTGAAGCCTGCCTTACTGCTGAAGCCCACCTATTTTTCCCCTTCAAGTTCAGCTATGGATCATTTAATAAATGGCTTTAGTATTCAAACACTGATTGATTTCAATAGATACTGTGCAATTGCCAAAAGTAACAAGGCTACCGGCACTATAACATAGTGTGCATGAATAATCTTGATAGCAAGCAACGGTATGTGCATAACACTCAACTGAGCGACTGAACCAGATAACCTGTGAGTGCTTGCCATGAGAGCTTTTTTCCTGGAATTTCTGGAATATTTCCTGTTGGTAATGACTTTGCTTTCTCCCACCTTCCATTCCGAGTTGCTCTCCAGTTGTACTTCTGTTTTGTTACTGTTACCATTCCACTCCTGTATCAACGCCCAGGCTGAGAACTTGAGGTCGCCGAGCATTTCAGGAAACTTTTTTTTAAGTTCAGATTTATGGAAGTGGCTATTTAAGGCCTTCAAACCATTTGATACAGTAACAACTTGCAGACAAAAATGATGTTGAGATCGGGGCTCTGTAGAGGCCATACCATCTGAACCATATAAATAATCCAGGGTGCCTAAAACTGCGTATATTTTATTTTGCAAAGATTGACATTGTCAATATACTGTCAAAGAATCCTAAATATGTAGTGGTCTTGGACATATGCTGATGGTCTTGGGGATCCCTTCAGATCTATTTCACCTACATCTGGCAGGGCTAAATTCTACATCAATTCACATAAATGTCAAATTTAGAGCAGTGTGCTATTGTTGCTATGCGGTAAATTTAATTTGAAAATGTGGGAACAGATGCATGAAATGAAATACAGTGACATGATGGACTGTTTCAACCCTCCACAAATGCACTCTAGACGGTGATCTATTTGTCTTTTGTATTGACATAAAATTAAAGAATAAGTTTTCTTTCCTGGGGAAATGTTATGAACCAAATAGAGAAAAGTGAACTGTGATATCATTGCTCATTTTCTCAGCTTTAGGACCTATCCCTGAATAAACAAAATGTTGTTGTTATTGTCACGCACCATAAATTTTAATTGAGAGAATGCTTTTTCACCCCCTTAAGTAACATTATTATTATTGCAGGAAACTGGTTAGTAGCAGATGGTGGTACACGTCTCCGTACTTTCATACATAAGTCTACACACACACACACACACACACACACACACACACACACACACACACACACACACGTGTTACCAATAAGTTCCTTTGTGTAACGTTCAAATAAAAACTTTGGAATATTTATTGGAATGACTAGCCCATTAAATTCTATTGAATTTATGCTCTATAAATAAATGAATTCAGATTAAAACTCACAATATAGGAGGTTCGCAAATACGAGGAAATCTGCAGATGCTGGAAATTCAAGCAACACACACAAAAAATGCTGGTGAACGCAGCAGGCCAAGCAGCATCTATAGGAAGAGGTACAGTCGACGTTTCGGGCCGAGACCCTTTGTCAGGACTAATTGAAAGAAGAGATAGTAAGAGATTTGAAAGCGGGAAGGAGAGGGGGAGATCCGAAATGATAGGAGAAGACAGGAGGGGGAGGGATGGAACTAAGAGCTGGAAAGTTGATTGGTAAAAGGGATACGAGGCTGGAGAAGGGAGAGGATCATGGGATGGGAGGCCTAGGGAGAAAGAAAGGGGGAGGAGGGGGAAAAACCCCAGAGGATCAGCAAGGAGTTATAGTTAGAGGGACAGAGGGAGAAAAAAAGGGGAAAGAAAAAAATAATAAATAGATAAATAAGGGATGGGGTACGAAGGGGAGGTGGGGCATTAGTGGAAGTTAGAGAAGTCAATGTTCATACCATCAGGTTGGAGGCTACCCAGACAGAATATAAGGTGTTGTTCCTCTAACCTGAGTGTGGCTTCATCTTTACAGTAGAGGAGGCCGTGTGTAGACATATCAGAATGGGAATGAGACGTGGAATTAAAATGTGTGGCCACTGGGAGATCCTGCTTTCTCTGGCAGACAGAGCATAGGTGTTCAGCGAAATGGTCTCCCAGCCTGCGTTGGGTCTCGCTCATATATAGAAGGCTGCATCGGGAGCACCGGATGCAGTATATCACCCCAGCCGACTTGCAGGTGAAGTGATGCCTCACCTGGAAGGACTGTCTGGGGCCCTGAATGGTGGTAAGGGAGGAAGTGTAAGGCATGTGTAGCACTTGTTCTGCTTACAAGGATAAGTGCCGGGAGAGAGATCGGTGGGAAGGGATGGGGGGAGATGAATGGACAAGGGAGTATCCAACATATAATTCTCCGCAACTTCCGCCACCTCCAACGGGATCCCACCACTAGCACATCTTCTCCTCCCCGCCCTCTTTCTGCTTTCCACAGGGATTGCTCCCAACGCGACTCCCTTGTCCATTGGCACTTCAACTAATCACGTCTAATACCAATTCCTAGTGATCTCATCAGTCCTCCACCCCTCTTCTTTCTCTGGAGCTTTGCAAAGATTTTCTCGATTTTCTTTTAAAGACGGTGATTGATTTTATTTTTATATCCCTACAAGCAGATTGGAATTACCCGCTGCATTTTAAGAAAAAGTTTCTTTTGTCACACATTTCACTTGTTTTGTTGGCACTTAATTAAAAAATCTGTGCTACCTGGATGTTGAACCATCAGGTAATGAGAACAGCTTCTTTCTATTTACATTATCTAAAATCAATAATGAATGTGCGCATATGGAGTCATAGAGACGTACAGCACAGAAACAGGCCCTTCGGCCCATCTAGGCCTTGCTGAAGCCATTTAAACTGGCTACTCCCATCAACCTGCACCGGGACCATAGCTCTCCATACCCCTACTCTGGATGTATCTATGCGAACTTCTTTTAAATGTTGAAATTGACCTCACATGTACCACTTCTGCTGGCAACTCATTCCACTTACAACTTTCTGACTGAAGAAGTTTCCCCTCACATTCCCCTTAAGCTTTTCACCTTTCACCCTTAAACCATGACCTCTGGTTGTAGTCCCACCCCTCAATGGAAAAAGCCAGCTAGCATTTACCCCCTTATAATTTTGTAAACCTCTATATATCTTTAAAATCTCTTCCCAATCCTCTTTGCTTCAAGGAGAGCAGAACAATGATCTCTAGCCTGACTTTATATCTGAAATTGCTCATCCCTAGCTTCCATTGAAGCCTTTTTTTTTGCAATTATTTTAGTCTTTGTTGAATTATTGCTCTCTTAAGGCTTTTTGTGTAGGAAATTCAAGGAATTTCACCCAATGAAGGTGAAGAAGTAGCATTTTATCTGTTAGTCAGGATGACCTGTGGCATGATGATATTTTCACCGAGCTGCTGTTTTGCTGCTTGGACATGGATGGTAGAGGATGGCAAGTTGCTCCAGAGCAAGCCATTCGTCATACAAGCACAGAGGTGATGGAAAGCATTTATACGCAGTGCAGTGATGTACTGAGGTACTCACTCCTGAATGAGGGTAAGCTTTTTGAATGCTGCTTATATTTTTGTGGGTGTTTTATCTGAGTTTTAAAGTTCATATGATCACCCACTTGTTAATCTTGCTGTTAAAGGTCATGTTCTGGTCAATAGTGAGCTCCACCCCAGGAGGTTAAGGATGAAGTCCTGATGCCGGTGGATGTTTGAAAGGTTGCTGAAGTTGCTTGGGAGGCTGACAGCAATTTTTCAAGCGATGAGGCAGGTAAATTACCTGTCAGTAAAGAGCCCAAGTCCAGATGACGCCCAGGTCCTGCTTCAAAGCTGACATGGGCTCCTTGATGATCAGGGTGGTGGTAAAGGGAGGTGAACGTTGTGAAATTATCAGCAAACAGTCCCACTCATGACAAGGGGAAATGGAAGTAAATCATTTGGCTTCACAAACCTATGTCATCATTGAGTAGGTATAGGAATAACTTCTAACCTACTTCATTTGCTTGTCTTTGTCTTATATTCCCTTATATATTTCATGAATATTTCTGTTGTTCCTATATGTAAAATGAATTAACATTGAGAATTACCTTTTGCGAAATATAATTCCAAATTGTTAACCAGGCATTACATATTGAAATCTTTCATAATTTTATGCTTGATGCCTGGTACTGATTTTCAAAACTATTTATTTTAATAATTTTACTCTCAATGTCTGATACTTATTGTCAAGTCTATGACATATTTATTTATTTAGCCATAGTGTGGAGTAGGTTTTTCCAGCCCTTCAAGCCTCGCAATCCCAGCAACCCCACAACCCCTATTAACTCTAACCTAATCACAGTTCCATTTACAGTGACCAACTAACCCACCCAGTACATCTTTGGACTGTGGGAGTAAGCCAGAGCACCCGAGGAAACCCCACGCATTCCAAGGGGAGGACGTATGGAGCGTCCTTACAAAACGGCACTGGAACCGAACTCCGAATGCCCCGAGCTATAATGGCATTGTGCAAATTGTTATGTCACCGTGGTGCCCATTCTCTTCCATCCTCTAGGTCTTAAAGAAATATAGTGAATTCCCATGGAGATCGTGGCAAAATACCACTGGTCACATCTTGCATTTTGGAGAACTTGCCAGTTATTCTTTTCTCTATTTCATGCATTCAGCCTGTTTTCAAACCAGTTTGATCATTGGATTTAGATCCCAATGGTCTGTTGATTATTGGTCTTTAGGAATTCATCAATTACTTCCTGGAAAATCACATAAACAAAATGCACAGTTATTTCAAGACACTTCACTGTCAACCAATTTAATTGCATTTCAAAAAATCTTAAGCAAGTTCACCTTTTAGAAACCAATGCTGGTTTGGTCTGATCAGCTGCAAGTTTTCAAGGTGTTCTGTCACTGCATTCTTAATTATAGACTCTAGGAAGTTTCCCACAACAGATGTTAGTCAAACCGATCTGTAATCCCCTCTTTTCCATCTACCACTTCTCAAAATGCAGAGGGCGTGAACAATTTTCCCATCTAAAGAAATGATTCTCAGCATGGGACAGCTTTGGAAGATTATAGATAGGGCATTGACTTCTCTTGAAAATCCTGTGAGGGTGATTGATGAAGCATTTGAAGATAGTGGAGGAAAAAACCTCTTCTGTTGCTTTGTCGTTTGCGAAGAAGCTTATTGTGATGATCTATGAGGTATTGGTTTTATAACTGAGAATGCATGTTACTAATCACCATGGAATCTCCTTATTAATCTGTAATAATTTTCAAAAGTGGTTTTGTCACTAAAAACCAATTGAACTTTAACTGATAGTAAATGTCTTTAACCTTTAATCAACATCCACCATTTTATTAGTGCACTAAAAGCTTTCAAATATTGTTACTGTTCTAATGAGCTATCGATGAAATAATAAAGGTGTAAAATCCTGTTGAATGAGCAGAAACAATGCTTGCAATTCAAGGAAGGTTAACAGTATCCTGTTGATGGCTATCTTGTTTTAATAGTGAATACACTAATTTTACAATTTAATTTAAATTGTAATTTGAATGCACTTAAAGAGGATTTTACAGTGCACAACTGTTAATTTCCTGTCCGTCCATTGAACTGAACGAGCGGTGGAAATAACGGGGCTCATCTGTTTGTATCTGAGTGCTGTATTATATTGCCAACATTATATCTTCAGTCAGTACTGGTTTTGCAGCCACTTGAAGCACGTTTTGTTTCAGCATTTATGAAATAGACATCAAGTTCTGTTACAGCTCTATTCTTTTCAAATAATAGACTTTTTATTTCTGCTATCAGAACAGAATAAAAATCATAAAGTAATCATTCTATTGTTAGGAAAGATATTAAAAAGATACTCCCATTTCTAGGTCCGCTACTTTCTGTAGTCATGATGACTATAAATTGAAGTTCTTATATTGACTCTCATGACAATAATCAAGGAACGAAACTAGTTTTTACCAAAGTGATGGGAGAATTTACCTCTTAAGTATAAACTCAGTAATTTTACAGATGAAATGTTCATATTGAAGAAATGTGTCATCGTGCAAATATTAAATTTTATTTTTCAAAGTTGTATTTTATACCTGATGGAATTTTTCAACAGGAATGTTACTTTTCAATCTATGTTTTTTTATTTCTATACAGTGGATTCGGGTTAGTTGGACCATCGGTTAATCAGGACAGCCACTTTTTGAGACAACTCTTAAAGAACATAATTGAGAAAATAGCTAGGATTCCCTTTGTTTATTTGGGACACTGTGCTTCTTAATTGGGAGAAAACACTGTTGTGGAACAGTTTCTAGCTAGCGTTATTCGCGTGCGCTTGTGTGGCTATTAGACATTACATCGTTCTTAGAGTGAACAGTTTTTAAATAGCATGTGTTTGTGTTCAAAAAGCAGTGATCTTTGTCAGCAATTGTTGATGAAAAATAAGCAGTAAGAAAATTTAGAACTGTTTTGCTCACTGTAGTTTCAAGCACTGAGGCTCAGGGAAGCCAGAAACTTGCAGGGAGTGAAAATGAATTGATTTCACTACCTCAACAAGTTAGGAACTACAAAGCATTTGAATGTATCAACAATCATCTTGAATGTTAGAATGAAAATGAAGATTTGGAAGATGCAATTGTTGAAAGCATTATCTGCATTAAATGGCTGCACTGATTTTGTTCATTTACAGTCAATCAATAGAGCATACACTGGATGATTTCCTCCATTGATAACTATTAGGAACTATATACAACTTTATAGTATTGTAGTAGTATTAGTAGTGTTCTAATTTGTCTCATATTTCATTTAAATATACACACAGTGACATGCAAAAGTTTGGGCACCCCGGTCAAAATTTCTGTTACTATGAGTAGCTAAGCAAGTAAAAGATGACCTGATTTCCAAAAGGCATAAAGTTAAAGATGACACATTTCTTTAATATTTTAAGCAAGATTACTGTTTTATTTCCATCTTTTACAGTTTCAAAATAATAAAAAAGGAAAAGGGCCCGAAGCAAAAGTTTGGGCACCCTGCTTGGCAGTACTTAGTAACACCCCCTTTGGCAAGTATCACAGCTTGTAAGCGCTTTCTGTAGCCAGCTAAAAGTCTTTCAATTCTTGTTTGGGGGATTTTTGCCCATTCTTCCTTGCAAAAGGCTTCTAGTTCTGTGAGATTCTTGGGCCGTCTTGCATGCACTGCTCTTTTGAGGTCTATCCACAGATTTTTGATGATGTTTATGTCAGGGGACTGTGAGGGCCATGGCAAAACCTTCAGCTTGCGCCTCTTGAGGTAGTTCATTTGGAGTTTGAGATGTGTTTAGGATCATTATCCTGTTGTAGAAGCCATCCTGTTTTCACCTTCAGCTTTTTTACAGACGGTGTGATGTTTGCTTCCAGAATTTGCTGATATTTAATTGAATTCATTCTTCCCTCTACCAGTGAAATGTTCCCCGTGCCACTGGCTGTAACATAAGCCAAAAGCATGATCAATCCACCCCCATGCTTAACCGTTGGAGAGGTGTTCTTTTCATGAAATTCTGCACCCTTTTTTCTCCAAACATACCTTTGCTCATTGCAGCCAAAAAGTTCTACTTTAACTTCATCAGTCCACAGGACTTGTTTCCAAAATGCAACAGGCTTGCTTGGATGTTCCTTTGCAAACTTCTGGCGCTGAATTTTGTAGTGAGGACGCAGGAGAGGTTTTCTTCTGATGACTCTTCCATGAAGGTCATATTTGTGCAGGTGTTGCTGCACAGTAGAACAGTGCACCACCACTCCAGAGTCTGCTAAATCTTCCTGAAGGTCTTTTGCGGTCAAACGGGGGTTTTGATTTGCCTTTCTAGCAATCCTACAAGCAGTTCTCTTGGAAAGTTTTCTTGGTCTTCCAGACCTCAACTTGACCTCCACCATTCCTGTTAACTGCCATCTCTTAATTACGTTACGAACTGAGGAAACGGCTACCTGAAAATGCTTTGCTATCTTATAGCCTTCTCCTGCTTTGTGGGCATCATTTATTTTAGTTTTCAGAGTGCTAGGCAGCTGCTTAGAGGAGCCCATGGCTGCTGATTGTTGGGACAAGGTTTGAGTCGTCGGGGTATTTATAAAGCTTTGAAATTTGCATCACCTGGCCTTTCTTAACGATAACTGTGAACAAGCCATAGCCCTAACAAGCTAGTTCAGGTCTGAGACCTTGGTAAAAGTTATCTGAGAGCTCAAATCTCTTGGGGTACCCAAACTTTTGCATAGAGCTCCTTTCCTTTTTTTCCACTCTAAAATAGTACAATATATAATATACTTATACACATACAAACTATATATATAGATAGGTAGCATATAGCATAACATAACCCAATTCCTTTACTCCGGAGTTTGAAACCAATTAAAAGATTATCTACAAAAGTACTTCTCTGTGCTGTACCTTCCAACTGAATCTGAACAAATCTGCGTTTTGCTGACTTGTCTAAACTGGGCATCTCCTGGGCAATAGTGCAGCTGTCTGTTCTTGTTTCTTTGTTGGATTCAATTCTCTCCAATGACTTGCACTCCTGTTCTTAGCGAGAGGCAGTTTTGCGGAATCCCTTCAATCAGCAGCACTTTCAAACTGCCACAGCTAATTAAGTTCCAGAATGAGGCACCTCTCAGCAAGTAAAGGTGAAGCTCTAAAGAGTGTGTGCAGGAATATTACCTGGTGAGGTCCAGGGTGGATGTGGACAGAATGTAAAAGAACAAAAGAAAGCAATGGATCAGAATTGACCACCAGGGCAAGGATGCAATATATTTCAACTCTAGCTGTTAAAATGCACTAAACTTCTTTCTGTTTTTAATTTGTAAAAACCCCATACTCTCACATGGGTTTTCTTTCCCCTTTGCCCATAATTTCTATTGACTTTGATTTTATTTTCCTTAACTAGTCCTTTCTGGCATAGCTCTAGTTCTTCCACAGCACTTCCTCTGTACTATTTGTTCTACTGGCTTCTCAACCGTTGCATTTTCCATGTCTTTTGTTATACAACAGATTTTGAGGTGGGGATGGGAGCATATCTTCTGAAACAGAGCCATTATTGAGCAGTATATTCAAGTTGTACTTTGCAATTTATTTATTTGATTTAGGATATTGTGGGGTGCACTGGCAAATGTTAATTAATAAATATTTATTTTGTATCGGAAAATCCCAGTTCTCATGGAGTCTTAGGCTATGTCCTCACTAGACTGGATAAATCCGTAACCAAAGCTTTTTCTCTTCATTTTGACCCTCCATCCACACTGAAACGGTGTTTTCCTCCCCCGAAAACAGAGCTTTTCTAAAACATTCTCCAGAGTGTTGAAATCTGAAAACGCCAGTTGGGCGTTGTAGTGTGTACAGGGTAACCGGCTAATTTTAAAAACGCTGTCATGACGTGCCGGAACAAATGGTGTGGGCAGCGCGGTATTTCATTGTTTTCTGGAACGCAACCTCCAACACCACAACAGCAATATCTGACAATAGATGTGTAACATCCTAATGTAACATTGTATGGAAATACAAGATAATACTGATGCAGACATGTTTTATACATTTAACAGGGAGCTTTATTAATGTATTGCTTGTGCAAGCATTCAATAGATGCAGTTGTCACTTTTGCCCGGTAACTCATTTTATTGCACATGTTAAATACAGCAAAATAATACACAAAGACATGGCAAAAGTAAAGGCAAACAAATGAGGTAACAGCAAATTTCACTTTTGCCCAGTAAGAAGCCTTATTGCATTTAGTTGTAGCTGTCGTCCCTTTCATCGGTGAAGAGACTATGGCTGTAGGAAATGTTTCTGGACAATTGCGCACCAAGTCTTTCGTTTGGCAATTTTCTTTTAAGTTTTTCTAGTCTGTAACTGGACAAACGCACACCAAGTATACCATTTCCTCTTTGCTTGTTTTCTGTAGATGTGTCCTGCACATGCCTAGTAGGAGGAGATTCGCCCAAATATCCATTTTAATGTGGACGGAGATATTTTCAAAAACGTCTGGCGTGGATGCCTATCGATTTTATGCGAAACGGGCGTTTTCAAAATTATCCAGTCTGGTGTGGACGTAGCCTTGATCTGGGTCCATGGCTCATGCTACTTCTGTTGTTTGATGCATGGTAATCTATTTGTCTGGAACTGCAACGCCTTCCACTGAGACATTATTCATACTTTCTGACTTGTCTCACATCAGCAATGCTGTGTGTTAGCTGCAAAACTATTGTGCAATTAATAACACTTTGCCTCCAGAAAGACCATTGATTGTAAATGGTGATTTTTATGCAGTATAAAATTGAACATGGGTAGTGCTACCAGCCCAATTCAATGTCATGCTGACAACTTAATTTTTAAATTTTCTACTGAGAATTGTCTGTCACCTTTCTGAGATAGTTTTACCACAGCTTTCGTCCATAGCCTCAGTAATTACAGTAAAATCCCAATAATCAGCTGCAGGACCTTGCTGCTGGACTGACAGATTTTCCACACTATTTGATCTTATGATTTTATTCCTATGATTACACAAACATAATTTAAATTCACATTTGTTTTAGATGTTCTGCAGACAATAGAATAAATGTTCTAATGATCTAGCTAAGTTTTAAACAGAATTAGTTGGTGCTGCAATAATTGGGATTTTTGTACAATAGGATAGCTGATCATTAGAGTTTTACTGTCCATATATGTGGAATATTTGGTTCATTAATGACATTTTTGAGAAAGAAAGCCTGTTATTCTGGCTTCTTTCCCCCTATTTTTTTTGCAGTCCTGATGAAGTGTCTTGGCCTGAAATGTTGACTGTATTCCTCTCTATAACCTATTCCTGCCTAACCTGCTAATTTCCTCAGAATCAAAATCAGGTTTAATATCACAATAAAATCATGAAATTTGTTAACATTGCGGCAGCAGTTCAATGCAATACATGATAAATATAGAAGAAAATAAATGAATTACAGTAAATATATTTGTATATTTGATAGTTAAATTAGAATAGTAGTGCAAAAATAAAAATAATAAAAGTAATTTTTAAAAATTCCTTCAGCATTGTGTGCGTGTGTGTGAGATACTTCAGCATCCTTCGCAAGTTTGACCCTTAAGTAAATGACCCCTGTGGTTGAATCTTACCTGTCCTCTGAAATGTTCTGGCGGGCTATTTCATTCAAGTTGAGTTTGGAATGGGCAATAAATTCTGATCTTGTCACCAGTGTCACCAAAGATTGAAGACATATTACAATGTTGGTAATCAAAGTTGTTTTAGGTACCTGGTGGCTGTCCAAACTTAGTAACTGAAAGGACTTTGAATTGACTAGTTTTGTATAACTGTTTGTGTATTTTATTTAATTTGCTGATTAGTCACTATCTGTGCATTTCCTGCCTGCTCGTGATTTTGTTTTTCTGATCTGAGCCATTCATGTTTTCTTTTCCACTTATTTTAAGACTTTTACTGATAAATGTTTGGTTCTATCATCCTTGGTGAACACATTTTTCCACAGAGCTGCTTTATGGGAAATTGAATGCATTTTGAGCTTGCTTTAGTAATAATTTAAATAAATAGACGTAAAAACCCTGCTTTAATTAAATCACAGGAATATACGGGGAGCTTGCTCAGTGTACGAATATCAAGATTCAAGATTCAGATATCTTTATCATGTGTACATACAGGGAAATGTGTCATTTGCTTTAACAACCAGCACGCCTGAGGGTGGGCTGGGGGCAGCCTGCAGGTGCCAACACACAGTCTGGAGCCAACGTAGCATGCCCACAATGCTTGGCTGAGCAACACAGTACAGAGCAAAGCAGAGCACAACAAGCAGCAAAATAACAACAGCAAAACGAGCACAGTTCCTTCCTCCTAACCACACACACACACACACACACACACACACACACACACACAGTCCTCCAACCCCAAGACAGACCGTATTCTTTGGCCTTTGGCCTCTGGCCTCTGGCCTCCAGCCTCCAGGCTCTGATGTGCAGACTTGGGCCTTTGACTAGTCTAGCGGACTCACAGAGATTTGCAGACCTGGGGCTCCGGCCAACAGACCTCAACTTCCAGACTTCCATTTCAACCTATGGGCCTCAGTCCTTGGCGTCAACTGCAAGACCCGGTGATCACTGACCAGCTCTGAAAGCTTTTCATTTAGGTTCGCTATTTCATCTACAAAGCACTGTTTCCTTTATTTTCCAAGTATTTATCCAATTTCCTTAAGTTACTGTGGAATCTGGTTTTATCACTTGGTTTCGCTTGATTCCAGATCTTAATAACTTGCTGCTTGAGGAATAAAAGCCCCTCAACCTTCCCTCAGTTCCTTTGCTAGTCTCAGTACGCTAATCTAAAACGTCACGTCGGGGAAGTACGTCTGAAATGCAAGCAGTCACTATTGTAACGTAGGGTATGAAGATATTGCTCACACAATATTCACATTTCTGATATGTGATGTGCTTTAAAATTTCATAATACCAACATTTGCATGAAAAGGTTTAAAATGTTGTGTTTTTATCATAACTTTATAATTTGTACTAATGTGGGAATTGGTGGCATTAAAGACAAAAGTCTGTGTGGAATGTTATCCTTCAGCTATCTTTTACTACACCTACCTCTGCTGTACGTTCTCACCAAGACTATTCCTACACTGTCCCTTATTTCAGTTGAATTGAATTGAATGGAAAGTCCTGACAAAGGGTTTCGGCCTGAAACGTTGACTGTACCTCTTCCTAGAGATCCGTAAAAGAGGGAGGAAAAAATATGTTACCTAAAATAGGAATCGCTAGCCCAAATTGGTTAAGATCAAAAAATTTTCTGAATTGAAACCAAATATGTTAGGTATATTTAACTATCGGGTTAGATACCTGTTTGAGGCGTTTCAAATCAAAAGGAAGAGAGGAACCTAAAATAGAGCCAAGTGTATAGCCCTGAACAGATTGTAATTCCAATGCTACCCATTTGGGAATGGATAGTATATCCTGGTCAAGTAACCAAAATTTCATATGTCGAATATTAATTGCCCAATAATAGAATCTAAAGTTAGGTAATGCTAAACCTCCATCTCTCTTAGCTTTCTGTAAATGTATTTTACCCAGTCTCGGGTTTTTATTTTGCCAAATAAATGAAGAAATTTTTGAGTCAACTTTATCAAAAAAAGATTTTGGAACAAAAATCGGTAATGCCTGAAATATATATAAAAATTTTGTCAGAAAAAACATCTTAACTGCATTAATACGACCAATCAAAGTTAAATATAAAGGAAACCATTTAGATGAAAGTTGAACAATATGGTCAGTTAAGGGTAAAAAGTTAATCTTAAATAAATCTTTGTGTTTACAAGTAATTTTAATCCAAAGATATGAAAAATAATTACTAATCAATTTAAACGGAAAGTTATGATATAAGGGAAGTTGTTTATTAATCGGGAAAAGTTCACTCTTACTAAGATTTAATTTATAACCTGAAAAGAGACTAAATTGTGCTAATAACTCTTAAAACAGCAGGGATGGATTTTTGAGGATTAGAAATATATAAAAGTAAGTCATCAGCATAGAGTGATATTTTATGGGACTTTAAGCCCTGAGTTATCCCAGTAATATTTGGAGATTCTCGAATGGCAATTGCAAGAGGTTCTAATGCAATATCAAATAATAAAGGACTAAGAGGACAACCTTGTCGAGTACCTCGAAAAAGAGGGAAAAAAGGAGAGCTTAAAGAGTTTGTACGGACCGAGGCCACAGGAGAATGATATAACAGTTTGATCCAGGATATAAATTTTGAGCTAAAATTAAACATTTCAAGCACCTTAAATAAATAAGGCCATTCTACTCTATCAAAAGCTTTCTCAGCATCTAAAGAGATAACACACTCAGGAACATTTTGTGAGGGGGTATAAACAATATTTAACAGTGTGCGAATGTTATAAAAAGAGTAACGACCTTTAATAAAACCCGTTTGGTCTTCCGAAATAATAAAAGGAAGTACTTTTTCTCATCTGTTTGCTAATAACTTAGAAAAAATTTTAGAATCAACATTTAATAAAGATATTGGTCTATAAGATGCACATTGAACAGGATCTTTATCCTTCTTTAATATTAGAGAGATTGACGCTCTATTGAAAGATTCAGGAAGTTTACCAAGTTTTAATGAAGCCTCGAAAACCCTACAGAACCAAGGGATTAATAAAGGTACAAAACATTTATAAAATTCTGCAGTAAACCCATCAGGGCCAGGAGCTTTCCCCAGGTTCATAGAGGAAATAACATTCTTAATCTCATCAGTGGTAATGGGAGTATCTAGCGTAGAAGACATATCCTGTGAAATCTCAGGGAAGTCTAGGTTATCTAAAAAATCATTCATATATTTAGAGTCTCAAGGAGACTCTGATTGATATAAGGAAGAATAAAAATCAAAGAAGGTTTGATTAATCCCCACATGATCAAGTATCAGTTGATCATTTTGATTATAAATCTGATTAATTTGAGATTTAGCATAATTAGACTTCAATTGGTTAGCCAACAGTTTGCATATTTTGTCACTGTGTACATAAAATTCACTTCTTGTTTTCTTTAATTGGTTTACAATCGAGGACGAAAGTAATAAACTGTGTTCCATTTAAAGTTCAGTTCTTTGTTTATGTAACTCCTCAGAGGGAGCTGTAACATATTTCTTATCAATTTCCTTAATCTTGTCCACAATTACCAACTCCTCCTGCTTCAGCTTCTTCCTCAAAGCAGCAGAATACGAGATAATCTGACCACGAATATAAGCTTTAAAAGTATCCCAAAGAATGTTAACAGAAATATCCTCTGTATAGTTGATTGTAAAAAAAAGATAATCTTTTCATTCATAAATTTAACAAAGTCCGATTCCTGAAGCAACAGCGAATTAAAACACCATTGTCTATTATTTTGTGTATTGGCCTGAATTTTAATAGAAAGCTTAAGTGGAGCATGATCCAAAATGGTTATAGAGTCATAATCACATTTAATCACTGAAGAAATAAGACGAGAGTCAATAAAGAAATAATCAATTCTTGAATAGGAATGGTGAACATGTGAAAAAAAAAAGAATCTTTTTCCTGAGGATGCAAAAAACGCCAAATGTCCGTCGACCCAGAATCAGAGAGGAATGAATTAATCAAAGTTGCAGCGTTATTAGGTAAGGTCCATAGAGGAGCCGAACGGTCCAAAGCTGGAGATAAACAGGTATTAAGATCTCCGCCCCAGATCAATGAAAACTCATTCAAATTCAGGAACTGTTTGAATAATGATTTATAAAATTCCGGATAGTCCATATTGGGAGCATAAACATTAACCAAAACTACCTTTTTATTAAATAATAGACCACTAACCAGTAGAAATCTACCATTCGGATCAGAAATAATATCATGTTGTATAAAAGTAACTGAGGAGTCTATAAAAATCGAATCTTAGCATTAGAGTTCGAATGAAACTGTTGTTCCTTCCAGAATTTAATAAAACGTAGTCTGTCCCCCCTCCGCACATGGGTCTCTTGTAAAAATAGAATTTGTGCTTTAAGTCTCCGGAACACTTTAAAAACTTTTTTCCTTTTAATAGGATGGTTAAGACCATTAGTATTCCAGGAGACAAAATTAATAATAGACTCCATAAACCCTAAAGTCAACCCGCAACAAGGAGGATTGACGATAGGCTCGACCCACGAACCCGGAAAGGGAACAGAACAAATAAGAGATGCCGGGAAGGAGAACGCAACCAATACTTCAATAGTGTACATAGCCCAAAAAGAAAGAAACTAAAACGTGAAGCCCCTCCCACCACCCCCCACCCTATGACCCCAAGGCTAAATCTAAAACAGACCAGCCAGAAAGAAGCAAGCACTAAAACTACCCCCATGACTTCCGATAGACACTCCCTTAAAAAAAGTGTAAATATAAAAAAGATCAGCTAGTTATAAAACAGTAAAAGAATAAAAAAAGTAAATCAATTAAAACAAACACTTAATATAATAAAGAAAAAGCCAGAAAATATTAAAAAACCGCAACAATCCCCAGACCCAATGAATAAACAAAAAAAAATGAAAATATTAACACAAACTAGCTATAAAAACCTACAAAAAAAAGTAGATTTAAAAACTACAAAATTTAAGGCCTCAAAGGAAATACGTGGAACCACCCAGAATCCCCTGGGAAAAAGAAAGGAATGATGCAGATAGAAAGAAAGTTTAGCAGCCATATTAATTAATCAAAAATAAACTTTTCTGCCCATATAAGGCAAAAAAAAAATTAAGGCCGACAGATTCACAACCTCCGATCAAACGGAGATAGTTAAAAATTACGATTAAGATGTTGAAGGTGAAAATTGATCCAGATAACTCTGTGCATCCGATGGAGATTCAAAAAAACGGAGGGTTCCATCCAACGTATGGATCCTTAGACGTTCTGGGTAAAGCAGCACTGGTTTTAAATCCATCTTGTAGAGTTCCGACATCACAGATCTGTAACGAACCCCTTGATCCCGAATTGGTTTACTGAAATCCTCCACGAAACGGAAACTAAGATCCGAAAAATCAATGTAACCTTTAGATCGAACGAATCAAAACAGTTTCTCCTTGTCTTGAAAGTAATGAAAACGTAAGATGACACGTCGAGGTTTATCTGACTTAGATGAGTATGATGGAACTTTGTGAGCCCGATCCAATAACGGTGGTTGCTCAGGAAATACAGTAGGAAATGTATCTTTTAAAAGTTGAGAAAAAAACTTCATAGGGTTGTCAGATTCCACAGCTTTACGCACACCAATCATTCGAAGATTCTGCCGTCATATTCTGGATTCTAAGTCAGAGTTTTTAAGGATCAGAAAGTCAAGTTTTTTCTTCATTATAGTAATTGTTTCTTCAATTTTACCCATCTTGAGTTCATTTTGTTGCGCGGATTTTTGAAGATTAGATATAGCCGACTGATGTTCCGTAATAGATAATTGTATTTTATCGATTGAATCTGCAATTTTCTGGAAATTAATTGAAATTTCTGAACGAATCAGTTCCGTAATAGAGGTTGAAATTTCCCTTTGAATTAGATCCGATATAGCTTTCAAAGTCACCGGTGGTTCAGTCGGAGGAAGATCGGTACCTTTTCGTCTAACCGGAGGTTTGCTGTCTTTCCCATTTTTTCCATTCTTAGACATAGCAGACCTTAAAAACATCCGATTATTGAAGAGCCCAATTTGTTTCAAAGTATTGTAAAAGTCGATGCCTTAATGGTTAGTTAAAATATAGCTGATCATAAGAAAAAAAACTCAGAGGTAATGGAGCGAGTCAAGAACACGACTTCACTCCATGAGCTCTACCGGAAGTCCCCCCGAGGAAGTTTTATAATAGATGGTTTCAGTTCAATGGCACATTGCTGTGGAAGTAGTTCTGTAAGGCCCTTCAGATTCTAGAGCCATCATTTTTGCAGTAACAGGTTCTGTCATATGTATGCAATATTCATTGCTATATCACACAAAAGAATGCTACTGTGGTTCTAAATATAGTGGCTGGAGAAAGAAGTCTGGGAAGCTTGTTATTCTGAGGCTCTGGAGTTCCTGGCAACTTTGAGACCAAAACACAAGTAATGGTCCTCCCATGTTCTACCATCTGACCATTGTACACACAAACAAGTCATTACAAGACTGACAGGAGCAGCTGCAGAGATCTTCCACAATGTAGCAACTCAGTTCACAGCAGAATAACTGCAGAGATATTTGAATGGCTGAGTAAAATCCTCTGGTATTTATGTATTGCCTATAGTTGGCCTTCATCTTATTTAAATATATTTTCAGGCTGCAGCATTTCCAGCCTATGAACAGTTCAGATTATGCACAGTTCTTGTGAGCTATCATAACCCAAGGAGAACCTCAAATGTAACATAAAGAGAAAAGGAATAAGCAATAATCAATAGTACAGGTTTGACTTGTATGCAAGGACTGGTTTTACAATTTAATTATGAAATTAAGATATACAGTATTATCTTAAAATGAATATAATTAGAAATAATATGGATCTCAATTTAACTCTGCCAATAGTATCAACTTCCATTTATATCAAACAAAATAATTGATCCTCTACCACATAACAATTGTTAGAAACAGACTAACAAAAACTGAATGAGGATAGATTGTTATAAGCATTGTAAAATAGGAATAATTTAGGGGGTGGAATTTAGTTTCTTGGCAACTAAAGGTACGGTTATTGACAGTAATAGAAGTTGGGAGATGAATTACAAAGTTATTGAAATATTGGACTGATTGACATTACAGGGATTGGTTGGATGAGGCCAGGGAAGGATTTGAATGCGTATATAATAAATTAATAATAATGAGTTCATAACCGGGATCCAGAATACATTAGCAAACGTTTGAGCCAAGTTTTGTCTTTGTAGAAGCTTTATGGTAGAAAACATAACTGTTATGAGAATAAAGAATGAAGATGAGGAGCAGAGGACAGCAAAGTAAGAATATTGATTTATGGAATACTGTGTACAATATTGAACAATAATGACTCGTGTGAGTAGGAATGATGTGAAATATGCTCTCAATTTTTTACCACTACCCGTCAATATCAAACTGTTTGATCTTTTGTATAATATAGTTAGCAATTAGGGTGATGATATATTCTGTCACACTTGTTTGATAATGCTGACTTTCAGGGATCTTTTAATTCAGTTTTTTTTTAACTTTGAGTTTCAGTTTTGGTTGGAATATATGAATATATTTCAGATCTATATTCCCACTGGTCAAGGTTCCTCTTGCAACCTACAGTGGGATAGTAGCCCTTTGCCATCAACATTGTGATGCCACAGTCATATTCTGTTCTCCAATATTTCTTATAGGATGTTTCATCTTATTTGTCAAACACCACAAAACTTTTGTATGTTTTGCTTAACGTGCTATAATCAGAATGTTTTTTCTGTTGTACAGTATGCTATTTTTATTTTGAATTCTATATATCCTTTAATGAACAAGTAATTTAGTGAATTCTGTTTATTTTCTCTGGCTGAATTAATTCCTCAATTGATTAAATGACAACTTATGAACATACAAAATCAACGGACAAGAAAAATTAATCTCATAATCTATACTACCAATTTCCATGATATAAAACTTGTTGAGTAAATACTGTCTCCTTACATTGTACCCCTCTTAATGTCTCAGCTGTACAATCTCATGGAAGAAGTACAAAATTTCTACAAACAATGAATGACAAAAATGCCCACAAAACCTCCCTCCCACTATTTAAAAATGAAACCACACCAGATTGCCTTAATCATGTTTTCTCTCTTTCCTTGATAGATCTGATTATCTATCGAGAAAAGACTGCTACAACTCCTTGCTAAAGAAACAGAGTATTCACCCAGCATACCAGGCAGCAACCATTCCTGTGCCAAGAAAAGAAAGTCACTAAATATCCCAGCTCTTTGTATTTATGCTTCATGTATGCTAATATGACATGGTACTCCCTAGTCTGTTAGAAATCTACCAATGGACATTTTCTGTGCCATTTATTTATATATCTCCCCTTTGAATATATACTGCTTAAAGTAAGAGGCTTCAGACCTTGGGGACTTTCTGAGTAATTCATGAAAGCTTTCTTCTAGTTTTGATCTGAACCAGTTACATCATTCATCAAGCATATGAATTGACATAATACATCTGATGCGGTCTGACAAGTGTCATGGCATTAAATTGCCCTATATTTCATGTATGGAATTGTGGCAGTATCCTACACAATTTCCTTTAGCTATAGGTTTTATATTGGTGTAAAACTTCAGTTATCTTGTCATAATTCTTTTACAATTCTTGTCTAAACTCTCTTCCAATTCTGCTTTCAAGATCATAGATGTTCATGTACAAATCTGGTCCGAGTTTATTGAGAATAGTGGATAGAGGAAACCTACTTGATTATCTATATGAACTTTCAGAAAATACTTCACTCAACTTCATTTTATATGTTAGAATCTTGTAGCAATAGCATTTTGATAATTCTAGGGCAGGGAACCTGAAACCAAAAGTTGTACTTCGCATTATCAGTGATGTTGCTCATCTTCCACTAGTGGAGTCAGTTAGCTGCTGATTCTTTTACACACTGGTTGTATGCCCAGTTGTTGTGGTCTTTCATTGATTCTATTATTATTGGAGTTATTGAGTATGCCTGCAAGAAGATGAATCTCAGGGTTGTATATGGTGACATATATGTACTTTGATAATACATTTGTGTGAGGTAGGGCTGGGGAGTTGGGGTTTGGAAGTTTTGTTTCTTTTTCTTTTCATGCTGGGAGAAGGGTTGATGTCTCTTCTTTCAACGACTTCCCTGGTTTTTCTGTATTTCCGGGCTATCTGGAGAAGAGGAGTATCAGAGTTGTATTGTACACACATACTTCGATAATAAAATGAACCTTTAAACCCTTCGAACCTTTGAAATTTACCTTGAACTTTGATTCTATCCCTTTTTGCTCCTGTCTGACACCAACTCAGCATGCCCTGGCACAGAATTACAGCATTAGATAGGTTATTTCACATGGTAGAATCTTCTGGTATCTGCGGAAATTAGAAATCTAGGATAGGAATCAAAGATCCAGCAATTTGTACTTCAAGGCTGCGGCTCTGTGCCAAGGTATTCTGAGTTAGTTTCAGAAAGGGACAGAGTCAGTGGCTAGTGAACAGAATTGGTGATGATTGACTCCACTAGATTTTATACAGTTATGAAGTCATCACTGTCAAAATTCCAGATAAATTAAATTTCTTAACTGATACATATTTCTACTCAAGAGTAAATAGCAAGAAAGTGTCTGGTGATAATATTGCAAAGTCTCCAGAGAAAAGGCTTGAATTGCTTCTCTATCAAGCAAAGCTATTGAATGCTTCTCAAGCTGTACATTCTATGTTTATATAGTGTTGCCTGGTTACTTCTTAGCCGGCTTATTCCATAGGCCTACCAATTCAGGACTATTAAGTATCCATGAAACAAAATGATTTTCTTTAACTTATACTTTTTGTGTAGCCAGCCCAATCCCCATTTTTTATGAATCTTTTTCATTAAGATAGATGCCTGCAGGACTATACAAATTAGGAAAGAAAGATAGGCCACTTGGCCCCTCAAACCTGCTCTGAAATTTGGAAAAATCCAGGATGACCAGATTTTAACCTCAACTATAAAATCCTGTATATCCACTATAACCTACCATCCCCCTGCAATCAAGAATCTATCTAACTCTGCCTTAAAGTATCAACAACTCTTCCACTGGCCTTTGAGGAAAGAAATTCCAAGGATACATAACCCTCTCATAGAAAGTGTTTAGCCTCATGACTGTTTTAAACAGATGACTCCCTTAATTTTAAATGGAGGTACCTGAGTCTAGGTGGTGCCACAACAAGAAACCTTCTGACGTCCACCCTGTCAAGATAGCTCAAGAGCTTACGTTTCAACTGGGTATAATATTACCATTCAAAAATTTGCACAAAGACAAACCTAAGCAGTCTCACCTTTCCTCATTCACAATCAGTTCATTGCAGGCCTAATAAGCCATCTTAAATTTATTTTAATGCATTGGCAGCCTTACTTAAATAAGGAGACAAAAACTTACATTGGACTCTGATGCCTTTTCACCAGTACACAACATCCCTTACTTTGTATTCCATTCCCCTAACAATAAGCAACAACATTCTGAAATAAAAGCAGAAAACATTGGATGCTTTCAGTCGGTCAGATGGCATCCATTAAAGAGAAATTGCTAGCATTTTAGTTTGACCACCCTTTGTGCTAGCTTTCATAGTACCTGCATGGCAGCCTTTTGTAAATCATGCACTTGGACACCCAAATTGACTTTCATCTCAGAACTCTGAAATCACTTATTGCTTAGGTAACATGTTTTTCATTTTCCATTCAAAAGCAATAATTTCACATTTTCCTACTTTCTACTTTATTTGCCAGATCTTTCCCCACTCAACTCATCCGTATGTCTCTGCAGCCTCCTGATTTTCTCTTTACAGATTATTACTCAAATTGTATCATCAGAGGACTCAGCAAATGTGCCTTTATCCAAGAACATGATTGTTCAAAAAAATTGTGTCCCCATACCAATCCTCTGGCACATTGCTTGTCACTTCTTTCCATCTAGAAAAATGCATCACTGCATTTTCTGTGAGCTCACTAAACTTCTATTCACATTAATACATTACTTCCTACAGCAGGGGTGGTGAACCTTTGAGACTGTCTGCCTAAATTGGCAATAAGCTTCCAAACAATTCTCTCAGGGCCATGGTAATTTTGTGCAGAAAGTATCATTGATTAATTAATTAGTAATAATTATGGACATTTTAAAGGAGAAAAGATGTATCCTGCTGCTTATTATGTATATTCATTATTTTACTACTAATAAAAGTATAATGAGACAGATTAAAATAACTGAAGCAATTTAGAAAAAAATTTAAAATATTAGTATTATTTTTAAAAGATAATTGAAAAAAAATCATTTCTAAATAGTATTGTTGTTGTACCTTATATATGACATAAGGAATGTGAACATGAAGTTATAAGATTTATTTAGTTATTTAAAGATCAAGTGTGGAATAGGCTCTTCCGGCTCTTTGAGTCATACTGGCAGCAACCCAACCATTGATTTAACCCTCGCCCAGTCATGGTACAATTAACCTACGATCTGTGGGAGAAAACTGGATACCCGGAGGGATCCCACGCACTCCATGCGGATGACGTAAAAGTCTTTACAGAGGACATCGGGATTTAACTCCAAACTCTGATGCCCGAGCTGGAACATCGTCATGCTAATCACTGAGCTACCATGGCCCCAGTTTAGTGCATATACAGAAAAGTTCAAGGAAAGGAAGATAGACATACTTTACTCTCAGTGAGATTGCTATTGCTGCTCTAACGATGACAAATGTTTTGTATCCGCTTGCATTTGGTTGTTTTGAGAACTTTGCACGTAGCACTGGTTTCATCAGTAAGAAAACTCCTATAATTAGACTTGACCAAGTTCATCACTGAAAACAAAGACTCACATGAATAGTCATGGACGTGCTGAAGTCTATACAGTGTTTACTGTTATTATCGCTGAATATCCAGTGTTCACTTACAAATGACAGGAGAAATAAATATAAGCAGAATGACGCCAATGCCAACTGGCCCAACCATTCACTACCCAGATACAGATGTGTACACTAGGTCAGCGAGGATTTCAAAACGTATCATCCAGTGTCATGTACTTTTGCAACTGTCTAGCTGGCGCCAAGCCAGAATCAGTTGCTTCCTATTCTCAGGCGCTAAAAACTAATTTGCTGCTTTATTTGGCAGTAAGGATAGTCGTTATGTGTCTTTTTATTATGGGTGTGGTTTAAAGAACTGAACGGCAGCACTGCATGCTGCGTGACAATAAAATTTTTTGTGAGCACCGTTTTGAACGTGTGTGCCACAGGTTCGCCGCCCCCTGTGCACCACAAGCTTTTATCTTCCACAATAATGTTCAATGCAGCAGCTTGCCAACTTCCTTCTGAAAGTCAAATATAATATATCCACATCTGTCAAACAACACTTTTTCTTAAGGAAATGTAACAATGCACAAGTCTGAAAAATTTTTTGAAGATTAAACAATCCTACAGTAGAAATGGGCCCATTCAACTTTTAGAACTGAAAGTGAAAAAAAATCATTCAGGTATTGATTTTGTTCAGAATATATCGTTGCCCCCTTTTGCAGAGTTCCCTCCCTGAACTCAAATACATAAATGGCTTTACTTTGACAATTTCTTGAAGTCATGCAGCTACATTGAACACAGAAAATCACTGGAAATACAGCAGATGCTTGTTGTGTTATTATCAACCATTGCAGTTATAATTGGAAGCTGACAGGTATTGACTATTAATGGATAGCTGGTTCCTGGGGTAGTCAGGAGAAATTGTGTGAAATATTCAATTTCTTGGTGATTTCTGCACAAATCTGATGTGATTCACGCCCAAAGAGAGAAGGCCAGTGAGAAGACCATTCTGTATAAACTGAAGTCAGCACTTGGTTAACGAAGAAATATTATTGAACTCTGCAAGCAGTATTTGTTCCATAACATAAAGATCTGGTCAGTCATTTGTTTGCTGAATTGATTGAAAATCAGTTTGTTTCTGGGATTTGAGAAATCTCTAATGAAGATCATGTTGACTTGGTAATATCTGGGTCACAGTGGAGCTTTTTCAATGCAGTGTTTGGGTGAGTAGTTCACATCAAAATTATACAGAACACAGAGCAAGTGGTACAGTACAGGAACAAGCCCTTTGGCCCACAATGTTGTGCCAAACCGATCAAATGTCCAGGTAAACTACACAATGTCCATATCCTTCAACTTCCCACACTTTCATGTGCCTATCTAAATGTCGCTTAGAAGTCCTTAATGTATATGCCTCTGACACCACCCCACATTCTAGGAACCCACCACCCTCTGTGTAAAAACTTGCCCCTCACAGTTGCTTTGAACTTACCACTCTCACCATAAATGGGCATGCCCTCTGGTATTGGACCCTTTTAACCCTGTGAAAAAGATACTGTCTGTCTGCTCTACCTATGCCTCTCATAATCTTATAAACCTCCATTAGATCGTCCCATCAGCCTCCGCCGCTCCAGGGAAAACAAATTTGTCCAACCTCTTGTTATACAGCACATGCTGTATAATGCAGTCAGCATCCTGGTAAACCTCTAGTGCACCCTTTCAAAGCCTCAGCATCTTTTGTCCAATGGGGTGACCAGAACTGTATGCAATACTCCAGATGAGGCCATTAATAGAGTTTTATAAAGTTACAACATAACTTTCTGACTTTTGAAGTCAATGCCTCTACTAATAAAGGCAAACACGCCGTATGCCTTCATAGCCAATGTATCGTCCTGTATAGCCACTTTCAGGGACCTATGAACTTGGATCCCAAGATCCTTCTGCTCATCAACACTGTTAAGGATCCTGCCCTTAACAGTGTACTGTCTCTTTACATTTGATCTACCAAGGTACAACACTTCACACTTGCTGGGTTAAACTCCATCTGACATTTTCAGCCCATATAAGACCATAAGATAGAGTGGATTTGGCCATTCAGTCCATTGGGTCTGCTCTGCCATTTCATGATGGCTGATCCAATTTTCCTCTTGGCCCCAGTCTCCTGTCTTCTCCCCGTATCCCTTCATGACCTGACCAATCAAGAATCTATCAACTTCTGCCTTAAATACACATAAAAATGGCCTCCACAGCTGCCTGTGACAAAGAATTCCGCAGATTCACCACTCTCGCTAAAGGAATTCCTTTTCATTTCTGTTCTAAAAGTACGCCCCTCTATTCTTAGGTTGCATCCTCTGGTCTTAGACTCTCCCACCATAGGAAACGTCCTCTCCACATCCACTCTATCAAAGCCTTTCACCATTCAACAGATTCTGCAACTGATCCATATCTCACTGTATCCTTTGCCATTCTTCAATCACCACTCTCTGTCTTCTACGAGCAGGCTAATTTTGAATCCAAATGGTCAATTCACCATTGATCCCCTGTAGACAGCATCCACAGCTCTACCTTCATCAATCACTTTCATCACCTCCTCAGAAAAAAAACTCTATCAAGTTAGTAAAACATAACTTGCCACACACAAAGCCATGCTGACTCTTCCTAATTAGGCCATGGTTTTCCAAATGCTCATAATTCCTATCACATTTCCTCCAGTAACCTGCCTACCACTGATGTGAGACTTATTGATCTATAGTTTCCAGAATTCTCCCTGATTTCCCTTTTGAATAATGGAACACAATTTAAAATTTTACATATAATTTGCACTTTTGGCAAATGATGTACAGCATGGTTCTGCGAGTCAAGATGCTGATGTGTTGTAAGGGCAATACAACAATACAGATTAACAGGGCAGCTAGAATATTTTATTGCACAGATTTTTATATGAATATGCTAAAACACTGAAGTTTTTTTTTGGCCAACAGGATTGTGCAAGTTGAAGTTTCAACTCTATGTCATAAATGTTATATTGCAAAGAAACCCACAGCAATTAATGGCAAACTTTTAATTAAATAAATTTAATGATCTTCAAAAGAATTGTGTTCTGAATTTTCAAGCATCAAGGGCAGTTTTTCACAAAAACACTCAGTATTCTCCATGCTAATGCCTTCCTAATGTATTCCAGGACTATTTAAAATGCTTCATATTCCCAGGTTGTGATTTGTGTCCTTGATGTTGGGAGTTGATCTTTACACAACAGTCTGACTGTATAATATTAGCATATCTTCAATGTTTTAGACCCTGCATAATTAAAATTAATTACTCTGGATATAGCTTAACCACAAACCATTTCTGAGAAACAGATTGTACAGCGGAAAATGTATCCTCCATATATCTCCCTACATTCACACAATCAAATCTTCAACCTGAAGTTATTTAATTAGGATGGAATCCAATTGTAATTCCTTACAAACGTGTCATATTCCCAGATGCCATACCTGCTTCACCTCTTTTCGCATGCAAAATTGCAAATATGCTCATAAATGAATTGGATTAACATTTTAGGGTTTCTATTTGAAGCCAATTGTTATAAGTTAAAGGTTAGAAGTAATTTCTAATGCAGCATTTATAATACAGCCGCTCATTGTTAATGAGAGACAGCTGCCTCTTGGAGTAAGGTTTCAGCTGAGAGATGGCTTTGTCATTGTACGGCGAGGGGAGAAAAGCTGGTGAACACTGCCTCTTCCGGTGGCAATGCCACAGCCAACTTCTGTTTTAATTAGGGTTTCAAAGAGCTGAAAGTTGAACCTGGCCAAGTAGGTTAACAAAACATTGCTGACAGTTATTGACTTTCCCCATCCTCTTAGATGAAGGTTTCAGAGCAGTACACCTGCTATGAATCTTGCCTGCTCTGGTAAAAACTTGCAAGCAAATGCTGATGCCTCAGTGACAGTATGGCCATGAACCCATGAACACTACCTCCCTTTTTACGTATTTATTTTTTATATTATTGTAAATTATGGTAATTTTTAATGTATTTTTATATACTACTACCATAAAACAAGACTTTTTATGACATATGTCAGTGATTGTCCTCCAGCTTTTAAGCAAACATTGTTAGTCGGTGCCACACTGAAGTAATTTTGAAGCTCTGTAAGAACTGTATAGGTGAAGATGTTAAGGGCATAACTTTTACAGAAAATAACCCAATAGCAAAAAGCAAAGAAAGAAAAGAGATTTTACCTTGCATCCTGTCCAGTGTAAACCAATAACTCACAGCAGAAATCATGCCTACAGTTTATCATGTATTCCATCCGAATGGTAGAATGTGCGTTTGGTGGATCTTGAACATTTTACATCAAGTAGTTCTGATGTTCCTCTACACTCTGGCAGCGGGAAATTACTTTATTAGCTGTGACACATTTATGATGATGTCATGAATACATGAAGGTCTAAATATAAATGCAAGCTCTAGCCAAAACAAATATTCAATGGTATAAGAAACTACTTAGGTTACACCTAGAAAAAAGTTTTGTTTGCTGACCCTATACCATTACCTTGTTATTCATTCTACTGCTGTTTGTGAGACCTTGCTGTATGCAAAGTTTTGAAACTGGGAGTACAGATCCTAATTCCTTAAAAGTGACTTCACGGGTTGATAGGGTCGAAAAGAGACCTTTTGTCACATTCATAAATCAGATTCTTGAATACATGAGTTGCAATGTTTTTGAAGTTGAATTATGAGCAGTTCGGGTCATGTACCTACATTAAAGATATTAGTAAAAAGTAATATCTTGTTTGAAAAGTACAGAGAAAATTTACAAGGATGTTTTCAGGACTTGAGGATCTGATTTATAGGGAAAGGGTGAACAGGCTAGGACTTTATTCACTTGAATATAGGAGAATGAGGGAAGATTTGATAGAGGTGTAAAAATAATGAGGGACCACAAGATATAGGAGCAAAAGTAGGCCATTTGTCCATCGAGTCTGCTTCACCATTCAATCAGGGGCTAATTCAATTCTTCCAGTCATCCCCAGTCCCCTGCTTTCACCCCATACCCTTTGATGCCCTGGCTAATCAAGAACCTATCTATCTCTGCCTTAAATACACCTAATGACTTAGCCTCCACAGCTGCTTGTGGCAACAAATTCCACAGATTTACCACCTTCTGACTAAAGTAATTTCTCCACATCTCAGTTCTAAAAGGACGTCCTTCAATCTGAAGTTGTGCCCTCTTGTCCTAGAATCCCATACCATGGGAAATAACTTTGCAATATCTAATCTGTTCAGGCATTTTAACATTCAGAATGTTTCTATGAGATCCCCCCTCATTCTCCTGAACTCCAGGAAATACAGCCCAAGAGCTGCCAGACGTTCCTCATACATTAAGCCTTTCATTCCTGGAATCATTCTCGTGAATCTTCTCTGAACCCTCTCCAATGTCAGTATACCTTTCTAAAATAAGGAGCCCAAAACTGCACACTATACTCCAAGTGTAGTCTCACAAGTGCCTTATAGAGCCTCAGCATCACATCCCTGCTCTTATATTCTATACCTCTAGAAATGAATACCAACATTGCATTTGCCTTCTTTACAACCTACTCAACCTGAAGGTTAGCCTTTAGGGTATCTTGCACAAGGACTCTCAAGTCCCTTTCCATCTCTGCATTTTGAATTCTCTCTCCATCTAAATAATAGTCTGCCACCAAAGTGCATGACCATACACTTTCCAACATTGTATTTCATTTGCCACTTCTTTGCCTATTCCCCTAAACTATCTAAGTCTCTCTGCAGGTTCTCTGTTTCCTCAACATTACCCACACCACCACCTATCTTTGTATCATCGGCAAATTTACCCACAAATCCATTAATACTGTAGTCCAAATCATTGACATACATCGGAAAAGGCAGCAGTCCCAACACCGACCCCTGTGGAACTCCGCTGGTAACCAGCAGCCAGCCAGAATAGGATCCCTTTATTCCCACTCTCTGTTTTCTGCTGACCAGCCAATGCTCCACCCACTCTAGTAACTTCCTTGTAATTCCATGGG
This sequence comes from Mobula hypostoma, assembly GCF_963921235.1. Lineage (NCBI taxonomy): Eukaryota > Metazoa > Chordata > Chondrichthyes > Myliobatiformes > Myliobatidae > Mobula > Mobula hypostoma. Next base: position 35,911,301 of record NC_086107.1, on the reverse strand, counting down.
CTCTTATATTGCTAAGCAGTCTCTTGTGTGGCACCTTGTCAAAGGCCTTCTGAAAATCCAAGTACACCACATCTACTGCATCTCCTTTGTCTACCCTGCTTGTAATTTCCTCAAAGAATTGCAGTAGGTTTGTCAGGCAGGATTTTCCTTTCAGGAAACCATGCTGGCTTTGGCCTATTTTGTCATGTGCCTCCAGGTACACCATAATCTCATCCCTAGCAGTCGATTCCAACAACTTCCCAACCACTGATGTCAGGCTAACAGGTCTACAGTTTCCTTTCTGCTGCCTCCCACCCTTCTTAAATAGTGGAGTAACATTTGTAATTTTCCAGTCATCTGGTACAATGTCAGAATCGATTGATTCTTGAAATATCATTGTTAATGCCTCCGCAATCTCTTTAGCTACTTCCTTCAGAACCGGAGTGTGCATTCCATTAGGTCCAGGAGATTTATCCACCCTCAGACCAGTAAGCTTCCTGAGCACATTCTCAGTTGTAGTTTTCACTACACAAACTTCACTTCCCTGACACTCTTGAATGTCCGGTATTCTGCAGACGTCTTCCACTATGAAGACTGATGCAAAATATGCATTTAGTTCCTCTGCCATCTCTGCGTCCCTCATTACAATATCTCCAGCGTCATTTAGCATTGGTTCTATATCTACCCTCGACTCTCTTTTACCCTTTATATACTTAAAAAAGCTTTTGGTATCTTCCTTGATATTAATCACCAGCTTCCTCTCATAATTCATCTTTTCCTTTCCGAATGACTTTCTCAGTTTTTTTCTACAAGTTTCTAAATGCTCCCCAATCCTCTATCTTCCCACTAGCTCTGGCTTCCTTGTATGTCCTTTCTTTTGCTTTTACTTTGGCTCTGACTTCACTTGTCAGCCTTGGTAGTGTCCTTCTTCCCTTTGAAAATTTCTTCTTATTTGGAATATATCTGTCTTGTACTTCCCTCATTTTTCGCAGAAACCCCAGCCATTGTTGCTCTGCTGCCTTTCCTGCAAATGTCCCTTTCCAGTCGACGTTGCCCAGTTCCACTCTCATGCCATTGTAATTTCCTTTACACCACTGACACATTGGATTTTATTTTTCCCCTCTCAAATTTCAGTGTGAACTGGATCATACTGTGATCACCGTTCCTTAAGGGTTTGCAAGCAGGCTTTGTCCACTGAGGTTGGTGACACTAGAACTAGAGGTCATAGGTTAGGGGCAACAGGAAAGGGGTAATAACTCTACTGGGTGTTTTTATAGACCCCCCATGAGTAACAGGGATATTGAGGAGCAGACAGGGAGGCAGATTCTGGAACGGTGCAATAATAATAGGGTTGTTGTGATGGGAGATTTTAACTTTCCTAATATTGATTGGCATCTCCTTAGCGCAAGGGGTTTAAATGGGTTAGAGTTTGTTAGGTGTGTTCAGGAAGGTTTCCTGACACAATATGTAGATAAGCCATTTAGAGGAGAGGCTGTACCTGATCTGGTATTGGAGAATGAACCTGGTCTGGTGTCAGATCTCTTGGTGGGAGAGCATTTTGGAGATAGTGACCACAACTCTATCTCCTTTGCCATAGCACTGGAGCCACAGATGGGAGCAGACAATTTGGGAAAACATTTAATTGGGGTAGGGGGAAATATGATGCTATTCGGCCTGAATTTGGGAGCAGATGTTCTCAGGGAAATGCATGGCAGAAATGTGGCAAATGTTCAGGGAACATTTGCATGGAGTTCTGCATAGGTATGTTCCATTGAGGCAAGGAAAGGATGGTAGAGTTAAAAAACCAGGGTGTACAAAGTATGCAGAAAATCTAATTAAGAAAAGAAAAACTTACGAAAGGTTCAAGAAACTAGGTACTGTTAGAGCTCTAGAAAATTACAAGGTTGCTAGGAAGGAGCTTAAGAATGAAATTAGGAGAGCCAGAAGGGGCCAAGAGAAGGTTTAAGGAAAACTCCAAGTCATTCTACAAGTATGTGACGAAAGAGATGAGCCATGTGAAAATACGACAAATCAGGTGCAATAGTGGAAATGTGTGCATGGAGTCAGAGGAGGTAGCTTAATGAATACTTTGCTTCAGTATTCACCAGGGGAAAAAACATGGTAATTGTGGGGATGACTTACAGCAGACTGAAGCGCTTGAGCATATAGACCATAGGAAAGAGGATGTGCTAGAGCTTATGAAAAGCATTAAGTTAGATAAGTCACTGGGACCGGATGAGATATTCCCCAAGCTACTGTGGGAAGTGAGGGAGGAGATTGCTGAGCCTCTTGCAATGATCTTTGCGTCATCAATAGGGACGGGAGAAGTACTGGAGGACTGGAGGGTTGCAAATGTTGTTCCCTTTTTCAAGAAAAGGAGTAGAGATAACCCAGGAAATTATAGACCAGTGAGTCTGACTTCAGTGGTGGGCAAGTTGTTGGAGAAGATCCTGAGAGACAGGACTTATGAGCATTTGGAGAGACATATTCTGTTAAGGAATAGTCAGCATGGGTTTGTCAAAGGCAAGTCATGCCTTACGAACCTGATTGAATTCTTTGAGGAAGTAACAAAACACATTGATGAAGGTAGAGTAGTGGATGTACTGTGTATAGATTTCAGTAAGGCATTTGGTAAGGTTCCCATGAAAGACTCCTTCAGAAAGTATGGAAGCGTGGGATCCCACAGAAGGCAAAGGGGGGCTGTAGGTGGGTCATATTCGGCATGGAGGTCGGTGACCAGTGGTGTTCCACGGGGATCTGTGCTGGGACTCCTTCTCTTTATGATTTTTATAAATGACCTGGATGAAGAATTAGAGGGGTGGGTTAGTAAGTTTGCTGATGACACAAAGGTTGGGTGTGTTGTAGAGAGTCTGCAGGGTTGTCAGAGGTTACGGCGCAACATCAATAGGATGAAGAACTGGGCAGATGGACTTCAACCCAGATAAGTGTGAAGTGGTTCATTTTAGTAGGTCTAGTTTGAAGACAGAATATAATATAAATGTTAAGACTCTTGGCAGTGTGGAGGATCTGAGAAATCTTGGAGTTCATGTTGATAGGACACTCAAAGCTGCTGTGCAGGTTGACAGTTTTTTTGAGAAGGCGTACGGTGTGTTGGCATTCATCAACCGTGGGATTGAGTTCAAGAGCCTTGAGGTAATGTTACAGCTATATAAAATCTTGGTCAGACCCCACTTGGAGTACTGTGTTCAGTTCTGGTCACCTCACTACAGGAAGGATGTGGATACTATAGAGAGAGCTCAGAGGAGATTTACGAGGATGTTGCCTGGATTGGAGGGTGTACCTTATGAAAATAGGTTGAGTGTACTTTGGCTTTTTCTCCTTGGAGTGACGGAGGATGAGAAGTGACCTGATAGAAGTGTATAAGATGATGAGAGGCATTGATCGTGTGGATGGCCAGAGGATTTTTCCCAGGACTGAAATGGCTAACCCGAGGGGGCATAGTTTTAATGTGCTTGGAAATAGATACAAGGGGGATGTCAGGGAAGTTTTTCACACAGAGTGGTGGGTGCGTGGAATGCACTGCCGGTGGTGGTGGTAGAAGCAGATACAATAGGGTCTTTTAAGAGCCTCTCAGATAAGTACATGGAGCTTAGAAAAATAGAGGGCTATGCGCTGGGGAGATTCTAGGCAGTCTCTAGAGTAGTTTACATGGTCGGCACAACACTGTGGGCCGAAGGGCCTGTAATGTGCTGTAGATTTCTATGTTCTATGTTAGGTATTTAAAGAGGACCCGAGAGGGAACTACTTCACTCAGAGAGGGGTGCAAATGTAGAGTTAGCTGCTAATTGAAGTGGTGGATGTGAGTTCACCTGCAGCATTTAAGAGATGTTTGGATAAGTACATGGATGAGAGGGGTATGAAGGGCTATGGTCCAGGTATGGGTTGATGGCACTAGGTAGAATAAAGGTTTGGCCTGGACTAGATGGGCCAAAGGGCCTGTTTCTATGGTTCTAAAATTATATATTGTCAGCCCACAAAAAGCAGATTTAATAAATAACTTATTGGCTGGACTGCCGCATACTGAGTGGTGTCCCAGGACTCAAAAAAAAAAGTATTGTTATAAATATAGTATCTTATTTTTCCCCTAAGATCAGTTGTGGAAATTCAGTCTAAGTTATTAATTAGGCTAATTCAAAGGAACATCGTAATTAGCACAATGGAGGAATGTTACCACCTGGTTTAAAAAGACAGTTTAGTTGTACACTTTCACCTGTTGTTGTCCTTGCAGTGACAGCGTGCTACCGGGAAGGCACCTCTTTTGGAAAAGCTTGAAACTGAAGGCCAATTAATGCAGCAGCAACTAAATCAGTTTATAAGTGGTACAATTTCCTGGCAAGAGAAAAAGAGACAGACTCTGGAATTTTCTGGAAGCTTTGAGGCGGCAGGTGAAGTTGAAAAGTGTGTTCCTGTCTTAATATTGGAAGCACAAAGGCAGAAACTTTTAATTAAATTGGCATTTTTGGTTGTATTTGACAACTGCACTCTGCTTAAGAAATTTGGCTCCAATAGACCATTAAATTTCAGAAGCAGAGTACAATGCACAGCCATTACAGTGTTTGCTGATTGGTGACTTCTGGAAGTGGAAGGAGGGTGAACATGTGCCAGTCTACATTGGGAGATCAACAGTGGAGAGAGTGAGCAGCTTTGAGTTCCTTGGTGTCAACATATCAAATGACCTGTCCAAAGGCCCAGCACATAGATACAATCGCAAGGAAGGCAAACCAGTGTCTATACTTCCTTAGGAGGCTGAGATGGTTCAGCTTGTCAACAAACACTATTTTTTTAAAAAAACAGCTGTGATTGGACATAACTTGATAGGCTGCATCATGGTCTGACATTGCAATTGAAATGCACAGGAACATAAGATGCTGCAGAGAATCATGGACTCAACCCAAGACATCCTGGGCACATCCCTCCCCACCATCGGTAGTATCTATAGGAGTCGCTGTCTCAAGAAGGCAACATCTGTCATCAAAGCTTACCACTATCAGGGTCCATGCCATTTTCTCATAGCTACCATCAAGCAGGAGGTAAAGAAAGCTGAAATTGTGCTCTTTCTTGTAAGATTTATGTTTAATTTATGTTTTTTTTTGTGAATGCTATATGCGTGTAATGCTATTTTGCAAGTACGTTTTCCATTGCACCAGTGCATATGTGTACTTGTGCATGTGGCAGCAAACATTTAATATCAACAGCCAGGAGTGAATTAGAATAAGAAAGAAATGCTGATTTTTTTTTAAATAATTCAGTTGGGCTTCACCTGGAGTATAATTTCTAGATAAAAATATCCAGTTTAGGAGGGGTATCACGGTTTTAGAGGGAATGCAGAAGTCGTATACTCTAGTGTTATCAGATAAGGGATAGGTTGCATGACAAAAACTGGTGAAATTTTGGTTGTTTTTTATCGAACAAAAAAAATAAGATTTTGATGACAGAAGAGGTCAAGCACCAGAGGATCTTGACTTAAGATGATTACTGAAAGAACCAGAGGTAATTTGAAGGAACCCAGTTTTGTTTACATACTGAGCAAAATCTGGAATGCGTTATGTAAAAGTGTGGTGGAAGCATATTCAATATTGATATCTGAAAGTGATTCAGATAAATATTTAAAGGGGTTGATCGGCTTATGGAGAAGAGTTCAGGAAAATGACTAATTGGATAGGTTAGGCAAAATGCAATTAAGGCATATTGTGCCGAACAGGCCCTCCTGTTACGTGACTCTCTGATACATGTGAATTAGAACTACACTATGATATGGCACAGCTTTAAAACTGAAAGCAAGTTGTGTGTACAGATCAAGTTTCTGTCATTTCAAGTTGTCACTTAGTTAAAGGAAAATGTGTAATTTTCTACTTTTGAAAGAAGCTGCATTTATAAAGTCCCTGGTCCAACCTCAAGGTAAAGTGAAGAGGTTGTCTGAAAACTTGTAAGCAATTTTTGCAATATTACTAGCACCAAGCGGCAGAAAAAACCAGGCTTTTATATGTAGTTTTAAGGCATTAACTGTAAGTGCAACCACCTTGTGGTATGACATAAATAAGAAGTTGTTGACTGAAATATTCTAGACTTTTTGGTTAGATGGGCTGGAGCTCCCAGCCAATTTGGATAACTATTAAATTGCAATTGTTATTCAAAATTTCCATTTCCTTTCCTGAACATATCATAAGAACATAAGAAAACGGTAGCCTGTCAAACCTGCCCCACCATTCAATGTTATCATGGGTGACCTATGGTGTTCTCCACTCTTCTTCTGTGCCAATTCCCCACTACATGGAGTTCCACAGATTCACTACACTTTGAGCAGAAAGTTCTATGTATCTTAGTTGTAAGTGACCAACTCCTTATCTTGTACTATTTCCAATGTTCGTGACTCTCACACAGGTGAAAACATGTCAAAATCTATTAGGATCTCATATGTTTAAAGAAAGTCACATCTCGTTCTTCTTAATGCCAAGGAAGAAAGATCCAAACTCTCTAGCGTCTCTTGAAAGGGCAACTCTCTTATCCCAGGAAATAATCTAGTGTATCTCCTTTGGACTGCCAGAGATTTAGGATCTTGGATAATATTTCTTTTCCCTTTTCATAGCTTACATCTTTTAGAGCAATCTCAATGTCTCTCTTTCCTCACTGGGCTCAGTTTTCTAAACATAGCCTGCAGCATAAGTTTGGAACTTCACTAGTCCAGCAACTCATCAGTAATATTTCTCCAGCTTTGCCATCTGAGGAGTTATTTGGATCTGGATACAATTGAAACTTCGCAGGCATTGTAAGAAAATACAATACAGGTGAAGGTATGAAAGTTGGTGTGATACAAATAAAACAGAACTAAATCACAGTTATAAATAAAGTTATAAACATGAGAAATTCTGTAGATGCTGGAAATCCAAAGCAACACAAATAAAACGCTGGAGGAATTCAGCAGGTCAGGCAGCATGCCTGGTAATTAACAAACAGTCAACATTTTGGGCTGTGACCCTCCTTCAGGACTATTAAACTTATAAAGTTTAAGCCTTTATGAATAGTCCAGTTTTGTTTTAAAATGTTGGACCATCACATAGAATATTGCCTTGCAAAAAAATGGTTTTTTGAAGGTGGTTTGACAGAGTATGTGGGTGTAATCTAAGAATATGGGAATGAAAATTAAAAAAGATAATAAGCAGGTAAGTTTTATAGAAACTATTTCTAAGTACTTTGTTGACAATTACTGAAAGCCCTACCTCAATTGTAATGTTGTGGATACTGCAATAAGCCTGTTCATCAACCTTCTTTTGGCGTGTCTGGCCTCCATCTCATCCTATCCCAGGATCCTGGTCTCCCTCTTGGCTGCTGATAGATCTTGCTGCCTGCAAACACAATCCTGAACCCTAAACTCACTCTGTCTGCACCAAAACATACAAACTAAACTGGTCATTTCCTTGGATGGGATAAATGAATGTGGTGCAGCAAAGGATGCATGCTGGGGGGAAAAAAACAATAGTTGCAAAGTGAAAACACTCCACCATCACAATGGCATGACTGAAGTGCTATAAAAAATTACGTATTCCCCTCAGAAAAGAATACTTACTGACTTTTATGAATGAGTGCAAATAATAACAAAAGGTATTACATTTCTGCAATTTTGTCGGTTTGTCAGTAGCCTAGTGATGACTTTTTGAAATTTGTCATGCGATTAATGTACAGTGTAACCTCAACTGTATTTTCAAATCCATTTGGATGTAAGTACCTATTCAAAATTCAGAAAACTAGGATTGAAGAAAAATAAACTTGTTAATGTTTCTTAAGAAAAAAACATTCTTCTGCAGATTTTAAACCATTTTGATGCATGTGTTAGAAGTGGGGTCAGGGATGGAGGCATGAATAATGCTATAAAGACTTGAGTTGCAGTTGTACAAGACATTGGCAAGACTGCACTAGGAACTTGATGACTAGTTATGGTTGCCCTTTCATAGGAGAAACGTCAGTAAATAAGAAAAAGTGCAGAAAAGGTTAACAAGATGCTGCCAGGGCTTGAAGGCCTGGATAATAGAGAAAGTCTGGGCTGGCTTGGACATTAAATCTGTTGATGACACCACTGTCACTGGCCAAATCAAAGGTGGAGATGACTCAGCATATAGGAGCAAGATTGAAAATTTGCCTGAATGGTGCCACAACAACAACCTTTCATTCAATGTCAGCAAGATCAAGGAGATGATTACTGACCTCAGGAGACGGAAACCACAGGTCCATGAGCCAGTCCTTATGGAAAGACCAGAGGTGGAGAGGTTCAACAATTTTAAATTCCTCAGTGTTAACATTTCAGAGGATCCATCCTGGGCACGCAAATGCCATTACAAAAAAAGCACGGCAGTGTCTCTACTTCCTTAGACGTTTCTGAAGATTTGATGTGATATCTAAAACTTTGACATACTTCTATAGATGTTTGGTGGAGAGTATATTGACTGGTTGTATCATAGCCTGGTATGGAAACACCAGTATCCTTGTACTGAAAAGCCTACAAAAAATAGCGGAAATGGCCCAGTCCGTCACAGGTAAAGCTCTCACCCCCATTAAGCACATCTACACAAAATGTTGTCGCAGGAAAGCAGCATCCATCATCCGTGATCCCCACCTTCCAGGTCATGCTCTTCTCACTGCTGCCATCAGGAAGAAGGTACAGGAGCCTCAGGACTCACACCACCAGGTTTAGGAGCAGTTATTACCCTTCAACCATCAGGCTCTTGAACCAGAGGTGATAACTTCACTCAACTTAAATTACCCCATCATTGGGGTAAAACACTGTTCCCATAACCTACTGACTGACTTCCAAGGACTTTTCATCTCCTGTTCTCAATGTTTATTGCTTATTTATTATTATTACTATTTTCTTTTTTCTTCTCCTTTTTTGTACTTGCACAATTTGTTCTTGTTTTCATTAGTGTGTTGCCCATCCTGTTGGATGTGGTCTTTCATTGATTCTTTCATGATTGCCCGCAAGAAAATTAATCTCATATTGTAACATGTAGAGTACGTACCTTGATGATAAATTTACTTTGAACCCTATTCCTTGGAATGTGGGAGATTGAGAGGTGATCTTACAGAGGTGTATAAAATAATGAGGGTTATAAATAGGGTGAATGAACATGGTCTTTTTCTCTGGGAAGAGGTCATAGGCTTAAGGTCAGAGGTGAAAGATTTGAAAGGGACCTGAGGGAGACTTTTTTCCACACAGAGGGCAGTATATATATGGAATGAGTTTCCTGTGAAAGTAGTTGAGGCAGCTGCAAAAACATCATTTACAAGACATTTGTGAAGTTGTATGGACAGGAAAGGTTTAGAAAAGTAAGGACCAAATGCAAGCAAATGGGACGAGCTTAGGTCATCACGGACGGATTGGGCGGAAGGACCTGTTTCCATACTGTATTATTCTATGACTCTAATCTCTATCTTCTGCCTAAAAAGTTGAGGAGTTTTTCCACAACAGCATTTGTAGATAAAGGGGTAGAACCTTCTTTGGAGACAAGTTGCTGCATCTAAGTTATGTCAGGTTCAAAATTCCCAGGCCACGTTTAACGGACTTCCAATTCATGACCCTTCCAAAAAAAAGAATTGGCCTGTCTTGATGGACACTGGCTAACGAGCTCTTTTGTAACAAATGTTGCACTTCCACCATTCTTCCCCTCACTTTGTCTGTACTCTTGTTGTCATTTTGGGTCAGATCTCATTGCCTGGATAGCCCTTCTGCCTTCTATGGCTTCGGTACCTTTATTGGTCTACTACCGCAGTCTGTGGATTATTCCTATTGTCTCCTTCTTCCTAGCTTCTTACCTTACTTAAAGGTTCCCTCAACATGCAGTATCCAAACTCACACTTGCCTTTTCGAATGCCACATTCTTTGACTCAGCGCCTATTTTTTCTACAAACAGCATTATGTAAATACAAGATGTTGCATTACAGCTGTGCCTTTGGCCCGTTTGAGTATTGCTTCAGCTGGAATGTCTTCCAGGAGTTTTTTTTTAATTGTCTTGGTCTCTGCTGCCAATTTTTGAAATGGGCATTAATTGAAATATCCATTATCGGTAGCAACTTCCTGATGAAAACGGACCTTGGTGTGTGTGACTTGTGTCTGGTAGAAAACAGGATCAATCTTGAAAAATAAATATCTGCTCTGCATTGTGGTATATTTCACATGGAAATTATTACCTCTAGGATTTCTTTTTTGCTGATGGTTTAAACCCTACGTTTGATATCACCAATACCAACAAGCTGCATAAACATATTTTCAGAAGCCACTGTATGCATACATTGTGCAATTCCTACTCCCATTTCCCCTTAAGCTCAGTGTGATAAATCCCACTGCAACACGTGTAACACACGTGTCTCTCATTTGTTACAATCTGTCAGGACTTGAGTGGCGCTGGAAGCAAAGTACCATGCTGATGCTTTATTTATCTACCTTAACATTTATCAGTTAACCCAAGAGGTCAATTCTTTACGACGAGTACAAATGACAGCACGTGTACACATCATGGTGCCTTGACCTTGGGTGCTACGGCACTGTGTAGTTCCCAACGTCATGCTGGAGGCAACTCAGGACTGCTCCCAGATGACCACTTGGATTAAATCGCAGAAGAAGTGACATGGCTGAAAGCAGTCTGGCTTTGATCATCTTAGCAATAATAATGCAGCTAAAATCTCTGTATGCGTATGATGTTGGTAAGGAGCATTAATTGTCACTTTCACCTTCTGCTTCATATAATTTCCATGTTTGAATATTCTAATGAATTTTCAGGGAACTTCCATTTTATGAAGTCCCGTGCAATTATTCTCAGTGTTAGAAATGGTGATGTTGCAAAGATGACACACTAGCTCAGGCAAACTCTCTGGTAGAGACAGATGGGATAGCAGAATAAACACATTACATGGAACATTGTTGATAAAGAGTTGCTTTCAGAGATGTGCAGCAGTCATAGCAAAAAGGTGATTATGGCAAAGCCACATTCTATTGGAATTAAATGTCTGGTGCTCAGAACTGCTTTTCCTAATGCCTCTTTCTGTTTCTGTTTCCATGGAATGTTAAAAGTAGGAGGAGCTGTCTGCAAATAAATATTGTCAATATTTTTTGGAGCTCTATTTCCCTACCACAAATCGAATGGAATTGATGAACTCTGCCATTTGGTTCTGCACCCTGCTGATAAATACAGGATATCTCAGCTTGCGGCAGTTCATTACAAATTGCAATATTTTTAATACAAGTATTTTGTTCAATGAGGTGAAGGATGCTATTTCTAGGCAATGGATTTTTTCCCCATTTTATCATATACCAGCTATTGAGAACAGCAAGGTCAAGTGCAGCATGTAAAGCTCCTTGTGCAGTTTCAATTACAGCAAGTCACCCCAAACCAGCTCGACTGCAGCCCATTGTAATAAGTTCCCCTTTTCGCACATCATTTCTCAGAATGTCTCTTCTATCACCCTGTATCTAAAATGAACGGAATCCAAGCAACCTGAAAAAAAAAATTGTCAATCGTACTTTTGTCCTTTAGTTGCTTCTTGCTGTTTTATTTCTCATACACGTTTGCCAGGCATTTTATTGGGAAGATATGCACACGTTCATGGGGTGAAAACGTGTTCAGTTCTCCTGACCCGTGAACAGATGAACTGATAGCAAACTGCTCAGTTGTTGTCAGTTGTTTTCTGGGAACAGAGTAAATGACTCTTGAGGAAAGTAAACCAGGGATGCCGAGCAGAAACCTCTGGCTGCTTTTGTTATATACCTTTCAATTATCATGCACCAGCTGGTTTATATATCAAACTTCAGCACTGGCATTTTGCATCAACCAGCAAAATGAAGGTCAGTTTATGTTGTAGACCTGTGAAGCCAAGTAGCACAAGATCACTTTAAATAAAACCATAAAAAAGCGGAAATTATATCACAAAATATACTAATATATCTCAAGCATTTAGAAGGATATTGTGCTGTGAGACTGTAAGGCACTACATGCTGAAGTTCCAGATCATGTCTTCACACAGGCCAAATTAATTTAAAAACAACTCAAATAATTCGTTTTGTTCAGTTATATTTCAGCAAATATTATGGTCTGACTAGAAATGGACGTTGGTCTGCTTGTTGAATGCTGGTGATATGTTTTATTGGATGCTGGGACAAGCATTTATTAGCTATGGTGATTATTAGATACAGATCAAAGCTTGAATAGATTAAGTATAGGAACTTAGAAAACCTACAGCACAATACAGGTCCTTCGGCCCACAAAGCTGTGCCGAAAATGTCCTTACCTTAGAAATTACCTAGAGTTACTCATAGCCCTCTATTTTTCTGAGCTCCATGTCCCTGTCCAGGAGTCTCTTAAAAGACCCTTTCATATCCACCTCCACCACCGTCACCAGCAACCCATTCCGCGCACTCTCTGCGTAAAAAACTTACCCCTGACATCTCCTCTGTATCTACTTCCAAGCACCTTAAAACTGTGCCCTCTTGTGCTAGCCATTTCAGCCCTGGGAAAAAGCCTCTGACTATCCACACGATCAATGCCTCTCATCATCTTATACACCTCTGTCAGATCACCTCTCATCCTCCGTCACTCCAAGGAAAACAGGCCATGTTCACGCAACCTATTCTCATAAGGCATGCTCCCCAATCAAGGCAACATCCTTGTAAATCTCCTCTGCGCCCTTTCTATGGTTTCCACATCCTTCCTATAGTAGGCAACCAGAACTGAGCACAGTACTCCAAGTGGGGTCTGACCAGGGTCCTATATAGCTGCAACATTACCTCTTGGCTCCTAAACTCAGTCGCATGATTGATGAAGGCCAATGCACCGTATGCTTTCTTAACCACAGAGTCAACCTGTGCGGCAGCTTTGTGTGTCCTATGGACTTGGACCCCTAGATCCCTCTGATCCTCCACACTGCCAAGAGTCTTACAATTAATGCTGTATTCTGTCATCATGTTTGACCTAACAAAATGAACCACCTCACACTTATCTGGGTTGAACTCCATCTGCCACTTCTCTGCCCAGTTTTGCATCCTATCAATGTCCCGCTGTAACCTCTGACAGCCCTCCATACTATCCACAACATATATTGTTTAACATTACTACTTTGAAGATCCAAGTCTGCTAGTATGCCCTAACAGTTTTGTTCAATTTCTTTTTTCTCTTCTTTTACTTTCTTGCTTCATTCCAGCAACCAGAAGGCTGCCACATGCTTTGGTTTCAGACCACATTATACTCTACTGAGTGAGTTAGTAACGTGTGCACTGAACAATTCATTTTTCTGTATTTCATCTCACTTGCTGCATCTCCACTCTAGTGTAACTATGGTTTAATATGTATCTGAATCTTTTCAAGCCCCATTAAAGTGCAGAAAATTAGCTGAGGCCTCATTATAGTACTGAACAACATTTGATGTGACACCAAAGAAAGGATCCCACCCATCCATCCAGCATCCTCCTTGGGTGGACATTAAAGATCTGGTGCCGTTTTGAAGAAGAGCAGGGAAGTCAACTCTAAAAACCAAATTAATATTCATCTCTCAATAAACAGAATAAAACGTATAACTCATAACCTTGTGATTCAGAGGTGGAAGTAACACCTATTAAACCACAGATGACAATAGAGGAGGGAAATTTCAACCTCTATTATGGAGCTGATTCGTGAGGAAATTTCAATTAGTTTCCAGAAAATTGCCGATTCAATCGAGAAGATACAAATATCTATTACGGAACATCAGTCGGCTATATCTGATCTTCAAAAATCCACACAACAAAGTGAGCTCAAGATGGAGAAAATCGAAGAAACAATTAATGTAATGAAGAAGAAACTCGACTTTCTGACCTTTAAAAACTCTGACTTAGAATCCAGAATGCGACGGCAGAATCTTCGAATGATTGGGGTGCGTGAAGCTGTTGAATCTGATAACCCTATGAAGTATTTTTCTCAACTTTTAAAAGATGCATTTCCTACTGTATTTCCTGACCAACCACCGTTATTGGATCGTGTTCACAGAGTTCCATCATACTCGCTTAGGTCAGATAAACCTCGACATGTCATTTTACGTTTTCATTACTTTCAAGACAAGGAGAAACTGTTTCGTTTCGTTCGATCTAAAGGTTACATTGATTTTCTGGATTTTAAGTTCCGATTCGTGGAGGATTTCAGTAAACCAATCCGGGATTAACGGGTTCGTTACAGATCTGTGATGTCGGAACTCTACAAGATGGATTTAAAACCAGCGCTGCTTTACCCTGCACGTCTAAGGATTCGTATGTCGGATGGAGCCCTCCGTTTTTTTGAATCTCCATCGGATGCCCAGAGTTATCTGGATCAATTTTCACCTTCAGCATCTTAATCATAATTTTTAACTATCTCCGTTGATCGGAGGTTGTGAATTTGTCAGTCTTAATTTTTTTTTGCCCTATATGGGCAGAAAAGTTTATTTTTGATTATTTAATATGGTTGCTAAACTTTCTTTTTAACAGCGTCATTCCTTTCTTTTTCCCAGGGGATTCTGGGTGGCTATTTCCTCACCGTCATTTTACGTACTTCCTTTGTGGCCTTAAATTTTGTAGTTTTTAAATCTACTTTGTTTTGTAGGTTTTCATAACTAGTTTATGTTAATAATCTCATTTTTTTTGTTTTGTTTACTCATGGGTCTGGGGTTTGTTGCGGTTTTTTTTATATTTTCTGGCTTTTACTCTGTTATGTGTTTGTTTTAATTGAGTTACCTTTTTTTTATTCTTTTACTGTTTTATAATTAGCTGATCTTTTTTATATTTACTCTTTTTTTTAGGGAGCGTATACCGGAAATCATGGGAGTAGTTTTAGTGCTTGCTTCTTTCGGGCTGGTCTGCGTTAGATTTAGCCTTGGGGTCATGGGGTGAGGGGAGGTGGGAGGGGCTTCACATTTTAGTTTCTTTCTTCTTGGGCTATGTACATTATTGAAGTATTGGTTGCGTTCTTCTTACCGGTATCTCTTATCTGTTCTGTTCCCTTTCCGGGTTCGTGGGTCGAGCCTATCGTCAATCCTCCTTGTTGTGGGTTGACTTTAGGGTTTATAGAGTCTATTATTAATTTTGTCTCCTGGAATACTAATGGTCTTAACCATCCTATTAAAAGGAAAAAAGTTTTTAAAGTGTTCCGGAGACTTAAAGCACAAATTTTATTTTTACAAGAGACCCATGTGCGGAGGGGGGACAGACTACGTTTTTTTAAATTCTGGAAGGATCAACAGTTTCATTCGAACTCCAATGCTAAGATTCGAGGCGTCTCTATTTTTATAGACTCCTCAGTTACTTTTATACAACATGATATTATTTCTGATCCGAATGATAGATTTCTATTGGTTAGTGGCCTACTATTTAATAAAAAGGTAGTTTTGGTTAATGTTTATGCTCCTAATATGGACTGTCCGGAATTTTATAAATCATTATTCAATCAGTTCCCAAATTTGAATGAGTTTTCATTGATCTGGGGTGGAGATCTGAATACCTGTTTATCTCCAGCTTTGGACCATTCGGCTCCTCTACGGACCTTACCTAATAAATCTGCAACTTTGATTAATTCATTCCTCTCTGATTCTGGGTCGACAGACATTTGGCGTTTTTTGCATCCTCAGGAAAAAGATTTTTCTTTTTTTTCACATGTTCACCATTCCTATTCAAGAATTGATTATTTCTTTATTGATTCTCGTCTTATTTCTTCAGTGATTATGACTCCATAACCATTTCAGATCATGCTCCACTTAAGCTTTCTATTAAAATTCAGGCCAATACACAAAATAATAGACAATGGCGTTTTAATTCGCTGTTGCTTCAGGATTCGGACTTTGTTAACTTTATGAATGAACAGATTGATCTTTTTTTTACAATTAACTATACAGAGGATATTTCTGTGAACATTCTTTGGGATACTTTTAAAGCTTATATTCGTGGTCAGATTATCTCGTATTCTGCTGCTTTGAGGAAGAAGCTGAAGCAGGAGGAGTTGGTAATTGTGGACAAGATTAAGGAAATCGATAAGATATATGTTATAGCTCCTTCTGAGGAGTTATATAAACAAAGAACTGAACTTCAAATGGAACACAGTTTATTACTTTCGTCCTCGATTGTAAACCAATTAAAGAAAACAAGAAGTGAATTTTATGTACACAGTGACAAAATTGGCAAACTGTTGTCTAATCAACTGAAGTCTAATTATGCTAAATCTCAAATTAATCAGATTTATAACCAAAATGACCGACTGATACTTGATCATGTGGGGATTAATCAAACCTTCTGTGATTTTTATTCTTCCTTATATCAATCAGAGTCTCCTCGAGATTCTAAATATATGAATGATTTTTTAGATAATCTAGACTTCCCTGAGATTTCACAGGACATGTCTTCTATGTTAGATACTCCCATTACCACGGATGAGATTAAGAATGTTATTTTCTCTATGAATTTGGGGAAAGCTCCTGGCCCTGATGGGTTTACCGTAGAATTTTATAAATGTTTCGCACCTTCATTAATCCCTTGGTTCTGTAGGGTTTTTGAGGCTTCATTAAAACTTGGTAAACTTCCTGAATCTTTCAATAAAGCGTCAATCTCTCTAATATTAAAGAAGGATAAAGATCCTGCTCAATGTGCATCTTATAGACCAATATCTTTATTAAATGTTGATTCTAAAGTTTCTTCTAAGTTATTAGCAAATAGATTAGAAAAAGTACTTCCTTTTATTATTTCGGAAGACCAAACGGGTTTTATTAAAGGTCGTTACTCTTTTTATAACATTCGCACACTGTTAAATATTGTTTATACTCCTTCACAAAATGTTCCTGAGTGTGTTATCTCTTTAGATGCTGAGAAAGCTTTTGATAGAGTAGAATGGCCTTATTTATTTAAGGTGCTTGAAATGTTTAATTTTAGCTTGAAATTTATATCCTGGATTAAACTGTTATATCACTCTCCTGTGGCCTCGGTCCGTACTAACTCTTTAAGCTCACCTTTTTTCCCTCTTTTTCGAGGTACTCGACAAGATTGACCTCTTAGTCCTTTATTATTTGATATTGCATTAGAACCTCTTGCAATTGCCATTCGAGAATCTCCAAATATTACTGGGATAACTCGGGGCTTAAAGTCCCATAAAATATCACTCTATGCTGATGACTTACTTTTATATATTTCTAATCCTCAAAAATCTATCCCTGCTGTTTTAGAGCTATTAGCACAATTTGGTCTTTTTTCAGGTTATAAATTAAATCTTAGTAAGAGTGAACTTTTCCCGATTAATAAACAACTTCCCTTATATCATAACTTTCCATTTAAATTGATTAATAATTATTTTTCATATCTTGGGATTAATATTACTTGTAAATACAAAGATGTATTTAAGATTAACTTTTTACCCTTAATTGACCATATTGTTCAACTTTCATCTAAATGGTTTCCTTTATATTTAACTTTGATTGGTTGTATTAATGCAGTTAAGATGTTTTTTTTGCCAAAATTTTTATATATATTTCAGGCATTACCAATCTTTGTTCCAAAATCTTTTTTTGATAAAGTTGACTCCAAAATTTCTTCATTTATTTGGCAAAATAAAAACCCGAGACTGGGTAAAATACATTTACAGAAAGCTAAGAGAGATGGAGGCTTAGCATTACCTAACTTTAGATTTTATTATTGGGCAATTAATATTCGACATATGAAATTTTGGTTACTTGACCAGGATATACTATCCATTCCTAAATGGGTAGCATTGGAATTACAATCTGTTCAGGGTTATACACTTGGCTCTATTTTAGGTTCCTCTCTTCCTTTTGATTTGAAATGCCTTAAACAGGTGTCTAACCCGATAGTTAAATATACCTTACGTATTTGGTTTCAATTCCGAAAATTTTTTGATCTTAACCAATTTGGGCTAGCGATTCCTATTTTAGGTAACATATTTTTTCCTCCCTCTTTTACGGATCGTGCTTTTCAAATTTGGAAGACTAAGGGTATTTCACGGTTTTTGGATTTATTTTTAGATGGTTCCCTTATATCTTTTGAACAATTATCTAATAAATATAATTTATCAAGAATACATTTTTTTTTAGATATCTACAAGTTAGAAATTTCCTAAGTACTATACTTTCTTCCTTTCCAATGCTTCCTCCTGCATACATTTTAGATACTATAATTAACCTTAATCCATGTCAGAAAGGTGCATCGGCTATGATTTATAATATTATTATGAAACTTAGGAAAGCTCCATTTGATAAGATTAGGGTAGATTGGGAACAGGAATTGGGGTTTATCATTTCCATGGATGACTGGGGGCAGATTTTACAATTAGTCAATACTTCCTCTATCTGTGCTAAACATTCCCTAATTCAATTTAAAGTTGTTCATAGAGCACATATGTCCAGAGATAAATTAGCTCGCTTTTATTCTCATATTAATCCTTTTTGTGATAGATGTCCGGGGCAGATACCCTCTTTAACTCATATGTTTTGGTCTTGTCCTACTCTGGAAACTTTTTGGAGAGACATTTTTAATATTATCTCCAAGGTATTGAATATAGATATCTCTCCTCACCCTATTACTGCTATCTTTGGACTACCTAAAATTTCCAGTAATCTTTCTCCTTCAGCCCGTAGAATGATTGCATTTCTTACTTTAATGGCGAAAAGATGTATCTTACAACATTGGAAAGAGCTTAATGCTCCAATTACCTTTTTTTGGTTTTCTCAGAGGATATTATGCTTGAATTTGGAGAAAATTAGAAGCAATCTTTATGACTCCTCATTTAAATTTGAACAGACCTGGAGATCTTTTATTCAATATTTTCATTTAATGTAATATATACCCTTGTTTTTTTTTACTGTTTTTAATGGAGGTCAGGATTGAGGATGTGATTTTAAGTTTTTTAACTCTGTTTGGTTTCAAGTTAGCCCATTGCTTTGCTTTGTTTTTAGTTAGTTGCACAGTGGGTTTTTTTGGGGTTTTTTTTTCCTTTTCTCTATTGATATATATATATATATATATATATATATATATATAAATTAGTATACTATTATGTTACCTTGGTATGTTATGTTTAAATTACATTGTTTGTATCTTTTTTTGTATTAATATCTCCTGTAATTTTATTATATTCTAACAGTGTATTAGTGCCTATATGGCTTACCTTTTTGTACACTTATTCAATAAAAAGATTTAAAAAGAAAGAAAGATGACAATAGAGGAGATACTATACGTAAAAGGTGTGATGCAATACAGTACTGAAATGTAAAAAGCAATGATTTTTGTGACTGATAGTTGGTGAAAAATAAGCAGTAAAAGAATACAGAACTGTTTTTCTCACTGTGGCTTCAAGCATTGAGGCTTGAAATTGCCAGAAATGACAGGGAGTGAAAATTAAACTATTTCACTTCTTCAACAAGTCTAAGGCTACTAAGAATTTGAAGGTATCAACAATCATCTTGCATGTTACAATGTAAATGAAGATTTGGAAGATGCAGTCATTGGAAGCATTGTGTGAAGGCAGTCCATTATCTGCACTTGGTGGCTGCGTTGAATTTGTTCATTTTTTAGAGCACACAGCGAACGCTGGATTAGTTCCTCTTTGGATAACTCTTCGGAACTAATACACAATTTTACAATACTGCGTAGTATTGGTAGTTTTCTAATTTGTTCTGTACTTTATTTAAATAAATTCGTAACCTAGTTAAGTGGTAGTTTGTCTGTTTTATATCTCTTTAACTATTTCCATGAAACTTGGGCCAAAATGTACTGGTCCTGACGTGTCCCAATTAACCAGAATCCGCTGTACTTAATTTCCTTGGGCAACGAGTAGTAAAGATAAGCTCTGCATTTTGCATTGTCTTTGAACTATTGATCTGAAGAATGCACGTTGTTTCAGAGTTTGTGTAAGGGCAGGTGTCCACCTTGTTGAAAAGCTTGTTGCATTTCCGGGTCTTCCTGGTCAAGAAGACAACCCAGGATGTATTCAGTGAAGTTAAAATCTGACTGTTACTCTCGCCCCCTAAAGCACTTGATGTCTTGTTGCTGTGTAGTTTGCTTCCAGGCGAACGCTGCAATAGTGTGCTAAAGTCAAGTGAATGCTTAATAAATACATTTCACGTTCACTGTACGTAGCAGTGTCTTTCGAGTCTCCCTGCCATATTATACTTCTGTTGGGTTAACTGATGTATCAACATATTGCTCAAACTTCTCTGAAGTAAAGTATAAACACAAGAGATTCGGGCAAGACTGAATTCTGATTAAGGATCTTGGCCCATATCTCAATGTTTATTCCCCTCAGTAGCTGCTGCCCGAGTTCCTCCAGCACTTTGTGTGTTGCTCTGAACTAAGGTATGTACTGTTCTGAGGTCTTGAAAAAATAAGTTATGGAAGCTGGTATGTGCTACAATGCTTGGAACAGAAGAAGCGTATGGGGACTGGAACATAATCAACATGGTCACAGCAGTAACGTTACATAACATAAGAACATAAGAAATAGGAACAGGAGTAGGCTATCTGGCCCCTCGAGCCTGCTCTGCCGTTCAATAAGATCATGGCTAATCTGGCCATGGACTCATCTACACATACCTGCCTTTTTCCTGTAACCCCTAATTCCCCTGCTATGCAAAAATCTCTCCAACCTTGTATTAAATATATTTGCAGAGGTAGCCTCCAGTGCTTCATTGGGCTATGAGGTAACGTGAACAACATTTTGTATATATTTGTCTAAGAGCATTATAATCCTCAATGAAATTACAGAAATTACACTAAATGTGACATACATGAAGTACAAAGCGTTGAGAATCAGGTTTAATATCACAGGCATATGTCGTGAAATTTGTTGTTTGGTGGCAGCAGTACATTGCAATACACAAAAACGATAAATTACAATAGGAAATATATATTGAAAATTAAATTGAATAGTGCAAAAAGAGAGCAACATAAGAAAAACACAGTGAGTTAGTGTACATGGGTTCATTGTAGCTTCTTTTTACAACAAAATGAAATCAATACCAACTTTATAGTAGATTTTAAGGTATTTATATTTCACAGATCATTTTATCTGTAAGAGAAAACTGGCAGTGCTTCTGCTCATAATATCCATTTTCTGTGATTCCAGAAACATGGATAGATCCTCAGGGATGTTTATGCTGTTTTCCTTGCAATTATAATTGTGTTTTGATATAACCATTTCAAAAGACCTGTTTTGTTTATTCTTCCAGTATTTTATTGCTATCTCACGTATTCTTGTTCTCATATGTAGAACGTACAACAGTACAGTACAGGAACAGGCTCTTTGGCCCTTAACCATCTACATGCAGATGATCCATGTTCTTCCATACTTTGCATGTTCGTGTACCTGTCAATATGTCCCCAAAGGGCCTCTTTGTATCTGCATCCAACATCTCCCTGAGCATCTGCCCCTCTCTGTGTAAATAAAACCTGCATCTTCTTTAAACTCCCCTTCCCCTGACTGTTCACAGTTTCCTTTAGTCCTGTGGATTAGTTCCACTGCAGTGAGAAGCTGGATGAAATGGGGTGCAGCACCTTGTGGTTAAGGTTGTGACTCTCAGTTGCAAGTTTATGTAGACGAGGGTGAGAAGGGTGAAGGGTACTCTGTGCTGGATAAGAAAATGTTTCATGATCCACTAACTGACTGGCATGCTGCCGCCATTGGTGTACTCACCCCGACTCTGGAACCCTCAAGGAGGCTGAGAGACAGGGCACACAATTGAAACAAACGTCCGGTAGTGACACACACAAAACGCTGGGGGAACTCAGCCGGTCAGGCAGCATCTATAGAAGACAATAAACAGTCCAGGTTTCAGGCCAAGACCATTCATCAGGCCTGGAAAGGAAGGAAGAAGAAAGAATAAGAAAGGGGAGGAAGAGATACAAGATGGCAGGTGAAAGTCAAGTCAAATTTATTGTCATTTAACTATATACATGTATGTAACATATATAACCATATAATGTATATAGAAAAGAGAGAATGTTTCTCTGAACCATGGTGTAAAGCACATTAGTACACATAACACACATTACACATAACTTTTGAAGGTAAGGATAAAATCTACAGATGAATTACACATAAATAACAAAGTAAAGTGCATAAATTAAGTATTGTAAAGTACAGAACAGGTTAACCAGTGACACTTCGAATACAATGTGGCAGGGAGTTCAGAAGCCTCTTGGCCTCAGGGAAGAAACTGTTTCTCATCCTGACTGTTCTTGTTTTTATGCCTCGTAGTCTGATGCCTGATGGTAGAAAGTTAAAGCGGATGGTGGATGGATGGGTGGGATCCTTCATAATACTAAGGGCCCAGTGCGCCTAGTTCTCCTGATAAGTGTCCCCAATGGATGGTGGAGAGCTCCCTCTGATCCCTTCAGCTGTTCTCACAGTCCTTTGTTGGGGCGTCTGGTCTGATGCTCGACTGCTCCCATACCAGATGGAGATGCAACTTGTCAGGACACTCTCAATGGTACTCCTGTAAAATTCAGTTAAGACGGTGGGGGAGCGGGGAGCCTTGATTTCCTCAATCTTCTTAGGAAGTAGGGGCGTTGCTATGCCTTCTTGTGTTCAGGGTGGTGATATTAAGGGACCATATGAACTCCTGGGGATTCGAACTCCTTGGAATTTGGCACACTTAACTCTCTGTGGAGGAGCCATGTATTTGCAGAGGGGGATGAGTTGTCTGCACCTTCCTAAAGTTCACAATGATTTCCTTTGGCTTCTTCACGTTCTGCCTTAGGTTGTTCTTCTCTCACCAATCCACCAGCTGCTCACGTCCTCTCTCTATATATCCTGTCTTGTCACCATTCTTGACAAGGCCAACCTCTGTTGTGTCATGCACAAACTTGATGACACAGTTTGAGCTGGATCCTGTGACACAATCATGCGTCAGTAGCGTGAACAGCTGCGGGCTGAGCACACAGCCTCGGGGAGCGCCACTGCTCAGTGTAATGCAAATGGAGACGTTGCTGCCCTCAGGGACTGACCGTGGCCTTACTGTTAAAAAGTCCAG
Organism: Mobula hypostoma; assembly: GCF_963921235.1. Classification (NCBI taxonomy): domain Eukaryota; kingdom Metazoa; phylum Chordata; class Chondrichthyes; order Myliobatiformes; family Myliobatidae; genus Mobula; species Mobula hypostoma. Next base: position 35,888,291 of record NC_086107.1, on the reverse strand, counting down.
TATCCAGTTGCAGAGGGAGGTGTTGAGACCCAGCGAGGACAGTTTTCCCGCCAATTTCCAGGGTGTGATGGTGTTGAATGCCGAACTGAAGTCTATAAACAACAGTCTGGCACATGAGACCCCAATTTCCAAGTGGGGCAGGACAGAGTAGAGGGCAGAGGCTGTTACATTGTACATGGATCGATTTGAGCGATAAGTGAGCTGGGAAGGGTCCAGTGTAGCCAGGAAAATGTCTTAATGTGCTCGATGACCGACGTTCAAAGCATTTCGTAATGGTTGATGTTAATGCCACCAGATGATAGTCATTTAGGCAGATTACTGTTGCTGCCTTTGGCTGTGGAATGATGGTTGCCGCCTTGAAACCTAAGGGGCAATGGATTGTTGCAGAGAGATGCTGAATGTTCGTCAGCACCTGTGTCAGCTGGGCTGTGCAGTCTGTCAGAACCCGACCTGGTATATTATCGGGTCCCGCAGCTTTGCGTGTGTTAACTCTGGCCAGGGTCTTCCTCACCTCATCGTCAGCCAAACAGAGTGTCTGCTCCCTTGGGTGGAGGGGCGCCTTCCTCGCCAGCACTTTGATTGGTGAAACCAGGAGAGGGGGAAAAGAGATGGGAAGTCGATTGGAGGAAGAGATACAGGGCTGGAGAGGGGGGAATCTGACAGGAGAGGACAGAAGACCATGGCTGAAAGGGAGGGGGGGAAGAGCACCAGGGGGAGCTAATGGAGAAGTATGCAGAGTAGATGTGAGAGGGAAACAAGAATGGGAAATGGTGAAGGAGAGGAGGACAATCACTGGAAATTTGAGAAATCGATGTTCCGGTCATCCAGTTGGAGGCTACCCGTACTGAATATAAGGTCTTGCTCTTCCAACCTGAGTGAGGCCTCATCCTGGCAATAGCAGAGGCTATGGACTGACATGTTGGAATGGGAATGGGAAGTAGAATTGAAATAGTGGCCATCGGGAGATTCGGAACAAAGGTGCTTGAAGAAGCAGTCTCCCAATCTGTGTCGGGTCTCACCGATATACAGTAGGCCACACTGGGAGCACTGGATACAGTAGGTGACCCCAACAGACTTGCAGGTGAAGTGTTGCCTCACCTGCAAGGACTGTTTGGGGCCCTGAGTGGCAGTGAGGGTGGAGGTGTAGGGGCCGGTATGACAGTTTTCTGTTTCTCATAGATGTTGCCTGACCTGCTGAGTTCCTCCAGCATTCTGTGTGTGTTGCTCTGGATTTCCAGCAGCTGCAGATTTTCTCCTGTTTTTTCTGTCATACCAGTTTGGAAAACATGGTACTTCCAAATAGTTTCAGCTTCAGTCCACTCTTTGAGCTTTGCTGAGCTTTGAAGTTCGTATTTATTCTCTGAAAATTTAACACCAAGATTGCTGCATTGTGAGAAAAGCATGCTTTGTGGCGGGTGTGATGTGTGGAGGAGAATCCTCAGCTCCATGCCTCCTTTTGGTTGACTACGTCACTGGACTGAGATGGCTGCCGAGAAGCCTGCTGTGCTCTCTTGCCTTTCAGGGGAATTTTCAGGCAGGTAAGTTGTAGGTACCAGGTAGATCGTTAGAAACAGTAGTTAATAAAGCACAGTGAAAGCAAAAGAAGAAACAGGCAGAATAAATTCAAGTGAATGAAGTAAATAGATCTGAGGCAGGTACACATCAGAAGAGCTGATTCCTGATATAAAGTTCAGCGCTGCTCATTTGCATAACCAAGAAATTCTATTTATGTTTCAGCGCCCTGTGTTAGGTTACCCTGCATTATGGCTTTCTTGAACCTGATTAAAGTGTCCCTATTTCCATAGATACTGTCGCTGTTGTGTTGAACACATTCTTGTAGTCCAGGATTGCATTTCTAAGTGACATGTGTTTGTGATCATCAAACAGATTGTTTCCATTCTACTGTAGGTTATGTGTGCCCAGTTCTAATTCCGTTGTATTGAAATAAATCGTGCGATAGTACGTTGGTGCAAATGAGAGTGTTACATCACCTATCCATGTGATAATTAGAGCTGGGCTTCTCTGCTCCAGTGAATGGGAGATTTTAATCAATCGTAATATTAACCATATGCTTCAAGAGAGAGGAAGCAAGATTTTTTTTATTAATCCTTCAGCTGATGTTGTGAACACTGTGTGTGTAACATAACTTACAAATATAAAGGAGACAGTTGACAGGCAACAAACTGTCCAAATATTAAACATATTGAATGGCCTGGATTTTGTAGAGAGAACCAAAAGTTCCATGGGGAGAGATGGCTGGTGTTTCTGTGTGAAAGTTACGGTAAATTTATTATTGGTGACTGTGCTCGTGCAAAGTAATGATCTTGCTTGATCTTTCACCGACCTTTTCCTCACTGCTGTCTAATGTTAGATTCTGTGTGGGGTCTAATGATAAAGTATAGCACATCCCCTCAACTTGTAAAGGAGTTTGCCCTTGACCTTTTTCAGATTATACACAAAAAAACCATTTCTATTCATCTCAATGAAGAAGAACAGCTGCAAGGAATTAAGTATTTAAGCAATTTACATTTTTATGATGTAACTAAACACAAGAGATTTTGTAGCTGTTGGAAATAGAATGGTACAGCACAGTACAGGCCCTTCGGCCCACATTGTTGTGCCGACCCTCAAACCCTGCCTCCCCACTTTAAATTCCTCCATATACCTGTCTAGTATTCTCTTAAATTTCACTAGTGTATCTGCCTCCACCACTGACTCAGGCAGTGTATTCCACGCACCAACCACTATCTGAGTAAAAAACCTTCCTCTAATACAGGTATCCCCCACTTTTCGAATGTTCGCTTTACGAAACCTCACCTTTACGAAAGACCTACATTAGTACCGTTTTCGCTTTCAGAAGGTGTTTTCACTGTTACGAAGAAAAGCAGCGCACGATAAAAAATCAGCGCACGAAACAAGGCAGCGCGCGCCCTAAGCAGCCGCTCTGCCCCAGATTCAGAACGGCATTGCTTAAACACGTTGCATTAAGCAGCCGTTAGCAAGATGAGTTCTAAGGTGTCGGAAAAGCCTGGAAGAGTAGGGGTGCTACACCTAGCGTAAAACTAGACATAATTAAGCGTTTCGATCGTAGTGAACGAAGCAAGGACAAAGTGAGTTTGGCTTGTGGAAATTGACGAAGATGATGTTGAAGAGGTTTTGGCATCCCATGACCAAGAACTGATAGATGAAGAGCTGATGCAATTGGAAGAGGAAAGGATAACAATCAAAACCGAATGCAACCGAATGAAGAAAGTGAAGCAACTGCGTGAGATTTTCGCTGCAATGATAAAGTACGAATTTAATTTTGAAAGGGCACTTAGGTTTAGGGGATATTTGCAGGATGGTTTGAGTGCTTACTGTGAGGGGATCCAGGAGTGCCCCGATTAACTGTTTGGAGAGAGACATCTATCATTGATGGTTTTTTTGGAAAGGAGAGAGGGAGAGAGAGACGGAGTTATTTAACACTGATATGTTGCTTTTGAAAAGAGAGAGAGAGACGAAGATTAACAGTGGACTGTCACTTTAAGCCATTGGAAGTAACTTTGGATCTTTACTGAGTTTGGAGTTGGAGACAGCACCGAGCAGCTCGAAGGTTGTTATGGTGACCGAAGGCTGGGTGTTGATGTTCCTTTCAAGGACAAGTTGCCTGCTTGTGTACTCCTTTACAAACAAAGGAAGGAGGGACTCTTTGAATGACAGGTGATGCTCAGCACAGAGAAGTAAATAGGAGGTCAGATGATACAGACCTCAGGACACATGATCTGGACACTGAGCATTGTTGTGCCCACAGAAAAAGTGGGTTTTGGAGGATCGATCAGACGGATCGATCCAAATTGCCATTCCAACGGTAAAGAAGGGTTGACTGGTGGGGAGTTGTCTATGTGTCCACCCTCGCCTGGGTGATAGCTCCACCACAGGAAAACCGGTCCCCCTGGTTAAAGTCACAGTCGGTGACTTGTAAAGGATTTCGGAGGACGACGAGAAGATCGATGGCAACAGCTCACCTGAGGACTCAACCAACTAACTAATTAACTAACTAACTAACTAACTAACTAACTAACTATCTCTCTCTCTCTCTCTCTCTCTCTCCCTCTCCCTCTCCCTCTCCCTCTCCCTCTCCCTCTCCCTCTCCCTCTCCCTCTCCCTCTCCCTCTCCCTCTCCCTCTCCCTCTCCCTCTCCCTCTCCCTCTCCCTCTCCCTCTCCCTCTCCCTCTCCCTCTCCCTCTCCCTCTCCCTCTCTCCCTCTCCCTCTCCCTCTCCCCCTCTCTCCCTCTCCCTCCCTCCCTCCCTCCACTCAACTAAATACTATGAACTGAACTGAACTTCATTCAACATCGTAAGACTGTATCTTTTTACCCCTAGACTTAAAGAAGCTTGGTTTTCATACATATATATTCCACACTTACTTTTATATATAATCATTGCTAACCTGTTTGATTTATCTACATTTATATTACTGTATTGCGTAGTTACTAATAAATATTAGCAGTTTATAGCAATATGAGACTCCAAAGTGGTTTCTATTTCTGCTGGTTTCTTTATCCCTGTCACGGGGTACGTGACATTACAAACAACTGTATGATAGAAAAATGCGCGAGGCTCAGCAGTCAAGCAAACTTTCCACATCAGCCACAGCAGACGACGAACCTCGACCTTCGACATCGAGGCGGGCAGTCATAGGAGAAGATGAGCTGCCTGCCCTGATCGATGATGCGATGACAGCCCCGTGTCCCACCACCCCAACACCCGGGCCCCGGACAGATACTGTACCGATTCGTGAAGAACGCAGCGGTAGCCGGGAGGCACACAGCACATCTTTAAGAAAAAAGCTGAAATAAACATTCTAATTAATTAGGTGCTGCCTAGCACATAATTGTCGGCCCAGATCAGAGGCAATGCAATCGGCAGTCGCCTCTGATCTGCGCCAACATTTAAGTGCCGGGCAGCACCTAATTAATTAGCATGTTTATCTCGGCTTTTTTCTTAACGATGTGCTGTGTGCCTCCTGGCTACCGCTGTGTTCTTCAGTGCAATGTATCGGGTCGGCGCCCCGGAGGGTGGGAGCCACTGCAGCACCCCAACCTGCGACAACTCAGTCTAACACACCATCATCAGTGTGCTTGGCGCTGTTTTCCCAATTCCAGTAAGTGATACTACACTGTACATACATTATTTCTACTTTATATAGGCTGTGTATTTATAGTCATAGTCATACTTTATTGATCCCAGGGGAAATTGGTTTTCGTTACAGTTGCACCATGAATAATAAATAGTAATAAAACCATAAATAGTTGAATAGTAATATGTAAATTATGCCAGGAAATAAGTCCAGGACCAGCCTGTTGGCTCAGTGTGTTTGACCCTCCAAGGGAGGAGTTGTAAAGTTTGATGGCCACAGGCAGGAATGACTTCCTATGACGCTCTGTGCTGCATCTCGGAGGAATGAGTCTCTGGCTGAATGTACTCCTGTGCCCACCCAGTACATTATGTAGTGGATGGGAGACATTGTCCAAGATGGCATGCAACTTGGACAGCGTCCTCTTTTTAGACACCACCGTCAGAGAGTCCAGTTCCATCCCCACAACCTCACTGGCCTTATGAATGAGTTTGTTGATTCTGTTGGTGTCTGCTACCCTCAGCCTGCTGCCCCAGCAACCAACAGCAAACATGATAGCACTGGCCTCCACAGACTCGTAAAACATCCTCAGCATTGTCTGGCAGATGTTAAAGGACCTCAGTCTCCTCAGGAAATAGAGACAGCTCTGACCCTTCTTGTAGACAGCCTCAGTGTTCTTTGACCAGTCCACTTTATTGTCAGTTCATATCCCCAGGTATTTGTAATCCTCCACCATGTCCACACTGACCCCCTGGATGGAAACAGGGGTCACCGATACCTTACCACCAACTCCTTAGTCTTTTTCACACTGTCATATCATTCCTGCTTTTACTATATGTTACTGTTATTTTAGGTTTTTGTGTTATTTGGCATGATTCGGTAGTATATTTATGGGTCTGCGAACGCTCACAAAACTTTCCCATATAAATAAATGGTAATTGCTTCTTCGCTTTACGACATTTCAGCTTACGAACAGTTTCATAGGAACGCTGTACCTTTGGATGGCAGGGGAAACCTGTAATCCCCTTGAACTTCCCGCCCTTTACCTTAAAGCCATGTCCGCTTGTATTGAGCAGTGGTGCCCTGGGGAAGAGGCGCTGGCTATCCACTCTATCCATTCCTCTTATTATCTTGTACACCTCTATCATGTCTCCTCTCATCCTCCTCCTCTCCAAAGAGTAAAGCCCTAGCTCCCTTAAACTCTGATCATAATGCATACTCTCTAAACCAGGCATCATCCTGGTAAATCTCCTCTGTACCCTTTCCAATGCTTCCACATCCCTCCTATAGTGAGGCGACCAGAACTGGACACAGTACTCCAAGTGTGGCCTAACCAGAATTTATAGAGCTGCATCATTACCTTGCGACTCTTAAACTCTATCCCTCGACTTACGAGAGCTAACACCCCATAAGCTTTCTTAACTACCCTATCCACCTGTGAGGCAACTTTCAGGGATCTGTGGACATGTACCCCCCCCCCCGCCCCAGATCCCTCTGCTCCTCCACACTGCCAAGTATCCTGCCATTTACTTTGTAATATTACAAAGTAATATTCTAAAGTAAATTTACTTTTAAATTTACTTTAAAATCTTGAGCGATATACACACACAATATGCTGGATGAACTCAGCAAATTAGGCAACCTCTATGGAGGGGCATAAACTGTTGATGTTACAGCCTAAATCCTTCATCAGGACCTGTCTCAGCTGTTTATTCCCCTCCTGGCTTACTAAGTTCCCTCAATGTTTTGTGTGAGTTTAGTCAAACATTTCTTTTCTTTCTTTCTTTTTCTTTCTCTCCCTCTCTATCTCAGTTTGTTGTCTTTTGCACACTGGTTGAATGCGCAGCTTTTCATTGATTCTATTTTTGGTTATTATTCTGTTATGGATTTATTGAGTATGCCCGCAAAAAAATGAATCTCAGGATTGTATATGGTAACATATATGTACTTTGATAATAAATTTTATTTGAACTTTGAACATCTTTATTTGATTCCAATTATTTGAAAAGTAACAGTTTTAATTTTATATTTCATATTTTAAAATATTTTAATATAATACTTTAATATTCATGTTTATTATTTTATGTCTGTTATATTCACGATTTTTGATCAGGTTTGAAAGCTGGCCAAGCCAGTAGTGCAGCACAGCTTTTCTAATTGTCGAAATTTTCTTCGGTTCTGTTGTGCACGCTTGCACTGCGCACTCCTACCTACTTGTGTGACAGCTCATCTGTAACTCGCTATTGAAGAGTGGGCTGGTATTTTGCAGGATTTCCGCACCAGCAATTCTGCAAAACATTAATTTAAATTTGTCAAATAAGCAAGCAATCAATATAGATGACTCTCCACTAACATGAAATAGCTTAATACCTGAAAGCAGATGTCTCTATTCGCATGAAGTGTATGTCCCATGTTGATTTGGGAGAATTTCATGATTGTGTTGATTCCTGATTCACTCTTTTCTTGGCTCTTAAACATTGGCGATATTCATGATGTATTTTACTGCAAGTAACTATCACTTTGTCACTTACCCTTTTATGCCACAAGTAGTTCGTTGATCTGTTTGCAACTGACTTCGGTAACTTGCTTCATAACACCAGAAAACTCTCAGAATTTGGGGAAAACCCTGTACACGTAATACAAACTCATTGGTTTTATGAAAGTTTGCAAAACCAAACATGTTCGTGCTGACAGCAGATGTTTTGTTCAGAAGTTCAGAGCTACAAGCTTGTTCTCACAAGATGTTGCTGGTATATTGCTTACAGTGGGATTTACCCTGCTCCAGTCTCCGTGCAGGCTAAAATTCTATCATATATTCAACATGAGGCTTGAATTATGGAATAGTTATCATGTTTAAATTCTGTTTTTAATTCATGTGCTCTCCTTGAGGCATTTTGAAATTTGCTTTATAGCTCAATTTCCTCTTGGCTCAGGATTCGCATTATTTTGATGTACTTCATTGTTGCTTGACAATACTTTTTCCTCATTTTTTAAAAGCAGATCTCTGTTCACTTCCAAAAAACTAATGATATGATTTACTGTCAGCTCCTGTCCTGGTCCTTTCATTATTTCCTTGGTGAAGGGAAGAATTACTCTTCTATTTAAATTTCTCTTTATTGCCACCATGTGTCAGGCACAAATGTTTGTTGGTTCTTACAAATGAACAGTGCAGTCCAGACAACCATAGAGCTCTGTTTACACCCACTGTAGAGTGTGATCAATGGGCTTCACAGTGAGCTTATTGTATTGTGATTCATCTGGATTGTTTTTCTAAGGAAAGTAGCATTAATACTTTTGCAAATCCATTGTTATCATATTCCCTTTTTTCTTGGTTTTCTAGCTGAAAAATGCATGTCTGATATTAATCAATTATAATATTGAAGGTTATTTGGAAATTGTTAATAATACCAAATGCATTCTATTTTTAGACTCATGGTGTTGCTGGGTCTAAGTTAAGACCAGCAATATGTTTTAGTTTATATGAACAATTTTAAAGGAATATTACCAGCTTAGCAGAGCAATTAAGCAGCTGGTTCTCTGAAACAACTTATCCAAAGGCCGTTACAGCATATTAAGTCCCAATTTGCAAACATAATAATATTTAGGACTGTAAGACACCATAGGCCCTTATCAAATATAAACCCAGTAACCACAAGAAATATCCATCCTGTTGAGCCCTCAAATAACTTAGAAAGTTTCAGTGGGATCACCTTCCACTCTTTCAAACTCCAGAGAATAGTGGCCTAGTTTACTCATTCTCTGTTCATAATACTAAGCCACTATTCCAAGAACTGCCTTGTTGAATCTTCAAAACATCCTTCAATATAGCAAGTATATTCTTCCTCAGGAAAGGAGAACAAAACTGTACACTGTCCGATCTCCCAAGGCCTTTTGTAACGGTAGAAAGATATCCTTAAATTCCTCTCTTAATGAAGGCTGGCAAACCTCTATGCACCTGCAACACTCACAACACGCTGGAGGAACTCAGCAGGTCGGGCAGCATCCGTGGAAACGATGAGTCGACGTTTCGGGCCGGAACCCTGCGTCAGGACTGTAGAGGGAAGGGGCAGAGGCCCTATGCACCTGCATGGTAACTTTCAATGTACAAGGGCTCCTAGGTCTCTGAATACCAACATTTCTCTGTCACTCACTATTGCTCTTTCATTTGTCTATCCTCTTTAAATCCTGTCTGCATTTCATTACTTGACATATCCCTACTTTATATTTAGTCTGAGTAGCAAATTTGACAGTATTGCATTCGGTTCCCTTGGCCAAATTGTTGATATAGATTGTAAATTATTGCGACCCAAATGGATTTCTGGTGGGATGGGTCAGGATGTATATCTGTTTTCCAATGGATGGTGAGTGATGATGAGTGAGCAGAATAATTTTTAAAAATACATCTTTTATGAATATATAAAACAAAGACAGCGTAACAACTTTTTTGTTTGGCCGAGGGGTTACTAATCTACTGTGCTGTACACGGTTGACAAGAGGAGTCAAGGCATCCAACTGAGATTGAAAGTCTATCAGAAATGCATTTTTGTAACAAATTGCTTTTGGTGCTGGAGAAGTTAATCTATTCCACACACTCCTAACCTTTGCACGACTGAGCAGTGCGGTCTCAGCAGAATGAGTCAGTGCGGTGGCTGCCCAGTCTGTTGCATACTCAGCCATGGAGCATGTGTGAAAGTGAGTTTGGCTTGTTGAATGGCATTTCATAGCACTCACATTATTACCAAGCTGATTTCAGGCCAGATTCCCCTCTGGAATATTCTGAGAATTCACTGATGGGCCTTGACATCAGAGATTAAAGAGGAAGCCAGTCATGGTGATGTGACAGATCTCCATGGCATCAGTAGTAATAATTGTAGCCTCAAGCTGAAAGCATATACTAACTAACCTCCATCTCCCAAAATGCTTTTGCTGTTTCACTGACAATTAGTTTCATGGACAGTAAGCCAAGCAGTTTCCTAGTAAATAAAAAGACCAAAAAGTGACTGTGATTTATCAGTGCTTTTATAATCTATAAGTTCATTTGCTTACTGTTGCATATAACCTCTGAAGAAAATCTGCACTCATAATAAACAGAATGGTTTCACCACTATGCAACTTGAAATCTAGCAATCTGTAAAATTATAATGCTGAATAATAGCCTTGTCGTTGAACATATAAAAGGACAGTATTGGTGTCCTTTTTGTAATCCTATTTTTAGCATTGAGAATGGATTTTAAGAATTGACTTCTCAATTGGAACTGCTAATGACGAGGTTGGGATGTCAGCGATGGTGAGTTATGATGTGAATCCTTTGATTGATGTTCCAGATACCCTTTTGAATGGAATTAATGACAACATTATAATTTTGAATGTCTCTGGCACCAAGCGATGCCTGTTAGAAAAGAGAAAATGAGGAGCTCTAAAAATGGAAAAACCCCAGCTGTTCCGCATGCACTGCAGGACACCTGAAGCTACATCAGTCAACCTATCAGAAAGGGGGGAAGAGAAAATGAAGAAGATAGGAATTGAGCTGAAGCTTCAATAGAAACCATAGAAAAACTACAGCCCAGAAACAGGCCTTTTGGCCCTTCTTGGCTGTACCAAACCATTTTCTGCCTAGTCCCACCGACCTGCACATGGACCATATCCCTCCATACACCTCCCATCCATGTATCTGTCCCAATTTATTCTTAAATGTTAAAAAAGAACCCACATTTACCACCTCATCTGGCAGCTCATTCCACACTCCCACCACTCTCTGTGTGAAGAAGCCCCCCCTAATGTTCCCTTTAAACTTTTCTCCCTTCACCCTTAACCCGTGTCCTCTGGTTTTTTTCTCCCCTTGCCTCAGTGGAAAAAGCCTGCTTGCATTCACTCTATCTATACCCATTATAATTTTATATACCTCTATCAAATCTCCCCTCATTCTTCTACGCTCCAGGGAATAAAGTCCTAACCTATTCCACCTTTCTCTGTAACTGAGTTTCTCAAGACCCGGCAACATCATTGTAAACCTTCTCTGCACTCTTTCAACCTTATTTATATCCTTCCTGTAATTTGGTGACCAAAACTGAACACAATACTCCAGATTCGGCCTCACCAATGCCTTATACAACCTCATCATAACATTCCAGCTCTTATACTCAATACTTTGATTAATAAAGGCCAATGTACTAAAAGCTCTCTTTACGACCCTATCTACCTGTGACGCCACTTTTAGGAAATTTTGAATCTGTATTCCCAGATCCCTTACCATTTACCCTGTATGTTCTACCTTGGTTTGTCCTTCCAAAGTGCAATACCTCACACTTGTCTGTATTAAACTCCATCTGCCATTTTTCAGCCCATTTTTCCAGCTGGTCCAAATCCCTCTGCAAGCTTTGAAAACCTTCCTCGCTGTCCACTACACCTTCAATCTTTGTATCATCAGCAAATTTGTGGTCCAATTTACCACATTATCATCCAGATCATTGATATAGATGACAAATAACAATGGACCCAGCACTGATCCCTGTGGCACACCATTAGTCACAGGCCTCCACTCGGAGAAGCAATCCTCTAATACCACTCTCTGGCTTCTTCCATTGAGCCAATGTCTAATCCAATTTACCACCTCTCTATGTATACCTAGAGACTGAATTTTCCTAACTAATCTCCCATACGGGACCTTGTCAAAGGCCTTACTGAATTCCATGTAGACAACATCCACTGCTTTCCCTTCATCCACTTTCCTGGTAACCTCCTCGAAAAACTCCAAAAGATTGGTCAAACATGACCTACCATGCACAAAGCCATGTTGACTCTCCCTAATAAGACACTGTCTATCCAAATGCTTGTAGGTCCTGTCTCTTAGTACTCCCTCCAATAACTTACCCACTACCGACGTCAAATTTACCAGCCTATAATTTCCCAGATTACTTTTTGATCCTTTTTTAAACAACGGAACAACATAAGACTTTCTCCAATCATCCGGCACCTCACCCATAGACACCGACATTTTAAATATATCTGCCAGGGCCCCTGCAATTTCAACACTAGTGTCCTTCAAGGTCCAAGGCAATACCCTGTCAGGTCCTGGGGATTTATCCACTTTAATTTGCCTCAAGATAGCAAGCACCTCCTCCTTTTCAATCTGTACAGTTTCCATGATCTCACTACTTGTTTCCTTTAATTCCATAGACTTCATGCCAGTTTCCTTAGTAAATACAGACGCAAAAAAACCCATTTAAGATCTCTCCTATTTCTTTTGGTTCCACACATAGCTGACCACTCTGATCTTCAAGAGGACCAATTTTATCCCTTACAATCCTTTTACTCTTAATATACCTGTAAAAGCTCTTTGGATTATCCTTCACTTTGACTGCCAAGGCAACCTCATGTCTTCTTTTAGCCCTCCTGATTTCCTTCTTAAGTATTTTCTTGCACTTTTTATACTCCTCAAGCACCTTATTTACTCCCTATTTCCTATACACGTCATACAACTCTCTCTTCTTCTTTATCAGAGCTGCAATATCCCTTGAGAACCAAGGTTCCTTATTCCTATTCACTTTGCCTTTAATCTTGACAGGAACATACAAGCTCTGCACTCTCAAAATTTCTCCTTTGAAGGCTTCCCACTTACCGATCACATCCTTGCCAGAGAACAAACTGTCCCAATCCACGCTTTTTAGATCCTCAAAGCTCTACGCTTCTTTTTGGATTCCAGACCTAATCAGTTCCCCTCTACCACCACTCTGCTCCGTCTAGCGGAATTAGTCCTTACTCTTAATAATTTCTCCTTTTGCTCCTCCCATTTCCTCCAAACTAAAGGTGTAGCTATGGGCACCCGTATGGGTCCTAGCTATGCCTGCCTTTTTGTTGGGTTTGTGGAACAATCTATGTTCCATGCCTATTCTGGTATCTGTCCCCCACTTTTTCTTCGCTACATCGACGACTGCATTGGCGCTGCTTCCTGCACGCATGCAGAACTCGTTGACTTTATTAACTTTGCCTCCAACTTTCACCCTGCCCTCAAGTTTACCTGGTCCATTTCCGACACCTCCCTCCCCTTTCTAGATCTTTCTATCTCTGTCTCTGGAGACAGCTTATCCACTGATGTCTACTATAAGCCTACTGACTCTCACAGCTATCTGGACTATTCCTCTTCTCACCCTGTCTCTTGCAAAAACACCATCCCCTTCTCGCAATTCCTCCGTCTCCGCCGCATCTGCTCTCAGGATGAGGCTTTTCATTCTAGGACGAGGGAGATGTCTTCATTTTTTAAAGAAAGGGGCTTCCCTTCCTCCACTATCAACTCTGCTCTTAAACGCATCTCCCCCATTTCACGTACATCTGCTCTCACTCCATCCTCCCACCACCCCACTAGGAATAGGGTTCCCCTGGTCCTCACCTACCACCCCACCAGCCTCCGGGTCCAACATATTATTCTCCGTAACTTCCGCCACCTCCAACGGGATCCCACCACTAAGCACATCTTTCCCTCCCCCCTCTCTCTGCATGCCGCAGGGATCGCTCCCTACACAACTCCCTTGTCCATTCGTCCCCCCCATCCCTCCCCACTGATCTCCCTCCTGGCACTTATCCGTGTAAGCGGAACAAGTGCTACACATGCCCTTACACTTCCTCCCTTACCACCATTCAGGGCCCCAAACAGTCCTTCCAGGTGAGGCATCACTTCACCTGTGAGTCGACTGGGGTGATATACTGCGTCCGGTGCTCCCGATGTGGCATTTTATATATTGGTGAGACCCGACGTAGACTGGGAGACCGCTTTGCTGAACATCTACGCTCTGTCCGCCAGAGAAAGCAGGATCTCCCAGTGGCCACACATTTTAATTCCACATCCCATTCCCATTCTGACATGTCTATCCACGGCCTCCTCTACTGTAAAGATGAAGCCACACTCAGGTTGGAGGAACAACACCTTATATTCCGTCTGGGTAGCCTCCAACCTGATGGCATGAACATTGACTTCTCTAACTTCCGCTAGGCCCCACCTCCCCCTCGTACCCCATCTGTTACTCATTTTTATGCACACATTCTTTCTCTCACTCTCCTTTTTCTCCCTCTGTCCCTCTGAATATACCTCTTGCCCATCCTCTGGGTCACCCCCCCCCCCCCGTCTTTCTTCCCGGACCTCCTGTCCCATGATCCTCTCGTATCCCCTTTTGCCTATCACCTGTCCAGCTCTCGGCTCTATCCCTCCCCCTCCTGTCTTCTCCTATCATTTTGCATCTCCCCCTCCCCCTCCAGCTTTCAAATCCCTTACTCACTCTTCCTTCAGTTAGTCCTGACGAAGGGTCTCGGCCTGAAACGTCGACTGCGCCTCTTCCTATAGATGCTGCTTGGCCTGCTGCGTTCACCAGCAACTTTGATGTGTGTTGCTTGAATTTCCAGCATCTGCAGAATTCCTGTTGTTTGTTTTTAGATCCTTTCTCATTTCTTCAAATTTGGCCTTCTTCCAGTTTAGAACCTCAACCCTAAGACCAACTCTATCTTTATCCATGATCAAGTTGAAACTAATGGTGTTATGATCACTGGAACCAAAGTGCTCCCCTACACATACTTCCATCACTTGTCCTATCTCGTTTTCTAATGGGAGATCTAATATTGCATCCTCTCTAGTTGGTACCTCTATATATTGATTTAGAAAACTCTCCTGCACACATTTTACAAACTCTAACCCATCTAGACCCCTAACAGTATGGGAGTCCCAATTAATATGTGGAAAATTAAAATCCCCTACCACCACAACTTTATGTTTCCTGCAGTTGCCTGCTATCTCTCTGCAGATTTGCTCCTCCAATTTTCGCTGACTATTGGGTGGTCTTTAATACAACCCCACTAATGTGACCATACCTTTCCTGTTTCTCAGCTCCACCCATAAGGACTCAGTAGACAAGTCCTCTACTCTGTCCTGCCTGAGCACTGCTGTAACATTTTCCCTGACAAGCAATGCTCGCCCCCCCCCCTTTCATTCCTCTGCCTCTATCACATCTGAAACATCGGAACCCTGGAATATTAAGCTGCCAGTCCTGCCCCTCCTGTAGCAGGAAGGAATAGCACTGGGAAAATCAAAGATAGAGTCTGAAGAAGGATTTCCAATAAGACGTCTCAGAGCAAGGCTAGAAGGCAAATGCCAGGAGGTCATGGACGTGAGTTTTCAATGCTATAGAACTGGGATTTAAGACAGCCTCTCCTAGGGCTAGTGGACTATGTAGGGAGGGAGGAATTGGACTGGTTTATCTGCTGTTCATTTGTCACTTGGTGTGTTCTGTTTTGTTGTGTTCTGTGTTGTTCTGCCAAGTATGGTGGGCATGTCATGTTGGCACCAGACTATGTGGCTTCCGGGCTGCTCCAGTGCATCCTTGGTTGTGAATACAAATGATGCATTTTTCTGTATGTTTTGATGTACGCATGATAAATAATCTGAATT
This sequence comes from Mobula hypostoma, assembly GCF_963921235.1. NCBI lineage: Eukaryota > Metazoa > Chordata > Chondrichthyes > Myliobatiformes > Myliobatidae > Mobula > Mobula hypostoma. The sequence continues at coordinate 35,872,743 of NC_086107.1, read as the reverse complement.
GAGCCAATGCTGCAGAAATAGAAGAAGGATAACTTTATGAAGAATTTTAAGGAGCATATGAGGTTGGGGTCAATAAATATGATAATGTTACATACATATAATGTAGGGAAGTAGTTCAAGTTAGGATCTGGCTTGCAGTTAATCTTAACATATATTAAATTAAGTCAGAGTTATACACTGGAGATGTCTGGTTGAGGTAGGGGATGGAAGTAGCTTTTGCTTTGCTAATTCAAAGATGCATGAAGTTTTGACTCTTGACAGAGACTCTTGACAGGCGGGCCTTTGAGATTGAGAATGTCTTGCTTCCATGCTGATACTGTAAACTATGAGGCCTTTGTGAGGACAGTGTACTCTTTTACAGATGGGGCAGGCGGTTGGCTGACGAACAGGTAGATGGGTACTTTGTGAGGGTGGGGCTCTGCTGTTCATACAGGGCTTCTGCATGCTCTGCATACTCAGACTTGGAAAACTCCTCTACTTTGAGTGGAGCTGGTTGCAGTATTCCCTGGAGTCAGTGAGTTGTATGCCTTCTGAGAGGGTTTGAGCATATCATTGAACCCTTTCCTCTGTCTGCCAGGTATTCTCTTTCTGGGAAGGAATGACAAATTGACACACGGTGAAAGTAGTTTGTGTTTCAAATCTTCTAATCATTGTTTGGGCAAAATTGACTCAATGAATTGCATTGCATTGGAAAGTCCAGAGCAACAAAGTCGAAGCTTTATCTCCATTCCTTTATAGTGAGGAACGGGACCTGTAATTGACTGGAAGCAATGGAATGGAAGTGAACTGAAGAGAAGAGGTTGAGTTTACTTATCCCCTTGTCTCCTTCCTTTCCAGTCCTGAAGAAGGGCTCAAAACATCGACTGTTTACTCCTTTCCATAGAAGCTGCATGACCTGAGTTCCTTCAGCATTTTGTGTGTGTTTCTTTGGATCTTCAGCATCTGCAGATTTTCTCATGTTGAGTGAGTTGATTGATAAAGCTGTAGGCATCTTTAAGATAGAATAGAATAAGGAGCTACTATGATCCAAATACCATAGAAAACAGGTAATAGACAATTAAGGGCCATTGACATGAAACATTAATTCCCTACCTCTCCACAAATGTTGACTGACCTGATGAGTACTTAAAGTATTTTCTGTTTTTATTTCAGATTTCCAGCATTCTGTTTATAATTTCAAGCATTGTATCATGTGCATATTTTTATGTTACTTTGGCAATGCCTTTCTTTAAACTTTGCCGAAGTATATCAGTTAGTTTTGTCCACTTGACATAGGCAGAAACAAGAGTGATGTGAGACATTACCTTTCATGAATTCCTCAGAAGCATAGAGAGCCTGCTCTCAGTCACATACAACGTGTTCTAATTGGTTTACTTCTGACATGCTTTGTGGAGAATATTTTTTTTCGCTGCAGTGTTTTCAATTTCTGGACCAATCAGTGTGGAAAAAAAGATGCAAATAGGTTTTGCCGAAGTTGAACATTACAAGTGATTCTAATCTTATTATCTGCAGTAAGACACGATGACAGTGCAATATAATGGCATTAAATTGAGTTCGAGTCAGGTTTGGGTTTGTTTGCTGCTGGCTATAATTAGAACTCTAGTTTTCCATTGTTTGGTTTGATGGCTTTATGCTGCAGCAGTGGTGGGTAATACAAGTTTTGGTGTAGCAGTCGGTCCAGCTGAATACCTCCATCTTTTTTAAGGGCAGTATTCAGCTAACAGAACATGAAGTCAATCAGACTGTAATAATTTACGAAGCATGTTCCTGTGTTTGAACTGTGAATGATTGGGTGATGTTGGAGGCCACAAAAATGCTAACATTGTTCAGAAGAAAAAGTAAATTGCATTTAATATATCACTGCATTGTACAACATATGACTGGATAAACATTAATATAGTGTTACAGCTATTCTGATTCCAAGTCTATTTGAGACTGCAGCAAGGCAGCTCTCGCTTTATTTGGTTCTGTATGAGCCTTTACAGCCTCCAAGAGGATCACAGTGTTGTATGTTTTGGAGGCTTGTGTGCCTCAATGACTCAGAAAGCTATGTTGGCTAGAGTTAGGGCCTTGTGCTTTGGCTCTTGGTAGGGTCACCCATGCCAAACAGGTCAAAAGGTAGAGGCCAGATTAAGAGTGGTCCACTGGTCCTCCAGGTTCAGAGTTTCAGCTCAGGGCTAACAGCCCTGAATGGTCCAGAAAATTGTTACTGAAACAGCATTGAAGAATACTTTTTTATCTGTGGACAGACAGAGATGGAGGACCTTCACTGCCAACCTAAACACCAGCGGCATAACAGGCAGCAAGTAAAAGCCTTTATAGACTTTGGAACGTAAATTAGCTTGAGACATATTTCATGTCTTGGTTAATACCATGCTTCCTAAACTGATTTCATTTTCAGCATTTAAGCTTGCGCACCAGGCGTAAAAAAAGAAACCTTTGGAGCACAATGTACAACTTAATTTAAAATTATTTCCTGAACCTTTTCTTTTTCTGACTTGTGCACTGCACGCTTTCCTGTCTGAAAACTGAATGTGGGTCTCTGATGCAAATTTCTATAAACAGGTTTTGACAAGTTAACTAAAACAGGACTTTGGTTTGTAGGAGAAGCTTCAGAGAAGAGCAGTAATGATGTTTCCAGGATCAATGACTTGTTGCAAAGAGAAGATACAAAGCTTAATTTACTTTCAGCACAGATCTTTAAGTTGCTGACAGACATCGATTGAAGGACAAAACAACAACTGGATACGAGCAGTAAAATGAAGTGACAGTGCTGGTCACAGTTGGTGGGTGGCATGGGTTCCGAAAGTGCAGTAGAAAATGCCCAGAAAGGAAAACACTTCTAGCAGTGTGCTTGGCTAGAGGCAGGATAGAAAAACATGTGGGTGTTCATTAAGCATGATAGTGCTTGAAGAAAATACACGTCATTTGTGGAAATTAAGCTGGCAATTGATCTGGAATTCATCTTAATTAACATCAGACTGGAAATAGAATTAAGTTAAGGCTCATTTTGGGGTACTGATAAGTGTATAATTAAGTAGGATCGTTGCCGAAAAGGTTTTTCCTGAGCTGAATAACCTTTTGTTTTTCTATGTTTCTTGGCCTAGAGTGACTGGAAAAGTGATTTTCAGTAATGGCCAGATCTCACTCAAAATTCTACAAAATTGGGAGTGAAATAATAATTCTGGCTTTTCATCCATATTGTGAATTGGTCATGTGACGATAGCTAGTCAGCGTAGAAGATATAATATTTACTCTCTTGACCTGACAGCTGTGGTTTCAATTCCCAGGCAACCTTACCAGAGCTTGAAAGGAAGATTCATTAATTCACCTCTATGACCTTGTATGAGGGAGAAGCAAATACTACTTTAGCAGTCTTGGTTCCTCTTCTTACATGCTCCCCTAAAGTAATACGATCTTGCTTCGCGAAGTGGTCCCCAGCTCGTTCTGTTCTGACTGGAGCAGTTACGTAGTTGCATATGTCACTTGCATTTATTAGAAGAAATAAATCAGAGTAACAAAACACTTAGGTTTACAACACACCTGATATTGCATTTCATTGAATAATCTCTGATGCACGTTGCTGGAATTTTGCCTTATAATAATTTTATCAAAGTGAGCCATAACCTGTCACTACTGCTGTTTTTCTTCTAAATGAGTCTTTCTGCACCTGCGCCTTTCTTCATTATTTGTGGTTCCTCAGTTTTTTTTACTGCAATGCTTTTCTGAATATTGACAGGAGGAACTGTGCCTTCAAACACTGACACTTCATAAACTAGTAAGGGTCAAGTCACCAAGTAAATAAAAACTCCTGGAATTAGATCCTGTGGTCATTTTTTCCAGCGATGTTCAAAATAACCAATCTTGAGATAGATTGGTTTGATTGTGTGAGTCAATAGGCTTCACAGATTTTACTGTTAATTCATTGGCCCTGGTCGCTTTGGTGTGAAAGGGAAAGCCGTGAATACTGAAGAACAAACCTTTTAGAAGCAACTGAAATCTGCTTTATATTTTATTTCCTTATTTATTTGGAGATACAGCGCAGAGTTGGCCTTTCAAACTCTTTGAACCGCACCGTCCAACAACTCCCGATTTAACCCAAGCCTAATCACAGGAAAATTTCCAGTGACCAATTACCCTACTTACCGGTATGGCCTTGGACTGTGGGAGGAATCCAGAGGACCCAGAGGAAACCCATACCTTCAACAGGAGAACATACAAACACCTTGCAGAGGATGCTGGAATTGAACTCTGAACGCCAACACCACGTTAACCATTACACTACCGTGGAAGCAGTGGTCCCCAACCTCTGGGCCGCAAAGCATGCAGGGGTGCAGGGGTGCAGCGGTAGCCGGAGCGCACCCAGCACATCTTTAAGAAAAAAGCCGAAACAAGCTAATTAATTTGGTGCCGCCTGGCACATAAATGTCGCCCCAGAGCAGAGGCGATTGCCGATTTCACTTGCTCTACGCGATGTTCACTCCTCTTTCCAGGGCGCTGGAGCCTTTAGCTGTTCCATTGTTTGGTCAATTTAAACGCCAGCCCAGACAGGCTGAAAAGACAGGGCTGTCAGGATCGAGGTGACATGCTGAATCTACACAAACTTCTGATAAAGTATACGCACTGCCGTGCTTTCTTTGTAATGACAGTTACTTGCTGGTCCCAGGACAGATCCTCTCACACTTCTCAGAGAGAGAAACATCAATCCTTAATGCCGAAGAATTTAAAGTTATTGACCCTCTGCACCTCAGTCCTTCTAATGAAGACTGGCTTCTGGGCGGCACCTAATCAATTAGCTTGTTTATTTCAGCTTTTTTCTTGAAGATGTGCTGGGTGCGCTCCGGCAACCGCTGCACCCCTGCATGCTTTGCGGCCTGGTATCGGTCCGCGGCCCGGAGTTTGGGGACCACTGCTATAGAGAATAAAAAGGACACCTAAGAGGTTTCCAAGGTTTGAGGTAGAGAAGTGTGTCCTTTGAGACGTGCAGTCTTGGTCAGATTTAGTAGTTTATTGTCAGGTGTTGCTAGATTACAAACTGCCCTAATGAATCCTGGTCTCGCCTGACAAAGCCAATCATCTGATCTTCATGGAATCCAAAGACAATCCTGGCATCTTTTCTTGATGCCAATGGGTGCAGGTATATCAAAATACAAAGTCTTGTTAAATCCACAAACCTGTCTCCTCCATTCTCATCTCTTACAGTCTTATAGACTCTCATTAAGATTAAGGTGATCTTTACTGCACCTCTCCTTTCACCCCCAGATCAGATATAAATGTTTACGGTATTTCTGGTTTATACCCAGTCTACCTCCCATGGTCTGACCGCTCCCTCAGTGACCGTCTTGCCTGACGCTGAATCCACCTTCTGACCTTCTTGACCAGACAACCCACTGACCCCTGACTCAACCGTCCCATCCCCTTCCCATGTGGTGCCTTTTCTACTAATTTCTGCTGATGGACCTCCTCGTAAACAGCCACCCTTGGAGAATGATCTCCCCTTCTGAACATCAGTACAAAAACCGCTGATCCACAAAGGCTAATCATATCAGTGGTCACCACTTCATTCAGATTTGGATGCTTCCTCACTGACTTGCAGCTCTGTCTTTGTCACCACACAAAATCCCCTACCACTCCTTTTACTAGGATGTACACAACTTATTTTCTGTGTTCTGTAGGAGACATGACACACAAAGGATAGGCATTGCTTGTGTAAGGCATATTCAGGAGCACATGACACCTTCAGCCTGATAGCACCTTACTATCAGATGAATTTAAAAGGCCACTAGGTGCTAGTTCTATTAAAACTCCTAAACGGTGCCATTCTTTTTCTCGTGCCCCTTAATAATTATTGATTCATAATTCTAATTGTATTCTAAAATCCTGTGAAGAACGATCTTTCCTCTCCGAATTAATCAGATATCATGGTAAAAGAATCAATTGACCCAGATAACATCTAATTCTCCTGTGATGATTTTCCCCCTTTCCTGGTTTTCTGTCAGCCCTTTTTAAACTGTTCCCTTTGTTTAAAAAAATAGCCTTGATTAAATCTTTATCATTGAACAAAAAACATTAAAGACCTGCACTTTCTTTCATTCTATCATCATTTTGCGTTTAACTTGGGAAAAGATTACAGCTGTTTTATATCACACTTGTTAACTTCAGAGCTATATCTCTTGCAATAAATGTGTGTAGAGCATTTTGACAATGGATCTTGAAAACACTGATGATATGACAAAATTGGTGTTTCATTCAGTCTCATATGTTTTATCTTTTTTGATTTAAATTGAGATGAAGCTGAGACTCTGGGATGTTTGAAATAGAAGCCATTGCAGCTCTACTGTCAAGTTTGGTTTGTCTTCCTTTCATGAGTGCTCTTGAGTAAATAAAATATAATACTGGCTGGGAGCATTATATGTCAATAGTAAACAGCACTGAGGTTTGTCTATTGCTTTCTGGAAGAGATTTCTGTGTTTGGATTGAGGCAAAAATTCCCAACTGGGATTAACTGCTAGCTGGGCCTTTGCAGTCTTAAAACTTAATTAGCAACTAAATGCTATCAGGACAAATTTGGTTTCATTAATTTTTCAAAGTATACACTCACTGGGCAAATACACTCAGCTTTCATGCATATTGGGTGTCCTCTTAGGGGGTAGCAGAGAGGGAAATGATAGCCATCTCAAAGTTTGCTCCTGTGGCACAAAAGAATTAGCACTTCTTTTTGGAAGAAAGGCTTGAAATTGCTGCTCATTTCTAATGGAAGGAGCTATCATAATTTGATGCAAATCAGTGAGCGTCAACTCCTGTCTTTGCTTCAGGAAAAATTATTAAACAATTTCAGTTAAATAATGTAGAGTCAGTGTGGGCGTATGTGTTCAAAGAAAAGTGGTTAGCTGGTAAGGAAGGGAAAATGCCAATTATTTCAGTGATGTATTATCATGATCTCAGAAAATGGCCAGAAGATATCCTATTTCTATTCTGACTGCCACTTTAGCTTGTTTCTATGTAAATTTATAATAAACAGATACAGGTACAGAAGCCTGAAGGCACACATAGCGATTCAGCAACAGCTTCTTCTCCTCTGCCATCCGTTTTTCAAATGGTCATTGAACCCTTGGACACTACCTCACTTTTTAAAAAATATATAGTATTTCTGTTTTTTGCATGATTTTAATCTATTCAATATACATATACTGTATAAAGTATACTGAATAAGGTTTATTTATTTATTCATTTATTTATTATAGTATTATTAATTTCTCTTCTATATTATGTATTGCATTGAACTGTTGCTGCTAAGTTAACAAATTTCATGTCACATGCCAGTGATAATAAACCTGATTCTGATTCTGATTCATATATCAGTAAGTAGCATTTCCATCAATTGGTAAGACTAACATTCTTAAGTTGGAGGGTGAGCAGCTGGAGATTGTGGTCCACTTCACACCAATGACATACATCGGAAGGGTGATAAAGTCTTGCAAAGTGAGTTCAGGGAGTTAGGTATTAAGTTAAAGGTCAGGATCTCGAGGGTTGTTATCTCAGGATTGTTAACCATGCCACATGATAGTGGGACCAGTACTAGGAGGATCATACAGATATAAGCAGAACGGAACAAAGAAGGAACTTGAGGAGGGTAAAAAAGGCATGAGAACACTTAAGAAGGAAATCAGGAGGGCTAAAAGAAGGCATGAGTTTGCTCTAGCAGACAAGTTGAAGAAAAATCCCAAGGGCTACCACAGATATATTAAGAGATAACAAGGGACAAAATTTGTTTTCTTGAAGAGCAGAGTGGTCATCTCTGCATGGAGACGGAAGAAATGGGGGAGATATTGCATATTTTGCATCTGTATTTACTTGGGAGATGGACACAGAGTCTATGGAAGTGAGGCAAGACAGCAATGGGGTAATGGATCATACGCAGATTATAGAGGAGGAGGTGTTTGCTGTCTTGAGGCAAATTAGGGTGGATAAAAGTTCTATTTTAACTTCATCAGTCCACAGGACTTGTTTCCAAAAAACATCAGGCTTGTTTAGATGTTCCTTTGAACTTTTTGAATAGAACTTTTTGGCCGCAATGAGCAAAGGTATGTTTGGAGAAAGAAAGGTGCAGAATTTCATGAAAAGAACCCCTCTCCAACTGTTAAGCACGGGGTGGATCGATCATGCTTTGGGCTTGTGTTGCAGCCAGTGGCACGGGGAACATTTACTGGTAGAGGGAAGAAAGAATTCAATTAAATACCAGCAAATTCTGGAAGCAAACTTCACACCATCTGTAAAAAAACTCGAAGATGAAAAGAGGATGGCTTCTACAACAGGATAATGATCCTAAGCACACCCCAAAATCCATGATGGACTACCTCAAGAGGCGCAAGCTGAAGGTTTTGCCATGGCCGTCTCAGTCCCCTGACCTAAACATCATTGATAATCTGTGGATAAACCTCAAAAGAACAGTGCATGCAAGATGGCGCAAGAATCTCACAGAACTAGAAGCCTTTTGCAAGGAAGAATAGGTGAAAATTCCTCAAGCAAGAATTGAAAGACTCTTAGCTGGCTGCAAAAAGCGATTACAAGCTGTGACCATGCAGGGTGCCCAAACTTTTGCTTCGGGCCCTTTTCCTTTTTTGTTATTTTGAAACTGTAAAAGATGGAAATAAAAAAGTTTTCTTGCTTAAAATATTAAAGATATGTGTCATCTTCTAACTTTATGCCTTTTGGAAATCAGTTCATCTTTTACTCACTTAGCTATTCACAGTAACAGAAATTTTGACCAGGGGTGCCCAAACTTTTGCATGCCACTGTAGCTATCATTCTGGTTTACCTTTATTAGTAGTTTTCACATTGTAACATCAAAACATTCAGGTCGACATCCATCAGAACCATTTCTGAAGCGCATTATAACCCAATTACTGTGAACTGTTACATCTTTGGCCCCGCAGCTTCGAACATTTGCAATTTTATAAGATAATGTAACAGTTTTTTAATGTATATGTGGTCTTTTTATACTTAATGAGAAATATATTCAGAGATCATGCAGAATGAGCAAGACCTAGAGGATCTGTTCATTGGATGCTAACTAAAGAACAAAGGAACACAACAGAAGACATGTTGATTAATTTAGGTTTCTTATTAAAACACACCATTACAATTTCATGATTTGCTTTCTTAATATAAAGAAGCTATTTGTTTGATTCCCAGTTGGAGACACCATTTCAAAGCTTGTTTCGAAGTATGAGGGTGCTGGGATCACTAAAGCATTGCATCTCAATACTCTATGAAATATTGCTAACGACCACCCACTGCTCACCATAATTCAACGAATATTTGTCGGCTTTCTATGCCTGCTTAGAGTCTAATCAGGCACTGCATATTTAGCAGTTAGTTATCTTTGGAATAGGCAGCCTCCAAGTTCGGGAGATTTGAAAATTATTTTGATTTTTGTGAAGAAAATGGAACTAAGATGAAGAAATCTCTAGTAGGGCAATGAAATCTGGACTCTAGCAAAAAGAAACTGGATATTATTTGAAATACACAAACCATTACTAAATTATAGAACTACAGGGCTGGATATTTTATTTTTAGGTTTGCTCAATTGGCAGTCAGGTATAAATACTGGAAGAAGGATGAAGTCTACCACTTCACATTTGATGGGAATCTTTAGGAGTACAGTCCTCATTCATACACGTGTAGATACCAATAATTTCATAAATATTAAATGTTTATCTATAATGGGAAGTATGTGTGTGAGAGAGAGGGAGAAGAGCGTGTGTGCTGCTGTTCTATAGCCTGAGGCATCCTTGCATTCTTGACAAAAAGTCCTATTCAAGTGGAGAAATTTTAGTTTTTATCCGCAGGTATTGCCATGCTATAAACTTTGACCCAGTCCTGTCTCCTCTTTTTTGCTTTGCTGTGAAAGGAGAGCAAAGGTGAAACACAGCGGTCTAAAGCACTTACATAGTTCCAAAAGACAGACTGGTAGGTAAGTGAATTAGACATCTTCTTGGAGAAGTATTTGTTAATTTTAAGTGTCAAATATCTGTAGTGAAAGCTGTTCAAAAGAGCTTAACAAATCAGATTGCTGAAGCTACTAATGAACTGGTTACAATTTGCTTTGTTAATTGCACTGACCACAAAAGCTCCCTGCTCATGCTTACTCCTATGATTGGTTCCCTCTGAGAAAACTGTAAGTGTCTGGCATCACTCACTATCATCTATTATTTGTAGACAGAACCCTCCATGTAGTCTAGAAACAATAAATGGGCTGATCTTAATGCAGCAGTCACAGATGACTTTACACACAAGGTGTGCTTTGGTTCATTGGAAACACAGACTTGCCCGAGGAGCTGACAATTGTATTGAGTGTGAAGAGAAGGTATCAAGAGAAGCTGCAATTATAACAGTTTGTTTTTGGCATACAAAGTTGTATCAGTTAATTACCACACTTCAAATTTGTAAAATGTGACATGCTCTGGAACAAACTTGCTGGACCAAATGTCCATCACATTTTGTTTAATAGTGTTTTCTTTCATTTTCATTCAACCTAAAGCTATGCAGTTAAAGCCATATTTTATGTCACATTTGAAACCATTAATACATTTCTCTGTTCTTTTTAATATTTTTCTTTACGATCATTTGGTAAAAAATTCAAATTGAAAATAATATTTGGGAAGCTTTTTCATCTGCATCTTGCTTTTTAACATATAAAGCACATTATAAACATAAACGGTATATTATTCTTCTGATGGGGGGTGTGGTTTCTTTTCTTTCTAATATTTGAGAAGGCCTTCAAATTTTTCATATTGATAATGCAACTCAAATTGTTCACACAACCAAATCTGTGCCTGAGTTCAGACAGGAAGAATGATTACAGCACAGAAACACCACCCACCATTCCTTGGCATCGATCTATTCTAATCAAATTTATTACAGTACTTACTGCCCATTATGCCACTGGTGTTTAGACCAGCAATGAAAGTCCTCCATCTCTGGCAGTGTTCAAGGCTTCCTTCATCATGCCAACAGCTTCTCCTCAGTTTTCACTACTGTCAGTCATGCAAGTCCCGAGTGGAGACTCAGGAATACCATTGCACTCAGATGTAGAAGGATTCTTCATTGCTGTTTCCGTAACAATTCTGTTTTACCAGTCAGAAATGTTAGCTCTGAGCTGAGCCCCCAAACCTGGAAGACCAGTGAGCCACTCTTAGTCTCGCCTCTATCCTTTGGCCTGTTTGGCATGAGTGACCCTACCAAGAGCCAAAGCATAAAGCCCTGACTCCAGCCAGCAAAGTACTCTGAGTCATTGGGGTACACAAGCCTCCAAACCCAATGACAAGATTGTGGACCTGGAGGAATCAAATTTATATAGGAAGGTAATAAACACTGCATTCTTTTATTCTTTCAAATGCAGCTACTGGCCACAGAAGAATTTGTCGTCACTTTCTAAAGCAAATCAAACTTGTCGTCTACTGCCATGAACTAGTACTTTGTTCATAGCCTGTCATGCCTTGGCAATTTAAGTGTTTGTCTAATTTCTACAAGTGAACTCACCCCTTCCCATGCTATGGCCATTCAGGTTATGGAAATTTTCATTTATGGGATTCAAAAATCACTATGGGAATCCAAAGTCTGGAATAAGATTCCCTATTTATGTGGGAAAAATATAAATAAGCAAACACAAAATATAAAAGAAGTGACAAACTATGTCAATTATTATATCAACTTGCATCTCTTGATACATAAGAGATCTGGCTCATGAGGACTTACTCTTGACTGGCCTATGAGATGGTCTTCATCATGGGATCAGAGATGCAGAGGGTCATCAACTTTAAATTCCTCCATGTTATCATTGCAGAGGACCTAACCTTGACCGAACACGTAAGTGCAATTATGAAGAAAGCACAACAGCGCTTCTACGTACTTCCTTAGGACCTTGTGAAGATTTGTCATGACATCTAAAATTTTGACAAACCTCTATAGATGTGTGGGAGACATTACATTGACTGACTGCATCACTGCCTGGTACAGAAACACCAATGCCCTTGAAACAGAAAATCCTACAAAAAGTAGTGAATATGACCCAGTCCATCACTGGTAAAACCCATTGAGCACATCTACACAGAGCCTTGTCACAAAAAAGCATCATCCATTATCAGGGACACTCACCTCACTAGGTTATGCTCTCTTCTCACTGCTGCCATGAGGAAGAAGGTACAGGAGCCTCATGATGCATGCCACCAGGTTTCAGGAAGAGTTACTACCCCTCAACTATCAGGCTCTTGAACCAGAGGGAGTAACTTCACTCACCCCATCGCTGAACTGTTCCGGCAACCTATGGACTCTTCATCTCACGTTCTCAATATCTGTTGCTTATTTATTTATTATCATTATTATTATTATTTATTCATTCTTTTTGTACTCGCACAGTCTGTTGTCTTTTGCACACTGGTTGGTGTGGTTTTTCATTGATTTCATTATGATTATTGGATTTATTGAGTATGCGTGCAAGAGGATGGGTCTTAAGGTTGTATATGCTGACGCTTGTCTACTTTGATGATAAATTTAATTTGAACCTTGAGCGAAGATAATGTGGTCTTTTAACACAGTAGATTCTTTTTGCAGTTTTTTTCAGAAGTTTCTTATACTGTTTATCCTCCAAAATGTCTGAACGAGGGCCAACGTATTTAAGTGCAATTTGTAAATGTTAACAAATCACTGTTATTTGTTATGAGTTATATAACTAAATTATCATATTTACTGTATATTTAATGTGTTTTTGGAAGTATACATCTCCATTCCAAATGAAAGTCACTTGTGTCTCTGAGTGTAGTTGCTGACCAATCAAGACATTGCCTTGTTGGTTTTCAAGAAAATCCCACTCCCTGAACCAGCATCTATGCCATTCATCCTTTGCTGATGAGAGAAAAACATCCTGTAGGAATGCATTGTCACTTCTCACATGGGATTCAATAGGAAGTGGGGTTTCTGGGAATGCAACTGCTCTGTATTACAGAGCTTGTCGGAACTTAAACCTTGTGTAAATAGCTCCCTCCACTACCTCTTGGTGCATTCCAAATTTTAACAACTGCATAAAACAAAGTCATCCTCAGATCTATTTCAAACCTCTTAATGCTTGTCTTAAACCAATGAACTTCAGTTTAGAGCAATGGGGAAAATGTTTTCCAGCTATCTGACGTGTCTGGGTCCCATGTAATTTTATGTGCCCATTAGAATATTATGAGATACGCCATCTTAGTGAATCCTTTCTGATGTTATAACATTCTTCCTATGGTGTGATGGCCATAACTGTACATTGTACTTTTTCTATGGTCTAACCGGTGTTTTATAAAGTTGAACCATAATTTGCTGATGTTGTATTCCAATCCATGGCTAAAAAGAAACAACTATTCCACATGCCGTCTTCTCTACCTTATCTATCTTTGCTGACACATTCAAGAAGCACTGGACTTCTATAGCGAGATCCCTCTGTTCCCTGAGAGCCTACTGTTCATTGTGAATGTCCAACCCTTAGTAGTCCTCCCAAAATGCAATACCTTGCATATATCAGGGTTAAATTAAATTTGTCATTGCTCTGCCCAGTTACCAACTGATCTGTATCATCCTGTTGCTTAATCCTACCCTCCGCATAACACCATTATTTTTCACAGAGGCAGAATTAGGCCATTCAGCCCCTTGAATTTTTTCTCCCATTCCATCATGGTTGCTTTATAATTCCTCTCAACCCCATTCTCCTGCCTTCTTCCTTGTAAGCTTTGATGCCCTTTGTAATCGAGAATCTTATCAACTTCTGCTTTTAATACAGCCAATGACTTGGCCTCCAGAGCCATCTGTGGCAATGAATTCCAGAGATTCACCACCCTCTGGCTAAAGAAATTCCTCCTCATATCTCTTCTAAAGGGTCATCCCTGTATTTCAAGGGTGTTCCCTCTGGTCCTAGAGTCCCCCATTATAGGAACCATTATCTCCACATACACTCTATCTCTGACTTTCAATATTCAATGCGTTTCAATGAGCTCATTCTTCTAACTGCCAGCAAGTACAGGCCCAAAGCCATCAACACTTATCATACATTAGCCCTTTCATTTCTGGTATCATTCCTGTGAACCTCCTCTGGACCCTCTCCAAAGCCAGCACACCTTTTCTTAGATAAGGAGCATAAAACTGCTTGTAATACTCCAAGTGCGGTCTGACCTATGCTTAATTAAGCCTCAGTTTGCAGTCACCTGCAAACTTACTAATCATACATCTGACATACCTGTTCAAGTTGTTAAGGTCTATAGCATACAATAAGGGTATCAGCAGTGATTCCTATGGGACACCACTTGTTGCGGAATAATAAAAGTATTCTCTGTTATAACCCTCTGCCTCCTATTGCTCTGCCAATAAGATTAGCTTTCTTTGTCACATGAATATTGAAACATACAGTGAAATGTGTTGTTTTGTGTCAAATCAAATCAGTGAGGAAGGGTCTCGGCCTGAAACGTGGACTGCACCTCTTCCTAGAGATGCTGCCTGGCCTGCTGCATTCACCAGCAACTTTTATGTGTGTTGCTTGAATTTCCAGCATCTGCAGAATTCCTGTTGTTTCAGTGAGGATTGTGCTGGGCAGCCCACAAGTGACACCAAACATCGCATACCCACAACTCACTGAGCCTAATCATACGTCTTTGGAATGTGGGGGGGGGGGACTGCAGATGTGGAGGCAACCTACGCAGTCATTGGGGGAAACGTACAAACTCATTAGAGACAGTGGCAGAAGTCGAAGCCGGGACTGACAACTGGTGCTGTAAAGTGATGCACTAATGGCTGTGCTACCGTGCTGCCCAAATGTGTATCTAGTTTGACAACTTACCCTGCCTTCCATGAGCCTGAGCCTTTTAGACCAGTGTCCCATGTGGGACATTGTCAAAGACTTTACTAAAATCCACTTTAACAAACTTAGCCTACCTCAATACATTTTTAATCTATTATTTTAAATCATTCAAGTTGTCAGTCAGAATTAACCCTCATCAAAGTTGCACTGGCTATCTTTAATTAATCTTTGCCTTTCCAAATGTAGATTAAATTGGTTGCTCCACTGACACTGGACTTGCAGGCTTACCCTGCATTTCTTCCCAAAAAAACATCACATATTATCCACTCATCTGCCACTTCAAAGTTCAAAAGTCAAAGTGTGAAGTAAATTTATCATCATACTACATATACGCCACCAAATCCTACCTTGAGATTCATCTTCTTGCAGGCATTCACAGTAGAATAAAGAAGTACAATGTGCCCAATGAAGAACTACACACAAGGTCTGACAAGCAGCCAGTGTGCAAAAGAAGACAAATTATGCAAACTGTTCCCATTCTGACATGTCTATCCACGGCCTCCTCTACTGTAAAGATGAAGCCACACTCAGGTTGGAGGAACAACACCTTATATTCCGTCTGGGTAGCCTCCAACCTGATGGCATGAACATTGACTTCTCTATAACTTCCGCTAGGCCCCACCTCCCCCTCGTACCCCAGCTGTTACTCCTTTTTATGCACACATTCTTTCTCTCACTCTCCTTTTTCTCCCTCTGTCCCTCTGAATATACCTCTTGCCCATCCTCTGGGTCACCCCCCCCCCGTCTTTCTCCCTAGGCCTCCTGTCCCATGATCCTCTCGTATCCCCTTTTGCCTATCACCTGTCCAGCTCTCGGCTCTATCCCTCCCCCTCCTGTCTTCTCCTATCATTTTGCATCTCCCCCTCCCCCTCCAGCTTTCAAATCCCTTACTCACTCTTCCTTCAGTTAGTCCTGACGAAGGGTCTCGGCCTGAAACGTCGACTGCGCCTCTTCCTATAGATGCTGCCTGGCCTGCTGCGTTCACCAGCAACTTTGATGTATGTTGCTTGAATTTCCAGCATCTGCAGAATTCCTGTTGTTTACATATATTCTGATGTTTTTACGTTTACTTGGCCAAACTGACTAAATTAATTGGTGCCTAAACATATGTCATTGGGTATACAGTTGATTCCAGTTAATTGAGCCATTGGTCAATTGGGGCAGCTGCTTATCTGGGACAACTCTTAAAGAACCAAAACCAATCGAAAAAACAGTCAGTATTCCCTTTGTTTATTTGGGATACTTTGCTGCTTAATTGGGACTGGAGACTGTTGCCAGACAGTTTCTAACTAGCGTCAGTCATGTGCACTTGTGTGACCATTAGATGCTACATTGTGCTTACAGCAAGCAGTTATTAAATAGCACCATATGCATGTGCTTGTGTTATGTTATCCACTTGGAATGACAGACACCAATTCAGAAAGCAGAGATCTTTGATAATTTTGTATTTTTATTTTGACTTTAAAAAAAATTCAGACCCTTGCCAAGATGCCATGAAAAGATTTGGCAGTAGCTGGAAAAATTATCCTGCTGGACCAAATTAAAAGCTGTCTGCCTAACATCACTCATTGTCAGCTGGCAGAGATAAATGAAGTGCTGAAGTCTACAATTGCACACTTGGTACATCAGCAAGATAAACTGTGAGAAGAATGGCATTACATGAGGGACAACAGGGAACAGGTGAGAAATAAGCAGTAAGACAATTCAGAACTGTTTTGCTCACTGTGGTTGCAAACATTCAGGCTTGGAGGTGCCAGAAAAGGTTGGGTTTGAAATTGAAACGATTTTACTACTTCTGCAAGTTAGGAACTACAAAAAATGTATATGTATCAACACTCATTTTGAATGTTACAATGAAAATAAAGATTTGGAGGATGCAATTGTCAAAAGCATTGTATCAGAACACCAAGGCGGAAAATATGAAAATGAGGAAAATAATAAGGATTACAATCTGAATTTGAGCTGGTGACTACACAGAATGGCAAGAAATTTATTTTTGGATTTAAATACTACTTCATGCAGGAAGGTGCTGAAGGCAGTCCATTATCTACATTCATTGTCTGTGATGATTTAGTTCATTTACAGTTAATCAACTGAACACAACAGCGCACATCGAACGAATTACTCAGTCGATAACTATTAGAAACTAATAGTTTATAAAACCTCAGTAGTATTGATAGTGTTTTAATTTCTCTGTTTTTCCTTTAAATACATCATTTGTTACTCACTTAAATGGGTGTTTGTCTTTTTTATACCTTTTCAACTATTTCCATGAAACTAACAAATTGTGGCAGCTGCTTAATTGAGCAAAAATGTGCTGATTCTGATGTGGCCCAATTTACTGGAGTCCAATATATTTAAAGTGGAAATCGATGGGTTCTTGATCAGTAAGGGTGTCAAAGGTTAAAGGAAGAAAGCTTGAGAATGGGGTTGAGAGAGATAATTGGCCTAATTCTGTTCCTATGTCTTATGGTCTTACAGTCTCAGTAGGTGTGAAGACCCATACAAACGATGCAGGACATAGCTGTAATTGTGGAGAGTTTGTAAGCATGCATTTGCTTAAATATGTATAAGTAAGTGTTGTGTTTATTGATCTACTTTATCTGGAGCATAGAAGACGATAAGGCTTAGAAGTAGACTTAGGCCATTTGGCCCTTTGAGTCTGCTCCATCATTCCATCATAGTTGATTTATTATCTCTCTCAACCCCAATTCCTATGCCTTCTCCCCATTATCTTTGACACCCTTACTAATCAAGAACCTATCAGGCTGTGCTTTCAATATACCCAAAGACTTGACCTCCACAGTGGTCTGTGGCAGTGAATTCCGTAGATTCACTACCCTTTGGCAAAAGAAATTCCTCATCATCTCTGTTCTAAGGGGACATCCTTCTATTTCGAGGCTATGCCAACTGGTCCTAGACTCCCCCACACATCCTCTCCACATCCACTCTATTTAGACCTTTCAGTATTAAATGAGAGTTTCAGTAAGATCCCCCCCACCCCCCATTCTTATAAACTCCGGCAAGTACGGGTCCAGAGCCATCAAACACTCTTCATATGTTAACCCTTTCATTCCTGGAATCATTCTTGTGAAACTCCTCTGAACTCTCTCAAATGCCAGCACATCCTTTCTCAAATAAGGGGCCCAAAAGCTCTCACGATACTCCATGTGTGGTGTGATCAATGCCTTATAAAGCCTAGGCATTACACTCTTGCTTTTATATTCTAGTTCTCTTGAAATGAATGCTAACATTACACTTTTCCTCCTTACCACTAACTCAACCTGCCAGTTAACCTTCAGGGCATTCTGCACTAGGACTCTCAAGACACTTTGCATCTCTGGTTTCTGAACTTGCTTCCCATTTAGAAAATAGTCAACGCCTTCAATCCTTCCACCAAAGGGCATGTCCATACACTTCCCTACACTGTATTCCATCTGCCAGTTCCTAATTCTCCTGTCCATTCACTTAATTTGTCCAAATCCTTCTGCAGACTCCCTGCTTTCAAAACACTTTCAGCCCCTCCACCTATCTTCTTATTGTCCCCAAACTTGGCGACAAACCCAACAACTCCTTCATCGAAATCATTGACATATAACGTGAAAAAGAAGTGGTCCTAACACTGATCCCTCTGGAACACCACTAGTCACCAGCAGCCTACCTGATAAGACCTCCTTGGATCCCACTGTTTGCCTTCTGTCAATCAATCTATCTTCTGTTCTTGCTGGTATCTTTCCTGTAATAGCATGAGCTCTTGTTTAGCAGCCTTGTGTGGCACCTTGTCAAAGGCCTTCTGAAAATCCAAGTAAACAACATCCACCAAATCTTGTTTCACTAACCTATCTATTATTTCCTCAAAAAATTCGAACAGATTTGTCAGGCAAGATTTCCCTTTATGGAAACCATGCTGTCTTTGGCCTATTTTATCATGTCCCTCCAAGTACCCCAAAATCTCCTCCTTCGTAATGGGCTCCAGCACCTTGCCAACCAATTCTCATGCTTTCCATGAATTTTTGCTATATTATATGCTCTCTCTATTGCTTTTATACTGTCTTTGACTTTTCAAGTCAGCCATAGTTGCCTCATCCTCCCTTTAGAATGCTTCTCCTTTGGAACGAGCTGATCTTTTACTTTCCAGATTGCTCCCAGAAACTCCAGTCATTGCTGCTTTGCCATTCCAACCCTACAAAGGATTGCAAAGACTGCTGAGAGAATCATCAGGGTCTATCTTCCACCCATCCAAGATGTCTATTGGATGCACTGCATATGCAGGCCTCTTAACGTTGTCAAAGAGCTCTCCCATCTGTACCACAATCTCTTTGACCCCTACCATCAGGCAGGAGGTGCCGTAACATAGGCAGGATGGGAAATTGCTTCTTCCTAGGACGTAAGAATACTGAACTCCCTGCCACCACCCAGGTTTCATCATGTATGAAGCAGCAGTTGTGTTAAACTGTTTACCTTTTAACTTGTGTTGTGAGTTCACCTTGTTATTTGTTAATTTATTTGTGGTAATATTACTTTATGTTGTGTGTGTGTGAGTTCTTGCACTTTGGTCCAGAGGAATGTTGTTGTGTTTGACAGTATACTTGTATATTGTCGAAAGACAATAAAACTAGAATTTGAACGTCCATTAGAATCAACTTTGACCAGTTCCTCTCTCATGTCTCTGTAGTTTCCTTTTACTCCAAGGTAATAGTGATATATTTGACTTTAGCTTTTCCTTTTGAATCTGCTGGGCGATTCTATCATATTATGATCGCCAGTTCCTAAGGACTCCTTACCCTTGAGTTCCCTAATCAAAACTGGTACATTACACAGCACCCAATCCAGAATTGCCTTTTCCCTAGTGGGCTGAACCACAAGTTGCTCTGAAAAGCCATCTAGCATTCTTTAAATTCCTTTTCTTGGATCCAGCACTAATTTAGTTTTACCAATGTACCTGTATATTGAAATCCCCACGCCCTTTGTAACATCGCCCTTTTTACCAGTCTTCTCTGTCTGCTGTTGTAATTTGTATCCCACATCCTGGCTAGAGTTCGAAGACCTGTATATAACTCCCATCAGGTTCTGTTTACCCTTGCAGTTTCTAAACGCTATCCGACAAGGATTTTACATCA
Source organism: Mobula hypostoma (assembly GCF_963921235.1). NCBI lineage: Eukaryota > Metazoa > Chordata > Chondrichthyes > Myliobatiformes > Myliobatidae > Mobula > Mobula hypostoma. The sequence continues at coordinate 35,852,736 of NC_086107.1, read as the reverse complement.
TCTGATCCCTTGTCACTTCTTTCTAAGGATTTGATTCCATGTTTTACCAACAGAGCCACCGAACCCCTCAACCCACCTGCCTACCCTTTTGATACGATGTGTATTCTTTGATTTTAAGCTCCCAACTATGATCTTCTTTCAGCCGTGACAGGGTAATATCCACAGCGTCATACCTGCCAATTTCCAACTGTGTTTCCAGGTCAGCTGTCTTATTTTGTATACTGTGTGCATTCAAATATAACACCTTCAGCCCTGTATTCATCACCCTTTTCAATTATGTCTGTTTGTTACTGGAAGTTAAATTCCTATCCTTTTAAATGTTTTGTCTTATTTTATTCTGGAGACTTCCATAACTTTTCCTGCACTCTCCTTTCATTTTACTTTATTTTCATTTTGCCAAGCTTTTGAGCCCCACACACTATTTAGTTCAAAGCCATGTCCACAGCCCTAGTGATGCCATTAGCCAAGACTCTGGTCCCAGCATAGTTCCGGTGATATTCCCTAGTTATAGCAGCTTACATAGTGAATAAGTTACATAAGAAAGAGGAGCCCAAGAAGTTCTTGTGGCATCCTGACCCTCCTCTGCTCTTCTTTTCCCGGCCACTGTTTTCTTTCTGCATCAGAAGTATAAGTGTAATTGTTTTAAACAACTATTTATTTCTTAGGTGGCTAATTTCCAACAGAATCAGAAGGATTATAAATTGTGCAAGAATGTTTGTAGATGATTCAGCTTGTGTCAGCTTTCCGGTAACCCACTACTCCTTGTCATGTCATCCTTTATGTAATTATTGAAATGGATTTTATGATTGTTACAAACCAGCCACTTTCTGTTTAGTAACCCTTGTTGTAGTGTCTTCAAGTCATTAGTGACATTCCTGAGCTGTAGATTGGATTGACTTATTTTAAAGTAAGTCTAAAATTAAATACTGTTGATTCTAGTTAATGGGGTCATTGGTTAATCGTGGTAGTTGCTTATTTGGGATAATTCTTAAAGAACAAAACAAAATTGAGAAAATAGCCGGGATTTCCTTCATTTATTTGGGACATTATGCTGCTTAATTGCGACAGGAGAATGTTGCCAAACAATATCTAACTAGCCACCACTGCTTAGAGCAAACAGTTTTTACGTAGCATCACTTGCGTGTGTTTATGTTCAAAGAGCAGTGACTTCCGTCACTAATAGTTGGCGACTAATAAGCAGTAAGACAATTCAGAACTGTTTTGCTCACTGTGGTTTCAAGCATTCAGGCTTGGAGATGCCAGAAATGGCCGGGAGTGAAAATGAAATGGTTTCACTACTTCAACAAGTTAGGAGCTACAAAGAATTTGAAGGTATTGACAATCATCCTGAATGTTACAATGAAAATGAAGATTTGGAGGATGCCATTGTTGAAAGCATTGTTTGAAAGCTGCCCATTATCTGCATTAGGTGTCTGTGCTGATTTTGTTCATTTATAGTCAATCAGAAGAACATGGCAGGGACTCTGGATGAATTCCTGCATTAATAACTATTAGGATGCAGCACACAATTTTATAGTACTGTAGTAGTTTTGGTAGTGTTCTAACTTGTTCTCTATTTCAATTTCATCGTTTTCTCCTCAGTTAAATTATGGTTTTGTCTCTTTTATGCCTTTTTGACTATTTCCATAAAACCTCAGCTGCTTAATTGGGCCAATATGTACTGGTCCCAATGTGACTCAATACACCGGAATCCACTGTATAAGGGAATGACATTGGCATGGAGAGAGGGATTGTGTTCAACTGTTGGTGGCTTAAGAAAGAGGGAAGTAACAAAATTGGAGCTTTAAGTGATTTCAGAACAAATCTGACAGGATGTTTAAAATAACATATACTGTAGCTTAATGAAATGTGGCTGTCTTTATTGTCAGTCCTGTTAGTTTACATTATTTTCTTTTTGATTGCAGCTGGCAGTCAGCGTATGTCATTGATAAGTTTGTATTTGCTTAAAGTTTATTAGAAAATTATGTGGATCTATAAATAGCATCCAAAAGTACTTTGAGGTGAGATGACATTTTAGTTTGGTTTTATAGCCATTGCTAGGTAAGTGGTTGGAATCCTGTTGCATCCAGTTTCCCTTAATGACCTAAAACATAATAAATATGTGAATAAATTTATTTTGAATTTTAGGTAAACTATTTCCATCTGATTATTACAACCTGTAAATTGAAATTAATAGATTTCCATGCACCTTTCCCCAAATAATTTGTACAACATACCATGAAAGACAGTGACTGTATCTTGCTGGGAGAGAACATGGCCAAGAGCAAATTCCGTCATTAAAGCACAAATCAACCAACAAACTCAAGACCAGGAGGCTTGCCTTGTGTTGTAAACCTCAAGGACTTCTGGCCGATGTACCTGCTCTGCTTGTTTGGCAGCTCACCCTTGACCTCCTCAGTTCTTTATCAAGAACTTGCTGGATTTGCACATTAATTGCTCATTAAACTCCCTGCAGTTTGATAATTAAGAACATAATTGCTTTTTAATGGTGTGATGCTTTTTAATATGATGCCATTCAAACTCCCTGGTCCAGAAGTTGAGCAGTTTTACAATATAAGATCTTATTTCTTCAGGTGGTAATTTGCTTTGAGAGATTTTTTTAAACATTAATGTTTAAAGAATTGATTTAGCCTTTGTTGAAAAAAAATCAAATTTTTGCCCACTTGCTGGCTCTAGTTCTGAAGTTGCCCAGAGCTGCCTTGCAAATTGCTTCTGATTGCTTGACATTGACCTCCATGGTGGCTAATGATGAGATGTCACCCAAAGGCTGCACGTACTTCAGATCTTCAGAGACTAATCATGCGAATTGTACTGAAGAGACAAAGTGGTTCAGAGTGTATTAAAGTTAGATATGCAATGGAAATGGATGTCAAATGTCACCTACAAAGTGATATAAAGTGGGTAAAATTAAAATGATCAAAATGTACCAAATAGCATCATGTGACTAGATTGGCATGGGGAAATGATTACCAGTCTTATAAAGCAGTATCTTGGAGACTCTTGTGCCTGGTGAATAAGGTTCTGTTTGGGGTGCACATCCTTTGTATTCTAATTGCAGCTAAAGTTTCTATTTGGAAACCTGCTGATTTCAGGAGTTACAGAAGAGTCTTCAATTCTTAAAGTAAATCTTACAGTTATCGTGTCATGCACGTTGGCTGGTTTGGACACCTGGAAAGAAATCTAATAATATCAGGCTGCATTTTAACCATCAAAGGGAAATGCAGGCAAGGTTATGGCTCCACGTTAGGTAGCAAACCAGTGCATGATTGTTCATTGTGAATTATATTGATTTTAGTTGGAACTCTTTTAGGCATGTGGAAATTGCTGTACTCTTTGTAAATGAAAATGTGATCTTTCCCAGTATGCAAAAGAAAAATCATGCCAAGCACATGGACCAGATGGGACTGTTATTTTCTGGACAATGCAATTCAGTTTCATCTGAAATCAAAGTTGAGTGAAAGTTGAAAACTTGCTGCAAATTTCACAAAATTACGATTTCCTTCATAGTTCCTTTGCACAGCACATAAGCTGACACATAGTGGAACATCTTTGTGCACTTCCAGGATCTTCATCCAAAGAAACACATCAACGGTTAGCTTGGTGTCATGTAGAAATAGACCTTCATGTAGTTTGTGAGCTATTTAGAGCTTTAAACCCATTCAACAAGATGATGGATTCTACTTCAATACCATTTTAGGAGAAAAAATAATTGTGCACTACACCCTTATCATGTGCTTCTTTTAGTGTTCAGAAATCTATTGATCTCAGTTTTGAATTGAATCTATGACCATCTCCATCATTGACTCAAACGATTCACCACCAAAGAATCACTGAAGAAATTTCTCTTTATCTCAGTTATAAATAGTCATTCAGAGTTTTATATGTTGAAAGGAAGTCGCCTTTTATTTTTAAGAACTCTAGACAATATAAGGCCTGGCCTTGTAGATCAAGGCCTGCCATCTCAGAATCAGTCTGATGAATTTTAGCTACACTAATTCCATAGCAAGTATATCCTTCCTTAGGAAAGGGGAGCAAAATTGAACACAATATTCCAGGTTAGGTGGCACGATAGCGTGGCGGTTAGCACAACACTATTATAGCTTGGGCGTCAGAGTTTGGAGTTCAATTTCGATGCTGTCTACAAGGAGTTTGTACATTCCTCTCTGTGAATGAATGCGTTTCCTTCGGGTGCTTCAGTTTCTTCACACACTCCAAAGATGTACAGATTATTAGGTTAATTGGTCATTGTAAATTGGGTTAAATTGGTGGGTTGATGGGTGGTGTGGCTTGTTGGGCTGGAAGGGCCTGTTCTGTGCTGTATCTCTAAATAAAATAAAAATTATGATCTTATATGTTATTGTAAGACATCCTTACACTTGTTCTGTAACCCTTCTACAGCAAAGGTCAGTATGTCATTATGTTCCTAATTACCCACTTGCACGTGAGCTTTCAGAATCTTGTGCCCATTTGGTATTTCTCAATATCTCATCATTAAAATGACCATTTCTAGTACTTTATCACCTGAACATCTAATTTCACATTTGCCATGCACTTTGTTCATTCACATTTTCATTCTCTTTACTATGTTGTGTCGTCAGCAAATCTGCTATGTGTTATACTTCTTTCCTCCACTAAATCAGGGATGTAGCTTGTGAGTAGTTGGGCTCCAAGCACTAATCCTAGCAGTATCCCATGAGTCGCATACTGCCAAGCTAAAAAAGGCCTATTTATTTCTACTTTGCTTTCCATCTCTTAAGCAATTCTCAAAAGATGCTAGCATAGTATAAGAAATCCTTTGTGCTGTAAAATTGTTCAGCCTTGTATCAGACTTTATCAAAATCCCTCCAAATACTCTCACACACCATATCTACTAGTTCTTCCACATCTATGATGTTAGGTACATAGATCCTCAAAAAAATCAATAAGATAGTGAAAAATAAATTCCCTTTCATGTCATATTCTTCCCATTTATAATTATCTTGATATCAAATTATTTGTAATATATGCTAGCATTCTCCCATCTACCAATATCAAGCTAACAGTTGCCGGTTTTCTCTCCCCTACTTCCTTAAATAAAATTTCTTATATTTGCTACTCTCTAATTTGCATGAGGACTTCCAGAACCTGGAATATTTTGAAAGATAATAATTAGAGCATCCATGATCTCCATCGCTGCCTCTCTCCCAGATGAGCTAAATTTTTTTTTATGCTCAGTTCGATGTCGCCAACACTGAGCCCCCAAGGAGAGCCGTCCAAGCAACCTACACCTTGGTTATCTCCGAGGCTGAAGTACTCAGGTGTTTCCAACGAGTGGATAGTCGCAAGGCTGCAGGACCGGGTGGGTACTCAGGATGTGCGCATCACAACTGGCAGGTGTGTTTACAGATATTTTTAATCTCCCCCTCTCCCAGTGTAGAGTGCCCTCCTCCTTCAAAACATCCACCATTGTTGCTGTATCAATAATGTCTGAATGACTGGCGTCCTGTGGTACTCACCTCAAAAATAAGTAAGTGCTTTGGGAGGCTGGTCAAGGACTACATCTGCAGCATGTTTCACACTGAACCCCCTATAACTCACCTACCGATACAATCCATCGACAGATGGTGCAATAGCCACAGCTCTACACACCGTCCTTACACATCTGGAGAAGAAGGATGCTTATGTGAGAATGCTGTTCTTGAACTACGATTCAGCACTCAACACCATATTCCCTCCAGGCTCAACAAGAAGCTCAGAGACCTTGGCCTTCACCCTGCCTTGTGCAGCTGAATCCTGGTCTTACTGTCAGATTGCCGGCAGGGACCTCTGCCCCTCTGACCCTTAACACAGGAGCCCCTCAGGGCTGTGTCCTAAACCCCCTCCTTTACTCTCTGTATACCAGCAACTGTGTTGCCACCCACAGCTCCAATCAGCAAATTAAATTTGCTGATGATACTACGTTGATTGGCCTTATCTCAAATAATAACAAGGCAGCCTATAGAGAAGAAGTCATTACCCTGACACTCTGGTGTCAAGAAAACAATCTCTCCCTCAATGTCGCAAAAACAAAGGAGCTGGTTGTGGATTACAAGAGGAATGGGGACAGGCTAACCCCTATTGACATCAATGGATGTGCGGTTGAGAGGGTAAACAGTTTTAAGTCCCTCAGCATACACATCACCAAGGATCTCACGTGATCTGTACATACCAGCTGTGTGGTGAAAAAAGCACAACAGTGCCCCTTTCACCTCAGAGGTTTGAATTCTGCAGGGGCACAATTGAGAGCATCCTGACCGGCTGCATCACTGCCTGGTATGGGAAGTGTACTTTCCTCAATCGCAGGACTCTGCAGAGAGTGGTGCAGACAGCCCAGTGCATCTGTAGATGTGAACTTCCCACTATTCAGGATATTTACAGAGACAGGTGTGTTAAAAGGGCCTGAAAGATCATTGGGGTCCCAAGTTACCCCAACCACAAACTGTTCTCAGCTGCTACCATCCAGGAAACGGTACCACAGCATAAAAGCCATGGTCACCAGGCTCCGGGACAACTTCTTCCACCAGGCCATCAGACTGATTAATTTTATTTCTATGCTATATTGACTGTCCTGTTGTACATACTATTTATTACAATTTACTATAAATTGCACATCACTCATTTAGACAGATACGTAATGTAAAGCTTTTTACTCATGTATGTGAAGGATGTAAGAAATAAAGTCAATTCAGTTCAATTCAATTCAAAGGTCAGTGATGTAAATGATCAGGTAATTAATACCGATCAGTTTTCTCCAGTAAACATTTTACTGATACTTATTTGTTTTCGTTATAAGTTAGTTCTTTAGTTTATCTGGGAGTGTTTGGTTTTTGCATTTAGGACCCTGGGCCCTGTATGTAGAAACATTGAGTACAATTGAAGGAAAGATGGCTGAAAGTCCCTAGTTTAAACTTGGGAAAAATTACACGTAATTTTGTCCACCATGGTAGATGCAGAACATTAAGGCTTTGAAGAAGGTCCTGAGGAGAATTACTAGAATAGTAACAGGAATATTATTAGTTTTGTGGAAAGTCGAGATGAACTGAGATTGTTTGCCTTGAGGCAGAATTGTACAAGAGTGGCCCTGAATTTACAGTTGCTTGTAAACTATTCTCCATCATGCTGTGATTCTGGCCTGTTAGTCTGACATTCAACATTGTTCCAGAGGAGCCAAATGGAAACTTGAGAAACAGCAGCTCATCTTCATTGTAGGCATTTTGTAGCTCTTGAGAGTCAGTGTGGAATTATGAGTCAGTTTGGTTTATCAGAAATCGCAAGTTCTTGAAGCATGTATAGACAGAAGGGATTACTTTAATTAGGTGTTATTAACTTAATATACTGTGGGCTGAAATCCCTATTCTTGTTTTGTTACATAGAAACATAGAAAATAGGTGCAGGAGTAGGCCATTTGGCCCTTCGAGCCTGCACCGCCATTCAGTATGATCATGGCTGATCATCCAACTCAGAACCCTGTACCAGCTTTCCCTCCATACCCCCTGATCCCTTTAGCCACAAGGGCCATATCTAACTCCCTCTTAAATATAGCCAAGGAACTGGCCTCAACTGTTTCCTGTGGCAGAGAATTCCACAGATTCACCACTCTCTGTGTGAAGAAGTTTTTCCTAATCTCGGTCCTAAAAGGCTTCCCCTTTATCCTCAAACTGTGACCCCTCGTTCTGGACTTCCCCAACATCGGGAACAATCTTCCTGCATCTAGCCTGTCCGATCCCTTTAGGATTTTATACGTTTCAATCAGATCCCCCCTCAATCTTCTAAATTCCAGAGAGTATAAGCCTAGTCGATCCAGTCTTTCATCATATGAAAGTTCTGCCATCCCAGGAATCAACCTGGTGAACCTTCTTTGTACTCCCTCTATGGCAAGGATGTCTTTCCTCAGATTAGGGGACCAAAACTGCACACAATACTCCAGGTGTGGTCTCACCAAGGCCTTGTACAACTGCAGTAGTACCTCCCTGCTCCTGTACTCGAATCCTCTCTGTGTTCCATAGGTTAGTGTTCCTCCACAGTCACTCCCCTATCTGCTCAGCTCTGCTTTGGATTTCAGATTCCAGTAACCTCTCCGACTTATATTTTCACAACTTTAACATGTCCCTTTAATTTTTTTCCTCTCCATCTCTCTAATGGCCCTCATAAATCGATTTATCACAGGGCTCTGTAAACATTGAAACCATCTAGCAACTCTGGTCTCAGCCCATCAGAGATATTTCCTTGGAACGATCCAGCTTTCCCCAACCACTCTGCAACTTATTACTAACCTATTCTTTTCACTTTTCCCAGTTCTGTTGATAGATCTTTGACCTGAAAAATTAACCTGGTTTCTCGCTTCATGGATGCTTCCTGGCCCATGAAGTGTTTGTATTTTTCTGTTCTATTTCAGTTTTTCCAGCATGTCCAGTTTTACTTCCAGTCTTCTAAACTTGTCCTGTAGCTTCATAGAGTTGTGTACATGCAGATCTATATCTCTGTTTCTCTGACCCTGCTTTTAAAATAAAGTCCTATTGCATCACCTCATGGTTTACTTCCAAAGTGTAATGTTGTAGACATCCCACCTCTCCTGGAAGTTCTGGGAGTCTCCCGCATATTGATGGCAGCTCCCTGACACCCGCAAATTATATACAATATCTCGGAAATTGATCTTTTTGAGAGGGAGAGCAGGAGCAAGATCGAGAGCGAGCATCCTGATTGGTCTCTCTTCGTGCTAAGTAGACCTGTCAGGGCTTTACAGTCAACCTCTGTCTCTCCATCAGTTCAGTTTCGTGTCCTGCACTGTCATGGCAGAGTATTCCAAAAAAATATATAAAACGCAATTCACCCCAGACTACACTAAAGTGTACCCCTGCCTAATAAGGGTCAAAAATAATGACAGTGTTGCTCGCTGCACTGTGTGCAACGGTGACTTTTCTATTGCCCAAATGACTGTAAAAGACATGTTGAGGTGAGTTTAACAGGTGTCATTCATTCATTGGCATAGCTAACGTTATTTAAGTTAGCTGGCTAGCTGCTAAGGAGCCACTCTATTGATGTCCTACGTGATGAGGCCAAACTCCCTGTAGACGAGCTTAAAGTTGTAACAGAATAAAAAAACGACTCCATGATAAAGATAGCGGAGTCAAGGGATATGGGGAGAAGGCAGGAATGGGGTACTGATTGTGGATGATCAGCCATGATCACAGTGAATGGCAGTGCTGGCTCGAAGGGCTGAATGGCCTACTCCTGCACCTATTGTCTATTGATAATATGATATAATATAAGTACAGAAATAGCAAAAAACTGTGCCTGCTCATCAACCAAGACAGCAGCAATTGTGACCACGGCACTGCAACCTGAATGTTCAGAGGATCTGTACAAGTTCATCCGGACAGAAAAAAGGCCATAGAGCATTTTGGTTGATGAAAGCAACGATATGATGTGCAAGAAGGAATGTGCCATTTTAGCCTGGTACTAGAATGAAACACAAGATTAGGTAACAGTTGGATTTGTAGACATGCCAGTGTGCAATGAAGCCAAAGCTGAAAACATATTCAACTGCATTGCATCATCGATGCATGACAAAGGCCTTGAATGGTCTAATTGTGTAGGATTTAGCAGTGACAACTGCAATGTGATGATTGGCAAAAACACTTCTGTCTTATCAAGAGTGAAAGCACAGGCCCCTCATATTTACAGTGTTGGCTGTCCAAGTCACCTGGTCAACATTTGTGCCAAAACTGCTGCTAAGGAGCTCTCAATGCCACCTGAAGAAATGCTCATTGACATCTACTACTACTTTGAGAGAAGTTCCAAACAAAGAGAAGACCTAAAACAGTTTCAAGAGCTCTGCAGTGTTGCCCAGCAGAGAGTACAAAAGCATTGTCCTACACGCTGACTTTCTTTAGGAAAAGGATTGGACCATCTGCTCCACCAATGGCCAGCCTTTGTTTCATATTTTGAGTCAAAGAACGAGAATCAGAAGTCATCTCATATTCAGAAGAGACTGAAGGACCCCCAAATGAAAATGTACGCGTTTTCTCCATAATGTCACACAATGTTTTGACAAATTCAATTTGATTTTTCAAAACAAGGCACCTATCCTCTTCAATTTGGATCAGAGTGTAGAGGAGCTCCTGCATGACATAGCAAGCAGATTTATTGAGCCAAAGGTACTGAGAGAACAGAACATTCAGGAGATAGGTGTAAGCAACCCTTAAGTTCACCGCCCAGATGAAGAGCTTTTTACTAGGTACCTGGCAAGGAGGCAGTTGCTAAGTGAGGAAGCACAAGAGATCCTCCCTTACAAGACAAAGCAGTTCTTCAAAGATGCTAGAGCATTCTATGTTAGATGCTTTCAAAAAATCTTGGAGAAGTTCCCAATGAGAGACCAAATCTTGAAAAATCTGACAGTGGTCAATACAGAGAGCCATGATGAGGTGAATCCAGATCAGATTTTGACTTTAGCAGAGAGATTTCCAAATGTGATCAAGGCAGATGCAAGAGAACAGCTCCGCTTGGAAGTCCTGGATTATGTCTCAACTAACCTTGAAGGACTGGTGCCAAACTACAAAAGTTTGCCAGTTGATGAGTTCTGGGGGAAGCTGTCCAAAATAAAATCTGTGATATATATGTGTGTGTGTAAATAGTTTAAATATATGATCAAGTAAATTGTTGTGTTCTTTCATAATCAAATGTCCTGTATACATGCACCCTTGGAGGTCGACCGGGGGTGGGGGGTGCTGCCTCCCTGAAATGAGTGGGATGTCTAATGTTGCATCTGGGGAAAGTTCTGTGTTTGGACATCACCTGCTGAAAATCAAATGGAAATGTAGGTTTGTGGCAAAAATCAGAAGCCTTAGCAATGAGTGATCTTTAAAGAGAGAGCGTGGATTTATAGTGAAACTGTTGAACCATGGCTGGCTTTGTTCATGAATAGAGATGTTGAATGTAATCATGTCTGTTTTGATGTTTGCAATTGCTGCATGCTGCTAATGCAAAGCTATTACATTTCACACAATATAACATGCTGTGTTTATTCAGAAGATAAAGCACTGCATATTGGAAAAAACAGTAAATTCCAGAATCAGTGGCGTTATTTTTCTTTTAAGCTGTTGATGTGATTACTCAAATGTAGACATTAGTTTACATTTGTTGTTGGTAATGCTGTTTAGATGTTAATAATAACTACTTTGAGAAAATCCCTCTCGGGCATCATAGAGTTTGTTACCATACGGATATGGGAGAGCGCAGGTGACCCTGAGCTGGCTCTTAATGAACATCAAGCTCACAGGTTGTTTTGCCAGTTTGTTTTTTTTAAATCCTCAGTCAACTGTAATGCTAATTTAATTTTCAATGTTCTAAGATGGCAGAAAGGAGCCTGATCGCCATTGCTTGCTGTGGCAGAAAGTATCAGATTCAGAAGTAAAGCTTTTGAGCAAGCTTCAAACGATGGACTAGTCAAAAATACAAAAGGCCATGTGATCCAAAGGAGAGTTGCAGATTCAATTCAAAGCTTGGCTTATTGGTGGGAAGCAAAGGCTACTGGTTGAAATGTGCTTTTGCGACTGAAAAAGTAATTAACTTGCAAGGTTCCATGGTGTTCAGTGCTACAGTACTGTGCAAAAGTATTAGTCACATATTTATAGCTAGGGTGCCCGAAATTTTACACAGTACTGTGTTTGCCAACATGAAGAGGAGAGTGAGTTTGTAAATCTGGCAGGACCGAAGGATGTTGGGATTAGTAATTATGGAGCACCATGGGAGGGGTGTGGGGCAAGTGTCAGCAAAGGAGTGCCAGGAACAGGGTTGGCAAGAGTGCAGACACACTTAGCACTAAGACACCAGGCAATGTCACTTGATTCCAAACAATTGGTTTATAGATCATTACAGAGCATCTCTCTGGTGCCTCCCACTCCTTTCCCTTTTCCCAACCATGATTCCCTCTCTGTGTCCCTTCCCACTCTCAGGGCAAGGGTAAAGAAGTTTTACATAATGTGAAAACTAGCTCTGTGGTTGACAGTGGAGTGGACAGCTCTAGATTGCAGGGATGGAATTTAATGCAGAGAACTATGAAGTAATGCATTTGGGAGATGCACAATGGGAAGCCAAAGTACTGTAAAGACAGTAAGGTAGAAGGGATGAAATGTGTGTACCTCAATGCAAGAAGCATCAGGAACAAAGGTGATGAACTGAGAGCTTGGATATATACATGGAATTATGATGTAGTGGCTATTACAGAGACTTGGCTGGCACCAGGGCAGGAATGGATTCTCAATATTCCTGGATTTCAGTGCTTTAAAAGGGATAGAGAAGGCGGAAAAAGGGGAGGAGGGATGGCATTACTGGTCAGGGATACTATTACAGCTACAGAAAGGGTGGGTAATGTAGCAGGATCCTCTTTTGAGTCAATATGGGTGGAAGTCAGGAACAGGAACGGAGCAGTTACTCTACTGGGGATATTCTATAGGCCCCCTGGTAGCAGCAGGGATACAGAGGAGCAGATTGGGAGGTAGATTTTGGAAAGGTGCAAAAATAACAGGGTTGTTATCATGGGTGACTTTAACTTCCCTAATATTGATTGGCACCTGATTAGTTCCAAGGGTTTAGATGGGGCAGAGTTTGTTAAGTGTGTCCAGGACGGATTCCTGTCACAGTATGTGGACAGGCCGACCAGGGGGAATTCCATACTAGATCTAGTACTAGGTAATGAACTGGGTCAGGTCACGGATCTCTCAGTGGGTGAGCATCTGGGGGACAGTGACCACTGCTCCCTGGCCTTTGTAATTATCATGGAAAAGGATAGAATCAAAGAGGACAGGAAAATTTTTAACTGGGGAAAGGCAAATTATGAGGCTATAAGGTTAGAACTTGCGGGTGTGAATTAGGATGATGTTTTTGCAGGGAAATGTACTATGGACATGTGGTCGATGTTTAGAGATCTCTTGTGGGATGTAAGGGATAAATTTGTCCCTGTGAGGAAGATAAAGAATGGTAGGGTGAAGGAACCATGGGTGACAAGTGAGATGGAAAGTCTAGTCAGGTGGAAGGAGGCAGCATACATGAGGTTTAGGAAGCAAGAATCAGATGGGTCTATTGAGGAATATAGGGAAGTAAGAAAGGAGCTTAAGAAGGGGCTGAGAAGAGCAAGAAGGGGGCATGAGAAGGCCTTACCGAGTAGGGTAAAAGAAAACCCCAAGGCATTTTTCAATTATGTGAAGAAAAAAAGGATGACATGAGTGAAGGTAGGACCGATTAGAGATAAAGGTGGGAAGATGTGCCTGGAGGCTGTGGAAGTGAGCGAGGTCCTCAATGAATACTTCTCTTCGGTATTCACCAATGAGAGGGAACTTGATGATGGTGAGGACAATATGAGTGAGGTTGATGTTCTGGAGCATGTTGATATTAAGGGAGAGGAGGTGTTGGAGTTGTTAAAATACATTAGGACAGATAAGTCCCCAGGGCCTGATGGAATATTCCCCAGGCTGCTCCACGAGGCGAGAGAAGAGATTGCTGAGCCTCTAGCTAGGATCTTTATGTCCTCGTTGTCCACGGGAATGGTACCGGAGGATTGGAGGGAGGCGAATGTTGTTCCCTTGTTCAAAAAAGGTAGTAGGAATAGTCCGGGTAATTATAGACCAGTGAGCCTTACATCTGTGGTGGGAAAGCTGTTTTAAAAGATTCTTAGAGATAGGATTTATAGGCATTTAGAGAATCATGGTCTGATCAAGGACAGTCAGTATGGCTTTGTGAAGGGCAGATCGTGTCTAACAAGCCTGATAGAGTTCTTTGAGGAGGTGACCAGGCATATAGATGAGGGTAGTGCAGTGGATGTGATCTATATGGATTTTAGTAAGGCATTTGACAAGGTTCCACACGGTAGGCTTATTCAGAAAGTTAGAAGGCATGGGATCCAGGGAAGTTTGGCCAGGTGGATTCAGAATTGGCTTGCCTGCAGAAGGCAGAGGGTGGTGGTAGAGGGAGTACATTCAGATTGGAGGATTATGACTAGTGGTGTCCCACAAGGATCTGTTCTGGGACCTCTACTTTTCGTGATTTTTATTAACAACCTGGATGTGGGGGTAGAAGGGTGGGTTGGCAGGTTTGCAGACAACACAAAGGTTGGTGGTGTTGTAGATAGTGTAGAGGATTGTCAAAGATTGCAGAGAGACATTGATAGGATGCAGAAGTGGGCTGAGAAGTGGCAGATGGAGTTTCACCCGGAGAAGTGTGAGGTGGTACACTTTGGAAGGACAAACTCCAAGGCAGAATACAAAGTAAATGGCAGGATACTTGGTAGTGTGGAGGAGCAGAGGGATCTCGAGGTACATGTCCATAGATCCCTGAAAGTTGCCTCACAGGTGGATAGGGTAGTTAAGAAAGCTTATGGGATGTTAGCTCTCATAAGTCGAGGGATAGAGTTTAAGAGTCGCGATGTAATGATGCAGCTCTATAAAACTCTGGTTAGGCCACACTTGGAGTACTGTGTCCATTTCTGGTCACCTCACTATAGGAAGGTTGTGGAAGCATTGGAAAGGATACAGAGGAGATTTACCAGGATGCTGCCTGGTTTAGAAAGTATGCATTATGATCAGAGATTAAGGGAGCTAGGGCTTTACTCTTTGGAGAGAAGGAGGATGAGAGGAGACATGATAGAGGTGTACAAGATAATAAGAGGAATAGATAGAGTGGATAGCCAGCGCCTCTTCCCCAGGGCACCACTGCTCAATACAAGAGGACATGGCTTTAAGGTAAGGGGTGGGAAGTTCAAGGGGGATATTAGAGGAAGGTTTTTTACTCAGAGAGTGGTTGGTGCGTGGAATGCACTGCCTGAGTCAGTGGTGGAGGCAGATACACAAGTGAAGTTTAAGAGACTACTAGACAGGTATATGGAGGAATCTAAGGTGGGGGTTTATATGGGAGGCAGGGTTTGAAGGTCGGCACAACATTGTGGGCCGAAGGGCCTGTACTGCGCTGTACTATTCAAAAAAAAAAAAATTTCTCTCTACGCTTGAGGAATGGATTAATGTGCTGGTTAAAAAAAAAGTATCAGATATTTTACTTCATTCATCAAGCGTTCAAAAACCAAAGCTGGGAAATTATGTTAGAACTGGTTAGAGCACAGTTCAAGTTCTGCTAATGTCTGTTCAAAGATCAAAGTTCATAGTAGAATTTATTATCAGAGTACATACATATCCCTGCATACAGCCCTGAGATTTTTTTTCCTGTGGGCATACTTAGGCTTTTCCAACTGGCATGGATACCATGGGCTAAACTACCACTAGTGTTTTGATTGTTCTATAATTCTATGATGAGAGAACCACATATGATGCAGAAGTTATGTATCACTATTTATTTAGGTGATTGAAAATGTACTCACCACAGAGCGAATAGAAATATTGATTACATTGATCACTTGTGTCACTGCAAATTTCAGCAGGCACTTTCTGCTGGAAATTGCATTTGAGCATCTGGAAGCAACGGCATAAATTAATGTTAATGCTCCAACTTTCCTTTCGGAGCATTACAAGTCAAATTAGACCAATTTGTTTGAGAGATGATCATCATTAGGCAGTCCAGGACAACTAGGTCTTCACAATGCAGCGCTGGATTGGAACATCACTCAGCTTAGCTAAGCTAATTCACCCTCCTTGAAAGATCTAACCCCTTTCTAAATCCTAAAATTTTATTGATAAACAATGTATACAGTTGGTCATGCCCAGGATCTCACATACTCTTGTTGCCTACAACCATTTCATTGGTGTTTCCTACAACTTCCAGGACAAAGGACCTTGAGCAAAGGCTGTGGGACAGCATCCGCATGACCAGACATACAGGAAGCAGTGTGTTCCCACAAATTATTGCCAAATGTTTTTGTCTCACTCACAAATTCCATTCTCCTCACAACTCTGAGTAAACAAATGTCCCTTGTTCTCTGTTCTATATCTTGTATCCATTGCCATTCGCTTTAGTCTCATCTACTGGCAAGATCCGGTCTATTCATATGTCTACAGTGATTGGAAGAGAGTATAGAAGCGATGTCAGAAGTACATTTTTTTTATACAGAGAGTGGAAATTGCATGAATTGCACTGCTGGGGTGGTGGTAGAGGCCAAAACATTAGGAACATTTAGGAGAGTCTTAGACAAATGGATGAAAGAGAAATAGAGGGCTGTGAGGGAGGGAAGCATTTGATTGATCTTGGAGTAGGTTAAAAGGTTGACAAAACATCATTGGCTAAAGTGACTGTACTGTGCTGCAAAGCCCTCGTCTTTCAGAGTGCAGAATCCTTCTGTCATGTTGCCTTATGATGCGAATAAAAGAAAATGCTGAAGATATAACAAAAACTTTGCAAAGTGCGTTTATTGGGGTTCCAACTTCAGACATATCATTTAAAGTGTGAATTGCAGGCCTTTGCAAACTTCATCTGACCTGGCAGCCTATTTTAGACTGTGGGAATTTGCAGAAATCTTATTCCACCTTCTCTAAACTTTGCAGCAATTGTTGCAGTGAAGAAATTATCCAGATTAACAAAAAAAAACAATTTAAATATGTTAAATAAGCTATCTTTATTTACCAATATCCTCAGAGGATAAGGAGTTAAATCTTCACAAGAATACCTTGGAGCTGATTTCTCATGCACAACTGACATTAACTTGTCTTTTATCCTTTTAGATTGTCATAAAACTTCAATGCACTTCAAGCATTTTACTAAGAGGACAGAAATATTCTTGATAATGATGGAGAAATGGGTAGAGTGTAAATGATTTAAAGTGGAAGCCTGACGAATTACTGCAAGAGCTTGTGCTTTATGTTGGTGATCCTGGTACAAATTGTATCCAAATTGGGCCAGATTTCCCTCTGCTCTTGTGTTTCTGCTCAGTTGCAAATCATCCTTAAACTGGTGCTTTAAAATGCTGTTTATGTAGACGGCCTTGTACTTAAATAACACTTTTCATGTCATCCCTAGCGCTTTAAGAGTAACGAAGCTGTGAAATGTTGTCATTATTATAATATAAGAAATGCATCACTTAATCTATGCATTGTACCCGCCCACAAAATGGAATGCAATGATTGGATAATGTGTTTTTGCGATACTGATCAACCAAAGCACTGGTGATAACTTGCAAGCCTTTCTTCAGAATAATGTCACAAAATTCTTTCTATCCGATTGAGAGATCAGAGCCGTGTTTAATATTTTACCTGAGAAATGGCAGCTGCAACAGTATACCACTTCTTCATTACTGTGTTGGTGTATCAGCCAAGATCTATGCGCTTGGGTGTTTAGAGTGAAGCTCGGGTCTTGGGATCAGTTGAGAGTGTAACCAGCTTAGTCACCGCTGACAACCAGTAAATAACAAAACAATGAATGTGGAAGAAAGACAAAATAGAGGGAAAATCCACACTGGAGTGGACGTTAGGAGTGATAGTATGATTGTTTCTTTGGCAAAATGGACAATAATAGAAACAAAAAAATGCTGACAGCTCTTTCTTGCTCTCTCTCCAAAAGGTAATGAATGGCTTTTTGGAGCATCTACAAATATCTCCATATAAGTGTATGTTCCTTTCACCCCACCAGACTTTGCATTCAAGACATCATTTTTGCCATCTTCAAAGAGATTGCTCCACCAGACACATCTTTGTCTTTCCTTCCCTTTCAGTAAGCCCTTCATGACTCCTGGCCTACTCTTTCATTTCCAACAATTAACCCCCTTCACTTCCCTTTGGAACTGCAGTGAATGAACACTTGTCCTTCCATTCACGTCGTCCCACCATTCAGGGACCCAAACAGCCTTTCTAGATGAAGCTGTGATTCACTGGCACTTTTTCCAATATAGTGTACTGCATTCAGTGCTCACGTTGTGCTCTCCTCTACCTTGGAGAAACCAAAGGTAGATGGGTGCTCAGGTGCAAATCACCTACATTCAGTCAGATGTGCTCAATCCAAATCCTACTCTGACCTATTGCTCTGTGGCTACTTGTGCTGTTACCATGAGCCCCATTGCAAGCATGAGGAACGTACTTCCTCTTCCATCAAGGCACAGAGCAACCTTGTGGATTCAGTGTTGAATTTTACAGCTTAATTTCTGTTTGCAATGGTTGTCCATTTATGATATTTGTTTGAGTTTTTTTTCCTTCTGCAAGAGGAGGAGAAGTCCTGCCTGACCTACTGGGCATGATTCCTCTGCATTTTTAAATCTTACATCACTTTGTCTATGTTCTCATTCTCTACCTGTTTCTATTCACTCATTAACCAGTTAACCTTGTTTGCAGATTATCCACATGGTAGCCCTGGTTTTACCATGTTAGAGATGAACCCCTGCCCTATGCTCCCTGCAACTTAACAAGCTTTTCTGACCTGCCAAGTATTGCTGGCATTTTTCATATCATTTTACATTTCCACCATTTGCAGGACAGGTGTTGATTTGCTTCTGACCTGTTTTGAGAGGTTAATTTTCACTGACTGGTTGTAAAGTT
Source organism: Mobula hypostoma (assembly GCF_963921235.1). Taxonomy (NCBI): domain Eukaryota; kingdom Metazoa; phylum Chordata; class Chondrichthyes; order Myliobatiformes; family Myliobatidae; genus Mobula; species Mobula hypostoma. The sequence continues at coordinate 35,834,236 of NC_086107.1, read as the reverse complement.
TGTCTTGAAAGAAATACTCCTCAAATCTTTTTTTTTGCAGAGCAATCATAGGGGAGTGAAAGTTCTGCTCTGAGATAATAGAAACAAAATCTTACTACCTTTCTGTTATCTTGGGAGATTTGATTTGCAATTTGTAATAAGAAACTACGAGTACTTAATCTGGTTATAGAACTCTTTAATTATAGAATCTATAGTTATAGATTGTGCAATTATGACTTCCACAAATGCTACCAATGTTCGTAGTACTATTACAAATTGCTATTCCACTTTCAAATGACAAAAGCTATTGTACTCATTTCTCCAACTCAACTCATTTATTGTGTACAAACATCACTTAGACAATCTGTCTGTCTCAAACATGCTTCCTATAATCAACTGGCTAGGTTGACTGCTCTTCATATTCTAGTTCAGCTGCCTCCTATCTACAAACATGTGATGTTCAGAGCTCCTACTCGGTGTCCAAGTTGCTTCTGTGGGTGTGTGCTCAGTTATATGATCCGTTCCCGAATGGTCACCTAAGCTGGGTCCTCCGCATGTTTCCATCACTGCCGGTGCTGTGTGTGCTAGGCTTCCTCCTCATTACCCAGTCTAGGCTGTTAGCTCCAATGTGAGTGTTTTATTTGCAGTTAACTCTTTGTACTGTGCTTTGTGCAATATTAACTATTTAGCATCAGATTCTGCTGTCCTTTTGTTTGTAATTTTACTTTGAACATTGATGTTTCTCCATTAAGTCACGTTTTTGAAAAGGTAATTCCAGAATCCCACTTCAAATGTTCTTTTGCTTGCAACTTAAGATATTTTGAACGTGCAGCTTCCTCTGAAGTAAGCTCTTATATGTGACGTTTGATTGCCTGAGAGTGGACCTGCACCTATCCTGTTTGATTTTAAATATGTTTTGATGTAAATTTGTCCACATGTCCACTAGCAGAAAAATCTAATTACTAATATTGGCTTTTTTCCTGAGATTGAAATTCAGATTTGAAGAAAATTTCAAGGCTTACAAATGCCAAACAGAAAGAGAAAAATCAGGCAAGGAGCAGAGATGTCCGGTTTTAGATGGTTTGTAATTTCCATCTTGACTCCTGGACCTTCTCAAGTTTCTTTTCCAAACTGCCATAATAGTTTCACTTTATAACTATTTCTACAAGAATGACATGTCGTTTTAAAGCCTCGTTGTCCTTGTATCTCATGCTAATCTATATGTTCTAGTCACTTCATAACTGCAAAGATTACTATAGCACATGTATACCCTAGGGGTGGTCTTATCAACATATGTTATTGGGAGGTATGAGCAGTCCTTGTTCTAAAATTATCATTGATTTGATTCAGTTGATGAATGGCATCAGTCCCATTACAATTTTCAATGTATATTTTCATGTTCTGACTTGGTACAACCTGTTGTAGTGTCATTATTTTACAGTTTAAGCTTATTAATAACTCTGAACAGGAGGGCCCATGAGCATTTTTCCATCATTAAGGCATCTATAAGCATTTTTCATCATTTGTCCTCTTTCTGCAAACCTGAGGTGATATTGGCAATATCCTGGTTTTTGAGCATTGCAAAGGCAGAGCTTTCTTCTCCCCATTGATTCATAAGTTGGCCTTTTTCCAGAAAGGATAAAAAAAAACAAAAAACAAAAAAATGCCCATCATCTGTTTCAGGTCAGCAATATTTCTATAGAACACGACAAAATCTGATAATGCTGAAAATCCAAAGCAACACACACAAAATGTTGGAGGAACTCAGCAGGCCCATCCTGAAGGCCTGGCCTGAAAGTCGACTGTTTACTCTTTTCTATAGATGCTGCCTGGCCTGCTGAGTTCATCCAGCATTTTGTGTGTGTTGCTATAGAATCCATTTATTTATTGACTCAGTATCATGGATCCCCAGATACGTATCTGGTTGATACCATTTTGGAATTAACATTTTTCTGTTTCTTCCCTTTTCTGATTGTTTGGGATCAATGCTCTAAGGATAACCATCATTGGTTTTCCAGTTAGTTTTTTTTAGGTGTTGTATTGCAAGTTTTAACACCTCTGATTAGTGGCAGATTACAGGTGAAAAAGCTGGACACCTTCTGTTCCTTGCCTAATTTTTCCTCCTTTTGGTATTTGTAGGCAAACCGCCCTTTTCCTTCAAATTATGATAGAGATTGGCTTCTATCTTCCCTGAGCTTCTCTTTCTGCCTCAGCCGATGTCGTTTCTGTAGCCTGAGTTTATCACCTCAGCAAACAGTCCAGGCTCAAATGCCCAGACATCAAGATCCCCCTCTCGGCCTCGCGGATGTGGTCCAAAGGAATGCGAAGCGCTACGTTTGGCATCAGCTTGGCTGCGGGAGGTGACGTGATACGTCATCCCAACCGCCTTAGGGGCTCCACTCTGGATATTTATAGGGTTTACTCCTTAGCCTTCTCTTCTCCCGAAGATACCCACAAGGCAGTGGGATCCGTCACCCTGGACAGGGGTCCATACCAGGTACTGTCAGCCAGAGCCAGCTGAGCCCAGGACTCGTGTAAGGCAAGGTCGTCACGCCCTGTAGTAGTGACATATGGAGCCACTACCCACTACCTTCGAAAGGTTACAATAAGTAATACAAAAATAAATAAATAACACAAAAAGAGAGCAAAATAGTGAACTGTGCGTGGTTCATGAGCAATTCCGAAATCTGATGGTTGAGGGGAAGAAACTGTTCCCAAAATATGGAGTGTGCATCCTCAGGCTCCTCCACCTTCTCCCGAATGGTAGTAATGAGAAGAGGGCATGATCTGGATGGCAAGGGTCTTTAATGATGGATGCCACCTTCTTTAGATACTGCTCTTTGAAGATGTCTTCGATGGTGGGGAGGCTGGTACCCATGATGGAGCTGGCCAAGTGTATAACCCTCTGCATCTTTTTTTCTGATCCTGTGCATTGGACCAGGCAGTGATGCAATTGGTCAGAATGCTCTCTGTGGTACATCTGTAGAAATGTACTGCACTCTTAGGAGGTATACTATACCTCGAAGTATAGCCACTGGTATAGGCATAGCTGTACTTTGGTCTTTCATCTATTTGCAACTTTTTTGTGTATAGCAATGTATTATTTAATGTATGATCTTATATGTGTTTCTTTATAATGATGGACCCACGCTTCCAATTAAGCAGTTTGTTTTCCCTCTCTGTATCCTTTACATATTTGGTTCTGTAAAACGCTAGGGATGGTCTTTGCATTATCCCTTTTTACTGTGTGCCATAAACCCGGACACATAATTTTCTTATGGTTTCTTGAAGCCACCTTCAAGAAATTGCTTCACACTGTAAATATTGAACAGTATTTTTATCTTTCCCGATTTTCTAAAATCTTCTTCTGACCTTTCCAATTCTGAAGATTAATTTCCCTCTCTGTGTGATCTACCATTTGTGTGTTTGGTTCTGTAAAACATTAAGGATGTTTTTTGCTTTTTCCTTTTTACTTTCTGCCACAAGTTTCCTTCCTGCCATTATGGACACTTTCAAGAAACCATTTTACATCATACTCTAAATATTGAACAGTATTTGTACTCATTTTGATTGTGCTCTCCCATAAACCTATTTTAGTAATTCCTGCAATATTTGGTTAATTACTGTACCTTTTTCCTTGATGCTTCACTCAAGTTACACAGATTATTCACTGCCAGTCATGATCCTAGTAACAGTACTACCTTTTCCAGCATCTCCTGCCTCATACATATATGAAGCCTTTTGGACAAATTCTGGATCTTATATATGCGTTTTGCCCATCCCTCTTATATATATTCACTGCCACACATTCAGAAATCGGATTCTGCAGATACTGGAAATCCTGAGTAACTCGCACACAAATCCTGAGTGATACTCAGCAGGTTAAGCGTCATTTATGGAGAGGAATGAAGAGTCACTGTTTTGGGAGAAGATCCTTCATCAGGACACCAGAGGAACACTTGCTAATGTAATAATTTGTATTAATGGTTTTGTAGCCTGGGGAAAAGTACACACTCAGGACAACAAATACTTTTTCAGGTTTTAATTCCTTTATCTGTTTTAGATGTTTAAGTGCCAGAAGAGGGTCGCAAAACAAAACAAATTTACAACCAGTTCTTGCCGTTACAATCTCAGTTTAACTTTCGATTCCCACCCTTGTGAAGCGGCCAATTGCATATGCCGTATAAAAATACATAAGGCAAACCGCACAAAGCTAATACAGAACTAATACGGTAGTAGCAATTCTGAAGGAACACAATACAAACAACATTAGAATCCCACCAACCCTGTATCTTATACATAGCAGTGAAAATGTAAGCAAATACATCTCATCAGTCATGATACAATAAAGTTAGACAAAAGGTACACTTTGGCACAACTTTTACAAGATATTGCCTGCTAGTTAAATTACAGGAAGGCTGACCTACTTGGCTGGTGAGGAACTCTGTACAAGTCACCCTATCCAGCATCGATTTCTTCACTCGTGGAAATCTAAAGCATCCACATGTAAAACATGTCAAATTACCGATATTCTCGATTCGCCAACAAGAATAAATGAATTTACATGGATATCATCAATTAGTGCTCACCTTTCCTCACCATGCCCAGCACACTCTGGGAGGAACCCAATTCTAACGCCCTACCACGTCTTCAGCAGAAACAAAATGGTCTCCCCACTATCCCACGCGTGTGTAATGACATCACTGTCTCCACTTAAAGGCACAGACAACTATTCTAGCTTTACCAGGATGGATGCCTAGGTACACTTTTAACGATACTGAAAAGATCCGACGGTCACCTGGTTACAGAAGGATGAGTTCCGACCGTTGCTACCGGAATCTGCTATGGAAAGAAGCTATTGCCAATTTTGTCTTCTTATTGTAAATTTGTAATTTATGATCAAACCACACAAGATAATAAACCCACATTACCTCAATTTAGCTGAGAGCTGCTCTGTGTAAATATCACTCAGAGAATAAGTTAGGGTCAAACGTAATTTCTGATGCTAAACAACTAAATTAACTCACCTCCCTACCCTAATTTCTGTCTGATTGCCTGTTGTATTGATTGCTAATGTAAATTCTCACATGTTGATTAATCTGATAGTAGCTTTGTGTGTTGTCTCCCCAGGACACTCTAAGGCAGCAAATGAACCACTGAGACCACAGCTCTGTGAATCCATTGTAGGATAAATATACAACATTTATGCACAGTAAAACACACTGGGGATTCACATAAAAATGTTACTAAATACCCTCCTATTGCCCACTTTGCAATCTGACAGTTAAAATCTAATTAAGCTGCATTTATCTATCAATTTAGCTTTCCTGCCTGGATCATTCAAAAGCAACACTGGCTCCAGATGACCCTACGTCAGATACGGCCAGTCTGTACAGTCCTGTACTCTTCTCTAACAATTGAATATTATGCTAGATTTTTTAACAATAGGCAGTACTTCATCCATTTCCTTTTTAAATACTGTTGTTTATAAACTCTGTAAACACATCCAAGCTCCATATGATCAATACTTAACACAGTAAAGCTCTGATTATTCAGAAATCCCGTAGATCTCGTGGCTGGAACATTCATTAGTTGAGAATGTGACCTGGGTGCAGAGAATATCAGGGTGCACAGCTCTCTCTGAGGCCAGAGAGCAACTGAGACTGGGGTCCAGACTATCAGCTGGGTTTGCTGGGATGTGGAACACCAGCAGTCAGGAAAGTGGGTGGGTTTATGGCTGGAGACAAGATGTGGGGTGGGGGGGGGGCAGTTGTTAATTTCTTGCTTCCAGGTTAAAACAGTGAAATAAAGACATGTTTGCGTATTGATCAGTCCAGGAAACCACCAAAGGGTGCCGGACTGTTGGAAGCACAAGAAATTCAGCAGATGCTGGAGATCCAGAGTAACACACACAAAATGCTGTAGGAATGCAGCAGATCAGGCAGCATCTGTGGAGAGGAATAAAGAACCAGTGTTTCAGGCCAAGACCCATTTGATCCTGATGTAGGGTCTCATCCTGAAAGATTGACTGTTTATTCCTCGAGCATTTTATGTGTGTGTTACACCGGACTATTGGAGTTTTGTTGTATTTTCTAACTTCAAACTTTTATTGCGCTGTTCTATTTCTTACTTTGTTAAGCACAAAGAATGGATGAAAATTTCAGGCAAGACACTGCCCACCTTTGTGCATTTTGAATTTAGTTGGTAAAACGCGACTGTATTTTGTTGCAGGGCTAGCTGGGTGACTTTTGCCAATGTTTAATCTAGGATAATGCTGCTGACTCCTCTGTTTTTGAGTGTCTCATGTTCAAAAGTATACATTAGTCCAGCAGGACAAATGGTACCTGTTGGATGGAAGCTTATGGTATATTTTTGAACTAGATAGGTCTGCGCTATCGTCACAGTTCCAGATCTAAAATCTGTAAAATCCTACCTAAACTATGATGTTCCTGGGTTATCATTGCACATTAATATAAGCTTTCCTCATTTGAAAAGTTGACTCATTTACACATATAATGGAATAGTACCTCGCTTAATGGACTAATGCATGGTCAAGGGATAAATTTCAGATATGTAGACTGTTCTTTGTTTGTTTTGGATCTCAAAGCAATGTGGGTCAAGCATTTACCAGAATCCAGACTAATTCAGAAGCACAATTCAACCAAATCAAATGTTCTGTGTTCACTTTGAGCAGTTTTTAATAAACATGTGCTAAAAAGGAAGGAATTAATATTAATTCTAGTGCCTCTGAATTCAGATTGTTCCACATGTCAAACCTTGACCTTCAAGCTGAATTAAAATGGATAAATTTGTGGATGACCACTACAGAATGAAATATGCTATGTGTTCAATATTTGACCCTTTTGAATAACCATCCAATTACTACCTATGAAATTAAAGGTCGCTCAAGATTTCAGACAATTACATCAACTTGTAGTACTTTTGACATTTTCTTCTGCTGTGGGAAATACTAATGCTAACTTCAAATGTTGAACATTTGGTCTAATTAAGGATTCAATAGTGTGTGACAGTTCGTCTCATCATATCTGTCACCTTCACTACAGCATATCTGCTGTTTCATTGTGAGGAATTGATGTAATCTGTGTTAATGTTTAATTGTGGGACTGTTTCTGCCATTTGCAGTTTGTCAGGAACTCTCTGACTAACTGAAAAAGACTTGTTCCATATTCACCTTACAATATTGACTTTAGTCTTGGCACATATCGTGCTCGACTAACACTGAAACTTAAGTGTGCCTATGTAAAAAGGAAATATCTTTCAGATTAATAGAGGAATTCTATTTTTATGATGTGCATCATGAAGTTTCCATGCAAAATCTTTCAAACTAAGGCACCAAGTGATTAAAAATTTCAATTAAAGGTTTGATCTGTATGAAGGTATTAGGAATCATGATAGGACTTCATCTATTATAAAGACTAAGAAGCCTCATGCTTGGAAATTCAGATTTCCTGACCAGCTAATGGCCTCCTGAGGTGACAAATGGAGAAGTGAAGTCCTTCCCCTAAGTGGATCTTAGTGGACAGGTTGATTTGATAGGATCATTAGCCACAATCACGGTTTGGCCACTAAGGGTCTACTATTTGCACAGATTTCCCAAAACTTGAACAGACTGCTCTGAAGCTGCCCACTCTCAGCAGGGAATCGAAAGCCAGGGATCTAAGCTGTGGGGTCAGTTATGAGGTATTCCTTCTTTGCACTTAAGATGTTCCACATTTTCTCTCATCCAGAAAATGAGTTTGCACCTGCCATAGGCTGTTTTAATTCCTCGTTAATATTTCCACAACTTAGCAATTTCCTAACATCTGTCTTCCCATTCACCATTATGACAGAGTTGCTGTAACCATCTTCAGTTGTTATACCCAGACCACAATTCGTTTCTGGTATACTTAATGGTTATTCCAGCAAATCTTTTACTTCTGCTCCTGGATCCCTCTGTTCCATAGCGCACCCCAATTCACTGTACAAGCCCTACCCTTGTTTGATTGCTCAAAGTACAATACCTTACAATTATCTGGATTGAAAACCACATGCTCAGCCCACATCGCCAGCTGATCAAGATCCCTAGCTGATTATTACTGATGTGGTAGCTCTCCATAACCTTTTCCACTATCCACACAGCTATTTTAATATCATCTGCAAACTTACTAATTATTCCTTATGCATTTACATCCAGATTGTTTGTATAAATTACAAACAATGAAGTCCCTGCATCGATCCTTGTGGCACACCACTTCAACATAATCTTTAACATTCTTACTATATTATTTATTATAAGTAGATAATAGTATTAACATACTATGAATTACAAACTACTATAAATTGCACATTTCCCATCCACAGCTCGAAGCAGTAACTTGCTGACGAAGGAAACCTGCAGCCATTTATTCCCTTTATGCTGCCTTCCATTTTTAATTTCCTTTTGTGGTGGGAAAGGACCTTATCAGAAATGGGAAAGAAAGATGACAACAGTAATAATGCTGTTAATAACCTGTGGCAGCTATTTCATCCGATAAACCAAGCGGGAGTGAAGCTTCTAAAAACTTCCTCATCAGGTCAACTTGGTGAGAAGAGATCTCAAAGCCCAAAGAGTTCCATACAGATGAATGTAGTGGGTGCAAAGTTACCCACTTCAGTAGGAGATACAGAGAAGCAGACAATCATTTGATTGGTGATAGATTAGAAAATGTTGATTGATGTTACAAAAGGACCTGGCTCTCCTTGTGCATCAGTCACTGAAAGCTAACATGAAAGAAGCAGTCTGAAAAGTAAGTGCTGCGTCGGCTACAGTGATCAGAGTCAGAATCAAGTCTTATATCACTGGAATATGTTGTGAGATGAGTTGTTTTGTGGCTAGAGTACATTGCAATACATATTTTTTTTAATCTGTAAATTACAATAAAAATAAATATAAAATATTAAATGAAATAAGTATTGCAAAAATAGTGAGGTTATGTACATGGGATCATTGTCCATTCGGAAATTTGATGGCGAAGATGAAGGAGCTGAGTGTGTGTCCTTATTGAGTGTGTGTCTTTAGGCTCTAAATCAGAGAAAGACCAATTTTGAATTTTGATGGTACCAGAAAGGATCTGGCAAGTGTGGACTGGGACAGGCTGTTTTCTGGCAAAGGTGTACTTCATAAGTGGGAGGCCTTCAAGAGTGAAGTTTCGAGAGTACAAAGCTTGTAGAGTATTGCCTGTCAGAATAAAAGATAAAGGTAACAGGTTTAGGGAACCTTGGTTTTCAAGAGGCCCTGGTTCAGAGCAAAAAGGTGGTGCATAGAGGTACAGGCAGGTAGGGACAACTGAGGTACTCATGGAGTATAAGAAATGCAAGAGAACACTTAGGAAAGAAATCGAGAAGGCTGAAAGAAGGCAAAAGTTTGCCCTAGCAGACAAGGGAAAGGAGAATCCTAAGGGATTCTACAGATATATTAAGACAAAAGGATTGCAAGGGTCAAAATTTGACCCTCTGGATGATCAGAATGGTAATCTATGCATGTAGTCAAAATGGATTTTTTGGCATCGGCATTTACTAAGAGACGGTCACACAGTCTATAGAAGTGAGGCAAAGCACAGTGAGGTCATGGACCCTATACACATTGTACTGGATGAAGAGACTTCCTGTCTTGAAACAAGTTAGGGTGGACAAAACCCTAGTGCCTGACAGAGTGTTCCCTCAGACCCCGTGAGTGGCAAGTGCAGAAATTGAAGGGATCCTTGCAGAGATATTTAAATCATCCTTAGCGACAGATGAGGTACTGGAAGATTGGAGAATAGTTAATGTTGTTCCACTGTTTAAGAAAGGCTCTAAAAAGAAACCAGGAAATTATAAGCTGGTGAGCCTAACATTAGTAGTGGGAAAGTTATTGGAAGGTATTCTAAGGGACTGGATATATGAGTATTTGGATAGACAGGGACTGATTAGGGATAGTCCTCATGTCCTTGTGCATGGTAGGTCATGTCTAACCAATCTTATAAAGCTTTTCAAGGAAGTTACCAGAAAAGCTGATGAAGACATGGACTTTAGCAGGGCATTTGACATTTGACAAGGTCCCGCATGGGAATTGTGTGAGGTTGGTCAGGAAGGTTCAGTTCCTTGGCACTCAAGATGAGGTAGTAAATTGGATTAGATATTGGCTTTGTTGAAGAAGCCAGAGAGTGATAGTAGGTGGTTGCTTCTCTGACTGGAGGCCTGTTACTAGTAGAGTGCCACAGGGATTGGTGCTGAGTCCTTTGTTGTTTGTCATCTGTATCAATGTCCTGGATGATAATGTGGTTAACTGGATCAGAAAACTTGCAGATGACACCAAGATTGGGAATGTAGTGGACAGTGAGGAAGACCATCAGAACTTGCAGTGGGATCTGGACCAGCTGGAAAAAAGGGCTGAAAAATGGCAGGTGGGAGTTAATGCAGACAAGTGTGAGGTGTTGCACCTCAGTAGGACCAACTACACATGAGTGGTAGGGGACTGAGGAGTGTGGTGGACCAAAAGCTTCTGGAAATACGTCCATAAAGAAAGTTTTTGGCACATTGGCTTTCATAAATCAAAGTATTGATTAAATGAGATGGGATGTCTTGTTGAAGTTGTATAAGATGTTGGTGAGGCTTAATTTGGAGTTTTGTGTGCAGTTTCCGTCACCTACATACAGGAAATATGTAAATAAGGTTGAAAGAATACGGGGAAAATTTACAAGGATGTTTTTGGTTGTGGATGACCTGATTTATAATGAAAGATTGAATAGGTTAGGACTTTATTCTTTGGAATGTAGAAGATTGAGGGGAGATTTGATCGAGATATAGAAAATTATAAGGGGTATAGATAGGGTAAGTGCAAGCAAGCTTTATCCACTGAAGTTGGGTAATGGGTTAAGGGTGAAAAGTGAGAAGTTTAAGGGGAGCATGAAGGGAAACCTCTTCACTCAGAGGGTCATGTTAGAGTGTGGAATGAGCTGTCAGTGCAGCTGGTGCATGTGAGCTCGATCTCAACACTTAAGAGAAGTTTTAATAGGTATATTGATAGTAGGGGTAGGAATGGCTATGGTCCAAGTGCAGTTCAATGGGACTAGGCAGTTTAAATGGTTTGGCATGGACTAGATGGGCTGAAAGGTCTGTTTCTGTGCTGTACTTTTCTATGACTCTATGACTCTTGTGCCCCCTCCTTGATGGTAGCAATGAGAAGAGTCCTGGGCAATAGGGATTCTTAATGATGGGTGCCGCCTTTTGAAGATGTCCTCGATGCTGGGGAGGGTAGTGCCCAAGATGGAGCTGGCTGAGTTTACAACTTTCTGCAGCTTTTTCCAATCTTGTGCAGTGGCCCCTCCATGCCAGGCAGTGATACAACCAATTAGAATGGTCTCCATGATACATCTGCAGAAATTTGCAGAAGTTTTTAGTGACATACCAAGCCTCCTCAAACTCCTAATGAAATATAACTGATGTTGTGCCTTCTTTGTAATTTCATCAATATGCTGGGCCCAGGATAAATCTTCGGAGATGTTGGCATCCAAGAACAGGAAGCTACTCTTTCTTTCCACTGCTATTCCCTTGATGAGGACTGTTATGTGTTCCCTTGACTTTTCCTTCCTGAAGTCCACAATCCATTCCACGGTCTTGCTGACATTGGTGTTGTTGCGAAAGCAGTCAACCAGCTGTTCTAACTCACTCCTGTATGGCTCCTCTTGAAAGATGTTCTGACATCTATTATGAGAAGTCTTTAAGATGAAGAATGAAGATGCCTTATAATAATTATACAGCTCCTTGCTGAGACCATTATTGAAGTATTCTGTACAGTTTTGATAGCACTGAACACGCCTGTATTGATCCCAGTGACTGAAAATATATATCAGCCACAGAGAGAATGCAGCAATGATTTGCTAGACAAATTGTGAGTTAACAGGACAGTCTTATGAGGAGAGATTGATTTGACCAGGTTTTCATTCACTGAAGTTTGGAAGACCAGGAGAAACCTCATTGAAATGTAGAAAATTCTGACAGCACTGGCTGGGACAGATACAAGGAGCATGTTTTCCCTGGTTGCACGGATCAAGAAGCAGAGGTTATAATCTCTGGATTCAGGTTAAGAAGATGAGGAAGTATTTCTTTATAGGGATGATGGAGAACTTGTAGTATTCTCTACCATCAGAAGACTATGGTGGCTGAATATATTTAAGAACAAGATAGATTTGTTGGTGCAAAAGCCAGCAAGGGTGTGGGAAGAGTAGTGTTGAGGTAGACAATCAGCCATGATCTTGTGGAATAACAGGGCGGGCTGGAAGATTACAAATTACCTACTCCTGTTCCACTGTTTTATTTGAACTGTTTATGGCAGGCCAGTGTAGTAGTGGGAGTACAACCCAACATCATTTAAACAGACATCCCACCCTGCAAAAACATTTCAGAGAGGTACCACCATCAATTTGCGGGAGTCTCCCGGAACTTCTGGGAAAGGTGGGATGTCTGCAATAGAGTAGCTCCTTAGCAGCCAGCCAGCTAGTTTAAATAACGTTAGCTATTGCATATGAACAAATAACACCGGTTAAACTCACCTCAACATGTCTTTTACAGTCCTAACCCACCATGGGCAATAGAAAAATCACTGTTGCAAACAGTGCAGTGAGCAACACTGTCATTATTTTTGATCCCTATTAGGCAGGGGTACACTTTAGTGTAGTCTGGGGTGACGTACGTTTTATTTTATCTTTTTTTGGAAAACTCTGCCATGGCGCTCTCTCGCTCTCGTGGTCTCTCGTGCTCGCTATCTCTCACTCTCGTGGTCACTTGCACTTGCTCTCGTGGTCTCTCTCGCGCGCGCTCTCTCTCTCTCTCTCTCGCTCTCTCACGCTCTCTTTCGTTCACTTGCTCTCAAAAAAATTGATTTCCAGGACATTGTATATAATTTGTGGGCATTTTTTTGTGGGCATAATTTGCCACTATTAATATGCGGGAGACTCCCGGAACTTCCGGGAGAGGTGGGATGTCTGTTTAAATTGGAGGCAGGGGCGGAGAGGTGCAACAGCAGAAGTACTACCCTCCAGTGGAGGGTAACACAGTATATGGATAGACTTTTCCCCCACCTCCTCTCATACACGCCACTACTGGCACAACTCTTATTCCAAGTTAAGATCAAAAGCTTTATATTCTTGCAATGAAGCTTAACTAACTGGAATTAAAGCAAATATAAAGAAATCGGAATAGGCTGCCTGACCCATTATTTTTAAGCAAGTTTACTCTTAAAATTTCATATTTCCAGAATCTGCAAAATTTTATTGGTGTGCTCTGGTAAACTCTGTTGTCCAGAAATTCCAGTGGAGCTACATCAGCTCTCCAGCAGAGAAAGGCCACAGGGCATTGATATTTCCGGCAGCAAAGGCCTTGAATGTTGATTGAAAATATGCCATCAAAGAGCTGGTACTGATTCAAAGTGTGGAGGAGGATGGTTGGCAATCATGGGCATGGTCAAACTCTGTCTGATAGTTAGGGTCAAGGAGAATGATCAGGGTCTCAGGAAAAGAGTTGGAGGTGGGTGGAAGGAGGGAACAATTAAACCCAATGCTGCAATCAGGATAGGGGTGAAGGGGCAATGATTGTGGCTGGTGCAATGATTTGAGGGGGGAGAAATTGGATCCAATGCTGTGGTTTGAGGGAGGGTGTTGCAGAAGAAAGTACAAATGGGGCAAGTACTGTGGTTGAGTTGGGAACCGAACCACCGTTGCCAGTGGAAATATGCTATGTTGGTCAGGATGGGGAAATGATGGTTCAACGAAGGCCAATTGTTTTGGCAAGGAATTAATTGGGTGGAAGTGCTTTGGATTAGTGTCAGTCATGCAATGGTAATCTGCACCTGAGTGTTCAGTTAAATGTTTGGATTGATGAGAAGCAACCTGGAAATGTTTATTTATGTGTTTCATTTTGGGAAAAAAAAGCGATTTCATTTGCCAAATGCTGATAAAGTATGGGCTTGATCTTCCAGTCCTAATATTTTTTTTGTGTGTTACAATGAACTGGCTGCCAAAATGCTGCTTATGGCTTTATTTAATATCCTTACCATTTTATCTCCACATGCACGCAGCACTGCCACAAGGTTAGGAAAACAATTAGTTTGCCTCATGTACCTGCAGAGGTTCCTTAGGCAATTTTTGTATCTATCAAGCTTTTATTTTTGTTTCTGAAAACATTTTGTGGATAAACCTTGTATAACAGAGGCAGAACAATGGAAGCTGCTGCACAAACAGAAGATTACCTTCCAGTGATTTCAAATTAAGGGTTTAGATTTTTAGTAGATTGAGGATTAGCAGCAATGGCTTGAATATCTCCCATTTCCCAATTGTTATTTCTCAAAGTTAAAAATTAACTCTTCAGATTCCTCACAGAATTTTTGTTGGACTTTTCCCCATCATTCCCTCATCCCTAATATTTAATTTTGAAGGGAACTTGTTACATACACCTGTTAGGGTGCATTCTCCAGTTACCTTATAAGGTAACCATAGCCTTCAGCCAGGAGCAGATATCATCAGGTGGTTCCCAACCTTCACAGAGTGTTTCGACCCTTAACCACGATACTCTCCAGTTGTTGGGCCGGTAGTGGTGGCCAAATCACTGCCCATCTGCTCTTGGTTTCCAGCTCCCCTCCTTTCACCTTCTCCAAATCCAACAAGAGGCTTGTTCTGCCTCTTCCCCCATCATACGAGCTGCTTGTTTTTTGCTCCTTTCGTCCAGGCCCAGATTTGACAACAACTGCCATGCTGATTTGGCTGGGAAACCTCTGCAGCTGATCTCCACAGGGAACAACTACGCCTGCCATCCCTTGTCTTTACACTCCTGTACTAAGGGCTGGTACTTCAAGGCCTTTCTCTCCTGGGGCTCTTCTGTACTATTTTTATCCTCAAGACAAGTATGGTATTTACGTGCCTGAAGTACATTATGCTTTAGAAGTTGCTTCACTAAATTTTAATAGTGCTAATATAATGTTATGTTAACCCTAAAGCTATTTTTAAAATGTCCAGCTTTCAAATCCCTTACTCACTCTTCCTTCAGTTAGTCCTGACGAAGGGTCTCGGCCTGAAACGTCGACTGTGCCTCTTCCTATAGATGCTGCTTGGCCTGCTGCGTTCACCAGCAACTTTGATGTATGTTCCCACATTTGTGTTAGTTTTCCCTCTGTAATATGTTGCTGTGTCAGCATGCAATATTGTTTTATTTCCTGCACAAGTTCTTGCAGTTTTGGCATTTAACCCAGCAGCTATATCCCAGTAACTGTAATGGTAGTCAGTAGTGTTATTCTTATGCTACTGAGTTGGCCGCTCCCACATGGGAGGAGCTGACATACTGTACAAGCAGAGTTATCAATAAAGTTTAGTTAAACATCCTGCAAGGCTGGCATCCAGGTGTGCGCTCTGCACTGCTCCTCATTAACGAACACAATAGTAGCCAACCCTCAGAAGGAAATACCATATTCCAAGCAGTATTCTTCAGACACTGCAGCATCCATTCATTATTTGGAATAATGATAGGAGTCTGCTAATGAATTTCTAGTTTAAGTTCATTTTAGAAGAGTGTAAAATGAATGAGAACATTCTGAGATGATGAGCAAGCACCATGCTCTGTAGGCAGACCTGCAAACACCCAGATATCGGCAACTCCAAACAGCTGCTTTAGCTCTTACTTGTGTCAAGCGGAAAATTGATGTTGATCTGCAGAGAGATATCGGCAGCAAATTTGCATGTGCATTGTACTGTTAGTGTTGGTAACACAATCTGCTGCACTCCTATTCCTGGGGCACAATATCAGGAAATAAGGTCATTCACTGGT